>NC_133173.1:3750000-5000000 GCF_040802235.1 Manis javanica | reverse complement strand
TCAGATTTTTCCCGCTGGGAGGCTCTGTCAAAGACGGCCCTCCTCTGGGCATACCTTAACAGGGCTCCCACAAGGATGCCCTTGGGCCGATGGGCATGGGACTCTAAGTGTCCTTCCCCACAGTAAATATAGGGTTCTAGAGTGACAAGAGAAAATCATAAGGAGACAGATTTTAGTTCAATTCAAAGAACTTTCTGATTATCAGAATTATCCTGAATATTCAGTAAGGCTGCTTTGTGAGGTAGTGAGTTCCCCATTATTAGAGGTATTCCAGCCAAAGTCGAAGGGCCACATGCAGACGTGGAGAGGGTTCCACACATCAGCCAGAGGCCTAGACCAGATGTTTCAGAGGCCCCTTTGACTATTGCTATAATTCAAGGGCCTGGATGATGGGAGGCTGTGCCTGACCTGCTCTCCCACCGGCGTGTGTCTTGCAGGCATTGTGTTCCATTACAGAGCCATCTCGACGCGCTACACCCTGGACTTCGACAGGGCACAGCGGGCCTGTCTGCAGAACAGTGCCATCATCGCCACGCCCGAGCAGCTGCAGGCCGCCTACGAGGATGGCTTCCACCAGTGTGACGCCGGCTGGCTGGCCGACCAGACTGTCAGGTGAGTCCCAAGGCCACGGGTGGAGCGAAGGGGCAGGTGATGGGTTGGAGTGCTGGCCAGCGCTGAGCTGGCACCAGTGTGACACCACAGCTGGCCTCGGTGGGGGCTGGAGGGATGCCTGAGTCAGGCCCCCGTGGCCTGTCCCAAATCCTCATTAAGCTGTCCTGTGGCTGCTCCCACGTCTGCTGTACATGAGCACTTTCTCCATGCAAGTTACGCATCATTGTTCTTCCTACCCATTGTTCCTTTAGCCATGATTTCTTCACCGACTTTTTTATAAATGTTGGTGTTTTATGTGTTTTTGTAAACCGCTTTACATTAGGCTTCTTGGCACAGATTTCCCTGAGCCCAGCTTTACCCCTGAGGAATCTCAGTGGGGAGCTAGCCTGTTAAGGCAAGATAAGGCCATTCCCCGGGGTGGATGGAGCCCTAAAGGCAAAAGCCAGAACCACAAAGCCTCAAGAAGAAAACAAAGGAAAATATTTTTGCAATATTGGGGTAAGCAAAGGAGATGTTAGGACACCAAACCCACTAACCATAAAAAAAAACAAAACAGATGAGGCCACAGCCTATGGTACAGGAATCCACATCTCACCTTGGAAAATGTGGGCTCAGCCACCCACCCTCGACTTCACCCCGGCTCCACACTTGGAGGCTGTGTGACCTTGGATGAATTGTTTAACATCTCTGGGCTCCAGTTTCTTCCAGGTTAAAATAGAGTCTTGGTTAAAATGAGGCTGATGTGAGACTCAGATGATACAGAGCAGGGATCAACAAACCCGCAGGCCAAATCCAACCCATTTCTGTAAATAAAGTTTCATGGGACACTGCCAACCTGATCTTTAATGTACTGTCCACTTTGCCCTATAATGGCAAGGTGGAGGTCATGCAGAAATGCTATGTGACCTGCAAGACCTAAAACATTTACCGTCTGGCCTTTTGCAGGTTTTGCAGGCCCGTGATAGAACACTTTCGGGACCAATAGATATTCAGGAGAGGGGGCTGTCTGTAATCATCAATAACTGTGAAAATGTATATGTCAGTAAAGCTAGGGAAAAGTTGAAAAAACAAATAGGCCACACATCCAAGGCAGATAGCAGCAAGCATGCCAGTAAGTGGCTGTCTCCTCCCACGAGGGTGGCAGTACAAGGGCACAGGCCACGGCCCACCTCTGCTCCCTGAGTGTCACGCCCCCACTTTGGGTTCTGGGCAGGTACCCCATCCACATGCCAAGGGAAGGCTGCTACGGGGACAAGGATGAGTTTCCTGGCGTGAGAACCTATGGCATACGGGACACCAACGAGACCTATGACGTGTACTGCTTTGCGGAGGAGATGGAGGGTGAGGCCACCCTACCCCAACCCCAGTTCCCAAGAGTCCCTGCCAGTCCTTCACCCCATAGACACTCGGGATTCAGTGGGCCTCCCCTGGGGCACGGCACTAACCCAAGACACCCACGCTCGACCCCCTCTGCTATGTCCAGAGGGATGGGGGTGGGAAAGGGGAACGCAAGGGGCCTGCAGGTCAGGCCCCTCACGCCCCACTTTGGAGAGGGCCTCATGGCCCCAGGCACCTGCAGACTGCCCCACCCTGTCCCCCGCCAGCCAGGACTCCCACCAGTCTGACCAGACCATCGCTGTCCCAAGGTTCACTGCCTCATCAAAACCCAGCCCGGCCTGGTCACTAGCACAGAAGACACCCCAGGCCACTCCAGGGTGGATCCATCAGAAATACACCTCCCAGGAAAGCTGGCTGCCAGCCACCCTCTGTCAGCTTCCCTGTTGCCAATGGGTTGGTTCTGGAGGGCCCCAGGGCAGTGGGAAGGAATCTGCAGGCTTTGGTTGGTAAAGGGCACTAATTCTGGTCACAGTCAGAGCTGCCCAGTTTACCCAGGCATGGGGGTGACACCCCTCCTCCCCGTGCACCCATTCACCCCTTTGACATTCCAGCCCCTGCCAGCTCTGCCCCCTCCCCAGCTTACACCTGCCCCCCAGGCTGGGAGAAGGGCTGTCCCCAGCTTCTCATCTCCACGGCCCCTTTCTCCCCTCACCCCAGGGTCCAAACTGGCCAGTGAAGTAACATGTGATTGTGTTCCCGTTGGCTAACCAACACACTAACAGCCAATCAGAGCTGCCACTGAGCAGCTGATCATTCCAGATAGTCTGATAGTTCCAGACTGTCCCCATAACAGATGCCCACCACCCGCCTCTAGCCCCAGCACCACCTTTTTGCATTTTGGGGAATGGTAAAAAGAGCTTGCAGGCCCCACTAATGCCCTCATGGACGCTTAGGGACCTAAAGACCTCCTTTTGGGACCTGCTGCTCTAAGGATTAAAGTCTGATGCCTGCTTTTCCTGCAATTGCTTGAGTGGGCAATGCTTAACTCACAGCAAGATGCCTTTGCGCGGAGACATTGCACAGCCAGGTGCAGGGCCTAGATGCTTCTGAGCAAGAGTTTTGTCCGGACCCTCTAGGCTTTCCCCACCTCCTTACCGTTTGGGCAGGTTCCTTCTTGGCCCTCTGGTTTTGGGAAACCAATGTCACCCTGCCCAAACGCCCAGAGGAAATGGAAGGCAGGACCCGAGATGCAGGCTTGCGGGACCAGGGCTTTGAGAAGTTAGAGGCCAAACTGAGTTAGAGGGCACCCAAGATCTGGAGGAACCACGGGGATTCCCTGGGGCACGGGGCAAGGGCAGGCGTGAGATCCTCACCCATCACTTTGTCCTTTGCAGGTGAAGTCTTTTATGCAACATCTCCAGAAAAGTTCACCTTCCAAGAAGCAGCCACTGAGTGCCGGCGGCTGGGCGCCCGGCTGGCCACCACGGGCCAGCTTTACCTGGCCTGGCAGGCGGGCATGGACATGTGCAGCGCCGGCTGGCTGGCCGACCGCAGCGTGCGCTACCCCATCTCCAAGGCCCGGCCCAACTGCGGGGGCAACCTCCTGGGTGTGAGGACCGTCTACCTCCACGCCAACCAAACGGGCTACCCCGACCCCTCATCCCGCTACGACGCCATCTGCTACACAGGTGGGTCATGCCTGGAGGCCAGGAGGGGCGTCATGCCACCAAAACCGGGGTGCAGAGGAAGCCATCTTGGAGTGGGGCTGTGTTTAACACCTTCACGGGCCACTGGTGCCTGCATTCCATATTTAGCACCCCCTCCTTTAATTAGTTCCTAGAGAAGCTAAGATAGAATCACTGGAGGCTGCAGAGTATTCATCCCAGAATAGGGTTAAAGGCACCAGCCTCAGAGGCTGTGCTCTCAGATTTGAGTCGCCTCTCTGCCACCTGCTACTGCTCTGCTTGGCCATGGGAAACTCAAGGCACCAAGCCTCACTTTCCTCATCTGCTTGCTGGGCAGAAGGCAGTGCCAAGAGAGCGCTGCCAACTGCCCTTTTAAATTGCACACACTTAAAAGTAGAGCCAAAGTGTTTTTGAAAATGAGTTGGGAAAATGTTTTAACAGGCCCTTTATTTTGAAAATCTAAACGAAAACTTTTTAAAGGTTTTAATCTTGTGTTTTATGCATTGTAGGTTACAATTACAATTACATGCCAATTTTTGGAGGAAAACATATAGTGAATCATATGGAGTGACATAAATTTTATGATCAAATTGGTGATAGCACAATGACATAGCTCATTGCATGTTTACTTTTACAGTCGGATGTTACACGAAGTGGATCGTTTTGCAGAAATAATTAGGATTTCCCCCAAAGCCTCTCTTTAACCTTTCAATATTCTAACCACCCTTTTTGAAGGACAGTTGAGTATTGAACAACATGGGCTTGAACTGGGCAGGTCCACTTATACATGGACTTCTTTTCAATAAATATATCGGAAGAATTTTTGGAGATTTGTGGCAGTTTAAAACAACATTTTCTCTAGATTTCTAAAGTGTAAGGATATAATGCATGTAACATACTAAATGCATGTTAATCAACTATTTATACTATCAGTAAGACTTCTGGTCAATAGTAGACTATGAGTAATTAAGTTTTGGGGAACTCAAAAGCTGTATGCTGATTTTCAACTTTATAGGACTGGGTGTGTGGTGGAGGCGGGGGCAACTCCCACACTCTTCAAGGGTCAGCTGTGCCCTTGTGGATATTCTCTTTATTAATCATTAACTGGCTCTTTCCTGCCAGACCCTCATTTGTTCATGACTGAGGCAGGCATTTCTCTCACATCATTTTTATCAGTGTTATGAGCATCTGAATCTTCAGCAAGCTTTGTCAAGCCCGCTTGTAACTGACTTACATCGTCCCATTGGCTAGTTATAACACCAGATGGTCAAAGGTGCTCCAAAAATAGGTAAGGAGGCAGCTTCATGGGTGACTGATGATGTTGGAGCAGGACTGATTTTATGAGCAGTGACCTGACGGGTCAGTATCTTGTGCTATGAGGACTTTGCATTCTTTTGCAACCTAGGATCGGGAAACTCCTGTACTGAATTCTCAAATAGTTGAGGGCCCCCTGCAACGGACGCAGCAAGGAGCAAGGCACACAGTAGGGGCTTTCCTCCCTTAGCAGGGAAGGAGGTGGAGCCGCTGCTCATCTTTCTGAGGCCAGCCCCAGGCTGAGCAGCTAAAGCTTGTCTCTCCCCTCACCCTAGGTGAAGATTTTGTGGACATCCCAGAAAACTTCTTCGGGGTGGGTGGTGAGGAAGACATCACCATTCAGACAGTGACCTGGCCTGATGTGGAGTGGCCTCTGCCCCGAAACATCACCGAGGGTGAAGCCCGAGGCAATGTGATCCTCACGGCGAAACCCATCTTTGACGTCTCCCCCACTGTCCTGGAGCCCGAAGAGCCCTTCACATTGGGCCCTGACGTAGAGGCCAGCGCCTTCCCTGAGGCCACCAGGCCTTGGGGCCTGCCTGAGGTGTCCACACCTGCCCTGGGCTTCACTGCCTTCACCAGCGAGGACCTGGTCGTGCAGGTGACTGCGGTCCCGGGGGCCCCTGGGGCCCCTGGGCAGCCACAACTGCCAGGTGAGTGCGCACCCTTGGAGGGCTGCTTTGGGGGCCGATGGGAAGAGCTTGACCTGGGACTCATGCCTTCAACTTAACCTGAGACCTGGGACAAGCCTCTGTCCTCTCAAACTGGATTCTCCTTGTTTGCAAAATAAGGGCTATAGTCCAGACGAGTGACACCCACGCTGTTTTGCCACAAAGCATCTCCTTCAAAGTCATAGGTGGAAACCAACATATGTCCCAAGCAGGTAAAGGTGCCACACGGGTGTAGGTGAAGTGGACTGACCAGGGCTCCTCTATGCAGGGACCACCTCACCCCATCGGGCACCTCCACAGAACCCAGCGCCCTGTCCCTGCTGCACTGGGTGACCCTGGGGCCTCTCACAGTGCTGGCCTTCCAGCGCAGGGGTCAGTGTGCTATAGCCAGTGGGCCAAATCCAGCCCACCACCTGTTTTTGTTCAGCCCTCGAACTAAGAATGGTTTTACATTTTTAGGCAGTTGGGGAGAAAAGTCAAAAGAAGAATATTATGTGATATATAATGAAAATTCTATAAAATTCAAATTTCAGTGTCTGCAAACAAAGTTTCATTGGAACAAGGCCACACCTATTTGTTCATGTGTTGCCTGTGGCTAACTTAGGGCTCTGGTGGTAGAGTTGAGTAGTTGTGGCAGAAACCATTTCACCCTCAAAGACCAAAATATGTCCTATCCAGCCCTTTCTGGAAAATGCTTGCCAAGCCCTGTTCTAAGCTGATGGTGCTCCAGGTGTTCAGAAGTATCTGGAGAATTGGCATGTCACGTCCCATACAGCTCAGCAGCTCCAAACTCAAGTCCAAGAACAGGAAGGACATTCTGGGTAGCTTCCATAGGGGCCCCAGTGGTGTCCCCTCTCAGGGGAGGGACAGGTGATACTGCCATACATCACTGGCATCCATGATACCACCACGTGGGATTTCAGCCAGAATTGCCCAGATAAATACAATATGTTGGGATGGAGGAATTGTTGAAAAGTTTTGGCGTAATGCTAACAATGACTGAGTCCCAGGGCTGGAGAGGGCCCCCCTGGCCACCAGGTGGGAAGGGGGCAGTGGACAGACTGAGCATCTGACACAAGACACGACAAAGAACATGGGGGAGACTTAGACTAGGGACTCGCAGCTGTGACATGAACTGGCGAGTCCCCCAGGGAAATGTCAAAGACAAATATGAACCCAGCCAAATGCACTAGGCGCAGGAGAGTAACTGGGGGCTCAAGGACAGGGCTCTTCACTGTGTGGGGTCCAGGCCCTTTGAGAATGTGGCAAAAGCTGTGAGCCCACTCCCCAGCCACTTGCAGGAGGGCCACCCAGGCTCGAACCCCAGGCACTAGGCTGTTGGGAAGAAATGCCAGTGGTTGATTTCTTCGTTGGCCTTTTCTGCATTTTCCAAATGTTCTGTAATGAACATTTATATAATAAGAATAAATACATTTGTTTTAAAGAGCAGGGGACAGAAGAGCAGCCTGGGATTGAGGAGTCCAGAAAGGAGGGCTGAGGAGCCCACAGAAGAGTCCTAGAAAGCTCTCTCAGGCAGATGGATTTCAGGAACAGTTTGAACAAGCAGAGGGAAAAGCAGCTGCGCTGCAAATAGGAAAGAAAGGAAAGGATGAAAGGAGGTCATTCTTTAAGAAGCCAGGGCTCCCTCCAGGCCCTCAGAGCCACAAGCATCAGCCCTGTGGGGCCTGGCCCATGCCCCACTGAACCTGCCCTGTCTCTCCGTCGGTCCCTGTCCTCCCCACGCAGGGGTGGTGTTCCACTACCGTCCCGGCTCTGCCCGGTACTCACTGACCTTCGAGGAGGCGCAGCAGGCCTGCCTGCGCACCGGGGCAGTCATCGCCTCTCCCGCACAGCTCCAGGCCGCCTATGAAGCAGGCTATGAACAGTGTGACGCCGGCTGGCTGCAGGACCAGACCGTCAGGTGAGGGACCAGCCAAGCTCCCCTCCCGGCCTGGACCCAGCCAGGAGAGGCCGAGCCTGGGGAGCCTGGCACAGCACCCAGCACAGAGTGGGTGCCAGCTAGACTTGGAGTTAATCAGTTAGTGACACCATGGCTACTCCCAGAATTCTTCCCCAAAACTAAGTCATATTCTGAGAGGGTGGGGAACCTGGGTGACGTGAAGTCCTTGGTCATTTCTCCCAAAGAGACTTAGAGAGGGAGACACCTCCAGCCCCATCCCCAGGCCCCTCCAGCTTTACCCACCGACCCTGTGTACTGCACCCCCATCCTTTCCCCCAGCTGCACAGGGAACTTGCCACATGAGGGGCCCCTTCCTTGTTTGCATCCATGGGACAACACCTTGTCCAAATTCCCAGGTGACCTACAGGCCTCATCCTGGGGCCCTGCATCCTCCAGTCCCCAGAACAAACCTTCATCTGTGCCCCCCCATCCTTTCCAGATACCCCATTGTGAGCCCACGGACCCCATGTGTGGGCAACAAGGACAGCAGCCCCGGGGTCAGGAGCTACGGCGTGCGGCCACCGTCAGAAACCTATGATGTCTACTGCTATGTGGACAAGCTCGAGGGTACAGGCCACATTCTCACATTTTGGGCCCTAGGCAGGCAGGGGGCTGATGAGGAGACACCGAGGGTTGGGGGACGGGGGGAATTACCATCTTCCCAGCCCCTCCCACCCAGGGCCAAAGGCCTGCCCAGCCTCTCTTTAGGGTCAAACCCCTTCTCTCCCTCCCAGATCTTTCATGTGGATCCCCCAGCATTGTAGGGGACCACTGGTTCCTTAAAAAAGCAGTGAGTTCTGTGGATAAATGAATCCATTTATTATTACACAAAAATGGTATATATACCATCTGTCTCATGGAGAGAAGCCATGTCCAGGAACCAACCAAAGGCTCTGAGAAGTCCTGCAGTAAAAAACCTCCCTAACTGCTTCACCAAGCATTGCCCAAACTAATGAAACTACAGACCCTTGACTTTATTTTATTTCATTTCTTCAATTAAAATCAAATTAGTATTCCATTGAACTCAATTTTAGAAATGCTGGTATTCTCAAAAGACCTCAGCATTGCTACTCACTTGTTTTGGGACCCAGGCAAGTTACTTAACCTCAGTTTCCTTAGGCCTCAGTTTTCTCATAAATATGTAAAATGGGGCTGATTATTTTCTGATTATCAGAGACTTTTTGCATATTAGATGAGATGGATATGAAAAGTGCCTGGTACAAGTAGGTGCTGGGTAAATGTGAGCTTCCCCCAAATCAGACAGGCACCCAGGTACAGTTCTGGGTGTTGGGACCCACCCGCCAGCAATGGCTACAGGACCCGCCCCCTGCCCTCAACGGAGTAGGGGTGAGGTGGAGGTGAGATCCCCAGGTCCCCAGCAGTCGCAGTGCTGGTGATTAAGAGCTGTGGTGCAGGGGAGCGCTGGGAGATTGGGGCTTCCCCAAGGTGGTGCCTCTCTTAGCCACAGGAGGTGGTGTCTGAGTGTGACTGCAGGATCTGGAAAGGAGACACGGGCTGCTTTCATGTAGGGCGACCAATTCATTGCACTTGGGCTGCCCTGCCCCTGGGGAGCAGAGGCTGCTCTGGCTGTGGGCATGAAGGGTCACACCTACCACCTACCTCTGCCCCCAGGGGAGGTGTTCTTTGCCACACGACCGGAGCAGTTCACCTTCCAGGAAGCCCAGGAGTTCTGTGAATCCCAGAACGCCACACTGGCCTCCACGGGTCAGCTCTACGCCGCCTGGAGCCGAGGCTTGGACAAGTGCTATGCCGGCTGGCTGTCGGACGGCAGCCTCCGCTACCCTATCGTCACCCCAAGGCCCTCCTGTGGTGGGGACAAGCCAGGCGTGAGAACCGTCTACCTCTACCCCAACCAGACAGGCCTCCTGGACCCACTGTCCCGGCACCATGCCTTCTGCTTCAAAGGTATGCATCCCCACCTCTCCTCCATTCCCACCATGCCTGGGGGGCTGGGGGTGATTCCACAGGGATCACTTCTCCTGGCCCCTGTCCGCTCTCCCTATTCATCAAAACGAGAGGAAAGAGTCAGTCCCTCTGGGGCAGGGGCAGTTCTGGAGCTAGCATGACCGTGGGCTTTGACCCCAAGGCAAGTACATACTTCTAAAACTCCCCAGAGACAAGTAGGGAGAGGTTAGACCTTGAAGTCTAAAATTAGCCAGACCTGAATTTTAATGATGTCTCTGCTGCTTAGTAGCTGTGTGAGCTTAGGCAGTCATTTAAGCTCTCTGTTCCTCTGCTTCATCTCTAAAATAGTAACACTGTAGTTTCTACCTCAAAGAGTAGCTTAGTGATTAACTGGCATAGTGCTTGGAACATAGCAAATGCTCAATAAATGTTAGCTTTATTATTTAAATAAATAATATATACACACACATATACTTTTAATTTGTATGCCCTTGTCAAATTTTCTCCTGCTTCTAAATATTTTTCTGATGAGTTTAGTCAAATTATTTTATTATTATTCACTAAGCACCAGAAAGTCACATTTTTTATTGGCTCATGCTAAGGACCGGAGGCCATATCCTGTCATTGCCAGTGTGAGTTCTGAGAGTGATGTCATCAAACAACTTAGTGGGCGTGGCCAAGGCAGCATTGCTGGCCGCTGATTGGTTGAGTTCTCCCAGGGCCCTTGGGTCCAGAGGCACAGACTAGAATGTAGATTGTAGTAATGGCTTGTGCCATATTTTACATATTATACATCAAAAACTGAGTCTTTGTAAGAGATTCTGCAGAAGAGAGGCCCCAAACCACCCTGAAACAAAGTGCTGGTGGTGTGTGCGTACTGATATTGCATAGGACGCAAACCGCTCTTGTTAATTGAGGACAAAAGCCATCTTGCTGGACCTGAGCAGGCATGGGGTTGCTCAGGAAGGTTTTTGCACAATTCCGGCCCACCTCAGAGCCCTCCAGCTCTCCTAAAGAAGGGCAGGCCTGGATGGCTCATTGGTAAGAAGGACTCCTCACCTCCTCCATCCCCTTAGGTGTCTCAGCCGTGCACCTCCCAGGAGAAGAGGAGGCTGCCGCACCCACACCGCCTGCTGATGTGGAGGAGTGGATGGCTACACAAGTGGGGCCTGGCGTGGCTGCTGTGCCCTTGGGGGAGGAGACCACTGCAATCCCGGGCTTCACTGCTGAGCCAGAAAACCAGACGGAATGGGAACCAGCCTTCACCCCGGCCGGCGCCTCCCCCCTGCCAGGTCCGTGAAGCCTGGGCTCTAGGGCATGGCCTAAAGCCGTCCTCACCTGTCCACTGTCCACCTAGGGTGAGCCCCAGGGGTGGGTTCTCTCCCTGGGACCTGTGCCTGGGTGTGCTGCTGTGGGCAACCTCAGCCACGTCCGCTGGCCTCTGGGACCAGCCCCCAAGGGAAAGAAAGGGCAGGGAGGCCTTGTTCATAAAACACCTCTGTCCCTGTCTCCCTCCCTCTCTTTCTCTCTTTCCTCACTCACTGTTCCCTTCCCTTGAGGTTTCCTGCCTGCAACACCCCAGATGCCCAGCGCTGTGCTGATCAGAGAGCTCACTTTGTTCCCCTGCATTTACAGCCCTACCCCTAGCCTCTTAAAATCTCTCTTACGGGAGGATCTCCAACAGAGGCGAAAGGCCCTGGGAGGGGCAGTTGTTGGAAGTCTGGCTGTAACCTGTCTCCTTGCCTTGCTCCCCTTCCACATCTTGCCTCTGGGCCACACATCCCCAGCCAGGACTGCTGAGCTCCTTCTGTCAGGATTAACTCACATGGGGCTTGATGGGATGGGAGTAGTCGTCCCCCCAAAAAGTGTGTTCTGGCCAGAAGGTTTGGGAAATGCTGGTTTACAGAATGATCAACAGTTTTCCTCACTGCAGACCTTCTCAGAGCCTTGGATATGTTAATATGCACTGTATCGCAGAAGAGGTGATGTATTGGATGTGACCTAAATGAATCTGACCACAGGACCTTTTTAAATTTTTTTCATAGGACATTCTTAACATCATTGCCCGGTGTGGTTAAGGCCTAATTATAAAGCAATGCTCAGGAGTGCATGTGCACCTAGTAGAGTCAGCTTGCCCTAGTTGGGCATGTCTACCTATACCACTGTTTATTCTACATCTTTTTCTTTAAATTGACTTGCTTTTATAAAAGAAACCTAAATTTATTTAAAAGGAAAGTGTTATATCTTGACTGTAAGTGGCCACCCAGAATGTTTCTGATATATATATATACATACACACACACACACACATATATATACATACCCCTAAAATCATCTTGCATGCCAGTAGTGCTATTCTGAACTTGGTTCCAGGTTCCAGGATTCTCTACACCGCCCGGCTTCAGGATTCTCCTCTAAGTGAGAATAGGCTGTGAGTGGGCTCCGTGGGACCCGGCACCCTCTGTGCTTAGGTTCTCCACCTGGGCAATTAGCCCGGGAGTACCTGCCAGGTACAACCCCAGCTAGGTTATTTTTAAATGCCAAAGGAAACAAGATGGAAAGAAAATTATGGAACCATGATTCTTTAGAATGATGGGGTTTTCTTTTCTTTCTCTATTTTCTAAAACCTCTGTAATAGGACTCTCAGAATTGAAAATGTTGAAGATTTTCTGGCCTTCCCTGCCTCAGGGAAGTTTTAGATGACCGAGGCTCACACACAAGCAAACGTCAGTATTATTGGAAGGGCTTATATAAACAGCATGCTGGCCCCAACCCCAGGGTCCCTGGGGTACAGTCTGAGAATTTGCTTTTGTATGAGGCTCCAGGGGAGGCTGGGTCTGCTGGTCCAGAGACCTCACCTGAAAACCACAGATTTAGAAAAGTGAGAGGATATGGTAGAAGCCCTTGAAAGGTGTCCTTGATTGCCTCCAGTGGCACCTCCACCTAGTCTCACAAAGCACAGCCTGAGGATGGCGGGGAGCTTTCTGGTCCCCCGCCTCCTTTCTTCCCAAGACACTGGCATGTCTGAACACATATCTGAGCTCTTGAGAGAGAAGTTTTAGTGTGAAAGGAATGGAGTTCACCTTCTCTTTGTGAGCTTAAAATGGGGCAGAGTTACTAAACCCACACCTCCTCTTTCCTCTCCTTTCATCCAGGAATCCCCCCTGCATGGCCTCCCACTAGTGCAGCACCAGAGGAGAGCACAGAAGGGCCCTTGGCAACGCAAGGCCCCTCGGCCTCAGAGGAGCCGTTCACGCCTTCACCCCCAGTGCCCAGCGGGACTGAGCTGCCAGGCTCTGGGGAGCCATCCGGCGTCCCCGAAGTCAGCGGTGGCTTCACAGGCAGTGGAGAACCTTCAGGACGCCTGGACTCCAGTGGGCGGCCCTCAGAGGGTGAAGATACAATTACGTGGACCAGCACTCCCCAGGTTGGAGGTGAGGGCCCAGAGGGCTCTGTTTCTGGAGTTGAGGACCTCAGTGGGTTGCCTTCTGGGGAAGAGGTTCACCCTGAGACCTCTGCCTCCGGAGTTGAGGACCTCAGTGGACTTCCTTCTGGGGAAGTGGTTCACCTGGAGACCTCTGCCTCTGGAGTTGAGGACCTCGGTGGACTCCCTTCTGGAGAAGAGGTTCACCTAGAGACCTCTGCCTCTGGAGTTGAGGACCTCGGTGGACTCCCTTCTGGAGAAGAGGTTCACCTAGAGACCTCTGCCTCTGGAGTTGAGGACCTCGGTGGACTCCCTTCTGGAGAAGAGGTTCACCTAGAGACCTCTGCCTCTGGAGTTGAGGACCTCAGTGGACTTCCTTCTGGGGAAGAGGTTCACCCTGAGACCTCTGCCTCCGGAGTTGAGGACATCAGTGGACTCCCTTCTGGAGAAGAGGTTCACCTAGAGACCTCTGCCTCTGGAGTTGAGGACCTCGGTGGACTCCCTTCTGGAGAAGAGGTTCACCTGGAGACCTCTGCCTCTGGAGTTGAGGACCTCAGCGGACTTCCTTCTGGGGAAGAGGTTCACCTGGAAACCTCTGCCTCTGGAGTTGAGGACCTCAGCGGACTTCCTTCTGGGGAAGAGGTTCACCCTGAGATCTCTGCCTCCGGAGTTGAGGACCTCAGTGGACTTCCTTCTGGGGAAGAGGCTCACCCTGAGATCTCTGCCTCCGGAGTTGAGGACCTCAGCGGACTTCCTTCTGGGGAAGAGGTTCACCCTGAGTCCTCTGCCTCTGGAGTTGAGGACATCAGTGGACTTCCTTCTGGAGAAGAGGTTCACCTAGAGACCTCTGCCTCTGGAGTTGAGGACCTCGGTGGACTTCCTTCTGGGGAAGAGGTTCACCCTGAGACCTCTGCCTCCGGAGTTGAGGACCTCAGCGGACTTCCTTCTGGAGTAGAGGGTTATCCAGAGACTTCTGCCTCTGGATTAGAAGACATCAGTGGACTTCCTTCTGGGGAAGAGCTTCATCCGGAGACTTCTGCTTCTGGAGTAGGGGGCATCAGCGAACTTCCTTCTGGAGAAGAAGGTCTAGAGACCTCCACTTCTGGAGCTGAGGATCTCAGTGGGCTCACTTCTGGAGCCTTGGACCTTGGCAGAGTGCCTTCTGGAACTCTAGCAAGTGGGCAGGCTCCAGAAGCAAGTGGCCTTCCTTCTGGGTTTAGTGGTGAGTATTCTGGGGTGGACCTTGGAAGTGGCCCATCCTCTGGCCTGCCTGACTTTAGTGGACTTCCGTCTGGCTTCCCAACTGTCTCCCTAGTGGATAGTACATTGGTGGAAGTGGTCACAGCCACCACTGCAGGTGAACTAGAAGGGAGGGGAACCATTGGCATCAGCAGTGCTGAAGAAACCTCTGGGCTGCCCTTCCATGAGCTGGACATTAGTGGGGGAGCTAGTGGACTCCCTTCAGGAGCTGAACTCGGTGGCCAAGCATCTGGGGCTCCTGACATCAGTGGGGGAATATCTGGATTCTTTGAGGTTAGTGGACAGCCATCAGGATTCTCTGGGGAAACATCTGGAGTAACCGAGCTTAGCGGACTATCCTCTGGACAACCAGATGTCAGTGGGGAAGCTTCTGGAGTTCTTTTTGGCAGTGGTCAACCATTTGGCATAACCACCAACCTGAGTGGAGAAACATCCGGGGTCCCTGATCTCAGTGGGCAACCGTCAGGACTGCCTGGGTTCAGTGGGACAACATCTGGAATCCCCGACCTGGTTTCCAGGGCTGTGAGTGGCAGTGGTGAATATTCTGGCATTACATTCGTGGATACCAGTTTGGTCGAAGTGGCCCCGACTATATTTAAGGAAGAAGAAGGTTTAGGGTCCGTGGAACTCAGCGGCCTCCCTTCAGGGGAGGCAGATCTCTCAGGCACATCTGGGACAGTGGCTGTCAGTGGACAATCTTCTGGAGCAATTGACTCCAGTGGCTTTACACCTCAGCCTCCAGAATTCAGTGGCCTGCCACGTAGAGTGACTGAGGTCAGTGGAGAGGCCTCTGGAGCTGAGACTGGGAGCAGCCTGCCCTCGGGAGCATACGATGGCAGTGGACTTCCGTCTGGTTTCCCCACTGTCTCTCTTTCGGACAGGACTTTGGTGGGACCTATAACCCAGGCTCCAACAGCCCAAGAAGGAGGAGGAGGGTCTTCGGGCATTTTGGAACTCAGCGGTGCCCATTCTGGAGTGCCAGACATGTCTGGAGACCATTCGGGAATTTTGGACCTAAGTGGGCAGCAATCCGGGATGGTAGAACCCAGTGGAGAGCCATCAAGTACTCCTTATTTTAGTGGGGACTTTCCTGGCACCGTTGATGTGAGTGGGGAATCGTCTGCAGCCACAAGCACCAGTGGGGAGGCTTCAGGACTTCCGGAAGTCACGCTGATCACTTCTGAGTTCGTGGAGGGTGTTACTGAACCAACTGTTTTCCAGGAACTTGGCCAAAGACCCCCTGTGACACATACCCCCCAGATTTTTGAGTCCAGTGGAGAAGCCTCTACGTCTGGGGAAATTAGTGGAGCTACCCCAAGGTTCCCTGGGCCTGAGGTAGAAGCGTCGTCCGTCCCAGAATCCAACATCGAGACGTCTGCCTCTCCTGAGCCTGGGGTGGGGCTGTCTGCTGCCCCTGAGGCCAGCGGAATTGCTTCTGGGTCTCCTGATCTGAGTGGAGCCACCTCTGCCTTCCATGAAACTGATGTGGAGGGATCCTCGGGCCTGGGAGTGAGCGGTAGCACCTCAGCCTTTCAGGAGGTCCCCAGGCCGGGCTCAGCCACCCCAGAAGTGAGTGGTGAGTCAACCATCACCTATGATGTGGGCACAGAGGCACCAGGCTGGCCTTCAGCTACTCCCTTGGCTTCTAGAGACAGGACTGAAGTCAGCGGAGACCTGTTTGGTCACACCTCTGGGCTGGAAACTGTCACCAGTACTAGTGTCCCAGAGTCTGAGTGGACCCAGCGCCCCGCAGAGGCGCACCTGGAAATTGAGTCCTCAAGCCCCTTGCATTCAGGAGAAGAGGACCAAACAGCCAAAACAGCCACCAACCCACCAGATGCTTCCATCCCATCTTCTCCAGAAGAGACAGAGAGATCAGAGGCAACCACTGCAGGTACCATTCACGTTTTTTTCCTTTAAACATGTTTGTGTAGTTCGGGCTGTCGCACAGTGGGAGGCAGTGTAGATTCAAGGTTCTGACCACAGCCCCACCAAAGATGAGCTGTGCAACCTCAGGCAAGTTTCTTAACCTCTCTGAGCCTCATCTGTAAAATGGGAATCGTACCAGGGAAGATTAAACAGGTTATAAATATATAGAGAACAAGCACTCAGCATCATACTTTGCACACAGCACACCTTTAAAGATGAGTAATTGTTATGTTACAATGGAGTCACCTCTCGAGAACACTTATATGTGAATCCCACTGTCTGTCATGGGCACAGAGAGAGGAAAGGTGACTGTCTAGATTGTGCTACAAATTCTGCTCATGACTCTTTCCCATGGGGTGAGTGTGAGATGAGAGAATGAATCTACTGATGACGTTTGTGCCCAAATATTTACTTTACACAGGGTTAAAACCTGCCCCATTTAAGACACTATGAAGTGTCATTTTGGCTGTGTCCTTTTGGCCCTGTGTCCCCACCGCCATCCTGGTACAGGTGACTCCTCTGTGCTGTGGTGGTTGTGTCACCGACACAGTCCTGGCACCGGGCACCAGACACTAATGATTTCCCTTTGCTTTTTGCTTTGGAATCCTTTGCCCCTCCCCAGATGCTGGGAGCAGCGCCCAAGAGGGACAAAGGCCCCAGAAGCATGCTGACCCAAAGCCAGCCTCATGGGCTTAGGGGTCCCAGGCCTCGACCTTGAGGGCTTGGAGGTTATTCTGTACCCCGGGCAGCTATGTTGCTGATGCTCAGCCTCTCCCCAGGGGTTGCAGCCCTGCCCGGGTCCTGTGCTGAGGAGCCCTGTGGCGTTGGGACTTGCCAGGAGACCGAGGGACACCTCATATGCCTGTGTCCCCCTGGCCACTCTGGCACGCACTGCAGCATAGGTCAGACCCACGTTGGCTGTGGGGAGGCAGGCAGAGAGGGAGGGGACTCTTCCCCAGGAGGGGCCACCAGTGGGAGGGGACTGCCAAGGTCAGCTGACACTCAGGCTTCTTAGACCCGGGAGGGAGAGGTTCCCAGTGACATTCCTGGTAGGAGCCACGGTATAAACACGACACCCCTTTCTAGAATGTCCATTCCACATGACCACTTATTCATTAAGTAATGAAACTGGGAAGGTGTTTTTGTCAAGCTGATGATTGTTTTATGAGTAGACTGCAAAAAGGTTTGCATTTTGAAGATAAAACTTGACACTTCAAAGAAATGCTGAGCTGGGGTGTGTACTGGGCATAGCTGGTCACACCCCACTGTCCCTTTAAGGAAACCCCGGGGCACTATCCTGCATTATTTAGAGCAGACCTCTCCAGGAAACCCTTCCCGTCCCCTCCATGCTTGGGTCCAGGCGGGGTCTGGGTCCCCTTCTCACACAGAAGGAAATGACACAGACCGTGCTTGTCACCCCCACTCCAGGATTCACGGCTGCAGGTCAGCAGCGCCTTGCTCCTGGGCACCTACCACCCTGGGCCCTCTGGGGAGGGAGGCCCATCCATCAGGCAGTCTGAGGGACAGGGGAGCCTAGGGAAGCCTTACTGGAGGTAGCCCCCAAAGCCAGATGATTAGACTCGACCTTTTGTTCTCTGAGCCCCTCCAGGCCTGTGGCCATGAGGGCATTTCACCTTGGCAGCATCTTGCCAACAGCTGACCAGCAGCTGACCACCCTGGCGGCAGGAAGTGCCTAGTTATCTCCAAGCTCACGCTCTCAGGTGACCGCTCTGCACTGCCCGCAGGCCTTTTCCCCAGCCTCTGTCCCAAATCAAGAATCACAGACCCAGGGTCTTTCATAAAAGGGCTCCAGTCCTAGGGCATGTGCGAAATCAGAGCCACAAATCCCAGAGGAATACAGCTGGTGCCAGGTAGACAGTGTGCCAGGCGACTCTCCTCCATAGCCTATAGCCTTCCCATCATGCACAGCGAAGGTTTCTGTGTTTATATATATTGATACGTATGTAAATCAAGGCCTCATTTCATGTAATATACTCACATATAAATAGGCTACATACTTGGCATGTACACAGGAAATACATATGTATTCATAATCAGGCACTAGGGTGCATATCTGTTCCCTCTTTCCCCCTTGGGGTCAGCCTCTGCCCACAGGTGGGGGCTCTGACTGAGAACGCCATTGGCCTCCATGGCCAGAGAGTGTGGGCTCTTCTAGGAAGGTCCTGGCCTTGCCTTAACTACCGACGGGACAGTATTTCCTGTGGACCACAGTGACCCCAGGGACAGTAGCTGTGTCCCTCCATCATCAAATCAGAAGCAGTGACAATGGACCTTAACCACTGTGCTAGAGGGACAGCCTTCCCCTGCTTATGTATGTTTCCAGAGGGCCTTCTTTCCCGTGCTTTCTCCCCAGACAGCCCCTCATCCCGATCTGAAAACCGCAGCATGGAGAGGTTGAGTAATAGACCCAACTCTTAATGATAAGAAACTCCTTCTTGAGCGTAATAACCAGCTGCCAGTCTCAAAGCGCTAGAAGCTGGACTTCGGGGGAACCAGAATGGAGTGGGCGGGGCCCTGGGAGTTGGACTGGTCAGACACTTCACAGGCAAGCCCTCACCACCTCATTTGTAAATAGAGTCAAAGGCTCTGGTTCTCAGCTTTAAAATTTTCTGATGCCTAGGTCCCACCTCCACAGATTCTGATTGAAATAGTCCTGTGGCCTGGGCACTGGGGATTTTTTTTTTAAAGCCCAGGTGACCCCAGTGTGCAGCCAGGGCTAAGAAACACTGCTGTAAGGATTGAGCTCCTCAGTGGACGGCGTCTGGCCAGAAGAGGCATGAATAAAAATTGGTCCGCCTTCCCACCTCTCACTCCACTGTTTATTAGGAAAAGCTTTATGGTCTCCAAAGAGCAAGGAGTGAGGGTCACCCGAGTGAAACCTGGGGTCGCCTTGTCCATGACTGTGCCCCTGGAGTCCCAAGTCACTCCTGATCGATTTGGCTCAAGACTCGGTGCTTCCAAAAGGACTCTGGGTAGTTTCCCATCCCCCCAGGTGACCACGGGATAGGGCTGGGGGTGGGGACACACTTTAGGAGGTGCACTGGGCTCCAGCACCCAGTGACTGGGAGGAACTGTTTGCAAAGGGCTTTGCCACACATAAAAAGCAAAAAAATAAATAAAAAAGTCTCCAGTCTCCTTTATCTTGCACTAGAAGCAGGAACCAGAGGTTGTTAAAAGACCACGGATCAAAGTTCTCTGGGGGCATAGATAGCAGCAAAACCTGGCATTTTTCCTGCAGCAAATTTGAATACTCAGAGAAAACTTTCACCTAGTAAAGGAGATTGGGGGTTGTATTTAGTCCCCAAAGAAAACACTTGACAATTACTGTCACCTGGTCTAGCCAGCATTCCATAAACAAGTTCTTGATTAATTATTAATCTGTCCTCTTGACATAAATATAAACATCTGTTTAATGAATACTCAGATTCTCCAGCAATTAAAAGCAGCCCATCCCTGTGGGATCCGCGTCGCCTCAGCATCCTTCCCACCTCCACTGCTTTTATCTCCTGTGGGGATCAGATTTTTGACCCTGAGGTTTCAATCCTGGTGGCTGCTTAGAATCCCCTGGGATATTTTAGGAGGTACCCTGCCTGGGCCCCACCCTGAGATATTTGGTTTCAGTTGGTCTGGAGAGGGAAAGTGGCATTGGTTTTTTTTTTTTTAAGTCTTTAAATTAAAAAAAAAGAATTTTTTTTTAATGACCGCATTTTAAATGTGTAGCTAAGATTGAGACACACTATTCTAATTAGTTCTCACATCCAATTTTCCAGCAATTGCTGGTGTTAACATGGGTTTCTCTAAACTCGTTGGTTAGAAGGGCACAAACTTAATAAAGTCAGTCTCTTTTCTGTTTTACTGCCATTTTTCACTTTGTAGGCTTGGGGCTCTAATCTCTGACCTGACACTGTCTCTTCCCCTAATGGGGAGATGTTTGAATTTCAAAACGTTATCCCTGGGAAGAAATGCTTTCAAAGCAAGGGGAAATACAGGGCTACTAGTGAAAATACAAATTATGCCTCTGGAACTGACTTAGCAGATTTCAACAGGCAACTAATTGAAGAAGCAGGATATGAAAGTTATACTCGTGATCAACCTTTAAAAATGTAAGGCTTGATAGTATAAATGATTATGGCATACTTTTTAACTTAACAGTGTTTATTTTAGAAGCATATTGATAAATATGCTTTTAGAATCCTTCTATCAACTGTGATACAACAGAAAGCAAGTGTATTTACTCAAGTTTGTCCATCCTGATTGATCCTAGGTCTTTGCAAGGAACAGAGCATCCACTGAGTTAAGAAATTACCTCTGTGCTTCTTGAGTGGATTTTCCCCCATCCTTGTCCAGAAATTTATGTCCAGGGTCACCATATACAGCGGCACAGGTTGTGCACTGAACAACTTGAGGGGTATCATTCATACCATAGTCATTATGAATGGCAACCCTTTTAGTGGGGTATCACTTGAGTAAAAACACCCACTGTCTCTCTTCATTCCAAACCTTTCTCTGAGCCAAATAAACCCTCTCACTTGGAGGTCACTGGGCTCTGACCCAGACAAAAGCTGGACAAGAACCTATTCAGGGTGGAGGACTGAGGTCTCCAAATCAGATGCCAAAGTGATTACCTGCAAGTATCTTTATTCCCCCCGCCTTCATCCTCTCCCCTAAGTCAGAGAAATCGCTAAAGGGTCTTGTTCAGGAGCAAGCCGACCTTTTTGCTTATAGTAGTGGTAAGAAGATTCTGAGTTCTGACACTCCCCAGGGCCCGTGCACCCTTGGCTGGTGCAGCAGAAACGGTACCAAGATGCTGAGGTCCAGGACTCCAGCCTGGGACAATGGCCCAACTTCCAACCTCGTGGTCTAATCCTTTCCCTCCATCTCTTCTCATCTGTCTCTCCCACTTACCAGCACGAGCAGGTCACTTCATTTGTGTCCTTGCCTGTAAAATGGCATAATGACACCTGTGCCTTCGGGCTGCTGGGAGGATAGTGTGTGTGTGAGACATTGTGTCTGGCTTGGAGGAGATTCTTGAGAGATACTGGTTCTTTCTCTTCCTTCACACAGTCTGCCCATTGCCCAAAGCCCTTCCCATCCTCCACCTGCTACCACCCTGTTTGGGGTCCCCGGCTCACAGCACGGCACAGCCCTCTCCTGCTTCCAGAAGATGAGCGACGTCCCAATTGCCCTCCACAGAAAGAAGTGGGCAGCGCAAGGCCGTGGGCACTCCCAGCCAGAGGAAGAGGGGGGGAGGCACCACAGGCCTAGGTGGCAGCTAAGAAAGCCCCACACAGGACACCCCATCCTCTTCCTACTGCTGAAGGCCTCTCTAAACCGCCACGGTGGCCCTCACAGGCCCTCTGTTCCAGGATTGCAGCCCTTTTTCCTCCCTCTCCTGTGACCCAGGACCTGCATAAAACAGCTTCTGAGCCCGGGCACTGGTTCCTTGAATTTCAGTCCCCTCAGCCGTCTCAAATGTTGTGCCCTCGCCAAGCCAGAAGGCAAACAGCACTGCCCTCTGGACCTCAGACTGCGGGGGGCAAGGGAACTAAGTCCCTGGGACAATGGGGAGCCACCTGGCCAGACCTCCCTTGGGGCCTCTGCCCTTCCTGCTCTCTCCCCAGGGGTTCGCCACAGGAGGGGGGATGTCTGGCTCTTCTCCCCCAGGCCACTCCTGTGCCCTGCTCTGTACAACTGCTTCAGCGCCTACATTTGCTTAATGCCCCCTTGCCCAGTGCTGCCTATGTCCCATAATGACGCTAATGGACAAAAGAGAACAGCAGCTCTTCTGAAGCAGGACAGCGCCCCCCAGCTTCTGCCCAGCCGACAGCCTGACCTATTGCCGCTAGTGCTGCTGGGAATCCTGGGGCATGCATGCTGCGATTTCAGTCGGTTCCTCCGCGCACTTTGGTTCTGCTTGCACCAGTTCCAAACTCAGAACTGCTGGTTTCTCGTCCATGGTGTGCACTCCCTGAGACGAAGTTAAGAACATCACGGGAAGAGAAAAATACCGAGGACTTGAGATGTTTCAGGCCACCCATTGCACAAAGCCACTGCTGGTCCAGAAGACCTCTACTATCTACTAACCAAAAAGATCCAGAAGAAAGTGCTCCTGCCTTCTTACCAGAGGTTTGCTCTTATGAAAAGCAAAAACTAAGTCCGGGAGCCTATTTAAGACACTGTCCACATGGATCCCACCCACAGACACATGGCGTCCTGAAGGTTATGCGAACACAGGTGCACATAACCAAGGCTCAGCCATGTATCCTGAGGCCCCGTGAGCCAGTGGAATCCACTCACTGCAGGATTTTATTGATCTGCTGGGAAGAACTGATCACGTTCCCAGGGAAGTAACCCGGAGAAGACCAACGGGAGCCTTGGGAGTACGGTCCCAAAGAGCGTGGAAGAGCCACGCTCTGGATAGCTGGCTTCAGGGAAGGACGCAGAAAGACCAGCTTAGGAGGTCCACTGCTCACCTTGGCTAGTGGATGCTAATTTAAGTCAAAGGCCAATGACTTACTGATTCAAGTCCTACAGAGAAATTGGGCCAGAAAGAACATCTCAGGCCAGAAGAGCAGAAGGGAAGGAGACCCTGCCTAGGAAGAAGAGGCTTATGGGGACCTGCCTGGGTCCCAGGCTGGTGCTGGTGGGTGGCCACTTACTAAGTGCCTCTCCAGCTTCAAACACTGGTCTCCCACTGGCCATGAAGGAGCCCTTCCAAAAAGTGTGACTCACTGAAGATGTGCACATTCTGCGACCTTCAGCTCAAGGAGAAGTACATGGGGATATGTTGGGCTGGGTTCCTGTCCCTCCCCTCAAGAGAATGATGGTGGCTTCATCGTTCCAAGATACTCTAGAATCTTATTTACTGAAGACAAGGTGTCTGCAATCCAAAAAATCTAATGAGTCCCATGCGAATATCTACGTTGCCATTTTCTCACGGTCCTGAACTCTGCAGACCACTTGTAGCTCGTTCGTTCTAGCACTGCACGGCCTGGCCCTCTTTCCTGGCTCGTAACTATGGAGGAAGCCAGGAAAAGAAAGCTCTCACCAAGCCTCAAGACCTTGATTTCCAGCATCCTTGCTCAGCACCATGTTCAGAGCCAGTTCAGACCCCAAGACCTCTTGCAATAGTCACGAGAGAGGGCATCATGGAGAGCCACCATGCCCACTCTCACCACAGGTGTTTGCCTCTGGAAGCACCAGCTCTCTGGGCACTAGGAAACCTGGCTGCAGCCTCCAGGCTTGCTGATCAAGAATCACATGCCTCCAAGACCCACTGTTGGCTCTGTGCCCAGCACTCGGGGACACAGCAGGGCAGCAGCAGCGGTTCCTGGGAGCCCAGCCCCCATCCAGCCCCACGCCACCCGTGCCGCACCGCAGCGCGTGCCCGCTGGAGCTGCCCGCAGGAGTCCTAATGTGGCCCTTGGTTTCTTGCAGACATTGATGAGTGCCTCTCAAGCCCTTGTCTGAATGGAGCCACCTGCTTGGACGCCATCGACTCTTTCACATGCTTATGCCTTCCCAGCTACCGAGGGGACCTGTGTGAGATTGGTACGGCCGTCTCGGCTTCAGCTAACGTTACTAACTGCTACACCCCCTCCTCCCTCACCCCGCCTCCTAACCACAGGCTCTGGGCCCTGGCTGGGCCCCTAAGGTCCATCCAGAGAGCCATTTCGGGGGCCACAACTGAGAAGGCTGCCCCGTCGTGCCCACCCCCTCTTTTGCTATTTCCCTTGAAAGTCCTCCTCGGGGACACTGCGGATCAGACTGCAGGAGAGACAGGCAGGCTGCATCAGCCTGCACTTTGGAAGGTGGGGTGCTGGGGGGCGCCTTTAAAACATTAACTTTCTGCAGGGCTCCCAGACCTGCTGCCGCCACTATCAAGGTTGGCGCACACCTGAGACTAAGAGGATGGAACGGATTGATTTGTCCCAGTGCATTTGTCCTGAAGGAAGCTGCGGGTGGGAGGAATTTGTGCTCGCTCCTGACAACAGGCGCGGACCTTCTGGCTCGGACATGGGCATGTATCTGCCTGCTGTATTGCCCCGGGGGCCTTTGTGGCCTCTCCATGGCCTGGGGAGCCGCTGTGCCACGCTGGCCAAGCTGCATTCTTCTTCTCTGGCAAGAGCTAGGGTCTGTCTGCCTGAGACCTCCCGTGTCACCAGCAAGCCCAATTCTTGCATGAGCAGGACCGCTGCATGTCACCCCCTCCTCACCACCATGACAGCTGCCATGTCAGTGCCACTCCGGCCCACACTTCCTTTCTGCCTCTCTTGTGGAAGGCAAAAGGCCGGCCAGAGCGAGCAGGGCCTCACTGCCAGGGACTGGGGCTGAGTTCCTCTTTTGGCCCTTGCTAACCCCTGCTCCCACACCTGGGCCAGGCTCTGCAAGGGCGAGCTATGTGCCAGGAGCCTCCTAGGGCTGGACTGAGCCCCCAGCTCTCTCACCTTTGATACTTCAAGTCTCCCCATCCCCCTGGGTCCCAGGGCCACCCCAACTCAGAAAGTGGGAGATGGGTCTTGCCGTCACTAGTAGCAATGACCCACACCGAACTGGAAGCATGCAGGGGCTCAAAACGATTTTCAATAAACTCTCAGTTGGACAACGCAGAAACTTCCAGAAAGCAGCTGAAACTCCAGGGAAGTCTCCCTTTGGTGCTAAGCAATGTGGGGAGATGGTTTCGGATTGCATATCCCTTGGAGGCACTGCCAAGGTTACACACTGGTGGGGAAACTTAAGGCTTCTGGAAGCAAAGGCCTGCACCCTCCTCCTCCCTGCAGCCTCCCACGCTCCACCTTCTCCCCAAGACCCCAGGAAATTGGGGCGTGGGGTCCTGACGGGGTGAGAGTGGAGAGTTACAAGGATTTTTCTCCCCAAGATGCCAAAATATTTGCCGTAGGGAAAAAGGGTCTGGAACACCCATCCACACAGACAACAGCTCTTGGGGACAGGAGGCAGGGCCCTCCCAGGATTCTACACTCTGGTGGTGCAGAGAGATGGTGCCAGAGCTGCCCAGTGGGGCCCCTGGCCAGGCACCCAGCCAAACAGGCCTCCATCTCTTCTCCCGTCCCAACCCTGAGCCCTCACCACCGTGGGCCTTTCATGTCCCGGCTCTGGCCCTGCTGCTTCCGCTGCTCCCTCCCGCCTTCCTTCTGGGGATTCTGTGACTGTTTCCCTCGAGCCCCCCCTCCTGCATGGCCCTGGCCCTGCCCTCCCAGAGCACCCACGCCTCCAGCGGTGCCTGCCCGGTTCAACCCTCAGGCACTGAGGGGGCCCAGGAATGGACCCCACAAGTCTGCCCTGGCACCAGGTCTCTGGCCTCCTCAGCTGCTCAGCCAGCTCAAGGCCGCTCATCTTCTTCCCAGGCTTTTGCCTGGCCCCCTGGGGAAGGCATTGGCAGCGGGCGCCTAGTGGCCCCCTCCCAGGCTTCCCCCCGCTCTGCTTGCTTCCTCCTCCTCAGACTGCTGGCCTCCGCCTCTCCTCCCTCTGTGCTCCCCCCGAGGGTCTCTGCCAACCCTTCTGTGCATCCACCCTGTCAGCCTCGGCCTCCGACCCCTCAGGTACTGGCCCTCCCTCCCTGGGACAGCCAGACCAATCAGGGGGGCTGCCATACAGCCTGCGGGGCTCGTGGCCCTGCACTGAGCCCCAGCCTCTAGGGAGGCCGCTGAAGAAGGAAGAGAACGCATTGGAATTCCCTCTGTCCGTTGGCGCGCTGGCAGGGGCCTAACAACTGGCTCCCGGAGAGGAAGGGGCAGCCCTGATTTGTAGCATCTGCCAAACTCCGAGGTACAATACTCCCGCCAGAGCCAATTCAAACCCACCAGTGTGAGGTCACTGAAGTTGGGAAGACGCACGCACAGCGGCCCTCCCAAGCCTGACGAGGCCACTCCAGCACACCTCTGCCTCTGTCTGTCCCTCTACGCTGCTCTGAGAGCTGCAAACCAGCCCCTACTCCTGAACTCAGAAGCCATTACCAATATAGTCTGTGAGGAGACAAGCTCCTCTCTCTTCTCACCTGCCACCGAGAAATAAACCACCAGTGCCCCTGGATCATGCACCCGGGTTGGCAGGATCATGAGCCAGCTCTGACCACACACATAAAGACTCCCAAGCTTCCTTGCACCCAGAGCACACTTAATCCTGCTCCTCTGCCCCCACCCAAGGTTCCATCTCGTGCCCCCAGCACTGTCTGCTGCCCCTGCCTTCACGCACTTCGCCATGGCCCCCTCTCTCCCCAGAGCCATAGAGCCTCTGAGCCATGTTTTGCCTTAAACCTCAACACCTCCCACCTTCCTACCTCTTTTTACCCGGCCTGCTGAATTCTGTCAGCCCTGCAGACAAGGCGTCAACAGGACAAAAGCTTTGGGGACCAACAGCATGGAAAGAGGTCCCTCCTGTCCGAGGCCAGGCCTTCCTGGCTTCCGACTTGAGCCTTGACCCAGCTGGGCCTCTCCCTCTCCTTGAGGGCATGACCCCGCAGGCTGGGTGAATGCAGGAATCTGGACCCTAGGGCTGGCAGCAGCCACGGGCCGCAGTCAGCCTGAGCCCCTCCTGTCACGCCCTGCCCTGTGTTACAGACCAGGAGCTGTGTGAGGAGGGCTGGACCAAGTTCCAGGGCCACTGTTACCGCCACTTCCCCGCCCGCGAGACCTGGGTGAACGCCGAGAGCCGGTGTCGGGAGCAGCAGTCACATCTGAGCAGCATCGTCACCCCCGAAGAGCAGGAGTTCGTCAACAGTGAGTGCGGTGACGGGAGAGCGGCCTGGCGGGCAAGGGGCCTTCTTTGCCGGAGGTCAGCCCACCCGGGCCCAGTGAGGCTGCGGGGATCGGGGACATGGAGGGGAGGAAGGGCATCTCCTCAGCCTGAGTTCCCAGAGGGAAGATGGGGTCTTTGGGACCAATGCTCTGGCCACCCCAGGGACAAGCCGGCAACTCTGAGTCAGCCCCAGACAAACGCTGTGGCTGTCGCCGGTCCGACCGGCTGGGGGAGGTGGTCCAAAGTGCACCGCAGACATGCATATGCTGAGGCCCTTGTCAGGACCTTAGAAGCAGAGGGCATGCTCTTAGGGGCCCACCCACCTCCTGCACCCCCATCCCCTCTGCCTCTATGAGTCCGAGTTTCTCAGACACCCTCAGGGGACCAGGGCCATGCCCAGTACCCACATCCTCTCTCCAGGTAATGCTCAAGACTACCAGTGGATTGGCCTGAATGACAGGACCATTGAAGGGGACTTCCGCTGGTCAGATGGACACACCTTGGTGAGTTCTGCTAGGGGCACCAGGGAGAGTGGGTGGCCCAGAGGAGGGGAATAAAACCCCCCAGAGACATCCACTGAGAACACACCCCCTGAGCATCCACTGCTCCAGGAGCACTGAGGGAATCCTGGGCAGGGATCGTAGCTGCTTCACCTCTGCCTTTAGAGACCACCCAGGGCTGGACAAGTCCGGTGAATATCGCCTGCCCTGTCCTCCCCTTCCCCTGCCCCACTCCCGCCCACAGCAATTTGAGAAATGGCGCCCCAGGCAGCCTGACAACTTCTTCACTGCTGGAGAGGACTGCGTGGTGATGATCTGGCATGAAAAGGGAGAGTGGAATGACGTCCCCTGCAATTACCTCCTGCCCTTCACGTGTAAAAAGGGCACAGGTAAGTGGCAGCCTGGGAGGGTCCTGCGTGGATAGAATCAAGACTTGAAGCTCCTGCTCTGTGACCCGCGGCTGTCACCTTGTTGTCTGGCTGCTGATGTCACCTCATCTGCCTAATAGCAAATCGGAGCTGACCTAGGGGTGGAAGGGCTCTCCTAGCACCAGTATCCCAGGGCCAGTGACAAGGGCAAGCCCACTCCTGGGGACCACATACAGGAGCAGGGAGAGGGTGAAAGTCACAGGCTAGAGGACCCTCCCTCCCCCCGACTCCACACATACACATCCCATGGATATCAGCATAGAAAGTCATGCCCGATGGTACATGGGCTGGGAACCTCCCCCTCTTTGGGGCCCCCAAGTCCCTCAGTCAGAGTCAGAGTTGTCGGGCCTTTATCCTCAGTTAAGTCTGTGACATCAGGGTGCCAGTATGTTTCCTGCACCGGATGTTTCCTGATGTCACAGACAGCCTGCCTGGCCCTCTCCCTTGTTCCCCACCTTCGCCCTCTCTGTCTTCTGCTCATCCCCAGCAGACCCTCCTTCAATCCCTTCCTGCTGCTCCTGGTCATCAAGGCACCAGAAGTTAGAACCAGCGGTTTCCAGATTCTTAGCAGGGCATGAAAACTCCCCTTTGCCAGCAGCAGTCAGGGCTCACGGCTGGGTGTCCGGGTTCAATGCCCCATCCCTAGACTCTGGGCTGTCCCATCGCAGCCAGAGGGGGCCACAGCGGCTCATCACTGGCATGCGTCATCACGGGAGACCCTCTGAGGGCCCATTCTGAAGGGTGTTTGCCCCCCAGTGGCCTGCGGAGACCCCCCCGCGGTGGAGCACGCCAGGCCCTTTGGGCAGAAAAAGGACCGGTACGAGATCAGTTCCCTGGTGCGGTACCAGTGCAATGAGGGCTTTGTCCAGCGCCACGTGCCCACCATCCGGTGCCTGCCCAGCGGGCACTGGGAGGAGCCTCGGATCACCTGCACAGACCGTGAGCACAGCCCCTCCCGACCCTCACGGGGCCCAGCATTGGGTGGTGCCCTCCTGTCCTCCTCCCCACCTGGGGCACAGCAGCGGCCAGCAGCCCTCTCCGGGGACCCTGAGCACCAGCTGCCCGTGCCATCCGTGGGGGCCACCACAGACCACTGCCCCTGCCGCTAGGGAGGGCCTTTCCCTGAGGATGAAGGAGCAAGCCGATGGGGGCCCGCTTTGCTCTTCAACACCAGCCAGAAGCCCGGTAGCCCCAGTTGTTTCCAAGAAAAATCAAAAGCAGGAGGCACATAAAGGCACAGGCTGCCTGCCCTCCTGAGCCCTTGGGTTCGGTGGGAGGGGAGCCCGTGGAGAGGGCGCACGCTGGGGAGAAGCCAGGCTGGCTGCTTTCTTCCCGGGCTCATAACCATCTCTGCATCTCCCCCGCATGCCAGCCTCTGCCTACAAGCGCAGACTACAGAAGCGGAGCGGGCGGCCTCGGCGGCGGAGCCGGCCTGGCACGGCCCACTGAGAGGAAGCCCCAGACGCGGCCGGGATGCGGAGCCCCGGAGGCTTGCCAGGCTGACAGCCCACACAGATGGTGCCCTCTTCTTGCCGCTTTCTGTCATATAAGGAATTCCATTAAAGAAGGAAAAAAAAAAAGCCCCACATTGTGTATGCACCCACCCACCCCCGAATCGCCAGAACTGCATCCGATTGCCACCCCCAAATGCCAAAGCAAAGCAAACGTGTTGTAACCCACGGACTGCGTTTAGAGACGCTTCTTCAGTCTCCTGATGTGCCTTTCAGGGACCAGAGCAGGGACAGGGGGAGAAGGGGAGGGGTTAAGTTAAATAAAGAAGATTATTTTTTGTTTCCTGACTTTATCCAAGAGCAGTGCAATCCTTGGTTCTTTGCCTTCCAGGGAGAGCTAGGGAGGCGGGCGGAAGGGGCAGAGGATGGAGGGCACGACCTCAGACGGAACCGCAGCTGAATGTACTGGATGAGGAGCCAAGACGCTGCGCCATCCGAGTGGGGAGAAGCTGGGGGCGGGGGCTGGTTCCCACCAAGGTGGTGCAGACAGGAGGAAGCTGTGGAGGGAGCTTCCCCTGCATGGGGGTCGGGGGCCCTCCAGGGGACCCACTTCCAGCCTCTCACCCAGCGCTGCCCCCCTAGCAGGTGTCCATCCAGGCAGGGCTGGGTCGGGGGCATTTGCATCCCCGTGGGAATGCCACCTCCCCTGCCCCCCACCTCCTCCACTCCCGGGACCGTGCAGGCACCAGGGTTCCGTGCACCTATTTATATTTTTGAAAAAACTGAAGATTATGATAATTATAATAATAATAAAGATATTGGAAGAGATCTATTTCTTTGCTTTTCCCTCCTTTTTTTAATTTGAAGAGAAAGCCACCATGGTTGAGGTCTACTGAAGGGGCTGTCAGGAATGGGGGCAGTGAGGATAAGGTCTGATCAAATGAATCCAAGCTGGTGTGAATTCTGTCCGGTAAGCCTGAGACAGTCACGCCTTTGTGTGCTTTTTTACAAGGAGTGCCTGTGTTTGATGGCCTCCCTGCGTATGCGTGTGTATCTGTACACATGAGATGTGAAGAGTGTGTGGTGTGTGTGCATGAGTCAGTGGGCGCTGTGTGGCGATTTGCAAATTGGCACACTGACAGAGCAACTCAAGTGTGACATCTGGCTACTTTACATAGTCTGGTGCTTTGATACCATAGTGCTCGCATAGGAGGACCTGGTTGGTGGAATAAGTCCAAGAACAGGCAAAATCAGGACTTAAACGACGGAACAAAAACATTGCAGATGCCTGGGAACAGTGAAACTTGCTTACCCATTTTGGGGGTAAACTGGCCAGCTGACCACTAACAAAAAGATCTGGGCATCATGCCCTTCAGGAGGCTGTTGGACATGGACAAGAATGATTCTGATTGCTTGTGGATCCCCAGCAGACCCTGAGCCAAGCAGAGTGTACGTGCCAGGCAGTGTGCCCCCATCAGCCTCCTCCTCAGGAGTGGGCACCACCCGCTCATCACATCTGCCAACAGGCAGCTGAGTCTGTGAGTTTTAAGAGCTGGTTAGCGAGGGCCCGGGTGGCTTTGCTGGTATCTCTTCAGGTGTGGATGCGTGTGGTTGAGTATTTGTTGGTGACTATATCCGTATGCCCAGGTTACCTTCAACTCTGGAATGAATGAGTGGACAAAAAGTAGAGGGTACAGGGATGATCACATATTAAGGGCTCAATAATTACATGAGGAATTGATAATCAACTGATGCGTTGGGAGTACAACTATGTCAGTGGGTCTCAAACTTGAGCCTGCGTCAGAATCGAGAGGGCTTGTGATGACACAGAATCCCGGGCCCCACTCCAGCGTGGCCGACCCAGTGGGTCTGGGGTGGGGCCCAGGAATGTGCACTTCGAACAGTTTCCCAGGGACCCAGCTGCTCCTGGCCGCCCTCTGAGGAGCACGGGGGCTACACGAAGAACTGGCTGCACGACTGAGGGGGAGCGGTAGAGGTGAGCCTCTGCGGAGGCAACAGGCTGGGTTTTCTGAGGCTGGGTGGTTGGGGCAGGGGGCAGAGGGTGAGGCCCAGAGATGGCTGGGGCCTGAGATCCTCTGCGGGCACACGGTCTCCTCCATTTCCTGAGGCGCCCCCTGCCCTTCTGCTACGCCTGCAGTCACCCAGACAGGGAGTGGGGAGGTGGGAGAGCTGGCCAGGGCCTCCAGCTTCAAGGCCAGCACCAGGGCGGGGCTGCCCCAGGACCGGCAAGGGAGAACCCTGTCAGCCTGAAGGGGCAGCCCTGGAGTCTGCCGCCCACGCCAGGGCACAGATCCTGTGAGCCCGGGACCGAACTGCCCTCCACACCCGCTGGGCAGGGGGCTGAACCCCAAGACGGGCTGAGCTGGCCAGCAGAACAAAGGGGAGGTCTGGGGGTGGAGGAAGGGCTCCCTGCACCATTCACTGTCCCAGGAAAGTACACACACCTGAGGCCGTTCCCCAAAGAGGGAGAATGAGAACAAAACACAGAGTCTTTGGCACCAAGGGAGAGAAAAAAATGAGGAGGAAATGTGAAATCTCTTCCCTGGGATTTCACACAGGAGCCTAGGGACCCGCTTCCAGCCCTGACTCCAGCCAGCAGCTTCCCAGAGAAGGAAGAGGGGCAGGAGGCTGCCAGGCCCAGAGCCCAGCTCCCCCGCCTCCGGTGCCCTGTGCCCCCTCCCTCCCTAGGCTGAGGCGGGGTGGGGCACTGCAGCCTCCGAGCCCCGCTCTGAGCAATAGCCTCTGGGGCAGGGAAAGGGGCTGCACCCAGGGACCACAGGGAGCCCTCGTGAGCCCACGAGCCTCCCATGTGCCAGAGGAGAGGGGCAGGAGGATTCCGGGAGCCGGACAGCCTTGGGGTACCCACCTGAGCAAAGGGAGGATTTGGGATCTGGTGGATTTATGAAACACAGTAATTTTTTTTTTGAATTTTAAGTTGAGAAGTATAAAAACAATATGAAAATTGCCCCAACTGACAAGGGAAAATGAACCACTCAATAAATACAGCCCGTGAGGGGAGGGGCCCGGGCGGGTCAGAGCTGGCGTGGGGTGCTAGCATGGCTGGTAGCAGTACACGCCATACTTGCGGCTCTGCGGGTCTGGGAAGCCGAAGCTGCGGACACCAGGCTCCAGTGGCCCACAGCTGGGACGTGGGTGAGCCACAGGGTAGCGGGCACTGCCATCTGCCAGCCAGCCAGCGTCACAGCGGTCCAGGCCTTGGAACTTCCAGGCGGCAAAGAGCTGGCCCACCTTGGCGATCTGAGCACCGTCTTCCCAGCAGGCCTCCTTTGCCTCTGCCAGCGTCAGCTTCTCAGAGTGCTCCAGGTAGTATACCCGCCCTGTGTGAAAGCAGGGGCGAGGGTTGGGCAGAGGGGCATCCAGAGAGCACAGCAGGGCTGCAGAATGCCAGCCCATCCTGACCGCACCACCCAGCCCCCAAAGACCTGACAACTGTCCAAGCCCAGGAGCCACCACGCTGTGGGCATCCACAGTGCACACCTTGGGGAGGCACCTTCCCAGGCCTCACCCCCTCTGAGCATTCCACCCCACCTGCCATGGGGCTGCAGATACCCCTGTCATGTCTGTCCTCTACCCTGTCCTTTAATTGCACCCTTGGTGATCACCCCACCTAGGCTGGACCAATCAGAGCCTTTCACCCACTCAGCATTTACTGAGCACCAACTATGTGCCAGACACTGTTCCAAGTGCTTGGCATATGGAACTGAACCAGTTTCTGGTTCTGTTTATCTTCCTGTGAAAACAGTTTTGTTTGTCTATGATGCCAAGAGCCTGCTGTTGGCCCCAGCACATAGTAGGCACTCAGGAGATGTTTGATGAATGAATGAACAATCGTCAGTGTGAACCAGAAGCAGGCCCCCAGATGTGGCCTCATGAGTGGCAGGTGGAGGTGCCGCAGGAGAGGCCCTAAGCGCCCCCGATGCTGCCTGCCACCGCGGACCTGAGCTCGCTGGTCCACTCACCCCTGAGAGCAGCAGCAAAGCAGAACACATCGTAGCGGTGTTGATGACGGTCTCGTGGGCCATAGCTGCGCACACCGGGTGCCAGGCCCAGGCCACCACAGGGCTGCCGGGCCAGCATGATGGGGTACTGCACCGAAGCATCCTGCAGCCAGCCTGCATTGCACCAGTCCAGGCCCTCCTCCCAGGCCCGGAACAGCTGCTCGAAGGAGGCCACCACTGCATCCTGCTCTTCGCAGGCACGCTGGGCCTGGTGGAAGTTGAGCTGGTAGCGGCCCTGGGGGTGCTGGTAGGGAAAGACCACACCTGGGGAGGGAGGAAAGAGGAGCCTGAGTGGGTGGGCAGGGGGTCCAGCTGCTCAGAGACCCCAGTCCTCTCCCTACTCCACTAGGTCACACGCTCCCCTAACACACACACACACACACAGTCCCTCAGAGAAGCTCAGCAAACTTGTCATCTCCTTTCCATAGTCCAAGTCAAAGACAGTCTACATGTGCTTTACACCCCCTCCTAGAACTAGGCCGGCACACAGCACTATGCAGAAAACGTTTACTAGCTTGTTAAGGTCATAAATTAACCAGCCCACTAATGTCCCTAACTAGAGAATGACAGTGACTCTTAGTTAATGGGCTGTCGCAAGAACCCCAGCGCTGTGGTCTCAACATGTCCCCCAAAGTCATCTGCTTAAGCCCTAATGCCCATGATCGAATGGGGAGGTACTGAGGTTGTGTGGGTGGGGCCCCCATGGATGGGATTAGTGCCCTTATGAAAGGAACCCCAGAGAGCTCTCTGCCCACATCCACCACTTGCAGATGCAGGGAGAAGTCCACATCCTGGCACAGGGCCCTCACCCAGCCGTGCTGGCACCCTGATTTCTGCCTTCTAGCCTCCAGAACTGAGAGAAATGAACTGTGGTCATTTATAAACCCCCAGGTGGTGGCACTTTGTTGTAGTGGCCCGGACAGACTGAGACACCAGGGAGAAGGTGCTGCCTGCCGTCTACAGGAGCCGGCAGATCTTTGCGCTCTGCAGGCCCCCCGTGATAGCTGAGACCTGATCTTCTATATTAAGATTCATGCGGAAGCTTCTTAGAAGAATGGAAGGAAATTTCCATACATGACATAATTTTCATGGGAGAGCAGGCCCTGGAAGCCATGGGGAGATGAAGAATGGTAAAGGGCCTCATAAAGGGGCCCCAAGGTCAAGGAGGTCCTGGGAGAGGACTTCCCTTCCCGGTGCCAGGGTCTTGTAGGGGCAAAACAAAAACATTTTATTATGACAAAGTTTCATACATGAATGGTGACTTTGAAAATGTTTTTTAAAGACCTGGGATTTAGTTTCTATCAAGTCAAATGAAACCGTAGGAGAAAGGATGAGCCTAGGCCCTGGGACTGCCATTGTTTGTAAGCAGGGCCTGGAGTCCTTGGCCTCTCCTTCCTGAGGCCGGGCACCTGGGAACACCCCCAATCTCACCTGGGGCAGGACACCGGGCTGCCACGGGATGGACAGGCCTCAATGGTTGGCTCACAACACCCACATGTGTGCAGGGGGTTATTTTGGGCTTAATTCCATCTCAAATCCTTAAGCTCTTCCAGGGCCAGAAATGGGGTGAGGGCTCCCTGTTTCTCTAGGCTGCCCCTGTGGTCCTCTGACAGATGACCCCAGTACCTCCAACATCAGGGATGAGGAATGTGGTCTCCCTGGGCCACCATCTTAAGCTCCCTGGACTTGGGGAGTAGATGGCCAATGGCAAAGGTCTGCCACCGACTGAGCCAGGCCCTTGACTCCCATTTTATCCCCAGCTCCTCAGGAGGAGGTCACGGAGGAGACCTGTATTCCTCATTTTGCATGTGAGGAGACCGGAGTTCTGAGGGGCTGAGGCATTTTGGCAGGTGCCACAGCTGGGACAGGGTGGACATGGTGTCAGATCATCCTTCTCTGCCCCCAACCTGAGTCACCTGCCTAGCAGGCAGAAGCCACGGGAAGCCGCAGGGTCCCATCCTAGAGTCAGCAAGAGTAACGTCACTTAGAGGTTGCCACCAGGGCCCCCACACAGGATTCAGCTTGTGGGGTCTGGCTGGTTTGGGCAGCACTGAGTTTTTTTTCAAATTAAGAGATTTTTTACATAAAAATCAGGAGATTTCACATATAAATATAAGCTTCTTTTGCCACATCAGAAAATCTGGCCCTGCTGCATCTGCTTCTGGTGTGGCGTCAGGACCAGGCCTGGGCAGGACACTCCTTTGGATGGGACGCGGGCTCACTGTGCGCCTGAGGCCCAGTGCTCCCTGTCACTCACACGGGACTGCCTGATCGGTTTGCATTACCTGCCGCTGCTACAGTCCAGCTCTGTCTCTAATTAGCTGTGTGACCAGCTCCCATCTTCCTCTCTGAATGGGGTGTGAGCAAGAGGGAGTGGACACCAGTGGCTTCTGGAGACTGACTGCCTGGGGTTCACCCCCATTCTGCCATTTATGAGCTATGTGACCTTGGCTCCGTGCCTCGGTTTCCTCACCTGTAAAATGGGGGTGGTGATAATAGTAGCTTCCCCATGGGGCTGTGTGGAGGATTACATGCCTGTCTAAGGTCCCAGCATCATCCAGCCCATCCGGGACTCACCCTGAAGCTCCAGCCCCACCAGGCCGCTCTCATCCTCCAGCTCGTCAATGACTTCGCAGCGGTAGCGTCCGCAGTCCTCCAGCCGCAGGTCCCGGATCTCCAGCGACACTTCGCGCTCCCTATCCTGCCGCAGATGCACCCGGCCTCGGTAGCCTCCGAAAGAACGGTGCCTCAGCCCGACGGCCACCAGCACGTCCCGCTCAGGGACCCCATTCTCTGACAGCTTCCACCATTTGATGAGCACAGGCCTCGGGGAGACCAGGGCCGGCTCGTAGTGGTAGCGGCAGGGCAAGGTTACGTTAGCCCCTTGGTGGGAGAACAGGGTCTCCTCGGGCGTCTCCACCACCAGCTTCACTCCACTGAAGATGGCTGGGGGGACAGGGGGATGAGGACGGGGACCTGCTGCAGTGTCTCTGTACCCCCGCAAGGGCCACTGCCACCCACCTCCCCAGGCTCAGGTGTTCTAGAATGCAGGGATGGCCCTGGTGCAGCACCCGTCCCTGCACCCACATGCTCTGCAGTGTGACCGTGCACCTCCTTCCATCAGGAGGTGACGCTGTGCCCCACCCCTCCCTCCAATCCGTGTGGGCTTCGCCACTTGCTTAGCCAAGTGACTGTGGCGGAAGGAACTGGTCCATTGTGCCTGTTTTGAGCCTAGGCTCCTTGAGGCCCTGCTGCTTCCACTTTTTCTCTCAGAACCTTGCCAGCCACTATCAGAAAGAGCCTGGGCTCAGCTGCTGGACGGTGAGCGCCCACGTGGAGCAGAGACAAGCCGTCCTAGCTGAGGCCACCCTAGACGAGCCAGCCCCCGGCTGACCTGCCCATCAACCAGCCCCAAAAGCTGACCCAGGAATCATGAGCTAAGTAAGCGCCTGTTGTCACAGCCACCACGTGTGTCATGCATAAGAAGCTACTGGTGCAGCAACGACAGCACCTCCTTATGATGGGGGTGTCTAGACCTCGGACCCCCTGAGTCTCCTTCTACCAGACGAACCACAGGAGAGCACGGCCTGCCCTTCAGTCTTGGTGCAGCTGTCCGCCATCACTTTTCTGAGACCCCGAGAAACCCAGGTGAGATAAGGCCAAGACTCCTAAAGGAGACTATACTCAGGGCCCAGGCACATAAGCACAGGGCCCAAAATGCACCACAGAAACTAGTCTGTCGGCTAAGGCCGTACAACCGGGACCCCCTACAGGGGCCTCACTGGCTCAAGATCTTGGGCCTGGACTTCAGACCCTGGAAGTAACAGGGTGGGGGAAGGGGTAGCCTCAGGGGTGGGGGAGGCGTAGCCTGGGGGTAGGGGAGGGGTAGCCTCGGGGTTGGGGAGGGGTAGCCTCAGGGCTATGTGGGAGCTCAACAGGAAGGCTCCCTAATGAGCCAGGTGCCCTGGTGCAGTGGTTCTCAAAGTGGGGTCCCAGAGCCAGCAGCATTGGCATTACTAGGAACTAGTTGGAAATGCAAATTCCTGGGCCCCACCCCAAACCTCCTGAGTGAGAAACTCAGTGGGTGAAGCCCAGCCTTCAGTGTTTTGACAGCCCTCCAGGTGACTGCCGGCCACTCAGGTTGGAGAACCCTGCTGGGAAAGGCAGTAGGCAGAGACCTGAGAACACAGGCCCAGAGGCAGACAAGCCAGGCTTGAATCTTGGCTTCAGCTTTTCACAAGTCTAGGCCAGTCTAGAGAAATCAAGCCTCAGTTTCCTCATTTGTAGAATGTGGTGATCACGGTACCTACAATGGGCTGTGGTGAGGCTCAAATCAGATTAGGGGGGCCCCCCTGGCACACAGAGGGTCCAGTGGTCATGCCCCAGGGTTATCATTTAGTGGCAACACTCTGTAGTAAAGCTGCATTCAAACCTGAATAAAATGAAAATATTTAGCTAAATCAATGCATCCATAAGACAAAATACCACACGGCCATGTAAAATAACCTGGTAGATGCATAATCATTCATTGACTGGGGAGGGAAAATTGTATTCTATGAAGTGAAAAGGGAGACTTGAGAACTGCATATGCCGAGCAGGAGGTTAAAGAGAAGTTTCTAATCACATGTGAAAGGCCGGAAGCATACACCTAAGATGTTAGCAGTCGCTCCTCCAGGTGGGGGAAATAGTTTGTGATATTGTTTGCATCTAGTAAGGGACAAAGCCATGCAGCTAGCAAGTGGCAAAATTAAGATTCAAACGGTAGAGACCAGGGGAGGTCACATTTAAGCTGGATCTTGAAAAATCAGAAGAACTTTGGGAAAGTATAAAAACACAAGTGATTGTCTATAAATGCATTCAGCTCTGTGTCTGAGGGGTGAGCCAGCGCAGAGTAACTGACCCATCTCTTTGGATTGTCTTAGAAATGACAATGGTCAGCTACAAGGACCCAGAGGGGAAAGGGGCTGATGACTCCATTCCCTGTCTGCCATCCCAGCCTGGACCCTGCATATCACAGCAGGAGCCAGGACAGGTCTTGGTCACCCAGAGGAGCAAAGAGCCGGATCCAGGAAGCCGCCCACCTTCGCTGTGGCTGTTGCCCAGGCTGCGGCCACTGGCACTGCTGGAGTAGTAGAAGCCATTGTAGAAGGGCAGCCCGGAGACCCAGGGCAGAGGGAACAGCAGGACCAGGAGCAGCGAGCCCATGGCGTTGTGCACGACTGCAGCGCCAGGGTGTCCTGGGCAAGGCTGGGGCCCGGGGCAAACTGGGAAGAGGAGAAAAGAAAGCCAATTAGAGAAGCCCTGCTGGGGGCGGGGGGCGGGGGCAATTCCGGGGTTCCAGCACCCCCTGCACTCACTCGCTCAACAGGTAATTCTGGAGCACCTCCTGCGTGCCAGGAACTGTCCTCAGAGCCAAGAAGACGGTGATGAGCTAGGTGAGGTCCTTGCTCTGGGGGCTGCCTCCCCACTCCAGGCAAGATGAGCAGTAAGCAAGCCAGCAAATCCTGGGAAGGACCTAGGACCCAGCAAAAAGGACCCAGAGAAAATTAAGCAGGACGACGTGAAAGAACAACATTTTCCGAATGTGAAAGGTTGTGAGCAGCATGTTTTAATGACGTCAAAGAGACAAGACTAGTTTTTTGCCTGCACTCTCCTTTCTAGAAGCCATCCCTTCATTATCAGAGTCTGTGTTTTGGAACCATCCAGGGTGAATTCTGCTTCCTGCCGAGATGCTGGCTGATAAAGGGCAGAAGGGTCAGCAGAACCAGTGTCTAGTTGCCCTTGGGTGTCAGGGCCAGCAGCCTGTCCTTTGTCCCAAAGGTTCTGCAGTGGTGGCTTTAAACAGAAGAGCCACAGGATCAGACTTTTATCTTAGAAACATCCCTCCAGGGCCAAAGTGGACAGTGGACTGTGGGCAGCAAGGCAGAGTGACAGCAGACATTTGGAAGCAGGAATGTCATGTGGCAACATGGGAAAATGCTTAGGGTGTAATTTAAAATAGACAAAGCAGAACCCAGAATTGCCACTCTGCTATGCCTGCAAGTACGTGGCCTCCGGATGCCTGTGTACAGAAAGGAGGAGAGGGAACAAGAGGGGGTGGGGAGGGATAGGGGAGAAAAGAAAAACAAGAAAAGGCATCAACCTGCAATGGTGGTGGGATTGAGGAGGACATATTCTCAGTTCTGGAACATCTAGGAGCTTCGGCTAGAGAGGAAGGAATGGATGGGGGGGAGTTGAGAGGTAGCAGGCACTGTTCTCTTAGACACTCAGCACAGATCCCAAGGCCCAGACCTGCCCCTTGCTGCACACCACAGGAGGACGCTGTCCTGAGCCTCACTTCTCGTCCAGGAGGAATCCCCGGATGACACCCATAAAGGTGAATGGTGCCTTGCAGGGTAACAGTCACAGATAATTCTTATTATTCAGAGAATGACCAGAAGCCTCCATGCCCATCTAGGCCTTCCCCAGAAACCCACTAGATCCAGGAGAAACCAGTAGAACCATCTAGATGTGCAGAATACATCAGTTTGCCCAGACATCAACCTTTCTGTTGAGAAAACATGTCCCAAAGCAGCAGGCAACAAATGACCTAGTAATAAAGCACAGCCACCACAGGGGTCAGAGGACATAGGAATCACTGTGGGATGGAGAAACCAGAGCAGGAATTTCCCAACCCTCAGCCAGCCCAGCCGTACTTCGCCACATCATCAAAAGCCTCTCTTCCTGACGAGCAGGGAGACAGGTTTGTCTCCTTGCTTGGCCACCTTGCAAGAAAGCTCTTTCCTTTTGCAAAAGCCAGCATCGCATATTTGGCTTACAATGCGCATGAGACAGCAGACCCTTGTTTGGTTACAAAGCCTCCTGGCGCCTTGAATCTGGGCAGCCTAAGCACAATCAGGCGACCGAACACAGAATTCCGGGGGCAGGAAGATGTGGGCTCGAATCCCGTGTCCACTGCTTCTTAGCTCTGTGATTCTAGGCAGGTTTCCTCATTTGTGAAAAGGAATCATAAAACTCACCATCACATGTTGTTCCCCCATACAGTCTACTTTCCTCCTTTGGTAATAAAGTTCGAGATAGATACATGACCCGTCAGCTGGAGGCTGTTATTTTCAGCCTCCCTTGCTGCTAGGAGAGGCCATGTGATTCAGCGCTGGCCAACGGCAATGAGCAGAAATAACGTGCCACATGCAGGTCTTACAGTTAAAACAATTACAGATGCCTTTCCCTGGTACTGTTTTCCCCAACCTGCTGGCAACCAGAGTAGCCACTTTTGTCTCAAATATAAAAACCACAGGTCGAATGACAGAGCTGTCCCACCAGCCCTAGACTTCCCCCACCTGCCCTGTGTCGTAAGAGAAAAACAAAATCCTATCATATGTAAGCCACCACATTATGAGTCTCTTTGTGAACATAACTTAGCCTCACTTGGCCTCATTTCATAGGGTTGCTATCACTGGCGTAAAGATATTAACAGCTGAGTTTAATGCGCTGCTACTATTTCATTTAATCCTCAGCACACCCTCTGGAGGCGGAACCTATTTGTATCCCCATTTTACAGATGGGATTAAAGGCACAGAGAGATTAAATAATCTGCCCAAGGTTATCCAGCTAGAAAGTGGTATGACCATAGGCAGAAAAGAGTTAATGGGGAATTTAGAGGGTAAGTTAACACTCTCTGCTAAATTGTTTTGCAAAACAAAATGTTTCTGGAAGAGCAGGCATAACAGAAGGGCATAACAGCTGCTATTTGCCACTGTTACCTGCAAGAGCTCCCCTAACTGCTGCCTGGATGCCCCCTCCCTGCTGCCAAGGACGGAGAGTTCTGCCCAACAATCTCTCCTCCCCCTCTAAACACCTGTCAGAATTGCATGGTGTTCTCACCTTATTCACATGGGGGACCAAGGTGAGAATGGCCTTGTGCCTATCAAAGGGCTGCCCTGTATTTTGTTCCTGCAGACACTGTCCTGGGAGCTATCCCCCACACTCCCCCTTACTGAAAGTAGTAAATCTTCCTTTCTTACAATCTGGGTTGAGTTTTATGCGCTGACATTCACCAAGAGGCAAACCCCTTGTGAGCTGACACTTACTGAGAAATGACCCCTTCACAGTCAGTTCTGGTGGCGGAGTTAGGATCTTAACCTCTCTCTAGCTCCAAAGCCCTGAACCACCAGGAAGGTAACATGCAGGGCACATAGCCCAGTGCCTGGCACAGAGCAAGCCCTGTGAGGGTTGGTTTCCTCTTCCTTCCTTGAGATCTCACATTTGGAACCAGGAGGGAAGGGGATCAAGGACTGACAGGCTTGCTGATGTTGAGCTGGATGTCCTTCGGGTCCACCCCGTCCCTGAGCACCCACAGCCTCCTCCAGTGGTTGGGCACACCAGCCTCTGCATGTTTCCAGCCTCCTACAGCAGCTCATCTGGCTCAGATGTTTCCCCAGTGAGAAAGGGCTTCCCCAGGATGAGCAAATGCAGGCATTTCTGCCACAAGGTGATACTTGTATGCCTGGGGGGAAATGCCTATCATGCACTCAAAAATAACAAGGTGGTGGGAAAATAAGGTTAAGGCAGACTACTCAAAACATGTGCAACATTGTAACCAGAGAGTTAACAAAAACAACACCAGCCCAGCAGTTCTCCACTGACATTGGTGCCCAGTGCCTTCAGGGCTGGGTCAAGTGCTTCCATGGGCCATTGCATTCCAACAGAAACCAGATTTACCAGAATTAAAAATCTGACTCTAGGTGACACCATCTTCTTTAATCATTTCTTTTAAACACAGTCTTCGCCTGATTCCTACTTTTTTCAGAGTACTTTATGTTGTTAGGCAGCCATAAAGGCATCCTTCCCTCAACCAGATCTATCGCATCCGTGAGTCAGGATGGCAGAAGTTTGGATACTGAAAGCTCAAGTGGGAAGAGATGCTGCATTGTCCAAATCACTTTGGTTCCTGAGTTTTAGGCAATGAATGGCAAGCTTGGGTAGCAAGGGACATCTGCACATACACAAAGGGCAGGTACTTTCTGCAGGACTATCACGTTTATCTTCAGGAACCCAGACTAAGGCTTGCTCTTTCATTGTGAGAAATCTTGTACAACCACTCCAATAATACATTGGCACGCTGGGAAAAGCCACCACTGGACCAATTCCATTGTTATACTGATACAGATCTCCATTGTTCTTACCAATCATGGATGACGGATCCCCATTTTTCTTACCAATCATGGATGACCTCATTTGTGGTTCAGAAACATGGGTGAAGGCAGAAAAGACACCTTCAGGTGTCCTCCACAGTACCCCAGGGAAGCCCTTCCTAGCCTAAGAGACCCCAGCACATACTCACTATTTCCAGCCTGGGTACCACACACTGCCTGGTTTTTAAAAGGCTTCCATGTCCCCCGTTCCTTCAATCCTCCCAAGAGCACACCTTCAACAAGGAGAATTTTATTCTCCCCATTTAATCCACAGGTGAACAGTGGCACAGAGACATGAAGCAACTGTCCAAAGATCACACAGCCAGGAGGTAGTAGAGGCAGGACTCTTGAACTCTTTCAGCCAACCTCCATAGCTATGTGTCATATTTAAGGACTGCCACTCATCAAGTCATGACCATGGACATCACTACCTATGGTTCTCACAATGTCAGAATTGTCATCACCATTGTACAGACAAGGAAACAGGTTCAGAAATGCTAAATTGCTTGGCTAAGGTTACCCAGATAATAGAGGAAGAAGCTGGACTCTCCTTCACTCAGCAAATACTGTTCATGCATCTAGCATGTGCCAGGCACAGTTCCAAGCACGGGGGATACAAATGAGAAGTCTTCATGGAGTTTACGTTCTAGGGAGAGAGACGGACAATTAACACAATGTGGGACATCTGTGATGTGAAAGGGATGCACACGACCGAGGAGGATGAAGCAGAGGACGTCCTGGAGACAGGGTGGATCCGGAAGCCCCACTGAGAAGAGGATTGACAGGGAAGGGGTGAGCTTTCAGGATACTAGGGAAAAGCATTCTAGAAGAGGGAACAGCAAGTACAAAGATTTTTGACAGGAATAGCTTGAAGCCCAGTGAGGCTGGAGCCCAGAGAACAAGAGGGAAGGTGGCAGGAAAGGATGTCCAAACGGCAGTCACAGGCCTCATGATGTAGCACTCCAGGGAAAACACTTTTCAGCAGAGGGGTGCAGTGAGTCTGATTTACACTCTCAAGAATCATTCTATCTTCCTACCGCAAATCAAGGGCTGGTCCACATGCTGGCTGCTCCCTTCCAGCCACAAACAGCCCCACTTCTCTCCATTCCTTTGGCCCCTCTCCAGTCTGGGCACCCAGCCTGCTCCCTGGTTTATCAGTACTACTGCCAGTCGGCAAGTGTGATCTGGTCAACACCCTCTTTGCTGGATGTTAACCCAGCAGTCATGCAACCTGAGAATGGGTGGGGGGACTCCAAGAAAAAAATGTGTTCTTAAGAAAAGATCAGCCCTGGGCCGGGAGCAGCAGCCTAAGTGAAAGTGGTGCCCTCTTCCAGCCCCAGAGAGGAGCAGAGCACACAAAGCCGGAGGGCTCCAGTTAGACTCGCCACCTGCTGGCAGGGTGACCCTGGGCAAGCCATGTGGCCTCCGGAGAGACGCCTCCCTGTCTCCAGAGAAGGCTAATGGGGAAGCTCAGGGGCTGAGGACAGTGATGGCCCTGAATGTCAAGCGAAAGCACGGAGCAGTCCTGGGTATGAGTCAGGAATGGTAACTGCCCCAGGCCCACCCCGACCACCGCCACTAATGGCAGTGATGGATGGCCTCCGCTTGCGGGGAGGACAAGCACTCAAAATAATTAGCTAGTATATGATTGTTCACAGTTGACAAAGTGAAGTCTCGCGTTATTTCAGTGGGTCTTTCTCCTCTCAGGGCCTAGGAGAGCCGCCACCATGGCCTTCTCTTCACAGTTGGGAAAACTGGGGGCCAAGAGACGGAGGTGAGGCTTTATCTTTAGTAAATAGGTGGAGGTTGCAGAAACTGGGGTCTGCATCCTTTGCTCTTCCCTGCACCCGCCTGGGGACCCTTCCACCCTTAGACGGCGCTGACACTGACTTGGAAGGACGATGCAGCGCCCCAGACGACCCTCACTGCGCGACCGGGGCGTCCAACGCCCCCAGACACCAGCAGAGGGCGGTATTGCCCTCCCGTCTCCGCCAGCCCGGCTCCCTGGAAGGAATTTGACTTCGGTGCCCCCTGTTTAGACAAGGCTTAGGAGCGCCTTTGAAACCTGCGGCCCCCGGAAAGTGGAAGCCGGAGATGTTTCCTATCAGCATTCCCAGCCCGCTGGGCCCTGCAGGGCGGCGGGAGCGAAGCCTCCCAATCACCTCCCCCAGCTGCAGAGGGTAGAGGCGCTGCCGGGGTCAGCGCTGGACACCGCCGCCCCGACTGGGGTACAGGCTGCTCGGGGCCACCCAGCGAGTCGGTGGCAGAGCTGGGTCCAGGTGCCCCGTGCTGTGTCCCCCCTGGCAGCCCAGGAGCTCTAAGTTCCTCCCTGCGTGACCCCATGTCCCATCCAGGGCTCCCCGCTCCGCCATCCCTGGCCCTCCGGTCTCGCTGTTCCAGAGGCAGCAACCCCAGTGAAAGAGGGGCCTGGATCCGACGGGCATCCTTCGCGCCTAACGTGCGGTGGCCGGAGCAGGCCCCAGGCCGGGAGGCGCGGGTCGGCAGCCTGCCCGCCGCCCCGCGGTTGTCCCCAGCCCCCCGCAGGGCTCCCGCGACCCCCGAGCATCCGCAGGTGCCACGCGGCAGAGCCGGGCGCGCGGCGCGCTGTGCTGGGGACCTGACGGGGAAGGATCGGGAGGCCCCCGGCGAGAAAGCGGCCGGACCCGGGCGCTGGTCTCGGAAGTCACGGGTTTCGCCCGGGATCTGCCTCCTCGCCAAGCGCCCAAGGGTCCCGGGCGGGTCGGCCCGCGTGCGCGCCCCGCTCCCACCCCACTCGCGCCCGGGTGCCCCCGCCGGCGCTCACACGCGGCCCCGCAGCACCCGGCCCACTCGCTCTGCCCGCCTGCCCGGACTCTGCCCCTGGAGGTGCGGGGCCCCGCAGCAGACCCAAAGTGGCGGGGTTGGAACCCGACGCACCGGGGGCCCCGGGAGCTGGCCACCCCGAGCCACACACACCGTTTCCAGACGGCTCCTCGACGGCTCGGGCGCTCCCGGCCACAGGCAGCCCGGCCGAGGCAGCAGGCGGATTTCGGGATCTTGAATGGCCAGAAAGGAAGCGCCGCGGACAATCCCCCACGCTCCCGCCGCGCCAGCCCCTTAAAGGAATACAAGCCCCTTTCCCTCCCGGGGGCTGGGCCGAAGGGAGGAGTCACTGCAGGCCTGGGCGGTCTCCAGACCCGCTGGGGACCCCCCTCCAACCGCGGAGCTGCTGGCCGCGCGGTGAAGGGAGTGTCGGGGAGCCGAGGCTGTCACGTGTTGGGAAGGGAGGTGGGTGGGGGATGTAAGAGGAGCTAAGGGGGTCCCATTGGACGCTCTGGTTTACCAAAAACAGGGAGACCGAGTGTGGGGAAGACCCTCTCCAGCACTCTGCATATGGGTTATGTTATGGCTGCCCCCACCTACCGGAGAGGGGGGGTGAGCATTCTGTGCCTTCCCTTACCTCTAGGAGGCAACCCCTAGGAGACATCCCTCCTGCCCCTGAATTTGGCCCTAGTGAGATGCCAGTCAGACTCTCAACTCAGCGCCGGGCACGTGGATTCTGACTCTAGGTGGGGCTTGAATGAGTGGCCCTGATGGGAGGAGTGGTCCCGGATGGCGGGCTCCCAGCACCCTGCAGGAGCAATCAGGCTTCTCACCGGCTCTCCAGTAGGGGTAGGGGACTCCCCTCGGATGCTGCCAGCCCAGCAGGCACCCCCAGCAAGCCTGTTTGGACAGGGTGTTTTCTTTCCCATCCAGAGCAATAGGACTCCTGGCCCTGACAACTTCTTCAGCATAAAAGCCTCCAGAGGTCCTCCAGCCTTGGCTGGGAGAAGGGCCATGGGGTCACTGAGCCCAGAGGCTCAACAGTTGACAGCCTGCATACACAGCTGTGCATGCCCCTGTGTGTGTGTGTTACACAGAACAGCCTAGAGCAAGGGGCAACAGTGGACTAGGGGGTAATCTGTACCCAAAATGAATGATGCCAGGCTTGATGGGCAAAGAAGAGCCAATGAAGATTGCTCTGCAAGGACAGGTCTGACCACGTGTGGAGGGGAAAGACACAAACACCAATTAGGGAATTCTTGCAAGGGGCTCTGACAGTCACGTGACCAAAGTGTTTGTGCTGGGCCAGGCTCTGCACTGGGGCTTGTGTACCTTCTCTCCACCCATCCCCACGAGGCCATGGTGTCAGTCCTATTATTTCCATTTTACAGATGAGGGAACTGAGGCCCAGAGAGTCCATTGCCCAAAGCCACCCAGAGGCAGGATTTGACCGCAGGTTGTCTGACTTGAGACTGAGCTCCTAGTAACTCCACTGTATTTAAATCAGGAATGGGAAGGACACTAGATTCCTGGGGAAGGTGGGTCACCAGGTCCCATCACTGACAGCACAAGTCTAAGGAAAAGCGATGGACAGCAAGGAGGGTAAGTTTTGTGCGTGCAAAGCAAGTTTAACATGCCAGCCAGGGCCAGGACTGGCTAGCAGGTGGAATCTCAGCAGTGGGTCTCCAAAATAAATCTGTCTCTCTGAAATAAAGTCAATTTGTGGATGGGGGGGTGGGGAAATGGGTGAAATAGGTGGAGAAAAAAACCAATCTACTGCAGATGTGTAATCTTGACCTGGGCAGTGGTCACGTGTGTACACGTCAAAATGCATCGAGTTGTACACTGAGTTTTGTGCATTTTATTGTATGTATACCTCAATTTGTAAAAATAAGTAAATTTGTGATGATGGTAAAAGCTGTGAAGTGGATGAGATTGTAAAGGATGAGGAGCAAAGGATGGAAGTGACCAGGAGTACGGAGTCCCCGGGGGTAACTTGGGGAAAGCTGTGGCCAACCCATCCAAGGATGCAGAAATGAGCAGAAGGGCCGGAGAGGTGGCCCAGGTGATTCCCAAATTGCCTTGGGTGTCCTGGACCAGATGGAGGTTTGTGCCCACTGCCTACCAGCCCCCACAGCCAATGCCCCAACAGGGCCAAGGTGGCAGGTAGAGTGCAGCTCTCCTTCAAGTGGGACTTCTGGGTGTTAGCAAAGCTCAAGCGGCCACTAGTTATTGGAGACGTAGAACCACCCCAGAGCAGAGATGCGGGAAAGATGCTTCTCCCACCTTCTCCCACTGTCTGCTAGCCCCCCAAGGCAGCCAGCAATCACCCAGAAGGCTGACTCCAATCCCAACCCACAGCTCCCCAGAACTCTGAAACAGGAAGGCATGGACTGAGGGACCCCCAGGGTGGGAAGCCCCACACCCCCAGTTCATCAGAGACCATGGCCTGGGCCTTTTATTCTGTCCCTGCCCAGCCAAGAAACCTGGCAACAGCAGCTCTCAGGAAGGAGCCGCTTCCAGACTGACTTCCCTGACAGAGTTCCAGCAATGCCACACCCTCCCTGTGAGAGCCACGTGGCCCGATCCACTGCCCAGAGGCGCCTGTGTGTAGCTCAGCATGGCTCCCAAAGTTTGTTCCAGAAAATTCATCTTGCATTCCAAAGCTGCAAATACTAAGGTGGCTCCATGTGCCCCTTTCACAGCTAGTCAGTCCCTCCTCTGCCAGCCCTGTTCCCCCATCTCCAGGGCACTGGCCACTTCCTGATGGCTCCTGCATGGGCAAGGACACAGGGATACCCCTGAAGCTTCCCTCAGCCCTGGAGTGAAATGCCAGTGGCCTCCCAGGAACCTCCGTGCTTGGCCAGGAGGCCTTGTGCTTAGGTGGCAGAGCCCAGCCCCCTCCCGTCACACGCACTGCACCCCACCCTGCGCCTCCTGCAGCTCTGGAGGCAGCCAGGTTCACTGAGTTTCTAACAGTTTCTCCAGCCCCCACATCTAGCTGCAGCGAAAATGGGAACCACCGAAGGGGAGAACCAGCAGCCTGTCTTCCTAGGGTGGGAAGGAGCAATGGCCCCAGTGGGCGCAGCCTCGGCAGCACCTGGCTAGCGACTGAAGCAGCCGTGGGCCCAGGGCTCAAGGGCGGGCCTGGAGGGAAGAACCGAGGGGCAAGGCCAGGCATCGGGCCCCGGGAAGCCCTGGCCCTCTCCAGTGGGACCCCCACTAGTCTCCCCTCTCTTCCTGCCGTTAAGCTCTCTGCTGCGGGCAGGGGACCAGGAATGCTGGAGCGCTCGTGGGGCTGAGAGAAGAGAGGGTCGGAGGGCCAGCGCAGGCCGAAGCACATTTCGACGCAGCAATGATGAACCAGGGCAAGCGTCCCGGGGGGTGATATAAATATATTTTGGAAGCTGCCTGTGTGCTCGGGGGTGAAGACCCAGCAGGAAGAAAGGCCTGCCCGCCTCCTCCTCCAGCTTTGCAGGGACCCACCCCACCCCACTGTGTCTGTCCAGACTTCAGGACAAGGGTCAGCAGGGGTCTCTGCGAAGGTAAGGGGGAAGCGTAAGTGTCAGGGGACTAGGTGGCAGGAGCAGAAGTGGTGGTGTCACGCCTCGGGGCCGACAGGCAGGAGTCACCAGCCTGGCACCTCAGCGCCTCCCTCCAGGGCCTTGGGCAGTGGGGTGTGAGGGTCTAGGGAGGACACAGAGGCCACCACCATGGATCTGGAGAGGGGCAGGTAACCTGCACCCCCTGCCTGGCCCTACTCTGCCCATCCCAGGACTACTCAACTCCTGCAGCCCTAAGAAAATGGGATGGCCTGACGGCTGGGTGCAGGGGCTCCGGGGAGGCAGAGGGCAGGGAGGGGGCAAGGTGATTGGAACCTGACCTGGGGGTTGGCCACAATCAGGAGGGAGGGTGGAGGCGGCCCCACAGGAGGGCTGGTGTTGGGGTGGGGGGGTGGGGGGCTGCCGCATAGCCCTTGGGGCCCCTTCGGCCTGGCTCACGACTTCTTAACAGCCCAACAGCTCCACACGCAGGGTGATGCGGTTATGCCAGGCCACAGGCAGGATGCGCACGAAGCGAGCCAGGAAGGGCGTCTCGAACATGTTCTTCTTGTGGGAATTATTGTCCATGTTGCCAAGGAAGACCTGGAGGCAGAGGGGGTGTCGGGAGGGCCCAGAGCCAGTCCCTGCCCTCGGAGCCCCAGGCCAGCCTCACAGAACACCCCTGGGGTGGCACGGGGAGGGTGGTGGGGCAGACGCTCACCTTTTTATTCCCGTACTGGGTCCAGTTCACACCATCGTTGCTGAAGGCCACCCTGTAGGCTGCCACGTACTGGATGTGGCCGAAGTCTCGGGCACCCTGGGTGATAATGCCAGTCACCTGCTTCTGGGTGCCCAGGTCAATCTGTAAGAAAAGTCAACCTCATTTTCTGTGCTCGATCATCTTCAGTAGGGTGGGAAAAGGTAGAGACACTGGGGCATCATCAATTCTGCTTTTGGGAAAGCAGCTTCATTTGGCAGGACGTGAGTTTCTTCATCTATAAAATAACTACTACCACCTACTTCGTCAGACGACACTATGCACTCCGCCGTGACAGAGTTCAAACCTCAGACCTTTGCCCTGGCATACCCACAGCCAATGCCCCACATGATGGGGACGGGACAGGAGAGGCCACTGCCCGTAGGGGCAGACACTGCTCTGAGGGTCCTGCAGGGCTGTCCACAGCCTGATATGGGTCCTGAGGGAGGCCAAGGAAGAGGTTTCCTCCTTACAACACCCCACTCCACAGGCAAACGTGTTTCCTGGGGCCTAGACACAGACCTCCTGCCCCCAGTCCCTGACCGTTGCTGGGACCCCCAGCTGCCTCTGGACGGGCAGTACCAACACCCAGGCTGCAAACCCCACTCACCCCAGCCGGAAAGAGAGCCCCAGGCAAGCCCCCACTCTGCCGGGACTGTTTCCCCAACTATTAAATGAACAGGTGCTCTGATTTTCCAAAACTCTCCTGTGTGTCTCAGTTTCAGGGAATCCCAGGGCCGTCCCATGCCATGTTTTCAGACAGAGTCACAGAGCATCTGCTCTGTGCTCAGGTGGAAAACGGGAGGGGCCCAGGTCAGGTGTCCCTCCTCAAGGCTGAGTGAGCCGGCAGGCCCTCGGCCCAGGGGCCCAGCCCACCTGCAGCCACTCCGAGGCGTTATTGCTCTGGGCGGTCCAAGCGTTGATCTTGCCCTCCTTGTCCAGCCGCGCATAGTAGGGATACCAGCTGAAGGCGCTCAGGCCCCAGGTCCTGTGGATGCTGGATGCCATGATCTGCTTGTTGGGGATGGTGTTGTCCTTCAGGCCCAGTGGTTCAGCACATCCTGCCAGGAAGGGGGCTATCACCTAGATCTGGGATCCACAGCCTCCCGGGGGTGTGTGCAGAAGGTGATGAAGGGGAGACCTCCAGGGATCCTGCTCAGCCCCTGGCATCCTCTTAGGCAACAGCAAAAGGCCCCTTCTGCCTTTTGGAGCCAACCTTTCTACCTTCTCCCTGCCTGCCCTGCCCATGCCTCACTGCCCGCAGCTCTCAGCTCCACCTCTGCCCTGACTTGCCCTTCACAGATGACCTACCACTTTTCTCCCTTTGCTCCAGGGCAGGGCCTGATCCACCACCTCCCACCCTCCTTTAAGGCCTGCTGCGTGAGACACCGCCTCCAAGAAGACTGCCCTGACCACCTCCCTTCGGCAGAGCACGTCCCTCCTCTGGACACCCAGCACCTCCTCTGTCACCCCGCTGGCACAGCTGCTGTCCACACCACTAGTCCTGGGATTACTGTAGATTAATAATAACCATCTGGCTAATTCAGTGCTTATTTCCTTTAATCTACCACAAAAACCTGAATGAGGAAAACACTGGTAACCCCATTCTACAAATGAAAAAACTGAGGCTGTGAGCCATTAAGCATTAAGTCCAAGTCACGCCCCCACACACAAACTACTACCACCATGCCACACTGTGACCTCACCTCCACCAGCCTCACAGCCACCCAGCACCAGGACAGCTGGCCCGGGCAGAGGTGACCGAGCAGTGCACAGGACGATGGTCACACCCACCAGGAGGTGCAAGTCAGAGAAGCCAGAACTCCTGGGGCCCAGGGGCCATCGCTGAGTATCCCAGCCCAGCAGCCCCTCCCCCAGTGCCTACCAGAGGGCCCCCACACCCTCAACACTGTACACTTGGGGTGCTGGCAGACAGGCCCGAGATGCTAGCCTTGGTGTCCTGCAGCTGTTTTGCGCTAGCCTCTGCACCTGCAGGTGGCCGGGACAATTAGGGACAGGCAGGAGAAATAAAACTCCCAAGAGAGCACATGCCTGGCAGAATCTCCACACGCCATCCCTTTGGGGACCTAGGCAGTCTGGGGCACCAGGCCTGGAAAGCCATCCCTCCATCTGGGAGCAGGCTACAGTACACGGCATTTGCATCACTGTCCCCCAGGAAGCTTGCTCCCATGCCACCAGAGACACGTGCCTCCCACGTGTGCTGATGCCTGCCAGTGGTACCGGCTCCTGGTGAGGGTGGTGGCTGTTCTCAAGGCAGGCTAAGGCCTGGGGCAGCTTCGCAGAGGATGCCAAGCTGACACCATCTGCTGGTGGTGAACCCTTGTACGGCACATCTGCCTCTAGCAATTCCTGTCCCCCTTGCTGCTGGGCTGCCTGACGGAGTCGAACAGCCCTCCAGGGAAAATGCAATTGGGAGGGGCACAGAGCCGAGGGTCAGGACTCAGCTCCATCACTCGCTGTGTGACCCTGGGATGTCCCTGCCCCTCTCGGGGCCTTGGTCTCCCCATCTGTAAAATGGGGTAGTAGAGCGGTGCTTCTCACAGACCACCTGGGGATTTGTTAAAAGGATTCTGTTCCTGCAGGTCCAAGGTGAGGCTGGGAGTCAGCATCCCTGCAAGCCCCGGGTGGCGCCTATTAGGGAGAGGGGACAGTCCAGACCTTGAGAGAAGCAGACAGGACATCCCCACCTCCTCGGCCTGCCTGGCTTACCCTCTTTTGGCCTTAGAGAGAAGCAGCCGTGACAGGACCAGGCAGGCAACTTTAACAGCCAAAGGCTTCACACTGTGACAGTGAGTGGGGCAAGGGACTCCAGGGACAGGAGCCCAGGGAGGGGTTCCCCAGATCTGTCTGTCTTTCACCGATTGCCTACATTTCCTTTTGGCAGAAGACCGAGTCTTTACCTCCCCACTTGAACAGTAAGGCTCAAAAAGGCAGGGAACACACTGACTTAAGTTCATACTTCAAAAAAAGACTAAACTCAGCCAGACACAGAACTCAGCTCCGTGTGGTACTAGGTGGTATCAAAACAGGACAGTAGGAAGAGGTGCCACAAGGTGGGCAGGGTGGGCAGAGAGCGGGGTTGGGTAAGACCAGACAGAAAGGCAGGGAGCCGCCTCTCGGCTCCGCAGCGCCGCCTAGGGAGCCCTACAGTTACAATGGTGGCCAGTAGGTGGCACTGTGGCTGCAAAGACAGGGAACTACCCAGGCCTCAGGGCTGAGCTGGGCTGAGACAAAGTTAGCCCAACCCCTATACCCTGTCCTCTCCAGTGGTCAATTTTCCTGGCTCAGCAGAAACCTGTCCTTTCTGGCCCTCCCACCCCAAGTCCCTTCATCTGGGAATCTCACCAGAAAGGCCAGCAGAAAGCCCCAGCTCCATGCCCTAAGACCCTAGAAGCCCCCACGTCCCTCTTGAATGCAGCCTAAAAGAGGTTTGGGTGGGGGAAGCACTGGGTGGGAGGGTGTCAGAAGCCCAGGAATCTAGACCAGGCTTTACCACTTACCAGCTGTGTGCCCTCAATAATTAATTTATCCAGGCCTCCCTTTCCTCATTCACACTCCCTCATTCAACCAAATATTTATTGAGCGCCTATGATCCAGGCACTGTTCTAGGCACTAGGAACACAGCAGTGAACAAAAAAGACGAACTCCCTGCCCTCATGGAGCTGGGGTCTACAAAACAGAACTAAGCTACATGGTCTAGGGGCTCAAGGAACCAGAGAGAATAAGTGAAAATACCCTGCAAATGTTAAGTGGCATCATGTTCTCTACGAACCAGAATGCCCCGGGCTGGCAGACAGCTAACATCTGGGCAGGCGAGGATCCCTCTAGTTCCCACCTCCCGTGTGAGCCATCCCTGGGCCTTGCTGCCACCCACCCAGCACCGCTGCCACGGTGGGGGGGATAGCTGACAAAAGAGGCGGGAGAGACCACAGCCTCCAGCACTCACCATTCAACTCGCAGCCAAGGAGCTCAAAGCGGAGGGTGCAGCTCCGGTGGCAGAGGGTGGGCACCAGCCTCACATACTGCACCTCCAGAGGGAGGTCAAACAGGTTCACCTTCAGGCCACTGTTGTCCAGATTACCCACAAACACCTAGGAGGGAAGAGGCAGATTGGAGGAATGAGTCGCTGTGGGTAGGACCACCTCCTAGGGTTGCCTCCCCTTCCCGCTGACGAGACAGAGGTGGGGCCTAGTAGAGCCAGCGGGGGCTCCTAACTTCCTCTGGCCACCCCACAGCCCTCAACAGATTCCCTTCCTCACACCTTCCTTGGTCATCGTGGGGCCTAGGCATAAAACCCCCCATCTTTCATACAGGGCCACCTATAATTTATAGGTTGATCCACAAATTAGGAAAAGTCACTCCTTTCTCGAGGCACTTATATTACAACAATTTTCCCACAGATGGAAGAAGAACACAAGCATGATGGCTCTGTTGTGAACGGTTCTCACTTAAAAGGACACCCTTGAGCAGTGTACAACCTGTACAACTATACATGGTAGACCTAGAGGTTCAGAATGCATCCTAGCTTCCTACAGCCACCCTCAACAGGTCACTTAACCTTTCTGAGCCTCACTATTCTCTTCTATAAAGTGGAGTTATTACTTGCAACCCAGACGGTGAGCACAGTCTGGGATTCCTGATTTCTGGGAACCAGAAAGATGCACCTAGAGACCCATCTCATGGCCCATCACCCAGGGAACCCTTGCCTCATTGGGGCCCTCACTGGGGGCCCTCAAACAATGCCCGGGCTGCAGAGGGCACTGACCACAGCCCTTCTTTAGGGTCCCAACAAGCCTCACCTTGTCTCCTGACTCCCCTGAACCCTGGATGAACTGGAAATCACGCCCATCGAGGCTGTAGGCCACCTTGAAAGTCTTCAGGTACTGAGCGCTGCCTGCGCGGCTGGCGCCCTGCGTCACCACGCCTGTCACCCGCATCTTCCGCATCAGGTTCACCTGGACTCGACGGGAGGACAGCACCCTCAGCTCCTGGGTTCTTTCCACCCGCTTCACTCTCCACACCCAGAGGGGCAGCCACCCAAGCAGGACAAAGGAGGGGGGCTTTCTCATCTGGCCCTCTTAGGGCTTTGGGCTCAGGGTGCGCCCAGAGGCCTCACCCAGTGCAAACAGCCTCTCCACTGCCTGGGTCTGCTCGCCTCGTCCCGTACACCCACTCCAGGCCCCCCAAGACTGCCCTCTGCTTAGCAGTCACTTCAACTGTGGGAACTTCCTATTTTGCTACCTGGACCCCAGGTGCAAACGCTCTCATGGGGACCCCCAAACGTAGGCACAACACTCATCTCCCCTCCCCTCCCCTGCCTTCCTGCCACCCACCCCAGGGCCATCCCTTCCAGACCTGGATCCAGGGGTTCTTATCATAGTTGCTGGCTGTCCAAGCATTGACGATGCCTGTGAGGTGCAGGCGGGCCAGCTCGGGGCCCCAGCGCTGCAGACCCAGGAAGCCCAGGTACACGGATGAGGCAGAGATCTGCGAGTTGGTGATGGCACCCGTCTCCATGCCCAGTGGCATGGCGCAGGCTGACAAGGAGACAGCAGTCAGGTGGCCAGGCAGGTGGACCCAGAAGACAAGAGACCACGAGGGGACAACAAGAGCCCAAGAGGAGGTGCTGAGAACCAGCACATGGTGAGGAGGAGGGGCCAGGCAGTCGTGGGGGTTGGGTCTGAGGGCTACCAGAAGGTTCCTGGCCAAGCTGGCCCCAGGGGCCCTGCTGTGACCGGCAACGGAGTCTCCCACCGCACTGATTAGGTGGTCTCATTTCTACAGGACAAAGCAGCAGATATTCTGGTGCAAAGGGTGTCCCACCCCAGCAGGAGGCCCGCCACATCCAGCCCAGCCCCCAGCTTCCCCAGGAGGACGGCCATGGGAAGAGGGGCCCCTTAGATGGAGGGCAATGTGTGCACTACACATGCAACGTTAAGCAAATCTGCCTGGAATTTTCTAGAATCCCACAGGCAGGAGTTTTCAGGGTAGGGTGTGAATGCCACTGTTTTCCTTTGCACCCTTCCTCCCTTCCAACTACTGGTCCTGCCCCTGCCATTGGTGAAGTTGCCCCTGGCCGAGGGACCAACACCACTACCCCAGAGATGTGGTCCTGGGGGCCAGGCCTCTCTCATCCCCCAGGGGCAGAACTACCCTGACCCCAACACCCTAAGCTCATGCTGAGGTCAGTGCTACGAGACTCACAGGGGCCGAGCAGAGAGCTGAACTCGGGTCCAGACTGAACTCACAGCCCACAGGTCCACACCCTGTGGGGCCCAAACGCACATCCTTTGCACCTTTGAGGTACTTGTGGGCCCCACGGAAACACACCCCTAAGAACCAGGACAGGCTCCCCTGCCTCTGTGCTCGCCTGCCACCTGCCCAGGTGCTACTTTGTCCAGCACTGGCAGACCCCAAGCCGAAACGCAGGGGACGGCTAGTGGGTAATTCTGACTCAGCACACCCAGGGCTACCCCGGCTCCAAGCACAGCAATCAGTGGGTGCCCCTGTCCCCACCCAGGGCTTGTCTGCCTTGGCAACCCTACCCGCACCACACACACAGTCCTGCATCCAGGATCTTACACATGCCGGCCTCAGTGCACGGCCCAGGTACAGGCCCTGGGCACTGCTCCCTCCAAGGGCACCTGACCTGCTCTCCCCTGGGCCCCAGCTCCTACCCAGCTGGCCCGGCCCAGCCCTCCCCCTTCCTCCTCCTGGAGGTCAGCAAACCTTAGCCAGTGTCCCCACATCTGGCAGAAAGTGGATGGCCTGCCCCCTGCCTGAGATGCTCGGTGACATACCCACTGGACTGCAGAAACTGGGACCCCCTTCCTTCTATCCATCCCTGGACATTAGACGTGGATGTGCCCACCCACAGCAGCCCAGGAGGAGTCCTGATTCGGTGGGAGGGACTCTAACTAGGCCGGGAGGGAAGAGAGCTTGGAGAACCAGTGCTGGCGATGTGGGCTGGCACCCACCCAGGACCATCTGGCAGCCAAGTAGATGATCAGGCAGGCCAGAGATGCCGGCCCCCGTGCATAAACCAGGCAGCGCTGACAGCCTAAACAGGAGGGGCCCAGCCTGCCCAGGCCTGCCCCTCCTCCCGAAACTCTGCAATGAAGCCACAGGTCAAACATGGGCCAGGACCTACCAAATCACAAGGTTCAAGCCTTATCCACTGACCTTCCAGGCCCCAGAAAGTTAGGAATATGTTTGTTTTCCCTCCCTAAATCCTAAAGCTGAGTGTCTAGTTCATGGTGACTCAGGAAACAGAACTCCATGACCTCTGCCCTCACCACCCCTCACTCCCCTAGAGCAACATCAGCCTGGGCCTGCAATCCCAGGAGACAGGCTGGGAGGGAGCAAGCCCGGAGAGGAATAACAGGATCCCCTCCTCCACCACAGGCTGACAGAGGGTCTGTCCCACCCTCAACCTACCTGGAGAACCTGATAAAGGGAATATGGCAGGCACATGGCCTGGGCTGCCAGGACTGTGACTCAGGGTCTGCGCCCCCCGCCTGCCCAACCCCGATACTCACTGGTGTCACAGTGGATGCCTGTGTAGCCATGCGGGCATTTGCAGATGTACTGGGTGAAGACATCACCTCGGTGTGAGCCATCAATCACCTGGCATTCAGCATCATTCTGGCAGGGGTTTGGGATACAGGGACCTAGGAAGGCAAGGCAGAGAAGGGGGAAGGTGGTCAAGAAGGAGCAGGGGACACAGACAGGCAGCAGCAGATGGGCCTAGCCCAGAAGGACCCTCTTCCCACACTCAGCCCCCTGCCTGCCTTGCCCCCCCGCACCTCCTCCCTCCCCAGTCGGCCTGTTGGAGCCTGGGCCAGCCTGATGCCAGGGAGGATCACTGTAAGTGAATGAGCCCAGATACAGAAAGCACCCAGTTTTCCAAGCGCCCTGGGAGTTTCCAGGGGAATGTGAGGACCAGTCCCGACCTCAGGACCGGCCCAGCAGCCTGAGTTGCAACTGGGAACCGGGTGCAGAGCAGGTACCTTTCTCAGTCTCATTGCAAATGAGGCCTGTGAAGCCATCCGGGCAGAGGCAGTAGAAGGAGGGTTTGCCATGGTTCAACAAACAGGTCCCGCCATTCAGGCACAGGCTGGAGTCACAGAAGTCACCTAAGATGGAAGCTCTGGCTCAGAACAAGTCATTCAGCCAGTAAATACTTGGGGTGCCAACTATCATGTACAGGCGGGACCCCCAGTCAAAGCAACTGGGTGCAGCCCAGGCCTCACGAAGCCGTGGGAAAGGGGACAAGCCAACAGGTAGGGAAGAGGCGCCGTAAGCTCGGACAGACGCCTGCACGAGGGGGCACTGGACGCAGGGAGCCTGCCGGGGAGTCGCGGTTTCACAGAGGAGGGAACACATGAGCTGTGTCTGAGGTCAGAGTGCCACCGTGTCAGGCTGGGGAGGCAGGGACAAACATTCTAAAGAACAGCAGAAGCACAAGGAACTCCATGTGCTGGAGAAGAGTAAGACACAGCAAAAAGCGAGGCTGGGGCCAGACTGGGGAGGACCTTAAGAATGACATGTTTAGACTTTGCCTCCTGTAGACCAGGAGCTCTTAACCCTCCTGTGGCCTCCCCATCACTGTCCACCAGGAAAAGAAATCAGAGGGTCTCAAGGTGAGGTGGGAGTGGGGAAGCCATTCCCAGTTCTGGGAAGGAGAATGTGGAGAAAAGCCCACCTGTAGAAGGTGGATGGGCCCCCTCTGCGGGGGGAAGGCATGGCGTAGCCTCACAAAGATCCCCCTGGATTCTGAGCAGACGAAGCAGGAGACAGGGAGGGCATCAAGGAGGCTGTGAGAGAGGAGGTCAGGCAGCAGGCAGAGAGGAGGCGGCAGGGAAGATTGCAGCAGGCAAAGCCCGAGGAGCTGGGGGCTGGCTGGAGAGGACATCACAGCTTCTGGTGGGGGCCTGGGAGGCAGATGTGCACTACTAGCCTGTTCCTGGTCCCTTGATTGACCAATGGCAACCCTCTAGGTGAGCCAGGCCCGTGCAGGATCCTCTAGCTGACCTTAGCATCCCAGAAGGGCCGCCCCATACCCCACACCGAAGGCCGTCATTTGGGGTAAGGCATGAAAAATCTTGTTTCTCCCCACAGAATCATGCTTCCCAGACTGTGGTGCCCTCCTGAAATCCCACGGACCCAGAGAGCTGGGCCCCTGCTGGGCTCCAGGGAGAAGAGAACACCGCTAATGCTAATAAGCGTCAGAGCCCCACCTCAGTGAAGGCTTAAGGCGGCTCCCAAAGAGCTATTAGTCATTGGCCTTAAATAGCAGGTTAATCCCCTCTCCTGACCTGGCAGGCAGCAGACACTGCCACAGAGGCTTGGGAATGGCCCGAGTTCCGGCTGCTGTCCCAACAAGGTCCAGCTCCTCTTCCTTCCCATCCCAACCTTGCCCTCTGCCCCTACTGCGTGGGGCAGAGGTCCGGTGGGAGTAAAGTGGAAGGTGTCCCATGCCCTGTGGTCTTAGACCGACCTGCACAGAGCAGCTGCGGTGTTGCCCCTTTATGGGAAAGGCCAGATCACCCTTTGCAGAACCACCTTTAGGATTTCAGAGCCCTGCGCTTCGGGAGATTTCCCCAGGGACATTTTGCCAGAACCCAGGTTGTGAGGACAGAAAGGAGTGGAAAGAGTCTTCCAAGACCCAGCTGCCTCTCAGGCTTGGGCGGGAGCTCAGAGTGGCCTTACGGCTTTCACTCCAGGCCTGAGGACCACCTGTCACAGGATGGCAGCACCAGGGGCCAGCTTGAACGCCCCAAGGCTTCAGTCAATCCTATTTCTATGAAAAAATGATGGAGGGCGTGCCGGAAGGGTCCCTAGCATCCCCCACGGAGGGCACCCTTTCCCCAGCCCTGGCTGGGGCTGCGAGGGCCCCGCAGAGAAGGGGCTGGGGCAACCCCACCACCGGCCTGCTGGGGGCCCGGCTGTCGGCGAAGGCCTCCCAGGCAGGGGAGGAGGGCCCAGGAAGACATAGCAGCGGCCGAAGGCCGCGCGAGGGAGCCCAGAGACGCCACCCCGGGGGGCAGCGCTTTGCCAAGTCCCTCCGCAGGCTCTCAGTCCCCCTCCTGGGCCCCAGCTGGAGCCCCGACCATCCCGTTCCCACCCCGCCCTCTGCCTATCTGCCACCACAAATCGGGGCGCAACACTCCACTCCACTGAACTGAGCGGCCGCCAGGGCGCGGGCGGGTGTCGCCGGGAAAGTCGGCTGGAGAGGGCGTATCAGTACGGGAGTCCCAGGAACTCCCGAGCGGGAGGCGCGCCCAAGTAAGGCAGTTCACTGGCCTCATTGTACAGATGGGAAAAGAGGGGCCCTGCACAGCGGATTCCTTTGTCTTGTGTAAGTCACATCCCTGGGGGCGGCTGGGCTGTCCCCGGTGTCCCGAGTCCCCGCCCAACTCTGACGCCTCCAGCGCTCCCCGGACCCCGGGGCGCAGAGCGCACGTGGGAGGCCGAGCGCATCCATCGCACCCCCACCCCCGGCCCGGCGCCGCCGAAGAGATCGCCCCTCGCGCGGCCCCCGCCCGTCGCCCGGGTTTGTAAACAGGGATCGAGCGAGGCCGGGCGCAGCGGCGACCTTCCGAGCGGTGCGCCCACTCACCGGACTCGGCCCAGAGCCCCGAGGCGCAGAGGAGAGCGCCGCAGAGCGCGGCCCGCAGGCGGGAGCCCGGCATGCCGAGGGACGCGGGCGCGGGGCGGGTGCGGGGGCTGCTCCGACCGCGGGGCGCCCGCTCCTGCTCCTGGACGGGAATAAATCGGGCGGAGCAGCCCCGCCCATGGACCCACGTGCTCCGCCCCGGCCGGCCGCGGGCAGGCTCGGGGCGGGGCTCGGTGGCCCCCGGGGGACCGGGAGGCGGCCCGCTGCGGTGGCCCTCCCAGGCCTGCCCGCCCAGGGCCCCGCGGGGGGCGGGCGGCGCGGCCGAGTCCTGAGCAGGCTGGGCCGGGAAGGGCTCAGGAGTTGTTTGGTTTGTGTTTTTTTAATTTTAGACGTAAGATGCTAGACCTTATTCGTAATAAGGAAAGTGCAAATTAAATGCAGAGTGAGTACTGTGTTTCACTCATCAGATTGGCAAGTATCACATTATAAGCGCGCCGTGAGTGCGAGGCTGTGGGGAGCAGGCCCAAGCATGCATTGCTGGAGAGAAAACCTGCATGATCTTCGGTTTGGTGATGAGGTTCAAGTACAATACCGCAAGCAGCGTCCCTGAAGGAAAAATAAATATAAATTGGATTTCGTCAAAGATTGTACTGTGAGCTCTTTGCTCTGTGAAAGCCACTAAGAGAATTAAAAGACAAAACACACACTGGGAGAAAATATTTGTAAATCACATGTCTAATAAAGAACACATATGCAGAATAAAGAAAGAATTCTTAAAACTCAGGAAGGATACAACCCAAATTTTTGAATGGGCAAAAGATCGAAACAAAGAAGATACATGGATGGCAAATAAGCACAGGAAGAAATGCTGAATGTAATTTTTCATTAAGGAAATAAAATGCAAACAGCTGTTAAATATCACCACATACTTGTTAGAATGGCTAAAACCCAAAAAACTTGTCTATACCAAACGCTGACAACAGTTCAGAATAACAAGAACTGTCATTGATTTCTTTTGAGAATGTAAAATGATACAGCCACTTTGGAAGACAGTTTCACAGTTTCTGATAAAGTTAAACATAGACTTACCATATGACTCAGAAGCAGTTGCACTCCTAAGTGTTACCCAAGTGAATTAAAACTTATGTGAACATCAACACCTGTACACAAATGTTTATAACAGCTTTGTTTATAGCCATGAAAAAACTGGAAGCAACCAGGATGTCCTTCAGTAGGTGAACAGATAAACAGAGATATAACCATACACTGGAATACTACTTGGTGATTAAAAAGGACCGCTATTGATTCACACGACAACCTGGGTGAATCTTAAATGCATTTTGCCAAGTGACAGAACACAGACCAAAAAGGCTACATGTTGTATGATTTCATTTATGTAACATTCTGGGAAAAAGCAAAACTATGGGAATTTAAAAACAGAGGCATGGTTGACAGGGGTTTGGGGAAGGCAGAGTGGTTGAATGCAGAGGAGAATCATGGAAGGATGTTCTGGGATATACAGGGACTCTCTGAACTATCTTTGCAAGGTGTCTATAAATACAAAATTATTCTAACATTAAAAAAGATTTTTTTTAAAGCCTTGAGGAAGGCTGAGGCCAGCTAATTGACCAAGAGAACAAGGGCCAACAGACCCTTGAACCGACGAGAGGAGAGGGGAGTGGGACCCAAAGAGGCTGCAAAGTCAGACAGTGGCCAGCCTGAATTTGTAGCCTGATTCTATCATATGCCAAGTGTGTGATCTTGGGGCAAGTTCTTTCTACAGCGTGAATGTTTGTGTAGTCCCCAAATTCATATGCTGGAAGCCAGTGCCCAGTGTGGTGGTAGCAGCTGGCCTGTCTCTGGTATTTTGTTAGAGCAGCCCAAATGGGCTAAGACGTTCTTCAAGCTCTCTCTGGGCCTCAGTCTCCTCATCTGTAAAATGGAGCAATAACAATACTTTCCTGATGGTTTCCAGTTCGGTGCTGATATTAACATCCTTGTACAAGTCTTTTGGGGAATGTACCCACACATAACTGATGGTTATTTACCTAGGAAGTGCTGAGTCATAGGCATGCACAAACTCAGCTGTAGCAGATACCACCAGTGTTCCAGAGGGGTTTTACCCCTCCAGCGGACTTCGTGCATTTACGGTTTGGGCACACAGAATAAAATCCACACACTTTTCAGTAAATGGGATGTTGAGAAAAGGAAACCTAATACAAGAGTACATGCTCTGTGATTCCATATGAATAAAGCTCAAAGGCAGGCAAAACTGATCCAGGCTGATCAGAAGAGTAAAGTTACTCTTGGTGGAGGGCTGGTGACGGATAGAGGCACAAGGGGGACTCCTGGGGGCTGAAGTGTTCTCCTTCCTGTGCTGGTGGTTAGCTACACAGGTGTGTTCCCTCTGTGAAAACCCACCGAGGTGACCACACCATCTGTGCCATGTTTTGAATGTGTGTTGCTCTTTGTGAACAGTTTACATTTTTAAAACTCTATTGAAGGGCTTTAAGGAGAAGAGTGCCGTTATTTTTAAAAGATGATTCTGGCTGCTCTGCGGAATGTGGGTTACAGGGAGACCAAAGAGAAACTCAGAGACCATTTGGGAGGCTAGTGAAGCGGTCGAGGGACATGGCTGCCCTGGCCAGGGTGCAAGAAGAGGCCCTGAGAGGAGGATGAGTACCGGCAGTGCTTGGGAAGCTGAGCCAGCCAGACTCACCGGGGGGTGGTTAGGCGAGAGAGGAATCAGAGATGACATCCGGGTTCTGGCCTCAGCAGCTAAGTGGATGGTGACAACTTTATTGAAACAAATTGCCTATTCCTTATCTATCTCATCCGCACCAAGGGAGCTCTTTTTTTCCAGGACTGGGCACAGTGCCCAGCAATAACAAGAAAGCATTCCTAAAATATTTGTGGAATGAATGAAATGACTCCCCCCATTGGACAGGCTGTGGAGGTGATAGCAGGTTGTAACAGGGGACGTGCTCTCCAGGGATGGCAGCTACTATACAGCGCGGAATGGGCTGCCCGGGGCAGTGGGCTCACTGTGACTGGAGGAATTTATGCAAAGGGCATGCATCAGAGGATAGATGACAGGGGCCGTGAGGATGGACAACCTCCAAGGTCTACACGGTCTCCAGGATACTAGTTTATGATTATTTGTCAGCACTGCCCAGCTCCATCCAGGTGGAGAGGAGAGAGGAGGTTCCCCAGTCCAGCCCCTCCTCTTGCGCGGTCCAGCATTTTGTGAACACAGGCGTCACACGGACTTGAGCAGAACAGCGCAGCGAGCCCACACTCAACACCATCCAAATGCACGCCCCCTTTCCCAAACCAGATGCTCTGAGCACAGGTCCTGATCTGTGAGCAAACATCCCAGCCCAGGGGACCAGACAATCCCCTTTTGTTTCCAAGCCAGAGACCAAGGGCCAGGGGCCAGAGCTGGGGAATGAATATGCTTTCAGTTTAAAAATGTAAAAATGTTTTCTCACTGAAACCGAAGGGGTTGGCCAAATTCTGAGGTACCCTTAGGTAATTTTCCATACTTTCGCTGGAAGCTTCTGTTTGACCACTGTCCTCATGGATTATCTCTGGCCACTCCCCCCACTGTGACTGATGTCCCTTCTCTGAACACCTGATGCACAGACACTCAGAACCAGCCAAATGTTTCCTGCTCACAGCTGAGTGGCGCCCTGAGGTGTCTCCTCACCCAAGTTCAACTGCTTCTCGAGACAGTCATGAATGCCGTACAGAAAGATTTAAACCCGGGATCTGGATTCAAGTCCCAGCCTCAGGTCTTACCTGCCTCACAACCTTTGCTGAGCTGCTAGTCAAACCCATGTGTTTTCTTCATTCAAAATTTGTTACCTTTCATCCTTCCCAGGGGCCAGCGGTACCCGAAGGGGTTGTCTCACTGACCCAGAGTGGTTCTAGGAACCTGCATCTGCTGTAGAAAAGAAACGTGCCCATACCTGGTCAGGCATTGGGTCTGCAGAGTAGAAAGGGGGTGAAATAAATGCCTTAGGAAGATCTATTTTTCCAGAAAGATCTATTTTCAAAGCCTTTTTAACTGGGCCAGCTGGACATCTGGACAGCCCACCATCTCATAACTGAATCCAGAGCAAGGCCAATTTCAGAAGAACATCAAGTTCTTCCCTGGAAATTGTTAAAAAACAAAATTCATCAGGATAAATTTGAAGACCTTTTGTTAAAATTTGTTACATTTATTAAACAATTCACAAACCAAGCAGTATCCTGTCTAGCAAATAAAAAGGAGTTCCACTGAGCTGTAGGAAAGAAAGGTTTTTAAAGGCAGAGGGAGTGGAAAAAAGGAAATTACTAGCAAAGAATGCAGTATTTTAGGCAAGGTTGCCCTCCTAAGGGGAACAGATGGGCTCCCTCGGTAAATTTCCTAGTGCCGACCAGGAAATTCCATGTTGACTGGTTAAAGGTTACACTTGGGGGAGTTGAAATTGCAGTTAGGTTAGGTATTAAATTAAGTCTTCATTTACTGATGTGGGTCCTTAACATAAGTGACTCCATTTGGGGCCTGTGGTTTTCTTCTTAACAGAATCAAATCCAGGGAGGGCTGAAGCCAGAGCCCCAGACTAGGCAGAATTGAGGGGTGGTCAGCAAACCACAGGCCCAGTAGGGTTTATCACTGGCTAACCCCAACACTACCACCCAGCACCCAGCATCCCAACCTTCTCACACTCCAGCTGGAAGGACCTTCTTGAAAGGTCTCAGAGCCTTGTCTATGCAAAGATCCCTGACCTGTTTGGGTGCTGGTTGTCTTCTTTCTCCTACTACTGACCCCCTTTCAAGCCAGCAGCCCCGAACCTCTTGTCAGACATTCATTTGGCCATTTCTCTCAAGCAAAGGTCAACCTTCTCAATGAACTGAGTGTGAGTACCAGACTTAAAATTTTTGACTTCTGGCTCCAAACCTACCACTCTATAGCCCGGAAACCTCTTAGAGATCAACTCCAGTCCTATCAGATGTCAAATGAACTTTCACCAGGTGAACAGATTGATTGTCCCAGGCTCTTTCAGATTCCAAATATGCCGTTGAACCCCGAGGAAGCACCCCTTGGCTGTACGGGCAACTTCTTCACCAGAGAGGAGGATTTGGACTTTATCTCCTGTTGTCCCAATCCTTTGCCTAATGCTTGGCCATCAAACAATAGCCTCCTGACCTACCCCCTACTGTGTTCATTCATTCATTCAAAAGTATTTATTGAGATCTGCCAACCTGTGTGGTGTGAGGACCCACTCAGGACCCTAGAGAATTGGTATAAAGAATATTTTAGGCTGAAGACATTTGAGATTCAACAGTTGCAGAAAGAAGTCCTTCTGGAAGCTTTCCTATATGACTAAAAGCAAAAACTTCTAAGAAATGAGGATTGCCATGAATCCCCTCTTTGGGGCAGGTCTGCCCCCAGGAAAGAGACCAAGAATAAACTTACCATAAATTCCCTCTCGGAAGGAGTTGTGTGGCCCTAAAGGAGACAGAAGACCACTCATAGCTTTATAGGCAAATGTTATAAACATTCTTATGTCCCTTTTGTTCTTCTAAAGAAACCTATTCTTCCCCTAGTAGCCCTTTCTCCCCCTTCACTTTTCCCCACTAAATTAGATAAACCCATAAGTCTAACCACCTTCCCCCCAACTTTGATTGATTCATCACTGAGCACTCCTTTATGCAAATAAACTCTTTTCTCTTGTTATTCTGTCTTTTGTCATTTTAATTCACAGGCCCTCAGATACTGAACCTAAGTGGGTAAAGGGAAAATTTTTTCCTCCCCAACAGAAGTTTATACTGAACCTTGTTTTACCCTCTGGTTTTCAACAGGGCCTGGAGCCCCTAAACCCCTTACCTAGCACTGCCAAACTTGTGGTCCTGGGACATTAAACTCTTCTCATGGGGTTCTTAAGGGTGTCCCAGTTCCTAGCCTTGTTCCCCTCCTGTCCACACTCTCCAAGTGTCTACTAATTTCAGCAGAGGAATTTCCTGGGATGTGGGTCTTGGGCCATAATCCACTCCTTCCCAAGCACATCCATAGATCTAAGTTATTTGTCTTTCTAGAATTTAGATTCTGGAGTCCATTTGCCTTTCCAGAATCTAGAATGTTAATTAATGCACTGGGGGCTCCTGCCAGTGTGGTGCATTTGACCAGGAGAGTTTTGGCACACCAAGTCCAGACCCCTTCAAAGTCTTACCAGCAAGGTGACGCGCAGAAAAGCCTTTCTGATTCCCCATGTTCCAGGATCGTCACTGCTGAATCAGACACCCCCACATTTCCAAAGTACTCATTCTCAGAGAGAGTACTACCTAACCTTTTGAGAGGACAGGACAATGTTCCTAAGAGCCCTGTAATTTTTCAAGGTGGCCTCTCTGATACTGAGTACTGATCCCTCCCTACCACCAGCACCCGAAGGCTGCCAGGAACAAGAAAGGGTCCCAGTGAGCCCAGACTCCTCGGAGGCTACTCATCTACACACACACAAATCCAGCGGACTCTGCATTTACTGCTTGTAAAAAAGGCACAATTGCATTCCAGCCAAGGGTGGCCCTCCCCCTCTGGCATTGTCTGGGGATGGGCGTGAAGGAAGGTCACTCTTCCAGTTATCTTTGTGTTTGGGAATGCAAAGTTAGGATGTCCTGAGGCCCCCAGGCAGCTGGAAATCAAGCTCTTGGAAGCTAGTTGAGTTGTCTGGAGAGAAAGGAAAATCATTAGCATAAAGGTGCATGGGTAAAATGGAATATTTCCAGAATCTCTTGCCTGGCTTTAGTGCATCTTCATATCAATAGGTAATTACAAGGGTCAGCGAGGGACCGGAGAGGTGGGGTGGCTTTTGGACGGCAGCTGGCCGAGGGAGATGCTGGACAAGAGCTTGTAAGCAATACAATGGGTTTCTTGAACTTTATATCTCCCTTTGACTGATTTTGGCTTCAAAGTTATTTTGCCCCAGGATTTTGTCCCCCGGAGTTATAAAGTGGCAGCTCAGACTGTGAAAATGGGGGTGCTCCTTTTGGGGGAGACACCCAGAAAAGCAGCCCCTAGGTGTCCTCCCCTGCCTGGCCCTGTGAATTTGCCCTCCCTGTCTCTGCCCAACTAAGAGCTTTTGAGTGGTAACCAGCCAGAAGGCAACTTTAGCACATGAGAACGCCATGCAGGTGGAGCCCTCCAAACTCAGACTGAACTTGATTCTACCGTTTTTCTTGTAGGGGGGTAGCCAGAACCGGCTATGTGATGGGCAGGGCCCATGCAAAATGAAAATGCAAAGCCCTTTGTTCAAGAATTTCAGGATGAAGACGGCAGTGCTTTAAATCTTCTCAGCAGATCCATCTCAGCGAGGGGACCTGGGCACTGCCTGGGTGCCAGGTCCAGAATGCTGGCCCTGGGGCAAGTTCCTCTCCTCCCCTCTGATTCTCGTGTTTCTCAAGAAGTTGATGTTAAAGGAAGTCATTGTGATCCCATCTTTGTGATCCCAGTGCCTGGCATCCAGTAGGTGCTCAATAAACATTATGGGGGCATGGTGTTCTCAAGCTCTCGCTGAACCTGGAACCTGCCTAGCTTTCCCCCACGACTGAAATCTTAACCACATGCTTGGCACTTTACTCTCCAGGTACAATACTCAAAAAGATATTACAGATACTGGAAAGAAATATTAGTCAACCACAAACTCAGAGGATAGTGCAAAACGTTACTTCCCTGTAAGGAAGGGCAGACTTGGATAAAGACCAGGCTCCCTTCTACTCTCCGGTATCCCATCCTTTCCCCTCTGTATCTTCTCCAACCTCCGTGCAATCCTGGCTCCACCCAGGTGGCTGCCCTGTGTAGTTCAGAGACCTGGGGTCTGGTTCCTGGTTGCATCCTAGGAGGGTGGGAATAGGTGGAGCTACAGGGGGCTCAGGCCTTTCAGATTCATCAAGGTGAGAGTCAGCGAGGCAGACAGACCTTTTTCGGCACCTCTCCTGATTTGACTTTCCTGCATTATTATGCTAAAAAATCTCTTGTTCTGCTAGGTCTTTTAGCTTAATAGGATGGGAGGGAAAGTAACAAAGGCGGGGAGGGATATGGCAAACCAGTCACATTACAAGCCACAGTTGATCTGGATTACTTATCCATGTTTGCAAAGTGTCCGTGCAGAGTAATAGACGATTCATTAAATTCTCCATCCTCTCACTGCGCATTTCTTATCCTCCAGGCCTGATGCTGAATGCCAGAGGGACATAAGGGTGACAGGAAGGAGCTCCAAGCCAGTGGGGAAGCAAGCCCTCCCTGGGCTGACAAGGCAGACTGGGATAAGGTCGCGTGACACATTCTAACAGAGACCACAGTGGCTCTCAGCGACAGGATGCACAGCTGGAATTGCACGCTGCCCCCTCCATGTCTCTCTCCACAAGGCCTTCTGGATGCAGCTCTAAAGTCTTTCAGTCCCGGGGATCCCAGCAGAACTCTGAAAACCGTTTCTTCCTTGAAGTAGCAAGTGGCTGCCCACCTGTTGCTGGACACCCACGATGAATGCGGGGAAGGTACCCTCCCAAGGCCCTCTCCTTTCGTCAGCCCCTGGCTCCTTGGGGTGAAGCCCCCCATTGGGTCGCCAGCACCGCAGGAGCATTCATCAACAGCTGCTGGGCTGGACCCCTTGGGGAGAATCGACAGTCTCTTTGGTGGCCCCCCAAGCATCCTGCCCATTCTCCCTGTTGAAATCTGCGGCCGCATTACCTCCACGAAGCTGCCACCAGCAGCCCTCTGGGCGGGCTCTGGCTCCCACCCCGCTGCTCCTTCTCAGCATGCAGGCCCTACATTCTGAACAGTGGACACCTCCCCGGTCATCCCCCAAAGGAGGCCCCGGGTCGAGTCTCCCCACTGCCAGGTTTGGGGGCCCACTTCCGCCAGAGGGACTGTGGACCTCGGGCGACACAAAGCCCTGCCCGCACCCCAGCAGGCCCCTCTGTCTCTGCTCTTCCAGGAAACCTCTCCCAGTAGACTCCAGTGGTCACCTGCCGCTCTCCCTGCTTCACCTGGGTGCCCTCGCCTTCATCAAGTCCGCTGGGTCCACCCTGCAGCTGGGAGGGTGACGCAGAGAGAAGCCACCCGCTTGCTATTTGCTCGGGGACACAGCTGCTGGGCATTTTGCCTGAGAGGCCATATTCTGAAGACAAAAAGAATACATCCTGGCACGGATACTCTCTCTCCTGGGAAGAAATCTCGCCAGAACTGTCACAGGGGGCAGCTCCCAGGCTCCCAGCACTCTCCGCCAGCCCGCCTCCCTCCCTGCACGGACAGCTTGGCCTGCAGAGCAGGCACCCAGGGAGGCCTTCGGGCACCGGAAGCTGTCTGCAGCCTCCCAGCGGACCTTTCAGACTGAGCTGTTTTTGAGGAGCAGAAAAGCTGGAGCAGAGTGGGTGACAGGGAGGCCACAAATGGGGCTCTTTATAGGGAAAAGAATAAATACACACTTCACTAGCAATGCCATTTCCTCATCTGCCCAGGCTGGCTGGCTCTCCCTGTCACCCTGCTCCACGCCATTCCCAGGAGGCCGGTTGGCACGGAGCATGGGCATGGAGAGTGCATTCCCAGCACAGCCATTAGGTCCAGACATGGGAGCAGATGCACACTCTCAGGAAGGCCGGGTCTCAAGGCCTTGGCAGGGACGACTACAGCTGCCCATCGCCAGCAAGCCCATCAAAAGAGGGTGAGGCGTGGGAGCCGGGCCCCTGGAGAGGCCACCACGGGACCCACCAGGCTGCCACCGGGTCTTGGCAGGAAGAGAAAACTTTTGCGCTTACAGAGAGTAAAGAGAAGGCCTGGCCAGGCATTCAGCGGGTAGAGAACAAAACCCTTTTTTCTCTTGGTCCTCGAACCTTCTGCCAGGCTGGGCCATTGGTTGTTTTTTTTCCCCAGCTCTCTTGGCACAGGGAGGTGTGGTGATCAGGGCTGCCCAGGGCCCACTGAGGAGAGATCCTGAACAGGCACAGCCAGGGGGCCCAGGGCCCTGGATGCTCCCTCCCAGATTCAGAGCCCCATGGGCTTTGCATTCTGAGAGACCTGCCTTCACCAGTCAGCTTCCTCTTATTCAAAATTATAAGACTGTAACATTATATAAAAAAGGCAAGGTGCAGAATGTGTGTATAGTGTGGCACCATTCAAGAAGGCTGGGGATGGCGACAAAGTATTTATACGCAACTGCTCATGTGCACAAAGTGTCCCCATAAGGATAAACACAAAATAGGCTTTGGGGGTTGCCTCCAGGAAGGAAAAGGGGTGGCCTAGGAACAGGGGAGGGAGGGAGATTTTTCAGTGTGCCGTTTGGATCTTTAGTTTTGAATACTTTCATGTAACCTATTTTTTAAAACAGAATTCTAATTAGATAAACACAAGGGTAACAGTGAGTACCTCACTAGATTGCCATGAAGCTAGTGTGGGACAGGCCCTCAGGAAGTGGGGCTAGATCCCAGAGTGGGGTGGGGGGGTTCCTAAAGCACGTGCACATGCTGTAGCTCACACTGCTGGGGACTCCCGGCAGCAGCTGCTGGCACAGAGGTTCCTGTCCTCCAGGAGGGATGTGAGGTCCCCCTGGGAGCTGCCCAAGGCCACACAGCTGGAAGTGATAGACGATAGAGCCTGGCCTGGATTCCTGTTCCCAGGAGCCTGGGAACATTTGCAACTAAAAAAACAATGCAGATCTTTGGGGACACCAGCACCAAGTGAAAACCAGACCCCTCCAGGATGAGGTGACTTTCAAGGTCGGCCTTTGACAGTGAGGCTGTCATCCAGATTCTAGCTTCCTGCCAGAGCAGGTCCACCCCAGAGGGCCATTTGTAGAGGGAACACATGCTTCCATCCGTGGTTTCCCCGTCCGACCCCAAGCTTGACATCAGCTGGAGATGAATCCCTTTTCAAATGCCCCCAGACCCTCCCACACCAGCAGACTTCTCTTCTACGGACTTTGCATGCCTGCTGTGTACAAGGCATTCACCGGGCCATGGGGACCCAAGAGGTCTAAGGTACCCTCAAAGCTTCTAATTTAATTAGAAGACAGGTCAGGCACAGAGAGGTCAACAGCGGACTAGAATCTGTTCTTGGAGTCCTGGCTCTGCTGCTCTCCAGTCGTGTGACCTCAGGTTAGATCCTACACAGCTTGCAGCCTCTGCTCCCTCCTCCCGTAAAATGGGCATAATAAAAGCGGCTGCCTAGCTGGTTTTGAGGATTGAATGGGATAACCCAGGGAAGGCATTTAAACGGTGCATAGGAAGTGCCTGACCCTCAGCTGTATCAACTACTATTGTCGTGCAAAAGAGGACAGAAAGGACCAAAGGTTGGTCCAAAGCACCAGGATCTGAAGCCAGCTTCTGCAGCCTCCCCAGGCCATACCCAGAGTTCCTGCTGTCAACTCGCTGTGTCAGTTTACCTCCTCCCTGTGTGTTCAGCTGCTGTGCCAGAGACTACCTCTAAGGGTTCACACTCAAAGTCGGGATCCCCCATTCCAACTCCTGGGAAAGACCAGCACAGTGGGCGCAGGTGGCCTGACCCCATGCCCACTGCCTTCACCTTGACTCTACCTGCCACAGGAGCATGGCTGCCCAGCAGTTGACTCCTCTTTGCTCAGGCGGTCAATAAAACTGAGCACCATCTTTTCACAGTAATAGATCCTCATTATTAGGACGTTAGAAAACGTGGAAGCATTTTAAAAAGAAAAGAACCAGTATCTTAATCTCCCACCCAGAAAGAACCACAGTCATCATTTGGCCATGTATGTCTTTCCAAACTTTGTCCGATACATGCAGTTTTGACAAAATTAACAATTGTGCCATGTGTGACTGACAGCCTTCTAAAACGGCCATCATGGATCCCTACCTCCTAGTGGTCACACTTCTGTGTAATCCCTTCCCCCTGAGTATGTGCTGGACCTGATGACTTGCTTGTAATGAGTCGCATATGGCCCAAGTGGTAGAATGCCATTTTTGACATTAGGTTAGAAAAGACTGAATTACATCTTGCTAACATTCTTTCTCTCTGGCTCTTCTCACATGCTTGCCCTGATGGAGAGGACCACCTGGCAAGGAGCCGAAAGCAGCCTCAATCCAATAGCCTTGAGGCTCTGAATCCTACCAACAGCCATGTGAGTGAGCTTGCAGGCAGATCCTGTCCCGGTCCAGTCTTCAGATGAGACCATAAAACGCAGCCCTGGTTGACAGTTTGTGGCTTTATGAGGAACTCAGAAGCAGAGGACCCAGCGTGGACCCACACAAATGGTGAGATGATAAATGCATGTTGTTAAGCCACTATGTTTTGGAATAATGTGTTATGCAGCAATTTACACCTCATAAACTATGTATGTATATTTTATAAACTATTTTTAAACCTAACATGACAACATAAGCCTTCTTCTATAGTATCATAACTCTGTAAACATCATGTTTGCTTGTAGCCTAATGCTTCAGCCATCATTTGTTGAACTGTTCTGCTATTGTGGGACGTTTGAATTATTTTCCCATTTTTACTATGTGGTTAACATCGTTATGCCTTCAGCATTGCCTTTAAGATGATTTCTTCAGAGCAGATTTCCATAAGAAGTATTGGGTCAAAGAGCAAGATACACACATTTAACCATATGAGTAATGATAAGCTCACCACCCTGTCACTTTTAAGTCTATCCTCCTTTAAACCCTCACTCTATAGACCAAACTGTTTGATAAAATTGCCATAAGGTCAGGGTGAGAGCTAAGCCTTTGGTTGGGGTCAGAAGATCTTAGAGAAAGCATAAAATAAGAAGTTCTGGCTCAATTTTCCTTTAAAGAGGAAATTTAGTACAGGAGGAGGCTGAGGGTACACCTTCTAGGTTCTGCTAACTACAAACTCAGACTGTATGCCTCGGCAAGCCAGTTCTTTTCATTGTCTCTTAGGGTTCCCATTTACTGCTGTGTGACCTTGGGTGAGTTACTTAACCTCTCTGTGCCCCAATGTACTCATACATAAAAATGGGAAGTAAAAATAATACCTACATCACAGGCTTGTCAGAATTAAATGACTTCAAATGTAAAGTGCTTAGAAGAGGGCGGTTGATACCATGTGAGTACAGGCTCATTCTTAGAGAAGAGTGGTATGGGGATGAAGAGGCAGGCAGACCTGGCTTCAAATTCTCCCATTTTAGGTCTGTACGACCTTGAACAAACGACTTAGCCTTTTGGAGATTCAGTTTTTGTATCTGCAGACCAGGCCATGAAGCTAATGAACCTTTGGGATCCCTCTGTTACCAAGGCTCCACGTCTAATTTTGTGTTTATAAATGTATAATTGCACCTTAATTTTTTCCAAGAAGGCCCCAAATTTCTAAGATTCAGGGCCTCAGAAACTTGAATCCATCCCAAAGAAGGGCGGTAAAGTAACAGTACTTACTACAGGGGGTGGTTGTAAAGATGAAACAAGATAATGCGACTTAAAATAGTGTCTGGCTCATAGACAGCCCTGACTAGTATATAGTAGCTGCTACTTTGGAACATCTGAGAAGAGAGCCTCCTTTCCTCCTTTTTTCCTTTATGCATGTAACTGCTTCAGGAAACTCAGTTTACAAAAACCCAAATTTTGGAAGACAGGATAAACCAGAGGACAACCATTCTCATTGTAAAATGACTCACTGACCAGAGTTAGGAACTTTGTGTTTTGGGTTGATGACTGAAAGCAGAAATCCATCCACTGAGCCAACATCATTATTCAGACACCGGAAGTGCTTCGGAATCCTGAGAGTTGGGTCCCTGCCGCAGCAACAGGGGGAGGCTGGTGCCTTTGGCCCTGAGCAGCTGCTGGTGGAGTGTGGACGCCGCGCCTTTCCAAGCCCCGAGGATGAGGGTCCTACCTTGTTTCTGTTTGTTTGTTTTTTTGTAAACATCCAAATGACTGTCTTTACTTTCTTTTAAAAAATGTGTTGATGAAATTTTGTATGAGTGACACAGGTGTCATTCATAATAAAAGCCCTGGTGATAAAACAAGACAATAATGAAGAGTCTTGAGAATGGTAAATAAAGCTGGGAATAAACAACCATGCAAGAAACAGCGGCTGATGGAATGCGGGAGGAGGAGGGCCCGAGTCAGCCCGGAGGCTCAGCATCCTTCCGCCCAGCGGCCCCTTACGGAGGCGGGGCTGCGGACCAGGACACGTCCGTCCGAGAAACCCGGTCAGGATCCGCTCCCGGATCTGCTGCTCTCTGCCCTTCCCGGACTGTGGCCCCTCCTGCACTTCCAGCCTCCAGGACTCACCCCAGTCCAGCCTCGTGCCCCCTCACTCAGAGACATCTTTCCTGATTGGAGGCATTTCACACCCTCTGTCCTTCCTTCCTGCTTGTGGAGACGGGGGTCGGGGGTGGGGGGCTCTCTGAACATGCCCAGGTGACCTGGGGCTGCACTCACATTTCATAGATCAGACAGGACCCTCCCGCCCATCTCCTAAAGTAATGATTCCCAACCCTGGAGATGCTGGGTGGCGGAGCAAGTGGCAAGGGCCCTCCTGCCCCGAGCTGGCTCTCTGCCCTGGGTGACCTTGATGGTGTAACCATTGTCAACTGACAAATGGAGGCAAAACCGAAAAAGAATAAAAACCTTTGATTTAGGGTCTCAGAATTACAATTTGGGGAGCACAGACTCAGGTAGATACCCAAACAGTGCTGCTTATAGGGTGAAAGCAAGGGGGATTTATGAGGAAAAGAAAGAAGGGTTGAGGGGCAATTACATGAGTTAAGGGAAAAAAAAGCTTCTTCTGGGTGTTAACAAGCTAAGCCGTCTGGGTTACACATTGACTGACTACAGATGGTACCTTCAGCAAGTCCACGTCCATCTGTCTTGTGATCAGGATGTCCTTCCTCCTGCTGGCTTCTTCAACAATTGAGGTTTGCCCAGTCCAAAGGTTCTGGCCCAATTCAACTGAAGGGGAGCAAGGTGGTTACCCCCCAGTAGCCACTCCAGCTCCACGGTTAAAGGGCCCCAGGTGTGCTAATATTTCACACCTTGATGAATCACAACAAATTCTTCCCCCAGCACCATAAAGCGCAGGGGCTGGGAGGCCGATGCCCACATGGTCCCCCTTGCTCCCATGTGTGGGGATGAACTAGGTTCCTGTGTGGGAAAGTGTCTCGGAAATGGAAAGGTATGTAACAAAGATAAATTATAGTAATAAGCTGGGAGAATTTCAAGTGTCAGCCTGACTTGACGTTCACCTTCTGTCTCCTGCAGTGACCTGGAAATGCTGCGGGGACGTTTTCCCTTACCCCCGGGTCTGCCTGTGTGTCCCACTGCACAGAGGGGCTTCCTCAGGGCTGGGTCTGACAGTGCCTGGGGACAGGAGAGCCATCGCTCTGACACCTCCTCCCTGGGACCCAGCCACCCCACCTCCCGTGACTTCCTGCAGATTCCTGCAGATACCAGAGCCGGGCAAGAGCCGTTGGAAGGCAGGTCTCTCCCTGATGGCTGGGTGTCCTCCTGGAGAGCGACAGGTCAGCTTCCAAAAGGAAGGTCACAGAAGCCCTGTCCCATAACATGCTCCAAAGAAAACAAAAGGGGTTCTGTAGTCGAAAAAGTTTGGGAAATTCTGCTGACCCAAGTCTAAAGTCCCTTTCCCTTTCCCTTCCTCTGCAATCAAGGAAACCCAGTAACCCGGAGATCTGGGACAACACAGTGGCTGAGGGCATTGTTGGGGTTTTCTGTTTAGGGTTTTATTTTTTAAAAGGCAATTTTCAAATATACACATGTAGAGCAAATATTAAAGCAAGCCGTTTGGCTGCGTCATTCACCTTCAACAATCATCAACATTTAAGCACATGGGAGAGGAGGGATTTGGGGACCCACCAGGAATTAGTGCTGGGACCCTGGGCAACTTGTTGCGTCTCTCTGAGTGCCTCCTCATGCATTAGGTGGGCAGAATAACTGGGAATAATGACAGTGAGAACTCCCAGTGCTGGAGTGAACGAAGTCAGGAAGCTCTAAGGTACCAGCCAACTGTCCCCAACGATGTAAGTCCTCAGTCTTAGTGGGAATCATTGCTATGGGGTGCAGGCTCGGTAGGGGCTGCAGCCAGATTGCCTCAGTTTGAATCCCAGCTCTCACTGTTTCTAGCTGTGTGACCGTGGACAAGTCATTGAACCTTTTGCGCCCCAGGGTTTTCATAGCAGTACCTACCTCGTGGGTGTTTGAGAGCATCAGGGAGAATCCACGGTAAAGGCTTGGCTCCTATTAACATAACCTGATGAATGTTACTTATTTTGGCACCTCAGACCGTCCATTCACACCGAGCATCCTCCTCCTGAAGGGGAATCTCAGAGCACCAGCTTTTGGGAAAGTCTGGACGAAGAAAATAAAGAAGTCGAGTCTCGGGAGTCCTGTTTCCACCAGGTCACACCACTGTTGCTCCAGCCGAAATGTCAGACCTGGAGGCCCAAGAGTTATGTGTTCTGATTTGCTTGCTCCTGAGAGCAGAGATTTACCAGATTATTTACAGGACATCCAGACATGCTTTTAGGTTGAGCTGACACAACCTTGGAGAGCAGGAATCACAAACCTCAAGAGGCCTCACCGTGCCCCTCCCTCCCCCCATTGGAGGAACAAAAAGAATCTCAGATCTTGAAGACCTTTGGACTTGGGCCTGACCCTTCACCAGGAGCCCCGCTGCCTGAAAATCCTGGAGTGGGATCCATGGATCAGTCCATTCCGTTATCCTTCCCTCATTGAGCCCACAGACTGGGCACACCCTTGGTGCTGGGCACCAGGAAGACAGGATGCAGTGTGTCTAGGTTTCCCCGGGGACCTTGGGCTGGCCACTTACCATATCTGGGCTTTCTGTCTTTGATAGGGTACACCCGGATAATATCAAGAGTCCCTTCCAAATCTTCCTGCTTTTTGTAATTATATAATTCTATTTTTTATCCGAAATGCTACTATTCCAATAATCTGATTGTTTTTTTTGCCAAAAACAGGGGGGATGGTGGGCAGTTAGAGATAGAAATTGGGGCCTGTGGCCTCTGAAGCACGTGGGTCAGCTCTCAGCCTGCATCTGCCCACGCCATCTCCTGCATCCAGATGTTTACAGCAGCCGAAACCACAGCACTTCCGTAGATTTCAGACAGTGTGGCCTGCTTCTCCCATCTGGCCCCTTGCTTTGTTTATTAGGGAAAAAAAACACCAAAAATCCCTACCACCAAAGTTCCATACAGGCTGAACCCATAGCCTCAGGGAGGCAGTGACCCCAACTTGCATCAAAAGGAAATCCCAGCAGCCCAAGGAGGGCTAGGCCTCCGACCTGCTCACTGGCTAGAATGCCCTGAACTGGAAAGGGAGCCCTCTGCCCAAGTTCTGACCTTTCCCCCCAGGGCCTGGTTTTATTACAGCGCTGGCATGGCTTCTCTGGTATAAAATGACTTTCTTCACTGTCAGTTGCATTCATTAAATAATGCTGCTAAAAAGGCCAGTTGTCACTGTGCACAGAAAGCTGACTGGGCAGGGTAGGCTGTATCATAGTCCTCCTCATCTGCTGCCAACTTTCTGCAAGAGGATTGTTCACCCCTGCCGTGAGATTTGCGGAAAGCCCCCCCCATCATCAGGCCTGGCCTTGTAATTTCGTATGGCCTATGAGTCGGAGGTGGACATGGCATAAACCAGCTCTGAACAGAAGCTTTAAGAGCCATCATGTCCTTCCAGTCACCCTGCTCTTTCCTTTTGCCTTGGGAATACCAGGTTTCAGACAGGGGTTCCTCCTTCATCTCGGGTCCTAGAATGAGAAGTCACAAGGGGCAGAGCTGTAGCCACCAACGTTTGTGAGTGAGAACACAACCATGGTTGCTATAAGCCACTGAGATTTGGGGGTTGTTTGTTACAGTGTCACAACCTACTGGAGGCTGACTAACCAGCAGTGTCACCCCAAGACGGTGTCATGATGTGCCCCCTCGCCTTTGCTGCCTATTCCTGTTAAAATTTGCACACTAAAAATAATCTCTGAGTCCCCATTTGCAATGGTGTCTCTGTTCCTACGTATATATACAACAATAACAATACAATACATAGCAGGAATAATAGTATAACTCCATTCGGGTTCCTGGACCCACTTCCAATGTAAGTATGTGGGAGGGGGGGTCATCCCACACATGCTAACATCAAGCAATTCTCAAACACCAGCTGGGTGTCCGAGAACTCAACTCAATTCCGATGTTATGTGCCAGGAGGCAGCACCAGCTTCCCCAGGTTAAGGGCTCCGTCCTACAGGACTGCCCGCGACCCACCCCCACAGATGCCGGTCACAAGGCCCAAGCAGTTCCCCGTGCTTCTGACCTACTGGCTACAAACTGGAGGTTCCCACGACCTTCCCCTTGGGTTCAGTTTATTTGCTAGACCAGCTCACAGAACTCAGGAAAACACTTACATGTTTACCAGCTTGATAAAGGATACAAGTTAACAGCCAGATGAAGAGAGACACAGGGCCCGGTCCCAAATAAGAGAGCTTCTGTCTTCATGGAGCTTGGGGCCTGGCTCAGCATATGGGGGCGTTCTGGCTCCCCAAGGATAGAAGCTCTCCAACCAAGAAGCAGGATCCAGGAGAGCAGCAAGCGAAAAGCGCTTCTCAGGGGTTTTCATGAGGGCTTCCCTGCGTGGTCGTGATTGACTGAATTATTGGCCATTGGCTGATTCAACTTCGAGCCCTGGCCCTGGGGACCCAAAAGTCTCTCATTGACATGACCAGACACCCATTTCACCTTTAAGACACTGCAGTGTTTTTAGGAACTGTGGATGAAGACCAAATATACCCGGGAAATATATATTTGGTCACCTGAATAACCAAATAGGTATTTCTTAGGACTCATTATATCACACCATTCCATCCTTATCCAACCCCCAGTTAAAAGCACCAGTCATGGGAAAGCACCGGTGAAACGAACTCTGACCTTGTGTAACTCCAGGGAGGGGAAATCCTGCGCAAAATACCTTTGAAATCGAAATCAATCAAAGAGATTTGAAATCGAAATCAATCAAAGGGAGAAATAAGGTTTAAAACTCATTTATTGTTTGCAAGCAGTCATCCCGTGTCTCTCTATCTCCTGCTGTGGCAGAAGCAAGCAAATCCGCCCCCAACCTCTCCGGTCCAGATAAGCCCTTGCTTGTCCGTGTAATTACCAACTGATACGGAGATGGACTACCCTTCTCCACCCCTTGGAAACGCCTGTTGATACGTGGATACACTAAACCCAGACAAAAGATTCTGGAAATATTGCAATTTTACCCGCACCGGGTTAAATCAATACTGGTTAAACCTCAGGAAACTGCTCGACTTTTGTTCAATATGGTGAGTCACGTGAAGGCTGTTCTCCACTCCACATGGTTCTCTGCTGCCGTAGAATAGAAACAACACAAAATCTGGTTGTTCTGTTCCCGACCTTAGCAACTGTGATGGTCAGTTTTATGAGTCACTGCAACTAGACTATAGTAGCCACTTATTTGATTATTTAATCAAACATGAATCTAGGTGTTGTTGCAAAGGGATTTCATGGACGTGCTTGACTTTTAGCAAAGGATGTGATCCTTGGTAATGTATGTGGGTCTCATCCAATCAGTTGAACGCTGTTAGAGCAAAATATGAGGTTTTCTGGGAAGAAGAAATTTGAAAGTACCAGTTCCTGCCTGAGTTTCCAGCCTGCCCTACAGATTTTAGGTTTACCAACCCATCCTTACAATAAATCTCCCTCTCCCTCCCTCTCCATCCAGAACCAGTCCAGATTTTACCGTATTCTCAGATCTGAACTCTCCTCACTATTTGTGGGGCTTCTGGGACTGAGACCCCTGATCTCAGCAGGTACTATGCACATCAGGGACGTGAGGGGGGCCTCTGAGAAGGAGAGGCTCCCTGGCTCATTTCAAAAAGCCCTAAAGGAGTAAGTTGGGGGCTCTCTCCCCCTTTTCGGCCCTCCTTTCCCTGACCCTTCCACATGCCCCTTCCACATGCCCCTGTCAGTCAGCCTTCGCTGACTTCTTTTACCCTTCAAGGCTATCCTTTACCTTATCCTAATTTCATCATTAGAAAAACAAGTTTATTGATCAAAGCCTTATTGGCAGCTCTACCCCTTTCAGAAATGACCTATCTCTTGAGTCTCTATTTTTTTTTTTTACCTTCTTTCTGTTGGGAAGAAAATTTTTTTTCTGCCCTTCAAAACTTCTCACTGGTCCAAGAATTAAGTTGACATGAGACAGATTAACAGGAAAAATTCAAATTTAATTTTATACATACGGGAACCTCATGTACATGAAAGGTTCAGTCAGAAAGGTAAAATGAGGTACATGTGCCACCACAAGCTACAGGATGGGATAGGGGCCTGGGGCTTCAAAGGGAATGAGGTCAATGCCCCTGACAATAAGAACAGGTGTTTGCCTTGCCATTCAGATGAGTCACTCAGATAAAATTTATCTCATCATAACTCTTATTCTGGGAAAGACTCTCAATTTAGATTTTCTACTTAGTTAAAGAAGGGGCAGAAGTTTTTCTTGAGGCCACAGGGTCTTGATCTTCAGCTCAAAATAGTCCACGTGCTAAAGAGGCACATTTTGGGAAGACTTGTTCTGAATCCCCTCAGTCTCACCTTTGAAACTTTAAAGAAATTTCATAATCCAGAAGCTAAACTGATAGATTGTTTCATATCTCACTGAACCAGTCTCTTAGTCCTGAGACTAGGTTAGTTCAACTAAACAGTTGTGTCTCATTTCGAGAGGCAGTCTTGCAAATGGGCTCCCACAGTTAGGCTTGTGTTGTGCAGGGCATCAGGTAATTATAATTAATAAGAGGCATTTCTACAGAAACAAAAGGAAAACAAAGGTTAATGGTTGGAGCAAATTATAAACCCAATATCTGAGTCCTGAGTGCTGCCAGTGAGAGGATTTCTAGATGTCAGGCTCCTAGCATCTTCAGATAGAGTGATGACAGACAGTGGCAATCTGACATATTTCCTGGCTTGCTGTTTGAATGTTCCTGTATGGCCCACAGAGCAACAGGCACAAAGATGGTCTAAATGTGGGCTGTTGTGGTGATTTCTCTAAAGTTTATTTCAAGTTGCCTAACTTCAGTTTGCAGGGCTTCAGGAAAAAGGCAGCTTTGGTTCTCAATGACTTCAAGTCAGAAGGATGGGAGTAAATTGCAGATGTTCGTTTGGGGTCATAGCCAGATACTTGAGGAAGCCAGAAGAATTCAAGATTCAGTCCAGTTTCTAGGGAAACAACTAACCCTCAAAGACAGTTAATCAAAACAAGAATCCAATATCCACAAAGGTATGTTACTAAACCATGATTTTTCTCTCCAAAATCACCCAAATTTCCATCAAAGATAGTCAAATTAAGACTAATCTGTTTGCGAAGTAAGTCTAGTTTCAATAAACTTGGCCTGATTGTTTATATAAGAGCAGTGAGAATAGTGGTTGACTATATATAGAGAGGCTCTTTTAAATCTGCTTTCCTGGCACTTCCCATAAAGAATTCCAAATTAAACTTTTAAAGGCCTTTTGAGTCCAGGAAAGCCAAGCCAAGGACTTTCCATCAGATTCTTCTACAATACGTACAGATTTGGGTGAATTCCTCTCTTCTCAAGATCCCCAAAGTATCTTGAGGTTCCTGGATCTGCCAGGAAGTGGCCTTCCTCTCCCCCTGGTTAGGCTCTTGGAACCCCGTAAACAAGGCACCAAGCTGATTTTCCCAAGGGCTTCATCGGTTCCATAAAGTCAACCTTAGTCACTTAGAGCTGTCTGGTCATATCTGAATCCCTATGTCTCTCTCTCAAATATGACATTTCAGTCAAACCCTTGGTAATATAACCAATGTTTCCAATTGTGCCCCATTACAAGGAGAACAGATTCTTGTTGAAGTTATGCAAATAACCATATTGCCATGAAAATAAGAATACTGACTGAGAGTCTCTGAATTCTGGAGGGATCAAGTAGGGAGAAAAATATAAATGTTTCAACCTGCTTACAAAAGTATATTTTACCAAATTGCTGTAGGTCAAAGATAAGACAAAAAGTTTCCTTAAATCTGGAAAAGCAGAGACTAGAGAACCATCAATGTTTTAAACAAGAAGTCATAAAAATTCTTCTCCTCTTCCTCAGTTCATTAAGTCCCATGTTATTATTGTTCTGCTTGAATCCAGTGTTCCCATTAGTTCTGTAAATTCTTACTCAGTTCAATTTTATAATATAAGGTTATCAGAAACCTTTATTTGTCAAAAGTCCCTTCTGTGAATCTTTCTGAAGGTGAAACACATTTGCAAAAGCACCACGATAAAACAATAGCTGTCTATAAATGACAAAAGACGTAAAAATTGCCATGGTTAAAGATATGAGGAGAGTTCATTATAATGTAATTGACGAGGGAATTTTGTTATTTCAGTGACACATAACATGTCAGTAACTAGAATTACAAGTGATAACATACGAGGACATATCAGATTTCTAGGAGTTTCATATAATTTCTGTAATACTTATTTTAATAACGCATATCTACACAAATATAATCAAAGAATGTGTAGCATCACTTACTTGACAGTGCTTTCCATGTAATTTAAATACCAAATAAATAAATCTAATTAGTTTAATGAATCCTTTGGAATGTTCCAGAAGCCCTTCTGGAAAAATCCCAAAGTCTCTTCCAGGTCAGGAAGACTTCATTTAGAATTTGATTTTAGGGAGTTGGTAAAAAATATCAAGAAAGGTTTGAATATTTGATTAAATAACATCACATATCATTATGAAACAATACTTAGATATCCATTTAAGCAAAGTGACAACTAAATACTTTGAAGGCAAATACAAAAAATTAAACAGTTGTAAAATATCTTAGCTCCTTTAATATTGGAAGACTCAGTTTTTTGTTTTAAGTAATCAAGACCCAATAAAGACAAAATAACCTTTGTTTATAATTTCTTATTAAGAGCAAACCAATAATCTAAGAAAACTTTGTCCTTTTAACAGAGAGAAAACCAAATTCTAATCTTACACCAGTATTTTTTATATTAAAACTCATTGTTAAATAAATTGATTTTAATCTCAGCCAGTTTAACCATATGTTCAAGGATTTCTTTTCCACAAATTTATAATTTTCTTATTTACATTCAGATTTTGTCCTAAGTTTTCCCATAATTGTTTTACTTTAGAACAAACATTTTCTTTTCCCTCAACAAAGATGCATTTCCATTCCTTATACTTTCTTTTACTGAAAGCGCATGTCTCACTTTTCTTGCATACAGAGATGCTTCCCTTATTATTTCTAGTAGCCTTAATTATATTTATTAGAATGCAGTTATTTCAACAGAGCACAAAACATGTTTCCCAACGGACCCAACTTTATCTTTAGTTTCTCTGTAATAAAAAGACTAAAGTAGGTAAAGTTAGACTTGTTTAGCAATTAATGCTTCAGTATTTTATCTCATTTGGAAGTGATTGAGATTTGCAATGAATTTCCCATCATTTAATTTAACTTAGCAAAATTATACGGGTGGAAGTTTCAAAAGACATTTTGGGAAACTATTTAAGTAGACATACCATGAAACGTGAAAAGTTCATTTATGAACTTTTATCTTACTTTAATCTATTTAATTCATTTTTTAAAAATTATGTTTATATTAGTCATGAAAATTTCACAAGATATTATCACAAGATATTAAACAGCAATACCATTCAGAGGTATAAAAATACCATATGCCTACAACACATACATATAGACATACATGAACAGATGCAGAGAACTTAGAATTGCTAGTATTTGTGGAGATGAATTTTCACTTGTCCATTTTCCAAATACTTGCTCTGCTCTCTCTCTCTTTTTAAAGTAAAAAACCACTGTTTAAAGTTTGCATTTTGAAGAATGGCTCTTAGGTCCTAGAGAAGATGGGGTAGAAAATCTATATCACAGAGGCACAAAGAAAATGTCCAAGTTTCTCCAAGAAGGACTTTAGTTTCCTAAGGACAATACTTAAAGGCCTTTTGAGATAAAGAGGAAAGGTTTGGGGATAGATAAAAGGACAGAGTTGTTGAATTATTTCTGGGGCTGTATTTCTAGTTTCACAAAAATTAAGGTAGAGATTATTGCTTTCAATCCTTCAAGGAATTAGGTTGCAACTCAGGTGACATCATAAATTGATCAACCCATCCAACTACATTCTCATTCTCCCCCATTTGATTCTTTCCCTCTGGATACAGAGTGTTATTTCCACTTAGGAAAGGAGTCATAAAAAAACTGCTCTCAGGCTTGGGGTATCAGTTTCCATCTGGCAAACTTTTGACTACAGCACTACTCTTTTTTTTTTTAAAGCTTTTAAATATCTTTTAAATATTTTGTCAGTTTTCAGCTAGGAAAAACAGTAAAAATTTCTGCTAGTATGAATAACTCTCTTTGGGTGTAAGAGGGGTCCCCAAAGTGGGTGCAAAGGATACTCCCTTCAAAGACCCAGAGTCCCTCCCACGTGGCCAAAAGGAAGAACCGACAGGGATCCCCAGGCAGGCGGAGAACCAAGCCCACTTCTTAGGATGCGAGAGGAGGCCGGCAAGGAGCCGGCAGCTGCTCCGGGAGGGGAAGGATCGATAACCGGTGGGTCTGATCGGGAAAGGGGGGGCCGTCGTGGTATTTGATCTTCCTCTTCTACCTGCCCCCGAACATCAGCCTCCAGCGGATCGTTGGCAGGAGGACCGAGGAGAAAACCTGGCCATCTGTTTCCTCTGGGCAGGGTGGAGGGGATTTGCGGATGACCACTGATCTTTTTAACACTTCTCTAAATTTCATAGGATCTTCTGGAAAGATCCACTGCTGCCCAGGGGACATGAAACCTTTGGGTGGGGGTCTAGGTATATCCCCAAAGGACAAACCCTGCGCCTGCCCCTGGTGCTTCTGCTGCATTCACTCCCTGACTCGGAGCGTTTACACGAGTAACCTGTGTACTCTAGGCCTGGGGATCGGGCGGGAGTGTTCTTTATACGTCTTATAGGGAAAAGGGAAGTTAAAACAGGCAGGTAGGGCCAGGTTCTGAGAAGAGGAATTGACGTTGGATTTCATTTTTGTTCTAAGTCTGGTATCTGTTCTCTCCTCTTGTTAAGGGAATCCCTAAGGCTGGCCATTTTATTTTTTTATATCCTCTTTTAAATTTAGTCTCTCCACCAGTGTCAATAAGTCAGTTGTTTAGGAGGAGAGCTCTCTGAAAAGAATCTGTTTCTTTTAAGTATAGAAAATCCGAAGGATCCATATTCTGGCCATTGATGAACAGGGTCTCTCAGTAGTGACCCAAACCCATAAGCCTATTCATGGAAAGACCTAAAGGTAACTTTCCAGGCTTAGAATAAATCACTACCATGGACACAAGAGATGTCCCTAGAGTGGTCGCAGATGATGCAGCCCCCGTGATCCGAAAAGTTCGCTTCCAAAGATAATGAAGCAAAGGCCTTCGTCTCACAGTGGGTAAGGATGGTGTGGAGAAAACGGTGTCTCCAGTCTCGCCCAGAAACATGATATCCTCCAGTCACAGACTTGCTAATTTGTGACACCAAGCAGGAGGGGGATATTTCCAGCACTAACAAAGCCACAAAGGTTGAGATGACAAAGCCCCTTATGGACAAGGGTCTCTTATGACAAACTCCCCTGAGAGCTGGCATGGTCGGACAAAGTAAACACTGACTCTTGGAGCCACCACCCACTGGGCCGCCCCACCCAGTGGACCAAGAGAAAGTATTCTCACTGGTCACAAAGCCAAGCTCTCAGGACACAGGATGACATGGCAACAATGACTATCTCTGGGAGAAAAAGGTCCATAAAAAACAAACCGGTAGAGAAGTCCAAGGACTAGTTCCACAAATATTTTCCCCTGTTAATCTAAATTTAGAAAAGTTAAAAAAAAGGACTTTCATAACTCCATTTGCACCGGACGCTGCAGGCAGAGAGCCAGGAGTCTGACGCGGTAAGAACTCTCACATCTGTCGGCTCCTACCAAGGTGCCAGGATCTTTCTACTACAGCTGACCCAAGGCGAGCAGGGCCCAGTGGGTGAGGACCCCTGGCTGGCTCACCAACACTGTTGGGAGGAAATTTTTCTTCTGCCCTTTAAAGGTTTTTCTGGCTGTTCTAAGATTTAAACTGACAGATTAACAGAAGAAAATTAAATTCAGTTTCGTACATACAGGAACGCCACGTACATGAGAGGTTCAAAGACAGGGGTAAAAGGAGGTACAGGTACCATCCTGAGCTCAGGAACGGGATGGGTCTGGGGTTCCAAAGGGGAGGAGGGCAGTGCCCAGGGCAGTAAGAAGAGCAGGTGTTTGCCCTACTGTACAGATGGGGCATTCAGGCAAAATTTATTTCTGGTAATAACCACTATTTTGGGAAAGACCCCCTACTTAGATTTTTCTAGATAGTTGAAGAGTGTAAGTTTTTCTGGAATCTGCAGGGTCCTGATTGCCTTCAGCTCAAAATAGTCCACATGCCGAAGGGGAACATTTGGGGGAGGCATTTTCTGAACCCCATCACTGTCCTTCTCTCTTCTTCCTTTCCTTCCTGCCTTCCCTTCCTCTTTCTTTTCTCCCCATCTTTTCTCTCATTTCCATTTCTCTCAATGGATACAGTAGGACAGAAAGGGAGCACTCTGGGAGGGGACCCTAAAAGTAAGGGTAAGAACCATTCCAGTTCCGTGGAGTGCAGGCCAGGGCGTAGGAGCCAGTCCAGAGACCCTCTCGACAGAATCAAGGGTCTGGCAGGGTCTGACAGGCTGGTTGGTTGGTGAAGCCATTTTCTGAGGCAGGGGACAAAGGATGCAGGGGGAGGTGGTGGAGGGGTGGTGTGTTGTTGATTTATGACAAGAATATATATTTGGTCCCCATCCTGTTTCTGGTAATGAGCTCCCAAAACTCTTGGAATTTCCTAACGGATAAGAACAATAAAGGTGCCTTTTGTTATTCATACCCTTTTATGTTTATGTTGCTGAGTTTATGTTACTGAGATGACTTTCGGAAAGCACCTAAGCACGGGGGTGGAGGGCTGGTTCCCAGAGGAACCAACCATGTGCTTAAAGGGTTAGACCTTTCAGCCCTGCCCCCTGACCTCTGGGATGGCAACTGAGCTCAATCACCAACGGTCAATGATTTAATCAATCGTGCCTATGTAATGAAGCCTCCAATAAAAACCCAAAAAGAGGGCGTGGTGAACAAGAATGCATCCAGGTGCCAGGAGGGTAGCAAACTCCAAATTCCACATGATGGGCTTTTGGGGGCTTGGGACCCTTCTGCACCTCATTCTAGGTAGCTCTTCATCTGGCTGTTCCTTTAGCCTTTCTAATAAACAGGTAATCTAGTAAGTTAACTTTTTCTGAGTTCTGTGAGCCATGCTATCAAATTAATCAAACTTGAGGAGGGGGTTGCAGGAACCTCTGATTTATAGCCGGTGAGTGAGTCAGAAGCACAGGTGACAACCTGGACTTGCAATTGGTGATTGACATCTGCAGCTGGGGGCCGGGGGGTGGGGACAGTCTTGTGGAACTGGGCCCTTACCTGTGGGATCTGATGCTGTCTCCAGGGAGAGCACATCAGAACTGAGTTAATTGCAGGACATCTGGCTGGTGTTGCAGAACTGTTTGTTGTGAGGAACGCCCCTGCGCGCGCACACACACATTTGGTGACCAGAAACACCACAAGTGTTGAAGTGGAGCACTGGGAGTGAAGGAGACACACAGGGGTGTGTTTGTTCCTTCACAGGTGGGAAGGAAGATTTTGCAGTTATCTGTGAAGCTCCTGTGTGGACCGAGCAGGTAGAAGGAAATTTGGGTCTGAAGCTCATGAGGGTTGTGGAGAATAGCCTCGTGGTTTAGGCAGGCTTCAAACTGCACAAGGGAGGTAAAGCTGTGGGAGTGGATGTGGTCATCCGGAGAGGAAGTAGGGAGTGACTAGAGACAGGCTAGCTGGCTGCTGGGGAAATTCCAGCACTTACAGGACTAGCAGATAAAAAGGGTGCCAAGAAGATTAAAAATAAGGAACAGGGGCAGTGGTCTGTCCAGAAGTCACAAACAAAGAGAAGAAAGGAAGGAAGGAAATAATAGAAGAAAATATCCACAAAGTAAAGAAAAGCATGAATCTTCAGACTGAAAGGGCTCAGGTATCAAGCAAGATAAACAAACAAACAAAGCCACCAGAACTCCAAGACACAGCCTGGTAATATTACAGCACTCCAAGGGTAATGAAAAAAATCCTCAGTTTCTGGAGAGGGAAGGATAGGTCACCTGCAACATAAATATCCAATTAGCCTCAAACTTCTCATAGACAATATTGGATTCTAGAAGATACTGAAACAATGCTTTCCAAGTTCTTAGGGAATGTTGTTTTGATCCTTTCATTGCTTGCCCAGCCAAAAGATCAAATAAAAAATATTTCAGGTGTAAAAGGACTTAGAACATTGACTTCCCATGGCCTTTTCTGGAAAAAAAAAGTCAAGGACATGCTCTAGCAAAAGGGAAAGGGAAATCAGGGAAAAGAAAACCGAAATCAGCTGAGGAGAGGGGAAATCCCAGAACGCAGACCTGTAAATACAGGTCGGCAGGCACGTAAATCAATTAGAGGAGGAAGTCCAGGAGTTTCCCCATGAATGCTTTCAGAGAGAAAGTGAATTCCAACCAACAGCTCATGCTTATGAAAGAGATGATCTTTGCCTCCCCTTCAGTTAAAAATTGGGGACCAATTTTTTTAAAAGTTCTAGGAAAAACAGAATATTACCTAAGAAACTTGGGACCCATATGTGAGCAAGCTTTTTAAAAAAAATGCCATATAATGTATGTATGGAAAAATGCTCATCTGAGAGTACCCACTCAAAATCAGTTTTGATAAATGCATAGACTCATTTAACAACACTTATTTACACCACTGTTGAGATGAAGAATGTTTCCATCAATCCAGAAAATTCCATCATGTCCCTTCTCAGTCCATCTTCTCCACCCCAAAGCAACCACTGATCTGAAACAAGCTAATAATGAGAAATAGATAAAATGTAGTAAGAGTCTACTTGACCTTGACTCTTAGCACATCTCCTTCAAGCAGCTCAACTGTAGTGCAAAGAATTACATTTTTACTTCTTTATGGATGCAATGACAATTTTTGTCCCAATTTTATAAATGGTATTTATTGGTGTATTCATCTCCTAAGGCTGCTGTAACAAATTATCACAAACTTGGTGGCTCAAGGCAACACATATATTCTCTCCCAGTTCTGGAGGCCGGAAGTCTGAACTCTGCAGACTTTCAATGGTGAAAGATTGAATGTTTTTCTGTTAAAATCAGAAACATGGCAAGGATGTCTGCTCTCACCACTTGTATTCAACATCGTGCTGGAGGTGCCAGCCGGGGCAACTGGGCAAGAAAATTAAACACAGTGAGTCCAGATGGAAGAGGGGGAAGTAAAACTATCTCTATTCACAAATGACATGATCATGTTCACAGACAAGCCAGGAAGTACACACACACAAGCTACAACATGGATGGGCCTTAAAAACACCACATTAAATGAAAGAAGCCAGCCACAAGAGACCACATACTGTATGATTCCATTTATATGACAGTCGAGAATAAAATTCATAGAAACAGAGAGTAGGTAAGTAGTTTCTGGGAGCCGAGGGGGTGTGGAGGAGGAGAGGGTGACTGTTCATGGGTACTGGGCTCCTTTTTGGGGTGACACAAATGTTCCAGAATTAGATGGTGGTGATTTTTGCACAACTCTGTGCATTAAAACCTACTGAATTATACACTCCAAAAGGGTGAATTTTATAATATGCAGTAAAGGGAAGAAGGAAGGAGGGAGGGAAAGAGGAAGGAAGGAAAGAAGAAAAAGAAAAGGAGTGAAAAGAAAGCAAGGAAACAAACTTTTGAGAGAGAAAGGAGGAAATTGAGGACTTAATGAGGCCCTTAGTTTTATCTCAACGAAACCTGCACCCCCCAGACCTTATCCACCTGTGCAGAGTACTTAATAAACAGGTCTTCCCCCCGCAGGGGCTCTAGCTGCTCATTTCAGTAAAGAAGGCAATGGGTTCTGCTGATTTAGAAGCAGGAGGGGTTGAGGATTTAAGTGGGGGTTAAGGTTCCGTTAAGTTTCTAAGTGCAGGGGAGCCCCCTTAGTGTGTGAACCAGCCCAGGCCGTGGCCTATTGCCCGGACGGTTTTTTAGGGTGCAGGGGTCCTTTTCTTGGCTTCTGCAGAGGGGCCCTGCCAGGGACAGACAACATCAGGGCTGCAGTGGAAAAAGACCTGTTTCCAGTTCCTGGGCAAAATGTCTCCATGGCCTTGGTGAATGAGTTCTTTTGCCATTTCCCCAGTAAGTGACTCATTCTCCTGCAGGCAACCCCGTGGGCGCTTCCTGGACACCCACTCACCTGGAAAAACTGAGGAGGCTCCTTCCTAAAGCAGGTCCCTGCTGCCCGCAGGGAAGACAACCAGGCATTGTAGGTGGAAAAGGGGGTCTGCTGGCTCCTTCCCCACACCTGCCTCACCCCCTCACTGCCCGGGGGACCCGGCCTCGGCGCCTGTGTGAGCCAGGAGGAACACTGGTTTGCCTTAGGGGCTGGAGAGCTGGCTAGGACAAATAGGCCCAATTTAGAATTTTAAGGAAGCTAAGAGACCTCTCTGGGGCTGCTGGGGCCCAACCACAGAGGGAAAACTTCTCTGGCCTTTCCTGACAGCGGAAGCCATGAGATGCCCAAAGCGCAGGCTTCAGTGGTGCAGTTTTGTACCCATGCCATCGTAACTGGCCAAGTGCCACTGTCTGTATTTGCAGAAGAGGCCCCACCGGGGCAGAGCTCTGGGCTGCAGGGACACGCCCCCGAGGGGGAGACCCCTGCTCTCTGGCGCCCTCTGGCGGCTAGCCGGACCCACCACTCTCTCGCCTCCGCTAACAACCTCCGACCCCCCCCCACCCCCGGAGTTGTTCCCGGGTGTGAAAGACCCTTTTGCAAGTCAAAACTCTTCACTGGCGCTAGAGCACCCTCACACATCCACCCCACCTTTTCACACACTCATGACAGCAAATGTGCTTTTAATATCCATTTATTTGAAAAAATACATTTAAAAAATTGTGGTGACGTGAGTAAACAAAGTGTGCTAATTGCTGACCACATCCTCGATGTGTGTACAAGCGTGTTGCGTGCTCGCCCATCCCTCGCTGTAGTTTCAGGAGCTTCCCAGGGTCTCAGCACAGGGACTTACTGGCCAAGCCAGGCCACTCTGGCCCTTTGCTGAAAGCAGACTGGCTGTAGCCACCACCGTCGGTCTGTAGCTCTCCCTGTGAGGACTCCATTCACTGGGGAAGTTCTAGAAGCTGCTGTCCTTTTTAGGCAGGATTGATTGACAGTCCAGGGGAGGTGGGACTTTGGGCAGTCACATGCCCTCTCGGCTTCCAGGCTGGTCTCCGGGACTCCCGACAGAGTCGTCTCTGTTGCCACGTGACCTCGTCATCCCTGTGACTCAGTCTCTCAATGGGGCCAACGTTCACGGTGTGTTTAGGAATGTTAAAGTGCATGAAGTTAGCAGGCTCCTCTAATGATGTGGTCACTGTTATGGCATCACAATCTGCAGCACTGCGTGAGTTCCTATCATTTTCAGAGCACTTTTCAGCTACTTTTAAACAGTAGAAAACAGTACCCTTGTTTTCCAAAAACATAGTCTTATGTTGGGTGGCAGGGAGGGGAGCGATGTGATAACAGGAGCCCATAAGAGAAAATGACTGAAGTCCTGTTTAATTCTGTCAATGCCAGTTGAGCATTTGCGTAGGAGGTGCATAGGGCTGTTTTAGAATTGTGTGAGGACAAGTAGAACAGCATTAAGAAACAAGGGTCAATGATAGAAAAGAAGGTGAGGTTGTGCCAATACTAACCAAGACTTATTCTACTGTAAATGCCAGTGAGCCAACTTAAAATCACATGAAACAACAACAGTGAGGAATTTATTGGTTCATTGAACAAAAGGGCAGCAAGGATAGGAATGTGCTAGCTTCAGGTACATCTGGATCCAGGACCGACGTGTCCCCCCCAACTCCCCAATCTCTGGGCTTCTCTCTCCCCGTGGTCTGCAGAGAGGGGCTTTCTCTGCAAAGCGGGAAAATGACCCCAGGCAGATCTGGACTCTTCCTTTAACTCCACCAGAAAAACCTTCCCTTCCGATTTCCATTCAAAATATATGGTACATATATAAGGATGTTCATGATAGCATTGTAATAGCAGAGTTAGAGGCAACCTAGGTGCCCAACACTGGGGGAATAAATAAAAATGTGGTACATGCAGTAGTCAGAAATAACGGATGAGACGCACATTTAGGAAAATGGATTGATATTAGAAACATAGTGTTGAGTGAGAAAAAAAGAAACAGAATGAGGCCTATAGCACAATAACTTCTATGTAAATTAAAAGCAGTTGCCAATAAAACATTATATGTTTTGCGTGAACACATGCCCTGGGTACTCCACTTGCTAGCCCTGGTCATAATTGCAATTTTACTGTTTCTTTTAAATGACTGCTTGATTCACTATTGTCTCCCCCATTAGACTGTAAAGTCTATAAGGGCAGGGCCAGGTATGGGTCATATGTATGACTACACTTGTCCTCAATATTGGGCATGTAATGACATTCAATAAATATCTGTTAGATGGATAGAATTTTTCAATTAAGACATTTGTGCCAATTTTGGCAAATTTATAAAAAAATAATTTTGAAGAAAGTTTTTCTCAACAAACATGAATACATTTTTCATGGAACATCCATTTGTTGAAAGGTAAGGGTCAAAGGGTGGTTTGGGCTTCTTCTGAATATATTCTTCTCTCACTTGTTCATGAAAAGTATGTTATTGAATATATTTACTAACACTTCATCAGAAGTATACATTCATATTCATTTGAAAAATTAAAGAAAATTTTCTTTTAAGTGGCCAAATCAGAATATTCAATAAATTGAGCAAATTGGCTTTGGCTGGCTTTTTCTGCTTCTGGCACCAACAGCTCTTTGAAGAATTTTGTAAAGCAAAGGAATGGAGACAGGGCAGTCGCTTGAGGGAGAAGCAGGGGTGAGGGAAGCTGTTTGGGAATAGCTGTGACTCAAGAGGTATGCTGGCTGCAAGGAGAAATTCAGTGGCAAGGGAGTGACAGCTGAAGTGAGAAAGAGGCTACTGACCGGAGGAAGGGTCAGGGAGGCTGCAGTGGAGGGTGTCAAGAGCACAGAGGGCGAAGCTTTGGAAACATAGGTGGAGGTTCAAGATCCGAACAACTCAGCAAGGAACACACAGAGATGGCAAATAAGCACATGAAAAGATGATCACCATCATACGTCATCAGGGATTTACAAATTAAAACAACAATGAGATGCCACTAGCACACCTATTAGAAGACCAAAGTCCAAAACACCAAAAACAGCAAATGTTGATGAGGACGTAGAGCAACAGGAACTCTCATGCAGTGTTGGGGAGAACGCAAAATGGTACAGCCACTCTGGAAGACAGTTCAGTGCACTCTCACCATATGATCCAGAAATCACATTCCCTGGTCTTGACCCAAAGGAGCTGGAAATTTATATGCACACAAAAACTTGCGTACATAGGTTTATAGCAGCAGCTTTATTCGTAATTTCCAAAACTTGGAAGTGACCAAGATACCTTTCAATAGATGGATAAGTATATCAATGGCGGTACACCCATACAGTGAGTGTTACTCGTCAATAAAAATAAGTAAGTTATCAAGCCACAAAAAGACATGTTGCTAAATGAAAGAAGCCAATCCGAAAGGGATATGTATTGTAGGATCCCAACGTGGAAAGCCAAAACTGTGGAGACAATAAGATCAGTGATCTAGATAATTTGTCAAGAGCCGTTGGTTTCCCCCATTCTTTTTTTTTATTACTGAACTATAATTGACATAAAATATTATATTGACTTCAGGTGTGTAACATAGTGACTTGAGCTTTGGGAGGAGGAAGGAAGGGAAGGAGTAATAGATGGAGCCTGAGTGAGTTTTAAGGCAGTGAGACTATTCTGTGATACTGTAATGGTGGATATATGTCATTATACAGACAACAAAACCCAAAGAATATACTAATATAAAGAGTAAAGCCTAAGGTGAACTATGGAGTTCAGTCAATAATAATGTATCGATATTGGCTCATCAGCTGTAAGAAATGTACCACACTAAGGCAAGATGTTCATAATGGGGGGCACAATGTGTGTATATGGCAGTGGTAATGATCAGGGCTGAATGTGTGAATGCTCTGTACTTTGTACTCATTTTCTTCTCATTCTAATTTTTGTTTTTAAGTTGCTGTTCACCATTCCTAAACCCTAAAACCACATGAATGCAGCATGGAATAGTCAAGATGTTGAAAATATTAAAGCTTGACCAGGCAACAAAGTTTTGGTAAATGGGGCATTAACAACAAGATGCTGGCAGAGGCTTGAAAAATGCTTGTGCATTACTCCCTTGGGGTGCCCCCTCTTGGAATCCAGCTGTCATGCTGCCAAAGAGTAACTCAGCTATGTGGGGAGACCACAAAGAGGGGGTGAGCCCCCTGCCAACAGCCAGCATCCCTTTCCAGCCAAGTGAGCGCACCAGCCTGGAACGGCCTCTTCCTGCTTCAGTCCAGTGATCCCAGATGATGCCATGCGGAACACAGATGCGCTGTCCCTGCCAAGCCTTGCCCGCACTGCAGAATCATGAACCACTATGAGTTTTGTGGTTTTAAGCCAACAAAATTTGGGGGTGGTTTGCAATGGAATAGAAAGGATTACTTTCCTTCTGAGTTTTGGCTTGAATTCTGGTTTATTATATGTGTACGATAATTCTGTTTTAGTCCATCAGCATTTACCTGCCTAAAGCCACTAAGGCATCCAGACTTCTGGAAACTTCATTGATATCTGGACTTATTGCAGGGCTTTTAGTGCAGTGGTTAAAACCCAGACTGTCTGAGTTTGGGTCCAGCCTTGGCCATTCATTGGCTGGGAGACCTGGGTCAAGCCCATGCCTCTGTCGGGGCTTCTGGTAGACATCTTAGGTGGTCATTAAGGAAAAAGCTGAAGCAAGTAAGCGGCGGAGTTGAGGCACAGCCCAGAGCCCTGCTGGGGAAGCAGCTGCATTCTCAGCCTGCTCTGCCGATCAGGTGTGACACTCTGTCTCCATCCACAGGGCCCACTCCCAGGTCTGGTTATTTCTTTAGACTCCCACATATAAGTGACATCATATGGTATTTGTCTTTGTCTTTGACTTATTTCACTTAGCATAATGCCTTCAAGTTCCATCCATGTTGTCACAAATGGCAGGATTTCTTTCTTTTTTATGGTTGAATAGTAATATTCCGTTGTATATCATATGCCACGCTTTCTTTTTTTTTTTTTACCACTCACCCATCAGTGGACATTTAGATTGTTTTCATGTCTTGGCTATTATAAATAATGCTGCAGTGAACATGGGGGTGTAGATATCTTTTTGAATCAGTGTTTTCATTTCCTTTGGTTAAATCCAAGTGGAATTGCTGGATCACTGATAATTCTAGCTTTAATAAATTCAGGAACCTCCATACCATCTTCCATCATGGCTGCATCAATTTACATTCCAACTAGCAGTGTAGGAGGGTTCCCTTTTCTCCACATCCTCCCCAACAATTACTGTTTCTTGTCTTTTTCATAATAACCATTTGGCTTTCCCCACTCTGATTTCCAGGCTTGCCGTGATCTGCTTTTACACCTGGGTCAGCCACCAGGATGAGACCCTGGGTTCTTCCAGATGGCACTGGGGTGGCCTGGAAAGGGTGAGTGACATGGCTACAGAGAGGACGGGAGTCCCTCAGAAGGTAGCTGCCCAGCCCCGCCTGCCTGAGCTCTTCCCAGCACCCTAAATCAAAGAGTGTTTGCTGTTGGCAGAACAACTGCGGTCAGGGGCAGTCTACAAGGTTGGAATAAATATTTTGGAATATTCATCTGTGAGTTTATACCTTCCTCCTTGTATTGTTCTCTTTTCCATCCCTCCAGATGTACAGGTAGTGGGCTCTGCACTCACTGTAAGGAAGGGCAGGAAACAAAAGTTGCCCACTAAACATAAGCTCCCTTTCTGGACTGTTTGCATAGGTCTCTTCAAAGGCCCTGAGCTGGACAGGGTTTTCTAGGAGACAAAATGTCTTGGAGAAAGCTGAAGGGAGTTGGGCACCCCCTGGCCTCAGACTCTGAGCCTGGGAGGAAACGTCATGAGTCCCTGGAGCGAGGCAGACGTAGCCAGGCTCCTGACAGACCCAGAAGCCATGTGCCCAACCCCAGGGGATGACAGCCGCAGAGTGTGTTTAAGTGGGAGGCTGGTTTAGATGGAAGTTGCAGAGTTCCTTCTGGGTCTGGCGGGCAGGGGTATGGACATCTCAGCAGTAACCATGTGGACATTCGCCCCATGAGATGGCTGGGCACGGCCTCAGATTTGGGGACTAGAGCATAAGCATGGGATGGGGACGAGGGACTAGGGAACTCAGCCTCAAGAAGAGCTGGGGTTAAGTTCCCCCCAGGTCAGCAGAGCCACTGATTTAAGAAAACAGACCTCATGTGGACCTGAGCCGGTTGCTGAGGTTTCTACCCAGGGCACCTGTTCTCCCTCCGGTCCTGGGGGTCCAATCTGTTGCCATTCCCGCCAACTCTGGGCCGACCTGCTGGAGTTGGAGGTGGAGAAGAGGGGCTGGCTTGTCCTCAGAGCCAGATAACAGTTCCCCAGAGGGCTGATCCTGCCTCCTGCCTGGTTCTCCCAGCCCCGAGGGAGCAAAGGGCTGCATGAGGCCTCAGGCAGCTCGGGGGAGCATGCTCGGGTGGCCAGGAGGCGGAGGGAAAAGAGGCCGCAGGAAACTTGTCACAGCAGAGGATTTTCAGGTTGTTTCAGTGTCATCTACTGAGCATCTACCACACGCCACATCCTGGCTAGGTGCTGGGCAGTTAAGTAAAAGAAAGAATACAAGAAAGCACTGTGTCAGGGATGGCGCATGGTGGGTGCTTCATAAATGCTCCGTCCCTTGAACTCTTTCTGTAAGGATACAAAGAAGAAAACACAATTTGGCCCTCAAGGGTCTTTAAGTCCTGTAAGAGCTCAGAACACTGGCATACAGTTTTCTATAACCCAGGCAAAGCAGGGTCAACACGGTAGCCCAGGCCCAGAGAACCAGGGGCTCAAGGGAGGGGGAAGATGCATTTGAGGCTTCACAGACAGGTGCCACATGATGGCTGAGTGTGTGTATAGAGGAGGTGGGAGATGAGGGCAGGGGATAGGACACATGGGAAGCTATTGGAAGACTGAGCTACAAGGGAGCACATTCTGGTGACCCCACTCTCCAGAGTGAAAGTTCATGTGCAAATCAGTTGTTTGGAATTTGGAATGCATTTTCCCATGGGAACAATACCGTAAACAGAGACTGGTTTCTTAGGCCAGAGGATGGAGGCTGACTTACCCCATGAGGTTATTCAACTAGATCACTCATAACTATTCCCTCGATCAGGATGGGAGCTTTGCAGCATGACTCCTCTCTTGATGGCTGGACCTGCCATAGGCCAAGGTCGTCTTGTCTGGGGTTTCATATGGTTTAGGAGTAAATTAAACTTGAGAAATCATAAGGCTGGTTTTAATTATATTTAATAACAAAGCTATCAGCTGATCATACATTTATGATTACATATTAAAGGAATAGTTTGCAGGAGGTAGAGACGAAATAACTTCTATAGTACTATTAAATCAACAGCCAGGCTAATTTTAGAATTTCATAGGGACCAGAGTAGTTCTGCTTGATGTAAATACCTCCTAATCCCTAATCCAGTCTAACTGGTGTCCTTATAAAAGGGGGGGATTTGGACACAGACATGCGCACCAGGCGAGTGCCATGTGAAGGTGGCGGCAGCCAAGAAACTCTACCGACTGCCAGCAAACCACCCAAACGGGAGCGTCATGGATAAGATTCCCCCTGACGGTCCTCAGCAGGACACCTTGATCTCAAATTTGCAGCCCCCAGAACTGTAAAACAAGAACTTTTTGTTAAGTTTATGGTTCTTTGTCTTGGCAGCCTTAGAACCCTAATATAGTCATTATAGAAGTAATAAATTACTCATGAACAACACAATCTGACTGGGCCAGGGGTCCCTAATAAGGGCGGCCATCCGCAGGCTGCCCAGTGCCTGGTGCTAAAGCCATGCCCAACAGGTGACCCTGTACTGGCCACCCATCAGATCATCTTTCTTGAGGGGTTTAAAGGGAGGTCAAGCCTTGCAGAGAAGAAAGCACTGGTGGTAGAGTGGAGCCGAAACCAAGAGCCCCATTAGCAGAAGCCAGGGAGGAACTGCGCAGGAGCGGATTCTTCAGGCCACGAGGAGATGGGGCAGGCACTGGGGGTGGCGGGAGAGGCAGAGGCTCAGGGGTGAGGCAGAAGCCACGGCAAAATGAGCCAAGTAACACTTAGTGACGACACCCGTGGAGCAGGAGTACCCCCCTTGCCCTTGAAAGCTGAGAAGATGCTCACCCCGCTGCTGCTAGGGGGCTGGCAGGGCAAACATTATCCCAAATTATGTGCCTGCCTCCAGACACCTGGCGTCCTCACCTCCCCCGTGGAGCCTTAGAATGACTTCACCCCTGCCAGGTGAGACCCCTGAGCTGGTCTCTGCCCCTCTGCAACCCAAAAGCCCCTTCTGTCACCCCGCCACTCAGAAATAACCACTACTAATAACAACTATTAATATTAATATTAAAATAACCCAAAGAAATAACTACAATGAGTAATATTAATATTAATGTTGCCCAAAGTCCTCTTTTCTGTGCACATATTTTTACAAAATAGGGTAATACTATACACGTTGTTTTAGAACATTGCTTCTAAAAAACATTTTTCAAAACCAATAAAAATTTGTCATTATTTGTAGGGAATGTTTGTGGGATGTGTGCTAATCAATCTCCAATTGTTGGAAATTTAGTTTGTTCCCAGTTCTGTTTTTTTTTTTTTTGCATTGAGGTATTCACACAAAAAAGGCACAAATTTTAATGTATAGCTTGATGAATTTTGACATGTGTTTATGTTCATTTGCCATCATTTTGTTCCAACTTTTAATGTGTCTTTAATACCCTTTAATCTAACAATCCTATTTTCAGAAAAAGGTCCCACAAAAGTGAAGCACTGGTTTCTAACAATATATTTACAGAGATGTTTATTCCAATATGATTGGTAATAGCAAAAATCACTAGAACAACCTGGAGGTCCACTATTAGGGGAGTGGTTGAATAATTTATGGCACATGGGTACTATGAAGTTCTTTGTAAATTATTTTACAATATTATTTGCAAACATGATCGTGGTATCTTGAAAAAGAAGATCACAAACTCATGGTTGAATGTGACTTGTGCCTTCAATTAAAATTTTGTAAATGGAGGTGGGGAATCCGTATATGTTTTCTTACAAATTTGTTCTATTTGTACCTCTATAGGGAAAATAATAGAAAAAAACCTCACAGACTGTTAATGGTGCTCACCTTAGGAGGTGGTGATGGTGATATTTGACTAATTACAATAAATACATATTGATTTTGCAACTTGGGTAGTGTGATGGGAGATATTTTAGGAAGTAACAGAAAAAAACACACCATGCCCCGGGGATTGGGAGCAGTGCGGGGATTGTGGTAGAGATTTGATTGTTTAATCCCTTCAGAGACTCTTGCAGGACAGCGCAATGACAAAAGGTTAGACGGAGCCAGTCAGGTTCCTCATTACTGCGTGACCTTGAGCAACCATTAACCTCCCTGTACCTCAGTTTCCTTGTTTGTAAAGTGGGGATGATAACAATCTCTACCTGTCAGGGATGATGTGAGGACACTGCCAGAAAGAGACTAAGCAGGCATTAACATTTTTCACACTGGTAATCCAGTTTAATCTGTAATTGGTACAATTTAAAATAACAGTGAAAGGGGGAAAGGACCTATTTGACGCCCTCTGCAAGCAGGTGAGTTCTGCTTGGGAGGCTGCGCCAACTCTTCTGAGCTGCTCGTGGCTAATTCTCTTCCTTCATCTCCAGTTACATTGGCTCTTGGTGTGGGGGTCGGGGTGTCCGGAGGTGAGGAGGAGAGGGGGTGACCCAGGGGCCACTGGGAAGTTAGGGCTGCATTCCTCTGGAGCTCGGAGGATTTTTTCCATTAGCAAACAGCTGAGAGTTTCCTGGGGAGCTTCTATGAGGAAAATTCTATTTTTGGTAAGAAAATAAAAAGTCAACTGTTTAATGTAGCTGGGGTCTGTGGAATCAGGGAGGGGGCGTGTGTGGTGGGTGCAGGAGGCTCCTCAGAGGAGGGCCCCTCGGGGTCACCCACTGATCCCTGCCGTCATTCCTCCCCTGGCCTCAGGGTGGCACTGCTCCCTCTACAACGCCGACCACTTTTTGTGGCTGGGTAGCTACACGGCAGTAACACCAGCCCGAACTCTCCCAGAAGGCGTCCTAAAAGCTGGAATAACAAGAAGAAAATAGGCTCGGAGTCACGGTGAGTTAAAACTCTCCCTCACCAGTTCTAGCTTGTTCCCTGCAGCCCCCAGCCGGCTTCCCTGTCCTCTCCGGCCTTTCCTCCATATTTGAGGCCCAGCTACATCTGGGAGGCCCCGGGCAAAAAAAAAAAAAAAAAAAGGAGACCCACAAACTCTATGTCTACATATTTTTAAGTTATTAAATCAAGCCAGTAAGCATAGAGAATGTTTCAAACTCCTGCCTTGACATTTAGACCCCTTCAGAACACTTGGAAAACTGGTTCAGATATAAGATTTTTCAGACTCCTTAGAGACCCATGCCAGAATGTGGTACATAGCTTGCAAGAAATGGCCCCTGGCTCCCACCTCTGGCCGTTGACCCACCCCTTCTCTTCCAAAACGTCCCCTGATCTCCCACTTGCGTGCGTGTGGACAGCCCGGCCGGTACCTCCAGTCTTCAGCCCCACCCACACTCCCCACAACTCCTGCTAATAGCAACTCTTGGCCATTCTGAGGAACTAGGGCGTGCCCACTGGTAGTGAGATAGAGCAGGGAAATGGGGCAAGGGTCATGCCATTGCAAAATCTACTTAGCTTGCAAAAAAGGCCCAGCTTATTCTTTAACTTCATCTATATCCTGTTCTTCCTCTTCTTCCAGCCCCTTAATCAGTTAAGTAAATTTGTAACCAGGATGAAAGATAGACCTCTGGAGTGTAAATGAACCTACACGGGTAAAGAATGCCAAGATCCTGATCAACACAGTCACCTAAATAACCCTATTCTTAAAAACAAAACTTTCAGAGGAATTAGGAATCACTTGTATCCTTCATGCCTTATGCTGACTTCTACCCAAAAGGCCCTATAAAACCCCAAACCCTAAACCCCTAAGCACACCTCCTCTCTGAGGTTGCCCGCACTCCCACCTGAGTGTGTACTGTCTTATACCAAATAACCTTTCTTGTTGCATAAGCCGATTGCATTGTCTTTGAACTCTTTTCCATGATAAAGACACGAACACTCCAACCTCCACCTCTGGTGGTAAATGTCTTTGTCACTCTACTACTTTATTCAGCTTTCCAGTCTTGACACAATCCTTTTCTGTCTTCCTTTTTTTATTTCAGAGCAGATGGGAAGTGGAAGGTTTCAGAACCTCAACAGTCCATCCTGTGCTCTGCAGAAACTTCAAATTCTGGGTGGTAGGGATATAATTCCCACGCGTGCAGATCACACAGACCCTGGACACCAGGTGACCCTGGCGTTGGGAGTTAGCAAGGCGGCTGCCCTCCGCCCAGCAGGGGTCCAATTTCCCTGTCCCCCCTGTTCTTCCTCGCCCTCTTCTGTCTGCATAGCTGCTGACATTCGCTTCTACTCTTGTTTTAATGAATTCCTTTCTCACTGTCACTTGTTTGTCCTGGACGAGAACTTCTTCCCAGAGTCGAGAGCCCTCCTCCATCCGGGTTGAGGTTTCACCTAGTGTGCAGGGAGAGACCTCCCCGGCTGCAGATGCCCGGCAACAGTAGTGAGGTCCACTACTTGGCAAGAGAGACCCAGCAAAGAGCCTCATGCAGGGTCTGGAAGAGGGCTTGGCACCAGTGGGGCAAGGGTCCTGGTACCCAGGAGTGTGTGTTAGTGTCCTAGGACTGCTGTAACAAAGCGCCACACATCGGGTGGCTGAAAACAACAGAAATGTATTGTCTCAGAGTTCTGAAGGGCCTAAGACCAAAAGCAAGGTATCAGCAGAGCCATGCCCCCTCTAAAACCGATGATCCGGGAGATCCCTCTCTTCCTCGTCTCCTCCGAGCTTCTGGTGGTTTGCTGGGAATCCCTGGCACTTTCAGGCTGCAGCTGCAGCGCCTCAGTCTCTGTCTCCGACTTCAGTCTCTTCACCTGGTGTTCTCCCCTCCCAGGTGTCTGTGTCTCATGTTAACTGATTACAGCTACAAGGACACTGTTCCCAAATAAGGTCACATTTTGACATGCTGGGGGTGGGATTTCAACATCTCCTTTGGGGGATACAATTCACATAACACAGTGGGCATGGGGGCTCCTGCCCTATGGGAAGGGACACAGATGGAGTTGGTGTGGAGCAGGTGCGTCTCTTGCTCTGGGCCGGAGTGGTCCTGGGAATGGCGACGGCAGGGTATGTGTGTGTGTGTGTGTGTGTGTGTGATCTTTAGTCCCACCCACCACCACCACCACCACCCCTGGGGCATACTCCTAGACAGCTGGACTCCTGGAAATCTGTATTATGTGAGGAGCTGTCCTTTCAAGAGCACAGAGTGCCCTTCCCCTCTCAAGGGACAGATCGTTCCTGCCTTAACACAACTCTTCATCTGCCCAGGCCCCTGCTGATGGCTCCCAAAGCAGCCCCTGTGAGAGGTAAGGGCTCTTTGCCTGAAATGAAAAATTCATGAAGGAAGACTAGGGATCAGCCCCTTGGAGAACTGCCAAGTTGCTGCGCTCCAGGGACGTGGCAAATAGCTTGAAAAGCCAAATGGAAATTTCCTCTTCTCTCTGGCACTTCCCATCATGCTCTCCTTCTGTATTTGGGGAAGCAGGGATGGGGGGTCCCTGCTCTGCTATACCTGGTCACACCTCTTCAGTCTCATCTGAGCCCCTGGATCAGCACCAACAGTGCCCATATGGCAGGGCACTCAGGCAGTGGGGTACCTCTCCTTACCCAGACCAGGCATCACCAGCAGCCTTAACAAAATGTGTGTCATTGCTAGAGCAAGCTGGCACCGTCCAGACCACCTGCCATCCCCAAACCTGGAGGAGCCCCAGGCTGGCTATTACTGTCCCTGGGAAGACCCCCTACAGGTTACTTCCTGCTCCAATTCCCTAACCCACAAATCTGATCAAAGTTCCTATGGCTGGTGAGACGGTCATAACTCACAGCTTGGGGAGGGAGCCTTGGAACTTCTGGGGCCATGCTGGGCCGACAGTGATGTGAATAGAGTTAAAGGGGAAAAATCCTCCAACCATAAGTGATGGAGAATTTGACTTTAATGTAGGGACGGGCTTGAGAAGTGCGACTGGCTGCCTGTGATGTGCAAGATGGCACAATGGTCACAGACACCGTTCTGGAGGTGGTGAGCCCTGGGGCAGTGGCTGATCCTCAGAAATCGGGTAGGAGGGCCGGCTGCCTCCCAGCACTGCTGTGCCTCCTCCCAGCCACCGGTGCCGCTGTTCCAGGGCTGAGGAAAATCTCACACCACCGTGCGCTGTGCAGGCCAGGCCTCAAGGGAACACATCTTCCTCCATGGTTTGGGGTCCCCGCTCAGGGTCCCAGTGCCTTTGCTCTCGGTTCCCAGTTCAATGATATACACGGAAGCCCGGCAGTTCAGAGTAGGTAAAAGGTTCTAGACCCAAATTCTAACGTGTGTGTTCAGGGGTGGGGGGTTCCCATACCACCACCAAGCAATCCTCTGACCACACATGGCTGTCCTACAGTTCAACTCAATTCTGACATTGTCTACCCAGTGAGAGTATCAGCTCCCACAAGCAAAGGACTCAGTCCCACAGGAGTGCCCTCCGCTTCAGACGCTGGTCTCAAGCCTAGGTTGTTAACTACACCTCTGACCTCCTGGCTATAATACAGAGGTTTCCACGATCCCCTCCTTGGGTTCGATTGATTTGCCAGAGTGACTCACAGAACGGCAGGAAACCCTTTTACTCACTAGATTATTGATGTATTACAAAGGATATTAAAAGATGTGAATCAACAACCAGATGAAGAGATACATGGGGCGGGCAAGGTCCCAATCAAAGGAGTTTCTGTCCCCATGTGGCTTGGGGCCTGGCACAGCTGCACGTGGAAACATCCTGGTTCCCCAGCCTGGAAGCTCTCTGAATCTTCTGCTTTGGGGTTTTTATGGAGGCTTTATGACATAGGCTTTATGGGTTAAGTCATTGGCCACTGGCGATAGAACTCAGTCTCTAGTCCCTCTCCTCTCCTCTCCCGGAGGCTAGGGAGTGGAACTGAGAATTCCAACTCTCTAATCACAAGACTGGCTCCAGGGCAGCCAGCCCTCCCCGCCCCCTCCCACCCCAGCCTTTGGCACTTTCCAAAAGTCCGCAGCGTGACGCACAACATCCTTATCACTCTCATACTAGGCAATTACAGTGATTTTAGGAGCTCAAAGCCAACATCAGGGACAAAGACCAAATACATATTTCTTCTTATAAACCACAGTGTCACATTAGGATACTAACTCAAGTGTATTTAATTATTTCATCTTCTGTGTGTGGAAAGCTATTGTGGTTTTTTCCTTCAGATTGTAAAAGTCATTTGTACTCTATGGAACCCCTGAAAAACATAAGAAGTATAAAGACAAATGGGGAGGAAGGAATACCTATAATCTCACTACCCAGAAGTAAATTATCAATATTTTGACATATTTCTTTCCTGTTTTTGTTCTATTCCTTTTTTTTCTAAATCTCATTTGAAAACACACCAAATACATAATTCTAATCAAGAATATTTTTCTATGGTATTTATAATAACTTTAAAAACATTATAATAACTTTAAAAACATAATTATCCATAATATGCATATTCCGTAATTTGCCTGATTAATCCTCTGCTCTTGGATGTCTGAGTTGCTTCTGCTGTTTTTTGCTAATTTAAATTATTATGTGATATATATTTCTGCATAAAGCCTTGTCCATCCATTTAGAATATTTTCTCAAGGTAGAGTCCTGGAAATACAACATAAGGTCAGTCTAGAGGCTATGAACAGTTTCAGGACCTTCTTTCATATTGCTAAACGGCTTTTCTGAAAGGTTGTACTTACCAGCAGTAGGAAAGGCCATCTCTGCAAGACTTAATTCTAAGCCCTACAGGGTCAGAAAGCCAAAAGTCCACCAGTAAGGAGTGACTTCCATACCACCGAGCTTCAGGAGCCGGAAAAAGCACATCTAGCAAGGTTGGGGCTCACAAAGAACACAAGGCCTGAACTTCTGGGGGATGCTGCACACAAATGGAGAGAAGCTTTTTGGACACCAGGGCTGAAGGATGGCTGGAATCCTAAGGCCATGCTGGGGGCCAAGAAAAAGCCACAGCACGTGAAGAAGGGTGTTCAGGGTCCCATGGGGCATAATGTGCAGTTGGAGTAAGTCTGGAGAAGGTCAAGGAATTGATCTTTTTTAAGACATTTAGAAATGGACTAGGGATGGTGGTTCTAAAGCGAACAAGCAGACAATGGGGGTAGTTTCAGGTGACGGATTGTAAAGTGGACATGAATATGTCAACGTAAAGATCTAAAGCTGGCCCATCTCACTTATTGATTTCTATTGGCTACTGAATGAGTCACTTTTATTGCAGAATAATATCCTTTTAATGTGTTCATTTGACTATGTCAGGTCTCTTTAATCAATCACAATGGCTGCTTCTTGACAGAACATGGAATCCCTTTCTTTTTAAATTGGGCTTATTTTTTTCTGATTACATGTGTAAAATTTAAAACCCTAAAATATAGAACAATATGGAGTATAAGAAATAAAATAAAGATCATCTATAACTTGAACATCAAAAGACAACTGTGGACATGCTAATATAAATCCTACCAGATTTTTTTCCTGTACATTCTCTCTCTGTCATACACACACACACACACACACACACACACACACACACACACACACACAAAGGTAATCATATTATACATATAGCTACTTTTTATTATAGTGAAATATATATAACTTAAATTTATCATTCTAACCACTTTCAAGTGTAGCCGGGTGGCATTAAGCATGTTCACATTGCTGTGCAGCCACCACCACCACCACCGTCCATCTCCAGAACTTTCTCATCTTCCACAACTGAAACTCTGTGGCTGTGAAACAGCTCTTCATTTCCCCTTCCCCCCAGCCCTGGCAACCACCATCCTATTTTTTTATTCCTATTAATTTGATTACTCCAAGTATCTCATACAGATAGGACCATATGGCATTTGTCCTTTAGTGACTGGCGTATTTCGCTCACCCAGTGTCTTTGAGGTTCATCCACATGGTAGCAAATATCAGAGTTTCTTTCCTCTTTAAGGCTGAATAACATTCCATTGAATACCACATTTTGTTTATTCCTCTGTCAAAGGGCACTTGGCGCATACAGTGTTGTAAGCTGCCTTTTTCTTTCTTTTTTTTTTGAAGGATTCCTGCCATAAGGTTATTTACAGACGCAGTTAGTATGTTGAATTTAAGAGTTTGATACATTTTCAAAGAGATTGCACCTCTTAAAATGCTCCTCTTCGTATCTGTTTCATGAATTTCCTAAAACATCCTTATTTCTTAAGAGGCTGGTGTCTTACTATAAAGAAAGGTGTGGCAAATCCAGGCCCAAGGTACAGACTCATCGTCATTAGTAACTGCCACCTGTTTTCCACTGATATTGGCAAATCCTTCCATAGGTCCTCCTCGTAGCGGCTGTACGGGCCACAGAGGCTGGGAACCTCTGGATGCTCTGTGCCAACATAGTGCTTCTGGAAGCTCTGTGAAAGGTTCAGAGAAGGAAGGCAGAAGAAATGGCCAAGCTGCCTCTTTCATTTCACACAGTACAGATATCATTTCATGTCAGTAAAGTAAGATTACATTATCATATTTAATGGCAGTTAGTATTTCATTAAACAGATATTCTATAAATGATTTAAACAGACTGCTGATAACAAACACGAGATGGTTTCTAAATTTTTACTTAATAAACATCTCAGTGATGGACAATCTTAACAGATTTTTGTTGAGAAATATATCATGTAGGGGAGGACATAGTGTATACATAAAATTTAAGGGATAATAAAACGAATGCCTCTGTACCCCACTCCCAGCTTTAGAAATAGCGTTATCAGAACTTCAGAAGACGCCTGGACGCCATGCCCCATCTTACTGGTCTCTCATCCCCCCGCAGAGGTTCTCTTATCCTGAATTTGTGTTCATCATTCCCATGTTTTGTCTATGATTTTATCATATGAGTATGTGTCCTCTGCTCCCCAAAACTAGATCCTAATCTGAGCTTGTAGGATAAAAGAAAGAACAAGACAGCACTGGGCAGTTTGGTTCCTGGCTTTCCTTCCCAGACTCTAAGTGTTTGTTTCTTCCCATCTGAGAAAGCCCCTCCTCTGCACTGCATGATTCTCCACCTCCTTGGAGGGAAGCCCCCGCCCTGCAAAGTTGGCAGCACTTTAGAATCCCCCCACCATCCATCCCTATGCCCCCATCCAACCATCAGGGCAAATGCATTGGAAAGATCGTTTTCCGCAGCACATCTTCCTGAAGTCTGAAGGAAGGGTCTAGAATAACACCATGCTGGGGGCTTCAGCGGAACTACCCAGATGGCCCCCGGCACCCCCGACTTAGCACTTTGGAGATCGCCCCTCTAAGGTGATATGCCTCCTCCTTCCCCCTGGGGTCCTCCTGTTTCTTTTCCTGACAACCTGTAGGGAACTCTTGGATTGAACAAATACACAAACACTCATCTCCTGATCTCAGACACGACAGTGTTTAGATGCACAGTGACAAGGTGTTTAAACAAAAGTAACACAATTGTCTGAAGATTTCTTCTATGCCAAATGAATATAGGCTTTTTCAGAGTTTTAGTTCCCCCTTCGCCTCACCCTCCTTCTAGAATACAGCTTTGGTCATCCTCAGGCAACTGCAGACCCCTTCCTTCCAGAAGTTACCCCCCGCCCCCAGCCCAACCCCATAAGGAAATAACTACCACCATCAAGCCAGTATCCTGTTTGTGTCTGTCCTGTTGCAAGATCCTGTGAAAAAGAAAGCTTCCTAGGTGTTTAAACAAAAGTAACACAATTGTCTGAAGATTTCTTCTATGCCAAATGAATATAGGCTTTTTCAGAGTTTTAGTTCCCCCTTCGCCTCACCCTCCTTCTAGAATACAGCTTTGGTCATCCTCAGGCAACTGCAGACCCCTTCCTTCCAGAAGTTACCCCCCGCCCCCAGCCCAACCCCATAAGGAAATAACTACCGCCATCAAGCCAGTATCCTGTTTGTGTCTGTCCTGTTGCAAGATCCTGTGAAAAAGAAAGCTTCCTAGGTGACTGCAGTCTGGCCTAGTATGCTGGTATTAGCTTCCATTTACTTCATGCTTGCCTTGTTCCCAGAGCTTTACATAGATTATCTGAAAAGTATATTTCACTCCTTTTGCATACATGGAAGTTCAGGTGCAATCATGCATCCAAACACACTAGCTAACAAAGCTCAGTTCAGAATTTGGATCAGGTCTGTGCATCACTAAAGGGTGTGTGTGTGTAAGCACTAAGCTCTGTGCATTCTCTAGGCAACCTTTAGAATTTTTTCCTGGGTGTTGGTGGTTTAAAACAACAGAATTTTATTCTCTTACAGTTCTAGAGGCTGAAAGTCCAAAATCAGGGTTTGGGCAGGAACGGCTCCTTCTGAGGATGTGAAGGAGAATCTCTTCGGTGCTTCTCTGATGGTTGCCAGCAACGCTTGCTTCATAGATGTGTCACTCCAATCTCTGCCTCTCTCATCATATGGTCTATTTCTCTACGTCCCTCTGTGTCTCTATATCCAAATCTCCCCCTCTCTTATAAAGACACCTGTCATTGGATTCAGGGTCCACCCTAACCTGGAGTAACCTCATCTTAACTTAGTTACATCTACAAAGACCCTGTTCTCAAATAAAGTTATATTCACAGATATCAGGGATTAGGACTTGAACATATCTTTTTAGAGGACACAGTTCAACCCACTACCCTGGGCATCCTTGTCAGCAAGCGTTCTCCTGTCCTATATCCTCTTGGGAATGTGACAGGAGCAGTACTCTGCTTCCACAAGTAAACCCGAGGTTCAAGAGGCCTTTCCTGAGCCGAATCCGCAGCAGGGGAGCTGGATCCAAACGTGCTGAGCAAGATACCTTTGCAGAGAATCAGACCCCTTGGTTGCAGGCCAAGAAAGCCCGCAGGCCAGCAGAGACCCTGAACAGCCACATGGTGAAGCGCTTCCCTTCCTTGGCCACAGCCAAGCTCCTGAGGGCAGAGTGACACCACCCAGTGGTGTTAGTCATCCCCCCTCCGGATGCCCTGCCCTTTGGAAAATGTGCCCGGACCCTTGTGAGGTCACCAGGCTTATAGAGTTCTGGCTCTGAATAAATAAGGGGCAAAAGGTTTTGAGATTCACAGCTCTCTTACCCCAGATTCCGTAGGGTCCAGGAGGGCAGTTTGAACTAACTGAGGGGCCTCCGATGTTTTCCTAGAAACCACCCGATTTCCACAGCACCCATGCCTGCTTCTGTCCTCACACTTACCGCTCAGGAGTGAACTCTCTACCTGTCCATCTCCTCTGCCTGGGCTCTCAGGGTCTGAACCACGATGGCAGGGACCCTGGCTGACTGGGCTCCACACGCTACCCCTGGGGCTCAGTAGGTGATCAGCAACTGTTCGATGAATGAATGAATTTGTAAATTAGTGAGCAAGTGAAACAATCACAGTTCCATGGCACTCTCTGGTCACCAATACTGCATAACCTTACGTCCTTTACCACAGAATAAGGGACAATTTCTTTCTGGAAGTCCCTGGCGCTGGACCTCTGTTTTTGTTCCCTTCGGGACCTCTCCTGTCAGGGCTCCTGTAGGGAATTCTGTGGGCAGCCTAATATCTAACATAAATAAACTCACTTTAAAGGGCCAAGGGGAGAGATCTTTATACAGTACCTAAATGAAACAACTTTTTAAGTGTGTGCATTTTGGTCTGGGGGACAGTTAACTATTTCAGTCCTACTGCTACATAACAAACTGCCCCAAAACCCAGTGGTATAAAACAACCATTTCACTCTGGTTACGTACTCTGCTGTCCTGGAATTGAGACAAGGCCTGGTGGGGATGGCTTGACTCAGATCCCTGATGTCTGGGGTCTCAGCTGGGAGACTAAAGGCTGCGGGTGTCTAAATAGTTGGAGCCTAGAGTCATCTTCTCTCACGTTGTCTGGCCATTTGATGATGGCTGCTGGCTGGAACCCCGGGCTGTCAGCCCAGACACCTACACATTGTCTCTGCACGTGGGCCTCTCTATGTGGGCTAATTTTGGCTTCTTCAAACTAGCTGGTAACTGAGATCCAAAGGAGGTGTCCAAGAAAGCAAACCACAAATGCATGGCATTTTTATGATCCAACCTCAGAAGTCACATTGCATCACTTCTGTCATACTCTGTTGATGAGGCAGTCACACAGTTGCCCAGGTTCAAGGCATGGGGGCTGGTAAGTTTCTAAAAGAGCATGTAGATAAGAGTTATCCTGTCCATCTTTGGAATACACAATCTGCCATGCTTTTTCATTAAATATTGTAGTTCACACATGAAAGAGTAGATATAACATATGAATAGTTTAAAACTCCCCAATCTCATCTGTCTCTCTTACCCTCAACCTAAGGCACTTTCCTAAATTTTGTGTTACACAAGCTCTTATTTTCTTTATAATTTTGCTGTGTAGTTTTGCTTGTTAGCAATCTTTATAAAAATAGAATTACACAGAGGTGTTCTTATGTGGTCTTGTTTGTTTACTCTTGTATCAGGCAGGATTGGCTTGGTTATGCTATAGTAACAAACATCACTAAAATCTCATTGACTTATAACTACAAACATTCTGTTCTCACTCACCACAGATATGTTGCAGGTTTCCTGCAACTCTGCCCTGGGATTCAGGATAAAGGAGTAGCCTCTATCTGGAACATTGCTAGTCTCATGGCAGAAAGAAAAGAGAAGATAGTAGGCCATGTACTGGCTTGTCAAACTCTTGCTCAAAAGTGGCACGTGTCACATTTATTGGTCAAAGCAACTCACATGTCTAAGCCTAAGATGGATGGGGTTGCAAATATAATCTTGGTGTAGATGGGACCCCAAAAGGGTGTAGCCTTAAAGGAGCAAGAAACATTTTGGGTAATAACACAATTTACCCTAGTATTCTCCCTTGGTCAAAATTATTTAACCCCCAACATAATCTTTCCTCAATAGTCTCCCTTGGTCACAAATAGTTGTTTCTCTCTTTCCTGAAAAATGAACTCACTCCTTTCAGGAGACAACCTAAATTCCCATCCAAACCATGGCATCAGACTTTAAGTCCAGAACTTCACGATACATCAAGTTGGGATGCAGTTCCTATAGATCTGGAGATCTAGAACCAAAAAGACAATTTTGCCCATTCCTTCCAAGGGACAAGGGAAGAGCAGGGATGGGATAATCCCAGTAAAAGTCCCATTTAGAAAGGCAAGATTGGGAGACATGGTAGTCGCTGTTCTACGGAAATCTTGACATTCCACTGGACTGACACTGACCTTGGGGATGGGGAATGTTTCTTGGCTAGGCCTTAGTCCTGCCCCTGGTGGGGAGGAGAGATCCTCAGGCCATTGTCCTTCACAGCTCTGCCATCTTGGACATCCGTCCTGTTTTATTTCCTTCCTGCAGAGGACATACACCCTCCTGAGGGCTGTGAGGTTTTTCCACTTGCTCGTTGTGGTAGACGGTATCAGTATTCAGAATACTCACTGCCCCTGTCTAGGGGTCCTTCACTACTGGAGGCTTGTAAGTCCTCATCCCACTGATGACAAACTAGGTCATATGATGTTTGTGGCCAATGGAATGTGAGCACATGTGACATGTGCCACTTCCAAGTAGAAGCTTTATTAGGGTAACCAACCATCCTGATTTTCCCAGGAATACTCTGGCATTAGCATTGATGCCTGGTGTCCCAGGAAACCCCCAGGCCTGGGCAAAATGGAACGTTTGGTCACCCTAGCTTTGAGAATCATTACGTAGTCAACCATTCTCTTTTTTTTTCCTTTTTCCAAGAGACCAGGTATGTCCTAGTTAGAAGATTCCCGTGAGCCTGGATCACAAAATAAAGAGAAGACCTCTATGGATATGTAATGTGAATAAGAAATGAACCTTTGTGGTTGTGAGTCACTGTGATAGAGTCATTTGTTATTGTAGCCTTAGGCATAATTTAGCCTAAGCTGACTGAGATAGCTTGACAATGTGTTTTGGATACACAGCCTTTCCTTCACCCATTTTGTTTATTCCCTGGCAAACCCTACCTCTTCCTCCCCTCCCGAAGGTTATACCAAATTTCTCCTTGAAACTCTGGGATTGCTGTGAGTAGGGTTGTTGGATAAAATACATACATCCCATTAAATTTGAATGTCAGATAAATAATGAATGATATTTTAGCAATTTTTACTAAATTTAAACTGATAACATTTACTTAATTTAAATGTTTGCTAGTAAATTCACTCAATTAAAATCATTTGCTATTTAAAATAATCTTAATAACTGTATCTCATGCAATATTTGGCATATACTTATGCAAAAATTACTGTTTATCTGAAATTCAGATTGCACTGGGTGTTCTGCACCTTCATTTGTTAAACCTGCCAAACCTAATTTTGAGGAAAACACCTTCTGAAATGCCTGGGATATGAAGTATACAAGAAAATTCCTCTACAGAAAGGCGGCATGGTAGAGTGGAGTCGTCCTTAAACTTAACTGATCATCAGATTTACAGGGATCTTTAAAAAAGGGATCTAGGTGTGACCTCAGACCGAATGAATTTGAGACTTTGGTGGGATACCTAGTAATTTGTACTTTAAAATGAAAAAAACACCCAAAGAAAACAAGATCCCAGATTCACAAAGACATATGCACCCCTATGTTCATCGCAGCACTATTTATAACAGCCAAGACATGGAGGCAACCTAAGTGTCCATCAGTAGATGAATGGATAAAGAGGATGTGGTACATATACACAATGGAATATTATGCAGCCATAAGAAGAAACAAATCCTACCATTTGCAACAACATGGAGGGAGCCAGAGGGTATTATACTCAGTGAAATAAGCCAGGCGGAGAAAGACAAGTACCAAATGATTTCACTCATCTGTGGAGCATAACAACAAAGCAAAACTGAAGGAACAAAACAGCAGCAGAATCACAGACTCCAAGAAGGGACTAGCGGTTACCAAAGGGGACGGGGTGGGGAGGGAGGAAGAAGGGGATTAAGGGGCATTATGATTAACACACATAATGTAGGGGGGTCACGTGGAAGGCAGTATAGCACAGAGAAGACAAGTAGTGACTCTATAGGATATTACTATGCTGATAGACAGTGACTGCAGTGGGGTGTGAAGGGGGACTTGATAATATGGGTGAATGTAGTAACCACAATGTTGCTCATCTGAAACCTTCGTAAGATTGTATATCAATGATACCTTAAAAAAAAAAAAGAAGAAAGAAAAAGACCTCCCCAGTTATTTCTGATTGCCTGTTAAGTTTGGTAACTACAGCTCTAAGGTAGTACTTCTCAGAATTTTAATGCACGTTTGAAGTACCTAGGGATCTTGCCAAACATGGTTCTGGTTTAGTAGATCTGGGGTGCAGCCCTAGGTTCTGCATTTCTAACATGCACCCAGAGGATACTGATGCTACACATTTGCTACACTCTGAGTAGCAAGGTTCCCGGGCAGGCAGTGGGTCTCAAACTTGAGCAAGCATCAGAGCTACCCAGAGGCTTTGTCACAACAGATTGCTGGGCCCCATCCTAGAGTTTCTGACTTAGTAGGTTAACAAGTAGATGGGGCCTCCACTTGCTAGTGTCGACCTTAAAAATAAAACAGCTAGTTACTTTACCAACACAAGTGGTTTTATTTGGGAATAGCAGAAAACTGTAAATTGGTACAAGCAATATACAGCAAAACCATAGGCAAGGCAGAAGAGGGGACAGGAATGCTCTTTAATAGAGATGGAGGGTGGTTGAGAGGGACAGTCCTAAACAAAACGTCCATTGCAGGAAACTGAGAGCTGAGAGTGTAGTGGCTTCTCATTGGCTGAGTTGTGACAGTCTCTCATTGGCTGGGCTGTTGCTAGGCAAAGAGAAATTCTTCTGCCTGTTGGGATATACAATTGAGGATGAGAAGTAGAGTGTGAGAGCTTCCCTTTCTGACCTTCCAGCTCTGTTTTAAATGGGGTTTCCTTTATTTCATTTAGCACTAGAAGAGTCCCAGAGACCACACAATGAGAACCACTGATCTAGGGGAAAATGGGTCTGGAATCAAGCTGACAGGAGTTAAATTCCATCCCAGCAAGTGGGCCACCTTGAACAAATCCCTTCTCTGGTCCTCCACTCGGACTGTTCATTACTACCACCTGAGGAACTTAGAGCATTCAGATGCCAGTGGCCTTTTCCAGATTGAATTAAACCAGAAAAGCAGGGAGACCACTGAAATGCTTTGAGCCACAGTGGAGAGTCACTGAAATGCTTTGAGTCAGTCTCCTCTGAAAATGATGACTGTAAGAACTAAGTAAAATAAAGATGGAAAGGATCTGGTGCGAGGCAGGCACTCCAAGTGGCTGCTATTCCTGCCCCCCTTCCTATTGTTGTTTTATTCCTTCCCTTCTGCTTCAGAGGCAGAGCTGTCTCTGGGCCTGTCCAAGGCCCACCGGTTTCCCACATTTTCCTACCCCCAAAAACCTCATCACCTTTGTAATTTTGCTTCTGGATCATTGCCTCCTCTCACCAGCATCTTAGGTCTATTTCCCATGGGCTCTTCCCAGTGCCTTTTAAAATACTCTGAGCACCTCTATCCCTCAATCTGCTGCCATCCTGTTTCCTGCTCTTCTCATGGATACATGTCTCAAGCAGTGGCCTACAATTGTGCCAATTCCTAGATTCTCCTCAACACCCAGAGGAAAGGAGCTTGTTCCATCCACCCCAATCCTAAATTTTCCCGCATAGACACTCAAAGATTATCAAGAATGATCAAACGCAGAGGTCGTTTCTCAGTAATTATTCTCCTTCAATTCAGCCGAACAAACATATTTAGTGCCTACTATCACTGGGGTGCAAAGATAACCCATCGTCCTTGGTCTCAAGGGGTGGGGTGTGGGAGTGGCTATTAGGCAAAGAAGTCAGTATTATTGATGAGATAAGAGCTATGATGTCAAGCGTGAAGTATGTGGGTTCTTGAGCTTAGCACCCAGCCTTAGCACAGGGCCTTGAGCATAAATATTTTATGAATGAATGAATGAATGAATGAGTGAATGCCACAGGAAGATGAGGAAAGGCTTTGTAGATTAAGTGATCTTGCAGCAGAGTCCCAAAGAATAAGCAGGTTTTTCCAGGTGGCCAAGTGTGCAGAAAAATATTCCAGATGGAGCCAAAGGTATGGGAGCAAGAAACAGCACGGAGCTTTCCAGAAATGCCATTGATGTAACCGGCAGACGTGGCGGGTTTGAAGGGGACTACAAGCGGGGAAGGCAGGAGAGGGAAGGCTTCAGAAAGGAGGTGGAGGTGCAAAGAGATGCCGAAGAACCTCCCGTGCCTCCAATAAGAGTTTGAACGTTATCACTTGGGTGATAGAAAGCCGTTCCTGGGTTTTAACCAATTGATTAAATGTTTTAATTAATCAATTAATTAAAACTACATTTTAGAAAGACAGTCAGATTCAGTTTAAGTTAGTAGGAGAGGACAAAAACACTTTTAGAGTGAAGCGAGAAGCGTGTGGGGGAGAAGAGCAGAGGGCTGAGGATAGACCCCCACAGCTGAGGAATGAGACACAGGCTGAGTCCACAGCACAGACTAACAGGGGGAGTCCCTGAAAAGCATGGGCACCCGCTACCAGAGCCCAGACTACCAAGGAGTCAAGTAAGGGGAACTGCCCTCCAGCCGCCAGATGTTGAGGTGAGTGGGGTCATAGTGACCTTTGCCAGCACCGTTCCAGCAGAGCGGTGGAGGCAGAGATGGAGCCGACAGTGACGGTCACCAAAAGGACCATTCCCTCCTGCCTTGCTTAATATTCATGACCATGTACTGCTCTCTCCGCTGTTTCTCTCAATGGATTTACAAACATGAAAATACGAAGCCATGGAAATCAGTTCCTTTGCCAGCACACTGAATGTTAGTTTTCTTTCTTTCTTTTTTTAAATTCGTGTTTAAAACAATGTTCAAATACATACACAAGTAGAAAAAATAGTGCAATGAAATGCGGGCAGCCCTCTCCCACCTTCTATAACCATCAACTTCGGGCCAATCTTGTTTCACCTCTAGCTGACCCACCTTATTTTGAAACATATCCAAATGAAGTGGCATTTCACCCATAAATATGTCAGTGTGTACTTTTGAAATATAAAGACTTAAAAAAAATCACAATACGATTAATATACATAAAATCAACAACTCCTTAATATCATCCAAAATGCAGTGTGTTCAAAGTCCCTGATTGTTTCATTATTTTTTTTTACTGTGTGTTTTAATAAGATGCTAATAAGACCCATATCTTGCATTTGGTATCAGTCTTTTAAATTCTTTTAAATGTATCATGTAGTAGGATCCACTCTACATTCTTCTTTGTGCTTTACTTGTTGAAGAGGAATTAGGACACCTGCTATCTTGACAGCTCAGCAGTCAACAGGCTATGTCTTCAGATCATATAGCCTAGTTCTCATCTTTCTTTTGTTTCAGTAAACTTTTTACTGACGTATTACCTACACACAGAAAAGGACATGAATCATAAGTGTGCAGCTTGATGAATTTTCATAAATGAACACATATGTGTAACCACCATCCACATCAGGAAACAGAACATATTGAACACCTCATGCCCTCTCCCATTCTCAGCTACCCCACAGAGGTAACTTGACGCATTCACACCACTGATTCGTTTCGTCTCTTTTTGAACTTTACGCAAAGAAAAGCATACAAAATGTTCTCTTGGTGACTGGTTTGTTGTCCTCAACATTATATTCATGTTGTGGCTTATAGCAATGGTTTGTTAGTTCCCAATGCTGCATACTATCCCATTTAATATGAATATACCACAACTTGCTTATCCATTCTATCCATGGATATTTGGACTGTTTACAGCCTTAGGCTATTGCAAATATGCCACCATGAATGTGGGTATATGTATGTTCCTTTGGGTACAAACTTGGTAATGAATGTTATGTGTGCTCAAGACTGGCGTTTCATCTGGCTCTACTGCAAACCACTTGTGTGACCTTGAGCACATTATTTCACCTTTTAGCCTCAGTTTCTGAATCTGTAAAATGGGAATGATAATACCCACCCCAAAGAGTTACTGTGAGGATTAAATACCAAAAAAAAAGAATATGTAAAGCTCTTAAAAGAGTGCATGACTCCTAGTAAGGGTTTAATACCTGTTAGCTATCATTCTTCCTGCCTTTCTAAGTGGTAACTTCACGATCTCCTTTACTGTTTTCCTCTTCTTACTTTCTAAAAGTCTCATTCTCCCAAGTTTAGTGTAACCTGGTCTGTTTTTCTCTTCCTCTGAAACTTACCTATTCCCATGACTTCCACTGCCTAGTATGTGGGCAACTTTGCAAAGTGTTAACATGAACGGTATGACTCTGAAAATGCTTATCTACAAAACTCCACCTCTGTCAAACTCACCAGTCCTGCCTTTCAAGTCACAATCTGCTTTTCCTTGGATATATCTGTTACCACAATCTCAACAGATGTAAATCCGACTTGCCTTTCCCCTTTGCATACTAGAATCACTGTGGAATCCTCTCTGACCCTTCTCTCTACCTTGCAACCCAAATTTAATCTGCAAGAAAGTCCTGATGAATCTTCCTGTACCCACTTCACTCTTTCTTTTCCTTTTTATGTCCTCTGTCAAGTTCAAACCCTATCACTTTACATCTAAATTAATGCATTAGCCTGCTCTCTCTTCTGCCAGGCTCCAGACTCCTACTCGTAAATTACCCTGAGCACTGCCTCCAGGCTAACTTGACTAAAATCCTGCTTTGCGGTAAATAATCACAATAGAGCACGGAACTGCAGGAATGCTGGCCTGAGGAGCTCTGTGAACCCCCTCCTCTGTGAAACCATCATAATTGGTGAAAATTAATTAAAAAGTCAAAACCAAAACCACAAGTGTACAGTCTCTGAAAATTGTCTTAAAAGCACATAGCAAATTAAGGAACTTTTATATCAAGACAATATACTGAATCTGGGTAAGATGGTGAGAGTCAGTGATATTTGAGCCTCTAACCTCTCCCAACCTCCACCTCCCAGCTTAGCATGCTGGGAACCCCACACCAAGCAGGGGAGTGCACCCCGACTCTGCTCTGGACAAACCAATCTGTGCTCTTCCACTTAGAGGCCTCTGCTCCTGTTACCCTCACCTGCCTGGAATGCCATGCCACAGCCCCCAACCCCAATTTGGGCCCCCCGGGACCTTCAGGGACCAAGATTCTTCAATCGCCAAGAATCTAAATCAGAAGAAATTGTTCCCACCTCTGAATAATTGTTTATGACATTATTACCCTCTACTGCTTACTGCTCAGTCCTTTCAACGGTCTCTTTAAGTATTCCCCTTTGTCCTATACAGGGATGGGACTTTGGCTTCCAGTTTTATCTCTCTAGTACTATATGTCTCTGCACAGTAAAAATATTTGTTCTGTTAATTAATTCCCATATATGGTAAGACAATATAGAGATCTCTGGTAGAATGTAAACAGCTTTAAAATAGCTCAGTAACATGAAATTATACAGGAAAGGGCGTGTGATACACTTGTTAAATGCACAAGTTTTATTGGCTCCTGTTACGTTGATAGCATGAACTCAATTTTTATTACCCTAATTAAGGATGACATCACGAAGAGGAATGCTTGGTGACTATGAAATCATCTTTATCAGTCACCTGTCTGACACTGCTATCTATCTGATTACATGGCTGGAACAGCTTTTCACGTGTGTGTGTGCGTGTGTGTGTGTGTGTGTGTGTTCCATAGCATTTTCAGGGCTGGGTCCCATGTATGTAAGTATAAATATTACTATATATATATATATATATATATACTATCATCCAAATTAAGACCATTTGAGGGTGAAAAGGGGGCATTATTAAAATTTTTGCCAAGACAGTGGACATAAACCAGGACTTTCCTGGGCATAAAGCCATCACATGATTCTATTACAGACAACTTCACATGCAGGTTTAAGGAAGCAGCCAAATGATAGACAAGCTTATTATTCGTCATTGCTTTGAATAGCCAGCAGGAAGCTTTTTCTCATAACAAAAGCAGCCAAACCCTTGAATTTCATCAGTTTGTCTAGGTGGAACTATTGTGTGCCAGGACTTAGCGCTTCTAAACAAATTTCATCTCCCTTATCCATAGGAAGCTATAGCCAGGAAGTCTGGCCATGGGGCTTTCTGAACTCACTGCCTAGACTTTACATGCAGGCAGCCCTGGATGTGACAGTAACATGACAATTTTGGATTCCTCAGAGCCTGTGCCATTTCAGGCCTTAAGGGGAATTTCATGAACATCCAGGCTGCCGCTTTTATTACTATCCTGAACCACATCCCTTCACATTTCACAGTGATTATGTTGAGGAAGCCTAGACTCAAAAACCTTAACTCAGTGCTCTGAACCCTTTTTTGGGAAGGTATTCCAAAACAGAAGTTCCTATCCCCATGGTAGATATTGCTAGCAGGAAAAATCCCGTGTGTGTTGGGAAGATGGGTAAATGGGAATTTTCTGTACTTTCTGCCCAATTTTCCTGTGAATCTAAAACTATACTAAAAAATAAAGCCTATATGAACACAAATCCTGACTCCTGTGATCACTATATCTGAGAGACAGAACTTAGGAGTTAGCACCTTAGAGAAAGGTTCTTCAATGGGCTCCTGGAATAACTATGCAAACATCTATTAAGAGCTAAGTACACGCCAGGCACTGTTTGATGTGCTTTACAACTGCTAACTCGTTTGTTCCTAACTGCTCCCCAAGAGGGAGGCACAGTTGCTGTCATCTGAATTTTATGGAAGAAAATGGGGCCACGGGGAGGTGTGGTACTTGCCCAAGGTCACAAGACTCAGAAGGGCAGAACAGGGGTTCAAGCCCCAGCAGTGGAGGCACCAAAGCCAGTTGCTCTCAACCAGCCCCTAAAGATACAGAGCAATGAAGAGGACAAACTACGGGAATCACTGATTTTGCACAGTATCTGCTCTGACCTCTGCTGCTTCCTGTCTTCCAGAGAACCTTGGGTTGTTCAGGGTTAGGAAATCCTGCTGAGAGGGCCCCAGGTGAGGTTAGGGCCAGATCTACTTTAGTTAAGTCCTGCAGCATTAGCCTTTCCCGAATGTAAGTGGGTGCACACCCTCTTCCTCATTCTCTTTATAACAAAGGACTCTCATGCTTTCAGAAATGTGCTTCAGAGCCGTGTCTTACCCACCAATGATTCTAGGCCAAGCCTCACCAAATCGTCAATCCCAACCGGCTACTAAACTTGAAGGCAAAAAATGAGCCCATTCTCTCTCCTAGATGGCCTCCCATAGAAATGCTCGATAGAATGAAATCATCCGATTCAACAGAATATGGCGAGAGCCAGAGCAGAGGGGAGGAAGCAGAAACCAGAGACAAATAGGGAAACAGTTCTGGGTACTGCAAATGGTCATGGGTCAGTATTCCAGCCAGGCAGAGCTGCAGGGAGAGGTGCGCATCCTGTCCTTCCTCCTCCTCCTCTTGGTGTGCTTATTATGAGACTCTCTTGGAGTCTCTGACACAGTTGTGTTTGAGAATTCCTGGATTGGATAGACGCCTCTTTCTGGGACTCTAGGCTGAACCTATGTACCTGACGTGGGGGAAAAATCCATTTGCACAATGGTAAGGCCATCTGTACTCTCCTCCTAACAGCTGCTTTCTGCAGTCCCAAATAAAGCTGGAGAAATCCTCTCTGATCTCAGGAGCCACTTCATGCCCGCCAGGGCCTAATAAGACATCTCAGTTCTTTAGCAAACACATGCAGGAACAAATCTGCACAGGGCCAGGCCTGTTTCTCTAGCACACGTGCAGACATATGTATGGTCACTAAGCAGTACCACTTAAAGACACAAGAACTGGAAAACTGTGGAGCAGAACCAAGGGGGTACACACGCACACACACACACACACACACACACTCTCTCTCTCTCTCTCTCTCAATGGAAACACATCTAAAGCTCTTTTCTGGAAGCCTAACCTGTTTTAACACCAGGAGTCAGAACTATGCTGGTCCTTCACTAAAATCCTTTGCTTCCAAAGCCTTTCATTTTCTTTCCCAAGATGAACGGAAATATAGTGGGATAAATAAATGCTGATGGGAACTTTTTTTTAAGGTAACGTGACAACTGGATGAAAATGACAGCAGTGGCAATGGATTCTTTCTCCTCTATCGTGGACCACCACAAGTGTGGGTTGCCTCAAAGGGTCTGGGCTAAATTCAGGTCTAACAGGCTATTTCTGTTTACACTCTAGGATACCCACATCTCCAGAAAGAGAAATGGGCTTCAAGAGTCCCAGACAGATGCAGTGGTTTCTGGTCCAGGGCTAATCAGCCTTCAAAGGGTTATTTGGTTACACTCCGTGGAACTTGAGCCATTGGACACTTGGATGGGTCCACAGGATAAAGGAAGCTTCACTTTTTCCTTGTCATAATCCTGAAATGTATTGGGAAAAATTTAACATGGTTACTAACACCACTTTTCTTCTCTGGCAAAATTGCCCTTCCCGTCTCATGCCCTGCTCTCTGGCTTCCAGCTCTACTGTGCCCTGGTAGGACCCCTAAAGGAGTTGCATTGCAAGTCAGCCAAGCATCTGACTGACTTGGTAAGGCATATGCCATTGCAAAAGCATTTTCAGGCTGACAGAATCTTGAAGGTGGCCTGGTTCCAAGGACTGGTTGTAGTCAGTAGGTGGGGAACGAACGAGTTGTGGTTGAATGCCTACTGAGTGCCAAGCATTGTTAGTGTTTACCGGGGTTATTTAATCTTCTCATCAACTACTACTGTTACTCCCAGTTGCCAAATGAAGCAATCAGGGTGTATGCCCAGAAGTTAGGTGACTTGTTCACGGCCATGCGACCTGTGCCTGCCAACAGGCGAATCCATTCTAGGTCTGACTCCAAAGGCTACATGCTTCCAGGCTGCCTCTAATTGGGTGAGGGTCGTCTTAAGGGCTGAAAAGACACTAACTGGGGTTCACACTACTCGGCAAGTCCCCACCACCCTCCCCTAGCTGGAAGGGGCCAGAGGCCGTTGGCCGCTGTCTCCCCAACCTTTCCTCTCCTTGCGGCCTGGTGACTCTATCCTCCTTCTCTCTCCCGGGGCACGAGCCCATTTCACCCCGTGTCCTGGGCTATAGATGCGTCAATCGGTCGCCCTGGAGCCATCGGACCCCGCAGGTGAGCTACCAGCCAGCCTTCCTTTTCCCAACTCCAGACGACACCTGAGCTTCCCCAGCCCCCAGACCAGCCTGCGGTCACAATTGCCTCCCTCTCTGTACTCCGCCCCCATCAACATCAAACTCGACCCATCTTCTAGCCCTCCTCCGTTTTCCCCGCCCCCTCTAAGAGGCATGACCCAATAGCGTCTTGGCTCTCCGGCCACAGACGTCAAAAGTAACCAATTGTCGAGGAGCTTTTCGCCAAAGGTTCCGCCTCCACTCTGAGGAGCATCTCCGCTAACCAATGGGCTACCCTTCGGGGCTAGTAGAGCAGCGGCTGGGCAGCCCAATGAACAGGCGGGCTCTAGCGGCTAGGGGCGTGGCAGAAGCCGTTGTCAGGGGCGTGGCGGCAGTTGCTTGGGCGGGGCCGGTAGCGGCGGGAGCTGCCCTGGCAAAGGGTTCCGGCTGCATTTCCATGAGCTCCGCCGGCAGCCGCGGAGCTACGGCAACTGGACTGCGGGCGAGCTGGGCCGCTGTAGTCAACCACGCGCAGGTAAAGCCGCGGCCGAGTGAGCTCCGCTAAGCCGGGATCGTGCGCCGTATCGCTCAAGACAAATCCCTGAGCCCAGATGTCCCCGTCGTGGCTCGGCCCGTCACGCCGCTGCCCGCGCGCCGCATATCTCCCGGCCCTGTCACCTGGCGCCACGGGGGTCCCGAGTGCCGGCTCGCCCAGTGGCGCGGAGGGAGGCAACCTGGGCCTCTGCGGGTGGGACACGCCTTCCGGAAAGCCCTTTGTCGCTTCCTGCCCCAGGTACCAATTTGGGGCCATCCCCTACTGCGGCTTCCCTGCCTGCCATCCCTCCGTCGGTGCGCACTCTTGGGACCTCTGGGGTCTGGGGAGGGGGTTCTGCCGGCCCAGGCTTGGTGACGGAGGTCCGGGATCCGCACCGGGAAGGAGAGGGCCAAAAGGCCTGATGACACCCCCACATATCCGAGAGGCCTCTGCGTTTCTGGGCTACAGGGACGCACGCAGGACCGATGGGTTCAAGTCATAGGGAGGCAGCTTTTGACGCACCTGGAGGCGCACTTACTGAGCTCGTCCGGCGCTGGACACCGTCCTAGGCGCTTTGTGAGCTTTCCCCGCAGCGACAGCTGTCCAACAGCACGGGCGTCTGCCCGCCGGAGCCTCGACCTTGGAAGTGCCCTGGCAGAGGCCAGATGACAGGCACCTGTTCGGGATGCTTAGAAAGGACTCCCAAGGGAGGACCGCATGACCCACCTGTAAGGCCCTCCTCCACTCACAGAAGCACGCTGCGTGGCCCTTAATGCCTGGCTTCAGAAGGGTACTTCTCCGGGTCTGTTAGTTTGGAAGGAGCAGTTGAATTCGCCCATAATGAATTCTGTGGTTTCAGCTCTCCAGAGTGGGTGTTAGCAAAGAAAATGAACTATACCAAGAAGATAAGGTTTATTTAGTCATCATGAAATTCCTTAATTTGAACTACCAATGAGCTGCCTTTCTTTTGGTGGCTCCATCTCAGTGTGCAAGTTTGTCACCTGCATTCCACTAACCAGATGCAAAGGCAGGTTCCCAGAACAGGCTCCTGAGAGGGGCCTTGGGAGACTGTAAGTTTGGGTACATTTGACTGTACAGTAATCTGGGCCCAGAGCTTATTGAGGGCCATTTTGTTACAACTGCATTGAGTCTGAAAGAGAAGCAGTGTATTAGCTCTTTCACTACCGTCTGCCATATGTCTGAATAGATTGGACATCATAGTCGTCGGAAATGAAGGTCAGGAGGCAGAGAAAGAACCTTAACACAACTGGCTGGTTATTTGAGGATGAATTAACCTTTGAATAACCAGTCTGAAAGCAAACCAGTCCATATACTGCTGATTGCCAGCATGGATTTAGAGATTTTAGAGCTGAAGACCCCTTAGACAGAGCTCATCTAATCTCCACAGATGAGGAAACTAAGGCCTGGGGAGGTCACAGGCTGACTGGTCATCACAGAGCCATGTTGACCCCGGATCTAGCTGGTGCATGACTGGCATTTCACTCCCAGCCTAGTTATCTCACTCTCGGTGTTTAAATTCTAAGGAGTCTAGTGAGGTTAAGAGCATAGGTTTGGGTGCCAGAGAGCCTGAATTTGAATCCCAGCCCTACTTCTTGCTGGGTATAACCTTGGGCAAGTTACTTAATCTCTCCCATGCTTTTGTTTGCTCGCCTTTGAAACAGGAATAATAGTGGTACTTAGATTAGAAGGTTGTTTCTGAGGTTTACAAGAATTATTGTATCTTTAGCATTGAGAACAGTGCCCGGCACATAATAACCACTGTAGATTTGCTAAATATATCATTCTGTTGCCTTTACACAGTTTTTCTTCCTATCTACCACCCAGTATTTTCTATCAGGAATTCATTTTTTTTCCTACCTCCTCTCCTCCAGTTCGTAAACATATTCCAAATCTCACTGTAGCACAGACATCTGTGGGGTTTTCCAAGTCACGTTACATTTTTTCCCTGTCTTTTATTGAAACAGGCAGTTCATTTCCTTGTTGGTCCTTTCCTTGCAATTACACTCTTTTTAGACTCCAAATCTTTTTTATTCTCTTTTAAAGGAGGGGAAAAAAACCCTCAAAGTGATAAAGTCCCTGATGGTACCAATCTCCACGGCATCCTTCCAGATATCTCTTCCCTCTGTTCGGCCCTCCTTCTCAGTTGTCACTGTGATGCAGCTTGATTATAAATGGATGAACATTTTTAGATTAACATTTCATGAGCCACGGTATTAAGTGCTTTTCGGAAGTTCAGGGATCGGGTGTCAAATGCATTTAAGCCAGTTACTTAGTCATTCGAGCAGGGGGAGTACCAAGTGCCTGGCAGAAACACAAGCGTGTGACAGATTTGTGCTGGTAATCTAGCTTGTTCACTGTTTTTTTCTGCATTTTTCCTGTTCTTTTCGTGAGTTTGAAGTAAACCAGATGGCAAGTGCAATGAAATAGTCTTTTCCTCTTGTTTTAGTTGGGAAATTCCCCTTTCTTTCTACTTTTACCTTTGTCTCCGTTATCACCTTCACGGTTTGGATAAATATCTATTCTCAGTTTGCTGGCAATTCCCTTTCTAATTAGAAGATACCTGTCATCTTTATTTCTTGCAGGAATTGGTCACCTTTGGTTTTCCCTTCTCTGTTTTTATGTTTTCTAGAATGAGCCAAGGATTATTACTATTCATTGACACCTTCTTAAGAATTGATTCTGAGTTTGGTTTTTTGTTTAGGATGGACTAGAGCTCAGCCATCTTAGAATAATTGTTTTAGTTTCCTTGTGTGTTGATGTGAGTCCCTTTTTATCTTGCTCTCTTTTCTCATAACATCTTGGCGAAAGGGCCTCTCATTTGCTGTTATTCCTCACTTCGTGCACTTACACCTTTCTCCTGGTAATCTCTGGCAGCACCCACCCAAGAGGACAGTGGTTCCCCACTGTCCCTGCCCAGAGCACCTGCCCAGAGCATCAAACAAGTTCTTTGATCCTATGGAAGACAGGGTGGAGTCTCTTATTTTTTGCCTAACACCTGCCTCTTTGAAAAGCCCTAGCCCAAAGAGACTTCCAATATGATGGAAGTCGATGGGGCAGACTTTCTGCTGTGACCTACCATTTGCAGTATTCTCATTTTTGCCATGTGGGTTTTGAGACAAGTTAAGTGCAGAGATGACTGGAGCCTGAAGTGCAGAAGCCTTCCTGTTTCATCGGGGGTTAAAGCGCCCTCAGGAGCAGAGCCCTGGAAGCTCAGGCTGCTTCTTGATGTGGTCCGGCGTTAGGATTGCACAGCAGCTTTTCTTGTTGCAACGTTTTTGGTCAGTGCATGGACATTCTTAACTTCATGCTGCTGTTCCTGTGTTGAGATCATAGATGCTGGCATTATCTCCACGAAGGGTTGTTTTCATATCTGCACATTATTTTTGTAATAGTCTTGGTTCCTGGGCATCATGTCTTGGATTACATGTTTTCCAGCTATAAAATGGCTGGCGTGGAGAGATGATCAGACCTCTGTTACCCGTGACGCTGGGTACTGGACCCAGTTGAGTGCAGGGTTTGTTCACAAGGACTCATTTTCTGATCTTCTACAGTAGTTAAGTAGCAGATGGGTAAAGAGCTTATTAGAGAATTGGAACACTGAAACCCTTGGGTTTGCCTGGTTTTGATCTTCTTTTTGTTGTCTTTAAGTGGCGGTTCATTAAGTTCAACAAACTGAGCATCTGGTGTGTGCCAGCAACACAGCTGCCCCGATTAACAAGCATGGTTGGTTTGCTGCATAAAGACTATTTTGTTTTTATTTTAGATTTTTGAAGCTTTAATGCTCTTAATTCAAATTTTAAAAATAGGTGATGTATTTACAAGAGAAAATATTCGAAAGGCACAAAAAGTTAGACAGTAAATACATTTCTATCCACCCTTAACTCCTGCCCCCTCATCTTGTCCCTCAGAAGCAACCAGTGTTACTGATTTCTTCATCCCCCAGAGGTATTCCATGCACAGCCGAGGTATGTTATGTATCTATTAACAAATCATTATGAATATCCTGTTCCCTTTTATACAAACGGTACCATACTACACACGCTATTTGGAACCTTTTCTATTACTTAATATTTTTTGGCAATATGGAAAGAGCTTCAGCATCATTTTTTATGGACGTGGTCTATTTTAGATAAGTTTTCTGTTTCTAAGGATGCTAAGAACCAGTCTTATTTACACAACAGCTTCACAGGGAGATCCTAAAGCATTGTGTGGATACTTGGGGGTAAATATTTTTCTTCTCTACATCCTGCAGCTCTAAGCCTGGGAAGAGGCCAGATGAGGCAGAGAGCTTCTCCTAAAGGTCGTCCTATGAAGGGAGAGTGAGGAGCATTGGACCTAGGGCCCTTAGCTTTGCCCTGTGGGCAGAAGGTGCTGGAATTGTCGGGGAAAGCAAGCTGTGTTTCCTCTGGTCCCCAGAGAAGGCTCCTGGCCATTCGGATACACAGGTGTCCATGCCACGTCTAACCCTGCCTCCTGCCCCTCAGCACTGGCTCTTTGTCCTCGCCCTCGGGCATCAGAAGGGAACCCTACCTTCATCACGGGACTTCCGGTTTGGATAGCTTAAGCACCCCACCCCTTCTTTTCCCTCACCCCAGGAAAAACCAGCTCTCCCACCTGCCCCTCTGAAGTGTCTTTCCCAAACCAACATTTGGGAATATAACTTTTGTTGCTCTCCTTAATAGCGTTTCCCAACTTCTCCCAATCACTTTACCATTTCCAAGGTCTGAACCTGACACTGCCTTGCTAAGCTTTCTCTGATTTTGTCTCTAAGAAGAGAGTTTCGGGGTTCTTGATATTTGAATTCACTATGGCTGCGCTTATGTTTTATATAACCACACTATTTAAGCATGATTGTAGGATCATCTGCAGCTCCCAGATCTTGCCGGTTATTTTGTTTCTCTTTTCTTCAATCTTCATCTCATTTTTATTTACCTGCGAGTCTAATTTAGAGTCACCTTGAACTTGAATTAGATCTTCAAGATGTTAGTCAGCTAGTCTGGAGTTACTACTTTCTGGTCTTTGCTTGGTGCTGGGAGTCCACAGTACCCATCCGCTGAACCAGAGACGGAGTTATCCGGTACACTTTTTCCATTCTCAGGGGTAAAGGAGAGAGAAGCTTTGAAAAAGTGCCCCCATTTGTTCACACCCACTCTGGGCATGTATGGGCGCTGTTTAGTCTTGTCAATGTAAAATTCTTAAATTTAAGAATCAGTTAAACTGAAGATCTCCCACCAAGGGGTCTGACAGGACTGACAGGAAAGACAAATCAGGAAGTCCAACATAGGGCTGCCAAACTCTGATTCTTTCAAATGAAGAAATAAAAAAGCCCCATCATCTCCCATCACTTAAGATATTTTAACACCAAAAATGTGGGAAGGTCCGTATCTCAGAATAAAGAGCAACCTTCTGAACAGAACGTATGTGTATTGATAAAAAGGTGGAGGTTATGGGATTTGAACGTGGCGTTTGAGAGGGCCTCAAGTAGAGGATTCTGTTCTGGGAGGGGCCCCTTTCTCAGTTTCCTTAAGGAGCGCCGGCTCTTGTCTGGCTGGGAGACCTAGCCGTTCCTTGAGTTCAGCTAACCTAGCCGTGGCGTCATGTGGCCCAGCTCTGGGCACAGTTTGTTTTGGTCGTACGGTCTACACCACGTCGATATGCAGGTGTGCGTCTTACGGTGATATGAGCTGGTATTGGGAGTTGTTTTTGACTGTGTGGGGTCTGGATTTGTTCGTGTCCAAAGTGCCATCTTGTGGTTTTAAGGACAAAGAGTCGGGGAGGCTGAGACAGGACCCCAGCAACAAATTGGAAGTAAGTGAGGCCCTTCAGTGATGTGTGTTTCAAAGTGTATGCTTAATTCTTGATTTAATATGTCAGGTGGTGGCTCGTATCATTTCTGAGATACAATGTGACCCCCCCTCTGAGTCCCCACAGCACTTTTTACTCTACTCAGTAGCTCCATGACATTCCATTTACGGGTACTTAGAATCCAAGGCCCAAGGATGTATTCTTGAGGTCCCTGGAGTTCTCCGGAAATGAACAACACTCAGACTTTTTGGTTTCATGTTAACGGTAATTGGAAATATTTGAAAAGCCTGTCCTGGATCATTAGGATGACCTAATTATTTCAGGGTCCAGCCACCTAGCCTCAGGGCCCCCCCTATTTGGTGTGAATTTCTGATGAGCAGAAGCCAGGTAAACTGGCTATAGAGAAAAATACAGAGATGGCCTGAGCATGGAGAAGATGAGGTAGCCTCGGGGGAAGCCAAGCGACACCACTGCAAATGGAGGTCCCAGCTGAGCAAGAGGCGCAAGGCTGGCACTCACAGGACCTGCCAGGCCAGGCGGGCACGCACCACCGTTGTCCCTGGGATTTCAGGTCTGAAACACGGCGTCAGCCTCATTTCCTTCACCTGAATCTTACTGTTTGCATAATTTTTTTTGTATTTATTTGTACAGTTGTTTTGGGCTTCATAATTATAAAAGTGCTCAAAGAAGTTTATGTCTAGTTTTACGTTTGTGTATTTTAAGAAACAGTGTGATAAATAATAATTGACTAAAAGTAACTCAGTTTAAATTTAAGAATCAGTTAAACTGAAGATCTCCCACCAAGGGGTCTGTCAGGACTGTTTTCTTCCCTGAGAGGGGCCTCCAGCACCTGGGTTTGAAAAACCCCAGGGGAGGAATCCTAAGCTCTGTGAGGCAGACAGAGGTTTGCAGTCATGTTTGGGTCCTGGAGGCTCCTTTCCGTGTGTGGAGCACTAGAAATACCGAGTGGAACTGAAGAGTTGGTTTGCATCACTGGTGTTCTGCCTTCACGAGAGCCGGTCTGTATGTGCAGCCAAGTGTCCGTCCGCACTGAGGGAAGAGAAAGGAACCCTTCCTAGTAATTTCTTTGGTTGTTTTTGTCTGTCTACTTTTGGAGTTAGTGAAGGTTTTCTATTGATAGTTGGATGACTGACACACTTGCGAGAAGGGCTGTGGCTGGGATCGCCTGAAACTCACTTGCCGTAGTGATTCATCATCCCAGGGACAATGGAGGCTTGACTGTAGCTCAGAGATGGGTGTGGACTTGAACCTAGGCGACTACAGAGACTGTTTGTACTGTTGCTAAATAATCATTCATTCATTTATTAGCTTCTATTATGGGAATCTGAAAGATACACAGAAGTAGAAAGAATAACACAGTAAACCTCCATGTACCCGGCGCCAGTGTCAACAATGACCAGCCCCTGACCACACCTATTTCCTCTTTACTCCTACCCGCTTCCCCAGCCCACATTAATTCTGAAGTTAGTCATATAGTTGTATCTATAAATCCATCAAACATCATATCACTGTATCGACCATCCAGCCATTGTTCAAATTTCCAATTGTGTAAAAATGCCAGAAGTGCTTTTCTTCTTAAGATTAATTTTTTTGAATCAAGGCTCTGATAAGGGTCACACTGTGACTGGCTGCTCTGCCATTAATGTCGTTTTCAACTGCAGTCCATTCCCCTTTCTTCTCTTCCCCTGTAGTTTGTTGGAGAAACTGGGTACTTTGTCCTTTAGAGATAATGATCAACTTTTGAACAGGTAGTGTACTCACACTGGCTCATGCTCAAAGGTATGGTAAACAGTAACAGTAAATAAAAAGCCTTCCTCGTCAGAAATCAAGAATGGTGCTAGTGTGCATTTTTTCAGAGATGGTTTGTGCATGTCCCAGCAAATGTGTGTACTTACCTCTAGCCCATTTCTTTCTTTCCCATCTAACCAGTAGCATATTGTACATGTTCTCTTCCTTGCTTTGCTCCCTTTACTTGGAATGAAGCATTTTAGCAAATTTCCACATGTCTTGGTTGGTATCCTTTTAATGTCTCCATTATGGCGTTACTGCTAAAATGGAAACGCAGTATTCCTAGGATTGTGTGATTGTACTGGAGTCTCTTGTTTGTTCAGACAACATTCCTTGAGGCTTCTTTCTGCTGGACCTCTGCCATCTGGCTCTTTGGTGGAGCCTGTCCACCCTCTGCCCCACCTCCCAAGCGTGGGCCAGAGGTCACTTCTCACTAAAGCTTTCAGAGCTGCTGACCCCTCACAGCTGGCTTCCTGTGTGGGCTGAGCTGCATTCACACTATAGACTTCAGCTTCTCAGATTCCAAACACCCTGGCTGCAATTCCCTTCTCTGTTCCCGTCAAGTAAATAAAGTGCTCACTCACTCTTGTCAGTGACATTGAAAAATGTACCCATCTAAATAGTAAGATGACGGAAAACGCTAAGATTATAGCCAATGCATTTTTTCCTAATTTAGAAAACATAGTCCCTTCTCCTGGGTCTGTCATTAATATCACCCATCAGTCTATTTATTGACTGCATAGAGAGCTGGAAGTTGCACTGAACTTGCAAGACAAATCTTGACTTGGCCACCGAAGAGCTTATAAGAGGAATGCAAAATTTTTGAAGGCTCTCTTTGGATGGGAGAGGCCTTAGAGAGCATTCAGTAGTCAGGACCACTCAACCCTGTGCAGGGCCTTGAAGATAGAGGCTTTACATCTTTGTGTTCCTAGAGCCTTCCTGAGGGCCTGGCACAGAGAGGGTCCCTAGGCCTCAGTGTCCTTGCTTGCGTTAATAATAACTCATAGAACTGTTGTAAAGACCAAACCAAATGAGGTAATGTCTGAGGATGCACTTCGTAAACAGTGAATTACGTAGTTGGTCTCTGCTGTCAACACCGGGGCATTTTCATGACATATGTGAGGAGTAGCTGAGGTAATGTATTTAAATCACAAGCATTTACTAAATAAACTCTAGAATTACACAAATAGAATTTGTTTCAATCATCCAGTTTTATTCCTTCATTTTAAAGCTATGGTGACTTGTTAGCATCAGCCAGAGAGCAGTACGGACCCCATGATGAGGATCTTTGACCCCTAACCTGCGGTTCTCAAACTTAGTCTTTTCTCTGGGTGGCTGAGAGAGAAGCTAATGTTGTGCAGTGGAGATAGGAGCGTGTAGGTGCGTGATACACTTGTCGCCTGTAGAAGATGGTGAAATGGAATTGGGAGTGGTGTTTACTCATAGGCGAGTCTGGGAGCTGGACTCACCGGGCTTTGAAGATCCAGACATTTGCCTCTGACTGGATGCTTCCAGCTGTGTCGGATAAAGAAAAGAAGCCCCTCCTTTGCCTTCTCTGGTGAGCACACCACTGCCAAGTTAGCATAGTGTTTGTGTTTTTAATTTTTAATGTACTAGCAGGACACTTTTATTATCCCCATTTAATGGGTAAGGGAATAGGTGCAAGGAGGTTCAGAAACTTGCCCAAAGTCACACAACCAATAAGTGGTAGAGTTGCAAGGCAGGCCAGACCTGTCTGTCCCCAAAGCCTGTGAATTTATTCAGCCTGTTGTGACCTCACTACCCACCACCGCCTGCCATCAGCGTACACCCACAGAAAGCATCCCAGAGAATTAGAAATCTTTTGTAATGATTGTTCTGTTTACACAAACCTGTTTCAAATACTGCAGATATTTGAGGAGGAATTATTCCATTTTTCTCTGATGTTAAAAGGATCCCTATTTTATAATTCCACCAATATCTCAATCTAGGTTAACCTAGGATTAACTCTATTCAAACTTATATTTTCTGGATCATATAAGCTCATGTCAGTAGGAAAATGCCATAGACGGTTTTTTCGCAGAGGAATTTTAGAGCGAATAGCAGAAATTTAGAGTCTTCTAATGGCATTTCAGTATTTACCTGAATGCCAGCAGTGAATGGGTCGATTTCTGCCTTCCTTCTTTTTCGGCACCTTTCCTTCCTTCTGTACCTAAAACAGCCTGTCTTTGCTTTGAGTTCTCTTTGTTTCTTTCTGAACAGTTTCTGAAGTAGATTTATAGCTCTTTGAACCTAAGATGTGCTTTAGACAAACAGGAAGAAGGGTAAAAGAAGTCTGGCATTGGGACAATAGCTTCTCTGAGTGATGGAAAGTAGAAAACTTTCATTTAAATGAATAATTATTTGTCTAACCTCAGGATGTTCTTTAAAATACCCAAAGGCTGCTGACAGCCCAGGTCACACTCAGCTTTTCCCCTCGCTCCATGGTAGCATGGCAGGAGCTCATGCAGGCCTATACCTCTCGGCCTGATGTAATAATCTCATAAGAAAATCCTGCTCAAGGCATCAGAATGGTGCTGCTTAGCCCTTCCCCACAAACTCAGTCAATAAATGTTCACAGTGCCTTCTGCATGCTCAACACGGTAAATTTAAACTTGTGTAGAATTTACACATGAGGATCGAATTAGAAGGGCAGAGACCAGAATCACCAACAGGGATAACAAGGGTCTGAACCATCATTTTTATACAGAGATGAGACTTGCAAATTTTCTTGTTATGAAAAGGGTATTTGCAACATGAGAAGGTGGGAAATGGTATGATTTTTAGGGCTTGGCGGGGATGGGCCCCCAGAGGAAGATTCCTATGTAGTTCAGCAGGTTGTACAAAACTATTTGGATGCCATTGAGGCCTTGCAGTGTGTTCAAATGGTGAATGACAATACTCATCCAACATCCTATGGCTTGGTAACCAGATAAATGATTCTCACACCTGCTGCCAGAGCACACGGCAGCCCCTGAGGGCTGTCAAGGAGGCACATGTGCGGCGCCACCTTCCAAGCTGAGGTCTGCAGCTCCGTTGCGCAGTGACTTGCCCTGTCTGCCCTTCTTCCGACTGTCCAGCGCTCCCGGCCTTCGCTCAGCCTGTGAGCCCGGCCTGATGTCCGCACCCACCCCTCCTTCTTTCCTTCTCTCTGTTCCATCTCTTCCCCTAGGTCCCCAGCTCTCTGAGTCCACCTCCTTCTTTCTGCCTCCTTTGTTTGGATTCCTCTAGTATTTATGGTTGGTACTTAAGGATTTCGTACTTAATTATACATGTGTTTGCACGGTCTTCTAATGGTTTCGTAGATGCCCTGTATTACGTGTCTTCCATGGTCCCCACAGAGCTTAGAATGAAGCTGATGCCTTCGGGACCCGTGGGGAGTGGGATGGACTGTCAGAAGGGGGCCCGCCGCCAGCAGTATTAACCCACTTTTGGTGGGGGGTTCTGTCCTCTTATTTACAAACCACTGCTTTATCCATGAGGTTGTCCAACTTACACAGGTGAATCAGTGTTTAGGAAATGGGGTCACTCTCTTTCTCAACTATGAAGAAGCATTTCTCTCATTTGTTACGAAATAATCTTCCTCGATGGCTGGCTCCTCGCCTCCCAGGATGCACATATGCATGAGGAAAGCCCAAAAGAGGAAGTGAATCTCTCTGCTCCCTGTGAGCTACACCTCCTTCAGGGCGTGGAGTATTTTCTAGAGCATTCATGCGGTGTGGGGCAGAGGTGGACTAGGTGGGTACTGGGAACAAATGCCTACCGAATACAGGGAAGTGTAGACAAGAACCAAAGGAGGAGGCTGCTGGACGATACGGGGCGGCAGCTGGAACTCAGCCTCAGGCTTTTAGGACTGAGAGCGAGCGAGCTCCCCAGTGGGAGGCCGGAGGGACAGGCCTAGAACAGTGCGTCTGTGTTGGACGGAACGCTCGAGGGTATGAACCTGCTACTGTCTCTTTACTGGGAAAAGCAATCTCTTTAGCTAAGACCCCAACATATATCAACCCCGAGGGCTGCGCTTTCCATCTTAGAGCTTTTGAATGTTTATTTCTAAATATTTCAGTGTCCTCAGTAGAAGGATTTGATAAAGCTAAGCTCAGGACTGCCTGGGGGGCCATTTCCCATCCTCTTCGTGTGTGAAAATTCCCTAGCTGTTGCTTTCAAACGAGCATTTCTCTACTCTTGAAATATTTAATAAGGTGACTTTCCTCTAAAAAGCTCAAGGCATTTTACAAGCCTTATCTTGAATGTTTCTGCAGATATTTTATAATTATAAAGCTTTTTTTCTAACCCATGTAACTTCATCAACTTCTTTTCCTTAGTAACATGTAATGGCACCTTCCCACCCCCATTCTATAGAAGAAAAAGCAAACTTTCATGAAACTTAGATAATTCACTGAAGGTTGGTTGGCAGAACCTGAACTCAAGCCAAGCCCAGGACTTCTAATTCTAAAATCTTTTGTTCAATCATACCACATAGGTTCTGAAGTTAAGCTTCAGAGTCCCCAGAGAGGGCAAGTGACCTGCCCAGAGATGCACAGCACAGCATGCTCAGAGGGGAGAATAACCCCAGATGCCATTGGAAGCAAATAGTAGGGAGATACAAATGGGTTTCCCTCCTTCTTCTAACATCCAGAATCTGGCACCTCTGGGTCCTTCCACTTGGGTTGTGACCTGCAAGTTGGGGAAAAGGCTCTTCTGAACTCTCAGAATCAGTGGGACTGATGGCAGAGGCCGGGCATGGGCTCCATGCAGGCCCAGCAGTGGGCTGCTTATTCAGGCCCAGATGGGTGACTCCTTCACAGTACTCTTCTCTCCATTTTTAGGCTAAGGGCCCAAGCACCAATCAGTCTTTCATATTTGTCTGCATTTAGCTGTTGGAGTTTGTCTCCTTAACTTGGTCACTTATCACTGTGAAACCCATGTGACCTCTAAACCTGCTGTTCTAAGCTGGCAGGAGATCTTGTTTCTACTCACAGCATCCAAGGTTCATTTATAAAAGAGAAACACGAAAAGCTTGCCTTAAAATGCTATGCACACTGTGTACCCTTGCCCCCAGAACCTTCTCTTGGCCTCGAAGGGCAAGGAGCCCAGAACCTCTCCTGCTTTCTAGGCCTGTGTTAAAGGGTCTGGTGGCTGAGCCCTGAGAGGAGCTGTTTCAACCAACAGAGCTAGTCATTGGGGAGCAGCTGAGCGCAGGTCCGCCCAGCAGGCCAGGGGGCAGCGTGTCCGCTCTTGGGGAGGGGCAAGGGGCTCGCCCTGTTGGTCAGGCCCCCTCACCCGTCTACCTCTTGACGCCTGCCATGGTGGGAGGCAGGAGTCAGTTATAATGGCCACACGTGTTACTGCTGTCATTGCAGGTCCCCAGCCTGTGTGTATGAGCCAGGTGACCACTCTGATCTGGCACAAGGAGGTTTGGGAACTCAGGATGCTCTGGAACAGGACTCCAGTTTTTGTATCTTCGCAGTAACTATGGGTGGCTGTAAGCCCTTTCCTGTTGCAGCTCTGGGTGAGACTTTCTTCTTTGTTGTCATAGTGAGTTCCATGGTGGCCGCGATTCTTCAGCCAAGGGTTAGTGCCGGGCACTAGGTCTTGGCTCTCCATCCCACTTCCCAGTTTCTTCCATGTGGAAACCTGTGTGCAGGCATAGGGGACTGGGTGGGATCCGTACTGTTCCCAGGTCAGGCACTGAAAGTTTCTTTTGTGCCATAAATCTGGAGATGCTCCTCTCTTCAGTTGTACCCTTCTCTTAAAAATCCCAGGAAGCCAGGCACGTGGGTTTGCTGGGTTCTAGTAAACTGAGGTTTCACTTTTGATATTACAGAGTTTAATTACAGTATAGGTTTTTTAATACAGTGTTTGGAGCTCTGATGTATCTTCTGTAAGTGGCTGTCCTCAGAAAATTCTAGGGTCTCCACAGAGGAATCGCTTGCTTATGATTTTTTGTTTTTTCCCAAGTATGGAGTGAATGGTTTCTTCGTGATAGAGTAAACTGTTTTGCTTGCGTTTACTAAGTGCTTTACCCATTCTGCCTCTAGTAGCAAGTACTCTTTCTGCAGGGCAGTTTGCTAATGGGTGAGGCCAGCTTTCTTTCAGTATTTTCCTAAGGGCATGTAAAAGTTAACTGTGCTACTGAACGGGTGACTCAATCTGCAGCTATTTTTAGCTTAGTGACTTTCTTTTGAGAAAGCTCTTGGGTTAGTAGCCGTTCCTGACACCTAAATATGAGGTTCCTGTGCATTTTCTTGCCAAGGGTTGCTTTCCTTTTCATGAGCGTTATACTCGTGGTGGAATTATGGGCATAAATGGCACAGCTGAGAGAACTAGGAAATTCCGGACATGTCGTGACATTTCAGCAGGGTCAGTGTGTGACCTTACCATGCTGTGGAAGAGCACGGCTCAGTGAAACGTACCACCCGAGTGCGTGCCCAGAAAGGCAATTTCAAGGTCATAATTTTGGCCACCACGGGGAACATTAACATAAATGTATTTAAGTGTCTGTAAGTTCCTCCTCTGTGTGTGACGCGGGATAGTCCCCCCACCTTGCGGGCCTGCTCTGTGAGGTGTCGGGCGGGGTCACTGAGGGGCTCACTTCTTCCTTGCTCTCTTCAGTCTCTACCTCCAGCCGCTTCGCAGGGGCCCGACGCAGTCTGGACCGCGGCTACCTCGTTTGATTTGCTGACGGGTATCTAGTCTAGGTACCCAGTGCTTAATGGTTAAAAACAAATGAACTTCCCTACCCCACACCCCACTGCAGTTACTGTCCATCAGCGTAGTAAGATGCTATAGAGTCACTACTTGTCTTCTCTGTGCTGTACTGCCTCCCCCATGACCCCCCTACAGTATGTGTGTTAAACATAATGTTCTCTTGGCACCTCGTGAAATTAGAATTGGCGCTCTCCTTGCCAGGGCTCTCCATTGTTCCGGGAATGCGGCGGTTACTCCTAAGACTCACCCTGCAGATTCTCCCTGGCAGAGGGACACGTGGGCCTAGAACAGCCTGGCTGTGCGGAGAGGTGGTTCTGTGGGCTGCTGGCAGAGGCGCTCACCCAGGGGATTGAAACCTCGCCGTGCAGGGAGAACAGGGCCCAAATCGGCCAGTCGCAGGGGTGTGCCATTTTCGGTAGGCCAGGACATACCTTGGAACCTTCTGGCAGTGCCTCTGATACCGTTCCCAGCCTCATGGCAGTGAGTGGCTTAGTCCAAAGAAACATCCCGGAGGAGGATGGCTGGCCCTTCTCCTGCCAGTCTGCCCTGGGCTTGTTTCTCCCCACCTGCTAGTGGCTTTTTTTGCTTTCTGTAACTCCTCTGACTTTTTTAGTTACATGGCAGATAAGGGAGAGGCACTGGCCCTTTTCCGCCCACCTTCTCCCCAAAGGTGTCACGTTGCCTTCATTTAGAGATGCCAACGTTTATCCAAGTTGCCACCAGAAGGGCTGACCAGCCGGGACGAGCTTTTGTTGGCAAGGTGCCGTGGCCCTCTATTGGCCTTCTGGCGCCCCTCAAGGGCTGTTTTGAGGAGCAAGGCCTGCCCGAGGCTAACAGTGCTGGCTGGCCTAGGGGTTAGTGCAGGGCATTGACGGGTTTGCTAGGAGAGCCTGCCCAGGGAAGAGTAGATTTACCTGCAGGGAAGAAGGGTGGATGAGGGGCAGGACAGATCCCCCAGCAGGAGAGCCGGGTATGTGTCTAGGGAGGGGGTCTGGACTCTGTGCTGCCAGAACCCTGTTTCAGCACGGAAACAAGAACAGGCCTTGGACCTGCTCTTGGAACTCGATGAACACTTATGCACTTATTATACAGTGATTTGTCAAGTCTAACGTGGACCCATGTCAGAAGAGTGTCCCAGGATTAATTTTCAACTTGAAGGAGGCCCAGGTAGTCAGCTAGTTGATAGTATTTGGGAAGAATAGCTTTTGCGGTAATTTCTGTCTGTCGGATTAGGGGATTGACTACAGCAAAATGGAGGAGAGTTTAGGAGAGCTGATGTTTTTGGGGCACTTACCATATACCAGGGATTGTTTTAAAATACCTCCTGTGTATTAACACATTCGGTTTGCAGATGAGGCCCAGAGTGGTTCAGAAACTTGCCCAAGCATAAAACCCATAATGGGTGGTGCCATTTGATGCTGGTCTCACTCCAGGGCCGGAACCTGAACAAAATCCACATCCAGTCAGAATGGAATAGGAGAGACATTCTTTAGGAGTGTGGTTTGGTTTGGTTTTCCTTAAGAGGTACTTGCCGTGCCACCCTCCTAAGGACTGGAGCTTGTGTCAGGTCATTTGGGGTTTGCAAAGAAGAAAGACCAGCCCCGTGTCTGTCTCAGGACCCCCTCATTTACTGGTGACAGGAGAGGGAAGGAAGGCTGCCCACTGAGTCACAGAGGCAGAGAGGCCCAGCCAATAAATATTTGCACACAGAATATGATTTGTGTGTGCGCATTCATGTCAGTTAGCCGATCATGGTGTGAACTGGACGGAGCTCGCCTCTGTAACAAGGATCTTTCAGAAGGATGTGGCAGGAGGTGCCTCTAGAGCACAGGGGTATGGAACCGCCGAGTCGCGAGAGGCGCCTTGGGTATATTCGCTCCTGTTTCTGGAGGCGAAGCCTGCAGGCAAGGGGTTGGCACGGTTGGCTCCTCATGGAGGGCTCTGGAGGCCGGTCTGTTCCCTGCATGTCCTCGCTTCTCACGGTTGCGGGTAATCCTTGGCGCACTGTGGCTTGGTGACGCATTGCTCTGCTCTCCACTCCCCCTTCGTAGGGTGTGCGCTGCTGTGTGCCTGTTTCTCTGTATCCGAATTTCCCTCTTCTCACGAGGACACCGGTCGTGGGGTTAGGGCCCACTCTCAGCGGGATGACCTCATCTTAACTTGATGGCATCTACAAAGACCCTATTTCCCAGTAAGTCACATTCCCAGGCTCCACGTGGATGTGAATTCTGGGGGGACACTGTTCCTCCCACTACACCATATATTGAGCTTTCTGTTTTTGAGGTCGCTCTGTGGAATTTTCTTTCTTTCTCCACGGGAAGTTTTGTATTGTCAGTGAACATGAATATCCCAAGGGTGTAGCCATCATTCATGTGGAATGAATATGAGGAAATTATTGGTATAAAGGGCACAGCTGAAAATACATAACTGTTTACCTTATTTGAAGGAAGAACAAAGGCCCTGAGGGTCCTTATGAGTTTTATCGTTGATGGCCCACGAAGCAAAGCAGGGGATGCCTTGTGTTACAAGCAGAGAGAGTTTTTTTCTGTGTTCTTTAGCTGAGTTGCAGACATTTTGAGTTCAGAGACCTTTGGCATCATCTATTTCTGATCTAATCCTCTCATTTTACAGATGAGGTCTTTAGGGCCCAGAAAGGTTAAGTGACTCGTTCAAGGTCATGAGCTAGGCACCAAGGCCCAGGGCCCCCGGAGTAGAGTAGCCCCCAGAGCAGTGGCCCTGACCCTGGCTGCGTCTGTGCCTCACAAGGCTGCCCCGAGCCGGGAGAGCAGGCAGGAGCCCAGGCCCGCACATTGGTGGGGATGCCAGCCAAGCATGTCTTAGAGACTGAGGGCAGTACTGAGTGTTCCTCTACTGTTGGGCATTTGCCAGCACTTGGGTACCTTTGTTAATGTATGGAGAGAATTTTTAACTGTCATTTACAGCTCATAAAATCACTGCAGCGGGAGCAGGACTGGCATGGGGCTGGGTGCCAAGGAAGGACTGGCCAGATACGCAGTAGGCCAGCCCTTCGTGGAGGCTGGGTGGGCGGGGAGAGATGCTTCCTTGTCCTGCCTCCGCAGACCCAGCCCTGCCGCGACTCTGCGTGACCCCTCCAACCGGCTGGGCTGCCTGGTGTTCATATTAACTGGATTTCACCTGCCCTGGGTAGGCAGAGCAGCATGCAGAATAGTCCAGTGGAAGCTTAGTTTGTCATGTCCGGAACAAGTTCAGACTATTAATATTTAGTGGCAGGTAGAGCTTGAAAGAAAGAACACCATAAAACAAAGCGCAGCTAGGTAAGTTAAAATTAACACCAAGAATTTTGTTCTAAAACAGCCAGTTCATTCCTGGTTTAATATGTATATGTATTTATATATACCTATATTTAATACATATATACTGTACACACACACACTGTCTCTCATATTTACGACCTTTTGTATAAACCCTACAGTTCACCAAGGTCCAGCTCTAGATCTAGCTGCTCCATAAGTCGTTCCCCTGTTAATTTTTTCCTACACTAATTACGCTTGTCCCCAATATCCAAAAATATAGATAGCTTTAACAGAACCTTCCTTTCTTTCCAGTGAAAATGAAAATTCTCCTTAATTGTGTTTCTACACAATGCTCAGCATACAGCTGGGCACACAGTAGGTCTTCAGGTCCTTAAGCCATTGAAGGGGGGTGGCCCTAGGGACATGTGGAAGAACTGCCCTGCTCCTTGGGACTTCAGGTTCATGCTTTGGGTCAAAGCTGCATATTTGGACCATAATAATTGAAAATCTCTCATAAGACTGCCAGCACTAATCTTATTTCAATTTTAAGCCCTTGGTGTTTTTTGAGGGTTGAGGAAATGAATTCTCTATTGCATTTACTGTCAAAAAAAAGAAGTTGTAGGAGGACATTGCCTGTCACATCACTCAAGTTCCCCTTATATAAAGCCCCACAGAGTTGTATTTTTTTTTTAATAATTCTGTGCCAGAAAAGACTTGCTTCCCCTGAGTATCTGTCATGCTTTTGTAGATGAAAGTATAGTACAAGTTAGCTCTCTTTCCATTTTGAAGAACCATGGGACTGACTGGGTTCCCCTTTTTCCCCTGGCAGTCAGAAGTCTCAGGTCCATTCCAGGCTTAACCACATACATAATGGTTGTGTATGTTGACATAGGCATTTCCTTGTCTAGAGTTTCTTAATAGATTTTGTTAGTTGCTATTTTAAAGCCTTTTTTCAAATATTTATTGTCCTTATAAATTTTGGAAAAGAAAAATATCACCTATACCCTAAAAACCCAGTGATTGTAGCATCCATAGAGAACCAGGGACAAAGTATTTCCTCCTGTGTCATTAGCAATTGCCGACTAAAAATGCCCAGAAATAACAGTGGTTGAACAGGAGAGGGTTTATTCTGTCATGTAAGAGAAATCCTCATGCAGGCAGTCTGGGTCTGTCTGATATGGTGGCTCCATGAAATCATCAGGGACCCAGGCTTCTGTCTTTCTCCTCTGCTGTCTTCTTAATATGGCTCCTAGAAAGACCCACCATGGCTTCATGGCCCGAGACAGCTGTTGGACTTGGAGGCACGTTGTCTGTATTCCAGGGATGCAAGAATGAGGGAAAAGAGGAGAAAACTCAACTCCGTGCCTTTCAAGGAGCCTTCCCACAATCAGACCAGCCCCTTCCATGCTGGTGAAGGTTTAGTCACATGGATTCACCTAACTACAAGGGTTCTGGGATCCATAGTTTTTTCTAACTAGGCACATTTTCCAGATTTCTGTTACAAGGAAGGAGAGGCTTATGGGAAAGCAGTCAGAGGACTGCCACATTCCCAAATCTTTCTCCGTGCACATCTCTTCAGGGTTTTGTTGAAGCTATCTCAGTTAGTTTTTGGAAGGCATCATGCTCTAAATAAGCATCAATGTAAATAGCAGTAAATAAAACATACTACATCTTTTTATTTGCTACTGTGCCTTTCCATACTTTTTTCTATGAATTGATCATTTATTCTTGTACTGATAGTATAGGTTTTGAATTTTCAGTCCATACTCCCTTATCCAGGGCTAGGAGCAGTCTGACACAAGTTTGTCTAAAGTTGCGTGTTCAAGTGCCTACAGGGACCACCTAGGTACCAAAAATGATCAAGTAGGCTAGGGATCAACATTGAGAACGATGATAGGGAGTGGTGAGGACTGGGGCAACCTGGATATAGTATGCCTTGTCTAAAGGGGGCAGCTGCCACTCAGCTCCATTCATTGTTGCCATGTGAGACCACTGGCTCAATGTTGCCAAATCTTCTGATTTTCTTTTAAGAGAAACGAGAAATCTGGATTTTTACCTGCTATCCCCTGGCATTTATAACTTGGAACCTAATAAATGCAGATTTTAAAAATGCCAGCCAAAAGCAGTGTCATCCTATGGGCTACCAGTTTAAATTCTTTCAGCAAGACTAGTCTGCAAGTTAAGTGAGTTTCTCCTTAAGGGGGCTTTCGTATTTTCTTAAAATCATTTGGGTGTGGTGGAATCAGAGAAAATTGGGTTTGAATCCCAGCTCTACTATTTCACAGCTGTGTGACTTTGGGTGAGCCTCTGGTGTCTCTGTCTTCTGTGTCACCCGTTTTCTTTCCTGCTTGCCTCTCTCTCTTTGCTTTTCCTGCTTTCAAGTAGCACAGCATGATGCTTAAGAGGAGGGTCTCTGGAATCAGATGTGAATCCTGGTTTGGTTACCTTCTAGCTGTGTGACCTTGGGCAAGTTGCTTAAGTTTTCTATGCCTCGGTTTCCTCATCTGTGAAATGGGGATAATAACAGTTCCTCCTTCCTAGGGTGTGGTAAGAATTAAATGAGTTTGTGTCTGTAAGGTGTGAGGAACAGAGCTTGGCACATAGATAACGCTGTGTAAACGCTGGCTGTCCCCTCCACCCCAACCCCTTTCTTTCTCTTGTTTCCTCTGCTGTTTTGGAAGCCATAGGTCAGGAGTACAGCAGGCTCAGCTCTGGCCCCCCAACTGTCAGGGAGCACATTGAGCTCCTGGGGCCCCTCTGCAGCTGGCCTCCAGCCCACAGGCTGGACCCAGACCTGGCAGGAGATGCGGCTCCCCACCCGTTACTCTCGGCTCTGTTCTGTTTCTGGTACTGTGTTTTTGAGCCCATCTGTCCCCTTATACTTTTCTCAGCTCATATTGTTTTCTGCCGTTGCCATATGTTTGGAAGAGAAGGAATGAGTCAGCTGACTGCTGTGTTGACCTGACGCCTTGCTGAGTGACTTCACTGGTCACACAGAGACGATACCTTCAGGGGTTTCTGCAGGTTACGTTATGAGGTAAAGGGGAAAAGCGGTGTGAGTTTCCTTGAGCCAGAGTTCTGAACACAGCAGATAACCTGTCCTGGAAACAGAGCACGCGTGTCATTCTGTGGATGCACAAGGCCTTCCCCCGCAGAAGGCCTAGCAGCCAAGAGTGTGGCACACATGTTAATTACAGAAATTGTCTTTTTCCCCAAAGACTGGAAATGCAGAGAAACTTGGATTGTGCTTATATTTCAGTCAAACTGCTTTCTCATCCTCTAAACATCACCATGCAATCTTTTCAGCTTCCAGGTTAATTTGAATAAGAGATCTCACCTCTCCTGACCGGCCCAGCTGTACGGTTAACACTCGCAGTAGAGGAACAAGGAATATAGGTAGGTATTGTCCAGACTCTTATGTCTGCTTCCTCTCCCCACCTCCCCTTATGTAAGTAGTGAGTGGAAGTGGGGAGGGAAGGACTGACTTTTTCATCCAGTAAATCCACCCAGGCCAACGAGGAAACAGGTAAGGCCCCCTGGCGCTTTGCTCTGCTCTCTTCCCAGCAGAGGGACAAAGAGCATCACCAGGGTCATGTCAGAGAAACTTAAGAATTCCTGCTGGGTCTTGTTTGGGGCCCTTCCTTCGATGGAATTAGAAGTCCACTTTAACAGGCTGCCTCCCCTGGGTTCTGGGTTCTGGTTGGTTTGATGGCGTAGGTGGCAGGCTCTGATGAGGTGAGGGACCCAGGCTACAGGTTAAACACACAGAGCACTTCTGAGTGCAGGGCCTGCTCATTAGGCCACAGACTGCTTGGAGAATCTGATAGGATATGCAGGCCCCCTCCCCAGAAAACTAAACATTCACACAAATTTTCACATATAATTTCAAGGGGGTTCCTGGACCCTAGAATCCCATAAGGGACCCCCAGTTAAGGGGTTTATAGGTAACCAGCTTTTAGGGGACATGGCCCCAGGTGAGAGGTGATATGGCCCCAGAGGTTAATTTTTAAGGAACCTTCCAGCTCATTAAAGCTCAAAGGTTGATGCCGCCAGGAGTATATTCTGAGGTCATGCTGTGATTCAAAATGGTGTTGGATAAATCTAAAAAAATTTCTTCTTGCCCTATGGCGGAAGGCCAGTTAAGTAGCTGTGATTTTCTACTGCCTTCCCTCACTGAGGTGGGAGCCAGGATCCTCCACTGTGTGTTTAGGTTCCCATTTGCCAAAGTCACCTTGACTGTACAAAAGGGCTTCTGAGTCCCTCTGGTCATGCTGTGGGTCTCCAGAGAATTCATTTGGTGGTGCCACAAACACGTTTTGGGGGGACTGCTTTGTCCTGCCTATTCTGTCTGCACTGCTGGCCAGCAGAGTTCTCATCTGACTGTTTTTAGCAGAGGCTACTTGAAACCTTTCCAGGGGAAGCTGTTGCCATAGCTACCTTGGCTGTGAGACTTCCTAGTTTCTCCTTTTTTGTTAGCATGAAGTTTCCCTGATTTTTTTAAGGTAACAGCTAATACTCTGTTTTTCTGCTGAGCAGCAAGGAAAAGACTAGGTTTTGTTGCTATTGCTCTTGTGGTAGTTGATGGTCAGCCTTGCGTGGTTGAAGGGTGTGTGTGTGCGTGTTTTATATAAGGTAAAGCTACCTCAAAATATAAAATATTAGGAGAGCTTGGGAAAAGCCAGATAGGCATATGCATTTTCTATACTCAAGTTTTTAATTTGGTCTACCAGTTGCATTTGTTTCATTTGTAGCCTAAATGTGGACTAGCGGCTGTAGTCTGGTATCTTTAATCGGGGAAAAAATTTGGCTGAACTTCTGGCTGAAACCCCCAGAATCAAGGACCACCTCAATCCAGGCTGATTCTGAGCTGGACCCCAGCTCCCGGGCTGCCTCCGGGGAGCAGACGGCTGGGTCGGACCCAGATAGCTTCATCTCATCCTGCTCTTAAAACAGCAGGCAATACGGCCACACCTGGGGGCAGTAGCAGGCCCGTCCCATGCCTGTGTCCCAGGCCATGAATGTGAATTTCACACGCACCGCGTACAGCTGGTGTGGATTAGGTCTACAGAGAGATTCTGTGACCAGAAATCATTGTGCCACCTCCAGTCCAGCTTGTACCTCTCTGAGGTTCCTTCTCCTGCTCCCCAAAGGATGCTCTTCTCAGCATTTCCCAATATGCTTACCTTAGAAGTGATCGTTAGGTTAAACAAATTGCCCTGCCCAGTGTGTCGGTGCTCAGGACTGTGTGTCTGTCATCTGGCTTGTTTGTGGCCCATTCAGGCAGCAGTAAGGCCCCAGTGGCGGTTGCACTGGGTGGGCCCTGCGGATATATCTGGGCTGTGACATGCCATCGCTGGCTGTGTCTGTTAGCGTGGTGCGCCCCACCTCTCTTCTGTGCTGCTGCTGGACCTGGACCTGTGCTTCTGCTCCGCAGGTCAAGATGAATGCCATGCTGGAGACCCCTGAGCTCCCAGCCGTGTTTGATGGGGTGAAGCTGGCCGCGGTGGCTGCGGTGCTGTATGTGATCGTCCGGTGTCTGAATCTGAAGAGCCCCACAGCCCCGCCTGACCTCTACTTCCAGGACTCAGGGCTCTCGCGCTTCCTGCTCAAGTCCTGTCCTCTTCTGACCAAAGAGTGAGTAGACCACGCACCTGCTCTGTGCCACCTGCTGCTGTGTTTGGCTTGTGCGGGGTTCAGAGAACCTCTCACCTTGTGTCCTTAAGTCTTCCATGTAAGAGCGTCCTCGGTGTTAAAATAGCCACAGTCTCAATAGAAGTCTGGTGTTTGAATCCTGGAGGGGAGGAGACAGAATCAGATCTTTGTTGCCTGGAAACATCCCTTCCTCCCCAGTATGGTGTCATCATCTGTGACAAGGACTTTGCAGAAAACAGACATTTTTAGGTAGATACAGAAAACTTGGACAATATTCTAGCCCTTGATCAAATGCTTTGTTACCAGTTCTAGGACAGATAACCATCCTTCCCCAAAATAATTAATAAGCAAAAAAGCAGGCTTATTCATGGGTACCTTCCATCTGTCTTATTGAAAAGTGTACTGAACATTAGCTAAGGGAATGCTTCCATTCCACGCGAACCCGGGCTCCAGCGTTCTGGAGGTGGCCTGGGCGAGCCCTGCTTCTGATAGAGGCAACTGTGGTTGTACAGGGAATCTGCGTTCCACGGCACACGTGCTGCTTTCAAGGGACACATTCAACTGTGTTCAATTTTTCCCTGTTGATGGCTTCTGAACAACTCTATCTTCCTCAAGGGCTCGGGCCAAGCCTTGTGCGTGAACATTCCACACTCCCCTGGGTCTGAATCCCCTCCTCCTCTCTCATCACTGCGGCTTCGCTCTGGGCCTGTTGTAGCTTAGTCCATTCTGCCAGGTGTGCCTTATCAGATAGAAGCCGCTGCAGAGCTCTTCACCCCCTCAGCACATGGCAACACTCAGTGGAGCTTCTACTACTCGAAGGATAGTGGCAGAAGCTTCTCCCTGTCTGCTGATTTAACCTCTCACCCATGCTGTTGGCACTAATGACATTGGGTGAGTGATTCTCTTTTAAGAGCAGACAAATGGGCAGCGGAGACATCTGAAGAGCTTGGATTTTTGCTCCATGTTTGAGTGTCTGGCTAATGTTTACATGCTGCTAGCCCAGGGTGTCAGCTGCCGCTGAGGGCTCTGGGTGTTTGGGTGGCCATGTGGAGTAACAGTGATGCCATGACTCAAAGGTACCAAGTCAAAACAACGTATAACCCAACTGTGTTGCCTAACACTTGTGAGTGCCGTGTATAATATAACTGTCATCATACTGCACTGGGAACTGCCTCGCGGAGGGACTTCCCATTACAGTAGGGGTAACAGTAACTCCATGACCAGGCATTAGACAAGGACATGGTGTTCTTTGGAAGCAGTGTTTGCGGTGGAAAAGCTCCTCTCAAGGGGTATGCACAGAATCTGTATACTTTCCAAATGGTCCAGCATTTTATTAATTCACTAATCTGGACTGGCAAGTAGCATTGACACCTACTTTCAGATTGAGTGGGACCCAGCTAGACCCAGTTCCTCAGCCATCTCATTTTTAGAGGAAAAAACCAGGGTATTAAAAGTCCTGCATGTTTATATGTAGGTAAGTGCAAATTTATCTACAAAATGCAAAAGCCTAGCATCAGTTCCTAAGCAGTTAGAGGAAGTCATGGGAAAGCTGCTACTGTACAGGCTCCGGAAAATACCACGTAAGGTTAGAGTCTGTGCTGACTGTTCAGTAAGATGCTGATTTATGACAGTTTTTTGGGGGGTGGGGTGGGGTTTAACCTTGTTTTCCTTTAAAAAAAATAACCAAAAGACATTAAGTCCAACAGTTTCTTTTTCCTTTTTATCCCTCCCTGGCACTTTCTCCATGAGCCTAAGGTGCTGGCCTGGCACCACATGATGTCTGTTGAGATGGCCCCCACCCACCCTCCTGGCACGAAAGCGTGTTCCTGGTCACAGAGTCCTTGGACCTCGTGGCTGTGCCCTCCCTCTCCCACTGCTCCACCCCTGCCACTGAACCAGCTGCCATGCTTCCTCCTGGTGAAACCCCAGTTAGGGAGGGCTGGAAGTTGGCTTCACTTACTTAGCGATGGTTTGCAGGTGAGTGAGAAGGGACAAGTTCCCCAGAAGCCATTTCCTTCCAGACCTGTCCCTTTGGTTATAGGACAAGCCCTCTCAGAGCATGTTGGAACGTTACTTAAGCATAGTTCTCAGACATCCAAGCTCTCTGACTTGAACATGAGAAGTGAGTAAAGGGTAAAAGGATTCACTTCTTTCCCTCTATCTTTTAATACCCCTTTATATTTTATTTAGATCGTACTTTTAGGAATAACTACGTCCTGCGTTCACGTGGCATACCACCAAAATGTTTTTACATTACCTTCTTTTGTCCACATTGCTGCCTTTTAAACTTGTTGAGTATCTCTCGAATTTTACCATTTAGTCTTTTTAACAACTTTGAGGTCAGATTCATTTTCGTCTCATTTGAAGGATGAAGAAACTTCCCAGTGGCAGAGAGGGAAACTGAGGCCAAGTTTTGACGCCAGAGTGGGTTCCCTTGTCCACGGGGAGGGGGACAGAGGCTTTTCTCATGGGGCCGGTGGGGAAGTGAGGGGCCAGCCCGAGATGAAAGTCTAGTGGGACCGGCCCTAGAGTGGCCTTGCGAGTCCCACGTGCCCCTCTTTCTATTTTAATCTCTCGGCCAGAAGCCACTGTCCTTGATGCCCTTCCTCGGTGTCATGTGCTGTACCAGCCTGCCATGTATTTGAAGCTGAGGGCAGGAAACATGTCTGCATGGGTATACGTGATCTCCTGGGCCTTTGAAGATCTCTTCTTCCGGAGGAAGCCTGTCTGCAGCTTTCACAAACAATCATCTGGGCTTGAAAGTTCAGTTAACTGATTAACGGCAAGCTGATGGTGTTACTCAGTGACCCTGACAGCAAGCAGCCGGTTATTATGACTGATGTGCCGAAGCAGAGCATCTCCTCTGGCTGTGCTGGTGTAGAAAAAAGGTTGATGAGAGGTGAACACTGAAAACATGTTATGAGAAGCAGGATGTTTTTCTACCTTTGAGCATTCAAGTCAGTTTTAAAGTGTGTTTTAAGATAACTTATCCAAAGGTACAATAATAACAAATCTTTTGGTGTCTGGAGGAAACCTTTGCTTAGATGGGATGAAATGTCTCTTGTTCACTTAGCAACAGATCAATATTTACCTAGTGATTTACTTTTTTGTTCTCAAGAAGTGTTTGCTTTCAGTGAAGCCAGCAGACTGAAGCCCCGTTCAGAATTACAAGAAAATCTAGATGATATGAATATCCATCTTTCTTTCTGAATAAAAAATGTAATGCATATTCTTTTTTTGTTAGTGGAAAATAAAATGAAGCCCACAAAAATCAGCTGTAATTTTCCTGCTCAGAGATATACACCATTACTGCTCTGGTGATCGCCCCTGTGGGTTTTGTCTTCTGCAGATAATGCCCCAAGAAAATCAGGGATATAGAGTGGTAGCACTTTGCATGCCATAGACATTTACCCACTCTGCCATATATATATATATATATATATATCCATATATATATATCTCCTGACATTTGACTGATGACAGCGACAGAACTCTGTCAACCATTCACGCTGTTGGCAGCAGCCCTTCTGGCCCTTAGTTTCCTTCTTTGTGAGCTGGAGCAGGTGGCTCTCCTCTGGTGTCCTTCAGCACTGGCATCCCTCGAGTCTAGTGCTGTCACCAAGCACTGGAGAAGTCTCCTTAGAGGAAAGACCCTCAGGGAGGGGCTCAGGCTACAGGGAAAGGACGGGAACCCAAGGAGAAGGGTTTCCCTAGGTCTCTGCCCTCTTCCAACCATTCCCAGCCTGTGCTCCAGGACAGGCTGGCATTGCCCCCCTTGGGCTTTTGGTGCTACCATACATACAGTAAAATGACAAACCTTAAGCATACAGCTCAGGACGACTGGCATATGCATTCACCTGTTATAAACTACCACTCCCTTGGGCAGTGGCCCGTCTGTCACAATACCACTTGAGGTGGCCTCTTCAAGCAGGCCAGCAGCGGAGGCACACCACGGCGTGACCCCAGCTACCTGGCAGCCTCACGTGGCGTTCTCCGTACGTGGCCCACGAAGTGCCTGCCCCCGGCCTGTTGGTCCCTGGCTGCTCCCAAGCTGCCTCCACCAAAGTCTCTTCCACCAAAATGCTTCTTATCCTCTAAAAAACCATAAATAGCATCTAACCTGAGAAAATTCCCCTGACTTCTTCCAACTCCTCTTCAGTCAGAATGAGCCCCTATTCCGTCTCCCTACTCCTGGGTGTCCCCAGCACACAGCTTTGGTGTCCAGTTAGCACGTTCCACCATCTTTTATGGGAATTTGTGTCCATCTCTTCTTTATTGGTAGAGTACATGTATCCCAAATCAAGAACCACACCCTTGATGAGACGGAACAGGATCCCTAGCAACTGCAAATCTGAAGTATAATGCCATTCTGTCTCTTGGCCTCCATAGGCAGGCGTAGGTGAGGGCTGTCCCCATTTAGGCAAATGCCATGTGTGCTGGTGTGAAAGAAGCCACTCTGTCTCCCGCTTATGCAGCCAGTGCTTCTCGGGGCGCCCAGGGAGTCGGGGCACACCTTTAGCTTTGACCCGAGTTTTGTTTCTTGGGAAGTCACGACCCAGTCTCTGAACAAAGATGGATTCTTTTTTGGTCTTAAATCAGGGCAGGTTAACCGCAGGTGCAGCATAAAGGCCGTCTGCAGCCTCTGCCCTTCCCCAGGGCCTTGCGGAAGTCCCCACCACCAGGTCCTGGTTAGAGAGCAAAGACAGGCCGCAGGTGCCCGTCTCTGAAAGCCTGCTCTTGAAGTGTATTTATTCTTGGTGGGAAGCCAGGCTTCTGCTTTTTCACTTGGGCAGGCCTGTCGGTGTGGGTCATGGTATAGCTAAAGATGAAGGCACTGAGGAGGAGCGGGATGGAGCGCTTAGTTCACAGCTGAGGTGTTTTTACTGGATGCAAGAGACCTCTGGGAGCCCCTGCAAGGTCTGGAGAGGGGAAGCAACGTGATCGAAATCACAGCCACGTGTTTGCGGGTCCTTTCTTCCCCAGAGACAAAAATGTGACCTATTTCTTCTGCAACCAGCTGCCACCTGAATTTACCAAGAACTGGATGTTGTGCCCCAAGGGCCTGAGAGATGCCTGAAACGTGGGGAGCAGGGTCCCCCGCATTCCAGCACCAAGCCAAAAACGGGGTTTGCCTCTTCTGTCCACGGTGCATCCCTGAGCATCTCCTCTTTGAAGCTACTTCAGCTACTCGGAAGAGAAGGGCTGCAACCCAAGGCCTTTCCGCAGAGTGACGGGTCATCGCTGGCGCTCTCCCCGCTCTCTCCCTACTCACCAGGGTGCAGGCGCTAAGCGAGAAGCCTGCCGACACGTTCTCCTCGTCATCGTTGGTGTGTCTCCTCAGTTTCCTGCCAGTCGCCACCCGTTAGTCTTGGTCAGTGAACATTCGAGGACTACTTCTCTGAGACTCCATTGTTAGGAGGAATTAAGAGAGGTTTTTCATTGTGGGAATTTTCTAGAGGCACTTCTTCCTGTTGGTTTCTGCACCATTCCGCTTCCTGATCATTTCTGACACAGCAGAGCAAATCTGCTTTTGATTTTTCTCCCAAACAGTACAAACTCCTTCTTTACTGGTCATACATGCTCACTTCCTAAATGGTCATTTTTCTTTTATCTACCCCAAAGAAGAGCCCCATTCTCTCTATATAAAAATACCATATTTGTCATAGATGTACAAGATACACTGTTTTTGTCCTGGTGTGCCAAGGACACCTAAATAATTAAAACATGCCAGATAAAAGCCCAATTCCGATTTCTCTGATGGTGCGATGCGGCATTCTTCTCCAGATCTGAAGAGCACAGGACTCCCACTCGCCCTGCCGTTTCCCTCCTTGCCTCCATTTTATAAGGCTGTCCGTTGGCTAGGGCGAGGGGCTTGGAGATGGACAATTAATGTTTCCTAATTCTTACATAAAATGCCATGCAAATGCGGCTCCACACTCCTTCCCAGTCGGATCGCTACCACTAGGCCCTTCTTAGGAAGATATTCTGGAGCCAGCCCAGCTTATTTATACTGAGTTCAAGTTGAAAAGAATTTCATTATTTGGGGTTTAAATCCCTCTTAATTCCCTCTTGTTCACAGAGACATTCCACATCAGATTTAGATCCTTTCTTCCTTGGCTGAACACTAAAGCTTTGTCCTTTTTATGGGATAAACTCCTAATGGCCAAGAGTCTTAACTCCATTGACCTGATTTTATTCATCTTAAGGATCATGCAAATGTTTTCTTAGATGCTTATGGTAAGCAATTAAACAATCGACAAGTGGGTCTGGAGCACTCCGATGTACTTGCTATACAGGCACGAGATCTTCAGAGCACATTTACCTGGAAACTCACATTGTAAGAGAGTTCTTGAAAGGTGAGACTCAACATCATCTTTATTGAGACCGATTGTCAAAGGTCAGCATCTGTGAGGTCACACTTTCAGGTGACTTCATCTTAAAATGGCTTGTGTTTCTGATGAGATGGCTCAAACCAAAACTGTCCAAGTGAGAAAGATGAATTGCTGATTGTGGGATACTGTCCCCTGTTAACTAAGCTGCCCAAATGTCCCAGTTTTCCTAGGACTGATAGGTTTCCTGGAATATGGGACTTTTGATGCTAAAACCAGAGCAGTACCAGACAACCAGGGACAAGTTGGTCACCTTTGGTATTACTGTCCTCTGCCATCAGTGGTGAGGATTTCGTGAGTGGGTGTGCATTTGCAGTGAGTATTTGCTTAGCCAATGGCCAGGTTCCATTTAACTCTTGGATGTTCCTTCCCTGTGCTGTCTGTGCCCAAGCAGGTCACTTGCCCAAGTCTCTTTCATCTTGCAGCTTCTTGTATTGAATTAAGATGACCAAGCTGAGTCTGTGGAGAAATCCATCCAATTTCTGTAACCTGGTCTGGGCTGTGGCTTCTAGTTAAGATACTGTGCCTTTGTGTAGAATTGCTGAAAGGCCTAAAAGGCCCAGAGTCCAAAATATTCAAGACTTCCTTGATTGAGGTCAGATGAAGGCGACTCATCTCCTGGGTGCCAGCTACTCCTTAAAGCAGTTGGTTCCAGTTCCCAAAACTTTGTGACCAATGTATTGCCCTGTTCGTCATGCCTTAGTTTATTCTTGAGGGCTTTTCAAAAGAGTCTTCAAAAAACCAAAAGACACCCATGCTGCAGCTGAGTCTGTCACATGACGTCAACCCCGCACATCCGGGTGGGCAGGTGGGCCCCTGTCCCATGCAAAGCCTGGCCATGGCTGGGGAGTTCTTGCTTCCAGGCTTTGCCAGATGAGGCTTCAGGGTCCATCTTTGTCCACCTGTCATCCTTAATGTTACTTACTTTTACCCAAACTACTTCACTAAGCGTCATTACTTTACAGGCCCTGTCTGGGATTGGGTCCACTTCTGCGGCCCTTCTCAGCATGCAGTTGACTGAAAATTGGTCCAATATCCAGGAGCAGAAGATGGACCTCATTTTCTAGAAAGTCTAAAATTCCCAAGTGTAGCCAGCCTTTATCAGCTTCTCATGTTCTATTGATGCTGTTAATTCAATGGTTGCCATTTTTTTTCTCAAGCTGTTCTTTTTCTCTGCCCGCTCCCCTCAGGTCTCTCTACTCTGTGATAGACATTATGCTATATACTACGAAACTGTATTTTATTGGTGAAACATAATTAAGACAATAACTTGACTTTGAAAGTGTGTTCTGGAGGGTACAGAAGTGTGATTTCTAAACTCTGAGTGTCACTGTGCCACCCAGCGGTGTGGACAGTGCTGAGCTGACTGCCGTCTGTGCTTCGTCTCCCCATAAAGCAGCAGTGGGGAAACTGACTGAATGGGGACACCCCGTCCTCCTCAGCAGCCTCAAGAATACCTTCTGTGCATGTGGGGTCTGCTGGGAAGGCTGGGATCAGAAGCTACTAGGTGGTGTGATATTTACACCAGGAAAGCATTTGCCTGGTTGTAAGAATTTCATGCCCCTTCATGAAATTCTAGGAAGTGAAGCTTTTGCTCCCCAGGGAGCTATAATTCCTGACAAACTGATTTTTCAAATTATCGGATGAGAGGCCATCCCTGTAGCCACCCTACATGACTGTCTGCCAGGCTGCGCAGTGCCCTCTGCCAAGGGCTGTGTACCTCTCAGACCTCTCCGTCTGCCCACGGAGGTCGCCTGGGGCCACCATGAGCCACAGAAGTGGGTCAGCCCTTGTGGCAGCTTGGGAACCACCCTAAATCTCCACCTTTGCCAGCTTCTAATCATAGACTGCGGGCTCTAGGTCAGCGTGGGTGCGTGGCAGCAGGCTCTACTTCTTAGGCAGCCATTAAAAGTAGCATTGGGAAACCTGCTTGCCTGGAGGTCAGTGGTTGATCCAGAACCATCTGTGGCCTCCTAGGGAAGGAAAGGTTCAGAGAAGCAGCAGGTTATGTATTTTTCCATCTTTCCACTGGGTGCTAATGCCATGACCACAGCCAACCGGACTTCCCTGTGACACGGAGCACCAAAACCTCATGCTGGCAAGACCCTGACCTGAACCAGTGTTTTCAGTCAGATCACAGAAGCTTGAACAATAATTCCTTCTTAATATAAAGTGAGAAACTCCATATATGTCTTTGAAATTCAAAATCTGCCGAGCCATACAGTGCAGACTTCTCCTTCCTTGGTAGTTCAGTAAAGGAAGATTCTTCTCAGTGAATAAACAAACATATATATATTTTTAAGTTAGTCAGTATTTAGCAACTTGCTCTTCCAGTCTGTTCAATGTGTGTGCACCACACTCAGCCCCCTGCCCCCCCCCCCCACATAATTCTTTTTCTCATATTTCTACTTTCTTTGTCCATCAAAACCTTCTCCATCTCTCTAGGCCTCCTCACATCTTAGCTCCGTCTGCATTCGCATCCTTTGCCCTTCTTTGATCCCTGCAGCTCCTCCTGCCAACAGGGATGTAAACGAGATCTTCCCATCGCTCTTTGCTCCTGACTGTGTTCTGAGAATCTTAAGGACAGAGACTGTCTTCAAATTTCCTGTATTCTCTATGTATTCTGTATTCTCTATGCCTGCTCTTTGCACCAAGTCAGTGCACACTAATGTCTGTAGACAACTTTGGTAGGAACCCATGTGATTAAGTGTCAGAATGAATAATTCAAATAAGTGATAAGGGAATTTAGAGAAGGAGGTAATACTATGTAGCTTGGATGTTGATTGAACGAGGCCTCACCAATTTAGCATGTTTTCTCATTGTCACTGCTTTGTCCTGACCCCAAAGCCACTCTGCTCCTGTTCCCCCAGTTCCATGGATCTTCATTTGGCTGGAGTTTGACCATCTCTCTTGCAATTCCCAAAGATCTCCCTATTGCTCTTTCCACTGCCATTGCACCTGCTACTCTGTCTGCCCTTTGTTCACTGTGCCTTTGATTTCGTTTGCCAATGTGCTTGCACCCCATCACCAGGCTGGTTTTCACAGCTGCAACTGGCCCAGCCCCTTGCCAGGTCCCTGTGCCATGATGTGGTGTGACAAGAGCTGTCTGATTATAGCCGCAGGCCTTCTGGGGAGAAAGGAGTCAGATCCCATGGGGTCTCAAACTCCCAGAAAGGAAAAGCTGAGACTTGATCTCTGAAGCACTAATGGTGGTTGGAAAGGGAAGATTGGGACAGGCCCCAGAGACCCTCAGGTAGAATCGGTAGGTGCTGGTGGATGATGGAACGGTGCTGGGTGTTTGTGGGAAGCACTGAATCACAGGTGATGCCAAGGTTACTGAGCAGCTGCCAAAAGAATCAAGCCGTTGACAGAAATAGAGAAGTCAAATGGGGAAGCTGCCCGCCAGGGAGAGTTGCTTGATTTGGGGCACTCGACGGGATGTGCAGGTGGGCAGGTGCAAATGCAGCAGTTGGGACTTCCATGGGAGCTTACAGCCAGCTGTGTAGGTTCCAGGTCAGCTGCCGGCAGGGGAGAGGAAGGCAGAGGGGGCAAGAGACCTCAGCCCGATGGCTGCGGCAGGTAGGCTGGGAGAGAGCCGGCAGATGAGCCGGAGGTGGGCAGTAGGAAGGGTGGGGGGGAAGCAGGGCCTCGAGTGTCACAGAAACCAGAGGAGGAAAATTGAAGAAGAAGGCGTCAGAAACCCCAAAAAGTGGGGAAGGATGAGGCTGACCAAGGCCTCCGAGCTTGGCCAGAAAGCATCCGGGATTTTTGAGGACGGGTTTCCAGCAGGAGGGTGAGAAGGGAAGTCAGCTCACGGAAACCGAAGAGACAAGTTTCCGTCTAACAACAGAAGAGACTGAGCAGGTTGGAAAATTCAGGGGACCAGGAAGAGCTTTTGGAGCACAAATGAAGAGGATTAATAGAGGGATTAGAAGATAAAGTTGAGGATCTCTTCCAGAAAGCAGAATAAGAAGGCAAAAGATGGAAAGTGGGGGAGAAATTAGAAGATGAGTCCAAGACATCCAACATCCAAATAGTTCCAGAAAGAGGCTGAAGTGGAGGGTGAGGAAAGGTCACAGAAATATCCCATAGCTGTCCCAAAAGTGGGGGGCCTGAAACTCCAGACTGAAAGAGCTTCTGGAGTACCAGCCCAGAGAATGAAAAAGACCCAGTTAAGGCTCTCGGCAAGGTCCCCACAACTTGCCGAGAGGGAGGAGACAGGTGGCACACGTGGACCGGTCGTCAGAATGACGCCAAATCTCAACAGCAGACCAGAAGCTGGAGGGCAAGGGAGCGAGGCCTTCCCAATCTTAGGTAAAATGGTTTCTAACTTGGAATTCTATACCAACCAAACTAAGGCCTAGGATGAGGGTAAAATAAATTAAAGACATTTTCAGATATGGAGAGTTGGTCTCAAAAAAAGGATTTTGTTCCAATTCACTGTTTCTCAAGAAGCTAGTGGGAGCCAGTGTCCACCACAGGAAGAAATTAAACCAAGGAAGAATTGCCATGGGGTCCAGGACACGGGAAGGGGGCCTGGGAGGATGGAGGGAGGGGAGCCCTTCCAGACGGGGCGGGTGCAGGCGGCTCCGCCAGCTGGTCGCCTGTCTTTGATGGTCCAGAGACTTCCAGGTCCTCTGGATTTGGACGTAAGGCAGTGATGGACGCATAGCAAAGTAAGCTGATGAGGAGATGATAAAAGTGGTAACCTGAGGGAAAATAAAGAGTGCCTTAGTTGTGACTAATATTTACATAATTATAATTCTATAAACACTGAAAATCAATTTAACTAAAAGTGTCACTGCAACAGTGTTGAAAAGAATGGGGTGGGGGGAGAAAATGCATGTTTCAGGGGAGGGGCAAGAGAGCTGGCACCATCCACCGTGGCAAATTCAGTAGATGGCATGGGAACTGAAATCGAAGAGCCAGCAGGACCGGCATGGCACCTAGAACACGGAGGCAAGTGTGGGGTGACAGCGACAGCCGAAGAGCGGAAAATAGTGGTCTCTTGGAGGCAGGAGCTGGGGGCGGAGCAGGGCAGGGGGGCATCTGGTTGCACTTTGTAACTATATGCACATGTGTTGAAAAAAATCTAGATGGGTAAAAATGAGATATGACAAGGTATTCTCCCAGCATCATCTGTGGTAGTGAACACTGGGAGCTAAAGCTTCCAGAAGTGGAAGCAGGGGCAGGTTAATGCAGCGGAGGGGTTCTGACGTGGGGTCCAGGGGCAAGCACCACACGCTAGTGCTTCGGACCCTCGGTTTCCCAGCCTGTAAAGAGGTGGGGGTCTCAATACCGTGAGTTGCTGTGAACCGTAAATTCACTTACATAAGGTCCCATACAAGCTGCTACATAACCTTTGCTCCCTAAGCCATAGCCAATAGGCTAGAATCTGGTGCGGTCATCCAGAACTCAGTATAGTAACTGTATGAGAAAAAGGGAATAAACGAAAAAAGCAGAAGACAAAGTCATACACCTACATGTAATTGTTACAGCTATGTAAATGTTCTACATTCAAAGAGATTCACATACACATAAAAGATAACAACATTAAAACAGTTTTGTAAGGGTTGTGAGGATAGGGGTGATTTTTAAACTTTGATTGCTTCTAGCTGTTTCCAATTGATAGGAGGTAAAATTAAGACTCTGAATGTACGTTTCATCATGGATTTGAAAGTTGTATGTAGTTTATCGCCACGTATAAGCAGCGATATAGCCACTGTCGTTGACATTTGTCCTTCATGTATAAAGAGAGATAGACTTTGCTCTGGCAGAACTTCCTAGAACATGCTTATGTCTACGGTTTTATGATGTGCTCTTGTGTGGACAGGAATGAAGGTTTGATGTCTAAGCTGCCGTGAGTTTCACAAGGGTGGAGCTGTTGACTCTTTGAGGAAACATTTTTCTGTGTACTCACTCCGTGGGAGAGGCTGACATTTCAACAAGGCTGAACCACAGTTGCCAGCAGTGGCTTCCTTCAGCTGTTTGGAACTGCCTTCCTCTAATTGAAAGCTTCAGGGCAGCTACGTCACTTCCTTCCTCGTCCATTTCTGATCAAGGCTCAAGGAACAGTGGCTGTTTCCCAGTAGCTCTCATGTCCACCAGTGGAGTCGATGACCTCGTTCCCTCCTTCAGCACTGCCTTTGCTGTCAGCAGGCTCCTGTGTTTATCAGAGTAAATTTTCAATAGTGATGCATATCATAAGCATCCTGACCTACTGCATAGCTTATATTTACTTTTTAAAAATAGATTATACAGTCACATGAAAAGACTCCTCCAGCCACCATCCAGTTCCCTTCCACCAGTGTTTCCAGTTTCTTGATTGTTTTATGTTAAAACAGTAATTACACACATACACACACACCACCATATTTCTTTCCCTTTGATGGCACAAGTAGTAGTATATTGTATACTCTTCTACACCTTGTGTTTCTTCATGAAATATCACTGAGAGATTCTTCCAGGTGAGTGTAGGAAGAGCTTTCTCCCCCTACGTCTTAGCTGCTCAGTAGTCCATGATGGAGCATCATTTGTTTACTCAGTCTCCGAGATGGAGGTTTCATTTATTCCTAGCCTTCTGCTTTCATAGTGCAGCAACAGATAATTTTGCATTTACATTATGGCACATATACATATGTCTGTGTACTTCCATAAACTTCCATAAACTTCCAGAAGTGAAATTGCTGGGTCAAAAGGGATGTGCATGGAAACCTGTGTTAGCTGAATCCCTTGCGCCTATCCCCACGAGCACCAGATTAGAGAGTGTTCCCCTAGACTTACCAACATAAGAGTATCTCCTACTTTTTGATGTTTGCCAGTCTGATAGGTAAAAAGTATGTTCTCGGTGTGTTTGAGCATCTTTTTTACATTTAAGAACTATTTTTATTTCCTTTTCTATTAAAGGCCTATTTTTCTGATGGCCATTGGTCTTATTCCTAGTCATCTGAGAGAGTTCTTTGGGCAACTAAACCTTTGTGGTTTGAGTTGCAAATATTTGTTCTCAGTTTGTCATTTGTCTTTTGACTTTGCCCCTGGTGGTATTTGCCATGCAGAATTTACGTTCGCATAGTCAAATCTATTGATTTTTACTTTTGGCTTCCTTAGAAAGATCTTCTTCATTGTACGGTTATTTTCTAAGATTCTAAACTTCCCTTTAGCATGCTGTGTAGTGTCATTTTCTGTTTTGAAATGTTTGCCCTCTCGAATTTATCCTGGTGTTAAGTGTGAGTCCGAATGATTTTTTTCTAGACGACTACCTTTTGTCCAAATCCATTTATTGAACTATCCATCTTTACCTTATTTATTGAAGTGCTACTTTTCTCTCCTACTACACTTCCTGGGTGGATTTAGGCATATTCCCAGTCTGTTCCATTGTGTGGACAGTCCTGTCTACCCTGAGCAGATTTGCAGCTTGTCGGTAGGTTTTGCGTGGGCAGTGGGGGTGGTACTGTAACCCTCACCACTCTCCATTTCCGTAGTTTTGTAATGATAGCTGCTTTATTGTGCCTTATGAACTTCAGAGCGCTTGTTTAATTCCAATATTACAAAAATATTTTTACCGTGTGCCCATCAAATTTACTGTAGGTAATTTTGAGAGAACCAACATGTTTGCGATTCTCAGTTTTCCAGTGCAAGTTCATTTGCTGAAATCTTTTGATCCCTAAAGAACATTATAAATTTTTCTACTTATCTCTGTCTCATGACTGTGAACTCCCTGGGAACAGGAATGAAGTCAGGTTTTGAATGTGGGTTATTAGTATAATTACTGACAAAAGAAGCATTTTTATTAAACATTTTAAGAACCAACCCATCTTTTTTCTAACATCGTTGCTTGCCATTTTGTGAATTATTTTCAGCACATCAAAGGAAGGTAAGAGATGCGCTGATGTGGAATGTCAACATTTTAATCCTCGTAGTCATCTTGTGATTAAAGTGTTTTTAAAAGGGCATTCTGCATGGATAATCCAGGAACTCCACATTTAGATATTCCAGTTTTCCCCCACTAGGAACAGTAGCAAATGGGAGGTGGTTTTTCAGCTCTCACCTCCCCCCTGTGCAGCCCCGGCATAGATTTCGATGTGACGTTGGGCTAAGTGGCCAAAGGCGATCCTGGATTGGGCAAGGAGCAGACCACTGACATCTATGTGGGTATCCTCCAGACAGGAGAGGGGTGAGCAGGGCAGACAGGGACAGAACAAGGGTGCTCCATGTGCTCTGCATCAGCATATATCCTGGTTAGTCAGCACAGGTGGTGTTTTCAAATCCATTAGGAAGGGTGAGGCAGGGGAGTGTGTCTGTGTAAAGTCTGGGCAAGCAGAGAGAGTGTGGGAGCTTTGAGTTTAGCATCTTGGGGCCCAGACTCCGAGATCTGCAAGGTAACTTCAAGTTACCTCATTAGGTAACCGCTGTTTGGCTCTTGGCAGGGCTGCTCTTTAGTGGATGGCATTTGTTGGAACCCTGACGCCTCCTGATAAACTAAAAGCCCACTTAAAGCACAGCATTGAAACCAGGTCCAGATATACACAAAGTTCCATCTGCGTGAGGAGGAGTGTGACCGTCCTAAAAGCTGTTTGTGGAGCGGGAAGATAATGGAGTCAGAGACACTGAACGTGTGAATACAGTTCTGAGGGTTTTAAGCTGTTTTTCCGGAGCTTTAAAATTGAGTTTACTTTTCCTTTGAGCAAAAAAGAGCCTGATTTCTTTGTAAGCAGTTTTAGTGCAACTCGTGTGCCTGCTCAAAAATGCATGTTTTGTAGCTCACACAAAATGTGGGTAGGTCGTATATGTGCCCCCTTGGCCGGTGGCCTCTGCTGTGTATTTAGAGGCCAGCTGCAGGAACAGAGGATGGGTTCTGCCTGCTTTCCTCAGGCCGCCTGTGGCCATTTCAGTCAGAAACAAAAGAGCCTCTGCGCTGGAATTTTCCTGAACATCACCCTGCGACACAGGAACAGAACGCCTAGCAACGAGAGTGGAAATGTGATGCGGGACAGCTGTGAAGACGTGTTTGCCCCTAGTGGGGAAAATGCTGCGTTCAAAGCATCTTTGTGCTGAACCCATTAATGGGTGTTGGGGAAGCTGACTGTGCCACTTGCCATTTGGAGATGAAAGGCCCGAGATGTTTGTTCCCAGCGCTGACGCTGAAGTCCTTCCCGGCCTCTGCCCTGCCTCCCCAGCAGGACTGGCGTGATGTGCGGGCTCTACTCCACATCTGGCTTCCTGAAAAGGGCCTCTGGGGCTGCGTCCTAGCGGCAGAGGGTGAGGCCCAGTGTGGGGGGCTCACAGAAGACCTGCTGGCTTCAGGTCAGCCAGGCTGGATCGGCGGAGAGAGGCCACGCGAGGGTCTGTGGTAGGAGCAGTCAGAGGCCTGGAGTCGAGGCCTGTGGGAGAGGGGCTCGGGCAGGTCAGGATCCAGGGTTAGCATCTGTAACATGTTCCCCTAGACTCTCAGGATTCCGCCCTCTGCTGCTCCCTTACCTCCCGTGTGTGCGCACAGGCTTGTGCATACGTACACGTGCACCCACGGGAAGGCCTGGAGCTCCATTTTCTGTCTTTTGAGCCGCCACAAAGCTTCGCTCCCAGTGTGCCCCACCCCCATCCTGATCAGTTCATTCTCACTCATTAACATAGGATAAACAAGCATCCCCAGGCCCAGCGCCCGCCCGCCTTTCCAGGGCACCTCCGTCCTGTCTGGCCTCGCTTTCATCCCCTGCAGGGTCTCATTGTCTCTGAAAGATACTCCATAGGATTTTTTTTTCTAGCCTCATCTTAGAAATAATCACATGAATAGAATATTCAAATTATTCACCCTCCAGATGGACCTCCTGCAGAAAAGACAGTTACATTTGTGGAAAACATAAAAAAATCAAAGAAATATTTTTTGTTTAATGTACGTGAAGAACACCTAAGAGAGGTGCCGACAGATTCAGTTATCGCCTGTGAGAAACGTGACTTAACAGAAGCTCTGACAAATGATGCCATGGGAAATGGACACAAAGATGCCTGGCTGTTGGTTTGCCCTCTAGCTGAGGGTGTCGATGAGTCTGGGACGTGGCAGAGCAGGACACGTGTGGACGGAAGCAGAGACCTGCCCTCTAGTCCTGACTCTGTGACACCAGGCAAGTCAAGACTCTGTTTTTCTCATCTGTAAAATGGGGGTGATCCCACTGCTCACAGGTGTTGTGAGGACTGGAGGAGAGGCCGGACTGGCCCAGTTGTTGAGCAGCTGAGCAGCATCCCCTGTTCTCTGAGAACCTTAGAGCCCCGCGCTGGCCGGTGTGGGCTGTGCTAATAAAATGCCATAGGCTGGACGACAGAAACAACACATTCATTTCTCAGTTTTGCAGGCTGGAAAATCCAAGGTCAAGTTGCTGGTAGATTCAGTTCTTGGTGAGGGCCCTCTGCCTGGCCGGTGGACAGCTGCCCCCTCCCTCAGTGTCCTCACACGGCAGAGAGGGAGAGCCCTGTCTCTCATCCCTTCCGTATAAGGACACCTGTCCCATATGGGGGCTTCACCCTCATGACCTCCTCTAAGCCCCGAAGGTCCCGCCTCCAAAGACCATCACCTTAGGGGTGGGGTAGGGCTTCAGCGTATGAATGTTGAGGGAGACGCTCAAAGTCGCCATCACGCACCGAGTTAAATTGGTACTTCTCAGCCATGTGACTAAGTCCCCCGGCAGTATCGTCCCATTCTGCCTTTCTGACCCCGCTGCCTCTCCCCTCTGTGACAGAGGGTGTCTGTGCTCCTCATAGGCTCCCCCCAGTTGCCAACCCTGCAGGGCAGGTACTGTGTCTTGCCAGTGTCTGGATTTTATTGACTCACTATGTAAGAGCCGCAAGAAAACAGGCAGAGGGAGGCTCAGTGCTGATAATGCCGTTGCTTTGGTCCCAGACGCCAACCACGTGCTCCTAGAGACATTCCGGGCCCATGTTGTCACGCTCAAAATAATCTCTTGGTCAGAGCAAAGGTCATCTCTCTTCTCAGTGGACAAATATTTTTCCTGAAATGGAAAATCTGTGTTTCTTTACCTGAGCGGGTGCTTTGAGCAGAGTGGACTGAGGAAACATCCAGGCCCGTGTCTCCTAAACGGCCCCAGCCTCCGACGCGCTCCCTGGCCAGTGTGTCTCAGCAGAGAGCCCGCCTCCTGAAAGTGGGGTCCTCGGGAGAGGACGGAGCAGCCGCGTGGCAGCACTCCCGCCCGCCTGACCAAGAGGAGCTTTTTTCTCGGGGAGCCTTCACAGGCCCACGAACTCCTGCTTTTTGCCCCATCCCTGAAGCATCCCTTCGGTTTGGGCTTTGTGGAAGGAAAAGGGACCGTGAGGGTCCGAGCGTGAAGCTAGTTGTAGAGCGAGCAGCCTGCACAGCGCACAGAACGGGGCCCATGGACTTGTGAGGCTCCCAGTCCAGCGCTGGGTTCACAGGTGACAACATTTTAAAGTCACAAAACCTTGAGAAGACAGGTGCTCATTTTGCTGGATGGCCTGTTAAGCCTCAAGAGAGAGTTCAAGGCCCTCATCCAAGGTGGCTGCGGATGCCCCGTAGAATTCCGCACATCGACAGCTCTGGGCGTTCCTCCTGCTGCCAGATGCTCTTGAACTGAGGCAGGGGGTAGATGAAGATAGACCCCCTCCTGCTTTTTTTTAACATTATGGTATTTAACTTTTACCCTGATTCTCATTTTAGTGGAGTTGCATCATATGTTCATTTAACTTATGCAGATTCAACTCTGTGTACAAAGAAAGAAAGAGAAACACACACACACATGCAAGTGTGCACGCCCACTCCATCCGTGCCTGCCCCTCAGCAGCCTCTCCACTCAGACGGGCACAGGCCCCCTTGGGTGTGAGCTGGGAGCCTCATTCCCCACTGGCACAGCCAGGGCCTGTGTGCCTCCCCACGGGAGGAAGCTTCGTGCTGCATCCTCACATCTAAAGACATATTTTGCTGTTCTACAACGCAGCCTGACCTCAAGCCGCCAGTGCCATCTGCTCCCTGCAGTCCCAGCTCTCTGCCCGGCCCTGGATGAGAGCTGCCCGGCTTCCATTTACCACAGACAGTGTGTCCCTACCCAAGGGATGTTCAGGGGTGATTTGTCCATTGTTGATAGCTTCACCTTTTAACCTGAGGACCAAACTGTGGGTGAGATGTGACCACACTAAAAATAGAATGACCCAAGGAGAAGAGAGCAGAAGTTAAAATGGGAGAACCCCTTTGCCCTGACTGTTGTCTCATGCTTGCCAAAGCGCCAGAACTTGGCCCGAGTGTCTGCCCGTTCTCTGGTTTAATGCCAGCTCTGGCTTAGAAGCCCTTGTTCACTGTTACTCAATAAGGAGATTTATATCAGGAGTAATAACCAGGCTCTCCCTGTTGCCAAAAAGCCCCTGGTTGGCAATAGCCTTAAAAATGAACACCACCAGGACATGCATATGCTAATCTGATATATTTTTAAAGCTAGAGGCTGGCTGTTGTCTGTTTAAGATATGCTAAGCCCCATTTACATTAAGTCTAGATAACTCCAATATTTTTAAAGGATGACTAATAGAGTCGTAGGAGTCTCTGGAATGAAAGCATCCATTTGTCCCCATCATGCCTTTGTTATCATCCAGAGAAGTACTGGACACGGTGGTCAGGGCCTCAGCTGAAGTCTCAGCTCTGCCCTTGTTTAGCATAGTGACCATATCCAAGCCACTAACTCCCTGGACTGCAGGGCATCCGTGGTGAAATGGGGGTCACAACAGCTGCCCATTTCACAAAAAGAACTTTGAAAACTATGAATGGGAGAGAGAAATAAAATGGCAGTGTTGCTTATCATGTTCTGCATTCAAAGAAGAGGTATAGTTAGTCACTCAGAAACCCCTGAGTCGGGCTAAAGGGCTTGGGGGGACATCCCTGATGGCCTGAAGTTGCTCAGCAGAAGGCCTGGGGTCTCACCCAGTAGGACCCCCCCTGTGGCCTTTGCCTTCCAAGGTAACCTTACAGATACGAGCGCATGGTAACCTCCATTCCCTTTTACTCTGTGAAACCGTGAGCCCTGTTATTTCCTTGTTATGGAGGAGACGGAAGCCGACTCAGATAACCATGGAGGTCCTCAGCACCTGCACGGCCCAGCCACCCCTCCCCAGCCCCCGCATTTGGGTCTCCCCAACCCATTCCTTACTTCTCCTGTCATTCGCTTCGTTGGTCCTGAGTTCTCGGCTGGGCTGGGAAGGAGGAACGTGGAGGAACAGTGTGAGCTGGGTTCTAACCGTCCGCACTTCCATCAGGCAAAGGCTTAGGGGTTGCACCTGGGGACATTTTAAATGCAGATATTTTCATCAGAGTCATGGTAACATTAGGGAGTCTTAAAGAAAGTATTTTCTGAAACAAATCCTATTGAACCAATTTGATTCCATGATGATTTTTTAAATACAATACATTTAAAATTTGTCTTCATCAGATTTGTTTTCCATTTAAATTTTACTGCGAAGCTTGTAATCAGCTTTTGTCCATATTGTGTGTTACTGACCATAGCTTCTGCTATAACCAGTTCTCTTGGGGCTGTTACTTACACCAAGTCTAATTCTCCAGGTTATATTTTCCCAGAGTAAAAGCTTTTATGGAAACTGGATTCTTTTGTTGATTTTTAGAAAATACTAAATTATACCATGTCCATGTGTAGTTTTAACTGTGGCCAACTTTATTCTGCTTTGATTCTGTCAGTAATAAACATTGTGAAATGAACAAAAGACAGTATATATTTATCAACTAATTCACTTAAACAATTGTGAATAATATTAGAGATGCAGATGGAAGTAGAGGCAGTGAAAGGAAATGGCCTCGAGTCAAAGAGTAGGGATAATATTCATTATCATTAGTTATTAGGGAAATACGAATCAAAGCCACAGTGAGATGCCACTTCATACCCACCAGGAAAGCTATAACATCAAAAAAAAAAAAAAGGAAGAGGTACAGGTGTTAGTGGGGAGGTGGAGAAATTGGAACCCTTGTACATTGCTGGTGGGAACATAAAATCATGGAGTTGTTATGGAAAACAGTTTGGAAGGTCCTAAAAAAGTTAAGCATTAGAATTACCATATGACCCAGAAAATCCTCTCCTAGGTATATACCCAAAAGACTTGAAACAGGTATTCCAACAAAAACTGGCACACAAATATTCACAGCAGCACTGGTCACAACAGGCAAAAGGTGGAAACAGCCCAGTGTCCATCAACTGACGAACAGATAAACCAAGTGTGGTCTGTCCATATGATCTGCTATCATTTAGACGTAAAAAGGAGTGAAGTGCTTAATGAACCTCGGAAACTTTATGCTAAGTGAACAATCACAAGACAAAAAGTCACATGTTGTGTGATTTCATTTCTATCAAGCATCCAGAATAGGTAAATCCATAGAAACAGAAAGAAGATTAGTGGCTTACCAGGGACCGGGGGAAGCCGAGAGGAGGAGATTACCTAATGCATCTCACTTTTGGAGCGGTAAAGTGTTCAGAACTAGACAGAGCTGCTGATGGACACCTGGTTCACTTTTCGAGGCCGTATGATGTATTGTCCAATGTCGTGCTATGGCCAGGGGTTGACAAATGCTTGTTATGAAGAAAGAAGCTAGACCGTAACGAAATATCGAGGCCAGCCTGTCCTTATCTTCTGGACCTATTTATAACCAACATCTGGCGACACTAACAGAACTGTCCAGTGGGAAAGACCACAAGGGAAAATCTGGCCCTCCTTCCCACCCTCAGCCCTGTAAACGTACACACTGCCTTTGGGCACATGGAGTTCACATCAGCAAGGACAGATGGTTGCTGGGCTGTTTAAAGGAGAATTGGGAAAAAAGTTGACTAATGTCTATCTTTGCCCTAAATCAGTGGGTGATGAATTCTTCCCACAGGACCTGGGTCCCTTGGTTGTAGATCAAAACACTGTATAGCTTTGGACCCAGGTCCATAAAGGACTGTTTATGGTACAAGGACAATTTAGCTAAGTGTTAGGAAAAAATTGAATTAGATCTTAACTTTGCATTATTTCCAAAAATAACTGATTTAAGGGTAATACGTTTTTTAAAACTATGGGAGTGACTTCACACTGCTGTGAATGTGCACTGAATTGTGCAAATGAGTTTAAAAATGGCTAATTCCATGTTCTTTGAATTCTACGTCAAAAAACAGTGAGGCAAAGTGATAGGCTGCACAACGCGAGGTACTTCACTCTAAGACCAGTAAAGCTTCCTGAGCCACTTCTTCAGACGTCTCCTTTAAGGAACACAGCGCGAACTCATGCTGATACAGTTTGCTTTTAGAAAGATGAGTTTGTGAGAGACGACATTTGAGCAAGTCAGTTGCCTGTCTCTGATCGGTTGTGTTGGAGGTGAAGCAGATGCTTCAAAGTAAATACATTTGAGGTGCCAAGAGTTGGGACAGAGTTGGGGACAGGGACAGAAAGAAGCAGGAGTCTTCGGAAAAACTTGGTGGGAGCGTGATGGTCTGATGAGGAACACGATGGACAGATTGAGGGCAAAGATGAGCGTATCGGGCACTAAAACAGCCTCCTGACCCAAAGACAAGTCCAGCACAAAGCCTCGGTCACCTTCTGCCTACCTGGAAACCATCCTTCCTTTCCGAGGGCACAGATTTCATTTGGGAGAGTTCTTTCCCACTGCATGCAGGTAATAGGTCCAGGTGTCCTGCCCACCCATCCAGTAGCGGAAGTTCCCTCCTTCTGCGCCTCTGGCAGTCCTACAGCAGTCCCCCGGTTCTTTCCCGGATTCCGGTTCTCCAGTCCCTTGTCCAGCTGGTGCGGCCCCAGCATCCCTGTAATCAGTCCCTTCTTAAGTTACTTGGAGTCGGGTTTTGTTGCGGTAACCAAAGCATCCTGTCCGAAACTGGAAATGCCGAGGAGTAGCCGCTGATGGACACCAGGTTCACTGGAAGGGACTTGCTGGGGTGGGGGGCTCAGTATCAAATGGCATATCCTAAACACCTGCTCTGTGCTCACCCTGTGCGATTTGGAGAGAATCCAAGGGAATAACAGCTAAGCCCGGGTCCAAAGCTATACAGTGGTTTGATCTACAACCAAGGGACCCAGGTCCCATGGGAAGAATTCGTCACCCACTGATTTAGGGCAAAGATAGCATTAGTCCCAATTCTCCTTTAAACAGCCCAGCAACCATCTGTCCTTGCTAATGTGAACTCCATGTGCCCAAAGGCAGTGTGTGTGTTTACAGGGCTGAGGGTGGGAGGGAGGGCCAGATTTTCCCTTGTGGTCTTTCCCACTGGACAGTTCTGTTAGTGTCGCCAGATGTTGGTTATAAATAGGTCCAGAAGATAAGGACAGGCTGGCCTTGATATTTTGTTATGATCTAGTTTCTTTCTTCATAACAAGCATTTGTCAACCCCTGGCCATAGCATGACATTGGACAATACATCATACAGCCTCGAAAACAAGTAGAAGATGTAGCCTGTGTTTTCAGGGGGCAGGAGGGAACATGCCCAGATGCTGACTATAAGGATAGCTAAAACCAGACCAAACCAAATGCAGAAATGCATGCATTTATGCTACTGCAAACAGTATTGAACCATGAAGTAAGCTATGAGGTTTTACTGTAGGACATAAACATCCGAATAATGGAGAGACACACCACATTTTTGAATGGGTCAAGTCAAAATTGTGGAGATGCCATTTCCCCCAAGGTAATATGTAAGTTTGGTGTGTTTCCAATTAAAAATTCCAAAATTTTCATAGGAGAAGCTAATCCCATTATTCATCCAGAAAATAAAATGCCACAAATCAGCTAAGAAATTTTTTGAAAAAGAAGAGTGAAGGAGGCCCGTACCATTGACTCTCAAAATATTCTGTAAAGTTATATGAATTAAAGAGTGTCGTATTGGCACAAGAATAGACAAATATATCAATGAACCAGAGCACAAAATACAAAAACAAATCTGAATATTTAATTGGGAACTTGGCACACATTTAAAATGATAGTTGAAATCAGCTGGGAAAACAGGACCATTTATGGTACAAGGACAATTTAGCCAAGTGTTAGGAAAAACTGAATTAGATCTTAACTTTGCGTTATTTCCAAAAATAAGTGAATTTAAGGGTAATATGTTTTTTTAAACTATGGGAGTAGTGGAAGGAAATATTGGGGAATATACTTATAATTGGGTGTTAAGGAGAGCTCTTTTTAAAGTAAAATGTAAAACACAAAGATTTTAATAGGAAAAACTAACAAATTGAACCACAAAGCTTAAAAGTTATTTAAAATAGAAGATAAAATTAAAATACACAATAGATTTGGAGAAGGCCTTTGCAACATATGATAGATGATGACTTGATGTAGGAGCAATAATTAAATAATATCTACAAATCAATAAGAAAAAAGATAGTAGGAAAGTGGACAAAGGCTATGAACAGAAACACAAGTTGAAATGCCCCTTTTTTGCCCAAGTGGCCAAAATGTAAAAAGATTGACATAATTATTGATGAGGGTGAGGGCGAGAGGTACTTTCATGCATAATTGGTGAGAATGTAATTGATCCATCTTTTCTGGAAGGCAGTTTGGTGGTATTATCAACTGAAAAAGCACATAGCTCTTGGTGCCATTTCTCATCCTCTGGGCCCCTCCCTGGGTAGTTAAGCCCTGGCTTTCTTACAGCGCAGTGCCAGGCTTCCAAGGACACAAAAGCAGCTGCCAGGCCTGTGCGGACGCCAGACCCAGATGTACCCCACCATCCTTCCACCTCGTGCTTCCAGCCCAAACAACTCACAGAGCTGCCTAGATTCACAGAGGGGTGGGGACGTATCTAGCTCCTGCTGGGAAGAATGGCCTGTGGGGACAGGAACACGTGAAATTATTGGCAGCTGTATTTTCAGACAAACTATCAACATAGGCTGTTAGAGTAAAGCACATTCCTCCACGTACAATTTAGCAGCATCTCTTAAGTGATTGTATGCTTATGTAAATTTCAAAATATTCTATTATTTTGGTCCATATTTCCTTCCTGATCTAAATCATGTGACTAGACACCTATTCTGATGTTTCTGTTCTCTAAATGTTTTTCTTGTAATCTGTGGATAAGTTATATAACAAACAGAAACACGCCACAAAACTTCACCACAATAAGTGCTGTCCAAAAATTCAACTTTACAAACATGGTGTTGTTATTATAAGTTGATTAAAAACGGTGTTTTATCAGTAGGTGTTACTGTCATAAAATTAAAGATGGTCAAACTTCCACTCTGCACAGTTGACTTTACAGTGATGTAAGAAAGCCCCAAATGATCCCGAGGGAGTTGCTTATTGTGTCTCTCTTTCTTTCTCTCTCTCTCTCTCTCTCTCTCTCTCTCTCTCTCTCTCTCTCTCTCTCACACACACACACACACACACACACACACACACACACACACACACACATATGCTTGCACATGCACCCACACACACAAGCACTGTTATCCCAGCCCAAGCTGAGAATGGTGCTGGAAAGAAGACAACCATGCTCCACCGAATTCATGTTGCAATGATTACCTTTTAAGTATAATTTTGTTTTTGCAGATGTACTAAGTGGGTCTGTACTCTGTTCATTCAGCAAGTCCTCCCTGCCTGCGTAGGGTGTGGTGTGCCCTGGGGATAGATACAAAGGTGAATGAGCCTTATGGGATTTATGAAATATGAAATTTAATCCATTCTTCTGATGTCTTTAACCTCAGCACATTTCTATTTTTAATTTACATTTGCCTTGAACTTCCTTCATGAGTGATGGGGAGTTTGGTTTCTTGGACCACTCCTTTCCCTCTACGCACAGTTTGTTATCCAAACTGGTAGTCAGAAACTCTGTAAATTCTGTATCTAAATCTTATAAAATATTGAGATGTCCAGTTGATATTATGTTTACAAGCTTGTTCTTCATTACGGTCATACTCCGCTCATCTCTTGTAAATGCCTTCGTCTGTTTTCCAAATGCTGTAGCCTCACACTGAGCTTTGCACCGTCGGCTTTGTGCTGGCAAGTGGCTTCATGTCCTTCAGTCTTAAAATATGCTTCCCTCTCCTCCCCACCCCAAAGAGGAAGCCTGTCTGGGAACTGGCTCTCTGAATGTGATACCTTCACTTCTCTTAAACTTGTGTAGATTTAATGAATTACAAAAAAATTAGTCAGTCTGTCTTAATTTAAGAAGAGCTTCTAGGATCATCTGGTCTGATAGAAATGATAGGCATGACTTGGCAAATAGGTTAAGGTACGCTCTTAATTAACTGCTCAGAAATGAAGGATTGATGTCATTGCCATTTTATATCATGTAACTAGTTTCTATAGAACACACATCCTGGCCCACTCTCAAGTTTGGGCTCAAAGCCGTGGAAGAGAAACCCACGGCAGTGTTAATAAGCGAGGTCATCTTGCACTATGGTTGTGGACTATAATCATTTCTTAATTGTAACTTGGAGCACCTTGTTTTCCCAGTAACGAACTAGTTTGTGATATTTGCGTTCCTACCAAGGACCAGAGTCCCTCTGTGTTTTCCCAGAGGACAGTTGTTAGGTTAGCATCTTGCTTTGGTTAGGCTAACAAGCCTCGATCCTTCATTAACCCAGCAAATATTTGCACTGCTCTGCCTTTCCAGCACAGTCTCTGGGGTTGCAGTGCCCCCACACGTGCACAAGGCACTCACAGGTCCTTAGGCGAGTTTGCGGCCTCCCAGTGTAGGAGGGCAGCAGGTCTGGTTAAAGGACTGACACCTGCAGCTGTGGCCTAACAAGGAGGGGGAAAGGCAAAGAGGCGAGTGTTAGTGACAGCGGCGCTATGCTACTTTATATGTATCAGCTCATTCGATAATGAGGCTGGCCCTGTCAAGCAGCATGTGTTCAAAATGCATTACTTGCTTTCTTTTTATTCTACATTATGGAAATAACCCATGTTGAATCACTTAACACCCTAAATTCAAAATCCTGCCTATGTAAGTACAGTCTGGGTGATTTCTAAAGCTAATCTTATGCAGGATGTATTAATAAATGGGAAAGGTGGTAAATCATGGCATGGATGTAAGGTTAAAAAAAAATCTCATATTTACACTTAGTGTACATAATTTATTTGGACAAAAACCTAAATGGGCTGAAAGACTTTTGTTCAAAATTTTTTTCAGAGCATTGTTCAAGAAATGTGGGGAAAACTGACCTTTCCTCTCCTTTCTTAGATACATTCCACCCTTGATCTGGGGGAAAAGTGGACACATCCAAACAGCCTTGTACGGGAAGATGGGAAGGGTGAGGTCACCACACCCGTATGGGCACCGGAAGTTCATCACCATGTCCGACGGAGCCACATCGACCTTCGACCTCTTCGAGCCCTTGACTGAGCACTGTGTTGGAGGTGAGCCTAGTGTGCGTTGTAGGACTGGGCCATCACTCAGAGAGGGAGCCTCCTGAAGCTGGTAGGAAGTTGGCTGTGGTACATCACTCAGAAGCCACCAGCAAGGATTAGGCCCAGCATGTGCCTGCAGGTCACTGTGTGGAGCCCTTCAGAACCATTGTTGAATATAGTCAATCCTCTTGTGAAATACAGAAACTTGATGTAGTGAAATGTGGGAGGCCTTGTCACCCAGGCCCCCCGGGACCAGGTCTCTGGTTTGCTGACAGCAGCAGAAGCTAGACTGTTCCTAAGTGCTTCATATATGCTGTCACCTCATTAATTCTCATATCAACCCTGAGAGACTGGAGCCTTGTTATCCCTACTTTACTGACAAGGAAGCAAGCTTAGAGATGCAATGTAGGCTGGTTCTGTTTATTGAGTAATAGCAGATAACAAAGGCTCTCAGGTACCCTCTGCTTAGGTTTTCATGGACAAAAAGACACACTGAGGTCCTATTTCTGCAGGGGTCTGGGATACCTCTTTCTCAGAAACTACTGCAGTGCACTTGCTGCTGGATTTTGGCATTTCTCTGTCCCACCTACACGGTGAACACTCATTATAAGATTCTTCACAAGGAGGACTTGGAGGAGGTGGGGGTAGATGGCAGCCTCCTTTGAATGCTGCTCCAACCAGAAGAGCACCTGTCTTTTGAGTCGTCTAGTACACAAAGGCACCTAATTTTTCTATCAGAGCTCAGTAAATATTTGCAGGTACATTCCAGTCAATGTATTGTAACTCAATTTTTAAAGTACCCAGAACTTCTGAGTAGCTAGTGACGAAGGTTTAATTTGTATTCCCTCTGCATGGAATACTCATCCCAGAGCGGCGGCTGCTTCCTTCTTGTCATTCAGGTCTCAGCTCGGCTGTCATCTCTTTAGAGGGACGGTCTCTGCCTCCCCCAAGGAATGTTTCTTCCCAGTGAACCCATCAAGGCTCCTCCTGCTTTAGTTCTTCACGGTGCCCGCTGTTCTCGAAGCTCAGCCGTGCAGTTGTTTACTATCTGTCTGCTAGAACGCAGGAAGCCCTGGAGTGCAGGATGGTAGGCTCCCAAAAGGCAGTCGCAGAAGGAATGAATGAATGAATAGGCTAGGAGTTCACTTATGTTTATAAATCTTGTAGCTAATCTTTCAAATATTATTTCTCTGCATAGCCAGTTACATGTTTTTTTTCCTTTAGTTTCTAATGTTTTTACTTCTTATAGAGCTAAAGCACAAAATAATTTAGCTACGCTGCTTGTCTTACCAGGACTGAGGTGGGAAATTGAAAAGGGCAACACTTCTATTCTTTGTTGTCCCCATTCGTGTCTTTCTACCGCCCCTGTCCCCAGAGGATGGAGAAGGTGGTTCTAGGGAAGGCAGTTTGCATCCAAGAAATGCTCTGAGAAAAAAGCAGCCCCTTTTTTCCTTTTTTGACTTTTTCTGATTACAAAAGGAATAAATACTCATTTTAGAAAACTTAGGTAACAGAAACATTTAACATTGTTTTTCCAAAGTTTCAATGACTATACATTGCATTATAAATATTTTCTTATGTCCTTAAAACTAAAAGTCTTAAAAAACATAATTACAATGATGGTTTCATATTCTACAATGTGGTCATATCATAATTCAACCATTCTTCTGTTGTTGGGCGTTTAGCTTATTTACATTTCTTACTACATAATCCTACAATGAGCATCTTACTCATAAAATTTGAGGGAAGAATCCAAGAACTGGAGTTACCAGGTTGATCTTTATAAAATTTTTAAGTTTCTTTATGCATATTAAGAATTTTAAAATGCTTTTAATCTTAACTTTTGGAGGGAGAATTTATGACCAGATTTAATAACCTAACTACCACTTCACTCTTAAAGGGGAAAAAATGTGTATTCATATTTTCAAGTAGGTAATTCATGTTCATGTTAGACAATTCTAAAGGTGCTAAAGGATATATCGCCTAGTGAAAGGATAGGTCTCTCTTCCACCCCTAGCTCCCACCCGCAATGCCCCTCCCCAGGGTGCCCACTGCTAAGTTTCTTCCTTATGGTTCCAGAACTAGTAGATGCACTTATAAACACAGATGTCTTTTTTTCCTCTGCACAAATGGCAGTGTATCATAACCCTTTCCTGCACCTTGTTTTTTTTTCACTTAATATATATCTGAGAGCTTGCCATATCAGTGTATATAAAGATGTCCCATTACATAATATTTCAGACCTTGGAAGTGTGATCATTTATTTAATCAGACCCCTGTTTCTAGGCAGTTAGGTGGTGGTCAGTCTTTCGCCATTACCATCTATATTGTAGATGTATTATTTTGCAAATGGACACACATATCTGTGGAATAAATACCTGAATGTGAAATGGATGAGCCAAAGAGGCCAGTGCAGACACCACTTTTTATTTTTCCACTCACTCACACACAATTTCGTACAGAAATGAAGAGAAATGTTGGAAATTTGTATAGCAGTTTGACAGATTAATTTTATATCTATTGAATCTCCTAATTAAAAATTGAGATTTTTAATGCTTTTCATTTTTCTAGTACTTAAATTTTTTATTCTGTTTCCCAAAAGTATCCACCCATGATGGACTGGAAAATTTTTTTTTCAAGTCATACGAGTAATGTGCCAACATTGTGACAAGGTTTGAGGGAGGCACATGTCACACACAAGTGTGGACACCTAGTCATCATGCTTGTGAGCTGCAAAAGGATCCGGAAGTTTTTAGAACTGACTTTTCACCATGAATAGTTCGAGAAGCACTGATACAGACACCTCCAGCCAGAAGGGAAAAGGCTTTCTTTCCCAGAGAGCAGAATGAAAAGACGTATATTACACCCCCTCCTATTCCTTTCCTAGCCGGCAAAGTAATTGTGTCCGTTTGTCATGTCGCTGTTGACTGAACACTTCGGGATCTCTTTCTCCACCTGCAGACGACATCACCATGGTCATCTGCCCTGGGATTGCCAATCACAGCGAGAAGCAGTACATCCGCACCTTTGTCGACTACGCCCAGAAAAGTGGTTATCGGTGCGCCGTGCTGAACCACCTGGGCGCCTTGCCCAACATCGAACTGACCTCGCCGCGCATGTTCACCTACGGTAAGCATGGGGCACGGGCAAGCGCACCCCTCTGACTTCTGTTCTCCCTGCAAGTGTGATTCCTCTGCTTCTGCCCTACTTTTCTAAATTTAAAACTTATGTCGCTTCGCAAGAGATAGTTGGGCACAGTTGCCAACTTGTACTGGGCATTTATGACTCTGTGCTTCATGTCGACCTTCGCAGTGGGCACAGTAACTGCTCCCCTATCATCCCTCCTCCTGGAGGCAGAAACTGAAGCTCACAGGGGACCTAGCCTTGCACTGACCGTCCGTGCAGCCTTGTTTCACCTCAGTTCCAGATTCTTCAACTGGAAAATGGGGGTTCCCATGTTACGATTAAACATGGGTTACTAAGGACTTAGCAGGTAGTTGAGTGCCTTACGTATAGTAACCATTTATTAAGTGGCCAGTTTATTACTATTCAGATACTTGAATCTTAATGCTAGTGAGGGATTAGTAGCCATGCTGCCTGTGGCCCAGATAAATAAGATGTGTTCGCCAGGGGGAGCTGGGAATATCAGTAAATAATCACCATGCACTGTGATGAGAGAGGGTTTGGTGAGCGTGCAGCGGCAGTGTGGGGAAACTGGCTTGTCTCCAAAGGCAGGGAGTCGTGTTACAGAAGGAAGGATTCTCCTAGGAAAAGCGTCTGAACTGGGTCCCCAAGGTGAGGATGAATCGGAGCTCAGTAGAGGGGAGGGGCTTTGGAGCAGAGCGGCACACACAGCCGCCGTTTAAGAGCGTGGTGTCCCTGGGCTGGGGGCTGGACCTGCCCAAGGAGAATCCGTGGCGTGAAGGAAGTCCATCTGTTGGAGAGCTGAACCCCCAGATTAACGGTTCCCTTTTATTTGTTGTTACAGTTTGTTTCATCAGAATTTTTGAAGTCAATTCCTAAAGTTTCTTATACTTTAGTGGTTTTCCAGAAAATCAGTGACCTAGAGATGGGTGTCTTTTCTGGCTGTGCTTAGGTTTTATTTGTTTATCAGTTCATCTTAAAACTATTGAGCTGCATTTTGTAACCAATGGGTGATGAAGTCAAACAATTGTGACCTTAAAATTGTGTCAAAAATCCAAAAGCCAGATGCTGTGGAAATCTGAACAATAAAAGATCTTTGGTAGCTTTGAGAGAGCTAGAGAGAGAAAGCATTAGTCTTTCTTTAAGTGGTATTGATGTAACTTTAGTTTAAAATAACATGTTTTTAATTAATATTTCCCTGGACTAGTGAATAAAGAGCAATCCTTCAACAAAGGTAGCCTCATATGTTGCCCATATTTTGTTACTCTTGATTGGTAAACTGAGGCAACTCAGCTGTTAACATGCTAGTACTGAAAAACTCTCACCATAGGTAATCTTGTATTGAATTCTTAGGTGTGTAGCTGTCCATTTATGGGTTTTCTATGCTTTGGTACAAATATACTTGCCAACTCTTGTTTCTTTACCTACTATCATTTAAAATTTTTAATTATCGTCACTTTATGAGACGGCCTAAGAGCTGACTGCATTAACCCTGAGTCATTGCTGCTTCAGAGTGTGCTTGTCTTCCTGCCTGAATTTCTTTTCAGTTGAACTTCAGGATTATTTTGTCAAGCTCTGTGTTGAACTTCTGTTATCAGTCAAGATAGACTATATTATACTGTGGAAGCAAACAACCCCCAAGTCTCAATGGCTTAAAAACAAAGATTGGCTTCATACTATACATCCATCGTGGATTGGCTGGAGGGTTCTGTGTCCCCATGATTAGCTTCCTCACTCAGGGACTGGGGCTAATGAGGAACCACCAGCTGGGGCATTACCCACCTCACAGGGAGGTTGCCTGAGGAGACTGGTCCAAAAAAATAGTGCTAAGACTGATGTCAAAGAGCAACCGCCTATGCTTTCTTAGAAGAGTTCTATGGTTTCAGGTCTTACATTCAAGTCTTTAATCCATTCAAGTTTACTTTTGTGTATGATGTTAGACAGTACTCTGGTTTCATTCTTTTGCATGGAACTGTCCAGATTTCCTAGCACCATTTATTGAAGAGACTATCTTTCCCCATTGAATGTTCTTGCCTCCTTTATTGTAGATTAGTTGACTCTGGGCATGTGGGTTTATTTCTGGGCTCTCTGTTCTGTCCCACTGATATATGTATCTCTTTTCATGCCAGTGCCACACTGTTTTGATTACTCTGACTCTGTTGTATATTTTTCCTTTTAAATTGCTTTGCTCAATTCAGGGGCCAACTCAGATCCATGTACTGCGATTGACTGATAGGTTTCTTAAGCCTCTTTTAAATTCCCTTCCCTTCACTTTTAGTAGGCCCCAAACCGAGTCAACCTCCTCCATGTGGGGCAACTGGATGTGACATTAAGGGGGCTCTGGATCCCCAGGACATGCCAAAGAGCACATGCAAGCATCAGGGCCTGGCCTGTGGAGCCTGCTAATCTCAGGTCTGCCCAAATTCTGTCTGGAAGGCCCTTCTCAGGTGTTCACTTGGCTTCTCCTCACCATTCAGGTCTTGACCAAGGAGTCACCTTCCTTGACTCACCGCCTCCATAAGTCATTCTTTGTCTAATCCCCCTCTTTACATTCTTCAAGGCGTTTGTGATTTGGTGAAATGATGTATTTTGGTTACATGTTTATTACCTGTCTCTCCATCCCAAACATCCACTCCATGAGAGCTGATGGCCTTTGTGTTCCCTGCCAGCTCCTCAGTGCCCAGAATCCTGCCTGGCCCATAGAAAACACCTACTACCTCAGTGAGACCAAATGAGGACTGGGTGGGGGATATAAAAGGACAGCTGTGGGTCTAAGCCAGTAATTGGCAAAGTGGCCTGTCTCAGATTGATGTGCCATGTGGTTCCGCGAGCCTTCCTTTGTGCAAACCCACATCGCTCTTGAGCAGTGATGTGGCCTTTGGGACACTGTGATACCCTTTGGGCCTTTTGAAACTGATCTGGATCAGAGGACAATGGAAAAGGGTGTTAACATGAAACCCTACATTCTTCCTTTCCTGTTCTGCACCCTCCTCAGATGTCTCTTTCTGAGAAAGTTATGAAAGACCTTTGCCCGCTTATGACACTCGCTGTCATCCAAGTGAGAACCAGTCCTTTGTCACTGGACATCTTGGCTGATGTGACCAGGCATTGTTGAAAACAGATCTCGTGAGCAGAAGAATTTCCTAAATGGACAGTTATGCATTGTTGTGCCCTTGAAAGATACCTTCACTAGGGAAAACCCTGCATGACAGCAGTCACCATGGATCTCGTGCCAAGGGTGCCAGGCATATGCTGAGTGTTCACATGTAACATTCACTGGATTCTCACTTAAGCCTCAGAGGCAGCATTAGTGTCCTTGCCTAGCAGGTTTGGGAGGTTGAGAGTCTTGCGTGGGAGCACACGACTCCTAATTGGCAGAACCCGCATCAAAGCGCTGTGATTCTTAACCCCAGCTCAACACCACCTCTGTTGTAGTGTTTTTTTCCTACTCAGGATGCTGTTCATGAGGATATGGAGGAGCAGGCAAGGGGGACTGGAGTGTCCAAAAAAGCTTCTCCCTGCTTTGGTGGTAGTGGTCATTGCTGTTTATCTAAATAGCTGTCACTCACATAGCACTTGCTGTGTGCCAGGCGCTGTTCTGCGGGCTTTATAGGATGTATTAAATCGTCACCCCTTTCACAGGAGAGGAAACAGGCCCAGATCACCAAGCAGATGAGCGAGTGATCCAGGTTCCCAGCCCAGGCAGGGTAGTCCCGAGGCTATGCTTTCAACCGCAGGCTGCATGGCGTGTCCATGTGAGAGACTGCACTGGCTGGCACTTGGGTGTAAGGAAAGAGTTCCCAGTCAGATACATTTTAGGATTAAGGCAAAAGAGCGACCAGGATTCTCAGAGCCACAGAAATGGGCCTGGTGGGTTTGGCTGTGCTGTTTGGCTCATCCGGCATCCTGCAGACATTCATGGGGCCAGACCCTGTGATGGGAATACAGGCGGAGTGAGGTGCCTGCCCTTTTGACGCCCCCAGTCTAGTGAGGGGCAGCTCCCGGTGGCGGGGCAGGGGCGCCTCAGTCCCATCAGTGTGAGCTGAGTGGCTGGGTTTGTCTAAAACGAACATCTACCAACAGCAATATTTTCAAGGGTGGGGCCCGATTTTACTGTTTCATACTATTTTTTGTTAATCTCCTGCATCTAGTACATCACTCAGAGAGAGATGCTCAGGAAAAGCCTGCCTAAGGAAAGCACCCGTATGTAGAGTCCAGCAGATGGGAATTTGAATACCTAGTTCGCAAAGATTGTTGAGAACATTAGCATTAAGATAAAAGCGTGTAGCATGGACTCCAGCAAATGCCAGTAAATGGCAATGACTGTTTATTCGCCTTCCACTGTAACTTTGAGTTTTCTGTGAGCCAATTTTGAGGAAAAGGGTGAAAGTTTACTTGAACAGTTAAATGAGCAGCCTCTGCATCAGCTTCATACCACATGTGGACTTTTGCAAGGAGCAGTTTGTGAAGCTGTCCTGGTTGTGCATAAGCTTCCTTCTGTTTCGTGCTGGGTCTGAGTTATGACTGTCTACACAGAGGGCCATGCCCCAGTGGTTACCTGAAGGATGTAGTGCTTGCTTCCCCCTACTCCACCTTCAGTTCTGGCTCCTTGACAGATCTGCTGGGCCCGGGGGCGGGGTCACACACCTCCAGCTCAGAGCTACGGACTTCTGCATTCAGAGTCAGCCCTTAATGATCAGTATGGGCAAGTTGTTTTTATTGCAGTACCTGCTCTGTTAGCTATATTTTAACTTTCAAAAAATTATTTTCATTGTCAAAAAAATATCTTCACCCCTTGCTGCAGTATATAGTTCATGTATTTTTTTCAACTGGAAGACTTTAAACTTTTCTCTTCTGATGAATTAAATCAGATGACCTTAGTGGACCTGAGCATAAAAAAATATGGACTTGCTAGGATGATTTGTAGAACCTGCAAGGGTGAAATCTATCACTCTTTCAAATTTCTTATTGAAATACGGTATTGTACTGGATCAGACAGGCTACACAGCGCTATCGTGTGGATGAGATCAGTGAATATCACTTGAAAATGAAGGAAGACGTAGAAGTCGCAAAGACTTTCTTTCAAAGTGTATTTGTTATAAAGAGCCTAATCTTTAATTGGAACACTACAGCAGTGGGCATGTTGGCTTACTGTCTATTGACTGGGTTGATTTTCTAACCCAGACAATGTTTGGAATGAAAATATTTTTGTCAGTGATGATGCAAGAGACCGGTAAATCTAGGCAGCATTCCACTCCTTCTTTCTGTCCGTGGCTAAATGCCTTATTCCAAAAGTCCGGTGTTCATGTTCAGAGCAACAAAGAGCTGGATCAAGTCTACCAGCCAAGGAAATGAATTGAAAACCAGAATTACCCAGTTGTGGGTATTTGCTTCTAAGACTGCTCTTGAAGTTTTTTGACCAGAAAGCTGAGCCAAGTGACCAAGCGTCCTTGAGTTTGGTCTTGATTAGAAAAGAGAACAATATAGGATGTTTAAAGAGTCTCTTCCATATCAGGTGAAAGGAATAAAAAGAACAACCTGGGTTTGGTCCTTATAAGGTGCCTGAGTCCCTTAGGATCCTGAGCCTCCTAAGAACTAAGCACCCATCCCTGAGCAAACACCAAGCTGGGACATTTTGGCACCAAATATATGGTCTCAAAAGACTTAAACTACCTTTTCCTGTGAGTTTCATACACAGTGAAGTGGGCGCTCCCCTTGTTTCTTAACCGTCGAGTCTCTCAGCAGACAGCAAACCAAGAGGAGCCCGAATCGCAGCGCTGTCCTCTGTTGCTTGGAGGAGGGGGAGGAGCTCTTTCATGTCCAGCTGAGTTTAATACTGACATTTCTGGCTTTTAAAACTATCTTTTGGAACCTCGAGGTAAAGCCAGAAAACTTTGCCTTGCAAGAGAGCAGCATTTCAGTCCCAGAAGGGAGGGAAGTCCTGTACCCAGGAGGCCACGTAATTGAGTGTCCCAACTGGGTCCCTTCTGAGAGTGAAAGAGGGCCTCACTGATGCCCGGATCGGAGCCACGGGCAAGCTCTGGGACTCTGTCAGGCAAGCTGGGAGGCAGGGTCACCCTCCCACAGGGTGCTGTAGAGATCACCCGGGATCCTAAGCACCTTGCCACAGACACTTGCAAATACTGGTTTTTAAGGAGCTATTTTGTTTTCACTCCTCAATCCTTCTGAAGATGTTTGATCAACTCATGAACATGGTTGTTTCCATCAGCTTCTGCTCTCCACCATTTTAACTGATGCAGACTAGTTGTGAAGTGTACTCGTGATCCAAGGTCGACAACCACGAATTGTGTTGTGTGTGCAACAGTGGTGCGTCACAGTGGCAGAAGGACGCACGGGAAGGGAGGAGGAGGAGGAAGAGAGAGGACGCGAAAGTGAAGGTGGTGAATTTGCAGAAGCTCAAGCTCCTTAGTGCAGCACCTCGCCAGGCTGCTCGCTGAGAGGCAGGAGCAGTCGAGAGGGTGCCCTGCCGGAGCTGAGGGTGGCGATGGGGGCAGAACTGCAGGGGAGCGTGGCAGGTTCTGTGCCCTTGGGGTGAGATCGGGACACTTAACCTTCAGCCAGAAGAGGGCAGGGCTGGGTGTTCTGCAATCTGCGGAACCAAGGCTGCAAGCACTCGCTCGTGAAGATCTTCAGAGCCGAGGACAAGGTCAATTCATATGCTGGGCCAAGAGGGCCCTCATTTTATTTCTACAGCTATTTTCCTCTGAGTGACTCAGCTGTGCAGGAGCTTCCCCACAGCTCTGAGCAGTGACTCACATACCTTCACTGACTGCCCACCAGCAGCCCCTGGTGTTTAGCCTGGCCAGGTCATTCTCTTGGGCTCACTTAGTGGGCAAGGTATTTCGGTGCTTCTGTATGGTCCCCTGCACAGCCACGCTGACTGGCATCCCATGCGTTCATGCCACGTGATTCTCACCCAGCCAGCATCTCTGGCACAGCCACCAACCAAGTGCCAGGCCCAGGCCTGGTGTGGAGGACATGGAGATGACGCAAAGTCTCCATCCGCAAGGAACACCCAGTCTCCGGGTGCCTCCCTGTATTTGAGCTTACACAGTCACCTCAGCGCCATTTGGGGGAAGTGGCTTTTGAAATAGTAGCTTTCAGGCAGCCCTAACCTGTTTGTTTAGGGGTTTGAGATTGGGGAAGGGCTTTCCTGTTGTCACCACGTTGCCTTTCCAAGGAGTACTCACCTCTCTAAGGCGAAGTTAGTGACTCATATTTCATCTTGTCTTCAAAAAGCTGCAGCAAGCTTAGGTACCTAAATCTTGTTACTGGTGCTAATCCCAAAAGGATTAAATACATAGAGCCTCGTTAAAATCCTCCGAGTATTGAAAAACAGATCACTAGCTCTTAGTAAAACAGTCCAAGGAGGGACTCCCAGACACAGGTTATCTGGTGACTGCCATCAGTTGGAGATGCCGGGAGGACCCGGCACCCGACCCTGGGGTGAGCAGCCCCCGGTGTCCTGGCCTCGGCCCCGCCTGGGATAGATGGCAGCTCTGCACAAAACACTCAACAGTCTGCCCAGCGTTAGGCAGGTCTGGCCCCTTATCCAGAACAGACGTATTTGGATTTAATTAAATCAAGGCTCCCCAAGTGCCTACCCAATTAGCTGTAATTGCTCCTCAGTAGCAGAACAAATCTGAGTTTGGTAATTGCCCCAGTGACATCTGAACATCTGCTCTAGGTCTCAAGTAATTAGCTTCAAACCTGAGTAAGGATAGACAGGTCTAAAGGAAGCTAGTGGTGAGGAGGCAAGACTTATCATAATTAAAAAATGAATCCCTGCAGTCCTGTGACTTGCGTAGATTTGTGACACAAGGCAAAGGAGTTGGGCTTTAGGAGTTCCAAGGCCCCTCGCTCCCATTCACTCCCTGTGGGAGGTTGGGAAGGTCACTTCATCCCTTTATATTGGCTTCCTCATCTGTGCTGAGGTCGTTTGTCCACTCATTTAGGTCATACTGACGAGTGCCCACCAAGTGCCTGGCCCCTCCAGTACAGTGGAGAACAAGACCAAGACTAACTTTGCCTTATGGCGTTCATAACTGAATAGAGATTCATTTATGTTAGAGCAAAACATAAAAATATGAATAGTTAGCTATGGGGTGAACGCAGAACCCCCCGGAAATGGCAAAGAAGTAAAGATTTTAGTAACAGCTTAATAAAAGTCCCTGAGTACCATTTCTTAGGCTCCAGCGTGAGGGGCATGTTCGGTGTAGTTAGCGTGGTTGAAACTGGTCCAAGGGTATGCAGACATCTTTTTAAATTCTTTATTTTCACAGATTTTTTTAACTGGCTGGATTTTTCCTGAAAAAGTAAGAATATTCAAATCATGCAAAAATCTATATACAATGAGTCAAACTATATGTCCCTCCAAACCTAGACCCTCAAGTCTCTTCCCCAGAAAAGTCAATATAGGCATACCTTATTTTAAATACCTTTCAGAATATTACCGCTGTTCACTGACAATAGACCCGGTCACCCCAGAGGTCGGGTGGAGAGGTACAATGGGATTAATGTTGTTTTCATGCCTGCTAACACAATATCCATTCTGCAGCCACGGCTCAAGGAGTAATTTCACCTTTCAAGTCTAACTATTTTAGAAATGCATTTGATAAGACCATAGATAATGATTCCTCTGATGGATCCGGGTAAAGTCAATGGAAGGCCTTCTGGAAAGATTCACCATTCTAGATGCCATTAAGAACATTCCTGATTAATGGGAAGAGGTCACAATATCAACATTCCTAGAAGTTTGGAGGAAGTCGATTCCAGCCTCCCGGATGACTTGGAGGGTTTCAGAGCTTCAGGGGACGACGTCACTGCAGATGGGGGGGAAACAGCAAGAGAACCAGAATTAGGAGTGGAGCCTGCAGGTGGGCCTGACTTGCCACGTCTCATGATAAACTAGAGCAGATGAGGAGCTGCTCCTTATGGAGAAGCAGAGAAAGTACTTCTTTGAGATGGAATCTGCTCCTGGTGAGGACGCTGTGAAGACTGTTGAAATGACGGCAAAGGATTTAGAATGCGACATAAACTTAGTTGGTTTATCCGGTTGAGAAGACTGACTGCAATTTTGAAAGATGTTCTTCCGTGAGTAAAATGCCATCAAACAGCATTGCATGCTACAGAGAAATCATCCGTGAAAGGAAGAGTCAGTCTGAGTAGCAAACTTCATCGTTGTCTTATTTTTTTTGATTGCCACAGCCACCCCAGCCTTCAGCGGCGACCCCCCGATCAGTCAACAGCCGTTGGCATCAAAGTAATACCCTCCACCAGCAGAAAGGTTAGAACTTGGAGAAAGGTCAGATGACGGTTAGCATTTTTTAGTAATAAATCATTTTTTGATTGAGATGTGTGCACCATTTTTAAGACATAATGCTGTTGCACACTTAATAGTCTACAGTGTAATGTAAACATAACTTTTATATGTATTGGGAAACCAAAAAAATTCACTGGACTCACTTTATTGTGGTATTTGCTTTATTGCGGTGGTCTGGAACCAAACCTGCACACAAAATACCTCCAGTTCTCCAGATAATCTCCTGTATCTGCTATAATTTTTCAGCAGATATTCAATCAGGTATGTGTGTACCATAATCCCTATAAAATCAAGCACACTTGTGAGGTGGGACTATTGCCACACACACACACTTATCTGGGTTCCTCAGTAAGATGGCTCAGAGTCACTCTGCATCAGCAGGTCAGACTGGACATCATTCCTTTTCACAGCAATTTAATTAGTCCCCTATTGATGGAAACTTAAATTGCATCCAATTCTTTCCCCTATTGATGGAAACTTAGATTGTGTCCAGTGCTTTTCCCCTAATGATGGAAACTTACATCGTGTCCAGTCCTTCTCTGCTGTAAGCACTGCAGTGAACATTCTTGCAAATACGTCTTTGCACACATTTGCAATATAAAGTTCCCAGAAGTAGAATTGCTAGACCAAAGATTTGCAATTTTAAAAACGCTATTAGATGTGACACTGCCTCTGAGGGCTACACCAGTACACACTCTCTCATCAGTGGACAGGCCAGTGGGCCTGTTACCCACACCCTCCCCAGTCCTGAGGATTGGCAAACCTGTTGGCCTGTCTAATATAAACAGTGGAAAATTATTTCTAATTGTCTTTCTAGTTGGCATTTATTTAACTCTGAGTGATGTGAAGTATCCTTTTGAACTGCCCTTTTCAAAGACAAAAGAAATAGAAACTTGAAGATTTCACCCACCTCCCCTGTCAGCTGAGACAGTGGTTCCCAAAGTGTGGTCCCTGGACCACATCAGCACCACCTGAGAATATGTTAGAAATGCAAGTTCTCAGCCCACCCAGACCTCCTGAATCAGAACCTCTGGAAATGGGGCCCAGCAATCTGTTTTAATGAGCTGTCTGTTCAGTCCCCACGCCTTGAGTTTCTGATTAGTAGGTGACGTGAGGCACACAAGAAGGTGCATTTTGTACAAATCCCAGGCAGCGCTGATGCTGCTGGCCCAGGGACCACACTTTGAGAACCACTGAGCTAGCACATCAGTCTTACAGTAATATTTAACCTTGATGCACCTTTCTGACTCCCTCTTTGCAAGAAAGATAACAGAAAACAATGATATGTGTTTAGGACTTAAGGATTGCTTCTGTTAGCTGTTTGATGGACCTGGAGGAGATGCCTGGTCATGTTAAAGAGGAAACCTGGCTTTGAGGAATGTTTGGAAAGCTGCTGCCAGGCCAACAGCCTGCTTCAGAAGCTTCCAAAAGGCAGAGCAGCGCCCCCATGTGTGACGGTTGCTTACTGCAAGTGCGAAGGGAAGGAAGTCTGAAAAGGGATGCGTAACACAGTGGGGGTGTAACCGCCAGAACGCCTTCTCATGTTGGTCTGAGCCGGTGGGATCCTTGTTCCGTAGACCAGGGGTTCTCAACCCCAGCCACCCTTTGGAATCACCTGGGGATCTTGTAAAAGACACCCATGCCGGACCCTCCCCCCGAAAATTCTGATGTAGTCAGTCTGGGGAAGGCCCAGGCGTCAGCATCATTCCTGAGATACCCAGATGATTCTGATATACAGTCAGATGAGAGAGCACTGCTTTGGGGAAAAATCGAGAAATCTAGACTGGCCTTTTCAATCTAGATTTAAACTTCCTTATTTAAATTTTTTAAATTGTGGTAAAATGCACATAACAAAATTTACCACCTTCAGCATTTTTAAGTGCCGAGTTCAGTACTGTTAAGTACATTCATTGTTGTGCAACCAATCTCCCGAATACTTTTCCTCTTGCAAAGCCATATGTACCCCTTAAACTCTATGCTCTGTGCCCATTAAGCACTAACTCTCCGTTCCCCCAGCCCGTGCCAACCACTATTCTATGTTCTGTCTCTGTGAATTTGATTACTCTAGGGACCTTATATAGGTGGAACCATACAGTATTTGTCTTTTTGTGACTGGCTTATTCCACTCAGCGTGACGTCCTCAGGGTCTGTCCACATTGCAGCATGTGTCAGACGTTCCTTCCTTTTTACGGCTGAATGATGTTCCCTTCTATACAGGTCCACCCCTGGTTTGTCCCTTCATCTCTAGATGGACACTTGGATTGCTTCCATCTTTTGGCTATTGTGAATAAAGCCACTATGAACCTGGGTGGACTTAAATGATATTCTTTAAAGAAAAGAGAATTAACAGTTAAAATAATAGTTAAACTGAATGCTTTCTGTGGTCCATGCCCTGGTCTAAGCCCTCTACTGAAGTCACCTTCCTTAGACCTCCAAACAGCTCTGTGAGGTATTCATAGAGCTGTTATTACCCCATTTTACAGATGAGGAAACAGACCCTGAACAGTTGGGTAACTTGCCCGAGGTCACAGCATTTTGCAGAGCTCCCTCAATATAAATATCACCTGGAGTATTTGTTGAAAGCACCCATTCCCGGGGCCCCTTCTGTTCCTATAGACTCTGAGCCTCAACAGGGAGCCCGGAAGGTAGATTTTTCCTGTATGCCAAGGTTTGTGTGTCATAGAGGGAAGCTGGGAGCATGGGGGGGCCACTCGGCGGTAGGCCCAGCAGTCTGAACACAGAGCCCCTTCTCCAGCAATGAGGCCAACTGCCTCATTGAGGTTGAGTTTTTAAGGCCCCTTATGCTCTGAGAGAGGTGAACAAACACCTCTGACAGATTCCTAACCTTTGTATTTGTTGTGTGGCCAAGCAGCTCTTAAGTGTTTGAAGACTCCCAACCCTTTTTATGTCACAGTACCTTATTTTAAACTTGGAATTCCCTAGAAGTACAAGATTCCTTCCATTGCTACCTTTTGAAAAAGAGAAACTTGGATGCCTGGCCTGGGTGGGGACACAAGTCTGGTATTTCAGATTCCAAATTTCAGAGTCAAGGGTCCCGCGGGACCAGCTTGTTGTCCTTCAGGGGCCTGTCCCCAGGACCCGTTGAGAGACCGTCAGAGTCCACTCAAATCACCCGCCTTATTGAAGCACACGGCCACAGCCTCTCCGGGTACCCGAGGGAGAGAAACAGATTCTATCCCTTGCATCTCACTGGAGACGGCCATGCTTCCTCCACAGAATCACGCCTGGACCTTTCTGTGTTAGGAGCTCGCACCCTAGTTTTTACGTAGTTTTTCTTGGTCTTAGGAGGTCCCAACATGCAGACTGGAGTCTTTCATTGAGGTATAGGGGATATTGTCTGGGAAGAGACACGGCGGCCCCCGTGCTGTCAGGAATGTTCTACATCTTGATCTGGGCAGTGGTTATGTGGGTGTAAACATGTATAAATTCATTCATTGCATACTTTCTTTCTTGAGTGTATGTTATACCTCATTAAAAATAAAAGTAAAAAAGAATAGGGCAACTTTATGTGTATTGTTACATAGTGGTTTCCAAGACATATTGTTAAGACAAGGTAAATGAGAGGAAACAATATATATGCTATATTGCTATTTTATAAAGGAATATAGGGAATTACCTTTACCACATCTTTTATGTCACTTGAATTTTGTGCCATGTGCATGAATTACCTTTACAAAAATCTGCTCCTCTGGAGGTGAAGCCCAGGAGCCATTTCTAACAACTTCTCCAGGGGATTCTGTGCACCGTGCACTTTGAGAATCCCTCCATAGCGTTGTGCTGGCCTTTTTTGCTGCATCCCACTGTAAGAGGAAGATAGATACAAGGGGTGCTTGCTCCAGACTCAAAGGTAGTGTCCCTCATGGTTGCTGACTGTAGGATAAATGTGCTGTTCAAGTGGGGGTGTCAAAACCTTTGAGCCAGTGTCAAGGTCAGCAGCTTAAGTGTCCGTGCAAATCCACACTGTCCCCATGCTGGTCGGTCTCGTCCACGCTTCTTACCATCGTCCCTAACTTTCCATTTTCAGGTTTTATTTTCACACAGCTCCCTGGGGTTGGGCTTAGAAGGATGTGCTCCATCCCTTCACCGCGACATAACATGGCCACTAACCTCCTCCTTTAGCGAAGCTGCTGGGGTAGAACATGGCTTCAGCGGCTTCCCAGGGGGACATCTGCTGACATCACCCCTCCTGGGCAAACTAGGCCCAAACACACTCCTGTGTGTTTCTGAATGGATCTGCCTCTGTTGGCACCCTGTCCTTCTGTCACCAAGAACACTTTATACTAATCCTGTAGAGCATCCAGGCGTCCCTCTGGACTGAAGTTTGTCTCTCCTCCCTTCCCCCAAGCTGACAGGAAGAACCTGCAAATAACATCCACTCGGTCCTTTTCTTGCCGCCATGAGTCATTGCACACAGGGGAATAGCCTCCTGTTGTGCAGCCTAAGAAGCTAATCCCACAGGGTTTTGCTCTTGCTTGTGTTTACATCTCCGTATGAGCAAATGTGCTCACGCACTCCACTCCCGGGATACCTGTTTTGATTTCCATGAGCTTCTCGATGGGTTTAAACTCACCTTTAAAGGAACATTGTACATCCGCTGGGTCACAGTGCCTCCCCTCACAGACACTGCTGATGCCATGTTTCCTCTTACACCGAGGGGCACCTGGAAACTTCTCTGTCTGTCGGTATGTATGTATGTCTCTCTGTCTAAGTATGTCGGCACCCATTTAGTAACCCTCCAGCTTGCTTTTCTTCCAATCTTTGTTACACCTGAAATGACTGAGTAGCCTTCCCTCTGCCCGCAGGCTGCACCTGGGAATTCGGAGCCATGGTGAACTACATCAGGAAGACGTATCCGCTGACCCAGCTGGTCGTCGTGGGCTTCAGCCTGGGTGGTAACATCGTGTGTAAATACTTGGGGGAGACTCAAGCCAACCAAGAACAGGTGCTGTGCTGCGTCAGCGTGTGCCAGGGGTACAGCGCGCTGAGGTGAGCGGCCCCGCTGTGTCCCCGTCTTGCCTATTCCACCTGGTCCTGCGGTTAGCACGAGGTCGTGATGCCCCACTGCAGGGGATGCTGGTCCACAAAGACCGCGGCGGTGCTGTGGCAGGCGGAGCCGAAGTTCCTGGCTCTTGGATTCACCTTGTTTTGCTTCCACATCGTGTACTAGAGTTGTCCTGTCAGACCCCGAAAGCCTGGGACACGCAGCTGTATTTGGGGATCAGTAACCGAATAAGCCAAAGTTCCCTTTAATAGCCGCCATTGCCCTATGGAGTCTCGGGGCCGTGGCTTAATCTGTCCAGGCTCCAGCTGTTTTGTAGATCGTGGCTTCATGAAAGAACACAGAAGACCGGCTAGCCAGAATCTGAGAGCTTCCTCCTAATGCAGAAGAGCTGAGTCTAGATGGCCTCTGGAAGAGATGTGTACAAGTAATTTCCTCTGTGTCCTCACCTTCAAATCTTCACCTCCCTTACGCATCCCAGACATCCCCGCAAAGGAGATGACCTACTGGGGACAGGGTTACCTCGCCCCCTAATCCGCTGGCAGCAGAACCCCATTGACAGCAAGTCACTTCAGGGCGTTCGTATCCCTCTTTCAGTGGTTCAGGCACATCATGAACGGAAGCTGGTTTATGAGCAGCTGGACTTCGCCAACTACAGCAAGCAGGTGCTGGCTTCTGAGCCTTGCCCTGGCTCTGGCTGGAGGTGGGATGCTCTGCTGGGATGTAGAAATGATTTCCTCTGTGTCCTCACCTTCAAATCTTCATCTCTCTTAGGCATCCCAGACAGCCCCGCAAAGGAGATGACCTACTGGGGACAGGGTTACCTGGCCCCTGAGTCCCCATTATTTTCCTAGTCTTAATGCCAAACAGTCCTTTTGGTTAATAAATGAGTCCTTCCTTTCTGCTCACCTTTATCTCTCATAATGTAGTTTAAACCTATTTTGTCATTTTCTGATGGATAATGGCTGTTATTTCTAAAAATTTATCTTACTGGGATTTGAAGCCAGCCTACCCAAAGGGCAAGTGCAGGCCCAGAATTCAGCCTCTGCCTTGAGACTTAGAGCTGGCCAAGAAGGAGGATTTAATGTACCCAGAGTAAACATGAGGTGAGCAGAGGGCCTACCACAGGGTTCTCAGGAGAAGGGCCTGGCCTGAGGGCCCTGTCTGCCCCTGCCTGACATGGGGTCCAATTTTCGGATGCCTTCTGTCATCCATGAAACTGGAATCACTAGAGTCCCTTCCTAAACCAAGTGCTGTGACATTATTGTGGACACTGACTTCGTGCTCAGAGAGCCCTGGATTTGATAAGTGGAAGGACATAGGACGTTTGTTTTCATTTTTTTTCCCCAATAGACAGCATCCTAAATGACGACAGCTTCATTTCATTTTGTGGCAGTAGCGCCACCTGCTGTTGGCAAGAGTGCAGGATCAGCACGTTTGGGGAACTAAGGTGTTGGAGCTCAGGCCAAGAAGGTTTAGGAACCTAGGACACTGGAATCGGTGAGATGCTTTACATTTTGCAGACTATCAGAGAGAAAGAGGCGGCCTTATCCTCTGGGTCCCAAAGAACGTTAACACTGGGGCTCAGATCCCACGGCCCTACGCGTGGGCACTGGTGCAGGTGCTGTCCCGGGCTCGGAGCCCCTCAGCATTTGAACGAGCTCTGCTCCCTGAGGGACACTGCCCAATTTAAACCAGTGTAACCTTTTTTTCCTGCCAAGGCCTGGGGGCATGAGCTTTTCAGTGCTGGGATGATGACAGCCCTTCCTTTATGCCGAGGCGGAGCAGGGAGGGCTCGTCTGTCTCTGCAGAGCTCACACTGCTGGTACATCTCTCCTGGCTGAGTCTGGAGAACCGCTTGTCAGTCCATCCCTCCCTCTGGCTTCCATCCCAGTAGAGCACCCCACCTCCAGCCAGAGCCAGGGCAAGGCTCAGAAGCCAGCACCTGCTTGCTATAGTTGGCGAAGTCCAGCTGCTTATAAACCAGCTTCTGTTCACAATGTGCCTGGACCACTGAAAGAGGGATACAAATGCCCTGAAGTTACGTGCTATCTAGTGGGTTTAACATGTTTCTGTAGCATAAACAGCTGCCAACGAGCTCTGGAAACATTCATGGTCAGGCTCCATCTCTCTGGTTTAATCAGTCATTTGAAACTTACCATAAAGACCCTTGATTATAAATTCATGCAGTGAATAGTAACCAGACAGGAGTGTGAGAGGGAGACGTGGTGACACAAGATTACCCACAAATTAATTTATTCCTTGACTCATTTGATTCATTCAGCTAGAGACACCCTTCTAGGTAATGGGGACACAGTTGTGAACAAGGCAGAAAAATTCCCTGCCTTCATGGGACTTAAAGAAAAGTGAAAGGATGCTTTTTTTTGGTCTGGTTTCAGGTGAAATCAATTCTTCATTTCCTGAGGAAGCCTTCAGGAATCTTATATTGCAGAATTCACAATAATAATACAATTAAAATACAAGCATTTTATAGCAATTTGGGTATAACAGTTATGTCAGAGGGCCTCACACCACTTAATGACTTAGTGACAACAGAATGATATTTACGAAACAGAAAATCAAATACACATCGCTGGTAGGTTCCACACTGGGCATGAGTGCTCAAGAAGTTCCCAGTGAAGTGAGGTCAGTGGGGAGGGATTCGGGACAGAGGAGAAGGTGAGGTGGACAGTGATACCAGGCCAGGGGCAGGGACCCTTTGAGGGACAATAGAGGAAAATGCAGTTCTGCTCCTGGCTCAAGTGAGTGTGAGCATCGCTGCCGTAACCATTGTGAGGTCCCAGTGTTCTTAGCGGGGCTCCCTGACCACAGAGGGGGGCCAGGGACCACTTTCCCAGCTGGGTGGTCTGTGTATTCCCTCTCTTGCTTTTCATGGGCAAACTCAAGATTATGGGTGAGCATGTGACAGAAGCAAGCGCAATCATTCATCGTCCTCCTCCAGCGTTGTGCCTTAATCACATCTGTGTTTGTAGTTGAAGAGCTGTACAACAATCAGTAATTTTGTATTTGAAGCCAAGCAAACAGGAGAAATCTGCTGAGTTGAAACAAACCTCTGTGGGCAGAACTCTGGCCTAGGAATCAACTTAGCTTTACCACCACTAGGTTGTGAGCTGACCGCATGGTTTGCCCTTAGGGCCTGGGAGATTTTTGTTGTTAATTTTTCTAATCAGAAAAATGAGGGTGTATGACATCCCTCTGATTTAGTAACCCTATTCCTATCAAAGTAAAGCCTAAGGGAAAATAATCTGATAAGGAAGAAAGGGGGTTGGTGCGTGGCCTCCCTTCCCTTACCTAGGCTCTCTGCCCCATCCCGCTGCAAAGCCCAGCCAGGTAGGAATGAAGGATTCTGGGCCCGCTCTCCAGTAGGGTACAGAGATGGTTCTCTTTTGCCCACACTCTCATGCTAAACCTCTCTGCAGGTCAGCCCTGCCGCTGAACCAGCTGCCAGCCCGGAGCCCGCTGCCTGGGTCTCTTGGGTCCAGAGGCTCTACCATCCTTCCTCCCAGAGCCACGCTGCTCAAGGCTGGCCCCGGTTTCACCCCCACCGCGGTATGACTCTCTTGTAGGGCCATGTTAGAAATAACCCACGTGTCCAACATGGAGATAGTTGTGACTTCTGATACACAAATTCAGTGGAAAACAAAGCAGCTTTTATTTTTAAAAACCAAGAAAATGTGTATATTAAAAGTAGGGAGGAAGACAACTATGTAAAATATGACTGTAGGGAGGGAACATAGGGTGTTGTAGTTGAGTGAGTATAGCTTTTTAGATTTGCAAAATAAAAGAGCTCTGGAGACCTATTACATAGCAATAAGAATATAACAACACTATGGGACTGTGTATTTAAAAATAGCTAAGATGGTAAATTTAATATGTATTTTTTTCTACCATTAATCTTTTTTTGAAAAGAAATAAAAAGAGATTGTACATGGGCAAAGCCTGGAAGGGTACTCCCTCCCTACCCAAGTAAAATAGTTTCTTATGTTGTTGTGGTAGCATTCTGGGAAAAAATCTTCATGTACTTTAAAGTCTCATTAACAGATTATTTTCAAGATATGTTTTAATATTGCCAAGATCCACATCCCACCAATACATCCCTATATTAATTTGTAGTACCTCTGCATTCTCTTATTAGAGACTAATAAAGGAGTCTAATATTCTAGGGCCTTCTAGAATATTAGTTATGTGTGTCCGTCGGAACCTCTCTCTCTCATTCTCATCCCCCACGCTTCTCAAAGACCACAGGACAAAGCTGTGCGCCTGTTCTCAGTCTCTCTGCACCCTGGGATGCAGTTTATTTGAGACCGGAGCTTTGAATTCCTTTGGATGTTAGATCCACTCTTTCCCTGGTTCGTTCTCTTCCGACTTCTTTTGATCAGGCGGTCCACTCATTTTGCAAAATATGACTTGGGAAGGGAGCCCTCTCTGAGCAGTCCCCCAGCAGCATAGAGGGGTTGGTGCAGCTCTTCTCTGCCTCACGGATGCCCTGGACGTAAGTGTAGAGGCCTGTTTTGATTGGACCTTCTTCTGAGTTATTGAAACATCCATGTCCTTCCACAACACCTTTTTAAATTGTTCAGCCATTCAAGAGGAATCCCTCGCCAACTGGCTGGGAAACCAGTATGGAGGATGTCTTATTATTTTATGTTACATAGACTAGAATTAAACGCATTTTAAAAAGAACTCTAAATAGTTTTGATAATAGGTAGATAGACAGATGGATAAAGTTCTTCAAAAGCCCATATAGATCATTCTGGAGTAAGACTCCCGGTGAGGCCATATGGTTTTTTAGGGTGCTCTCTCCTCCTCACTTGTGATCACACCGATGGAACCACTTTGTGAGGGCTTTGCAACTCTCAGGAGGCATCATCCCTTTTAGAGTCATCCTGGTGAAGTTTATGAAACTGCCTTCCTACCAGCAAGGGTTCACTGTAGATCATACGAAGCCTTCTCCTGGCTTGTCCCTTCTGTTCCTGCAGTGTCTGGGGAGGCCTCCGTGCATTTCTGGAATGGCCTTCTGACCTTTCCTGAGGGTGGTGTTTGTCTTCCCTTTGAATATTAGCTCTGTTTGATGAGCATGTCACACATCAGTCAATCCACAAACCCTTTCACTTTTAGCTTCCCACGACCTCTTATTTTTTAACCATGATCTTATGGAAAATGTTTCCCATAAAAACTCAAGTGTGACAACTTTGGGGAAATTAATTTTATAAATTTTATGGATTAAAAAAATACTTATGAACCACCCAGTCCCATCTCTTGCATCTGGAATATGGCACTGATGGATTCTGTGCAGGAACAGTGACACCCAGATTCACCCCCAGAGTGGAATCAAGCCTCAGGACCCCGGGGTCTGCAGGACGAGGGTTAGCGTGGACTCGGAGCAGCTGTGTCTGGGTGCACAGCCACGGGAAGTGTGCACCGAGCAGGGAGGGCTGAGTCCAGTGGTGGGACTTAGCACCCCGCTGTGTGTTCGCCTGGCATGTGGGCACGGCCACCTGCTGTGGAGGCATGTAGAGGCCGGCCCGCCATCTCCTCCCTCCACACGGGGCCGTGGCGCAGCACCCAGGCCCTGGTTCCAGCAGGCCCGGCTCAGACCTCGGCCAAACCTTACTGTCCCAGGGGGACCCAGGCAGGGCCAGCCCCGTGACCTCTTAAGTCCACAGTCACCTAGTCTGGAAGCGGGGATAAAATTACCTGCCCAGGGCCGCGGCTGCTGGGGAGGCAGGCAGTGACCCTCACGTCCTGTACGCCTGCCTCTAGAAGGAAAAGGACCGCAGGGCCAGGCCCTCCAGCTGTGCCCAGGGGGGGTGGGTCGCCTCTCTGCTCCCTCCATTTCCTGGCCCCTTAAAAGTCCGAAGGCTGATCAAAGGAAAGCTCAAAATGTCTGGTTTTCCTTTGCCTCTCAAACAGCAACAAAAGGTGTTTTTAGGTTTTTCCCTGCCCTGTACCTCTCTATACCCACCCTCCCCTTACACACTCTCGCTATTAAGCCAGAAACGCTTGCTCGCGGGGTAGGAAGCCAAGTAGAGAAAGTGTTGGAAGGACACCTGACGCAGACTTCGGTACTGGCCGCTTCTCAGGCCAGGTGCTGGAGGAGGGTGTCGGGAGTGTCACCAGCAAGCCTGCGGCCCTCCCGGGCTTTCTCGCCGGGGCCTCCGTTCAGCAACGCCAATTTGGTGTCTCTGTCGGGTCCTCTAGAGACAGGCCGAGTCCCACGCGTTCCCGGGCGGGGAGCCGTGGTCTCCCCGCAGGCCCTTCCCCGGGGGCGCGCAGGGGCCCCCCACCGGTGTCACCTGCAGCCCGGCCCTGCGCTCTCACTCCTGCTGTGGCTCTTTCAGGGCCCAGGAGACCTTCATGCAGTGGGATCAGTGCCGGCGCTTCTACAACTTCCTCATGGCCGACAACATGAAGAAGATCATCCTCTCGCACAGGTACGCCGCCTCCCCTTCTCCCAGGACAGCTCCTTGGGGGGCTGATTTCAGCGTCTCTAAAAGCCAGACCTCTTGTTTCTCCAGAAAACAAAGGCAGGGGTGGCACATATTCTCTGCCGACGGCCTTGTGGCTTGGTTGGAAACAGACTTGTCCCAGGCTACCAGATTCACCAACTTGCTTTCTGCTTTGTTAATTCTCCATATATCCAAGACAAACGGTTTCTGGACCATTCCTTCCCAAATTAGAGCGGTCCTGAGGGCAGCCTGCCACCCTTGAGGAGCCTCTGTCAGGATGCTTCTGTGCGTAGGGGTCAGGTGTTGTCCTCGGTGGGTTCTGACCGTGCAGCCGCGTGACGGGAGTGGGGCCGCTGGTGCAAAGCGTAGTGTCCGCGCCTCCCCGCCCGCGCCTCCGTGTGTTCTCCAGGCTCCTTCTGCCCCCCCTGCTGCTCAGGCTCCCAGGTGGGTTAGCCCCCCGGCAAGCGCTTAGAGCAGTGCCTGACGTGCAGTAGCAGCTGACAAATCTTAGCGACGGTTTTACCATTGTGATCATTATTATTGATGCCGTCTCTCCTGCCTCCCCACTCCCATCCGCCCCAGCTGCCCGGGCCGCTCGAATGCCCCTGTGCCCCCTGGCTGCTCCCTCACCACCGCACCCTTGCTGAGAACACCTTTCCTCTCCGCTTGTCCAAACTGGGCCCATGCTTCCGGGCCCAGCTCAGCTTCCCTCCGTGAAGTCAGACCCTCACCCCTAAGTTGTTTTTCTGTTGCTTCCCTGGTGCAAACATGTGTCTTGAACTAAACTGAAAAGTACTGGAGGGCTTGGGCTTGTTTTGATTTTCCCTGAGCCTGGAACATAATGGGCACTCAAAAAATATAGTTTTAAGGGAGTTGTGTTGCCCTCCTAGGAAAGGCAACCTTACTGAATGATTAGTTTCTTAATCACTTTTTTTTTTTGACAGTTTAAACAAAACATCTTGCCATCCATCCCAGCCATGTATGCCAGTGGGTGGGGATCACCTGGCACCTGGGCAAGCCAGGCTGCCTGGCACGTGCCCAGGCCCTCATATTGGGTGGGTAGAGGATGGAGGGAGACTTCTGTCTGTGGGGCTGGCTGGCCATAAACCGTTAGCACTCAGTTCTCACTCCGTGGTGTTTGGCCTTGGTTGTGGGCCGGGCCCGAGTCGGGTGTGGCCCAGCTGAGGTTTGGATGGATCTGGGGGTCTGCTGAGGTTCCAGAAGGGGTGAAGCCAGGCCTCTGACACCAGGTCCAAGTCCACAGCCTGGAATGACAGTGACTCCTCCCAAGAAACGTTGGTTTTGCTACAGGGCCCAGTCTTGCCACTAATTAATTGTCCAAAAGGTCCAGCATGTAATTCTTAACAAATTGGGAGAGCCCTTTAGATGTCCTCTAAGTGTATATACATTTTCAAAATTTACAAAGAGAGCCAGACATTTAGAAATTTCAGGGACACTTTAAATTGTAAATTTTATTCTGTAGGAATCTAATCTTCCCAATAATCTTTCAGAGGAAAAAATGCTGAAGAAATGTGTTTCTCTTTGAGAGAGTCCATGAGTGAGCCCCAGGACATTTCGTTTCTGTGACTCTTTCCCACCATAGGGCCAAACCGCAGAGCAAGCCCAGTCCTCCTCCGCCGTGACTGAGAGCCGTGCTGGACGAAAGCGTGTGCAATGCAATCTCTATATTCTCACCCTTTCAAGACAGGTCTTTTCCTAATAGAAATAATTACCCTTCTGCATATATACACTAGCTTTTTAGCAAACACTCTGAAGAGCCATTGACTTGCCCAAATGCTAAATGGGTTAACCACTGTTCTTCCTTGTTAAGCAACAGATATAGCTTATAAAGGGACGGGTCCAGCCAAAGAGGACAGCAAGTGCCAACATCAGTGTAAAGATGAGGTCCCCACCGTGTTAGGTTGGGGCTCCCCACTGTTTGTCTGACCACCCACCACCCACCACAGAGCCCATCCTGAGACCTTCCTCCCAGCAGGGAAGGTTTTGTAATATTCACTGAGGCTCAGACCTAATCTTGAGTTGGTCCAGCTGCCCCTGAAACAGAAAATAAAGACATTCGTCTTTCTGCCGTTACTCAAATTAGCAGTACAATGTCATCCTCCGGAAGATTCTGAAGGCTGAAGGGTCCAATCGTGACTCTCCCACACTTGCTTTTCCAGGGCCTTTCTCCTGGTGGCCTCTGGTCCAGGAAGCAGGCTCTGCTCTGGTGGTTTAGTGTCTGCTTTTAAATGTTTTTTTAAATCTTTCCTTTTTTTTCCAGCTTTATAAAGATGGAGTTGACAAATAAAATGACAAGCTATTTCAAGAGCGTAACATGATGATTTGGTTGATCATCTGTTTTTATTCTCTCTGCTCTCACATCTCATTCTAGGCAAGCGCTTTTTGGAGACCATGTGAAGAAACCGCGGAGCCTGGAGGACACGGACCTGAGCCGCCTCTGCACAGCCACGTCCCTGATGCAGATCGACGATAACGTGATGAGGTGTGAGCACGCGCAGGGCTGGGGGCCGGCGGGGCCGCAGGCCAGGCGCGCTCAGCACCGGGGTTTCCTTCTGCCCACTTTACAGTTAAAGGCTTTTCTTTGTTTGAGTGAATGTCCAGTGTTAAAAAACTGAAGATGTCACAGGAAAATCCAATAGAAAGAGGATCTGAGCACTCACGCTGAAACCCTGCACAGCATCACTGAGGCTGAGCCGGGCAGCTGGGCTGCGCGCTCCTCCCGGCCCTGCCATGCCTCTGCTCTGGGGACAGGGTGCCACGTAATCTGCTCTTACAGGGGAGGGAAAGGATAAGGAACACCTGTCTGTGTCTCTATCAAAAACAAAAAATAGGAAACAGACCAACAAGTCTGTGTTGCAAGAAAGCAAAGCCTCTTTGGGTCACAAAGACTTTCCTCTGAGAATAATTCGCAAACCCACCCACTTCACTCATATGCCCTTTACCTGCCTGGAAGCTCCAGGCCCCTCCGGGCAGCTGAGGCTGAGACCCTAACAGTGTCCTCTTTCCTGGTACCAGTAGCTTCTGATGGAGGTTAGCCTTCCCTGGAAGAGGTAAAGCTGATCTCTGACCTCATAGTTCTTCCAAAAAGCATGATCCTTTGTATTTAATGATCATTTGATACCTCTGAGCAAGATCCTAAAGTAAGCTGGTGTTCCCGCAGTAGATAGCAGAAATTGATCCAAGGATATGGGATCTTTAGTAGCTTTCTTACATCAAGCAAGCTTGAAAAATGCCTATTAACAATTACTCTAAGGAAATAGAAAGTAGGAAATTGCTGGTGTGTTTAGAAAGTGAGAATGAATTTTCCCCATCATCACTTATGATGGGGTTTGCATGTTTATTGTAGTGTCTAATGGAAAAAAACAAACAAACTTACTTACATTTCCCATTCACCTGAATTTTTGTAAGCTCAAAAGAGAATGTTCTTCCACTTTCCTAAAGCACTGCCTTTCAGTAGTGTGGTATAGCTGTAGTTTGCAAGGTTATCCCCAGATTAGGCAGCCTCTTCATAAACCCGTCACCAGTGACATGGGACGACTGGAGTGCCTTCCAGCCCGCCTAGGCTGCAAAGGGACTGATTTCATGATGACAGATGTTCTGGAGATGATTTCTATGGTTGACCTCCCCCTAGCAAGTGGACTGGAATAGTCCAGCCTCAGCTCTCTGGGTGCTTCCCAGGCAGAGATGGACCCACAACTCAGTGGAGGAGGGCGCTCTTGAAAACCCCAGGCAGAAGAGAAAAACCCACTGTTCAGAAACCAGAGGCCCTAATCTATGTCAGAAAGAAATGAGGTTTTCAGACATCCTCTGGCCTGGGCCTGACTCAGCGTGCCGGTCCCAGAGCCCCCGGCTGAGCCACGCCAGGCCTCTAGAGCACAGAGCAGAGCAAGCTGCAGGACGTGCACGCGGAGCCCTGAAGGTTTGTTGAATGTCAGCTTGTCCCTGCCCGCTGCTCCGTGGGCAGACAGAATCGGGGACTTTGAATCCCTGTCTCCTTTCTATTACCCAGCGCACGTTTCATTCCAGTTCACAGTAGTCTGGTTACTCTGCCAAGAATTCTGTTGAAAAAAAGTTGCAGTGAATGCCTTTCCATTTCAGTTTCTTAGTGTCCACAGTGACATCTGGCTTCACACTGCCTTGAGAGATGTAGCTTCTGCTAATAATTACTATTGATAACACTTCTTGGGTAATTACTCAAATTGGGCCCCTCACCGCACTAGATGTCATAGATCTTGAACGTCATGAATCTCACAGTGCCTTAGGAAAGGTCCTGTCCTTAGCTTCGAGAAGAAGCTGCGGAAAATTAAGCCCTTTCCCTGTGGACACACAGCCAGTAACACCCCGAACTCTGGTGCCTGTGTATATTCTACCGATAGGACAAGTGAGTGTGGCAACCAGAGCAGCAGTAAAAGCAGCCCAGCATGCCGATCTTACGACAAGTATTGTTTTGTCCTTTTCCTGCATGTGTGTGCTCCAGGAAGTTTCATGGCTATAACTCCCTGAAGGAATATTACGAGGAAGAGAGCTGCATGAGGTACCTGCACAGGGTGAGTGACCGCACCAACTCAGTGTCACTGCATCCGCCTTCACACACGGGGTGACCAGCATTCCTCCTAAACTTCCCTGGTGGACGATCAGCTGGAAGCTGAACCACTCGAATCGCTCTAGTTGTTGACTTGGGTTTTGTTATTGAACCAAACTCTGTTCCCTCTGTGACCTTTGCATATGAATCCCAGAGCTGCCCCTTAGCACACAGGGCAGGACCGCCTGCCCCGTGTCTACGTGAAAGCCCTTAAAATTGCTGCAATACCCATTTTTTTCTTAGTCTCAGACAGTATAACCCTGCCTGGCTCCTGCCACGGCTCCTCATGGACATCACATAGATGTCTGACAATCCTGGGCCCTTTTATGGCCATAGTGAATTTTGTTAGTGTGGCACTTGGGACCAGACTCAACGTTCCTGTCATGATCTGGCAAGCACAGAGTAAGAGAGGTGTATTTCTGTACCAGAATGATGGGGAACGTGTCTGTTGACAAGGTACACTGGTTTATATTAACGCAGTTTTAGCAGCTCCAATAAACTACATTAAATTAAGTTTGTGACCAAGTGTAACCATCATGTTTTTGGCCTGAACCACCACCAAACTGGTCTCTCTCATTATTTATGTCTTTACACAGTTGCCCTTTGTACTCAAACGCAGGACCTCCCATTATCCCTGCCCTTGCTCTCCCTTCAATGCCCACCCCTGGGCTTGGCCCGCCGCCCCCGCAGCGGGACAGATCACTGACCTGCAGTTCCGCCCTCCGTCACATGGGCCACACCTCCTAGTTTAGCGGCATCGCCCAGGCTTTCGGCGTCTTCATGTAAGCCATTACAGAGTCGCTGAGCTGTAGTGCGGGAGCCCTCCAGCCAGCACAGCCAGTCATTCCACCGCCTGGCCGGGCTCTTTGGTAATGTCTGAGTGCCCCCACCAGCACCGTCACCACTAAACTGGAAGAGGAGGCTATTGGCCGTTTGCTAAAACAGATGTTGAATTCAGCGCTGCTAAGAGCTTTCTGATATCCACCAGCCTGTTTTGAACCTTCAGTTGCCTCTAGAAAGTCTCCTTTTTCTGGAGTGGAGCACCCTCCGTGTTTCCTCCCCGCAATATAAATTGAATGCGTATGTACATAACTCTTTGTAAAGTCATTCTTCTGGAAGGTGTGGCCATCACACTGGAAACATTGTGAGGAGCATCAGAAGCCTTTTATCGGTGAGCCCCGTGGCCCTGTCTCCATCAGAGCACATGGGTCACCGAGGCTGCCTGAGCCTTGTTCCTGCACCGCCCCTGCCAGGGCAGGCATCACGGTGGCAGGGACAAGTCATACCACTGCCAGGGGCTGTACGGCATTCTTAATCCACCTGCTCAGCAGACTGAGCAGTGGACCCTCTTCCCTTTGCTTGAAGACATGTCTGGTGGGGAATTTGAGCTTTCGGTCAATGGAGTCTGAAAAAGGGAATCAATAATTTAATTCTGCTCTATTTTCTTGTTGCAGATTTACGTGCCTCTCATGCTGGTTAATGCAGCTGATGACCCGTTGGTGCACGAAAGTCTTCTAACCATTCCAAAGTCTCTTTCAGGTAAGTGTGTCTTCCTGTCACTCCCTCACCCACTCAGCATGTTGCCTCAGTAAACTCTGAAACCTTCCTCCTGCTGTCATCTCCCAGGAACCAGCCTCTACGGGAAAGGACATCTCATGGCTGTGCCCTTGTTAGCCTAGCCTGGTCGTCCAGGGGCAGTGGGCGCCTGGGCAGAGCCTTCTGTGGTGCTGCAAGAGACAGCACCATCGTTTATATCCATAGCCAACGGGGTCGGGGGGAGTGTCCTGGTGTTCTACGAGATTCCTGTCTTAGGGTCATGGTTCCATTTAGTCTGAGTTTGACTTAAAGAGACATTCCGACCTAAAAGCTGGCCTGAAAAGCGAAGCAGAAAAGCCCATTCTGCTATCTCTTGTGACAGACAGCTACTCCATCTGCTCTGAGGATAAAAATATAAGACTGAAAAAAACAAAGAACATTGCTCACGGGAATGCCATGCTTCAGGCCGGCGCAGGCCCACATCCATGCGCGACAGGGGCCTTAGGGGGAGCTAGGAGGGCGGCAGAGCAGCCTCTGGGAACTCCACTGTGACTTGGCCTTGCCATTCAGGTCCCTAGGACCCGGTCTCCCACCCTCCTCCGTCCTCTGTGATTTTGTTTCCTCTTGGAAATACTCATGTATGAACCCAAGGGAAGAGGGATACTTCTGGCTCTCTCATCAGGCCAAGCTAGCAGAGTAAATAACATAGCAGGCAGAGGGCCCACGCCTGCCAGGGCTCAGGTGCACTGCTCAGAGTGGATCCCGCAAGTGCTGTGTCACATGTGATGAATGCTGTCCAACCAGAGGCTCCAGGCACAACAGGAGCCCCTCAGCCACACGCGCAGCCGTGAGAAGGCGGCAGCCCCTGGTTCCTTCTGCCTGTTAAAGTAGCAGCCATGGCTCCAATGCTGCCCTGCAGGAATTAGGAAGTATTGGATGAAAAGGAAGGCTAGAGGGGGTCCGAGAGGAAGTGGAGCCAGAGGCGTGCATGCCAGGATCCCGCAGAGGCCTGGAGCACCAGCATGGGCCCTGTCGGTTACTCCTCCGGGAAAACAGATATTCCTGGGGGACCCGGGGGACCTGGCTGCCCACTTCAGTCATGGCCTGACCAGCTCATGTGGGACCAACCCAATCGTGGACACATAGGCAAGCTTCAGGCCATTGACATATGCCATTGAACATCTTTTAACACAACTTAACAGCTTCAAGTTTTGTTTTAGTCTTAAAAGATAAATGTCTGTAATGAAAAATCACTGACTCCACTGAGTCCACCTTATTCTCCAGTAAATAACATAAATGCTCAGAATCCCTACTCAAAGCCAGGCCCCTACCAGGAGCACTGGCATCACCTGTTGGAAATGCAGACTCTCAGCTCCTCCCCCAGGCCCATTAAGGCAGAATCTGCGTTGTAAGGCGACCCCAGTGATTCAGATGCACACTCAGGTTTGGGCCAGTTGCCTGGGGAGCTGTAGCGGGGCCAGTGCCCGTTCTCCCTCTCACACCTGCCCTCCCGCCAGCTGAGGCTCTTGGTGAATTGCTCTGGGTGCTGGTCTGTAAAAACCTCAGGCAATTCTAATACACAGCCAAGCTTGAGAACCACTCCCAGCTCCGATGATGTATTCAGCTGGTGCCGTTCTGCTCCGGAGCGGAGCTGCTGCTTCAAAGCCTGCTCGCTGGCACTGCCTTGCCTGGCCCACCACATCTCCCTCCCACTTTGGTGAACAGGGCAGAGTGAATAGAGGTTGGGTGCCCACTTGGGTGACCTTCTGCTGTGCGGAAGGCGTGGGCCACCCTGGCCGGCTCGCTTTTGCACGTCCGGTCGCGGAGTGAGCCAGAGCACAGTGACTCACTCAGCTGCCTCTCCCCTGCAGAGAAACGGGAGAATGTCATGTTCGTGCTGCCTCTGCATGGGGGCCACCTGGGCTTCTTTGAGGGCTCCGTGCTGTTCCCCGAGCCCCTGACGTGGATGGATAAGCTGGTGGTAGAGTATGCCAACGCCATCTGCCAGTGGGAACGGAACAAGTTGCAGTGCTCCGACACGGAGCAGGTGGAGGCCGACGTGGAGTGAGGCCTTCCGGACTCCGGCACGCCCCAGCAGCCTCCTCTGGAGCCCACGTCCCTCGCCGGCTGTTTCAGGTCTCCCATCTCCCTCAGTGGCCTGGATCTGACCTCACACCATGAGCGGGGACCGCCCACCAGGCGCACCTGTCTTGGAGTAGGCGGCGGTCCCTGGGAGCTCCAGAGTATTTTTGTGCTTAGTTACTGGTTTTCTCCCTTGCATTGTTAGCCACGGTGACAGGCGACAGGATTCTCACCCGCCCGTTCTGTCTCAGCATCTGATTGCTTTTAAGCCAATTACATCTAGTTTCCCTATTACAAATGTGTCCTAACAGCAGTTTTTGCGAGTCAAAGGCTCTTCCCCAAGAAGAGTGAAGGATGTGTGTTATTTTGCAATGGTTGTATGTGTCCTTACTCAGACCCTGGCCGAGTTCTAAGCCAATGCTGAAGATTCAGCTTGGCAGCCTGAGGACCTGGGCCTCCCAGGCCGGAGGATATGGCCTCTTACACAGCAAAGAAAATTCCCTTGAGTCACAAGCCACGTTTCTCCCGCACTGTCTCCTAAGACAGTTCCCCTAAATTTTGCTGATAATGAGAGTTACCCGGGGCTCTTGTTAGAAATTCAGCCTCCCAGGCCCCTCCCCTGGAGAGGCTGATTCAGTGGGTCTGGGAAGGGGCCTGGGGATTTTAGTTTTTGACAAGAGCCCCAGGTAGCTCTCATCACCAGGCAGATTGGGGAAATGCTGTTCTGCAGGGTCTTTAAACTAGAAACATCTCGGTAGCTCATTTTATTGAAATTCCTACCTGGGGCTGGTTCCTAGCTCCCAGGGGCCCCCAAAGTAGCCAGGCCTGTCCTGTGCAGCTGCCCTCATGTGTGACGGGTGTGATGTGTCCAGAAGGACGTGGGCATGCCTGACTGTTGCTCACTGCTTATGTGACCCTGGAAAAGTACCTTTGGACCTCAGTTTCTTCACCTGTAAAATGGGGCACTTGGACCAGGTAGACTGCTGAGATCACTACCCCTTCAAATGTCCAATGACAAACGCAGTTTACTGCAGTTTGGGAGAATGTCCCCCCAGGGGAGCCTGGGGGCTAGGGCTCTCATCGCCACAGGCAGATGTCATCATTCGCCTTCCTTTTTCCTGTCCCTCATTTCATATAAAAGGGTTTTTTTTTTAAGCACGTGATTGTAATTTTATTTTATTTTTTTAACCCAAGTCTCTCTAATTCTGGCTTTTGATACCAAACAATTCAAGAGTCAGATCTGAGTTTGGAGAAAGATCTTTCCAACTAAAGGTCGTGTTATTTCGACACCAGATTTTTAATTTAAGCGCCTACATTTGTAGTCTGTTTGGGTAGATCTTTGCGACGTGTGTCTTCTCCGATGAAAATGTCACTCTCAGTTTCAAGTACTCCTGTTCTCCAGTCCTGTGGTACCTGAACATCTAAGAACCCTGTACTTTGAAAAATCAGCAGTTGCTATCTGGAACTAAACAGAACAAGTGAAATTATCTGGATATTTTTTTAAACATTTTCCTGCTTCATCTCCATTGCTCCAGGACAGACAAGAATATCAGTGGTGGGTCCGTGTGGGTGTTGAAGGGGTGAAGGGAGGCACCTGAGGGCGGGGACTCTGACCCTCGTGGCCATGGGTAGTTTGGCATTGGTCCAAGAAGCCATGACAATAATCTGTAACCCGAAGAAGTTGTTTTCTGACAACCACCAGATCATCTTAACTAGTAACATCAAAAACAGCCATTATCTCAAAAGATTCAGATTTCTGTGGTCTCAACTTTGCTGTTATAATTTCTCACACCAAATTCATCATTGTGACATTTCCCGCACGTTGTTATTTTTCTGTTGTTTCTTTTCCATGTTCTCTTAGCCCAGACTGGCACTTTATCATCTACCCCTCAATTTGGAAGCTGGTCCCTCTCCTCTGGTACTTTCCCTTCCACCCAACAACCACAGCTGTAATCTAGAAGATTCATAGTCAATTCCTACTACTACCCTCATTTCTCAAGACTGTGTGAATTTAGGTACACGAAGCAATAACTTAATGGGATCAAATCACCATCCCAGGAAGGAAAGGTTCTTTTTCATTCACCTTTGGTCTCATCGCTTGACCTATTCTGACAAAGTTGTGGCCAGGTACCAGCTCTATTCTGGAGAAAACACAGTCTTCTTGTCACACACGTGGGTGCAGATGGAGGGAGACCAGAAGGCTCTGGAGCCTGGCCAACGTGGCAGCTCTGGTGGCCCCCTGGACGTAAGGCAGGGCTTGTGGCATAGCCTTGGTAGCCCCACAACCGGAATTTACCCTACAGGACTGTGGGGCTGTGTCCCAGCCAAAATCCTTTCAGTGTGCAACTCTGAATGGCACTTAACATTCCATTTTGGCTCACATGAAATCAACCGATGCCCTGTTTTTAGCTTCAGGCTTTTCAGTCACGGAAATGAGAATGTGACTGTGCCTGTCTTACAGGAAAAGTCTTGTTTGTCCCTGAATGAGAGCACAGAGGCATTGAATCTTTAGAGAAACAAACCTGCCTGATAGACAAGGAAGCAGTGTTATGTACGTGGGTCAGCTTTTTCCTTCTTCCAGGTTTCCTAGCTTTTTCTTCCTAAAGTCATTCCTTTCCAGTGATAATGTGAGTGTTCACTTTCTTGCTGTTAAGGTCCTATTTGGGCCATACAAGACTGAATTTTCAAAGAGCATTTGAGTATTATATTTAAAGTCAGATTAAGGGTATATGTTGCACAGACCTAGACAATTCTATTGCACAAATGACACATTAAAATCCAAGGAGGGCAAGCACCCACGTTTCTCCTGGTTGTGCTGCAGGCCTCCTTAACAGTTTGAAGACACTGTTGAGTAACTGAACCCAGTCAAATCAGGATTATCAGAAAATGGTATCATGTCTCCTTGGTTCATTTATGTTAGAAGGCAGTTTCACAGGCTTGCAGAAAACCTCTTACCTTCCCTGCTATGAATTTGCACCAATGATTTCAGAAGAGAATGAAGCAATTGTCACTATATTCTTTAAATCTCTCTACTGCATGTTACACTCACAGGGAACCCAACGAAATACTGTAAGAGTGGAAATGCCCTGAAAGGGGAGAGATCCTTTCTTAACAAGGTGTAGTGGACCCAGGGTCCAGGAGCGCTGGGTTCTCGTCCTAAGTCTCTCTGTTCGCGTCATATTGTGAGCAGTCACGTCACCTGTCTGTGCCCCAGCTGCCTCGTCTTTGACCATCTCTAAGACCACTTCATCCATTTATGCCCCACTTGCCTGAATGTTCCCACTGGCGTTCCCACCCGTGCAGGTGGAAACAGGTACGTCAAGGCCCAGGCTCATCTCAAGGGGCCTTGGAGAGAGGGAGCTTCTGCAGTATAGGGTGGATGTCTTTGCTGGTGAGGACCCATGCTATCGCCCAAAGCCCTATGTCTAGGACTGGCTTCTCTTCAGTCTCCATTGTCATCTCAGTGTCCTTGGTGTTCTGAGGGTGGTCCTGTGAGCGGAACAGACGCAGGCCCTTGGAACAAGGCGACTGTCCCCTTCCTTCTGTGTGATTCAGGCAGAGCATTGAGACTTCCCAGGGCAGAAGGCCTTCCTGCTCAGGTTTTCATTCTGAAACTACAGTCTGCATTAAGGCTGCACTTTCCGGAGAGCTGAGCTTATATGCCTGGCATCTGAATGAGCGCTCTCATTGTAACTGTGTGACTTGACATCCATTTTGCCAGCTCCAGGGAAACAGCACGTGTGTTCTTGCTTGTGTTTGCCAGGCAAGCAGATGTCTGATGTGAGAGGCGTTTCTTTTCCTTTGGCATTGATTCTGACTTAGAGCTAAAGTAAAGGTCACTGAAACATCCCACAGAGTTTGAAGAACCCAGGTCTTTGTCCTTTAGGCAGGACAAGAGAGTTACTGACAAGCATTTTACTGCAGCATCTGCTCACATATCATCTGGAATTTTCTTTGCCCAGAAAGCCTTAACTTGCCTCTAGTATATCCTCTGGTTATTATAACAATATTGTCACATTGGAATTCAGAATTTTCTGCTGTGGAAGTTTGAAGCCAGGCCACAGCTGACCCAGAGGATTTCTTCCTGTGGCCTGTACGCTCCAGTCATGTTAGGCCCCCCTGCCCTTCAACAATGCGAGTGATTCAGCGCAGGGCAAATGCCTCATCCTCTGATGCCTTCTTCCTTCTTGGCCTCACTTTTTTGTTCAGAGCCACTTTGGGTTACCCGGATGCCTCAAAAAGCTGTGAAAAGCAGCCCGCCCTTGGCATTTAGAGGCCAAGCAATTGAGGGAGAGGTTTTCCTCTCCCTCTGTTATCTGAGTGTCACGCCTTCCCCTCTGCCCCCACCCCGGCCCTGTTCGGACACTAGGATCGCTATCGCCAAATTACATTTGAAGCCAAGGGAAGAGGAACTGGCCCCTGCTGGCCGTGTGAGCTAGAATACTTCCTCCAGCCTGTGTCACTGCTGCCACGGGCTGCAGATGCCACCTCCCAGATGTCCTCCCGATGGGGCCCGTGCAATCAGGCTGCAGAGTCCAGCCCGTGAGCCATTCTCAGACTCCCAGACAGCAGGCCGCTGCCCCTTTGGGAAGAGTCGGCACCCCCATGTTTTCTGAACTGTTTTTCCTAGCATGTATCTGGGTAAAGCTTTTATATATCTCAAAGGAATAAGCTGAAGTTAATTTCTAACCGGAGAATTAAGTCCTTTAATTCAACTTCTGTCAATTAGTAATAAAATCTATAACCTACCCTTGCCCCCCTCCTGGTCCCCATTAACCAAGGAATCTACTGTCGCCATGAGCTGGGGACAGTCTGCTTCTGGCACCTGGAGAAATACCCTTCATCTCAGCGGGCATTCTCCTTCCAGACCCCCACTTGAGCAGCCCCACCAGTCACCTAGAGTAAGAGTCGCTGGCGCCCTCCATCCCAGAGCCGGCCGCTTCCCTCCGGGCTGTCCGCATGGGGTGGACCAAGTTCCCCCGGGGTAGAAGTTAGGTTTGGTTTGGTTTTCGTTTTGGCCTCTTTGTTTTCCTAAAGTGCAAGGCGAATCCGGTCACCTCCCGACACCGGTCCCAGATGACCTGGGTCCCTCCCACTGCCTCAGGAAGACCTTCACTGTACCTGAGCTTCTGACTTCTGCCACTGCAGCGGCCTTAGCGACACCAGGGGTGGGGGGAGGGGGTGGGAGCCCGTTTGCATCTCCCCTTTCCTGGGTAGACTCCATTCAGCCACGTTCTTCTGTTAGCAGATCTGCTTCCAGATTGATTTTTGAGAACCATCCCTTTCACATTCCAAAGTTTTGTTTATTTCGTCTTGTTTGGATTTTCTGACACTTCAAATGCTGCCCTGAAAATAATGTATTTTTGAGTTTGTGTCCTGAAAACCTCTGTGCTGCTGGTTTTTAGGGGTGGTGGTGGTAAATACTGGGTCCTCCAGCACTGAGGTGTTTAAGATTTGCAACTAGCAATGCAACTTTTTCTAAATACGAGGATATTTACCTTTATTAAGAAATTATACTGAACCATGGTGTCCTTGATCATTTTGTGTTCCCATGTTACTTTTGGTTCTATTCTGATTCTGTGTGGTGGTAAAGATCATTACAAACAAAAACTGTAATTTTGTTATCTTTGATTCGAGGGGATTTCTTTACTTAAAAAAATAAAGACTAAAAATGCGGTGTGGCTGTGTGTCCTTTGTATACTGGGGGTTTCTTCCTCTGCCTTCACCAGAAAGGAGCTTGAAAGAAATGGGCAACACACCAATTTCTTATCACCGTGGGTATTTAACCCAGCCTAGCAAACATATACCAAAGAAATGACCAGCCCACAGGTGTCTTTACAAGCCCATCCTCTCCAGGCAAAAAGCCAATGCCCTGAGATAAGAAAGATGCCAACATTTTCATCACTGGCTCGGTAAAGCGAGCCCTTAGACAAAATGGAAAGTGTGGTTGTAGCGTTTCTAATAGTGTCCTCGAAACGGCTGGTGAACATCACCTAAGGTAGTGTGATACGTGGTGCTGTTTTCTTCTCCTTTGCGTCTGTCTGAATCCAAGCATTGGCCCAGCCTGGAGAGTGGTACCTGTCTGTGCTCCCGAACCCCTAGTCATGCACTTGGTTTTCTTACCTTCTCAGCCATACAAAACCATTGACAGGCTAGGTGGGTGGGCACTGTTGGCACTGGAGGACATGAATGACCAGGACCCAAGAATGCCCAATATCAACTTGCAAAGTGCATCCCTCCCTGGTAAGCAAGGTTCCCCCAACCTCCTATGCCCCACAGATACCAGACTGTTTTGATCCAAGAAAACCTACTTGCAAAGACTACTGCCTATTAAAAGTACCAACTGGAAGGGATCTCAGGTCTGGAAGGGATTTCAGGTCCAGGGAATCAGGTCGATGCCAGCAGCTTGCCAGCTGCGCCTCTCCTGAGGCAACCCTGTAGACTGGTTCTCGGTGATGGTTATCTACAAATCACTTGCTGTCCCAAGGGTGCTAATGCATTTTTTTATTATCTGTTTCATTAATGAGCCCCTCAGCTCTAGCCCCATAAGGAGGCTTTCCTGGGGTAAGGACCACACACCTAACTTCATGGCCTTCACATATGACAGCCTCTCTCCTCATTTCTCTTGTGGGCTCCCCCATAGAGGGGTTTACGTGGATGTGAGTGGTTGGGAAGATATTCCAGGCAACCTGGCCTTGAACTGCTGAATCTCCCCTAAAGATAGGTCAAGCCCCTCTCCTGTGGCTAGGTGCTCCCAAAACTTCCTCTGTTCACGCTGTACCCCATCTGGAAGTACCCCGCATCTCTACTGCGGACTGGTTTTCTCTTAGTTATTTCCTCCTCTGATGATGGTGAAACTAACCTGGAATAAATGAAGTTCTAATTTTATTGTTCCTCTTCCCCCTCCTACACCTCTGCCTTCCCATCCCCAGAAATAAACCCCGGATGCAAAGCATGAGTCCCAGAGTCAAAGGGATTTGGAGCCACAGTTGCTAGGCTAGGGTGTCATCCTAACCACTTTATAGCTGTGACTCTGGGCAGGATTTAACCTCAGATTTTTGTTTTGTGGTTTTTTTACCTGCAAAATGGGGTTGATTACAGTAAGAATGCCTATCTTTGGGTATTGAGAGTATCAACTAGACAATATTTTTCAGAATGCTGGTTTTATTTCGGGCAGTGGTTTTGACCTTGTCTCCTTGGTTCCCCCTCATAAATCACCTCCCGGGACAGTGTGGAGAAGAAAAGAGCGCATGGTGGTACAGCTCCAAACAGGATGTCTTAACCGGGCGCAGGGGGAGAGCAGAGATGGGCCTGTTTTCAAAAACGTTCCTGGGCTGGGCAGTGCTGAGCAGCCATATATGTGCATCATCAAACCGTGACTCCACCCCATCCTCCCTTAATGGGGTCACCTTCAGAAATCAGGTGTACACACCTGTGCATTTCCCGCCTGAAAGCAGGGCAGCCTCCGGGCACAGCCCCCAGGGAAGAATGTGCTCTAATTCTGGAAGACAGGTGGGCATGGCCTGCTGCCTTCCTACCCGACTTCTGCAGCCCTGTTTCTGCGTCCTCACCGCCCAGGATAAAACCAAGTGCAAAGTTTGCCTTTAAATCCTTAAACATTAAAACTTGCCAAAGTGGTTCCTCCGTATCCTCACCTCCTCCATATGTCAACACACAGGACTTAGAACAGCACACATTTGAGCGCCTGGAAGCATGGATAGGTTTTGATGCCGAGGCCAGGTCCCTGACCAAGTATTTCAGGATCTCTGGGGTGGGTCTCAGTAGTTTCAAAGCTCCCCGGGGAATTCCTGCAGGGGAGGAATCTTGTTGAAACGCACATTCTGATAAGTTAGATCTGAGGGGGCCTAAGAGTCTGCATTGCTAGTCAGCTGCCAAGTGGGGCACATGCTCTGAGTAGGGAGGTTCTCCAGGATCCTGTGAGCCTCCAGACCCACCATTGCTGAGGTCTGTGAGAGCCGCGCCTGCCACAGAGAGTGGGATAAAAGATGGTCCCTCTTAGGAGCTCTTCAGCTCTTTTCCTGGGTGGCCTAAGACCCTGCTTCCCTCTTCCAGGCAGCCGTGCCAGGCCACTGGGCAGCATTAGACGCCCCCCACCCCCGCATCCCTTCGGTAAACAAGAGTCTCTGAGCAGTGGCCATTCGTTCAGAGGCTCTCTGCAACTGGTGGCCTGTTCCCCTTACTGAGATCTCCACCCACACCTTAACAAATTGCCTCCATCTGCTAACTGACGATATTCCCCGAAGGTCCACGAGAGGACAGCAGAAACGCATCACTGTGTCTTCCCGACTCTCATCCTGTTCAAATTACTTCTACATGGCAGAATCCCTGCCTCAGCCAGATGTCTCCAGGAAGGAAACTGTTCTGGGCAGCAAATGGTTGTCATGAAACGCATGTTTCAGGTAACGACTCTACAGCATCTTACTATGCTGATGGACAGTAATTGCAATGGGGTGGGGGGGCACTTGATAATGTGGGTGAATGTTGAAACCACAATGTTGCTCATGTGAAACCTTCGTAAGATTGTATGTCAATGAAACCTTAATTTTAAAAGAATTGCATGTTTCATTGTCCCCCTTCCCATATTTGGTGGCTTTTAAAAGAGTCATCGCCCCTCTTCCCCTCTCTCATTAATATGGGGGTTGTGGCCTCTTACAGGAATCCTTATAGGCAGCTGGGAGTTTGTGAGGCTGAGCACGTCAGATTTTAACAGTAACATCCACGGATTGCAGACAGGTTCTTCCAAAGGCAGCACCACCTTCCCAGCCCACCCACCTCTCTTGGCCCCGCTTGTCTCTTGGCAGAGGGGCAGTGCCATAGAAAGGCCAGCAGGGGGCGGTGCCAGCCCACAATCAGAGCTGACTCACTGGGTCCCAGCCCGAGAGCTGCTTCCTCATATAGCCGCTGGGCTTTGTTGTCAGACCCAGACCCCCAAGCTAAGGCCCTAGTCCCGCCGATCTTAAAGGGGACCCCAGCATCCCGTTTGGGTTTGAGTAAAAGCCAAAGCTGCCCCCAGGAGCCTCGTGGTCAGCATCTACCTGCAGGTTTCTCCACATCCTGATCTCATTTATAAGTAAGAGCCCCCACAAATCAGAAGATGGGTCTGGGTTGCATCTAGGAGGGCTCCTGACAATTAGGGGCCCAGGGAAAGATAAGAGTCATCCAAGAGGGATCAGGCACTGTTTCTCTTAAATTTGGGGCACAGTTCTTTTGCACAGTAATTATTTTTTTTTAACCTTTTTTTTATGCAGTTATAATTTTTTTTATTTTGGTATCATTAATCTACAATTACATGAAGAATTGCACAGTAATTATCCTGAAATTTGTTTAAATGCTCATTCCTTTAATTTCTCTAACTCAGCCTCATCCCCACCCACACTCTACCAACATCTCCACTGTAGGGGCACCAGTGCCCCCCATCTTGTCAAATACAAGTTTCCACTCTCTTATCACTTGATCCTTTAGCACCATTGGACAGTTACTCATGCCCTCATGCCTGAAACACCTTCTAAGCTCCAGATGTTCCGGGAGACCCCTGGGGGTGAGACTGCTGAGCCCCTTTCAACCAGAGCACCTCCACTCTGTTTAGGTTTACATACTAGAGTTCCATGTAAGATTTAATTGGGAAAAAGGGAGCCTCAACTTTTAAAGGGCCTGAAAGGTTTGGGGAAAATCCTCCCTGGTCAGCCTCCTACCCTTCCGCCCGTAACACCTGGCTAGGATTCCTCCCCCAGCTCAGAAGTCCTATGCACATATCATCTGTGACATGGATTATTGACGGTGAATATTATAAAGAAGGACATTACTTGGATGGTGAGCATACAGCACAAAGCCTAGAAATGAAAGGATGTAAGACATAAATGTATATAGATATACATTCACAGAAACATGGCCATGCTGGAAAACAAGAAAGAGGACTCTCAGTGGATCAGAGAAATTCCCAAAGGAGTGAAAGCATGGGGACTGGATTGGCCCACGGCCCAGCAAAGAGCTGAAGGTCCTGCCCCCATAGGTGGGTACAGCACCAAAGGGGCTTCAGGCCTACAAGGAATGGGGTGACCCCCATGGCAAGAGCAGGGAAGTGTTGGAGTGACAACTGGGGTACCTCAGTGGGAGCAGCCAGGCCAGTCGGCCTTCACCCACAGACCAGACCATAGGAACAAGGGTCCGCCTCCAGGTGGGAAAGTCCATGGAGAAGCTTGGGGGAAGTTTCTGTCAATGCCTGCGAGCCCCGGGGCCCCGAAGACACCAGTCCTTCCCCAAGAGGGAACAGCATGCTCGACAACAGAGGGCTCTAACAGGGAGGGAGCCTCAGCCACAAAAATGAGCACAGCACACTCCAAAATCACCAAACACTTGAGGCAAGCCAGCTCCACCGAAGGAAAGTGTTTGCAATTGTCAGAATCTGCAAAGTATGAGTTCATCACTGTGAAGCGCTTCAGACTGAAGGCAAAGAAGGGCTTTCACTGTATAACGTGAGGACGGCAACAGGACTCAGAGGACATACTCTGTGAATCTAAGTGAGACCAGCTTCGAGCAAGGGGTCTGGAGGAGAGAGCTCTAGGTGCGGAGACCCCCAGACACAGGAGGGAGACCCGGATGCCGCCCTGGGAGGAGGTCCAGGCTCCTGACCATCAGTCACTGCACACACCAGGCTGCCTCTGACTGAGAGGACCAGGCCACCCCAAAATGGAACCAGCCCGAGGCTCTTCCCACCTGGGAATTCCGTGTAGAAAGCACCTCACCTGCCTACCGGCCGCCAAGATTGCTGTTTGCCAGGTCATTTGCACTTATGTCCCCCCGTACCCTAGTTTTATTATTCTCTTGTATTTCTTTCTTGGCGGGGGAGAGGCTTTTAAACCAGCTGCCTTCCTCTTTTCACAGACCCTAAGTAGCAACATGGTTACAAAGCCCATCCTTGAGAGGCTTACTTAGAGTCTGAAACGCAACCCCACGCAAGTCCCTGGCCCAAAGCTTCCCAGGCAGTAAGAATGTAACTGCCCCCAATTCTTCTTCTTCAAGGGGATTTCCCCAGCTTTCCTGCCCCCCAAACTTGCAAGAAGAGTGACACTTGAGCTCCTCAGAGCTTAGGGAGGTTCAGGAACCACGGTCACCTCGGGCAGCCCTTCCCCGCCTTCTGGGTCCGGCTGAGGGGAGGCCCTAGGGTGCTAACTACGGGCTGGATGGATGGCAGGGAATCGCCTCAGAAGGCCGTGTTCTCAGCCCGGGCCCGGGGGCCCAGGAGCTGCTCCGCAACGACCTTGCCGTCGTACTTGGGCAGTGTGCCCCCGAAGTCGGCAGGCAGGATGCCCTCATCGATCTCCTGGAAGAAGCCAGAGAGGTCATCTCCATGGACAAAGACCTGCAGGGAAGCGGAGGTAGGACCCTGAGCTGGGGCCCTGAGGAGGCAGAAGGGAGGGGGCTGGCGGGACAGGAGGACGAAGGCATGGCGTGCCATCTCGGGCTGGCGACGGCCTCCCCACAGCCCTCCGCGCCGTGCTGTCTGGGGTCCACTCAGCCCGGGGCCGTGGTGCAGAGTCTCAGTAGGGCTCAGGTGGGGCGCCCTTGTCTCTCGACTCTCTTCACTCTTGTCTGATGAACCCTTTCCTGCTACAGCCCTGAAACGCCTGCCTACTCACCGGACAACCAGGGGTCCCTTCCCTGTGCGGCCATGCACCCACCCTCTGGAGGAGCTTGCTCTTCAAGAAGGGCTTGACCACGTTGTAGGTTGTGGTGAAGTACCACGGCTGGTGGATGAAGTGGATGGCTTTGAACCGGGCTGGGAAGGAGTCCTGCAGTGACAGAGAATGCCCTGCCCCAAAGTCCCGAAGGCCTCAGAGGCTCCCACTCACCACCCCACGTGCCCCTCCTCACAGCACAAGGATAGACTTGTCTCTTCACTGAGTTGTGCCCAAGGGCAGCTCCCTGGGGGTTCTATCCCCAGGCCAGCGACTGGGGAGCCCTGGCTTCACCGCAGCTCCAAACTGCAGGGAGGAATCCCCAGAGGCCATGTAGCCCAGCCCTCTCCCTGCTGACACATAAAATCTTGCATAAATTTAGGTGGGGTAAGAAAATGAAATAGTGACCTAGATGGGTTTTTAGGTGACCTGAGTTTTTTCAAACGTGCTTGACTGCCAAGTGGACTGCAAACAATTACAGACCACAGGGGCACTACTGTCAGGTCTCATTGTTCTTCAACCCCTCCCACAACCCCCATCTCCCACCCCTCCTTCCCTAGATTCACATAAAGCACATTTAGGGTCAGCTCTAAGAAAGGACTGCCGACAGATGAGTATATACAGGAGTGAGTTGTCAGGAGCACTAGTGACGTCCCTTTCTCAGGATAAATTCCCATTCAAAGAGAGTCAGCATAACACATGAGAACAGAGAATGGGACTCCAGGTCAGAGGTATGGGTTCAAGTCCAGCTTCTGCCACTTTAGTGTGTTGTGACCTTGAGAAGTCACTAGAATCTCTGAGCCTCAGTTTGTAACACGAAGCAGGGAACGCTCTTGAGGATAAATGAATTGGTTAATGAACGTGAATACTTGGCACACTGACCATCAATCACCATGCGATTGTTTGTGGGTGTCAGTGCTCATTAAGGCCCTAGGTTCCTGCCAGCACCACTAAACCCAGCCTGCCAGTCTGTGAGAGGCTCCCGCACGACAGGGTGGTGCTGAGGCCTCACCTGGAGCATGTCCACCATCTTCCTGAGGTCAGAAGCCCGAAGTCCTGCCGCCTGCTGCATGGTAAAGCCCTTGAAGTTCTCAATAATGCAGAAGCCATTGATTTGAGTTTCCTCATTCTCCAGCAGCTTCTCCAGGATGAAACAATAGGCCTGCAAGATCTTGGACAGAGTGTAAACCCAACCCACAAAGATAAGTAAGGCTCAAGGTCCTGAGGAGACAGTCAAACAGTACATCCTTTGCCCGAGGTAATTTCTCTCAGGCCTTGAGCTGGGTCATTCCGCCTCTGTGAATGTTTCTCAGGAAAATAACCCAGAATATCATATACATGGTTAGATGCCAGAGTGTTATCCCTGTGCCCTTATAATAGTAGAAACCTTGGAACAACAATAAAATGTCCAACAAGGGACTATTGAAATGGTGGTACATTTATGCCATGGAATATTCTGAAGCAGTTAAAAACTATGTATAACATTAATTGTACAGGAAAATGTTCACTCATGGTATATTATTGTAGAGTGTGATCCCATTTTTATAATAGAAACATGTGTATATGTGAGTATATGTATGTTTCTAGAAAAAATAGAAGAATGTCAATTGTGGAAATCTCTGGGTGGTAAAATTGTGGATGATTTTAAGTTTATGATGTGATTTCTAATGAGCAGATATCACTTATGTAATAAGAAATATGTAATAAAAATATTCTGTCTCTTTCTGAATAAGTACAATATATATTATATCCAAATATGTGTATGTGCACTTAGAAATATGTGTGTATACACACACACACAAATGCAAAGAATCCAGGCTGCTTAATACCCTGGGACCCGTGCCTTCCAGAATCTCTCCCAGCCCACAAGCCACTAATCTTGGTTCTCTCTGTTCCTCTCAGTTTTCAGCATTTGGCTGGACTGACCCTGGCCTGTGGCCTACAGCTGTCACTCCCTCTTGGCAGGGACACCAGGAGGGAGCCACGTACTGGCCAGCAGACCCTGCCTGCTAAGCTGCTGGGTCTTCAGCTGCCCTGGCACATCCTAGGAATTCTCCCTCTGCCTGCAAAGGGCTTGGTGGCACTGGCTCCCCTACCTCCTGGGGTGCCGGGAATGACGGCCCAATAGAGGCCAAGTTTAGGGGAGGGAACCCAGGCCAGGGGACTGGAGGGAGCCGGGTGAGCCCCCACTGACCTCATCGAAGGTGACTTCTTCACAGTCCCAGTTCTCAATGTTGAAGAGCATGACCACCCGGCCATGCTTGTCGCGATGGGAGAGGACACCAGGGTAGCCAGCCTCAATGGTGCAGCGGACAGCCTCCAGGGACAGGCCGTCGAAGAGCTCGGGGTACTGCAGCCGGAAGTGCACGTAGCCTGGAGGAGGGAGGGCAGAGGAGCCTCTCAGGGCACTAGGCCGTCCTGGGGGGGCCTACAGAAGGAGTCTAGAGACTGTGCTCCTGCCTGGCTCCCCCACATTTGCCTTGTGTGTGACCCAGCTGGACATTCCACCTTTCCGAACCCCATGTTTCCTCTCAAAAGAAAAATGGGCTGATAATGTTGGCCTATCTCACCAAATTGTTGCGGTAATCAAACCAGACTGGGTATGAGCATCCTTTGTAAACTGTACAAACATGGGGCGCAGCCGTAAGCCTGAGGACGGTGACCACTTATTCGCTCTTTCCCCTGGGCAGGGGCACAGGGCTTTCACTTGGGCACAGCGCAGCTCCATGGGGGCAGGGAGAAGACCCCAAGCTGCGGCCAAAACCCAGCCGATCAGAGGGGCCCTTCCTGAGACCAGCAGCGCTTCTCCCACCCACCAAGCCCCTCTAACCGCCCGGAGCCGGTGCCCACCACCAAACCCTGGAGGGGCCCGCCCAGAGGAGGTGTCTGGGGAGGACCCGCCAAGGGACTGCCCCCGACCTCCCTGCTGTGCCCACAATGCCCCAGGGACGCTCCCACCACCTGCCCTTCGGCCTTGCTCCGCCCTCTGTCCTAGGGCTCTCCGCACCCCCCAACTCCCTGAGTTCTCATTTCCTTCGAGGTTTTCTCCAAACATCCCTTTTGCACTGGAGCCTTCCTGGCTACTTTACCTAAAACGTCAACCCCTCAATCCTTTATATTCACTCCCCTAATTTTTCTCATTACCCCTGCTTACTAAGAGTCTATAGATTTCCATTTTATTTATCTGGTTTATTATTTCCACCATTAGCACAGAAGGTCCACAAGAGCTGCCAGTTCTTGTCTGCTTTGTTCTCCGCTACATCCTGTGGCCTAAAACAGTAGTTGGCACAGCAGGCAGTGAGTTAACATTTGGGGAAGGAAGGAAGAAAACGAGACTCCTGAGCCTGCAGATGGCCCATGCAGATACCCCTTCCCTGGACCAGCACCACGACGGATTTCCGTAGGAAACTTGTCTTCTTCCAGCCAGCAGGCTGTGGGCAGTTCTGTCCTGGGGCTCCCTTCCCAGGATGGGCACCACCTCCGATTCCACTCCACATGAGGTTTAGGTACCTACAGGCAGTCAGGCACATACCCACCTTCCCTGCATCCGCCAGAGCCAAAGTCTAGGCTCTCGGGAGATGGGAGACTCCCTCCTGCCTTGGGCACCCAATGCAGGTGACTCAGTTCTATTAACTGGGTCTCAAGCACTGGGAGAGAGGTAAGAGGAGCCAAATCTCCAGGTATCTTGTCCTGCCAGACTCGTTCATTCATTCACTGTCGGAGATGAAAGGGGTCTTCGGGGCTATTTGGTTCACACCCATTTTACAGGTAAGGTAGGAGGCTCAGAAAGAGTGACTTGTGCGGGGCCGGGAATGGAGGGAAGTGGAGGGGTCGGTCTTCTCAGCGCCCAGGGAGGGTCAACACCATGCTCCCCCCCTGACCTCCACTCGCAGCCCTCCAAGGGCTGTCCCCTCCCGCGCCAGCCTCACCTCTCAGCAGCTCGTAGGCGCGTCCCACGTGGAACTTCCGCGCGCGGATGAAACGCAGGAAGAAGGCGCTGTCCCTTCCGTGCACCTTCTCGGCCACCGCCCGGGCCAGCTCCTGCCCCGAGGCCGCCTGGGTCCGCACCAGCTGCCGCAGCTCCCGCACCACCTCCTCCCGGGTCTCCTCCCTCTCGTGCAGCTCGTCCTTGGCCTGGAAGGCGGGTGGGGTGGGGCCCCAAGTCACAGGCGGGCGGTGGGGCCCGTGGGACTCACAAACGAGTCGCTCACCAGTGCCAGACCAGCAGAGGCCCTGGCGGAGGGGCTGCAGCTGGGGCCCTGGGTCTCCGCCTACATCTGCCCTGGCCGCAGCTCAGCCTGCCAGTTAGCATTTGGAGAAAAGTAGGTTAAACTGCCCATCTGGGGTTTGTTTGCAAGAGAGAGCAAAGGCCACTAATCCTAAGAGGCTCCACTTACTGGAGCGCTTACATAGCACCCCCGCTAAGTCTAAATACAGTATGTTTTTAAATCTTTGGTAAGGTTGGTGATCTTATCCCCATTTCTGAGAATGAGCAGACTGAGGCTCACAGAGGTAAGGATATTCTTGCCCAAGGTCACCCAGATAGAAAGAGATGGATCTGGACTTCCTACTCGGGCTGGGCTTTAAATTACTTGGCTCGGCTCCCTCCCAAACTAATTCTGGTCTTTTCAAAGACAAAGATACCCAGCAGATGGCAGCCTGGCCCCTGCCTCAGAGCCTCACATCCCTCCCTCGGCAGGGCCTGGAGAACTCACACGTCTCTGGCTGCTCTCCCCTTGGACAGCATGGGTGGGGAGGGAAGCAGGGGAGCCAGGTCTGGGAGAGCTCGGAGCACCTTTTCCTTGAGATGCCCAGGGACGCAGAGATGGAAGCCAGAACCCAAGCTCAACTCAGCCCCAGGACAGCTCTGCCCACCCCTATGGAGGACAGTCAATCTCTGAGCTGGCCCAACATCCTTCTTTCAGAGGTACGGAAGGCAAGGCCAGTTGAAGCGATGTGCTCAAGGTCGCACAGCAAGTTGCAGGTAGGTCTGATTCTAGAACTGAGGCTTCTTGCCTATGCAGTGGAGGCAGCAGTTGGACACCTGCTGCCTAGGGCCACCTGCAACCCAGTGTTCCTCCTATCTGAGTCCAGGATGATCCCTGGTGCAGAGGCTCTAGGGCCTGGCACTGGTTGGAGGGAACTCTGTTGATGCTGTGGTCTTGGATTAGGCTGGCCTGGATGTCTGGTCAGCCCAGGTGCTGACCTCCAGAATGACCCCTAGCACAGGCCAGTCCATTAGGTCCAGGATGACCAAGAGCGGGGGGAGAGGATACTATCAACATTCGCCCCCGTTGCCTCCCTCTCTGGCCCCTCCCCACGCCCCAGGCCACCTCACCTTCTGCCAGGTGTGGCGGGGCAGCTGGCTGCACTGGCCGAAGACAGGCCCATGGTCCTTGGTTGTAAGGCGCCCCAGCTGGGCTCGGAGCTCCTGTTCCTCTTCTGGGACCACTCGAAATGTGCCCTCCTGGGCAGAGAAGAGTAAGGAGAAGCAGGAAGTCAAACGGGCCTGCTCACACCCTGAACTAGTGTATTTTGCCAAGGTCACAGTTAAGCCTCCTCCTTTTGGGTGGGTCCGAGGACACAGAAAGGTTGTAGGGGTGAGTGCCCACACCCTTGGGCAGACCAAATGATGGAGAAAGAGGGAGGGCAGGAGGGGAGGTGGTGGAGTGGAGCTTCAGGGCACAGGTGCGCTCACCCCGTCTGACATGCTGCCTCTGGAAGACTCGAAGTCCACAGAAAAAGAAAGGCCCTTCTTCCTCCACCCTGGCCTCTCCAGGCAGTTTCCTCCCTAGGAAAGGAAGTCAGGGCTGCAGCAGGTTCTGAGAAACCATTCTGTTATTGTCTCAGAACAGTGGCTCTCAAACTTGCAAATGCATCAAAATCACCTGGGGAATTTGTTAGACGGGCAGGTGCCCGAGCCCTGCCTCCTGTGGTTTGACTCAGGAGTCTGACCTGGGACCCAGGAATCTGCCCTTTAAAGCAGGTGCCTTTGGGTGGCTCTGAAGATGGTTCTTGGGCTACACTTTGAGAAACACCCCCTTTGAGAAGGAGTACACACAAAAATACCTCAAACCTCACTTATTAAGGTAAGCTGGCCCAGCTGGGAAAATGTTAGGGTTGGCCTCCGTTCTCAGTTCCATGATCACTGCAGGAGAAGGCAAGGCCTCCTCCCATCTGTGGCCCTCCTTCTCCAGCGGGACCGAGTGGGACCTCAGAAATGTCCTGGCCTGGTGGATGGCCCCTTTTCTGGTGCATTCACTCCCAGGAGGGCTGATGACAGGCTAGTTATATAAGCATAATACTGAGTGCGGGTTCTGTGCTAGGTGATGACATGAGTATTTTCAAATCCACTGTCTCGGAGCCAGGGCTGGCAATTCTTATTTCCATTTTACATGGCAGGAAACAGGCCCAGGAGAATCAGTGACTTATCCAAAGTCACACAGCCAGTAAGAGCCAAGGATCAGGATTTTAAGCCCAAGCTGTGCCTTGCTGCCAGCATTGGGAGGCAGCCTGTAGTGGCAAAAGTCAGAACTGGCTTCAAATTCTGTCTCTTCTACTTGCAGGCTATGAGATTTAACGTGAGTCTTGGTGGGCCCCTGTGAAAGGGAGATGGAAGGGTTAGGAAGATTTAATGAAATAAATAAAGCAGGGCTTGGCCACCAGAACAAATCTTGTCTATTGCCCCCGTGATAACCAGCTTCCCCGCTGAGTACACTTGGAGACAGCTGTCCTGTTCTTGACTTTCTCCTCCTCTGCCTAAACATTCCCGGTGCCTTCAAGGACCCATCATCCCCTGCTCCTGCCTCTGACCAGGTTCCCCTTGGCCAATTCTGTCCCCTGTTCGCTGTTGATAAGTGGCAGAAGTGGGCTTGAACCTATGTCTTCCGGACACCCAGTACTGCTCTGAGGCCTAGGGCCAAGACATCTCCAAGCAAGCTCCCTAGGAGAGCTGAGCTGATGTCACAGAAAACCCTTTATGGTCAGAGAGACCTGGGTTTGAATCAGGCTTTGTCATTGACCACCTGTGTGGCCTTAGGCTAGTTAGTTAGCCTTTCTGAGCAGCAGTTTCCTCATCTGCAAATTAGGGATAATAAAATAGGGACAACCAAATAGAGTTGTCATGAAGATCCTATAATTTCCGTAAGGCACCTAGCACAGGGTTTTGCTCTGAAATATGGTTCCGAATATGAACCTTCCTTAGTGCCGTACTATTCATTACCTCCACTTGCACAGAGAGACTTGGAGAATCCCAGGGAATTTCTGAGGATCTCGCATTTCTTGAGTCTCTCACTGCACAGACCCAGCCAGGGCAGGGAACAGTTCTGGGGGCTATCATCTACCAGCAGGAACCATTCGAAGCCATCTCTCTGGCTGGGAGACTTCCAAGCATGCGGACACAGAGACAGACAGACTGAAATGCTTCTCTGCTCTCACTTGTGTTTTTCTGGAGCAGGAATGGAGAGGCTGACGGAACTGCCCCGAGAGGCTCAGACAGGAGATAGCGGCTGGACACCCCCACCGGATAAGCAGATCGTCAGGGCAAGGTGCTAGATCTTAGAAATAGTGGGTTAAAGCCAGTGCAGCGACTCTTTTAAACATGCCCAATCTATTAACTTAGATTTTTTAAAATACTGATTTCTGAGCTGTATCCAGTAAAAAATGACCCACCCTTCACTCCATATCCAGGCAGTTCCATGCTACCTGGTATTGCCAGATAAATACAGAAATGCCCAATTACGAGTGAATTTCAGATGAACAACAAATTCTTTTTTTAGGATAAGTGTGTCCCAAATATCGCAATATTTATATACTAAAAAAGTGTTTGTTGTTCATCTGAAATTCACATTTAACTGGGTGTTTACTTGCTAAATCTGACACCAGTTTGGTCTGGCTCAACCTGGAGAATAGCCAGCTGGTTTCAATTTTAGGGTTACCCTGGGATGTGGTCCCCCCACTCCCAACTCCTCACCCCAGTTCTGGGCTCCCTGGCCCAGCCAGGCTCCTACTACTGACTTACCTGCCAGGCGGGCAGCTCCTTCTTGGGGCTACCTGGTACCTGCGTCCTCGGAAGCCAGGAGGTTGCCTCCACTGGGGGTATAGCCCCGTCAGCAGGCTGGGATTAGTGTGTCACAAGGAACTTCTCAATGCCCACAGTTTCCCATTAAGTTGGGCTTGCAGGGAGGCACAGATTGGGACAAGCGAAACACCAGGCAGGGGAGAGGATCAGCTTGGGCCCAGCTGGAGCCACCTCAAAGCCCTCCTTTGTGCGTCTATATTCCCCTGTTCCTGCTCAGCCGTGTGGAAGCCAGCAGGGAGGGTGGGATCTGGGCCAGCCCCGTTCCCTCTTCCCAGCCCTCTCTCTCACTGCAGGGGGATCTGAGAAAGGGGAAGACATGCAAGAAATGAAGGGAAATTTTAAATGTGACTGTGATGCAATAGCAGCTGTTGCGGGCCTGTCACCCGGCAATGCCCGGTGTGGTAGTTGTCACCTCCACAGGGAGTGGGTGCAGTTGGGAAACGTAGCTGGTTGAGGCAGAGTGGAGAGAGGACAAGACAGGCCTACCAGCCTTCTAGGCAGGATGGCGCAGGACGTGAGCCTGCTCGGACCCAGACTGCCCACCTTTAATTCCCAGCTCCAGCACCTCCTAGCTGTGAGAAGTGACTACCTCTCAGTGACTCAGTTTCCTCCCATGAGAAGTGGGGATACTTAGAGGACAGGCTCATGGCCTTAGTGAGGATGAAATAGCAGTGTGTTTAGCATGGTGCTGACACTTAGTAACTGCAAATGCGCCGTCAATGTTGGCAGTTACTCCACATACACAATCAAGACGCATCTGGGTGGGGAGGACTCATATTATCCAGCAAGGAATCCCTCTGCAGCCCCTTCACAGGTGACATGGCATCTCTGCTTTGGGATTCCACTGGGGACAGGAATGGGGGAGGCAATCCCTTTAGAATATTCTCTCTCCAGCATTCCAAGGGCAGGGAGCTCCCAGGTTCTTCTCCTGGACAATCCTCCTTGTTTCAAAACCTGCCCTTGGTCTGATCCCCAAGCAGCCTTCTCTTATATCAGCCTCAGTCTTGGCCAAGCTCCTGTGCCCAGAACATTCTCCAGAATCTGTCGCCAGAAACGTTTTTTGGTTTTCCCCAGAAATAGTTCTTGTTTTCCAGTCCATCCCTACTTGGATAGGTTTGAGATCTCTTCTCCCTCTTTGCCTTCTCCAGACACCCTGAGGCTTGTGAGAATGTCTCTGAAGGGCAGTGCATGGGACCAGAACCTGACCCCTACCTGCCTCTCTGGATCCCTTCCTCTGGAACAGGCTGCAATGCCTGGGGCTTGGATCTCAGGGGTGCAGCTGATTAGCCGTCAGCCCTTTGCTTCCGGCAGCTGCTTCCCTGGGCTCTTCTCTGGCTGCTCTCTGGCTCTTAGGCTGTTTCCCTCCCAAGTCCTCTCGGGAGCTGGGGAACCCCTCATTTTAACATTCTGCTCCCTGGGGTTCCAGTCCTGTGTTGTCCAATAGAGAAGCCAATAGCTACACATAGCTGTTCAGAACGTGAAATGGGGTAACGCAACCAAAGAACTGAATTGTAAAGTTTATTCCATTTTAATTAACTTAAATGGAAATTTGAAAACTGATACTGGATTCAGTCTTTGGAATCCTTAAGTATGTTTGGAACAACTTACGTGCGTGATGCTAGTTTTTCAACCGTAAATTTTGTGATGAAGTATTTCTGATAAAAATTTGGAGGCCCCAGTGAGATGGGCTGCAAATATAAAATATCTACTGGATTTGAAGACTGAATACAAAGAGAATCATGTAAAATATCTCATTAACAATGTTTATATAGCTTAATGGTCTGTTTAATGAATCATTAATGTATCTTAATGATAAAGTTGTGTATATATTGGGTTAAAAAATATACTAGAGTCAATTTCACTTGTTTTTTTTCACCTTTTTTTTTTATGTGGTTGTTAGAAAATCTTTAATTTTCTACTTTATTGGATCCCATTGTATTTCTGACAGACAACACTGGTCTCAGTCTTGATGCAGCTCCAGAGGTGGCCTGCAGATCAAGAGCGCCGGCATCGTCGGGGAGCTTGTTAGAAGCGCAGTCTCAGCCCGCCCCCAGGCAGGCTAGATCAGAATTTATGTTTTCACAAGGATCCCAGGGGATTCCTGTGTACATAAAAGTTTGAAAAGCGCTGTCCTGGAGGGTCTCTGCTCCTCTCCCCCTCCAGCCTGTGCCCATCAGTGCCTTGCCTGACCCTCAGCTTCCCATCAGCTCTGAGGCTTGGTGGGGAAATAGCCAGAGGACAGCCCCTGCCCACCGTCCTCTTCCTCCCCCGTGGGGCAGGGCCTGGTGGCCCAGTTGTGGGTGGTGGCAGCAGAGAAGGAGCAGAGAGGGAGGGCATCCTGCCCCGGTTCTGGGCCTGACCCTGCCTACTACGAGCCATCGACTGAGGCGTCAGGTGCTACACCTGCAAAATGGTGTTACAGACTGAAACGTGGCCCCTCTGAGTTCATATATTCAAGTCCTATCCCCCAGTGCTTCAGGGTGTGACTATATTTGGAGACAGAGTCTTTAAGGAGGTTATTGAGCTGCAATGGGGTCATCAGGGTAAGTCCAAATCCAGTATGGCTGGAATTCCAATAAGAAGAGGAAATGTGGACACAGACATGTACATACACACAGGAAAGACCACTTGGAGACACAGGGAGACGACGGCCATTGGCAAGCCCAGGAGGGAGGCCTCAGAAGGCCCCAGCCCTGGGCGGCACTTCGATCTTGGGCTTCCAGCCTCCAGAATTGTAAGAAAACGTTATTTCTATTGTTTAATCCTCTCAGTCTGTTATGGCAGCTTTAGCAGATTAATACAGGTGGAATATGGGACTTTTCCCAGGTAATTCATAGGGTGTGAGGCTCAGGCAAACATGGAGGGACTCGGGGGAGAGCAGGGGCTGCCCCCTGGGAGCGCCCCCAAGAAGCCCTGTGAAAGCCAGGTGACGGACCCTATCACAAGGACTATCCCTTGCACCAATAACACCTTTGAGCTAAAGGCCCAGCCCTGACAGGAAAGGGCTGTACAGGGCTGTTCAGGGTGCCAGCAGGCCCAGAGGCCCTTTCCAGGGTGAAGAGCTTTCTGTGGCAAACTCTGCTCACAGCCCTTGCCCTGCCCCTGTCCCCACCACGTTCCCCCCACCCCCGCCCAAGAGTCACGTTCCTGACCCTCCTCCTCGGGAACAATAGCACCACTATGTGAGGGGAGCCACAGTCCCCGTGGGCTCCTGGGCCTGTGCCGACCCTATTGGCAGATGGCTGTGGGCTCCCTGGCTCTTTCTTCCAGGCTGGAGGCAGGGAGAGAGGAGGCTCGTGTTGCTCAGCCTCCATTTTGTGCCTGGGCAGGCGCCTTACCAGCCTTATCTCATTCTATCCTCCCAAATGTGGGGCAGTGAGTAGATTCCCCCTTTTTACAGAATAGGGAGCTGAGAATCAGAGAGGTGAGGGGACCTGCCCAGAGCCACACAGTGGGCAAGGAGTGGAGTCCGGATCACTCGAAATCCCCTTCATCATTCAACATCCAGAGCTGTCCCCTCCTCCAGAAGTGAGAGTGACACAGGTGTGTGACTGCCCAAGAGTGTCATACCTGGCCCCTGGCTCCTGGGGAAGGTGACATCACCTCACCTACCTAGGGCAGCACCAGGGATCTGGAGTCTGGCCTCTGCCATTCCCTCTTTGGCCAGTTATGATTCTCCCCAGCTAGGCAGGACCCTAAAGCAGGCCCAGGCCACAATCCCTCCTTTGAGAAATGGGAAAACCCAGGTGGAGGGACATTCGGCACCTTCCTTGAAATTACACAGTGGTAATGAGAGCGCCCTGACTAGCGTAGGCTGACCCACAGGGCTGGCAGCCACCTTGTGCTCTGAAGGGCTCCGGTTCCTCCAGGAGGCATCCTCATTCCAGAAAGAAGGGTCTGTCCTACAGCCGTGGGGCAGTGGGAGGCACTAGAGATGAGAGCAGGAGTAGAACAGTAAAATCTATTGGCCTGCTTGTTCAGAGCATTGTTGAATTAAGTAGGATTAACAAGATGAGGAAAAGCAAATAGGTGCTCTTGGGCAGGAACTTGGCTTTAATTTCCCATCACCAAAGAAAAAGATGTGTTTGCTATAGACTGAGTGTTGTGTGCCCCCAGATCTCCTATGTTGAGGCCCTGTCCCCCGGTGTGATGACGTTAGCAGGTGCGGCCTTGGGCGTTAATTAGGCTTCCATGAGTTCGTGAAGATGGAGCCACCGTGATGGGATCAGCGCCCTTAGAAGAAGAGGGAGAGACGGCAGAGCTCTGTCCACGTGAGCACACGGAGGAAGGCCTTGTGAGCATGCAGCAAGGAGGCCATCTGCAAGCCAGCGACAGAGCGCTCCCCAGACCCCGACCGCGTGACCCCCTGATCACCGACTTCCAGCCTCCAGAACCAGAACCGTGAGGAAATACTGTCTTGTTATTTAGGCCACCCTGTCTACAGTGTTTGGTATGTCAGTGTTTTTAGGGGGGAAGCTGTAGAAACGGAGAGCTTGAAGGCTAAGGTTAGGGAGTGGTGACGGTAAGGCCCTTGCTGTCGAGAGGAGAGCAGGTGGGATTCAGCGCTCTGGCAGAGGTACCAGCCTTGGCCTGGGTGGTTGGGCACTCTCCCGTGCGACAGGGAGCTGAAGGACAGAATTAGTGTGGGTGACGGGGGAGTTTTAAGATTTGGTGGCAAAGTTGAGGTCACCTGCTAAGAGTGAAGGAGGAGATAGAAAAGTCTGAAATAATCTTCATGAAGAAAGGAAGGTGGTCTGGCAGTGTGAAGGCCCCTTTGGGATTGGTTACAATGACTTTTTAGGGCACTGTGCCCACAGTCCTGTGAATTCCCCTACATGCTCGGAAGCCCAGGTACGCCTGCAGCGAAGGAACATGGCGGGCTTCATACAGGTGTAGGGTTTGCCAGATGGTGGGATGGAAGGACAGACAAAGGGCAAGCTGAAGATACTGGCAAAAATGTGGTGTAAATATTAAAGCTTGGAATTAAAGATGGGGGTGGGGGAGACAGTGGAGATTAGGGAAGAGGTAAGTGGGGGCAACTGAACAAACACACTAGATAAATGGGAAGTTGATGTCTGAGGAGTGATTTTGGAGGTGGCTCAAGGATGGGACCAGGAGAGTCAGTGGCTGAAGTGAAATGGATGAAAATGTCATGGAGACTGGGTAGGGAAGCGGCCAGGAGGCCCCAAGTGGATGGACACTGCCCCTCAGTTTTCAGCCATCTAGGATGACAGCAGAAAAGGGGCGAAGTGAAAGCTAGGTGAACACATACCTGTTTCTCATCATCAAGTGGGCAGAGTCAGGCCCTCAAATTGGTTTGCTGATTATTTATTAGCCAGAGCAGTTCACTAGGCTCACTACTGGGTTATTGTTTTTTTTTAACTTTTTATTTCATCATAATTTCAGATTTACAGAATAGTTGCAAGAGTAGTACAAAAAAAGTTCCCATATGTCCTTCACCAAGATGTTAACATTTTACCAAAGTTGCTTTATCATTTTTCTCAATATATACACGTTATTTCTTCCTAAACCACTTTAGAGTAAGTTACAGACACAATGGCCCTCTTCTCCAAAATACTTCCCCAGGTATTCTCTAAATACAGGGACATTCTCTTAATTAATCACAGTACAATTATCAAAATCTGGAAATGAACCTTGATATAATGCGATTGGATAATCTATAAGCCTTAATTAAATATAGCCAATTGTAAGGGTCTTGAAAAAGTTTTTAAGGATTACTTTCTTTCCTGCTTCCCCTTTCTCTCCTCCTCTACCTCCCCTTTAGGCCTTCTAACAGTAAGGTATGGAGTTGGTGAAGGGAACTGACATTTTTTATGGTTTGTTTGTTGTTTTGAACTTCTAATCTTCAAATGATTGCAAATTCACAGGAAGCTTCAAAAGTAGTGATAAAGTCAAAATTTCAGTTTTGAAATTTAACATTTCATAGGGATAATTTAAGTCCTTATTTTCCTAAGGATGTGGTCATGATTTTACACCCATTTAACAAATATTTATGAAGCACCCCATGTGCCACTTTTCTAGATATGGGGATACAAATAGTAAGCTGTTAAATCCCTGCCTCGAGTCCTACCAAATTGGAATTTCTTCAGGGTAGAGCCAGCTGGTTCTTAATAATCCTGTAGGCTGCCTAGGTAGTGTTACCTTTTTATTATTGTTATTATTATCTTAGCCATTTTTTAAGTATATTCTTCAGTAGTGTTAAGTACACTCACCTTGCTATGAAACAGATCTCCAGAACTTTTTCATCTTGCAAAACTGAAACTCTGTACCCATTAACCAACTCCCCTGTCCCCTTTCCCCAGCCCCTAGTAACCATTATTCTACTTTGACTACTTAGATACTTCGTGTGGCTATAAAGTGGAATTATATAGTATTTGTGTGTTTGTGACTGGCTTATTTCACTTAGCATAATGTCCTTCAGGTTCATTTCTGTTGCTGCATGTGTCAGGATTTCCAAGTATGGATAAACCACATTTTGTTTATCCAGTTGTCTGTTTCCAAAGGGTAGCCAAGGGCAGCTTTAGGGGCGAGGCATGGTGTGGATCTTTGGGCTGGGTGCCCAAAGAAAGCCCCTCACATTGCAAGACTGAGTCAGGAATGATAGGGGATCTCCATTTGTCCTTTCTTTTTGGGACTCCTGCAAATATCAGTAATTACTATGTTTTTACATAAACATGAACTACTGAGAAGTCTGAAGAATATTTATTTCCATTATATAAACCTATGTTTAACTAGCTGTTTTCTAGAATGAGTGTGCTTCCCAGTGTACAGAGCCTAGTTGGTTGAAGGAGGTGCTTAATGCTTGCTGCTTAGTAAGGAAGATTCCATCAGGGTGGAAAACACTGTTATTAAACTCAGTCTGTTCTCCTCCTTTGCATATGTAACATCCATTAGTGCTAACAGAAAACACAAATGATACATTTATACAGGGGAGACAAGAACCCTGAATTGTCCATGCCAGGGGGCAGAGCCTCACACAGGCAATTCAGTAAATGCACTAGGATGCACAAATGTAGGCTCAAAAAAGCAAATGAGCCTGTTTGAGCTACTCAGACACACAAATTCGTGGCTGCATGTTCCAGTTCCACAAGCAGCCTGGAAGGGAAATTTTGTGGGGAGATGAGGTAGAGTCATCTGTTTCCTTGGCAAGCTATGGGATTCCTCCCAGGAATAATCTCTCAACTCAGCTGCTGTGTTTTAGCCACACATCACATCTCTCTATTGGGCCAGAAACATGGTAGAAGTAAAACAAGCTTAAGGGTCACCAGCAAAGAATTCGAGGTCGCAGGCCACGCCTCCCCGGGCTGTGAGTGGGAACGTCCGAGCCCAACAATCTCCCCACCCATCCTTTAATGGTACACCCCACCCGCCGGCGCCCGGCGGCGGAAGTGAGCTGTGGGGGCGGGGCCTGTTGTCCCGGGTGACGGAAGTGCGGCGGCGTCCCGTTGAGCGGGCCTTTTGGAAGTTGGCGTCTGCGGTGAGGCCGAGGTAAGCGGGCCGGGAGGCTTCGCGCGTTGCCCTGGCGGTGGGACTCAGCCCCCGGGAGGGAGCGGGTCTGCGAGGTAGGACTGCTCCGGTGCCTTGTGGCGTCTGGCCTGGAAGGATCGATGGCCCGCCAGCCCCGCGGCGTCGCTGGCGTCCGAGATCCCTCTCCGCGGGGAGCGCCAGCGCCAGCCCTCCCGTTAGTTTTCCCGCCGCATCGCGGCTCAGCTCCCACGTCCGGGAAGTTTTTCAACCCCGTTTCGCCTTTGCAGCTCGGTAACAGCCCGCATCACCAGCTGCCTCGATTTTGTTTACGTCTGGCTCTCCCGGGAGCCCTGGCGCCGTTTCACTGCCGCAGGGCCTCTGAGCGAGGAATCTGCTGTGCGCACAGGGACTTCGCAGCCACCTGTCTGTTACTGATCTCTGGTTTTAGGACGAATCTAGTAAAATGCCTGCTGAAATGTAGTGATTTCAGCATATTCCTTCCGCCTGGAGGCCTCTTTGGGTCGGCCTTCCCTTTCTGCGTCCCCTTGGCCGCCCAGGTCCTAGCGGGGGTGGGAAGCGTAGTTTTTACAAGCATGGGAGCTGGACAGACTTGGGTTTCAGTTCTGTCCCCGCCACTTAATTGTTGCTAGGAACCTTGAGGAAATTCCTTAATCTGTCAGAATCCCAAAAGAGCATCCAAATTGGGGCTAATAACACCTTGCCTCATAGGATTGGTGGAAGTATCAAATTAATGAATATAAAGTGCCCGGCCCAGGGTCTTGCCCATTGTAGGCGTTCGCTAATTCACTTGTTCAGTTATTTATTTGTTGGGCACCTATTAAGAGCTTGTTACTGTGCTAAATACTGGATTTTCAGTGATAAAAGCAGAGGTGGCCCCCTGCCCTCATGGAGTTTATTCTTGAGAGGGAGCTGTAGTCCTTAATCTAATAATTATAAATGTTAAGTGTGGTGATAGTAAAAGAGAGATTACTGCTGCTTTGAAAGGATGCCGTAGGGGAGCATTTAAACTAGATTGAGCTTCTGAGGCTGTGGATTTGGTGAGATGAAAGGATTTGTAAGACTTAGCAATGAAAGAGTGGGAAAGTGACATAAAAGGGAGGGGTATTTTTGTTAAGCTCAGTCAAAATCATGTGTAAGGGCCTGTGGTAGGAGGGACTTGGGAGTTTGAAGGACCAAAAGCAGTTCAGTGTGGCTGAACCATGCAGTGATGAAGAGTTAGGAATGGGCCAGACCCTGCAGGGCTTTTTAATCCTGACTTGAAGGTTTCTCCATAAGAGAGCAGTGGGAGGCCGCTGGAGAGGTTCAGGGTGGAGATGGAGGGTGGCCAAGTCACCTAATCTTATTTGTGTTCCAAAAATGTTACTCTGGTTGCTGTGTGGGAGACAGGACGCCTTGTAGTAGGTCAGGTGAGAGGTGATGGAGAAGCAGCCCTGAGAGAGCTGTAGGGGGTAAACATGGACAGGGCTTGGCGGTGGATGCAGACGATGAAGGTGAAGTTAAGACTGTTGCCCAAGTTCCTGGTTTCAGCAGCAGAGTGGTGAGGGTACAATTCCTGGAGATGGGAAACAGGGGGAAGTACCGGAGGAGGAGCACGTTTTATTCCCTCAAACCTGTATGTATTTCCCCCTTCCCGTAATTCTCCCACAGCTACTCCCAGAATCCTGGCTGCCTGATGTACCTCCATTTCCTCCTTTCCACTCCCAGACAAGCCTTTGTCAGTACTGCTGAGAGAGCCCCAGGTAACCGCCTAGCCTCTAGAGTCATTTTCCTCAATCTTGTCAGATTCTCTTTTGCTTCAAAAGTTTTGGTTGCTCTCTGTTACTTACTGAATAAAATCTAAATTTCTTAACGTGCATTTGAGACCTGGGCACAGTTTATTCCCGTCCTGACTTGGTAACCTTCCTAATCCCTCTCCCTTGCTTGAACTCTCTACCTCAGGCAATCTACTCATTTTACCCCAGATAGGTTTCTCAAATTTTCATAAATGCCATCGTTCATGATTCTTTCCTTTCAGTAATTATAATGTATACCATCTGGTTATCTTCACTATGTAAATTTTCTCTTACGTTCCAGTTCAAGTTTTCTTCTGCTAGGAAGCCTTCTTGACATTTGAGGACACATTTCTTTCTTTCTTTTTTTATTAAGGTATTATTGATACACAGGACACCTTTATTTCTTTAGCCTTGTTAACTTCTCGTTTGTTTTTAGACCGTTTAATTGGCATGTTGCAGTTACAGTGGTGCTTTATTCATATCAAACATTGCTTTATTATATGTTTATAATACATATTGTTTGTATAATTGTATATTTGATGCACTGTTAAATGACAGCTTTGTTCTAGGCAATGTGCTAGGTAGATGCTAAAAAAATGATGAAAGTGTGGGCAAAACCTCTGAAACCACTTGGTTAGAATGCAAGTTTCTAATAAGGAAATTCCAGAGAATTCTTGAGATTATTTTGGTTTAGTTAAGAATCACCTACTCATACTAGTTAGTAGTCCTTAGCCTGTTGAGTACCCACTGTGGACATTGTGTATAATATCTATGAAATACTCAGTTAACAAGTAGGGAAGGAAGAAGATGAAGCTTGTTTACTTCTGGAAGTTTCATCACTTCTGACATTTTCCCCATACAGTTCCCTGATGTGTGCGACAATGGACCAGAAAATTTTATCTCTAGCAGAAGATAAAACAGCAGACAGACTGCAGGAATTTCTTCGAACCCTGAAAGAAGATGACGTGAGTATTGGGAAGCATGTTCTGCTAAAAGCAAATGTCAAGCATGATGACAGAGTCAAAGGATGAGTTAGAGAAAAATTATTCTGCCACTTAATCTACCCTCACTCTCTGTAGGAGATGAGGATTTATTTGCTAACAATTTACAGATGTAAAGAAAAGGGGGAGAGAGAGAGAAATAGACAACCTAAGGATGCTTGTGTACAACTTAACATTTAAACAACATTTATGCAACTGTATGTATATGATCAAATTAGTATATTTTTGTGGTTCTTAGAACAATCCTAGTTGAAAGTAATATCCAGACTACAGTTACCGATGTGAGACATTAGATTTGCCTATTGATGTTTTATTTGTGTTCTTCCCCTAAAGAAGATAAATTCATAAGCAGTAAAATATTTTGAAATTATTATGAAAGAGAAACCAACTCTGTCTTCACTGTACATAATATGATTATAAAATGGGACAATAATTACTTTGTTAGGCTGTTCATTCTTCCTAATATTCTCACTCTCCATGTTTACTTCTTTTTCTATAACTGATCTCAGTCTGTTCAGATCCCTCCGTGGAAAAGAAACCCTTAAGATTAACCTTAAACATATGTGTATATTAATAAGACTTTGAATATTATATTTTCAAGGGAATTTTTATGTGCTAGTGTTGTTGTGGTCATTAAAGCTAGGTGCATGTTAGGCTCTGTTACCTGACACTAATGGGATTGATAACAGGGATGTGCTCTGATTTTTTTCTTTGGAATTATCCAAGATTGCTATAGCAGCAGCTTTTTGAGACAGCCCATTGCCTGAGCTGCAAATTGAATCATCCTTTAGATAATTTAACGTTTGGTTAAAACCAGCTTTTAATGAATTTATTTAGAATTATGTTTTACCTGCTTTTGAAAGGAATTTGAGGAGGCTTTAACACTAGACTATAAAATAATACAGGCAAATATATAAGAACTAGAAGAAAATCCATGATATAAATAGATGTTGTGAATTGCTTCTCTGATTCTTGATTATCACAAAAAGAGTCTGTATGTCTTGGTTTTTGTGAGGATGAAATGAGATAATTATATAAGCATTTAACATCTAAGAGACACTGAATATAGGTTGGAAAAGTTCCTTCAACTCTTCCTGGTCTTAAATTCCTTCTCTAACGTGACTACTTCTGAACTTTCCTGTTTTGCTAACATTTCCCTTAAAAGTTTTATACCTCACACTGAACACAGGACTGCACGTGTTTTCTCTGGTAACCATTCCCCACTGAAAGAAACCAGGGCTTTTCAGAGAAATGGCTAATTTCATGGGTGGGCATGATGGATACACAGTGAACCTGGAACATCCTGCTAAGCCAGAAGGTAAAGAAGTGCTCAGAAAAAAAGATGGCGGCATGTCACAAGGACACAGGAGACAGCTCGAAGGGGCTTCATTGCCCAAATGTGGGACTGTTTGAACATCAAAGTAATTTAAGTTCAGTTATGAATTACAAGCCATTAAAAAAATACAGAAATTTGTGAGCCCATACTGGTAATAAAAAAAAAATGGGGACAAGCGAGGTCTCTTGTTAACCATGCTAGAGTTAGCAAACCATTATTTTGTACCTATCACAGTAAAGATTGGATCTGGCAAGAAGCATCAATGGATTTTAAATCCAGGAGAATTTTTTTTTATTTTGAACTACTTTTAAACTTACAGAATAGTTTTAAAAATAATGCAGTTTCCATATATCTATCCTTCCCCCAGTATTAGCATCTTAGACAACCTTAGTAAAATTTTAAGAACCAGGAAATTAACATTGGTACAATACCACTGGCAAAACTAAAGACCCTATGCTAACTCTACCTGATAGTTTTTCCACTGATGTCCTTTTTTTTAATGTTCCAGGATCCCACTCAGGATCCTACACAGCGCTTCGTGGTTGTTTTTCCCTGATTTTCTGCCATCTGAAGCAGTTCTTGGTCTTGGTCTTTTATGATCTTGATCGCCCTGAGGAGTATTGATTGGTTATTTTTCTGTATGTCTCAATTAGTGCCTGTCTGGTGTGTCTCATGATTGGACTGAGTTCATTCATCCCTGGCAAAGGGGCCACAGAGGTGGTGCCCTGCCCTTCAGTGTATCCCGTCCCAGGGCTCACGGTGTGAGTGTAGTTCCTGTTGGTACAGACTGATTACCTGCTGATGGTGGTTGCTGCCAGGATTTTCCATTAGGCAAAGGGAGCGTTAGATGAGGAGCAGGATGTTTGAATGGTCTTAAAGTGCCTCCCAACAAACTGCTTATTGGTTGCAAAGGGGAAAAAAGTAATTACAAAGTGGGGAAATCAGGGCAACACACTTGACTGGGTGATCAGTGAGAATGAATGTTATCAATGAGGTGTAGATGGATATCACATGCCTCCAGGTGTGATGCTCTGGGAGGTATTCTTAGCCTGTGTAGTGGCTGGGAATGCATGAACTCAATCACAAGGAAACATGAGACAACACAAAATGAGGAATGTTCTATTAAAAAAAAGTCTCTATTTGGAGTGTGCATCAACTTGGTAGTTCCAGCCTACCAATTAAAAGAAAAAAATTTAAATCTTCCAAATTAATGAGGATATTTAATCTTACAGTAAAAAGCATATCTAGGTGTTTTAAAAATGCAGTAAAGGGCACATCTGAACAAAGTCCTAATGGAAGACCTGAGATCACATGAGTGGAGGGAGAAGGAAGAAGGGGAGGAAAGTGTCTTGCACACAGCCTAACACACAACAGGTACTCAATAGATGTTACCGTTCTAGTCTAGAGGTCGGTGATCAAGGTGCGGGCAGTGCTGGTTTCTTTCGAGGGCTGGGTGAGTGTGTTGTGTGCCTCTATTACCTACCTTCTAGTGGTTTGCTGGCAGGTTTTGGTGTTCTTTGGCTTGTATCACTCTGAACTCTCACCTTCATCTTTCTTTACATGGCATACTTGCTGTGTACATGTCTCTGGGTCCAAATTTCCCCTCTTAAAAGGATATATTAGTCATTGGTTTAGGGCCCACCCTAATGACCTCAACAAAACTAATTTCATCTGCAGTGACCCTATTTCCAAATAAGGTCATATTCAAAGGTACTGGGTGTTAGAATTTCAACACTTGGATTTTGAATGGGACACAATTCTTGTACATAATGATACTTTATCTCCAATGCCCTATCATTTGTGTAACCACATCTTTCTCATCCTCCTAGTCTCTGCGTAAATGACACTTCAGAGAACCTTTCCCTGACTACCCTTAGCTAAAGTTGCCTCCCTTTCCTCAATTATTGTCTATCTCAGCTTTCTGTTTCCTTTACAAATTTTTTTTCTTGAATTTTCTTTCTGCCACTCTTTTCCCACTGCTTTGCTATAGACTTTGAGTCGTATTATCATCGCCATCTTAGTCATCCTTGTATCCCTAGTGCCTGGGAGAAAGAACATGTTCAGAAAGTACTTGTTGGCTGAATGTATAATCCCTAAGAACATAGCTCAGTACCTAGTACTGAGTAAGTACTCAGTAAATGTTTGTGGAATGACATATGAATAAATTTCAGTCTTGACAGGCCTACCTGTTAAAATCTATCTAAGTAACTGTTAATTGTGATAACCTGGGATCTCCACCATATAGGGACCTGACAGATGAGTGTTTCTCCTAGTGGGAGTTGAGTTCACTGGGGGTAGAGAAATTGTTGCCAGAGACTTGTAGCTTTCCTTTCTCTGCCTGCAGCTGGCTAATGTCCTTCAGAATCAGGCGGTGAAAGGAAGAGCTGCTGGAGCACTCCTGAGAGCCGTCTTCAAAGGTAACAATAATTCCAGCCACTTCCATCCCCTGAGTTCACTGGTAGATTGGTTTACTTTTGGCACATAATGCTACTTTTTTACTGTTTGAAGCCCCACCGAGACTCTTCTGTGTTTGGGGGATTTTGCAGAATCAACTGAAGCATCAGTCACTTTACTTTGGACTTAAATAATTTTACCGAAGGGGGTTGAAATGGCTACCTGAGATTGTATTGCTGGTTTGGGGGCCCATAAAGGATGTACTTCATAAAATCCTCTTGGGTTTACTTGTGCTTTTACAGTGGTGGAGAAGAACAGTATTTGTACTTAACTGGTGGTTAACAAGGGGCTAGGGAGCTCTGGGGTTTAATGAAATGGAGTACCTTGGATGACTTAGGTAGATGATCTAAATTCCTAGCAGGGCATTGCATATTTGTTTCCATATCTCCAATAAGGGCCAGTCCTACATTGTTGCAGATTGTGACTGACAGTAGTTTAATAAATTGTGGTAGGATAAAATCCTACAAGGGAAAATTTTGAAGTAGCTTTAGACTGTTAGCTAGTTATTTGAACATGATTCATTTTTCTCTTCCTCTCCTGCTAAATTAATTAGGTCTCTGCCACAGGGTCCAAAAACACATCTCCCTATTCATGAAAACTTCCAAAATTGGTTGAATCAGCCTTTATGGAAATTTACTAAATGACTATTTTGTAGAAATATTAGAGAAAAGGAAATAATGAAAGAAGCAGCTGTGTATATACTTACACCAGTAAGTAAAAGAAATTAATTTTTTGGACAGACACACGTAGGACAGATATATCATAGTTCCCACTTTTGTAACCGTATTTTCACACTACTTATAAACGTAGATTTGGGAAACCAAGTTTTAAAGTAGCATGAATTATCAAGTATTTGTGGAAACTACCTCCTAAATCATTTTAATTTTGTTAAATTGATAGTGTAAAGGACCGATATTTAGCTAATGATATTTTTAAAAATTGAGATACCCACATACTAAAAAATTTACTTTTTTAAAGTATACAATTCTGTTTTTGAGTTGTGATCAGCATATACAGTTGATCCACTTAAACTAACAGATGAGTTGTTTCCCTTTTGTTGCTTTCAAGATTCTCTCTGTCATTTACTTTGTTTTTAAATCTGTAGTTCTGTGTCACTAAACAGAGCACTTGTTCTGTCTAGAACTTTCAATGTAATGTTGAATAGAAGGGGCAAAGGTGGGTATCTTTATATTTTTCTTGATTTCGTGGAAAAGCCTTCAGTCTTGAATCGTTGAGTGTGATGTTAGCTGTGGGTTTTTTACCTATGGCCTTTATTATGATGAGGGGTCTTTGATTTTGACAGTTTGTGATATGTGTCTAGGTGTGGTTCTTAGAGTTCATTGAGATTCTTGAATGTGTAAGTGCTTTTCATTAACATTGGGAAGGTTTTGGTCATTTACTTCTTTCTACCCTCTTCTGTCTTTCCTTCCGGCTGTGTTGATACTCACGATGGTGTCCCACAGGTCTCTGGGGCTCTGTCTGTCTTTTTCTTTTTGTCCCTCAGACTGGATAATCCGGGTAACTACCCTCCCTTCAAGTTCTCTAATTCCTTTTTCTACCATGTCAAATCTGTTGAGCCCCCCTATACTGGGTTTTTCAGTTATTGTACTTTTCAGTTCCAGAATTTTTATTTGGTTCTTTTTAATAATTTCTACCTGTTGATATTCTCTATTCAGTGAGACATCACTCCTGTATTTTCCTTTAGTTCTTTAGATATGGTTTCTTTTTGTTCTTCGAACATAATTGAAATAGCTGATTTAAAATCTCTCTAATTTAATCTAATGTCTGGGCTCTCTCAAAGACAGTTTCCTTGATTTGTTTTTTTTCCTGTTTTGGGGCCATATTCTCATTTCCCTTCAGGTCTTATAAATTTTTTGTTGAAAACTGGACATATTAGATGATACTTCATGGAAACTCCAAAAGTCAGATATCAGTGTCCCCGCCCCTCCCACATTCCCACCCCAGACATCTGGTGCTGTTCTCGTGTTCCTTTTGTTTTTATAGTGGCTCTTCTGAAGAGTTTTATAAAATATGTATATTATTTATTGTGTACAGGCACCACTGTGTATGGCCACTGAAGTCTTGGGTTAACTTTGTGTTCAGTTAGTGACTGGTTAAGGATTTCCTCAGATGCCCAGAACCAGTGAGCTTCCCAGTCTTTGCTGAGGGGCCCTGCGCGTGTCGGGGGCACACTCGCAGTGCTCAGCAGGTAGTCTGTAACTCCTTACAGCCTTTCCGCTTGTGCCGAGCCCACGGTCAGGCAGAGGCGAGAGCGAAGGCTCCTGGTGGGTCTGGCCTGGCCATGTGCAGTCCTGAGTATCTGCCTGGCTGTCTAGATTCCCAGGAATATGTCAGAATGTTTCAAAACCCCCTATGCACATATTTTCCAGGATTTCCTTGAAAAGTGTTTGGTTAGCTTCTTGCTTGTCCAACTGCTGTTGCTCCCTCAAGGCAGCTAAAATACTAATCAGCTAACTGACTTAGACAAAAGCCCTAGGTTAAGACTGTGTGCACTGGGCAAGTTCTAAATCACGTAAAATAAAGACAAGTTTAAATAAAGACAAGTTTTGCTAGTGAAAATTGCCAGGGAGCAGCCTGATAGATCATATAATGACAAATGACTGTTATCTAGGAATTGGGCTTTGGAGGAGGCTGAACCATATTCTGTCCCCTCCAGAGGCCGCTAGACATTGACCTTAATCACGACAGGGAGGCTGTTGGTTTTAAAGACTACTAGGCTGGGTGGTGGGTTGGGGGGACGGGGCATGTTAAAACATCACAGAGTTGCTGTTCTTACTGAGATTCAGCTGCTCTTCTTAAGTAAACACTTCCTGGATTGTTACAAGCCTTTGGTTAATTTCCAGAGTTCTGAACAAGTTGTTTCTCACAATTTTTGTTAGTGTTCTTACTGCTTTTATGAAACAGGATTTTCTAAAGTCTTTATTACTCCACCATTCCTGCTGACTTCACTCAGTGGTGATGTTTTGAAGTGAAGTATGTTAAAGACATTGAATTTGGGTTACTGGACCCAAAAGGGGCTATATTAGAAGGTATCTCTCCTGTCCTATGGAATTTTTTTGAAAATTAATGAGTAGCTGGGAGATGACAATTCGGTCATCTACCTAATTTAAATTTTTCAAAGTACCTGTGTATTGCTGTTCTAAACCATAGTGTAATCAGTAGTTTGATAATTCTTTTTCTGTATTAAACTATAGAGCTATTTGTCTTTCCTCTGTGCTCTTCAACCGTGTAAGACTTCTTCTTTTTTTCTTTGTTTCTGTACCACCTTTTTAAAACAATAAGGTTCTCCCTGCTCTGAGGAAGATGGAGCTCTTAGGAGACTTAAGGTATATACTTGTTGTATCCAGTTGGTGGAATCGGGGGATTTACAGAGAGAAGTAGCATCTGAGATCATAGGATTACTAATGTTGGAGGTGAGATGGAAAACAAAATCTTCTTTGGTTTTGGGTAACTTTTGGGAGGTTTGTCATTTGTTGAGGGAAGGAAAACCAAACCTAGCATAGTCCTATTTATGAATAAGAGCTACTGTTAAAAAACAAAATAGTTGATAGATGGACCATAAACCATTTAGATGGTTGCATTATGTTCCTGGTATCATGGACATGTATCTATTTGAAGAGTTGGCATATTTGAAAACCTAGGGAACTGGTGGTGCATTCCGACCTTTGGAAACCCTTTACAATTGTTAAGTTTGTACCAGAGCAGAACAATTCCTTGAATCCCCTAGAGGACCAGTTCTGGGTTTCAATGCTAATTCCATTAATTCAGCAAAAGACTCTCATTTCTTTGGAAGAGATAACAAACAGATTTATATTTCTGTTTAACATTTTCTTTATCTCATCAATGTTTAGGCCCCCAGTTTTCCAGGAGTACTACTGATTGAGTTAGCCAATGAGTTCATTGGTGCTATCAAACAGGGCAGCCTCAAGAATGGAAAATCTTTGGAGTTGTTACCCGTCATCCTCACTGCCCTTGCTACTAAAAAGGAAAGTCTGGCTTATGGAAAAGGTAATTTCTTCCAATTTTAGTGGCCCTGTCTCTATTCGGTTAATCAGGTTTATTTCTTAGTGTATTTTGCATTTGTAGGTGAACTGAGTGGGGAAGAATGTAAGAAGCAGCTGATTAGCACCCTCTGTTCTGGCACGTGAGTCTTTCTAATTAATATATAAAACTTTCTCAGGACTACAAGTGACCAAAAAAAGGATTGGCATTTATTTTAGGAATTTATATCACTGAAGTTTTCAGTCTGTTTTTTGTTTACAATGTGCCACTATAAGACCATTTAGTCTGTGATGAATTTTTGAGAGATTATTTATATATATTCTGTGTTCTAAGACTATATAGGTTTTATTTTACTTGACTATCCATCTTAACATAGCAGTTTAGTCCTCTAGCATTACTTGGAGTCCCAAGGCCCTTAAGTCTGAGAAGTTCCCCTGCTGCTGTGTCTTTTATATTTTTTTAAGGGAGTGGGGTATGTAAATAATATTTGCATCTTTAAACCAGAAATATAGGAATCTACCTCAAGGAAAGACTCCAACATATACGAAAATCCTCATACATGAACATACTAAATACATAAATTGGTGACCAACTTAAGCATACAGTAATAGAGACATGTACGTTATGGTATGTAAGTTCTGTAAGTTAAATTGTATAATACTGTGATTGTGCTTGGATAGAGTAAAAAGAACCAGAAGGTAATACCCAAGATTATGTAAGCCAGAGATAATTGCTTTTATGGTTTCTTACAAAAGATCCCTTACATAAATAATTTTAGGCATGTATCAGCATATGGGTATTTAACCATTTTATTCATTTGTTTTTGATTTCACAAATGTTTAGTCAGTATACATTGCTATATACCTTGCATTTTTCATTTAATAGATCTGTTCATGTCAGCACATGTAACTGCATCATTCTTTTTAACAATTCCATAATATTTTGTTATATTATTAGCCTAATCTCCAATTGTTAGGTTGTTTATATTTTGCTATTATAAAAAATGTTGCACTGAATATCCTTATATATCTAGGTAACCCTTTATAAGCATGTACATGGGATATATTTATAATAGTAAATTGAGTGTGTCTGTGGTTATGTCCATTTTTAAAGTTGGCGAATATTGCCAACTTGTCTTCCCAGAGGGTTTTATAAGTGTAGACTCCCTAAAACAGTGAAGAGTGTTTTCCAAAGTCTCACTCTTCCCAAAGTCTGTATATCATCAGACTTTGATTTTGCTAGTCTGACAGGTTAAAAACAGTTATTTCATTGTTTTAAAATGTCATTTCTTTATCCTTGTTTCTCAGTGGTACCAAATCAAATTTGAAATGACCCCAGTTTTTTTCCTTTTTACTAATTTTACAAAATATTATGCAAACAAGTTAAAATGAGATAAACTTTCATATTCCATGTCATTTTCTTTAACCAGATGGGATCAGCAATATGTAATCCAGCTCACCTCCATGTTCAAGTAAGCATCATTGTTCCCTTTTCTCTGTATCCTTCTGTGTGAACTAAATTGAAATGTACCAAGTTCAAACACTACTCTCCCCCGAGTAAGAGTCCCTCAAGTAAGGTATCTCGGTTTTCCATTACAGGATTTCCCCACCTCTTTTTGCTTTAATTGTTTACTTAAACTAGAACTATGATTATTTTCCAAGGTGACTTCGCTTACGTAAGGTTAGAGAAAAATCAAAAGGGCAGCTGTGATCTTCTAGTGTCTCCCGACTTAGGCTCTGGCCTAACCGGGCCCTGGTCTCCAGAGTCTTTGATCCACAGGGATGTCCCCCTGGCTGCAGAAGAGGTGGAGTTTGTGATGGGAAAAGTGTTGAAGATGTTCTCCAAATTGAATCTCCAAGAAGTACCACCTTTGATATATCAGCTTTTGATTCTCTCCTCAAAGGTATAAATAAAAGTTTTTTTTTTAAGTTTTATTGAACTTTATTCACATTGATTCATCCCCTAATACTAGCCAACTGAGACCAGCATTTGCACTCAAGATTTAAATTCTGTCAAGTGCTAGTGGCATATACACAAATAATTTAGGATTTTTTTCAGTAACCAGTAGATAAAAATATTTCTCATGTTTAATAATGTTTATAACCTTGTTCAGGTGATCATTACATTATTTTCCACATTACATTTTCTATTAAGTTCAACAATTTTCTTCTATTTTGACTCCATATCTTCTCATAATAATAGGACACATAGTTCAAAACATTAAAACTAGCTCATGGACAGATTGTAACCTCACTAGTGGAAGTAGGGATTTACTAATATGAACCACTGTGTTGTATATTTGAATCCAATCAAAGATTACATATCAGTGATACTTCAGTAAAAAAGAAACATGAACTTTGAAAATAAGATACTCTATACTTAAGGTAGCAGGTATAGAGGTACATCTAGGAACGCTAAAATTAATGCATGCTGACTTCAGTATAACTGCAAGAATGGACGCTTGAGCACAATTAATTAAAAATATCTTATTCAATTAAAAAAAAACTAGCTCATGGTATTAGACTGTTTAAGAAATCCTAGTTTGAGAATTAAAGAACTGACTCTGGAGTACTTAAAATGATGGTTCTATGTCATGGTCCATGTATATAAATTAGCTAAATTTTAAACAAAAATGTTGAAGTCTAAGTTACCTTACTCGTTCAGAAGAAGAAATCTCTATTCTTTTTACACAGACATCAGAAAGTTCACGGTACTTTCCTGATAGAAGATACTTTTCTCTTAACACAATTTTATTTATTATTGTTACCTGCCTTTAAACTGCCTGCTACTGACTGCTATAAATGCAAAATAACGTTTTCTTCTAATTTTCTAGCTGCAGTGTTGACTAAGGTACTTATTTATTATTTATATGGATGTATATGTCATGGTCAGTGAAGAAGAATATTGTCCACTTTGAATTGGACTTGTTTGTTTTTCAAATAGCAAATCACTAACTGGTATGCAACTTGGATAGCCCAGTTTTTTTTCTTTTTTAGTTTCAAAGCTTTTCACTGCTTTTTTCAAAATGAAAAAGATCTTACGCTCCTTCAATAAAGTACTTACACAATGACAATGTAAATTGTGGGCCAAAATATTGTTCATTCATGAGGGTTAAACTACTACACATTTATGCTTACATTTCTCTCATGGGAAACAACTTTTTCAACTAGAGAAGTTCCTTTTCCTTTAGTCTTATGGACTCAACTTAATTCCAGAGTTACTTAGGTTAGTACATTCTCTTCCCACCCCACTTCAGTGAGGTAATTTCATGTCTATAATATAGTTAGATTCTCTTGTCATATTCTGCCTTCATTTCAAGGATCCCTGGCCTCCTGCATTTTAAAAACGTGCATATATTAAGTTTCATTCGGTGCTATAGAATTTTATGAGTTTTAACAAATGTATAATGTTACTCATCCACCATTAAGATTTCATACAGAATAGTTTTTTTTTTTTTTTTTTTTTAACTCTAATTGAATGACCAGTTAGGGTCATTCAACTTACACTCTTGGTTTATATACTGAAGTATACAGATGATAACATTTCATGAATGATGATTTTACCTAGTCAAAAGGTCATGTTTCTCAGCCAGAGAAAACATACATTATCTCTTGTACTACCCCATTTAGTCTGTATGTGCGTGTGGTAGTACCAGACCTAGAGATCTTGGAGTCGACTGTAGGCCCCTTAAAGTCTGGCATTAAGATGTATTTCAAAACCCAATTTCAGCCTGAAAGGGTTCTATACATTCTTAGTGTGGTTTTAGGTTGTAATTTATTTACCTATTTAAATTTATATTTGAGGATCCTTTAAGCTGAAAAGTAGTTTTAAGATTTTCCTGCCTTTTATGGAGAGACCTTACCTATTTTGTATTTTTTCAGGGAGGCAGGAAGAGAGTTTTGGAAGGAATCATAGCTTTCTTCAGTGACCTAGATAAGCAGCACAATGAGGAGCAGAGTGGTGATGAGTGAGTAACACTATAGGAATAGTCGTTTTTACAAGTTCATCTTCTCTTTGCGTATTTTAGTTCTTCATTGTTCCCTAATCTTTAAGCCCCTTCCTTCACCTCAGCACAGACCTTCCCTGATCCTTTCCTAGCTACTTAGTCGTAAAGCTAAAAGAATAGTGCGGCCTCTTCAACTGTCATCTGCACCTTTCCAGGAAAATAGCAGTGATTATTCTGTAAGTCGCAAGTTTAAAAGCTACTTGTTAAGTATCTGCTCTGTGCCAGGCACTATTTGGCCCTGGGACTACAGCGATGAACCAGTCAGACGAGGTCCTTGCTCTCATGGAGCTTAAAGTCTAGTGGGAAGAGAATAGAAAATAAACAGCTAAATAAAAAGAAAAGTATTAGATTGGAAAGTGCTGTGTAGCTAATTCACGTGGATGGTGAGATAGTGACAGCATAGCTACTTTAGATTGGGTGGTCAGAGGAAATCTCTTAGAGAAGGTGCTATTTTAATTGAAGCCTGAATAATAGGAGCCATAATATGTAAATCTGGGAAAAGAACGTTCTCAGTGGAGCAATTAGTACAAAGGTACAACACAGCATGGTATGTCTTGAAAGAGTTTTTTTTAAAACACATATTTGCAGAGTGCTTATTCTGTGCCAGTTGCCGTTCTAAGCACTTTAAACCTCACAGTAGCCCTGTTTTGCCTCCATTTCATGGATGCAGAAACCCAAGGCACAGAGAAGTTATGGAATTTCCTAAGGTTGTGTAGCTGTAAAGTGGTGGAACTGGGATTTGAATCCAGGCACTTTGGCTGCGGAGTTGATGCTATTAATCCTATTGCAGCCTTGGCTTCTAATCTAGAGTAACTTAGTTATTTGGCTTGAACAATTGATTAGAATGTGGTCTTATATACTGAGTTAGGGAAGAGTAGATAGAAAAGCAGGTTTAGGCGACAATGAGCTCAGTTTTTACCATATTAAGTTTGAGGTGAATATTGGCATCCCATATGGAATTGTTAAGCAGACAGTCTAGAGTTAATAGGGAGAGGTCAGGACTAGAGATACAGAGGACTATAGCCGTGGCCCTGGATGGGGCATGGGGTCCCCTGGGAAACCGTGAGGAGAAAGAAACCCAGCACTGAGCACAGAGGCATTCCACCATTTAAAGGGAGGATGAGCCAGTGAAAAAGATTGAGAGGAGGCCAGTAACAGTGACCCAGAAGCTAAGGGGGAAAACTGTTTCAAGAAAGAAATGGTTAATTACGTCAAATCTGCTGAGCTGGTATGTTGGGACCTGATTATTGGTTTCAGCAACATAGAAGTCATTTATAACCTTTGGAAGAATAGTCAAATGGCATTGACTGGAGGGTCGGGAGGGAAGAGAAGTCTAATCGAATTGAATTTGACTGGGAAGAGGTGCAGAAGTGAAAATAATGTCTATAGATAATTCTTTCAGGAAGTTTTATTGTAAAATGGGGCAGAGAATGAGCAGTAGAATTTGTACTTACTGCCTGCCTCCAGTGATAGTATGATTTCAGCTTGAGTTGGTCTGTTTGTTCGTTGAGCCATCTGCACTATTGTCTCTTGCTCAAACTATAGCTAATACCTTTCTGTTGAATCTTTTAGGCTGTTGGATCTTCTTACCTTGTCATCAGGTGAACTTCGTCATGTGGAAGGAACTGTTATTCTACACATTGTGTTTGCCATAAAATTGGACTGTGAATTAGGCAGAGAACTCCTAAAATACTTAAAGGTAGCATCAAACGTTTAAGGTGATCCAAGATCTCTTTATGAAACGGGGGTGTTTGAACTCAAAGCTCTTTTATGCCAATTGATGCCAGGAAACAAATAGAAATATTATAGAATGACACCGGGTCTAAAGGATCCCTTTACTTTGAAAGTGGAAAATGCATGTTGTCATCACATTCTCAAGCAAGTTCCATTTAAAACCATACCTTAAATGTTCTAGTGCTTAAAAAAGAGATGAGGACTGTTCAGCAAGGAAACTCAGAATTTAATCTTAACTACATCATGATCTTATGTGAGCTAAACCTTGACCTCTGTTTCCCCATTTATGAATGGGGGTATTAATGCCTATTTTTGTGGTACGGGTTTTATAAAGCTAAGTCACTCATCATTAAATATTTATGGAGTAGTTAGATAAAAATCAGAAGTGTTTTAAACTCCTAAAGAAAAGTAGTGTACAGATAAGGGACCTATTTTTTTCCTCCAACATTTTATTTTGAAATTTTTAACCCACAGAAAAGTTGAAACCTTGTAGCACAATGAACACCTGCACACCCTTCACAATCTAAATTCACCAATTATTAAAATACTTTGCCACATTTGCCTTATCTCACTTTCTCTCTCTCAGGATTTTTTTTTCATTATTTTTTTCTGAACCATTTAAAAGAAATTGTGACACTTCAATGCCTGTATACTTCCATCTGCGTATCCTAAGAGTAAGGATTTGTGTCGTCTAACTGAATCTTTGGAGTAATCTAGCCCAGTTTTCGTGTGTCTCACGTTGTATTTGTCTGATTGTTCCCTTGTGATCAGATTCAAGTTAAACGTTTCTGATACGTTCACAGTGATGCGTTCACCTTCTCTTGTGGTGGTCAGCAAACTTGGTAAAGGGCCAGATATTAACTACTTCAGGCTTCGCAGGCTGTGTGGTCTCTGTCACCGCTACCCAGCTCTACCATTGTAGCAAAAAAGCAGCCAGAGATGAAGGAGTGTGTGTACCTGTGTGCCATTGAAACTCTATGGGCACTCGAATTTGAATTTAATTTACATATGTCATAAAATATTATTCTTGGTTTGATTTTTTTTCTGCCAGTAATTGAATATGTAAAAAACAGTCTTAGCTCATGGGCTGTAAAAACAAATAGGCAGTGGGCTGGCTTTGGTCCATAGGCTATAGTTTGCTAAGCACTGCTGTTGTATTGCTGTTGTATACATGGGAAGGCTAATAGTAGCAAGCTGTCTTACTACTAGTGATGCTAAAACATTTGGGTAAGACAGTGACCATGAGTTTTCTTCATTTGCAAAGATAAATGTTTTCCTTTGTAATAAGAGAGTAATTAATGGGATCATAACGTGAGGTCATGTGAAAATCCTTTTCCTCATCCACCTTTAACACAGTGGTTTTTGTTTTCCCAGCTACTGACAATTCTTGGCCTAAATCATAATTGTTCTGGGAGTTGCAAAATAGTAGACTGAAAACCAAAAACTTCAAATTCTGTCTTTCCTTCTACATCATTAGCTGGTTTTCCTTTGTGGAGAGCTTCCCTCTTCCTGTTGTTCTGAGTATCACCCTTGAACCTTTTTAAATTTAGTGTGCTCACTATGCATTACTCAAAGTGACCCATATGTGACCAGCTGGATCCTTTAGGTTGGCTCATGTGTCCGTCTCACCAACCCTATCAGCTCTTTGAACATTTCTGTGGCATAAGCTCTCCAAGGCTCGCTTTGTCCTTCCCTTGCCCCATCCTGATAGCAGCCATTTCCCCAGTGAGTCCTGGGTCCCTTTTGTAGGAAAGGATATTTACAGACCATTATTGGAACTAGACTTTAAAGCTCCTTCACCTTCTCTGAATGTGTTTGCTCTTCTTTTTATTTAGATTTATAGTAACTATAAACTTTAAAAGACTATATTGGTCTTTTAAAGAACCAGCTTTGTATTTTTTTAATCTACTCCACTGTTTTATTTTTGTTTGTTGGTTTTCTGTTTTATTCATCTTTGATTTTATATTCCTTTTTTCTTTTGTTTCTTGAGTATCGTTTTTTTAGGTTTCAAAGACCTATTTTTTAAACTTTGAGGTAATATAACACACAACTTGCCTATTTTAAGTATGCAATTCAGGGATTTTTTTTTTTATAGGTTTACCTAGTTGTGCTCCCATCACCATAAGCTGGTTCTAGAACATGTTCATTACCCTGTAAGATCTTCATGCCCATTTATAGTTACTACACAGTTCCATCCCCAGACAACCACTAGTCCACTTTCTGTCTATTAATTTTTCCTTAGACATTGCATATAAACAGAATCATACAATATATATTTTGCGTATGGCTTCTGTTTAGCACAACGTTTTCAAGGTTCACCCATGTTGTAGCATGTGTCGACATTTCATTCCTTTTTATTGTTGAATAAATACATTGGATATATCAATTTGTTTAGCTGTTCGCTAGTTGATAGACATTTTAATTTCCACTTTTTGGCTTTTATGAATAATGCTGTTATGAACAGTGACGTGAAAGTCTTTCTGTAGGCATCTGTTTTCATTTCTCGAGATACCTATGAGTGGAATTTCTGAGTTGTATGATAAATTTACATTAGCAATTTAAGAAACTACTAAACTTGTCTCCAAAGTGACTGCATCATTTTACATTCCCACCAGCACTGTATGAGGGTTCCTGTTTCTCCACATCCCGACCAACATTTGTTAATGTCTTTTTTATACCTGTTCCAGCATCTCATTGAGTTTTTACTTTGCATTCCTTAATGACTGAATTGAGCATCTTTTCATGACTTATTAGCTGTTCTAAATCTTCTTTGATGAAATATATGTACAATCTTTTGCCCATTTTTAAAATTCTTACTGAATTTTAAGAATTCTTTGTATATTCTGGTTACAAGTCCTTCATCATGTATGTCATGAGCAAATACTTTTCCCAGTCTGTGGCTTGTCTTTTCATTAACTGTGTCTTTTGAAGCACACAATTTGAATTTTGATGATGTCCAATTTATCTGTTATTTTCTTACATAAATGAGGCTTTGGTATTACATTTAATAAATCTTTGCCTAATCCAAGGTCTTGAAGATTTTATGCTGTTTCCTTTTAGTTTGAGCTCTCATACTAAGGTTTCTGGCCCATTTAAGGACTTGTTTTAAAATAGACTATGCTATACTTTTAAAATGTGAGTACTAACTCCTTTTTGGTTAATCTGTTGTAGACAGGACAGCAAGGAGATTTCCGTAATAATGTATGTCCCTTCAGCATTGCCGTCCTGCTGTCTCTCTCAAGAATACAAAGATATAAGGAACAGGTATTTATTAATGATTTCTTGGTTCCTTCTGCAATTGATGAAGAATATAAGAGCCTTTCGTTTTCTTCTTTTCCTAAATAATTCCATCCCCATCCTGCCAGCAGCCAGTTGCTCTCTAGGACATGTAGGCCTCACTGTTGTCTGGGGGCTGCTTGATGACTTCCTCGGGTACCTGGTTTACACTTCCGGTTCCTATTGTGTAGTAGGCCAAGTGCTGAGGTGGGAATGAGAGTGGAAATATATATTACACAGTCCGTGTAGCAAAAATGGGAAGTTTAGCTGTGTATTCACCAGCAGTTTTATTCTGTTGGTAGCTTTCCAAGAAATTTTCAGGATCAAGTTGAAATAAATGAGAATAGGTTAGTTGCAAGGATGAAAATATAAAATCCTTCATTGTTTTTTCTTATGTGTTCCCTGTTGTGAATACTATTTATTATATTGCTTATTTGGCCCTTTTTCTCTCAAGGAAGCCCTTCTTCAATTCTTCCAAGTTGCCACTGAAAGTCCTGATTTTTGTATCGTACTCTTCTAGTGAAACAGTTGTCGTGAGAATAAGTGTATGGCAGCAAGTAGAAATAATTACAGGGTTAAGACTGCAGCATGGGCTATCAGCTTTTGCTTCATTTTTCTGTTTCTTTTGTTATATTAGGTGTTTGACCTTTTAAAGGCTTTGATTATAAAAAGCTTTAAGGATCTTCAGCTTCTCCAAGGCTCAAAATTTCTTCAGAATCTAGTCCTTCAAAGACCTTGTGTTTCAACCATGATCTTGGAAGTGGTAAAGAATAGGTGAGTTTGTGAACCGTACCCCAGTAGGTTCATAAGGTATATAGTGTTAGAAAATGTAGCTTGGTGCCATACTTAACGGCCCATCGGAGAAAACTAATGATTGTGGCTGTTAACTTCACATATCAAGGTTTAATCCCATGGAAAATCAAGGTTTTTCTGTACTGGAAGATCTTTAAATCCCAAGGCCTGATTTATTGGCCAACACTTTTAACAAAAATACAAAACTAAAGTAGATAGTTTGTTCCTTTCATGATATTACAGCTCTTTGTTAGTTTGAGTCTTCATTACTTTTTTAGATGAGTAAAAAACATGAAAACTTTTATTTACTTTGACTATTGAAGTTTGGGACTGATAGGTGAAATTGAATTAGCAGTTTTAGAGTGTAATTTCACAGAATAGAAGATTTTGTTCAGCAGAAATGCTATAATTAACTGTGCTAATTAACTCTTGATACTACCAGGCAAATCCAAGTCTAAATACAGTAATATTCCACCAAAACACAGTAAGTGGGGTCCAAGAATTCAGTCACATAAAGTAGAGGCTGCATTGCCTAGCGGCGATTGAGTTGACAGGGGCAAGCATGTGAACCTGACCAGCTGGTCCTTCCTCGTTCATCCCCTTTGTTGTAAGGATTCATGTCTTCCTAAACTCTGTAATGATTCTCCCCTTTTATTTTCTTTGAGTAATCCCTTTTTCTCAGTTTTCTCCTATTAGCAGTTGGAATTTCTTTGTGTGCCATATCTCTTAAGTTTTCTTTCATGCTTTTCATATTTTTGTGTTATGTGAAATGCTACAAAAATCCCTTACCTCTTCTCATTAATTTGTTCTTCAGCTCTGTCCGTGGGTTTTTAACTTAAGCAGTTTTTCATGTCCAAAATTTCCAGTTGGTTATTTTTCCTTAACAGTATGTTTTCTGTTTCATGCTCTAATGTGCTTTCTCATTTCTTTGGGGATATTCATGAGACTTTTAAAATCTTCTGTTTGTTCCATTGACCTTTTCCCTTAGGTATTAATAGGTATTAATTTTCTTTGTTGAGTTCGGTACTTCTGTTTCAAGGTGGAAGTGTTTTCTTGTATGTGTTGATTATTGGTTGTCTCCTGTTACTGCTTTTGATGTCCACCGTTGGTCTTGAGAGTGCCTGTCTGTCAGCATCATCTACGTCTGTGATTTGAGGATAGTGGCAGGATGTGCCAAGAGCTCATCTTCCTGTGGGGTCTCCCTGAGCTCCAGCATGTTGACAGCCTCTCAGTGGGCTGCTCTGCCTCTAAGGCCCAAGCTTCTGTACCCACAGATCCCATCTCAGGGTGGGCCTCATTGTTGCTCACTTCTTGGCATAAACTGGGGTGCAGTGGAGTCTTGGAGAAGAAGGTAGAGAAGAATGCTGCTACCAAGCTGTTATGCTGGTGTATCCAACCAGTCACCACAGAGCTGCCCCAGGGTTCCTTCCAATTTCTAGTATGTCTGCCTTTGGTGTCTGCTTTTGGAGCCACCCTTCATTTTACACTATAGTCAGTGGCCCCCTCTTTCATTCTTAGATTTCACTTTTTAAGGATTCTTCATAATTTCTGATCAATCAGAAACACTTTATTTTTGCACATTATTGTGGATTGTGTGCATACACCATATATAGACATACACAGGTGTATCTTTTTAGTCATTGGTATGTATTTGGGATGGGAAGAAGAGAACATACGCTCAATCTATTGATCTCTAGAGTGTGAATACTACTAAAATCTCAAAATGTTGAGAGAATCTATTCACAAATCTCCTTCATTCTTTAGTGCTGTATTGTCATTTGTTGCTGTGTACCAGGTAGCTATAATGATACAAAGGTTATTATAAGCATATCACTTCCACTGATAGGTAACATTAAGTGGTATAAAATCAACAAGGATTCTATTCTTTACAAAAGGTTATTTAATTTTAATTGATACTTTTGAAATCAGATCATTTATCATCCATACTATAAATATGAATGTGATATAAATTTGAATATATGAATATATAAATACCAATATAAATATTCCTACTATTAAGTATTTACTGAGTGCTTTCTATATGCCAGGCTTGTGCTAGACTGTATGGGTAAAAATGGGACTAGAGTATGGTGTCTACCATAGAGAATCTCAGTCTAGTGAGGGAAGCAAATTTATAAGCATATTTTTAAGTGTTAGTGTTGTGGGGTGAACAGAGGTAGCAACTAACTAGTCATGAAATCTTGGTCAGTACTTGGAAATATTCCAGTTTCTTCAGTATATTTTTAAATACCCTGTAATGTCGGGGTTTTCCATTGTTCTTTCTCTCACTGAAGATTGCTTGTCTACCATTGTACTTCCAAGAATTCAGAATTTTGCCAGATTATCTGGGTCATGTTTGGTAAATACGTAACATGGCGATGAATATAAGGGTTCAGTACCTTAAGTTTTTCTTTTTAACTAAGCTTTGTTTTCTTGCAGTGTTCACAGTTGGGATTATGCTACTCAGAGCCTGGTAGAGCTTGGCCTCTTTTTAATGGATTTATATGGGCCAAAGAAGGTTCTAGATGGTATACTTAGGGAAACCACCTCAGGTCTTTCTAGAATGCCTAACCAGTATGCATGTAAACTGGGAGCTAATATCCTATTGGAAACTTTTAAGGTAAGACTCAAGTTGGGCAACTATTCCCTAATTTTATTAAATTGTATTATAAATAGGGCATGACAATTCCCTGGGAGTTTGGGGACAAGGAAATTAGAGTATATAGCCATTTCTGGGAACAAAGATTAGGATAGTAATTGAAACATTACAGAGATCCAGTTTGATGGAATGTTTACTTTCTCATTCTTCACTTCTATGTTTTTCATTCAAATTAATTTTCCTGTTTCTTAAAAGTTTGAATATAATTTAGCTTTCTCATGATTTTCTTTTCTAACAGTAAATCATTTTTTTTAATATGCTTCCCTTATACAAAAAATAATCTTTTAGGTGCCTAAAAAGTTTATTTTTTAGGTGGAACATCAAGCTTGACAAATCATGCTTATTAGTCATTATTTTTTAAAAACCCAAGATGGAGAATTTACATTTTTTAATTCATTATCATATTATAATTATCATCTCAATCTTAATCTCTGAAACAGCTTTCAAAAATTCTCTTCAAGTTAAAAAAAGCTAGATCATGTCTGAGTCTAAAAAACTTTGCTAGTGATTCCGTCATCTTGGTAACTCACTTGCTTAATGTAACCACTTGCCGAAATTGCTGAAAATATCACTTGGAGGCTAATTTAAATGTAATCAATTGTTCCAATCTCAAAGTAAATGCCATATAATAGTCCTTGAGAGTTAAGTGTTGTTAGATGATATAAATGACTTCTTAATAGTAATCTAAAGCATTCTTAGAATTCTAAGACTTCAATAACTTTTGTTTTTAAATAAATCTTTTTACAACTAGGGAGGTTCTATTTGATTACACAGATGCTGGCTTTGTCAAGGCATCTGTAGAGCAAGTAATCTATTACGACTAAATCTAATTATTAGTCTGAGGCCTGAAAGAAATCGGTTTGTACCCTAAAGTAAATAAGTTCAGGTAGGAGTTTTAACTAAAATTCAAGTGAAAATTGGAAACAAGTCTTTTTTTAGGCAGCTGCCGTACTTACAGAAACTGAGGACGGGTAGAGTTGAAGATTTTTTAGGTTTCTAGAAATTTTCATGGACTTTTACATTCTAAAATAAAAGTTATACATACTGTCAGAAATACAGATGTTGGCATTGGCATGTAAAGGATACTGAAGTAGAATTAATCCTGTCTGATGCTGGGCATTAATTACATGTAGCAGTACTTTCATGTGATCCCTCTCTTTTAGGCTGGTATACATGGTAGTTTGCCCTGCTAACAAATCATCTGAGTACAGGACGATGGTACAGTTGAGTGATTCTGTCTTTCCAGATTGATTCACATTGTATCTGTCTGAAATAAACAGTCGAGTTTTATCCAGACTTTGTTCTGCCTAATATGCACCATGGAATTGTAGCAGAAGGTCACCAAGGAATACATTGGTTTTTCTATTCTTTTTCAGATCCATGAGGTAATCCGACAAGAAATTCTGGAGCAAGTCCTCAGCAGGGTTGTAACCAGAGCATCTTCTCCCATCAGTCATTTCTTAGGTATTGACCTTTGAAAGGGTGGATCAAGTTTTCAGGAATATTTTCATTTAAATGTTGTAATGAAAATTTTTGGTCATGGTAAAAAAAAAAGCTTAACAATACAGAAGTTTAATGCAGTATGTTTGGTTATGATGCCAGTAAGGCAAACCATTTACCTTGTCTTGTCGAGAAGGAAAGGAGCAGATGACAATGCGAAGCGCCCGTCTTGCACGGGCTCCCCCTCTCGTTGGGGTGGTTCCCGCAGGAGTGCCGCCTTTGTGCTACTGCTCACCCGCCCTGTTAGCCCTTCACTTTCTGCCTTCAGTCCCGTCTCTTAGGTCGCCTTTGAATTTGAAGTTCAAATACATACCTCCTGCTGCCTGAACCCACTGGTCTTTCTCTAGCCACCAACTTTCTTTATTTCTTTGTCGTTGACACTGTTTTTAACACCCTGAAACTTCCTTCGATGGGCCCTCGATGACTTAGCAGTTGCTTCTTCCCCTTCCTGTGATCAGTTCTTGTTTCTCCTTCAGTGATTCCTTTTCTTTCTTCTACCTTTAAATGTTATGGTTCAGTACTTGACATTTGATTCTGCTTTTTTCTTTACAGCTTTACTGAGGTGTAACTGAAGCACAGTAATGAAGCACAGATTATTCTACGTATTTAAAGTATAGCACTTTGATGACTTTTGACATATGTATACAGCCGTGAAACCATCACACCACAATCAAAATGGACACATCTGTCACCCATACATGTTTCCTGTTATCTCTTCATAATCTGGTCCTCTGTCCCTCTCTTCCTCCCTAACCTCCCATCTCCAGCCTACTCCACTTCATGTCATTAGAAATTAAATGCCAGTTTGGGAATTTCATATAAATGAAGTCCTATAGTATGCACTCCATTTTATGTCTGGCTTCTTTCATGCAGCATGATTCTTTCGAGGTTTTTCCATGGTTGTCACATGTATCAATATTTGGTTCCTTTTTATTGTTCATATTCCCTGATGTGGCTATAACTGCAATTTGGGGCTGTCCCAAATAAAGCTGCTATGAACGTTCCTGCAGAAGTCCTTCTGAGGACATGCACTTTCATTTTCTTGGGAAAACAGCTGGTGGTAGAATGGGTGCATCATGTGCTAGGTGTATGTTTAAAAGTTTTCCAGAGTGGTTGTACCATTTTACATTCCTACGAGCAGTGTTTCCAGGTGGTGCACATTGTGGGCCAGCACTTGGTATGGTCATCTTTTTACTGTAGTCGTTCTGACATGTGCATGCTGGTGTATCCTTGTGGTCTTCAGTTTCTCACTTGGACTTCCCCAGTGCCTAATGATACTGAGCATTTGCCGTGTTTATTTGTTAACTATGTATCATTGATCCACTATCTCTTTGAATCTTTTGTCCCTTTTTTATTTGAAATGTCTTTAGTTGAGGCAACTCATTATGAATTCTTTTTTTCAGACCTGCTTTCAAATATCATCATGTATGCACCCTTAGCTCTTCAAAGTTGTTCTTCTAAAGTCACAGAAACTTTTGACTATTTATCCTTTCTGCCCCTTCAAACTGTACAAGGGCTGCTAAAGGCAGTGCAGGTAAGTCTTCTGACCCTTAAGAGGGTTGCCAGAACTTAGGGTGAACGGTCTGATAGAAGTTTGATATACTTCATAAATATGTACATCTAAGAAATCCTATATTCCTTGATTCTAAGGCATAAAACTTTATATTGAAGGGCAGGCGCACTGAGCTGGATTCTGCTTTCCACATTTACCCCCTTTTCATAGCACTATTCTCTTGCCTTTGACTCATTTTCAAGTTAGCGAAGTAAGTGAAAGGAAAGGCTTTTAGAAAATTATTGAGGACAGTAGATTTGAAGGCATTCACAACTAGTTTCAATTTAGTATTTCAAAGGATACTATTGTCTTTATTATTAAATGTAATAATAAACATCAAAACATGTATGTAAAACAACCGAAGTTCTTAAATAAGGTAAATGGTAACAGTATTGGATAGAAATGAGCGAAGGCTAATAAACTTGTTCTATTTTTACCCTCTTCCCACTTTCAGCCCCTTCTGAAGGTCAGCATGTCAATGAGAGACTCCTTGATACTTGTCCTTCGGAAAGCTATGTTTGCCAGGTACGGAGCAGCCCAGGAGACCCTAGAAAGTAATGCTTTGTCCTGTTAAAGTCCCCTCTGCCATCTCATATAACCTGTTCACAGTGGTTCTGCAGCGTCCTAGCCCAGTAGAATACCTGCATCAAAGAAGGCCCTGTGCAAAGTGCTTTATCTCATTAGTCTTCAGAGCAGTCCTGTGAAGTGAGGATTCTTACACTTCCCATTTTACACATCAGGAAATTTAGCCTTAGAGAAGCAAAGTGACTTTCCAAAAAACAAACAGATAGGTGGTAGAGCTAGAATTCGAGCTACAATTCAAAAGTACTCTGCTATCCACCCCTAGAATAACCTTTAAGATAAGATCCCAGTGCCAGCTGGCAACAGTTCTGAGAAGGAAAATGCTTCAATTAAGAAGGAAATATTCAAGAAAGGAAGTGTAGTGAACATCACAATTGTGGTCTAGAGACTGTAAATAATAAAGTATTGAGAGGGCTCAGTTGTGTTTTGGCTTAGTCAATACATCCTGACCTCTCTTCCTTTATGTCTTAGTATGTAAACTAGAGATGATAATGACATCTCAAAAATACGAGACAAGTAATAGGTGCAAAGCGTTTGGTGCTTTAAGTATGAGATGCCCAGTTAAAATCACATTGGCTGTATTGCAGTGTATCATTCATGGACATCCAGAGGAACAGTAAATAGCCACATGCTATGATCCCTGTTCTAGAACAGACAGTTACTCCTTACCCAGAGGCATGTCTGACAAGCCAAGGTTATATGTTGTAACATCTATGCCATGAATGAATCACTGAGCCTCAGTGAGATGAGTGTATCATTTTTCTGGTCAGAGAGTGTACAGGGCACCAGATGCTGCAGTCCTCTACAAAGAAGGGTTCCTTCAGACGCACAGAAAATCACTGTAGTTTCCTTTGCTATTCGGCACTTACATTGTGATGTCAGCCCTTTGTACAGCCTTGCAGCATCTTACTCTCGTTCCCCGCGTGGACTTGTTAGAAGAGTAGAAGAAAGTACAGATAGTTACGAGATCACGTTCGAGATCATTAAGTAGATAATGAAAAAAATCAGCTCAATTCCTATACTAATTGCTGTGAATAGCTGGTGCCTTTTTGAGTATATAAGTACAGGTTTTTTTTGCTTTATTGTTATGCATATTCCTTGTTTACACATGTTCCAGAACTAACTTTTTTCTTACCCCGAAGCCTATTGTAAAATTAATACTGTTTGTTAATTATTTCTCTGTCTGTTCCTGAGCTAGGCAGCTTGATGCCCGGAAATCTGCAGTTGCTGGGTTTTTGCTGCTCCTGAAGAACTTTAAGGTCTTAGGCAGCTTGTCCTCCTCTCAGTGCAGTCAGTCAATCGGTGCTAGCCAGGTATGGAATGTCCACACGGGCTTGTGGTGTGTGCATTGAGGCAGGAATCGATGATGTCCGAGCTGTTTTCTTTTCCTCCTGTCTGGTTGTACAGATGATCCTGACACTGAAAGTTTGATGGTGGTGGTGGTGGTGATGATAATGTCTTAGCCAACACTTACTAATATCAGATTGGCTATATGCTAAATTGTGCTGTCCAGTATGGTAGCCACTAGCCTCAGTTTGGCTGTGCCACCGAACACTTGATTGATGTGTGGCTAGTCCAGATTGAGTGGTGCTGCGCAACTCATTTTTGGCTCTTGAAGACTTAATAAAAAAATAAAAGAATGTAAAATATCATTAATTTTTTGTTTTGATTACATGTTGGGTTAAATAAGAAAACTAGTTTCACCAGTTTCTTTTTCCTTTTTAAATTTGTCTACTTAGAAAATGTTAAGTTATATATGTGGCTTGCATTTGTGGTTTGTCATGCTAGACACTATGCTAAGTGCTTTATATTTATTATCTTATTTAATATTCACAGTAATTCTCTAAAGCTACATACTATTATTATCCCCATTTTTAATAGTTTATTTACTTTGTACTGAACATCTACTATACCCTGTAATTTGTGAAAACTCTTTTTACAATTAGGTGATTTGGGCTGTAGAGCAATAAAATTTTCTTTTAAAGTATGTACTATACAGTTTGTAAATAACAGACATGAATATAAAAGTTTCATTAGGAATCCTTATTTTATTGCTCTAGTATAACTATACAAAACTTGTATCTGTAATATATGGTACAGATGAGATATGGGGAACATGGATATCATTATCATCATCCCCATCTTAAGGATAAGAAAACTGAGTCAGAGAGGCTAACTAATCTGCCCAAGGTGGTAAAACCGATAACAGGTAGAACTGGGATTCGACCTCATCAGTATTAACCACTTGCTGTAATAAGGGTTAGGAAGTTTCGGTCTATGACTAACTGCTGAATCTATCATGTAGATCGAAGGGTGGCACTCTTTGTCATGTCCAATTCTAAACTAAAAGCTGCCTTTCTCTAAAGCTCAGGATTTTGTGAAAGCAAAAAGAGCTATATCTCTTCTAGCTACTGAAGACATTTAAGGAAGTCTTTTTAGGCCTTCTAAGTAAATCAAGAATATGAATGACTCCTGGATTCTGGTGGCATGAAATAGTCCGTGTGCCTTCCTAAGTAACTGACCTTACAAGGAAACCTTAAGGAATGGGGAAGAGTTAATTTTGTTAAAATGCTTGAAAATTCTCATTCCAAACAAAAATAAGAGTGACACTTATATAGGCCAGTGATGATGAGTATAAAGCTGTCTTAACATGTTTCAGCACATGGGGAAAGCTTGGTCTAAATTTCTCTAACCAAAAACATAGGCTCATTTTACCTCCCTAATGGCAAGTACTTTGGTACATAGACAAGAACTGTCCTCTCTTCCTTTCAGGTCCATGTGGATGTCCACAGCCGTTACAATTCTGTTGCTAATGAAACATTTTGCCTTGAGATCATGGATAGTTTGAGGAGATGCTTAAGCCAACAGGCTGATGTTCGACTCATGCTTTATGAGGTAAATCGGCAGAGTAGAAGGAATATAGCAGCAGCATCCCAACTAATAATCCTTTATAAATTAATATTTTTTTCTGATTATAAAATACAGTACATACACTCTTATTTGATGCAGTTAAGACTGACAGTGATCATTAGACAATAAGTTGTTTAAGGTAAGAAATCATAAACGGTAGTAAAACACCTTAAAATGTTTTAACTTGATTTGAAATATTTAAATGTACTATTAATTTGCCAGTCTTTTTAAGGCCAAGTCCTTTTGTTTTTGAGTTTAAGTCTGACATCTGGACTGCAGTGAGTCTGCAATTTATTAATGAATTCCTGTTTCACAGACAGATCATGACCTTAATTTATTGCCTGTAGTTTCAAGTTTTTGCTTAACTAAAGTGGGATAAAAACAAGACACTTCAGATACAGTTTTAATATAGAAACCTAGGTGTGTTCAGTTTTTTCCCTGATTTTTATTATTGTCTTACCCCAATTCATCAGAAATTAGTTTTAGAGACTTTCACTTCTTGTCTTTCCAGATCATTTGCACTGATTTTTAACAATTTACTGGATGCCTGATTAAATCACATAATTAATGACAGTACAATATAGCAAAAAAGAGTAGGACAGATACTACCGACTTTCATTGGCATGTAATTCAGCCAGTGGGAACAAAAGTGTGCAATGATGGAGGACACACAGCACCATCTCTAGTCTTTAGTATGCCATGTTACCTCAGCATGCATATTTCATAGGTGGACAGAGAGCAGTAGATAATTTGGCAAACACATTAAATAGAAGTAATTTCTAAGAGCAGCTATTATAGTATCTTCATTTAACATTCCTAAAATAACATCTAATGAGCTATGGTAGTTTCCAGGCACTGGATTTTTTAGGATTATTATGGAAAATATAGAAAAATATATTTTAAAATATTGTCATTAATTCCACCATTCATATATCCATATTTATGCAAAATAGGAATTTTAAGGTTTATATAGCTTTTATGTTGTAAACATAAAATGTCCTTTGACACATGATTTTTATTGCTAAATAATGCTCTTTATGGATATATGACTTATTTAACTTTTTTCTTTCTATTTGGACACTTATGTTTTCCAGTTTTTTGCTATGAATGAGTTGTGTCTGAATGTCTGACCACATTGCTGGGTTAAAGATCAGAACATATTAAAATCTATTTAACAAAAAATCTTTGTTCAGTATCCATTTGTGATAAAATCTCTAAGACACTCTGAACAAATTAACATTAGAAGGAAACTTCCTCAGCCTCATGAAGGTTGTCTGAAATCTACATCTAATGTAAATGGTGAAGGACTGAATGCTCTCTTCTACGGTCGGGAGCAAAGATACTTGCTCTCAACACTCTGTCCGACATTGTAATAAAGGTCCTGTCCATTGTAACAAGGCAAGAAAAAGAAACGTATACAGATTTGAAAGGAAGAAATACAGCTGTACATTATTTACATAGTACAATAGACAATACTGAGGAATCTACAGAAAGTGAGTTTGGTAAGGTTGTAGGATACAAGATCAATAACCATGCAAAAATCAATTCTATTTGCTAGCAGTGAACAATTGAAAATTGAAATAAAATAATATTTACAGTAGATAAAAATAACACACTTAAAGGTAGATTTAACAAATTATGTAAATGATCGGTACACTGATGACCTCAAAATATTACTGGGAGAAATTAAAGAAAAGGTAAACAAATGGAGAGACTGAAATGCTCACTGTTGTTAAGTCTCGGAAAGATCTATAGATTCAATGCAATCCCAACTAAAATCCTAGGCTTTTTTTTTTTTCTAATTTAAGAAGATACTAAAAATTTGATGGCATGTAAAGGATTTAAAATGATCAAGACAATTGAAAAACCATAAAGTTGGTCTGCCTACAGAAAGATTTTTGTTGTTAAATCTATCAGTCTTCCTTTGAGACATCTATTATTTTTATAAGTAAAGAGTCCATATCCTTCCAATGAATATTTGCTCACATTTTCTTTTAGTTCTTTATGCTTTTGTTTTTTGTTTGGCTATTTAGTTTATCTGGAGTTTGTTTTGCTATAATATATAAGGAGCTGAGTTTTTTCTCCAGATTAACAGTTATTTAGATATTGCCTCCTTTATGTGTACTATTTCTGTTTGTATGCTATTCCTTTATTTCATTTATAGATTTTTATGTCAACCCGCAAGTGTCATTTATCATTATACTTTATAAAATATTTTAGTACTTGTTAGACTAATTTTCCTTTTCTTTAAAAGACAGATTGGGGTGGGGAGTTCTGTTCTCATTTGCTTTTATTCACAGATGAACTATACAATCCCTTTTCCTTATTCCAAAAAGAAAGTTCTTCCCAGGACTTTAACTTGAGTTGTTTTTAACTAAAACTGGGAAATTTTAAATGGGAGGAAATACCACAGTCATTAACATTAGGGTATCTAGGGCCAGGAAGCACTTTTGAAGCAATGAAAACTAAGGGGAAAGAACACCCTAAAAGGGAAGGCTGTTAATGTAGGATGACAGGAAAGTGAGGGCCTCGGACACCTCTGACTGAAGGAGCCAAATGCTCCAAGGCCAGAAGCGAACTTGTGTTTAAAAATTGTGAGCATATTAAGGTCAGTTTACTAATCTGGTTCTCAGTGCTTAGACATCTCTTTAGTGTGGGCTTAGGCACATAGTAGGAACTTTCTGAAATGTTTCTCCCTCTAGCAAATACAGTCTCCATCTTTTCTCAATGAACTGAAAATAGGGTTAAGTAAGATAGTGTTATTTTCATGCTGTGATTGTCCACATGACTGTTATCTGTTAAAGAGCTTATGTGTTCTCTGTTTGACTCCTCTTAGGGGTTTTATGATGTCCTTCGAAGGAACTCTCAGCTGGCTAATTCAATCATGCAGACCTTGCTGTCACAGGTAAAATATGGTTTTATGGATATAGAAGACAGACAATGAAGCACTGAGAGGTGATTGACATTTTCCAAATTTTTCAAAATAAAAAATAATTCCCAATTAGTACATTAGTACATTGTGAGCACGTTTGGGATACGTCATGCTGTCCTGGTGTTTCATTTTAATTTTCACTTACCTACCTGCCATATTACTGTCATCTAACAATTACCCTCTTAAGTTAACCATCTGCATCCTAAGTCAGAAGGATATTTTGGAGAACTTTTTATACAAGGACTATTAGCAGTTGTATCACTTTATTTCTACAAGAAAAAAAGAGACCTGGAGAAAATATAGCAAAGTATTGATGTATTGAATCTGCATGACAGGTGCATAGGTGTCTATTCGGTTCTTATCTGTACTTTCCAGTTCTAAAAAAGGTTTTTAAATTATGAAATGTGTCAAAGGGCCATCAAGATGAGAAGAATTCAGTTGGAGAAATACTTGGCGTAAATAAGACGTTTTACCCTCAAATTATTCATTAAGCATTTATTTGAATCTTTCTTAAATAGCTTTATTGAGATATAGTTCACGCTCATACATTTCACCCAACTTTAAACATTGTTTAAAGTTACAATTCATTGGTTTTTTGTATAGTCGTGTAGTTATGAAACCACTGCTACAATCAATTTTAGAACATTTCATTACTTCAGAAAGAAACCCCACATCCTTTAGCCACGACCCTCTAATTTTCTCATCCTTTGCCCACCTCCTGGCCCTAAGCAACCACTCATCTACTTTCTGTCTTTATAGATTTGCACATTGTGAACATTTCATATAAATGGAATCATATGATACCTTTTGTGACTGGTGTCTTTCCCTTAACATTTTCAAGGGTCGTCTATATTATTACATGTGTCAATACTTCATTCCTTTTTATGGCTAAATATTTCACTGTATATGGTACTTGAATCTTTTTATATATTGACAGTTCAAAATGCTATTATGTACTGATAGTAATAACAGCAATACCTACCATTTAGCACTTACTGAGGGCCAGGCGCTCTATGAAGCACTGTATATGGATGTTCTCATTAAGTCCTCATGAACCCTGTGAAATGTTATCTCCATTTTACAGATTTATATTTTAATGCTCTGAGGGGTTAAGTAATTTAATTTGCTCAAGGTCATACAGTAAGTGGCAGAGCCAGGATTTGAACTCAGGTCTTTCTGATTTAAGAGTCCAAGCATGAAAAACCTCATGTAAGAAAGCACTGGGTTAAGAACAAGGAGTCTTAACTAGTGGTGTGTAAATTGGATATCTACGTGCAGAAAATGAGTTTGGACCCTTACCTTGCACCATGTATACCATGTACTCACTACATGTATTCAATAAAATCAAAGACCTAAACCTAAGAGCTAAGATATAAAACTCTTAGAAGAAAACATAAGGGGAAAGATTCATGGCATTAGATTTGATAATGATTTCCTAGACATTGACCAGAAGCACTGGTAACAAGAGAAAAATAGATAAACTGGACTTCATCATAATTAAAAACTTCTGTGCAAAAAGAATATTATCTATAGAATGAAAAGGCAGCCCACAGAATGGGAGAAGTATTTGCAAATCATATACTTGATTAGGAATTAATATCCAGAATATATAAAGAACTCCTACAACTCAAGCACAACAACAACAACAACAAAAACCTGATTGAAAAACAGGGAAAGGATTTAAACAGACATTTCTCCAAAAAATATATGTAAATGGCTAGTAAACACATGAAAAGATGCTCAGCATCACCAGTAATTAGGGAAATACAAATCAAAATTACAGTGAGATACCACTTCAAACCCATTAGGATGTCTATTATCAAAACAGAAAATAAGTGATGGTGAGTATGTGAAGAAATTGGAGCCCTTGTGCCTTGCTGATGGGAATGTATAATAGTATAGCTATGCAGGGGATAGTATGGCAAATCTTTAAAAAATTAAACATCAATTACCATTTGATCCAGCAGTTCCACTTTGGGTATGTACCCAAAGGAGTGAAAGCATAAAAGATCTTGTTTTCTCAGTCTAGTGTGACACCCATTCTTTGATGGGAATGTTTAGTCAGTTCACATTTAATGTAATTATTGTAATAGATTTGGTCTATTTTGCTACTTGTTTTGATTTCTTTTTTGAACTTTTAAAAAATTTCCTTTTGTTGTATTTTTCATGTTTGCTCTATAGGTTACAATATGCACCTTCAACTTACTATAGTATCTTTAAGTTAATATTGACTGACTTTAGTAAAATACAGGAATTTTGCACCAGTATAGTTCTATTATCCTGCTTTGTGGTAGCATCATAAATGTTACATCTATCTGTATTAAAATCCCAGCAAAACAGTGTTACAGTTTTTGCTTTGAACAGTTATATGTATGTGTTTCATAGAAACTAAGGGAAGAAAACATAAGATATATAGATACAATCCTGCACATATGTACCAGTTTTTTGCCATTGCTGATGTCCTTCGTTCATTCCTATGGATTCAAGTTTACTGTTTTGAATAATTACCCTTCAGCCTGAAGAACTTCTTTTAGAATTTCTGTTCAGGTCTGCTAGCAGTGACTTCTCTCAGTTTTCATCTATCTGGGTCTATCTTTATTTTACTTTCATTTTTGAAGGATAGTTTCCGTGGATATAGAATTCTTAGTTGACATTTTTTCTTACTTTGAATATATCATTCCATTATTTCTTAAGGGAAGTAAGCCAGTTATTGCAGTTATGGTTTCTGTATTTTCTGCCATTTTTCTCTTGCTGCTTTTAAGATTTTCTCCTTGTCTTTGGGTTTCAAGCATTTGACTGATATGTTTCTTTGTGTTCCTCCTATTGGAGTTAATTGAGCTTCTTGAATCTGTAACTTGATGCTTTTTGCCATATTTGACATGTTTACCCATTATTTCAGCAAATATTTTTTCTGTCCCCTCTCCTTTCCTTCTGGGGCTTCAGTTGTGTATTTGTTGGAATGCCTGATTTTTGTCCCACAGATCTTTGAGACTTGGTTAATTTTTCCTCAGTATTTTTTAACTCTTCTCTTCAGATTTGATAATTCACATTTAACTACTCTTCTGCCATTTCAGATCTTCTGTTTTACTCTTGGATATACATTAATTTTATCAAATACATTTCTGTATCTACTGAGATGACCAATGATTTTTCACATTTAATCTGTTACTGTGGAGTTGTATTATTTGATGATCTAAACCAACGTTGCATTCCTGGGATAAACCCAAAGTGATTGTGATATATTACCTTTTTTGTATATTACTGGATTCAGTTGACATATATGTTTACAAGAGGGAATGGCTCTTAATTTTTGTTTCTCATATGGAACTTCCTTGGTTTAGTATGAGTTTAGTAAAATGATTGGGGAATGTTCCCTCTTTTTCTAGTTTGTATAAAATGTGAAATTAGTTATTTCCCTCATTTCTTTTTTCCCCTTGTTGGGGAGTTATGTCCTGCCCTTCTTTAATTTAAACTTTACCTATTTATTTTTTTATTCTCCTTTGTGCCTCATTTATCACAGTGTATTTTTCACTGCTGCTAATTAGTTGTACTATTTGTCGTTGCTTTGAATTGAGGTACATATAGTAAAGTGCACAAATATTAGTGTACATCTTGATGAATGTTGACCTGTGTATATACACATGTAACAATCACCCAGATAAGATACCACTCTCACTAATTTCTACCCCCTTCTCCTATTTCAGCCATCCTCCGTCCGCGTCCCCGCACCCCATGGTAACCACCACTCTGCTCTCTGTGTTTATGAGCCTATTTCAGTTTTGTTCATTTGTTTTGTTTTTCAGATTCCACATATAATTGAAAACATACAGTGTTGGTCTTTCTCTGACTTTTTTCACTTTTTATAATACCCTCTTAGGCTTTATCTTCAGTTCCTTACATCCTTCCACAACTGTAGCTCTAGGCTTGAGGGATTGGCAGGTGCTGCCAGAGTAAACACTAATTCCAGAGCTCATTTGCTTATGTATTTGCTGGTTTCATGCTTTATGACATTTTCTGTTATACTCAGACCTCTGAGGACTTCACTTATTTTCCCATCTTAGCTATATATGTATTTATTAAATAGATACATGAAGTTTTTAGTGCAACTTTTTTTTAAATTTTCTGCCCAGAAGTTCTCTAACCCCTTGTCCGCCATTTTGCTGAAAATGAAAATTCTCGCTTTCTTCTCCCGCCCCTTCCGTCATCCCCCAGCCCTGCTTTCGTATGCCATTGCCATTGCTCTGTGGTAATTCTCCCAAGACGTTCCATTATAAATCAAGGCCCCAGATGTATAGACGTCATTGGAAGATCCTATACTTTTCAACAAAAGCTTTTCATTGGGCCTAGGGCCTGATTCTATATAGAATTTATATCCTGTTAGCTATATTTTATCTTTTCAAAGTATAATGATCAGCCCAACTACTTCACACACATAACAAAAATACAAAATTGTGATTGAAGGCAAGTAGCGCTTCCTAACTCATGTCAGTGTATGGACCAGTAGGATTCTGCAGACTCCAGAATAAAGAGGAGAAAAATAATAACTAATGTTTTTCTGTGCTCTGTTATGTGCCAAGTAGTATTTGAAGCACTTCACATGCATTCATATGTTTAATCCTTACACAGACATATAGTTCATATTAATAATATCCCCATGCCATAGGTGAGGAACCAGGACATGGGGACCTTTATCAAAGTCAGTGACGAGTAGTGGCTCTGGGATTTTGGATTCAGCTATTCTGACTCATAACTGCTGAAAGTGCTGGTTCCCTGTTCCAAGCTTAGGAATTGGTGTGAGAGAGTATGTGTTGTCGGAGAGGAAATGCAAGTGGAATAGGAAAGGAGGTCTCAGCACGTTGCCTGAAGCAAGGGCAGAGGGTGTGGGTGAGCCCCAGCAGCACAAATTTTGCTTCATTGTTCTTTGGATGGTCGAGAAATATGTCTTAGATGCCGTTATACATTAAAGGGGCTATTAGCTTGACCAGTTAAAAAAATGAAAAGCTTTGGTGAGCTAAGGTGTCTTTTTTCTTTGTCACACAGTTAAAGCAGTTCTATGAGCCAAAACCTGATGTGCTGCCTCCTCTGAAATTAGAAGCTTGTATTTTGACCCAAGGAGATCAGATCTCTGTACAGGAACCACTGGTGAGACTTCTGTTCCTCCTATAATCATTATTTTTCCTATTAAGAAAAATACCAATCTTGTTGATAGGGTTGATCTTCCGAAAGAGATACATTTCCCTGTGAAGTTCTCTTCTGGTACTTCCAGTGAACTTTTAAATTTTCTCTGCTTTGCTTTTCTGACCCATCATCACCTCGCATCTATTGGTAAGGTACCTCTGTCAGCGTTCTTCAGAATGTGGGCGAGTGTTCCCTAGTGGCAGGTGAACTCGGGGGGCCTGCCTCATTAGTCTGGAGGGGAGTGTTTGATTTCAGCCGAGCCTGAATTGGTATTCTGTGGAACCTTCAGAGGATCCAAGACAGGTTGGTTTTCAGTTTTTGCTGTCAAGCCTCAGAAAGACAGGGAAGTAGAAGATAACTTGGAATTCCACCACTTAAGTGTCTTAGAACTCATAGCATGGGAAGGACATGGTCTTTCAGTTGTCATATCCTGCCTTCATACGAGAACCTTCTATGCAGTGAGATGGCTTTTGCTTAGATCAGAGATGCTACATTGGCCTCCCAGAGATTCCCTTAACATAAACCTCTATCTTTAGAACAGCTTCTGGGACTCAGAGGAGCTAGAGAGGCTTAAACTTTGCAGCCACCTCTGTGGTGTTTGAACCAGGTCAGAGATGGCACACCTGATGCTGCATTCTGAGGTGTCAGCCACTTACAAAGCCAGTTTCTTAGGGAAAGGTCAGAAAACAGTTCTCTGTTGGTTCAATTAATTTGTTCAGTTTTGTTAATTGAGATCGACATTTGTGATACTAATGAATGACTTACTTTAGCCTGATAGGTAAGAATTATTTGTTGATGATCAGCAGTTTCATAGGTTACCACTTAATATTCAATGCTGTTTAATTATTATTTTCATTTACAGGATTATCTACTGTGTTGTATTCATCACTGTTTGGCCTGGTATAAGAGGAGAGTGATGCCCCTGCAGCAGGAAGAAGAGGAAGATGAAGGATTCTACCAAGACTTAGATGATCTGCTGGAGTCTGTTACTAGCAGAATGATTAAGAGTGAACTGGAGGACTTTGAACTGGTAATCGCTGAGTCTCAGCTGTATTTAATAATGGAGAGTTTTAGTACCTTATTCATTTTTATCTTGTCTTTTAGGATAAGTCAGCAGATTTTTCTCAGAGCTCTTCTGTTGGCATCAAAAATAATATCTGCGCTTTTCTTGTGATGGGAGTTTATGAGGTTCTAATAGAGTATAATTTTTCCATCAGTAATTTCAGGTAAGGTATTGCTGTGAATCTTCTTGCAGCTTCATGAACACTCCATTTTATGTTGTTGGGTTTTTTTAACTCTACCAATTTGCTGGCTGCTCAGAAGACCAGAGATGATAATACTGTCTTTAGGGGGACATCTATCCGAAGACCAGATGTAGTTCTTTCTACCAGAGCATAATGCCCAAGAGGGTAGGGACTGTTGTCCTTCTAGTCGGCTTTCATTTATCCAAAATTCCCCAGCCCTTGAACTCAAGAACTCCTCATTTTAACAGAGAAATTTTGATTGGTGGTCATATTGGACTTTCATGCTCTGCATTGACTAGTATCAATAAGGGAGGGGAAAAAACAATGCTGATAGATGGGTGTGGGCTGAGAGTGCTATCGCAATGAAGGTTCATGGATTTATGACCCCTCTAAAGTCTTGACATCTGGGAAGCATTGATTTCCTTACTGCTGGGTGTGAAAGTAAACCACACTATTTCTGATGCTTATCTTTGGTGATCTCTTTTTCTTTTCACACAGTAAGAATAAGTTTGAGGAAATTCTGAGGTTATTTATGTGTTACAAGAAACTGTCTGACATCGTTAATGAAAAAGCTGGTAAAAGCAAAACTAAAACAGGCAACAAAACAAATGATAGTGTTTTGTCCATGAAATTTGTGTCTGATCTTCTCACCGCTCTTTTCAGGTAAGGTTCTAAAAGATGCTTAAAGACAGCAGCACCATGCAGGTAGTGATGCCCGCCTGGTGTGGGGTTACCTCTCTTGGGTTCACGGTATTACTCTATGTACAAAAAATAAGTCAGGATGTTTGTGATTTCTTGGAATGAAAAATGGAGAATCCTAGGTAGGTACTTTAGAGTGGTAACCTTGAATTAATTAAAGGAAAAAAATCAGAAACAAAGGATAAATGAATGAAAAGATAGGGATGAATTATAAGGTATAAGAAAATCTCCCTAAGTAGCTTGAACACAATTAGCAAAAAGGGAAGAAAGGAAAACCTGAATTTAACAAAACAGAGGAACAACAACCAAAGAAAAACTAAAGACTGACATTCAAATTTTATCCAAGTAAAGGGATTAGCGAAAGGGGAGAAAATAAAGTAACAAAATAAATGAATAAATATATGATGATTATCAAAGGATAGCATGGCAGTGACTCTGGCCTGGGCTGCCTAGGGTGTACCCTTCGGGACTTCCTGGGTGCTGCTATTCTGAGTAGTCCCTAGAAAGCCTAATTCCAGATCCCAACAGCAATAGGGACATCCTTTTTTTTTTCCCTCTCATTCTAGGGACAGTGCCCAAAGCCACGAAGAGAGCCTGTCCGTCCTGAGGTCCAGCAGTGAGTTTATGCGCTATGCAGTGAGTGTGGCTCTGCAGAAGGTACAGCAGCTGAAGGAAACAGGGCATGTGAGTGGCCCTGATGGTCAAAACCCAGAGAAGATCTTTCAGAACCTCTGTGACATAACTCGGTACAATGTTTCACTTGCTATGGAATCTTGAAGAGAGGAAATTGGGGTGGGACTGAAGGTCTGGGCGTGCCCTAAGAGTGGAAGTGCAGTCACTAATATTGGGCCTTTATCTATGCCTGCTTTGATGCAGACTGTTGGTTACATATAAAATGTTACTCTATTAACAAGAATAAAGAGGGATATTACATAATGACTAAATAATTCATCAAGTAGACATAACTTTATATGCATCTGACAACAGAGCTTCAAAATACTTGAAGCAAAAACTGACAGAACGGAAGAAGAAATAAACAATAATGCATCTCAATAATCAGTAAAAGTAGTGGAAAATAAGGAAACACTGAAGACTTGAGCAGCACTGCATCCAGCTTGACTTGACATTTATAGAATAACCAACAAGTTTCAAAATACACATTTTTTTCATGTACATGTACAAGATGGACCATATTTTAGGCCATAAAACAACATTTTGGAAAGTAGAAATCATTATGTTCTCTGACCACATAGAATTAAGGAAGAAAGTAATAACAAATGTATTTTTAATTAATTAAAATAGTATTAAAATTATCTCTGTATATTTGGAAATTAAAGGCATTTCTAAATAACTCATTGTCAAAGACAAAGAAATGAGAAACTTGAACAGAATGAAAATGAACACACAGTCCACCAAATTTGATCTGAAGCAGCGTTTAGGTAGAAATTTATCACAATCTAAGCCTCCACATTAATAGAAAAAGAAAAGAACATTAAAATGAAGGTAAACAGAAGGAAAGAAATAATAAAAACAAAGGTATCATTGAAAAATGAAACAGTAAAGAAAATGAGTGAAACAAAAGCTGGTTCTTTGAGATTAATAAATGTAAGCATTACTCATACTGATGAGGAACAGAGAAGACACAAATTAAGCATTCAGGTATGAGGAAGAAGGGATATATATCACTGTTGATTCTACAGACATTAAAATTGATAAAAGTGTTAACTTCATGCCAAGAAGCTTGATAACTTAAGTGGACAAATTGCTTGGAATCTCACACAAGAAAAAATAGGTAACCTCAGTAATCCTGTCTCTATTAAAGAAATTGAATTTTTGGTTCAGCATTTTCCCTCAAATAAAACTAGATGTCTTCACTGATGAATTCTATCATACATTTAAGGAAGAAGTAATACTAGTTTATGCAAACTCTTCCAGAAAATAAAGGAGGGAATATGTCCTGACCTATGTTATGAGGCCAGCATTACCCTGGTAACCAAACCAGCCAAAGACAGTAAAAGGAAGATAAATTTACCTCATTAATATAGATTTTAAAACTTAATGAATTCAATCCATCATACTTCAGTGGCATTTTTTTCCAGGAATGCAAGTCATGCATGGTTTTTAAATCAGTCATTGTAGTTCACTATCAACAGATTCAAGGATGAAACCGTATGATCATCTCAATAGATTCAGAAAAAAAGAGCTCAGCATAAATTTATAATAAAATCTCTCAGAAAATTAGGAATGAAAGAACTTTCTCAATCCAATAAAAAGAAATCCACAAATATCCTATATTTAACATCATACTTAATGACTGTATGCTTTCCTCTGTGCTCTAACCACTGATAATTCAACATCATACTGGAGGTCTAGCCAGTGCAATAAGATCGAAAAAAGAAAAGACATCCAGAGAGGGAAAGATGAAATAAAGGGGTCTTCACAGACATTATAAATGTCTACATTTATAAATTTCAAAGGATAAAAAGCCTACTGGATATATTAAGTAGTTTAGCAAAATTGCAGTATATATTCTAGCTATGAACAATTGGAAATTGAAATTTTAAAAAATTCTATTTACAGTAGCAAAACAAAATGAACTGCTTAGCAATAAAGTAACAAATATACAAGATTAATTTAAGGAAAAGTACAAGATACTAGAGAAACCAAAGACCTAAGTAAATGTAAAGATATACACAATGTTAGTGGATTCAGAGATTTCATATTGTCAAGGTATGAATTTGTTCCAAATTTATAAATTCAGCACAATCTTAAGCTTTATTGTAGGAAGTGACAAGTTGATTCTAAAATTTTTGTCTGGAAAAGTAAAGGAATTAGAATGACTGAAACAAGTTTGAAATAAAAAAGAATGAAGTTAGAGGACTCACTACCTTTATTATAAAGTTGTATTTAAGATAGTATGGTATTGGTTGAATCAGTGGAACAGAGTAGTTGAGAAATACATCCATACAACTGTGGTCATTTGATTTTTAACAAAGGTGCCAGGGTACTTTAATGGAGAAAGAAAAGTCTTTTTAACAAATGGTTTTGTAACATGTGGACATCCATATGTGGAAAATAAAAACTTTTGTCCATTTCTTTTGTCATACAAAAAATTAACTTGAAGGGAATCAGAGACATAAATGTAAAACCAAAAATGTAAAATGTCTAGAAGAAAACAAATCTTTGTGATCTTGTTTTAGGTAAAGATTTCTTAGATATAACACCAGAAGCACACAATATATATATATATATATATATATATATATTTTTTTTTTTAAGTTAAGTCTGCTTTTTGATAAACACTCTAAAGGAGATAAAAAGACAGACCACAGATTAGGAGAAAATATTTGCCAAACACGTGTGAGGATGGGTTGGAAACAGAATATGTAAAGAACTCTCAGACTGGTTAATAACAAACAACTCAATTAAAAAATGGGTAAAATAGTTGAATATAGACACTATACCAAAGAAGATACATAGATAGCAAATAAGGACACAGAAAGATGGTCAACATAATTCGCCATTAGGTAAGTGCAAATTAAAATCACAATGAGGTATACCACTAAATACTACTAAAATACCTAAAAGCAAAAAGACTAATTGTACCAAAGTGTTGTCATGAATGTGGAGGAATTTGAACTCTCACACACTATTGATGGCGACGTAAGATGGTACACCCACTTTGGGAACAGTCTGGAAGTTTCTTAAAAAAATTAAGCACATACTTATCATATGATATACACATTCCACTCTTACGAATTTACCCAAAAGGAATGAAAGCATATATTCATAGAAAGATTTGTATATAGCAGCTTTATCTGTAATAGTAAAATATGGAAACAACCCAAATGTCCATCAACAGACGAATGGACAAACTGGTATATCCGTACAGTGGCAGACACTCAGCATTGGAATGGTCAGACTACCAATACTGCAACGTGGGTGAACCTCAAAGGCAGATACTAAGTTAAAGCCAGACTCAAAAAAAGGCTACATACTGAATGGTACCATTTTTATACATTATTTTATAAATAGTAAAGTCACAGGGACAGGAATCAGAGCAAACATTACTTGGAAATTCAGGGAGAGAAAATTGACTACAAAGGAGCCCCTGGGAATTTTGGGAGTGATGAAAAGATCTTGGTTATGGGTATAATTACACAACTGTAAGCTTGCTAAAATTCATAGGACTGCATCCCCAGGGTGTCAGTTTTACTGTATATAAATTGTACCTCTGTAAACCTGCCTTTAAAAACAAAATCACTTTTCCCCTTTTCAGGGTTTTGCTTTGGAGATACACTTCCATTCCTACTTCAGTCGAAGAGTCAGGAAAGAAGGAGAAAGGAAAGAGCATCTCGCTGCTGTGCTTGGAGGGTTTGCAGAAGATACTCAGCGTTGTGCAGCAGTTTTATCAGCCCAAGATTCATCAGTTTCTCAGGGCTCTGGGTGGGCATTTCCATTTTGATAAGCGAGCTTGATCTGGGTTTTTCTTAATCAAACCCCTTGATTCTAGTTAACTTACCAGAGGGGCACCTGAGAACAGTTCTAATGTTGCTAAGGAGTGACATCTAGTGGATTCAGAATAGGTATTTACTGGATTACACTTAACCACAAATAGTGACTGGAAAATGGAATATAGTATTAAGGAATTGCAGAATGTTCAGAATACATTTCAGTCTGCGTCCAGACATTTTTTCACTTCCTCTAATTTTAGCTATTAAAGAGCCAGAACAAAATAAGACCATTCCAAAGAAGATAAAGTTATTTTCCTTTCCTAGATGTCACAGATAAGGATGGAGAAGAGTTGGAAGTCAGTGTCAGTGAAAGAGCAGCCTTCCAGATCCGACAGTTTCAGGTAAGAAAACTCGAGAATCCCTGCGAAGGTACTGATGGCAGGGACAGCTGGTGAGAAGGGGGCAGGTGGTGAGCAAGTAGGACTGGGATTTATTTTTCTGGGTCATCATTCAAGCAAGAGGACTTATTAGCTCTTAGGGTGGAAGATGGTGCCTTTGAAAGGCTTCTGGGGAGGATGTGTGTTAGCCTCCTCACCTGCAGCAGTCATTGCCTCCAAGAATTCCTCTTCAAGTTGATAGAGAGCCAGGATCCCATTCAGGTATGGAGTATATTGTTTTGTGGCCATGGTATAAATTGCCTGTTTGCCAGATGGCAAAGGCAGGACAGCGAAGCCTGTTCATTTCTAGCCAGTAGTTTTCACCGTGCCAGGGTCTTCTGTCACAGAGGATTTCTTTATTCAGTTAAGTAGTTTTTAAGTTCCTACTATGTGCTAGGGCTATTCCAGGTGCTACAGATACAGCAGAGAACTAAAGAGAAGAACCCTGCCCTCAAGCCTACACTGTTGTGGGGAGGAGACTGACTGATAAAATATATGGTATTTCCAGTGGTGAGAGAGGAATAAAGCAAAGGATACAGGGAAGTTGTGTTGAGAACCTGGGTTGGGGCGTGGTCTTAACCTGAGGTCAGTGGTTGGCTTCAGGGAGTTGTGAACCCCCCAAAATCTGATATACAGGTCATTCCTGAGGTCCATTTGGCAGGGGGTTAGGGAAGTAGTCCATAGTTTTTAAGAGAACAGTCAGATTTATGGTTGGAACCAGGATAGGAAACTGTTCAATCCAGGTTTATTTTCAGGTGCTGCCCTCTTGGGACTTGGGGAGCTCTAACCCTGTGTCCCAGCCGTAGGATCTCTGGCTGGATGTTTCTCCTCCCTGATGGGAGCATGTCTTGCTTTCCTTCTCAGAGGTCTTTGTTGAACTTACTTAGCAGCCCAGAGGAAGACTTCCACAGCCGAGAAGCCCTCCTGCTAGTCACTGTCCTCTCCGATCTCTCCAGGCTGCTGGAGACCGCCTCCCCTCAGGTACAAGTGCCGCCATTCCGTCCCGCTCTGCCTCCCTCCCAAGGCAGGCAGTGTCGCACTGTGAACTACTCAGCTAAGTGTCCTCCTGGAGCCAGCTTCTTTTAAGTGACATGCATAGTTACTCCTGTGTTAATACCAGATTCGTAAGATGTTCACTTTCCTACATAGTGTCTCCACCATGACACGATTTTATGCAGCCAGTCAGAGTGAGAACTCAGCTGCCTCACTTGTCCAGCCACTGCACGGGGTCAGTGAACACTTCAGGAACAACCCTGTTTATCTTCAGTGCCTTCAGCCTTCGTTGCCTGTGTATTTACTGACCGGGTGTTTCCTCTTCTAAGGTGAAAGTATGCTGATTATCAAGAAGGTAGCTGGCACTCAACAGGGGGCTTTCTCAGCAAGGTTAGCTGCTAGTGATTCACGGGAAGCTCAGCAGAAGGTGACTAAGAAAAGACATGAGTCCTGGAGCAGAAACAGCTCTGCCAGGATGAGCAGTGTGTAGATGTGCACACACACGATTGTCTACCTCCATGAACGTTCATACACATGGAAGGAAAGGGGAAGGCCTACATATTGTGGGTTTGCTCCATTGGGAGTAACTTCCCTGGAGCGTCCTTGACGGCCCAGGGCTGTGTGCTCCCACCACATCTTGGTCACTGAGGAAGGGAGGCTGAGCCTGGGGTGCAAGGCCCTTTGAGTGAGCCCTTGCTTCAGAAAGAGCTAGTCTTTAGGGATGGCAACCTGGGAGTGTTGTGGTGTTTGAGTGCCCTCGTCCAGGTAGCCCAAAGGAAGTCCCTTTTGCTAGCTAATTCACTTCCTCCGAGATCCCACTTGACCTTCATCTTCAATCTTTCATATTACAGTTGACCCTTGAACTGTACAGATTTGAACTGCTTGAGTCCCCTTATACACAGAACCTCCCCAATGCCTACCATTCCCCCCAATCCCCCCACCTGCCCCTGTAACTACCGCTGGTGTCTGGGCTCCTAAAAGCTAGTTGTTCTCTCTTCATGACCAGGATCTTACTCTGCATTAGCCTGAAATCCTTGAAGATGTCTCAGGTGTGGAAGGAGTGGGCATGGGAAGGGAAAAGGAGCGTTAGTCCTAGACATGGTAGTGGGGTACAGGAAGCTCCGGGGTAAGACCCCAAGCTCAGGACCTTTGGCTCATAACTAGGGCACAGACTGAGAGAATTGAGTCATATATTGTGGGAAAAGTATCAGTAACACTTCTCATAATTTTGGGCTTACTTGTGTGCTGTTCTTAGTAGATTGTTCTGGCAGGTGATGAGGCTCCAGAAGGTCTGGGGCTCTCCTCGTCTGTCTCGTGCATGTTTCCTTAACATCTAAACAATCTCCAGTTTGTGCAGATGTTATCCTGGACATCTAAGATTTGCAAGGAAAACAGCCGGGGTAAGTTATCTGCCGTGTTTCCTTATACAGAATCATCATCACCAAATAGCATTTAGAAAAGAAAAAGGTATTCCCCAGAACACATTCACCAGAGTGGCCAAAATAAAAAAATATATATGATACTAAGTGTGGGTAAGGCTGTAGAGCAGTCGGACCTCTCATTCGCTGCTGGGGGAGGTATAAGTTGGTGTAACCGTACTGGAAAACTGTTTGGTGAGACCTGACTACTAAAATTAGACATATGCTCGTGATCTAGCAGTTGCACTCCCAACAGAAAAGTGGAAGAATGCTCACAGCATGATTTTAGTAGGCAAAAATGAGCCCAGGTGTTCATCAGCAGTGGAATGGATAAAGGAACTGGGACGCACACACAGTGGACACTGCAGCAGTGAGAGGGAACAGACTGTACCAGCACATAGTGTGGCAGAGTTTCACAGCCATCATGTTGGACAGCAGAAGCCAGACACAAAAAGATTCTGTGTGAATCCATTTAGATAAAACCCAACAAAACTAGATGTAATGTGAGAAGTCAGGGTAGCCGTTTCCTTGGCTGCCTGTGAGTGGGGCAGGAGGGGGTTTCTGGGGGTGCTGGCAGTGTTTTTTCCCAGTGTGGGTGCTGGTTTCACAGTGATAATGACTAATAATGGGAAATGTCCCCTTTCTTTGGACAATGGGCAGAAATGCCTGTCTGGGAGAGCTGCCTTGGTTGGGAGTGCGTGTGGCACTTGGATATTATGCCTAGCATATGACAAGCCACGAGTTCTGGTTAGGTGGCCTCTCCCCTTAGAGGACTGATCAGGTTATGACCCATTTCATTTCCTGCCTCTAGATGATGCCTCATTTTGCAAGGGATTGATGAGTTTGCTCTTCAGCCTCTATGTTTTGTGTAAGAGTCCTGTCACCCTGCTGCGTGACTTGTCCCAGGATATCCATGGGCATCTTGGAGACATAGACCAGGTGCTGTAGTGAGCCTTCAGTACAACACCCCAAGTGTGAGTGGAAGTCGGGAGGAGCCTTACTGCCACCAAATCTCATCTCTCTTTCCCTCCCCAGGATGTAGAGGTGGAGAAGACAAACCACTTTGCAATGGTGAATTTGAGAACAGCTGCCCCGACTGTGTGTGTGAGTTTCAATCCCTGACCCACAGGAAATGGCCTTGTCTTTCCTTCTGTTTTATTACATGTGAAAAGTACATTATAGTGGCTTGTGTCCTGAGGCCTGTAACCCACCTGGAGGTGGCATGGTGGTTATTCTTGTTACACCAGCAGCTTTGTGCACGGAGCCATGCCAGGCATCCTTCTCTTTCAGTTGCTTGCTCTGAGTCAGGCTGAGAAGGTCCTAGAAGAAGTGGACTGGCTGATCACCAAGCTTAAGGGCCAAGTGGGCCAAGAGGTCATACCAGGTAAGATGAGTTCAGGATGGAGTTCTAGGAGTTGTCATAAGAGCAAAGTCAACCGAAGTCCAATTTGGACACCTGCATTAAAGTGGAGGCCCTGAGCCCGATCTGTTTGAGGTAGATTTCCGGTGGGAGGAAGAAGTAGCCAGCGGTGTGGCTTGTGACAGCGTGACTGTTGGTTCATTCTGCATGGCAAATTACACGCTCATTTTCCCTACGGACTTCCTAGTTAATGGTGTTTAGTTGATTTCTAAATAAACCTTCTTCAGGCTAACTAGAAAACAAGGCCGGTTGGGTTTGAATGTGCCGACTTCATTTCCCTTCAGGAGAGGCCTCCTCCCAGGGAGCCCTACCAAGTCAGCCCGTTGAGAAAGCCATCGTCATGCAGCTGGGAACTCTGCTTACATTTTTCCATGAGCTGGTACAGACAGCCCTGCCATCTGGCAGCTGTGTGGACATCTTGTTAAAGGACCTTTGCAAAATGTACACCATTCTCACTGCACTTGTCCGATATGTGAGTATCTGAGAGATGATCAAGGTTACCGCCTCCGTGCTACCCCGGCCCGCCAGGAGACGAGGCTGAGGCCAAGCCCACTGCCACAGAGTGACCCTGTTCAGATCTTTCGCTCACACCTCTAAGCCACGGTTTGTTCTGGTTTGATCAGTGGGTGGCAAACATCTCCACAGGCCAGGAAAAACCAGTCAGTGGCATAATTCTAAACCTGCTTTTAGAGGCCCTTACTTCCTCAGCAGACGGATGTGCGCCCCAGTTGAGGGTAACTGCCTCTTCAAGTGCCTTCTAAGACTTAACCTAAACTGTGGCTGTAGAGTTTCATCTGGTTCCTGTTGCTCAAGAAGTAGACTCAGACCAGTCTGGACACTGAAGGGGTATTTATTCTTCCATTCCTTTAGCATAGGTGTAAAATGCCTTTAGGTTAGGTCCTAAGGTGGGAGAAAAGTTTACTAAAAAAATACAAGGAATATTAACTTAATGCTGTTAACAAGAAACTTTCTTGCACTTGTAATATTTTGATCCCCAGCATACATCCCGAGGGTGAAGGAACTAGGTAATTTACTTCTAATTCTAGCCCTGATTCATATTAAATACTTAAAAAGGCACAGACTACCCAAGCAAGATGGTAGACCACCCCACCTTGTCCAAACAGCAGCACAGCCATCTCTGAGAAAGCGCAGCTCTGGTCACGTGGTGTGGCTCCTAAGCTTCTGGAGTGGAAATACTGGGAGTCCCTTTTCTTTATTGGCATTTTTAAAAAGGAAAATCATTGAAGTCATTGGTTTTCTGATGCAGGGACTGTGCCTGAAGGGTTTTAATAACAGTGAGCTGAAGAAGTCAGAAACAGAAACCCTTCATTGCCTGTTGTCTGGGAAGCTTAGATGCTGCACGGAGGGAAAAAGGAAGCCTTGTGTCTATGATTTCCCATGAATAGAGTAGCCTGTTTTCCCTTTCCAGTCAGTGCAGAGTCACACACCATTAGATCACTGGGGCCCCTGGAGTTTCGTGGAATGTATATATAGGATGGTGTGCTAAATCTAGGAATCTTTTGTTAGTATCTCCAGGTGTGTCAGAGTTCCGGAGGGTTTCCAAAAATTTTGGAGAAGCTGGTGAGTTGCGAATGCCCTTCCTAGGAGTGGGCAAGCATCTTACTCCTACAGTTAACATGGGTTTCCTCCTTTGCTACAGGTGAAGCTGTCAGGTTCTCATCTGACCCCACTGTGTTATTCTTTCATTTCTTACGTACAGGTGAGTGACTCAGGGTCAGATCTACACAAAATAAGTCTTCCAAGTAAGAAAGGACTGACTGTGTCCCCAGCGGACAGCCTCGTCCCTTGAGCTGAGTGTATGTGGAGTTTCTTCTCTTCTTAACCCTGAGCCAAAGGTGCTCATGTAAGACCAAGTGAAGGCTTGAAATCTTTGCAGCAAGAAAATCTTTGTTCTTACAAATGAGTTTTACTTAATGTGGAGGAAGAGTTTGATGTGTTTGCACTTGGAGCAGGGAGTTAATGAGCACGCTTAAGCTTGGTGACTCGGTCCACTTCTGGGTGATTGCAAATCCATGTCACCGGGCATCCCTGGGACTGCATGTGAAGTGCGGCAAGCACGTGGAGGCGGCCTGAGGACGGCAGTACTTGGGTGAGGGCGATAGCACCTGCAGGGAGGGGGAGAACGCATGGGCTTTTCTGTCCTTTGCTCAGATTCGTTTCCCCTGAAGTAATGAGCCCTTTCAGGATTTGGAGAAATTTTAAATGTCATCTGGTTGCAAATAACATCAGATTCTTGCAGTACTGGAGTCGCCTTTACTGTTGACTTAAACCAGGGTTCTTAAACCTCTGCATTATTGATATTTTAGGCCAGTTAATTCTTTATTATGGGGCCTGTTCTGTGTATTTTAGGATATTTAGCAGTGTCCCTGGCTTCTACCTACCAGATGCCAGTAGCAGCCCCACAGTTGTGACAACCAAAAATGTCTAGAAATTGCCTTAAGGGGCAAAGGTGCCCCCAGGTGAGAACCACTGTCTTAAACACATGAAGTGATGGGAGACCTGCTGTCTCCCAGGGCCCCTTAGTCACTGCAGTAGGAGTACTGCAGGGCTGTTACTGATCTTTGAAGAATCAGAGTGTCCACTGATGGGTCAATCCTGGCTAAGATTCTAGAACCAGTGGTTAAAGCAATGGATTGTACCCACTTTGTAGGGATGCCCCACTTTTTTTCTGCCTCTGCATTGTGTTTAGGCACTTCTCCTATCAGTAGCTTGCCTCATTGAGTGATTTAAGGGTGCCTTCTCCCCTCCCCTGGAGAATCGGCCACTGAGTGGCCTGTAGTCTAGGTGTAGCCGAAGTTCTCAGTAGCATGCTGAGAACTGAGGTCCTCTGTAACCCTGGATCTGGGTCAGGAATGTGTCATTCTTTTTCTGTCTGGCCAGTCTGTAGCCTGTTCCCACCATGCCGTCACTTCTGGCCCTCTCCTTTGATCTCACCCACATACTAGCGGGTGTGCTTTCTCAGCCCCCAGGCTCACAAATCTCACATGCAAGCCGTTCTGTCAAACAAATCTGTTATGTGTGTGTCTAAGAATAGGACTTATCCCTCTGTCCCTCAATTCAGGTTTTGAGTTCCCCATTTCCAGGTCTTAATACCTCTAAGGCCACATTTCACGAAGTATGTTGTACAGACCAAGAGTCCTTAGCAAAAAGGATTCTGTGAGAAATCCTTGTAACACATTTCTCTTCTTAGAGATTCATGGTACCCATTAACATATTAAAGTGACTGGAGTTCTGACAAGAATATGTTCAGAAGTAGTTTTCAAAGTTATCCAAGAACTTTTTGTTTTTTAGTACAAAGCATTTGGCAGAGTAGCATTCCGTAGAGCACACTTGGGAAACATTGCTGTAAGGCCTTGTTCATTTTATTAAAACAGCTAACGTTTTAGAGCCTTGCCTGCTTCTCTACAACCCTTGCCTGGTGTTAAGCTCTTTTTATGTGTCACCTCATTCATCCTCACTGCACTGTGTTTGGTAGGTACCGCCAAGTAAGTGATGAGAAAAGACTGGAGAGGGGGATGTGAAGAACAGCTAGTTAAGAGGCAGAGTGGAGACAAACCCAGCTAGTTTGGCTGTACAGCAAGGTCAGCAAGCAGGCCCCTCTCGAAAGGGCTGGGCGGTAAATGTTCCAGGCCTCGCAGGCCATGTAGTTGGTACCACATCTACTCACCTCTGCCGCTGTAGTGTTAAGAGCAGCCACAGACGACATGCAGATAGATGGTTGTGCCTGTGTGCCAAGGAAGCTTTATTTTCAAGAACAAGCAGTGGGCCAGAGCAGGCCTGTGGGCTGTAGTTTGCCAGCCCCTGCTCTGGAATCAGATACGTTATCGTTGACATGTAAAATGTTAGGGGGTTGGGGTTTGTTCTGACCCCATTCTCAAGCGTTTTCTTCTGTGAATCATCACACACCCCCTAGACTACCATTCCTTTTTCCACATTGTAGAAAAAAGTTTATATACCCCTTAGATGTTTCCCCCCTTTCCCATCTATATCTAACTTAAAGCCTTACTGACAAGTCAGCTAATCCACAGGCAAATATTTTCTCGTTGTACTTAATGAGCAGCCCTGGGCAAGGGCCCGATTCCGTGTAGTCCAGCTCTTACCTAGAAGTCAGCATTGCATTTGCCTCTTCTTTTAGAGGCTGCTTACTCTCTGAGAGCCCCTTCTTGTCCACAGCCTTGCATCTCAACGGGAAGCAGTGAGTCATTGCTCCCAAACCGAGCATCCTGTGTAGCATTACCTTTAGAAGGTGCCCCCTCTTCTGCAGTAAGTCCTACTGAGTCAATAGGAATGGGCAGTGGATGGCGTTGATTTAGGAGTTTCAACAGGGACCCATTTTCAGTACAGCCTCTAGAAAGATGGCTTATTAACCACTTGGTCACACTGCTGTGTCTGGCTGCTTACCTGCCCTGCCCTTAAGAGGACATCCTCACCCTCTACCATCACCATCCTCAACCTGCCTTTCAGGCTTAAAAGTAAATATCCTCACACAAGCCCTTCTGGAATCCCTACCATTTCTTATTTTCTAGAACACGCCACATGTACCAGGCCTCTTGTCTGTCACATGGCTCCAGTGATGTAATTTCTGTTTTCAGGCCTGTTTTTAATGATCTTACTTGGGGCGTGGTCTGTCCCGTTCCTGGGAGGCGCAGAACTCCCTTCGGGCAAAGGTTCCTGTGTTTCATGAACTTCACACGTGGGCAGGTTTTTTTCCTGGCTCTTCCTGACTCAGCTCCTGGCTCTTCTGCCTCACAAGAATCTGCCCTTGGTGCCCATTCTGGTTAGTCCTTCCTTCCCTGGAGCTCTTCCTTCTCTGGTTATCTAAACACAGGGATGTGTTGCCGTGACTCTTAAACCCCTCTCAAGCCTAGAACCACACGGCACACCAGCCGTGTCTGGTGATTGCCTCTAAGTGGGGAGGCTGCAGGCCCTGCCAACAGCCTCTCCAGCTTCCTCCTTTCTGTGGAACCTTTGTAGCTAATGCCCAGCAGGGAAATACCTATTCCTGCCACCACCCTGACAGCCCCATTTTTAACCACCCTTTTGTGATACACTCCCAGTCCTTTGGCTGGTCTGGCACAACAATGGTCAGTCCTGCCCTTACTTCCAAATTGTCAGCCTCCCAACAACAAAATAGGAAAAGACCTGAGGATTATAAAGTGCCCCAGAATGTTCCCCATCCTTCAGCATCTGCTGCAGGGTGATGTCTTCACCCAGACGGGGTGTCCCCTTCAGAGTTCCCACACTCCACTGTAATGACCTTCCTAGAAGATTACCTCCAGCCTGCTAGCTCTACAGAAGAATCTTCAGGAATGAGAAAATGTGTTTCTGCTTCTATAGAACAAGAAGAGCAACAGCCCAAAATACACGGGAGAGAAGGAGAAAATTGCTGCTGTCACCACGGCCATGGTAAGCTGCCGACACCCGTCATGTCATGGGGAGCCTTGGAAATGTTAAGTGAAAAGCCAGTCAGAAAAAGACTGCATGTTGTATTATTCCATTTATGGGAAATGTCCAGAACAGGCGATTCTGGAAAGAAAGTAGATAACAGTGGCTACCTAGAGCTGTGGGGTTGGAGACTGGAGCTACCTGCTAAATTGGTATGGGATTTCTTTGGCGGGGTGGTGGTGGTGAAAATGTACCAGAATTATGAAGATGTTGCACAACCATGAATACACTAAAAACACTGAAGTATACAATGTAAATGAGTAAATTTTATGGTCTGTGAATTACATCTCAATAAAGCTGTTTCAGCAGTGTGTGTAAGGCTGGTGGGGAAAGTGCATGTGTGCGTACAGCTGCTTATTAACAGCTCACAGATTGTATGTTCAGATGGAACGTCTTTTTCCTCTGAACCAAAAAAAGTACACTTTATACAGGAAGTGCTAGAAAATTTTCAACTCTTTCTTTAAAAATAGAAACAGCTTAGGATTCCCATTGGGAAGAAATCATTTTAGGAAGTTAATGAATGTATGTAAAGGTACTCCCTAAAGGGTACGTTAGGAGTTGGTAAACGGTGCAGGGAAGTGGGTTTTCAAGTACACTGCTGGCAGCAGAATTAGTACAGTCGCTTTAAGTGGCAATTTGGCACCAACTGCTGAATATGAGCACACGCGTGTGCGTGCGCACACACACACAGGCTTTAATGCAACAATTCACTTTTAAGGTGTGGAAGTTGTGAAGGCCTGTTACAGCATAGCCCTAGCGATGTCATTTGTAAAGTACTAGACAAACTAGGGGGACCACTAGTGAAGGCCTTGGCTGACTGGGTTAGTAGAGTTGTACTGTGAAATGCTACATGCTACACACATGAAAAACACAAATTAAATGTTCAGAATATAGAATGAAGTGATGAAAAAAGAAGAAAAGTGTTCTCACTTGTGGGGTTTTTAAAAAATATAGAAACACACTATGTGTAAGGCATGTTTGGAAGGATCTACAAGTTGCAATTAAAACTGGGGAGAAGATACATCCAATCCCAGCAGTGAAAATTCATATGCAGACTGGAAAGAGGAAACAGCTAGTGCAGAGCGGGCCCGTTGCTTTGAGAATGTCAAGTCAGAGGCGGCCGCATCTGCGGGTGGTCTCTTCCTCCAGCCAGTCCCCAGACAATATGTAGGAATGATAACAGAAGGATTTAACAGAATCTCTGTTAGCATTTAAGGCCTTTGGTAAGACTGAATTGTCAGTCTTAGATTACTGGTATGTAAGTAAAAGTGCCTTTGATTGGTAGATGAGTTTTCTCCACCCAAACCATTAGCAGTTCTGCAACTGACAGCTTCAAAGGATGACTTCACAAACTCTGGAACCTAAAATTTAAGTCTTTTCTTTGCCCTGCAGGCCAGAGTTCTTCGGGAAACCAAGCCAATCCCTAATCTCATCTTTGCCATTGAACAGTATGAAAAATTTCTCATCCACCTTTCCAAGCGGTCCAAGGTAAACTATTATAATTTTTTGCCATTTCCATTTACCCTGTGAAGGGGACCTGGCACATGGACGCAGCACAGTGGGGCGGGTGTGGGGCTGCGCTGCAGTCCTTACCGATGGCGTGCATCCAGACGTCATGCAGGAAAAGCGATGGGGAAAACAGGTCACATGGATGGGTACTTACTTCCAGAACTGAAGGGTTTGTCGCAGACACAGCAAAAACGGTGTAGGCTGTCCCTGGTGAGCCCCACCAGCGGGGGATAGGCTGTCCCTGGTGAGCCCCACCAGCGGGGAAACGTGCCCACTTACAGTCCCGCCACAGGTGAACCTGATGCAGCACATGAAGCTGAGCACCTCACGAGACTTCAAGATCAAAGGGAACGTCCTGGACATGGTTCTTCGGGGAGAGGAGGACGAGGACGAGGACAGAGAGGTCAGTGCCTGCTTGTGACTGGGGGCAGCAAGCACCGGCCACCCTTTCCCACTGGCGGTTAGCCTGTCTGGGATCCACCACAGATTAGTGGCGGGGCAGCGACCAGACAGCAAAAGGACGAACAGGCAGTTCGGGAGGACGCCACAGAGGAGTCTCCAGGGGACGCTTGTGAACTCTGAACCATGTGAAGTTGCCCAGACTTGTACATATTTGGCGAGGACATTGCCAGAAAGGGGGTGGTGACAACACAAGGTCTTGCTGTGGGTCTTCGTCCCCGGGCCCTTTCGAACTGCTGGAGGGTAGTGACTACCCCAGGGGGTCTGGCTCGAACGAGCCTCCCGCCTCTTCCACCGCGCCCGCACTCAAAGCAGGGCCACTCTGGTTAGTTCAGGTGCATGCCAGCTCCTCACCCCTTTTCCTCTCTGCTCTGTTCCTCGGAGTTTGTTGCCAGTTCCCGCAGTGTATCCTGAGCCCTGCAGCACCTGAGAGGCAGAACCCAGTTTCTTTACCCTCTAGCACCTAGAATTTTGATTTTAGGCAAAATCAGTGGCTCATTCCCATTTTAAAATTGAAGTTTACATAAAACGTCTGGATTTCTGGCTTCTCAAAAATTTAAGACCTACATTCTTCAGATGATCACATTCCTGGCCCTTACACACCCATGCCACCCAGTCCCTGTGCCTACTTGGCACTGCAGCACTGATGCATCTCCTAGGAAAGAACCAAAGTCCTGCCTCTCCTTCTTTGGGGGAGACGTCTCCCCGCTTTGCAACACGAGCACCTCCTAACGTGGCAAAGGGGCAAAAGCATAACCAGCAGAGGCTGCAATGGGAAGACAGAGGGTTTGGGTTTTTATTTCCACTGCTTCCAACAGGTTTATCACACATAACAGCACTGTCTTCCCTCTAGGGCACTGCGTCGCCCCCCAGGGGACAGAACAAGGAGCCAGCCAGGAAGAAAAGGAAAGAAGAAACGAAATGCCTGAGTTAATGTGGACTTTGGGGCTTCTGCTTTCTACCCAGTAAGCAACAATGCATCCTTGTTCCACTGCCTGCACCCATGATGGCATCTTGGTTCTGAGTCTGTTGTTCAACTGCACCTTCAGTTAGAGGCAATTGTTCTTGGCATCTGCTACTTAAATACGGCTGGCCTGGGGCAAGCCCTTTGCAAAAAGCACAGCTGAATGCCTGAGTTTGGGAGCCTGTACTGCCCCAGTGAAGCTCCACAGGAGCAAATATGGAGCCACCAGGTAGAGCTATGGTCCAGGCTGGCTTCGTTTTTCCAAGGAGCCTTTGGTGAGTTCAATTATCTGGTAAATATCCAGCGCTTCCCCTGAAAGAGAGCGCAGATTGGTTAGGATGCTTCTTCAAAAATTGTTAACTCAGAGCGTAGAAGTGAGAAAAGGGGTATGGAAGGGTTGAGAATCATTGCCAGGAACAGTAATGTTATATTTTGGGGGTCTGTTTTCTTTTTGTATAAGTTGTCTTAGATACATTGTATATAGACAGTAAGCTTTCTCATTACTTGTTTTGGCATTCAAAGCACAATTTTTATTCACTTAAGAATGCACTTTGACTTTATACATTAAATCCTCTTTGAACATTCCTGATGTGGTTGAAGAAGGAAAGGGAGAGGTGGAATATCTGAGGCTCCAGTTTCTCCCTTCATTTGCTGTGGACAGCTTTCTAGAGACCCCTCCCTTTGTGATCTGAGCGTCCCACCAGGTGAAACGGGCGAGTACACAGCATTAGTTAGGACGGGGTTCCCATTTTCTGGTGCCCCGCGCTGCCTGCCTCTAAGCCCACTTTCTAGTCACTTTGCATTCCGTGCATAATGAGGACAAATGTGTTGTGCTCACCCTGGGGAATCCCGTATCTTCTTTCCATCCCTGTTGGGTTGGAAGGGGTTTTACAATCCATGGTCACTTCCTTTCTGAGGCACCGGTCAATATCGACTGCACTGAAAAAGGCGACTGACTGTGGCAAGTCACGCAGGCCCAGCTTGTAGGCGAACATGCACCTGAAAGAGACCTGGTCACGCTCAGTGGCGCGGGCCCCCTCCCCTCCCCCGTGAACAAAGGCCCCAGCACTGCAGGGACCAGTGTCCCCTGGAGCAGGCCTCCCCGAACCAGCTCTGCCTTCAAGAAAGCTGACAGGCCAGCAGCTGCCACATCCCACTGGTATCAGGAAATGGCAATTATGGACTCAAAACACACCTGTTCTTCCAGTTTGGTACATTTTTATTGATGTAAAGTTTCTTTCAATTATTGGGCAAAAAGTCTGAGTAACTGAGGACAGTGTTAGTTTTGGTTAAGTGTCAGTATAAGTCCAGGGAGATGGTGAGTGAAGAGGGCAGTGGAGACAAGTGTTGAGAAGAATAAATAATTTGCCCAGGTTCTGAGTAACAGCAACATGGAACTGTAATGTCATTTAATTCAACCATATAAACTAGGACTTTTACTATATGAAAATACAACTGAATATATAAAATTTTAAAATTCACATTTGAGTTTCTCCATTAACATCTACAAATGAAAGATAAACATCTCAATTCCCTCTGAATTGAGGAAAGCCTTGTCATTTGATTTTCAAAACAGAAAGGTGAGTTCCTACGGGAGCACACCTCGTGAACTGCTCTCTGGACACGCTCCTGACCGCCGCTTCCTGACTACCTTAGGGGTCTGGTCCTGCTGTACGACACTTCAAACCTAAGAAGTCTTTTTAAGAAGTTGAGGCCAGTCTTTTGTAAGACTGAGTTTTTTTAAAGTGTGTAAGAGCTGAAACATTCCTGGGAAGATGAGAACTCACACATCACACTCAGCCCGAAGCAAAGTCCTGCACTGAGCGTGAGGCCCAGCCCCACGTACCTGGTTAGGAGGTTGGTGATCTGCAGGGCCAGGGCGGCACGGTAGCGGTCCTCCTCCCGCACCAGGTAGCGGACCTCATCGTGGATGCTGATGCAGAAGCGCCCTTCAATGGCGAACTCCTCAAACAGCCACTTCATGGCCACAAGCATGAGGTGTAAGTAGTCCACAGCAGAGCTCTGTACCACCCAGTTCACGCGGCTGGTCATGAACTGATGAGGAAGGTGGGCACAGGTGAGGGATTCTGCCCCACAGCAGTTCACTCAGGTAGGAGGTGGTCTGGGAGCCCGCCCTCCCCGTGACCCCTCTCTTCCATGTCTAGGAAACTACCTCTCCCCGGACAGCTGAGGGCTCCAGGGCTCGGCTGATGCGGCACCCCAGCACCGGCGTACAAGGGGCGTCCGCTGTGGCGATGCTCTCCAGCTTGTTGAACATCCCTGACTCTGTGCCCCCACTCCACGCTCTTTCAGCGACCACCTCCCACTTCTTCCAGTGCGATCTGGGGGGCCAGGAAAAGGAGGAGGGCGAGCTTTGTCCAGCTTCTCAGGGCTAAAAACAAAGCATCCCAGCACTGCAGGGGCTGGCCCAGACCCTCCCTCCATCTCTAACACCCAGAAGGTTCTCACTTCCTTGAGGCTTCTCTCTGGATCTTGCGGAGATCCTGCAGGGAAACCCAGCCATCCTCGGTTCTGTGCACAGGGAGGTCCAACTCTCTCACCAGCCACTCGCCCTCATCCGAGAGCCGATACCTGGTGGGATGTCACCGACATCATTCCTGTGGGTGTGTCTCCATGGACCAAGCCCAGGGCTGGAAGTGCTCACACACCACCTCACTGCATCTCCAGGAACAGGCTCGGAGAGGCTGTGACTTAATGCGGTCCCAGCCAGGTGGCACACAGAGAGGAACACAGGCTTTGCTCCAACGCGGGAGCCTGCCCGTTACCACTGTCCCCATGCCTTGGACACTGAGCCCAATGACCAACAGGCAGCAGGTCCTAGTTCAGGCCACAGCAAGGGCTGTCACTGCAGGTTTGGGGGAGGAACGATGAGGTGCTCCTTGAAGGGGAGAGGGTGACAACAGCCACACCTGGCTGACCCTTTTCAGTCTCTGCCACCCCAGGCTCCCAGCTTCAGTGTGACCTCGGACATCACCAAGATGGTACCCCAAAGGCTCCACAGCTGTGTCATTCACCTGCTTGGAGGTGCCCTCGGTCCACACTCCTCTGAGAGGCCTTCAAAGTCTCCCTACTAAGGCCCAGTGCCCTCGCCAGCACCCTGCCCTCTCCCCGACTCTGGACAGGACTCGGCTCCCCTGCTGCACAGGCAGTCACCACTCTATCAGCCCTTGTTTATCTCCTGAGGAGGTCAGCTACGGACACAGCATACCGCACCTAAGGGAGTTCCTGACACCCTCCTGGGAGCCTGCCGAGGCACTGAGCGCACAGCAGAAGAAGAAACTAGCTGGAGAGTTAATAAGACTGTGCCCTTGTCCTCTGAGTCAGTCTAAAGCGTCCAGTTCCCAGGGCACCCACCCATCAGCACCTCCTCTCACACACGTGCCTCACTTGCGCTCATCCCTGCAGGCATGTGCGTTTGCAGCCCCCGTGCTGGTGGTTACTGTGCACCATCCCAGCTGCTGACCCGCAGCCACCTGACAGCACATAACCGAACAGCTTTAACCCTACAAGACAAACTGGTCAAGGCTTTACATAAGCACAGGCCACAAGCCAAGGACATACCACCCTGGAGCAAGAGGGCTGGAGGGCCAGCTGAGGGCTGGGGTAACAGAAGAGGCGGGACATGGGGGCAGGGACAGGCAGCAAAGCAGGCCTGAGGCCCTGCAGGTAACGGGTGGAGGGGCCCTCACCGGCGGAGGCCCTTGGTGACGGCATACATCTGCTGGGCCTTCTCGGCTGCCTCCTGCCTTGTGAGCCGATGGTTGAACTGCATTAGCAGGCGCTCAGCAAAGGGCTGCCCGGCCCCATAGATGCGGCCATAGTTGAAGACCTTGGCGTGCTCCCGACTGATGCCCACTGTGGCAGCTGTTTTACTGTGCAGGTCGGTGCCCCTGCTCTTCCTCCCCTGCAGTGTCATCCACCCAAAGGCTGTGCAGCCTGTGGTATAAGGCAGGGGTGAGAGAGGAGGCTCAGGAACCCGCCAGCAACCTGGGTGCCCCCACGTTGCCCCAGCCCTGGCTCCTGCTCACCATGCATGCCGGCAAAGTGGGCATCTCCAAGCACAGCTGCGATCCACAGCTCCTGTGAGTCCACGTCAGCACCCACGAGCACGTAGCCAGGTGGGGCCTGCACCATGGCCTTCAACTCACTGCCTACTCGGTCAGGCTGCAGGAAGAGTGAGGTCAGGCCCTCTCTAGACACCCCAGGGAGACTCTTTCCGCTCTTCCTGGACTTCACAGAATGCTGGGGCCTTTCCTGTGGGCATGGTTTTAGGGAATGCCAGAAAGCACTGCCCCAAACCCCACAGCTCCAGGGAGGGCCACCTATAAGCAATGGGGTGACAGAATCGTACTCTACCTGGCCTCATTCTGGGCCCCATCGGAACCCAAGAGCTGTGCCATCACACCTTGTCAATGTCTGGCCAGGAGCCAGGTGCCCAGAACACACTTGCTGATGTAACGGTTGAGCTGTGAAGCCACATTTGGACCAAGTCCTGCCTGACCTGGATCTTAGGCCCCTTTTCATGCTCCTCACTAAAGGCCCTCTGCAACCCGTTTCCAGAGTCCCAGGAACGGAAGAACAGGAGCAGCGGCGCAGGGACACGTACCCGGGCGTTGCTGGCAGTGAGCCACGTGGGCTCCACAGCCCGGCGGGTGATGGTGCCGGCAGTCACCACCTGGGGCAAGATGGCCCCATAGCGGCCTTCCTCATCGTAGTCTGGGTGCCTGGGGGTGGGGGGTGGGAGAGAACATGTGTCTCAGCAACTTGCTCTGGTCGAGGACCCACCACTCAGGGCCACTGTCCCCCACAACCACTTGGCAGGCCATACCTGGTCACAGCACGGGGCAGAGCTGCTCGGGGCAGCCACACCACCATCTGGGAGCTGCGGGACAGACAGGGCGAGGCTTAGCGCAGCCAAGGAGAGCAGAGGCCACTCCTTCCCACCACAGCCCTCACTGCCCCCCAGGAGCTGCTGTGCCCCCTCCTTGCCCACCCTCAACCCACTGACTTGACTCAGCGTGAGCTCGGGCACAACCTAGGCCTGGGGCCCAGCGAGCTCCTCCAGGAGTAAGCCGCCTGGGACCTGGCCAGGCTCTGGAGGCAGCTTCTGCCTTTATCCTGAGTTATCTGTGAGGCGCCCAGCACCAGCCCGGCCGCCACGGCCTCTCCCTGCTCGTGGCAGACCTGGCCAGCCCACCGCGGCGCTCTTCTCAGAAGCTCGTGCTGCTGGCGGCCACAACCCCGTTGGAAGCAGCCTCCAAGATGAACCCATCTGCCACTCCCAGCAGACGGGACCCAGCTCCCAGCCCCCAACAGCTTACAGGCCACCAGCCCTCCACGGTCCTCAGCCATATCCCATGGCTCCAGCGGCTTATACCAAGGGGCTCTTTTGGAGCTGGGAGGGGCCATCAAGGTCCAGAAAAGCACCACCTTCTCACATAAACAGAAGATGAGCTGGAGAGTGAGAGACTTGCCTGAGGTCACATGGACCACAAGTAGCCAGGCCTCTAGCCCACAGCCGGGCTCTCCCTCCATTGCAGCACAGGTGAGTCGAGGTACCCGGGCGGGAGGTGGGGAGGGAATCCCAGGGTGTCAGCAGCCTGGCCAGGGTCACAGCCAGGCATGTCCCTGTTCTCCCACGGTGACCCACCTGATACGCTTATGGGCATTCCTCCAGAAAGAAATCATTTTGTTGATTTCCAAGGCACGGGGCCCACTGGCACCTCCTGGGCCAGCCTGCAGAGTGCCGTCCTCCATCTTGGGCAAGAAGTCCTTGGCAAAGGGGCTGCCCACATTGCAACCACCACCATCCTGAGGAGAGCAAAGGAGGCAGGGGCTGGAAGCAGGTGGCAGACCCCTGGCTGGGGAACTGACACCCTGTGTACCCGGGCTCTGCCCAGCACCTCGAGCAGAGCCGTCGGGAGACATCCTTGACTGCAACACACCCCACACGCACAGGCATGTGGCTTCCCTCGCAATACAGCAACCACCTTATCTGTCAGGATACGTTCCAAGACCCCCCGAGTGGATGCCTGAAACCAGGGACAGCAGTGAGCCCTCTGTATACTGTTTTTCCCTATACATACGTACCTGTGATACTCTATAAATCACAGTAAGAGACTGCCAACTACTAATAAAGTAGAACAATTATAATAATATACTGCAATAAAAATTATGTGCATGTGGTCTGTGTCTGTCCCTAAACAGCTTATCGTACTGCACATGCCCTTCTTGCAATGACATGAGATGACAGAACACCTGTGTGATGAGACAGAATGAGGGGAGTGACATGGGCATCACGATGGAGCTACTACTGCCGACCTTCTGATGGTTAAGTCGGATCATCTGCTTCCGGGCTGCAGGTAACTGAGAGCACGGAGAGCAAAGCAACGGATAAGGGGGGACCTACTATAACAGCCATCAGTCAACAGTCACAGAACACACGTGGTGCCAGACACTTGACAGACGTGTGCCATGTCATTTAATCCACCACCACGACCCCACCACCCAATTTCCAGAAGGAAAACAAAGGCTCAGAGATGTGGATATTTGCCTGCGTCACCCTCTGCCCCATTACTAACGTCATTCCCACGAGAAGGGCGGCCTCCCGGCCGGAGTCACTCTGGAAGGCCCCGAGGAACGGGGAGGGACAGGGACAGGGCACACACCTTGTGAGGCAGCTTGAAGAACCAGCAGCCGGGGACATCCACATCATTGTAAGGTCCGTCGCCATGGTGATAGGCTGGTTGGCTGGCTTTGGGGCCACCAGCAGCAGTCTGTGGGGGCCACACACCTAGGTAAGGCCCTGAGCCAGCACCTGCATTCAGCAAGGGCCATGGGGTCGGGGTGGGAAAAGGGCCTGAAATAGTACGCAGGTAAGTGTGGAAAATGACAGGGTGGCCACAGGGTCTCAGGCTTCCTCTCTGGTCTCCAACAACTGGAGCCACCCAAGGGCCGGACGGCATTTCCCAACCCACCCAAGACTTCAGGAACTCTATGTTGGGGAACAACTACTTGGGCACAGGAGGAGGGTCCTACCGCCCAGCACCCGCCCCGAGAACCTTAGCAGGCACCCCGCTCACCAAAGCTGGGGGTTGACCTGGAACTGATGCTTCCCAGTTCTCCATCCTGGCCTCAGTCTCCACTTCTAAGCAGCCCAGTTCTTCCACCTGCACGGGCCCAGGTGCAAGGGGGTGGAGCATGGCTCGGTCGGCCCAGTCCCACCAGCCCTCTCCCCTGCCTCAACAGACAGCCCAGGCCAGCCTGAGGTGAACGAGTCATCACATCCAGTGCCCGCCCCCAAAGGCTGCCCATCCTCAGGAGGGAACAGAGACTGCCCACCAAGCTCAGGTTCAGAGCCTGTCCTCACCGTCTGCCACACGGCGCTGCTGTCCGTGAACAGGAACTCCTCCACCAGGCCCGCCTGCTGGGGCTCGGGCTGCTGCTTCCCCTGTTCAAGACAGTGCTTCCTGTACAGGGACTCGATGGCTCTGGGCAGAGAACAGCAGAGGCAGCCCGATTACTGGGTGCCTGCCCCAGGCCAGGCCGCACGCTGTGCACTGCCCAGTTCCCTCTGCCCAGTCCTCAGAACTGGCTCTGAGGCAGGGGTGGACAGTGCTTTCCTGACTTTTAGACAGGGAGTGACACACTGAGAGTGACACAGCACATGGGTGGCAGGCTAGGGCTCAAGGCCTGGTCTGACTACAGTCTAAGCTCCTCCTCTACCACAGAGCTGCTGCCATCCCAAGAAGAGCACTGGGGGCGGGGCAGTGGGCGTGAGCTCCCAGCCACTCACGACCCAAAGGAGCAGGCTGACCCCAGCTGAAGGCCCCCGCGAGACCAGCTGCCCTGCAGAGCCACAACTCTCAGTTCTGGGCCAACTCAAGTGCCATGGCTTCTCCCCAACACCTGCCTGTCAAAAGCTCAGGATTTGGAATCTCAAGCCAACTGGGCCTTGCTCTGTCAGCTCTGTAATGGGGATCACAGGCCTATCTCATGGGGCTGCTTAGAATCCAGTGAGGAAAGCCCCGCACAAGGTTTCCTGGCACAGAATACAATCAGTGCTAAGTCACACTCAGAAGATCCCCACTGCTGACAGCCCTCCCTCCGCATGTTCCTGTGAAGCAGCTACGCTGCGGGCCAAAGAGCAGGGCCTCCACCCTCCCGCTTGAGCAGTAACCCCTCAACACCACCCTCAACACCCTGCAGGGCTCTGGAACAAAGAGCTCAAACCCCGACTCTCACACCCAAGCTCTTCCCACCCGCCTGAGCAGGGCCTGGTTTCTCCAGCAAGGGGAAGGGGTCCCTAGACTCCAGTCCCTTCCTCCCCCGGGCCCGAGGCTTACCTATAGGGACAGGCCACCCCAGCTGGTGCGAGGGCAGTGCCTGCTGGCACTTTGGCCAGGTTGTCCCGCCGCCCGGGTACCAGGTATCCCCAGCCGTGCCTCTCGGAGAAGTGCAGGGGGAAGCCATCCCAGGTCAGCGCCATGAGTTTGGGTGTGACCCGCATCTGCAGGCTGAGGAGGCTGGGGCCGGGGGTCCACGTGGGGTCATCTAGCCGAGGACAGAGCTTCCGGTACCACCTATGCCCCACCAGAAGAGAGCAGCGTCACAGTGGTGGTGGCAGGACAGCAAGGGACTGAAAGGAAGGTCCCCTCTCCCATGATGGGCCCACCAGGCCCCACCCACCCTTCAAGGCCTCAAGGCTTTCCTGGTAACCTCAGCCAAAAGTCACCGTGCCCTTCCCTCTAGGATGAGCCAGGACCCCTGTGGAGACCCCCAGAATAGCTCTGCCTCCCTGGACTAGTCAGAAGGCAGGACACACAGGCTCTGGCCGCTCCCCAAGCCCCAGTTCCTGCAGGGTATTCCCAGCCAGAGGAGCAAACAGATCTGCCCCCATCCTGCCCCCCACTGCTCTGGAAACACACCAGGGCCTTCAGAGCGCTCTCCCACATGCCAGTCACCCGCTAACAGGAGGGTGAGGCAAGCCAGCACCAGGGCACAGTATGTAAGAATCAAGGTGGCCTCGCTCTCGCGGCCACTCGGGTGCAACGCCAGCACCCTGCAGTTCCTTGTACCAGCTATGAGGCTTGAACGAAGGGCCGCATCCTCAAGGATGCCTCTCAACTGCCCCAAGCAGACGAGGCATTGTCTCAAGAGTGCCCACTCTTCTGTTTCATCACGGATGTAAACACTGGCTGCACTAGCTGGTCTGCAAGCCTGGCTCTTCCCAGAGCAGAGCTACTGGGAAGATGGAACTGTGCTCCCACCTGTAGCCCCAGTGGCTGCCAGGGCCCCGCACACAGCAAGGTGCTCAGCACACTAGCACTGAAAGAGTCCCGTGAGCCAGGGGTCTGAGGAGACAAGTGACAGCATGACCAGAAGCCAGCAGAACAGGCAGGTCAGTCAGGGACCACATGCACCCCACCCTGTGCTGAGGCCCAGAATAAGGGAGTCTGTGCTGGGGGGAAGGGTGGACAGGGCTCACCCGGGGTGTCCAGGAAGGTGCTGAGACCGCTTGGGCAGGAGCTCTGTGGTCCCCTTCAGCTGCTCCAAGCAGATGCGGGCCTGGGCATCTTGCTGAAACTCCTCCCCCTCACTGGGGGGGCCGGGGTCTGTGCAGGGCAGGGGAGGACATCAGGACCAGGGGAAGGCCCCAGAAAGACTGCCCAGCTGACTCATCTCTAGAGGGCTGGAGCAACTCCTTCCCAGGGCCCACCCCTGCCCCACCTCCCACCCATGCTCCCCACCTTCCTGATCCTCGAGGTCCCCAGCGGCCCCAGCCCCCAGGATGGGCAATTTGCTGGCTGAGGCTGGCTCCTTCCTCTTCACCTTCTTTGCCTTCTTCTGCTTAAACTCTTGCAGGTCCCACTCCAGGTCCCAGAGCCAGGGGTCTTCTTTGTACCTGCAGGGCCAGCCCACCAGGGCAGAGCTAAGGCCAAGCCAAAGGCCAGGCTTCCCGCCTGCCCGTCCCCTCCCTGGATCCTGCCCACCCAAGGCCTGGCTACCTCTCTCCTGAGAGCAGCTGGCAGGCATCATTGGCCAGATCCATCAGTGACTTCTTCATCTCCCGCTGGAGCTCCTCGTAGGTGCTCTGTGCCTCCGCCACGTAACGCTCCCAGTTCTGGTTGACAGGCAGGTAGGAGACACCCATCTCCAGCATGCCAGCCAGAGTCACCGGGTGAGGACACCTTGGGAGCAAACACCAGGGATGCCATAAATGACCCGAGGAGGCAGGACTTCGGCTGACTCTTGAGTTGGTTTGGCAGGCCTCAACCTAACCCACGTGGCACAGATCGAAAGTCAGACCCTAGCTCTACCACTTCCTAGTCATGAGACCCTGCAGAAGTCACTTCTCCTCTTTGAGCTTCAGTTCCTGTATCTATAAAATGGAAATATCCCATCCCCAGGGGTAATGTGGGAATTACAGATCACAAAGTGAAAATGGCTGCCATGTCTGCAGTAATGGTTCAGTGCCAGGCACTGTGCGGGTAAGATACACGTACAAACGATCACGTACAAACCTCGTGACTGGGAGGTCAAGTATATCCCTGTATGTTTCACAGATGAGAACACTGAGGCTCAGAGAATCCAAGCACCCTGCCCAAGGCCAAGTGAGCTGGTTAAGATAGTCAAGATCCGAACCAGGTCTAGCTGACATTTAGGACTCGGACCACTCCGGAAGACTGACTCACTAGCAAACAAAACTGAGACGGACAGGAGGCCCTTGGCTCAGGATCCGGGTACAGAAAGGATGCTTAAATGACCCAGGACCCTGCACAAGAAACTCAAGCACAGCACGTGGCCCTCCCCTCCAGAAACCCAGAGTACAGGACCGAGGTGGCCACCACGGGATGGAATGGCTCCATTCTTTCAGCCCAGAAAGGCTCAGACCCTCGCCTGAAGAAGACCCAGCATCACTTACTATAGCGGGCCCAAGTCCTGGCTACCCACTGGCCCCCAGAGGCCGCCCTCACCTCTCCATGAAGAGCGGTAGCTGCTGCTGGAAAACCTCATAGGTGGCCCACACGTCCTGGGCACAGTACTGCATCAGGTCCTGGCACAGGTGACAGGAAGATGCTGGGTGGGCAGTCAGCCCACTCCCACCACCGGGTTTCAGGGTGAGGTCTGGCAGCTCTACTCCCCAGGGCCAGTGAAGGGATCTGCCGCAGCCCCTTTCCACAGAGCCCCCCGCCAGCACCGTACCTGGAAGTTCTCCCGGATGTCCTTCATGCTACCCTTAACGAACAGTTCTCGTGGCTCCTTCCGCAAGGGAGGCCCCCCCACGTACAGGCTGTGCACGTCGGCCAGATTATTGACACTGCTGATGTCCAGCCAGTCCCAGGATGAGATCTGGGGGGCCAGAGCAAGGGGCACAGAAGATCAGCGTGGCCTCAGGTCAGACAGGCAGTGCCCCCCGCAGAGGGCTCTCACCACTGGGCCGCTGGCTTTGTTCCGGGACTTCTGGGCTCGCTGTGTGGGGTGCCGGGCCTTGCCCTTGCTCTGCTTGGCTGCCACCCACAGACTGCGCTGGAAGCTGCTGAGCCCCGAGATGGCCATGTGCATGCTCAGAGTGTCCAAGAAGCGCATGCGGGAGCCCTGGGGGGAAGGGCAGGAGGACAGAGGCCGCTTTGAGGGGCCAGCCTACCAACCACTTCACTGGTGCCAACCCACCAGCCCCAGCTCAGCCTCTCCTCCCATCACACGGCCTTCCAGCACTGAAGACAGCAAATCCTCATGCCATGCTTGCTCATGTGTGTCCCACCACCTGTGAGGGGCCCGCCCACCCGAGTCCCGGCCAGCCTTGGAGGTGCAGGCCTGGCTCAATCCCAACACCCAAGTTCTCCCAGCAACAGTTCTGAGAGGACGTTGGGAACGAAATGGCCGAACAAGGCCTTCGGAGCCCCCAGGCTCAGCCCCCATCCCCAGCCCTGCCACTCACAAGCTTTGTGGCCCCAGGCAAGTCAGCAAGGCTGTCAGAGCCTCGGCACTACAGGCCGGCTCCAGGCCAAGGCCGCTCTCACTGGCCCTGCTCTCTCCTGGGGCTCATCGTGAGGACACAGTGAAAAGCACCTTCAGCGAAATCAAGAATGCCACGACCACGCACCAGACATGCTTCTGAGTGTCTGACATGGGCACTGTTCAAACCTTCCCAATAATCCTGAGGTAGCTTCCACTACCTTTACAGATAAAGAAACTGGGAGCTCATCCTGTTCCCCAGTGGCTGAGGCAGGATGTGAGCCTGTGTGGCTAGAGCCTCCAAAGACCCCCGCTGAGCTCCAAATGCCCCACAGAGAAAAGGGCTTAGTCCTCTGTGAACACTCGGGTCCTATACCAAGCAGGTCCTGGGAACAGAACAGCTGAGCAGCAGAGGCAGGGCTGGTCAACAGAAGGCCCAGCGGCTGCTACCAAGGCAGTGGAGACACTGGCCAGGAAAAGCCATGCCTTGGCAAGCCAAAGATCATGGCTCGTAGGCCGCCCCACAGCAGAACCTGCAGCTGGCCCCAGGAGTCTTACCTGGATCAGATACTGTTCCCTGATATGGGCGCGGTCAAAGCAAACGTTGTGCCCCACCACTAACTGTTCCTGCCAATCCCGCTGGGTGGGGTCGCCAGCGCTGGCGGGGACCTCTAGAGGGATGAGGTCAGCCGGCGACAGCTGGCTGGTCCAAGAGTAACGCTCTTCCACCAGCCGCCGGCTGCACCAGGAATACCTGTGGGAGGGAGGCAGCGGCGGGTAGGTTCAGCAGAGGCACTGCCGCCTGCTGTGCACCCACCATCACATGCCAGGTTCTGCGCTAGCGGCTGGGGACACAAGACCAAGGGGTGCTCCTAATGCTGAACTAGGGGTCAAGCAGGGTGGTGGGAGCAGTGTTTCAGGGGTAGTTGCAAAAGCTGCTTTACTTTTCAACTTCCACAGGTAAAAATGGAGCAAAGTGCCACAGCGCTGGGTGTCCCACACAGGCATTTAGCTGGGCCATCGAGGTGTTCCTTAGGTGTCCACCAAGTCTGTGCTTGGCTCTGAGGTACTGTATGAACATTATCAACCCCTCACGTCTAGAAGCACAAGACAGCTAGTGTTCAAAGTGCCAGTAAGGAAGAGAGAGAATTATAAAAGAACCCAAGTGGAAATTTTTTAAAAATCAAAAGTGGCAAAAAAAAAAAAAGGCAAATGCTGCGCACATGTACAGGATGAATCATCTGACGGCTGGGAGATTGAGAAGGACAAAGAGCAAACCATGTGCCTTGTAGAAGGTGTGTGCCTCTTGGAGCAACCACCCTTGCTGAGAGACCACGGGCAGCGCCAGAATGGAGGAAATGTGCACATATGCTCGGGGGGGAGGGATGGGGGTGCCTGCTGCCTGCCAGGGACCCGATGCAGTTCAGGAAAAGGCTGGAGTTTGCTGCAGATCCACGGGCTGCGCCCGGGGCAGTGACCGTGGAGGAAAGCCAGCTGCGAGCCGCAGATTATGCCAAAGGGTCACAGCCACTCACATCCCAGTGAGTGACGAGGCCACATGTGTGGCCACCACGGCTGTGCAGCAGCTTCCTGCAGCCCTCATGGAGGGGAGGAGGAGTCACCTGCCTCAGCAGTTTAACCAACATAACATTTGAGGGAGGGGCAAAAAGAGGCTCCTAGTTTTAAACCTGGTAAAATCTAACTCACAGTCCAAATGCTGGGAATACGCTCAGGGACTCAAGCTGAAACCTCCTCCCCTTTCAGTTCAGCACATCAAAGCTCTTAAAAACAACAAAGAAGAAAAGGCTGAAGGATGTCAAATGTCTGAGGCTATGGTGATGACAGGGACTTCAGCTGCAATTAAAAGCCATACTGCCATCAAGATCCAGGTCTGCAGCTGTGCATGAGAGCCATCTTATTATAAATTTATTTGTGATAAAAAAGAAGAAAGTCAAAACGCGAACACCTTTGGTAAGTTTAAGATGAGTTCAGAACCAATGTCATATTATACTTTTCCTGTAAATTCTGGATAACTATTGACCACCTGGGTAATGTCCCTCTAGTCTGATGACCAAACCCTTACCAACAGCCTTTGGGAAGCTGCCTGTGGGTCAGTGCAGGCTTCCCCCTCCCACTGGAAATCACAGGCTGGTCAGGTACCTGTGTCCCGTGGCCACGTGGCAGGGATGTGCCCAAGTAAAAAGCGGACTGCTGTGGGGGCCCCAGCTGGCCTGCCCCCGTTTCAGTCAGGCCCCTGGAGGAAGGCTCCAGTCTGGGCCCAGGCCTCAGCTCTGACTCCTGCCACACTGCCAACTGAGCAGTGTCCCCAGGACCACTGGCAAGCATGGGATGAGAACGAGAGGAGGATGGGAAGGAAGGGAAAAGGGGAAAGTTAGGGACGGAAGGAGGAGGAAAAGAAAAAATGGGACTTGATAAATAGGTAAATAGTTCAAAATGACCAAGAGATCAAAAAACAAGTCTTTCCTGTCCCTGGTCGCCTCATGTTCTTTCAGCCACCACAGCCTACTTCACCTCCTCAAATGATGGACGTATTCCCTGTTTTGACCATCAGGTTACATTGTAAGCACTGAGATTCTCAGCTGGAACTACATCAATGTGGAATCATCTAGTTTTGCTCTTTTCAGCCATTAATGCCTACCTTATCTATTTAGCCATGTTTTCACCATTTTCAACTGCATATTTAACATTTCGCAGCTTTCTTTACAAAGATGTAGCTTCCAATAGGAATAAAGAAACTGCCAACTTTTTTGCTGGCCATGCCTGAAAGCATTAGGGTTGTAAATAGTATTTTAATCCTGGAATGAAGAATAAAAGAAGGGGAGAAACAGTACTGCCATCATTGTTTGAAAAGAAACTTGGGTAGCACTTAGAAAATTACTTAAAAAGAAGAGAGACTCGATATACCTTTTGGGGACTGAAATGCCTGCATGGGAGGCTGGGGGAAGGAAGCGATGTTTCTCAACTGGGAGTGATCAGTGGGGGATGCTGGCAGGGAGGGGGCCGGGGCTGAGGGGGGGCATGTGTCAGGCTTTTAAGGGAGTATGTCTCATATTGCCTAGGGCAGTTCCAAAAAAGGGAGATTTCTCTTGCCCAAAATAACCATGAACACCCCCAACAGAAACACTGTTCGAATATCTTGGACTAGAAGCTATCACGGGAGTGGGTATGGTACCAAACCAGGTGATCTCAGTCTCAAGTCCAGCACTCCACTGTAGCTCCCCACAGAGCCCCATCACCACCTGACATGTGCTGGGGTGTCTGTGTTCTGCCTGCATCCTCCCACAATAAAGCAAGCTCTGTAGAAGCTGGGGTCACACCTATTCTAGTTCACGCCAAGTCCACAGTCCCTAGTGGAGCACCCTCCTCCCCAGCACACAGTGGGAGCTCAGTAACTGTTCACTGTACCAATTAGGCTGGGCCCCCCAGGTGAGCTAGAGTCCCCTGACCCCAGACCCTACTTACCAGGCCGAGGGGGATATGGCCACCGCCAATGTGGGGCAAGTTCCCTCTGCCAAGCAGACCTCCACGTCGAACACCAGGGCCCGCTCCTCGGGGATGGCCACGGGTGCGGCCTCCCCCTCGGGGCCGTACCGGGTCCAGCCCTCCGCCCAGGCCCAGCTCGGGGGCCGGGGGGGCAGCTGGGCCTGCAATAGCGAGTTGGCCGCCTCCAGGTAGGGCAGGCTCTGCTTCTGGGCCAGGAGGGAGAAGTGCTGGTCCAGGCTGCCCCCATAGAGGGGCGGCAGGCGCAGCTCCACGTCTGGCAAGGGCGTGGCCAACTGCCCCCAGAGCCCGTGCTTCTGCAGGTGCTCGATGCTGCGGCGCACCGCGGCCTCGCCGGGCTCCTCCCCGGTGTGCCCGAAGATTTGCTCGTGGAGCCCTCTCGAGAGCATCTGGATGTGCAATGGGTTGTGCCGTAGCTGCCCGCCCTCGGAGGATGGCACCTGCAGCTGCGGCGGCTGCGGCAGCCCGTCGCTGGGGCCGGGGCCGGGGCCGGAGCTGGAGACCCAGCGCCCCGGAGCTGGAACTGGCCCTGGCCCGACGGCGGCGCCGGCTACCTTCTTCCAGAGCAAGCGGCTCATGGTTGGTGCAGGGAGGCCCCCGCTGGGAGTCAGGACACCTAGCTTTGGGCTCCAGCTTGGCTGCTTTTACTGGCTGAAAGACGTGGAGAGAGACACGTCCTGTCTCTGCTTTCCTGACAGGGAAATGGGTCTGACCATGCCTGCCTTCCACCCACAAATCCTAAAGGAGACAGATGACAGAAAGTGTTATTTATTACATATGTATTAGTGTTACAGGAATAGTGATCATTCCTTGAGCACCTACTGCGTCCTAGGCAGCAGGCCAGGCGCTTTCAGGTCCATTTTCTCAGTTAAGTTTCAGACAACCCTGGGAAATAGCAATATCCTTCCTGGGGAAACTGAGGTTCACGTAGGTTCATCAGTGAACTTGGGGAAGGTGAAGGCAGTGGTTAAGAGTGCGGATTCTATGGCAGGGTGACGCGGGTTTGAATTCCGGCTCTGGCTCAGGAGATGTTTGACCTTGGGCATTCTCTATAAAGCCCCAATTTCCTACCTGTAAAATGGGGTTAGGGATTCTACCTGTCATACAGGACTGCTGCCTGGGCGACACAGGGCGAAAAGGTCGCGCGGCCCGGCCCCAAGCAAGCGCTGGCCCAAGGGTGGCTGCCATTAGCTCGCTTGCCGCGGCCCCAGGGCCCGGCGCCGATAGGTGCCAGCACGCGGATTCGAACCCGGGTGGGCCGCCGTCCCTGGGGCCCCCACCCACGCCCGGGCCGGGACCCCGCGGGCCCAGGGCTCCTGCAGGGGGCGTCGACCGGCCCCGCGCCCCGGCCGCCCGCGGTGCCCGGCGGCGGCGCCGCGGTGCGCCCTGGGACCAGCCTCCGCCCAGCTCCGGCCTCGCTCCGACTGGAGAGGAAGGGGCCGCGCCGCCGCTCGGCGACCCGGCCTCCCACCAGCCGAACCCGCCGGAAACCTCGGTCTGTCCGGTGCTTCCCGGTCTGCGGGTCAGTTCCCCAGGGCGGCGACACGGCGGCCCCCTCCGCGCGGCCTACGCAGCCTCGGGGTGGTGTGTGGCCTTCACCCTCACCAGTTCGCCTCGCTGGCAGCCGCAACTTCCCGTCTGCGCCCCGCGCCGTCCCGCGGCTACCCTAGAGGCGGCAGGAGAGTCCCGGCGCGACCAATAGGAGGGCCGCAAGTGGAGCGGGCCGTCCGCGGGGGGAGAAGGGAACTTCCGGGTGGGCCTTCCCTGCGGTACTCTGGGAACCCAGGTCCAACCTCCCCTGCTCAAGAAGCGGGTGGATTTGTCCCAGGCAAGCGAAGGGTGGTAATGTTACTTTTTGAGTTGTCCAAAGAGCTACGGTCGCCAGACGGCCGCGTGGCCTAATGGATAAGGCGTCTGACTTCGGATCAGAAGATTGCAGGTTCGAGTCCTGCCGCGGTCGTGGAGGGTTTAAATACTGTTTTTAGTTCGTCCTCCCTTAGGAAGGCAAAGGAACGTGTCACCAATTACCACCCCACGGGGAAGTCTGGGAACCCCTCGATCTGCGCAACATGCGGCTCCCACACACCACGCCCAGCGAGTCCTGTGAATCAAGATACTCGCCTACGTGTCCCCCGCGGGCGCGCACGTCTCTTGACTGTACCAGCCGCGCGCGTTGGAGCCCAGCGGGGAGAGGTGCGCGCCCAGGCGGAGATCCCGATTTCAAAGCAACCGGTACGTGGGAACGACAGGGGCCCGCGCCTGAAGGGAAACCCCGTCCACCGCCAGCTCTGCGCTGCCTGTGTTCGTGCCTCCTGGCCATTCTGCCACGCGAAGACGCTGCCGGCCCGTGAACCTGCCCCTGCCCCCGGGTAGCGGGCCTCGCCCGAGCGCGGCCAGCCTGGGGAGCCGGCGGAGGACGCCTGCCAGGCTTCGCGGGCGCGGGTCTCTGCCCGCCCCCTGTTGCCCCAGGGCCCCCCGCACAGCTCTGCTCTCGGCCCCGCGGTCGGCGCGCCGCGGGGTGGGGCCCACGCGGACAGCGAGAGCTGCCCCAGGGGGAGGGAGGCCCGGGGACCTGAGGCCGGCCCGAGGGGCTGCTGATGCGGGGCGACTGGCAGGTCTCGCCGAGAGTCGGTCCCCACCCGCCGGCCCCTGCGTGCGCCAGGACCCCGGGGACTGACGAGAAACGGCGGTGTTTTTCAGGAGCTGGGAGAGGAGATACCAAGGCAACAGCCCCGTCCGCCGTTCGCCAGCCCCTCTGCCGCCCTTGGGGACACAGAGACGCTCCGGACGAGGCTTGTGAAGACAGCACAGCAGCTCTGAGGTCGATCCTTCCGTTCATTGCCCCCTTCTTTAAGCATGAAGTACTCTTCACGCACTGTCGTAGGTGTATTTAATACACACACAAATGCGAGGTTTTGGGGTTTTTCTTTTGGCAAAAAAAATCCTATCAACTGCAAATCACTATTTTATAATCTGTTGCTTTTTTTCCCACTTAGCCTTGTACTGTTGACATTTTTACAAAATGCCAAGGAGAGACGGAGCTTAAATCAGGGAGTGCTTGAGTGGGAAAAACAATTGCATTATTTCTTCTAATCTCCTACTGAAATTTAGCACTTCCTTCAATCATGAAATTAGGCAGCCATCCAGTGGTATTAGCGGTACCTCAAACGATTATCCCCGATAGGTCTCACGTGCTAGATCCCACTTGCTAGATCTCATTGTTTAATGAGTTAACAAAAAAATACATGTTATATTACCTCTTTGTTCTAATATTTGATTATCTTTGGTTTCCTTGGTAATCCTATGTGTCGTATGCATTTAAAAACAATATTCTAAGAAAGTACCTATGGCACAAAAAATTGAAGAATGCCTGGCCTGACTGGATGTCACTTCCAAGGGATGCTGTCATTGAGCCTGACTCATATCCGCTGGGAGAACAACCCTTCCCCTAGGTTCAGTGTCAGGAAATGTCCATCGAGATGCCTGCCCCTCTCTCAAGACCGATTCAGGCCTGCCTGGTGCCCTTGCCCAGAAATCAGAATCTTCAGGAAAGAGCAAGACGGTTTAACACTGATTCTGACTAAGAGAGGGGACCTAGAAGCATGAGACCTTACTGCCCTGTGGCACCTTTTCCAGGCTTTTGAGCCTAGCTACTCCACCTTCCCTCCCTCCTTTTCTGGGAGCTCTGCACATCCTTCTAGAAAAGTCTACTCCTGCCGGTAAAATTGTGGGGAATTTTCTCCACAATTCCCTGGACCTCTCCTCCCACATAGAAGAGACAAGGTTCATTAGGAACCCCCTGTCCTAATAAAAAAAATGTACTTTCTTTCAAAGCATGTACCTCAATTGAAACAAACATTATTGTTTTTTAAATCTCATCTTCCACTGCAATAAATCCCCAGGGAGACTGACATGGTGGTTCAGCCTATGCTGTATTCCAGGGCCTGACTGGAGCTTGGTGCTAACAACCAGCACTTACGAGATGCCAAGTCCTATTCTAAGGGCTCACATAGTCAACTAAATTAACCCACACACTGACCCAAGGATAGAGACCCTGTTATTATCCCCTTTTACTAATGAGGAAACTGAGGCACAGAGAGGTGAAGTAGTATGCCTAAAGCCCTACAGCAGGTAAGTGATAGCGCTGGGATTTGAACCCAGGGAGACCTGGTCTGTGGGCAAGGATCTCAATGATGGCACGACACAGTCAATACCCACTGACCCTGAAAGTAGAGACCCCCTCGCCAACGCCCCCTATCCCCCACTCTAAGGTGTGTGCTAGGCACTGGGCTGGTGCTGGGGATGCAGGTCGGTGCATGCTCTACGTCACTGCTACTGACTAAGGGACTCTGGTCGCAGCCTGTTCCTCCAGGGTTCCTCTAGGGAGCTTCCTTCCTGGTCACCATTTCCTGTGGTGTTTGCCAAGTCCAGCGTCAGCAGTTTCTGCCTCACAGAAAAAAATATCACTGCCTTCCCTTTACCAAGAGTACCACTTCCAAAGGACCCGGGCAAAATGCTTAGGGTACATCTCACTCAATTCTCTCAATAATCCCATCATTCCTATTGGCACATAGGTACTATTATCACTGCATTTTGCAGAGGAGAAAAGAAAGGCTCCAGTAACAAGTAGGAGGTTGACTCACCCAGAAATTGCACACTGAGTCAGAGGCCGGGATTAGAACCCCAGCACTGTGTGATTCCAAAGCCCCAGGGCATTTCTGCAAGCCCGCTAAACACTCCCAGGCAAGAAAGTAAGTTTTAGAAGACAGATAGCCACCTGATCATTGGTTTGCTGCTGGCCCACACCAGAGTGATCGGCATAAAATCACAGGTCACGCTAATATCAGCCCCTCCAGTATTTGTCAGAAAGCAACATAAGAATTACTAACATTTTTCATGAGATTTTCTGTGTGCATGACCGATGGGTCCCCAAACGGAGTTGAGCAAGAGGACCGGGATGAGGGAATTGAGTCTTGGCTTTTAATCAAATGTTATTTACTATACAGTTCATTCATTTCCTCATCTGTAAAATGGGGTAGTTATAGTGACAACCGCATAGAGTTGCTGCAAGGGTCAAATGAGCTCAGACCAATTGCTCAAAACATGTAAGATACGATTTTTCTTGTGTCAGTGCCTCCCTAAAGGTCGAGCCAGGGCTATGAGCACCTCCTGGGCATTTGTCTTGAAATAGTCAGACCTGCCCTACTGGGCATCTGAAGGCAGAAGGTACCGATCTCTTCTGAGCCATTCCTCACAGAAACACATGGGAAACGGAGGGCTTATTTAGGGTCAGCTCCCACCCCGCCAGGTCTTGACCTACCAAACTGGCTTGTACATGAAATTCAGGATGAGAGGAACAGGCTCTTTTCAAAATATGCTCCATACTTCAGGGGAATAATCGATTGTGTCAAACCTGTGTCATTTAAGGATGTGGACAAAAGGGAATTGGATGAAAATGCAAAACGATTATGCCTGTGGACAGTAAACTTCCTGATGTGAAGAGACTGTGCCCATCCATCCATTTTTGGGTCCGTAGCGTGGAACCTAGCACACAGGAGGAGGAACATTGTTGTCCCCACGGCCAGTGTCCCTCCCTGCTTCCTAGCCGGGACTGAGGAGCTGATTCATTCCCCAGAGCCGAGCACAGGGCTTACTAACTAAACTGAGCCAATCAGGCATTCCTGTAAAAAAAAGAATCTATTTTCCTTCATAACATCCAATAGCCATCGGTGTTGAGGTTTCCAATGCCAAGTACCCTTTTTGCTTTAGCTAGTTTGGGTTGGATTTTCTGTCACCGGTGATGAGAAGAGCTCTCACTGGTCAAGTGCTCATTAAATATTTGCTGAATAAATGATTGAGCTCTTCTCTTACAAAGTCTTTATCTAGATTTCACTGAAGTAAACGTCACAGCAATGGGACTAGGCTATACATAAGATTCTTAGGTTTGCAAAGTGTCCTGTACTTGGCAAACCCTTGTGACATCACCTTAGCTCCACACAATTTATGATACTGGAGGTATCTCTGATACCAATAAGTGTTTTTAAAGAAAACTTGATAAATTCTACTGTAAGGTGAAAACTATCACATCAAATATAATTTTAATATATATGATTAAACAGTATAGTACCATAGAATTCATAATTTATGTATTAATTATACATTGAATTGATAATTTAATGTATATAATTTAATTAATAATATAATTTAAAGTAAAATTTTAAACTAACATACGCCAATAAAAAAACTCAACCAGTTTACTAAAACCCATCCATCTGAAGAAGAAACCTTTATAAACAGTGTAGGATAAGGAAATACTCAGTCGGTATCTCTTAGTTTAAGATAAAGAGGAAGTTCTGGGTCAATAAGACATTTTCATTTAAAAAATTTTGATGTTAATCACCCCCAAGAAACTCAGTCCAACACGTGTCCACCACCAGAAAGGCAAAAGACACCCAACCATTTTTTTGTGCAAATGTGACATATTTTTGCATACTTACACATACTTCACATCCTAAACTAAGGTTCCTTTCTGAAAGTGACATTTCTACGAATCGCTGAAGAAGTCCCCACCAGGGTGGATACTTGCATATGAGAATCCATCCTTCCAGACTGAAGGGCAGAACCCTCAGGTTCCTAAAGGCTTGCAACATCATGAGCTCTGAGCCCTGGCCAGGGCCTGGGACCTGTTCTGTCAGCTATAAAACTGTGAATTTCTTGTCCAAATCTATTAGATCCCAGCCAGGCCCAGTCTGGTGAGCAGGCCCTCTCGGTGATGAACACAGATCCACAGGCCAAGGTGAGCCTTGACCTACAGTGGCTCCTCCACCAGGCCCACCAGAGTGGGTAAATGAGTTTCTTGCAATTTGTCACAAAAGATTTTAAGCTCAAAACGTAGGTAGGGGAACAAAAATAAATGTGTATTTCTCCCTTTCAGAGACATGTTTTTCGAGGAGTATGTTGAGCTAAACTCTTAAGCACCAAGTTTAGCAAGTTCCATATTTATGGAAATGATCTTGCTCCCCTGTTATAAGGGGACAGACCCCACCTGACCTGGGAACACAAAAGTCATTCATTCAATGGGAAAATGACAAGACAACTCTCTGAAAGCAGGTATTTATGTGGAGGGGACCATCTCAGCATCTTCTGGAAGAAAACAACAGCCTGCCTTGGCATTTAATTGTCGGGGTTTCAAGAGAAGATTCTGTCTTTTGTCTTTCAGGCGAAATGACAGGCCTGTTTGGTAATTGTAAAGTTCCATTCCCCATGGATTGGTCTGATCATTATTTATTCCTTTGTTACAGAAAGACTTCCAGGTGGCAGAGGTTAACCGCAGATGCCACAGCCACTTGGTGCTGTGCCTGGCGGGCCATCCCAGCCGGGACGCTCAGGCAGCCCTCCCACAATGCCTGGTACACTGTGCTGAGGCCAAGCACACAGTGCCAGGCAGGGCCGTGACTGTGGCAGGTGGTCACTCTGCAAGAGGGCCTATTCTGGAAGTCATTCTGGAGGTCCGGAGGAGAAGCCACCCTCCAGCCCTTCCAGTGGTTGGTGAGCACCCAATTCCCTGCCCTAAGTCTCAAAACATCGGGGAAGTTCTCTGGCTGCTGAAGCTGAACACCAGCTGGCACCGGGACCCTCCTCTGGGCTGCCACCACACTTTGTGTTAAGGATCACCCGCCGTGAGGTTTTGCTTTCTCCTCGCTGCCAGCAGAGTGATCCCTGAGGGCAGGGGCCTCTTCCCAGCACCCAGCATGTGCCTGCACTGAGTAGGTGACCAGGGGGTATGTGCAACACGAACCAGACTCCCCTCAGGTGAGAACCAATTCTTTTTCACCCCCTCACTCATCATATTATTCAGAGTTCAGAGCAGGAACTAGGAAACAGCCTGGTGATTTCAAGCAAAAAGAGATGTGGTATGGGGCTTGGTGATTTCAAGCAAAAAGAGATGTGGTATGGGGCTTTACCCACGTAAGTAAGGATGGCTGAAGATTCTAGAGGCAAGGAGGCCACTGTTGCTACGGCTACCACTGTTGCTACCAGCACAACGCTAAGCTGGGGACTAGCAAGTGACACGAGTTGGCCTGCAGCGACAGTCTTGTCAGCCAGAGCAGCTGGTCTGCGCCAAGGCCACAGATAAAGGGTTACTGCCTCCCCTTTGGCCTCTCATCTCTCATGAGTGTCTCTCAGAATATAAATCACATCCAGAACCCTAGCTGCAAGGCCACCTGGGAAATGTAGTTCTTAGCCTTCTACCTCCTGTAATTCCTAGTGGAACAGAGAAGAGTGTGGGAATGGAGGCCAAATTCCAACAGACAACACCTAGCAGACACGCCTGGGCTATTATATCTGCACCTCCACGATGACATGTGCCCACTTCTGCCTTGCCCAGGGCCTGGGAGCGTGCTGGCTCCCAGCATTGAACGGAGGAGCTGTTTCTCCATTACCTTGGGTCCAAGGAGAACAAGGGCTCCACTGACATTTCTGGCCAATTTCTCCACCAATTTCTGTGGGTTCCCAGGGATGGGGATCCAGGAAAGGGGCTTCCTGGCTACTCTTAAAAACTGCCGGCAAACCACCACCACCGCAGGACCCTTACTCCCAGGAACTGAGAGGCCACGGTGAGGAGCCGCTGAACACCAGAGCCTGGGACCCGAACCACCTGAGCTCAGGGACCAGCAGCATCTTGGAAAGCAGAGGACTCTGGCCGCCAGGAGAGCAGCCCGGACCAGGCAGACGGAGGAGCCCTGGGGACCCTGCTGGCAAAGCCTGGCATGCCGAGAATGTGGGCCCCTGGGCAAGGCACATAAACCCAGGAATCCACAGGAAGAGAAGATATGGATTGGCCGGCCCTCCTTGGGTCTGCAGAAGACTCAGTGACTCCCAGATTCACCCAAAGGCCACGGAAGGGACACCAGTGTCTGAAAGGCAGGGCTCCATGGAAGGGCTGTGCACTACGGCAAGGGTCAGAGAACAAACCGGCTGCCTGACCGGCTGACACGGGGCTCCTCCCCCCTCGGGCTGTTCCCGCGCATCCTCATTCGTTGCCTCCTGAGCGGGTCAGGATGCATCTGGTTCCCTAGGCGACCTGCATCTGGCAGACCCGACCACCCAGTCAGAGTGCTCCAGCCTCCCAGCAGTCCTGGGTCTCATGGGCTTCCAGAGGCCTGGGGATGGGAGAGGCCTTGGTCAGCCGGGGAGCCCCCGAACCAGACTCTAACCACCCCCAGGTGGGGGCAGCAGACGCTGGCTCTCAGTCATCTCCCTGGCCTCACCCCCACCCTGAAGTCCTGAGCGGAGTTCCCGAGGCTCCATCCCTTTCCAGAAATGCAAGAAACTGACACCATAATGGGGGCGACAGAGACAGTAAGGGGGCGACTTTAACTTCAACCCTGTAGTAGCTTTTGATTTTGTCATTGTGAACTTGTTACCTGTTCAAAAATAATATACAGAACTGAAAAACTTGAAAAAAGGAGAAAAGAAATAGTCACTTTCCCACTCCCCTTCCATAGCTCAGGGGCACTAAGGGTCCTCCAGAAGCCCCGGCTGTTATACTCCTGTCCAGTGACTCCCTGCCTCCCCGGGGGGTGCAAAAGCGCTGTGGGTCCCGCCCTGGCCCTGGGGGCCACTCGAAAGGAGGCAGGTGATTCAAGCAGCGCCCATCAGGCTCTTGGTCTAGGACTTTTTTAAACCACAGCTAGCAGAGAGGGTCAGGCCTCATGTCTGGGTGAATGTTCAGTCAAAGCGGTGGCAGCCAGCGTGCCCGGGGCGTGGAGAAAGCCGGTCTGACCTGCAGAAAGAAGAGAAGAGACCCAGACAAGCCCCTGATGACATGGGGTCCAGTTGTCCCTTCCCATTCTGAAGTTTGGCTGTAGGAGCCAATAAACTCCCCCTTTGTCAGCCAAAACTGGTTTGAATCAGGTTTCTGGTGCTCACAGCCAGACAAATCCCAAGCAACTGGCCTTCCCTTCTGTAAAATAAAGGGGCAAGATGGGCTGGTCTGTGGGGGGCTTGGTGGCTCTGGCCATCTGTGGTCCCCAAACCCCTAACCCTGTGCCCTGCAGTGAGCCAGGGGCCGGCCTGGCTGTGGCTGCCCCCACTCAGGGACTGGGGGACCTCAGCATAGACCATTCCCCACAACATCAGGCAGGATGGCTTTGTCTTGGGACACGGCATTTAGAAGGTTGGGCCAGATGAAGAAAAGGCATTTGGCCACCTTCTGTGGCCCTGTTCTATATTATCTGCTCTGCTGCTGGGCCGGCCAGCTCGGGGGCAGTGGGCACACACCCACAGCCTCCTCCAGGGAGGGTTCGACTCATTCAGAGAGGGATGGCTCTGAGGCCATTCCTCTCCCATTCTCGGGATGACAGACCGAGGCCCAGGGAGATCCAGTATCATTTGCCTGAGGTCACATAGCTTGGGCAGGTGGAGTCAGGATTCAAACCCGTTTCTTTCAGAGGCCTCCACCTGGCCACACTGCAGGCTGTGCTTCTCTTCGGGGCTGCCCCTTGCGCCCTTCACAGTCTCTAGCCTGACCCACCTGGAGGAGAACAGAAAATCCAGTCCTCCAGGGGCTTGGCCACCAGGGGCCCCAAAGTGCTGGCTTGACGGCTGTTGGCAGGAGGTTTCAAGGGAAGAGCTCGTGCCCAGGTGGTGGACCACACACAGCACTGGGTGGCCTCGGGCAGGGGACCTCGGAGAACCACCATTTGTGTATCTTTAAAACAGGGATCAAATGCCTCCTTTGCCCCCCTCAGAGCCAGCCTCAGGCTGCTGCCCACCCCCTGCCCTTGTCAGGAATGTGTGCCCCTAGTGCGGAGAGCTGGCCTCCCACAGCCCTGGCCACAGCCCATGCCGAGGGCCTCCTCCTGGCACCAGCTGGGTCACTTCCATGAGGGGCCAGGGTGGCAAACGGAGATAACAGAGGAGGTCAAAGCTCAACCGTCCCCCGCCCCCAACCCCTGCCCTGATTTTTTAGTAACCAATTTTTTTTTTGTCTCTACCAAAAACCATCCCTCCAAACAAAAACCCACAGATTAATTGTAGACATTTAGAAAATGCATCTTATTCAATAGGCAGTTAATACTCATTCTTCAAGGAGTCCATATTTCTGAATTCATCTACGCTCCAAAATTTATTCATAACCCCAAAATCAGTCCTGGCAGCAAATTCCCTGTCATTTGTGAACATGCACAGAGCTGGGACAATTTTGGGTCTGACAAGGTGGCTCTCAGCTTTCTCATGTCAGGTCTCACACTGTGAACAAGGGTCCTTTTGGCAGTTTACGCAGGGCCCTGTTTTTCACATTTCTGTGCTTTTTTTGTGGGTGATTTGGCTGTTTGAAATGGCCCCCCAAGCCTGGTGCTGACATGCTGTCTAGTGTTCCGAAGGTCCAGAGGGCTCTGAGGCCTGATGGAGAAAATACACATGTCAGATGAGCTTTGCTCAGATGTCAGTGTGGTGGCCCCTGAGTTCGTGTTAAAAAATAAAATTCATTCAACTAAATTTGAAGCTCTAGTTGACTTTCTTAAGCGGTTCAGGAATTGGGCAGCATCTCCTGTAGCAAGCACAGAGATGCTCTGAGGATTGTACAGAAGGGAAGGGTTTTATGGATGGAGGGTGGTGGTGGAAAGAAGGGATTGTTTCAGGATCTTAGGGGGAAGGGAAGCCGTGTTCTAAGGCAGACTGCCCCATCTTCTTTTAGGGAAGATGGAGAGGACACATGTGACGAATTATCTTATTAACAATGTTGACTAGAAAATTCTTGATTGACTATATTTCTTGGGGAGGTTGACACTGTAATTGGGTGTTAAGTATTAGGCCCTGGTTTGGCGACGTGACCTAGCAGAAGTGACACCATGTTAGTCCTGTGTCTTCATTTTTAACAGTGTTAATGAACCAACACTATCTATTAAATAAACTGTCTTTAGGTAGGAACATGCATAACATAAGGTTACGTGCATGTTCCGTGTTGGAACCTGGAGAAGCGTGGTGAGATCCAGGGCTGACCTGGGTGGAGGGCGAGTGAGGAAGAGCGGGGCTAGCGAGGCCGTTTCTTTAGGCACCTCTGGATTGCTGTGAGAGGTGTGGGTCGCTTTGGCAACATTTTTGAAAGTTTCAGACAACAAAGATCAGGAACTGCTGCCTGCTGGGGGCCAGGCTTTCTAGACAGCACCACTCTGTGGGTGCTGCTGGAATTAGTTATGCTCCATGACTGTCACACTGAGCTCTCAAGGTGACCCCAGCCCTCACCCCCAGGAATGCACCTGCACCCCCTGGGGGCATCTCACAGGGGCTCAAGGGCAAGCTGCACAGTTTGTGGGCCCACCCACGGAGGCCTGTCTGAATACCAGCAGCTGCCTCCCCCGCCCATGCCCACCCAAGCGATGGGCTTGGCCCCTGGGAAAGGAGGGCCATCTTTCCCAGCACCCCAGGGAACTGTGGAAGGTGGTCACAGTGAGTGGTCAAGGCCAGGTTCTTACTGCTGTGTGACCTTTGATGAGTCCCTTAGCCTCTCTAGGCCTCAGTTTCTTCGTCTGTAAGATGGGGATACCAGCAGTACCTATACATCAAAATCAATGCAAAATGCTTGGCAAATACCTGGCCCCTTGTAAGGCCCCTAATAAAGGTTGTTGTTATTATTGTTATAGCAGAATCTATAAACTTTCAGGAGGTTTCAGTTATATTGAGATTTATAAGAAATATATTTGTTCTGAGTCTCCAGGCTCACAGAGCTCAAGCCCCTAGGAAGTTCCCGAGGGATCAGAGCACTGGGAGCATCTTTTGTTATGATATTTGGTCTCTTGTCCTCAGTTCCAGAAATCACCTCCGAGCCATAAAGGTGAAATGGGCGTCTTGTTATTCATGACCAGCCCTTTTACCCCCGCAGCTGGGTTTATGCTAATAAGGCGACTTTTGGAAAGCACTTAAGGATGGGCTGGTTGCCAAGGGAACCAGTCAGGAAGAGAGGGATGGAACTTTGAGTCACAGCCCCTGATTTCCAGGCAGGGGAGAGGGGCTAGAAGATGAATCAATTACCAATGGCCAATGATTTAATCAATCGTGCCTATGTAATGAAGCCTCCGTAGAAAATTAAATAATAAAAACCCAGAAGGAGGGGGTTCAGAGAGCTGTAAGGTTGGAGAACCAGACCATTTCCATGTGCCACTGTGCCAGGCCCCAAACTCCATGAGGACAGAGGCTATTTTGTTCAGGACCCCACCTGATGCATCTCTTCATCTGGCTATTGGGTCAGTATTCTTTAATAGCCTTTGAAATAAACCGGTAATCTAGTGAGTTCTGTGAGCTGCACTTGAGAATTAATTGAACCCGAGGAGGGGGTCACGGGAACCTCTGACTTACAGCCAGCCTGTCGGGGGCACAGGGGATAACCTGGCCTTGCACTTGACAGCGCACCCACACCCTGTCTTTCTCAGCTGACACTACAGAGGGTTTTCTGTGGCCACACACACCTCTTGACACGGCCATGTCCGTGACTACCTGGACACTGGCTGTTTTCCATTGGTCTCTTGCCTCACGTGGCCTTCCTCACATCCGATGGTTAGCATGGCTCTGTGGGTGCTGCCGAGGTGATTAGGGGACTGGGAGCCACCCCTGTGGCCCAGAAGGGTGGCATCGCAGTGTTTGGATTTAGCTGAGACACCAACCCCCCGCAAGACGCCACCTATGCAGGTTGCTGAGAATACGACCCTGGTTTAGGCCACAAAATCCCTGCTGGTCTAGAACCAGCCTGTTTCAGAACAAAGAGGCTTTGGACAGATGAAAATCAGCCTTTGGGGGGATGGGCCTTAGGACCCCCTCTGGTTGGAGTGTAATGATGCCCACTGCAGGCCCTGGCTGGCTTCAGAGCAGGGATAGGACAGGAGACGTGCAAAAGAAGAGAGCTCCCCTCCGCAGCCGGCCTGGAATCGGGGCCTGTGCCAGCCTGGAGCTGAGCCAGTTTGCAGGTTGGATGTAGGACTTGATGGCTAGAAGGAGCCAGTGGCAGATTCCTGAGCATGTGTGAGGTGCAGACAGGCGTGCATGGATCAGGATGTGACCACCGGTCCTCAGGGAGTGAGGGCCACACCAGGCTTCAGGAACCGGTGGTGGCAGGGACTAGGGGTCAGGTGAGCTGGTGACCGAGTGAGACCTGTGGGCCTGGGCCCTCGGGACATGGATGGGGATGGTTTTACATTGCGATAATCTCTGTGTCCCACACCCACACCGGCCACGGCAGGCTGGAGTTCACCAGCCAAGACGGGAAGTGGGGCTGGGATGTAGCCCATCTGTTAGGGGCTGAGCTGTGTCCCCACCAAATTCATATATTAAAGTCCTAACACCCAGCACCTCAGAATGCGACTGTATTTGGAAACAGGGTCTTTAAAGAGGTAATTAAGTTAAAAATGGAGTCCTTAGGGGAGCCTAATCCATTCTGACCCGGGTCCTTCCTTATAAGAGGAGATTAAGACACAGACACACACAGAGGAAAGGCCACGTGGAGAAACGGGGAGATGACTACACGTACAGCCAAGGAGAGAGGCCCCAGAAGGCCCCAGCCTGGTGACACCTTGAGAATATAGGAAAATAAGTTTCTGTTGTTTAAGCTGTGGAGTCTGTGGTACTTTGCTGTGGCAGCCCTAGCAAGCTCCTCCCAGGATGAGAAATGCTGGCCTCAGCGTAGGGGAATCACCATTGTGTGCCCGGAATGGGGTGAGGGCATGGTGGGCACAACGGGATAAACTGACTGGTGGCTGGCTGGCTCTCAGAGAGCGTGTCTGGACCACTGCAACCTCAAAGGAGGGCTTGACAGCTTAGTTCTCTTCTGCTCTTTATGTAGGGCATGATCATGATTTCTGATATTTTGGGGGTTTCTATAGAAGGCTGTTGGAGGTTACAGGGGGCTAAGCCACCCCTTGGCCCACCACTGCTGCCGGTGGCCAGGGGTCCTGCCTCCTTACCCCCTTTGGCCCTCACCAACCCTGTCCGGTGTCCTCCACTATGCAGCCACCCTCTGCTGGACACGCAGAGGTGGCAGCCAGAAGGGACAACCAGGGTTCTTAATTTTTTTTTCTTTGATTGCTTTTTAACAGGCATAAACATCTCCTGCTCTCCTGGGTCAGTTGCACACCCACAGAGAATCAAAATCTTCTCCATAAGCTCCATCAGGAGAAGAGATTTCATCCACCTTTATTTTCTATAGTTACATTGCATAGTTACATGCAGGATTTCATTTTCCCAGAAAGGAAATTTCATCCCAGTAATCCCAGTATTGAGTGTTTTTTTAAAATGGCATTCTTCCTCACCTAAAGCTTCTGATAAGCACCCCTCCCGTAGTTGCCCTCATCTACAATATGAACCCCTCGGAGGAAGGACCAGGGCACATGTGAATGCCACCCCCTGGAGTTAAACAGTACCCAACATGAACAACCACCCATGGCAGCCCTGGCTTAGGAGGCAATCCCAGCTGAACTTGGCTCTTGTACAAGCTGTCAAAGCTGGACCTTCACCGTGTGAGGGCTGCAGTCACCAAGACAGGCAAAGAGAGGTCTGCAGGGGTTGGGGGTGAGTGGAGGGTGGAGAAAGTACCTAGAGGCCATTCTGAAGCCAGAGCAGGGACTTAAAAATTCCTTGTTTCAGGCCTGAGGGAGGTATCCAGGACTTGCTGGCATCCTGGGGCCTTAGCTGGAGCGTAACTTCAATCACCAAAAGGGGCAGAGAGGCAGCCAAGTCACAAGGGCTTGGCAGAGACAGAAAATTGGGACATGGAAACAAGGAGATGGACCAGCAACCCATTAAAGGCTAGAATCAGGTGGGGATGGCATGGGGCTGGGTGCGCAGCACACAGGCTTTTAACAGCTCCAGATGAACTGCGGCCTGAGGCCAGCCCGTCAGGCTCACCCATCCTCCTGGCATTGCTTACACACTACCCCCAACAGAGAGCTCACTATCTCAGCAGGAAACCTTTTTCCTGTTTGGGCAGATCAAGTCACTGAAAATCTCCTGTTTGTGTAATTGCCATCTCCTGGGCCACACCAAAGAGGAGTGTGAGGCTGTTGCTGTCGTTTAGGCTGGTGGCTGACTTGGATTCAGGCATTATTCTCAGCACTTTCTAACAATTATCCCATTTGATCCTTTCAATACCCCCCACCCTCCAAAGAGAGGATGACCTCTAGCTCCATTTCACAGATAAGAAGTTCAGGTACAAAAAAGTCCCATAGCACATAAGTGGTGGGTGGAGATGAGAGTTGGGACTAGGAGGACACGGGTCCCAGGCTCAGGCCTGCAGTGGCATTGCTGGGGCCCTGCAGCTCCCCCTCTGGCCGGTGCGGGAGAGGTCACCGCGCATCTCCCTGGTGATAACAGGGAAGGCGCTGGAGCTGGCCACGGCTCCCCCAGCCTCTGCTCAGCTCGGGGTGGGGATGGTGGCCGGCTTGTCTGCAGGGAACCCTTGGGGTTGGTTCCTGCCACTGACTGCATGTCCCTGGGCTGTTGGTTCGCCCCGCCCACCGCCCAGGACCTGCACTGCCCTGGCTTGCCTGCCCTCCTGGGCTGGCCCTGCTATGATGCTACTAAAGCCTGCCCCTGGCTTGGGGCATGTGTTAGAGTTCTCCAGAGAAGTACAACCAACAGGCGATACACACACGCACACACACACATGCACGCACGCACGCACATATGCAAAGACAGAGAGAAATCTGTACTGGTGCAGCAGCTGGCAAGTCCGCGGTCAGCAGGGCAGGATGGCAGGCTGGAGACCCAGGGGAAAGTTGGTGCTGTGTTCTTGAGCCCAAAGGCAGCCTGTAGGTAGAACTGCTTTCTCTTCAGGCGGCCTCAGTCTTTGTCTCTTAGGGCCTTCAGCTGGTTGAACAAGGCCCCCCAAATCATGAAGAGCAATCTGCTTACCCAAAGCCCACCGGTTTAAGAGTCAACATCTTTAAGAAATATCTTCACAGCAACATTCAGACTTGTGTTTGATCACATAACCAGGTGCCATGGCCTAGCCAAGTTGACACATAAAATTAGCCATCACAAGACAGTTGTGGCTTCTGGAGACACCTTGGGCCTCTCTGCCTGCTCTTCCACAGGTCTGCCCATCCAATGTTCCAGAACAATGGACAAGCATCCCTTTGGTCTTCTCTTTCCAGGCCAAGCCCCATCCCTCAGGGCCTGTCTATTCATACAACCGATGGCCAAAGTCCCTACTGGCCTGATCACTCAGTCAGTCAATGCCCAGTTTTGGTCAGCCTCCCACAAAGCAGACCCCAAGGCAAGGATGGGGTGTTAATGAGGTACCCCAGGAGAAATGGGGAGGGAGTGGGAGTAGCAGGCCAGGGAGGGGGCAGAAAAGGGGCTTTCCAGCAAAGTCCCAGGCTCAGCCTGGAGTGCGAGTTACCCCTGGAGTTGGTTCTCCAGGGACCTGGGCTTTCCCACTCCTGCCCAGGACATCATTGGCTACAGGCTGCCCTGGGGCTGGAGTCCGGGCATAAACTCACAGGTGCTTCCACCTCTCTGCCCACACAGCCGATGAAGCTCCAGTCTGCCAGAGAGTGCCGGTGCTGGGAGCTGGAAGGGCAGATCAGTAAGAGGGACAGGAGGAGATCTGGGTGAAAACCAACAGTGTCCACCATAGCGCCCGCCCCAGCCCGGTGCCCCAGTGAGGTGCGACCCCATGGGGCCGGGAGACTGGCACTCAGCTGAGGTTTCTGGAGGGCAGGAGCTGTTTGGGCTCTTTTTCACCACTGCGCTGGCATGCGTGCGCTGCCCGGTGCTCTGCAGGGGCTGGGCCATATTTTCTAGAACTATTCGGGAAATTAACAAAGGAAGGAACAAAAAATACCAATCAGACATCTGCACAGGAAATGGATACCGTTGTGATTTTATAGGTGGAAGGGAATCCAGTAGAATTTAATATAGGGAATTAGGCAATTATAAACCTTTTGGAAGCACTGGGAACACGGTTGGACTAGGCCTGTAGGAATGACTTTCAGAAACACTGCAGAACTGGCCTGCCAGAAGACCTGCTACTTCCACCACTCTCTGGAAAACAGGAAATTAAGAGGTGGCCCATGGAACCATTGGCTTCAAGAACACATTGCTATGGTTGTGATTCAGGAATTAGAAAGTCACAACCATGAACTATGAAAACGCCTAGCTACTCAGGAAGCTGCAAATGGCACACTGGGACATCTCGGTGGAAAGACCCACATCTCCACTACACTACTCGAAAGCAACTGGAAGATGGCTTCTGCCTCACTTTCTTCCTTGCAAATTACTTCTAATAGTGCATTCTAATTCCCATCCAGAATACTACCTTCAAGGGTGTTTGGAAAAAGTAGTTTCAGCTTTCCAGTTTGTGTGCACAGCCTGGCATTTTATGACCTTTGTCCCTTGTTACCAAAGTGTTTCTTTATGATAAGCGTGTCGTCCACAAGGAAGTGCAGATTTTTTTTTCTCCAAAACCTGCCCCAGGGTAAACTGTGTGGGGTTGTTTGGATGCAACCAAAGACTTGTGTTGGAGTCTCTGGAAGAGATATGCCAGGATTTGCCATGGGAGTAATAAAAATAAGCAGAAATGTGCAGAGTATTTCGATAGCTTCTTATCTCTAGAAGGTGCAGCTTTTCAGTACCTCAGAGGTTGACCATGTCTTCTATGTTATGTGCTGAGAATACAGAGATGAGTAAGACAAGTTTCCGCCCTTCATTGGGCTCATAGGCAGGTGGGAAACAGACATATTGAGAGAGACTTACATTAGAGTCTGATAAGTGTGGCTGGTTGGTTTTAGGGACCTTTTGGAGTATTTAAAATGGAAATGGGATGACAAAACTATTAAGAGGCAGTATAACATAGTGGCAAAAAATTTGGACTCTAGATTCCCATCTTGGTTTTGTCACTGACTAGCTGTGACTTGGGGAAAATTACTTAACCTCTCTTTGCCTCAGTTTCCCCACTTGTTGAATGGGGAGAATAAAGAGCACCTGTGGCATAAGGGCAGTTATGAATATTAATAATAAAGTGCTTAGTATAGTATTTGGCACAACATATCCATTTGGCATTAACTGATAGCAAATTCTCACTCTGTGAGCAAATGTGAAAAATGCGAACCCTCGAGCATTTTAAATGTTAATCAATAAATGCATCATTCTGAGCCAGCAGCGAAGTGGATAGTAAACTGTACTTGTCATAACTGCCACGAGGTGGTGTCCCTGCTGCTGTGGCTCAATAACAACATGGGTAGGAAGCCAGTTCTCATTCCTGCCAGGTCCTCAGGAGGGGCACTTCCATGAGATGTGCCCACTGTCCCTTGCATAGGCCAGGTGTTACCTAGGCAGGAGGGCACAGGGGAGGAGGGCCAGGTTTGGGTCAGGGAGCTGGTGGTGGCAGAGAACAGAATCCTACTCAGACACAGGCCAGTGGGAAGGAGATTCCTGCTGGACTCTCCTGACAGTGAGGGGCAGAAGCCATCTGAGAAAGTCTCAGGCTCTCTCCCCGGAGCCCCTGGCCTTGTGTCTGCTGCCCACCTGCTGCATTCTCCCGCCTGGGCTCCTTTGCTCCTCACTACCTGGGCCGACCACAGCACCAGCTCCATCAGGCCCACTGTAGCCCTTCCCAGCCTGGGTCTCCCTTCGGTGCTCAGGGGAGACTTTGGCAGGCTCAGGCTGGGCCAGGGATTAGCCCCGGCGGGCTAGGGGCCACGACCCATTCAATCAATGGGTTGTTGGGGGTGCGGAGGATGCAGGAAATATACACATGGCCATTAAGGCCCAGCTGGCCTTTAGCTGAAGGAGGAGGTTGTGGTAGAAATGTCCAGGTCATAAGGCTTCATATGGGAGGTGACGTTCTCCCAGAATCTTAAAGATACTCAAGAGAGGGGAGTGTTACCGGCAGAAGAACTACAGGTGCTCCCAAAGACAGCTAGTGAGGGTGCCAGAGTCTGGGCCTTGGGGAAATAAAAGATGCCTGGGATGAACGGAGCGCGAGGTTCACAGGGAAGGGGACAGAGGTTAGGTCACGGGGAGTGCTTGCTTGCCTCTGAGGAACTCAGGCTAAAATCCTGAAATCAGTAGAACACACTGAAAGATTTTAAGCATGGAGGAGCCATGATCAGACCGGCCCTTTAGAAGGGTCCCTGCACAGAGCGGTGGGTGATGTATTGGAGGGAGCTGAGGTCAGAGGCGGAGCCCCAGTTTGGAGACTTCTGGACTCCTTCCGAGGAGAGAGATGAGGGTAGGATCGCACACACCTGAGGCTGAATCTCGGCTCCCCCGATATGTAGCTGTGTGACTTTGACCAAGTTACTTACCGTCTCTGAGTTTTACCCCCAGAGGGGCCAGACATATAGCAGGAGCTCAGCCCATATTTGTCAAATGATGGGAAGTCAAGAACCCATCAGAACTTATGACCAGATTGAAAGCAAAACACCATGCCTAGGCCAGCAGAGGCGCTCCTGATACGGAAGGTGTGAGCCTGGCGGGCATCTCAGGACTCCCCAGATCCCAGGCCTTGCCCGCCCAGGCAGGGGCTTCCTCTTGCCCATCTCTCTCTTCCCTTTGGAACAAGAAATCTTCAGATCCAATGGGAAGGGAATTTTATTAATTTTCTGAGGTCCTGAGGCATTAGAGGGACCCTGGTTGAAGCCACTTAGATGAGGAGGCTGAGGCTGGCAATGGCCTGACACTGCCGTGGGGACAAAGGGACATAGCTTGACTGGCTGCAAGAACCATGGGGGAGGTCGGTAGCCTGCCCCATCCACTTCAGTGTCTATGAGACCTCCCCGAAGTAGGGACAGCAGAGGCCCCTGTGCCAGGGAGAAGAGGGGGTGATCTGGAGTCCACTGCCTCACGGGTGCCCCCACCAGTGAGAGTGCCTGTTTCTTGGTGGGTAGGAGGGCCCTGCGCACATGAGCGGGTGCTCCGCATAGAGGTGGAGAGGCCAGAGGGGGAAGAGGCTCTCAATTCTCGGTAGGCTGCTGCATCCTTGATCCTCCTATGCAGACCCAAACCCTTAGGCAGGTGCTGAGAGAGAGTTCAGCCCAGCGGGTCGCGAGTCTTCCCCGCCGCCCTCCGCAACCCAAGCCGCGTGTTTCTGCATCTCCCGGGAACTACCGCCAGGGGGCGGTGTTGGACAGCGCGGAGCCGCGCTCTGGGGCCGGAGGCGGCGAGGTCAGGACAGTCGACAGGAGAAGCTGGGACTGGAGGGAACGATGCAAAGAGGACGTGAGATGGAAGCCCAGGAGACCCTCAGGAGCTCCTGGGTCCGGCAAAAGCCGGGCCCGGTCCTGGGGTTTTCGGGCTTCAGCCTCCCGTCTTCGTTCGGAACTGTTGGGAAGGGGGACAAGAGGGGCGGCGTTGTGCCGGCTGCAGCGGAGGCGCCAGGGGGCGCCAGTCCGGCCTCCTGCGCTACTGGGCTAGGCGGCCGCCAGGTCCGCGAAGTCCTCCCGCCTAGGGTCCTGCGGTCCTGGACGGCGAGTCATAGATGTGCGGCCTCGGAAGCCGGAACCGGCAGCTGCGGCCGCCCGCTCTCCTTCCCTTCCCAGTTGGCGGGGAGAGGCGCCCGCCTCCCGGGGCTCCTGCTCTGCGCCCTGCGGCTGTTCCCCAGCGAGGGAGGGGGGAGGGGCCCGCCCCGTACCCCCGCCCGTCCCTGGGCCCCTCCACGGCTCTCCCTTCGCGTTCCGTTCCCGAGAAGGACGTGGCCCATCCTCGAACTGGGCAGGGCAGGCCGCCCAGAGGCCTGAATGGCATCTAGGGCTGGATGTCCATATTAGCTCTGGACTCAGACACCTGTCAATGTCGGAGTAAGAGGGACACGATGGGGGCGGCGCGAAGGGAACCTTCAGGCGCCTGGAGAAGATACGTTAACAGCACCGACCCTTTCCTGGCCACGTTTTCGGGGTGTACTGGCCCCTCTGAACCGTGATCTCGCGTGGGGTCAAGTGGAAGGAGTTCCTCCTAGGCCTTTCGCAGGCTCAGACAACATGCACTTCTCTACCCGGCCTGAGGGGCGCGCCGAGGCGCTGCGCAGGGCACCGGGCGTCCAGCCGGTCCCTAGGAGGGCAGCATCGACTGAGCTGAGCTCCCTGGGGGGCTCCCGCCCTCTCTGTCTCTGTGAGTCCTGAGGCCGGATACAGCGAGCCTGTGGTGGGGAGGGGGCATCCCTGGCACCAGCCCTGACACCCCCTTTCCCAGTGAGCTGGGGAGACCTGCCTTTGGAGGCATCAAGACGCTAGCACTCCCTGCCGAGCTTCCCCCTAAAACTGGACTGCTTCCTCTCACCCCCGTAACTCAGTAAAGGCTTGGGCCACCTGGAAGCCGGGATCTGGGACGGCAGGAAAGAGAGAGAGGAAATGCAGACCGCAGGATCGGGGCCCGAAGCCCAAGTCAGAGGAGGTGTGCCCCTGGCTGCCCCCTCCACCCCGGTTCCTGAGGTGGGGCCGCTGCTCCCTCGGAAGCTGCTCAGCAGGCCCAAGGGGCCGGCGGCAAACGACAGGGCTTGGGCAGCACCCTGGTGGGGGGTGCAGGCTGGGACAGGACCGGCAAAAACCGTCCTAGGCCTGCACCCCTACCTAGTCTCTCCGGACACGGCGCGAGCCGCATAACCCTGGGCAGATGTGCAGCATTCTGTGACTCCACTGCGGCGTCCAAAAAAGGCAGCTGAGGGCGGGCGTGGAGAAGACGGGAGGGGGCCGCCGGCGCCCGGGTTTGGCAGGCGCCTCAATGGGCCGCAGGGGCTAGACCAGCGGCCTAATGGATTCAGGCCTGCGCCGCAGAGGGGCACCCGCCCGCCGCCCAGCTCTCAATAGCGGACAATGGAGTCCTGGGGTGACCCGAACAAAGAATTTGGAAGTAGTTAAACTGCAGAACACGTTCTGGGCCTGGGTGCCTCCTTTCAAGAAGAGCGCTGGGAGAAGAAAGGAAAGCCTGGAGGTGGGGGGGTGAGAAAATGCCCAGGGGAAAAGTTGGTAGGTCGCCCTGGTTGCCGCCAGCTACCAGACGCCAGGAATTCAATAGGATGGGGGGCGGGGGGCGGGGGCCAGTGTGGCCCAAGTCGCCTGACCACAGGGAGAGGCTGAGAAAGTTCTTCCAGAAATGACTGGGGTCGCCCCCCACCCTCCTCTCTCACCCCCCACTCCAGGCTTCCTCTCTGGGCCAGGCTCAAGAGCGGGGCTGCCCAAGGAGGCTCAGAGAAGCTTCTCCTCGGCTTTGGACACTAGAAGGGGGGCCAATGGGTGGACAGTAGTGGAGGAGCTGCTGGGCCTGCCCTGGGTCGCCAGCAGAGATTCTAAATGCACTCTCTCTGGGCCCAGCATCTGGCCCCCCAGGTCACTGGGGCTCCCTGGGGCTCCCCCCCGGATAGATCTCTCTCACACGTCTCCTGCTCTCTCTCAGGGCTTGTTTTTATTTTCCATTCTGGACAAACCCCTCCACTTCGCTCCTCCCCACACAACCAGCAATCTAGATTCTTTTAATGAGGATATTCTCTTTCTTTTAAAGTCGGGCTTCTAGGTGTAGACATTGAGGCCAATTTTTATTTTTAGCTCTTATATTTTTCGGAACTTTCTAAAAATCTTTACACCGAGCATAGTCGCAAAATGGGAGAAGGGGAAAACATTCAGAAAAGCAGTGAGTTGACACTGGTATCCAGCCAGTTTAGAAGAGGAGAAACGAGAGAGGTCACGGACACCAAAAGAGCAAATAAAATGACAGGAAAAAGCAGCTTAGGAAATGCGTTGCGGGGGGGTAGGGTAGGGAGACAAATCTCTTTCCTTATTCTAGAGCCTTCCTCAAGTTGTTTAGGAAAGAGAGAGGTAGGAAAGAAGAAAGGAGTCTTGGCGGCTACTGCGGCTGGGAGGCAATGACTCTGGGGTCAGAGCGCGCCCCAGTCAGCTGACTGCCTGCTGTGGGAGGCGCTCGGTTTGCAAGGGGTTAATAGCGTTGCTCGTGAACTTGGCCTGTCTGGCTGGCTTGTGATGGATGGTGAAACCCGCTGACAAGTTCAGCCGGAGGGACCTCCCCTGCTGTGGCGGCGGGAGAAACACACAGGCGGAGGGGACCCGGGCGAGAGGCTGGGGCGCACGGGGAAGACGGCGGCTACCTACAAGGCACGCTGCTCTACTTACCCTCTCGGCTCCCGCCTTCCACCTCCCCTCACTGCTTGCAGCCTACCCTGGAGCTTTCCGATACTAAACCGGAGCACCAAAGTTTACCGGGGCCTCGCGCTGGGTGCCTCAGAACCCCCTTTCAGCCTCTGCGGGCCACGCGGAGCAGTGGGGAGCCGGGCGTCGGGAGCCAGCCTCTCCAGAGGCCGAGTTCAGCATTTGGACAGCGGCTCCGAGGCGCAGTCGGCCCCGTGCTAGGAGTTTGCAGGTGCACAGCCAGGGAGGGTTGGGGAGGGAGACGGCGGTGGGTCTTGGAGAAGCCCAGCCTGGAGGGCACCCCCGGCTCCGAGTGGGACACGTTACACGGAGCTAAAATATCCCTATGGAGCTCGCATGGGGGCCCCGGGACCTGACAGCCCAGCGTAGATACCCTCAGCGTAACCAGCATTTGCATTGGGGAAGAGACAAAACGCCCCTTTTCAGCCCAGAGAGTAGACGCCCCCCATCTCCTCAGCTCTCCATTCTCCCCAAGGCAGCCAGGATCCCTGAGCTTAGAGCTGCCAGCGGGGTTCCAGCCGCTGCTCGCCACCACCTCCCAGGTTGCTGGTGGCTCTGGGTGACCTGGCAGCGCGGGGAGAAATGCAGGGCTCGAATGGCGCCGCGGTTCCCCGGGAAAAGCTGGAGGCAAGCGGGGAGGAGGAGGAGAGAAGCGCTGGGGCGCGGGGCTGGGCGCCCCCGGCAGCCTGCCTCCGCCCCCTCCACTCCGCACTGGTCCCGGCGAGGGGAGGGGGCGGGGGGAGCCGCGCTGACGTCACTGCGGGCCGTGCCCGCCCGAGAAGGCGGCGCTGGGAGCCGCTCGGAGCCCGGAGAAGCCGCGCGCCGCCGGGAGCCTCCGCACCATCGCCGCCGAGCCCGCCTTCCGCGGCTTTCAGCCGTGCGGCCGGCGGGGCAGGGCGCCTGGAGAGCGGCTGCAGCCCGGCCTGAGCCCGCGGACGCGTCTCATCAGGGACCTAAACCGCTGTCCTCGCAGCTGCCCCACCCCCGCCGATGCCTCGCGGGCCCCCGGCCACCTTCCCGGTCCGTAAGTGCCCCTGCCAGCTGTGTCTCAGTGAGGCCGGGGAGCGGGGTCTAGGGCGCGAGGGCGGTGGCCTCGGCTAGGGCAGCGTGCGGGAGCGGGTCTGGACTGGGAGGGGGCCAGGAGGCAGCCCCACTCGGCACCCTTGGGCTGCACGCGCGGCCCGGGGCTTCCCGTCGCCACCGGGCGGGGTAAGGGGTGCACTCTGACTGTGGGTGGAAGGCAGGGCTCAGCCTCTGGAGCCTGACCCATTATCTCCAGCACATCATCAAGGCCAAGGTCAAGGGTCGTGGGGTAGTGGAAAGTGAGGACTTAACGCAGAAAGAGGAGGGGCGCGGGCGGATGGAAGTTGTGGGATTGCAGACAGGTGGAGGCAGAAGGGAGGGAATGTTTCTGAAGTGAGGTTCCTAGGAGTCCGCGGACCGCCACCTTCCTCGCTTCTGCCCGATTCCCCTCTTTCTTCTCATCCCCTCCCCCACAAAAATAACCCGGAAAGTGGCTTCCTGAAAGAATATTTAAAGAAATAATGCAACACACAGCACCTATTCTAGACAAGATTTATGGAACCCTTTCTCCCCTCTGTAGTGGGAAGTTGTTGAGAAAGCCTTTCTGCTCTGATCCCACGTCTGTGCCCCAGAACAGGCCTCTTGGGTCTGTCTGAGGGTATCTCTGCAGCGTCTCTCAGCAAGGCTCCAGTGCGCTCGGGAGGAATGAGGGCAGCAGTAGAGGTTCAGGTGTGGTGAGGAGCTTCTCTGGGAGAAGGCTGTGTAGGGGTGTGTATGTGGGATGGGGGGGTGGTGTCCAGGCTGGCCCCCAACAGAGCAGGAAGGTAGCAGAAACTGGGAGAGATTCTGGGGTCAGACCATGGCAGCAGTGTCTAGGTCTTAATGACAGAGGAGAAGTTGAGGTGCTGGGGTGAGCCCCCTGCCCATAGTCTGGAGTAGGTGTATGCTTCAGCTATGGAGAAGGAGAGGATGGAGTTTGAGGGTCTGAGGTGGGCACCGAGAGAGGGTGTGCCATGCAATGTTCCACCACAGGAACTTCCATTATTAATGTCAGCTGCTGAAGACCCCAGGGGAGGGGTGCTGCTGTACCCAGTCCTTTTATGGAGGAGCCTGTGTTTCTGGGTTCCTGCCCAGTCTGGGCCTCCCTGAAGCCCACACCTAGGATGCCTAAGCCTCAGGTGAGGAAAGGGAGGCCAGATGTGGGAGCCATTGAGGGCACATGAAGGTGGGTGTGGATACCCCAGGGGCCCTGTGTGGAGGAAGTTGGGTCCACCTGGGCTAGTCCAGGGCTGGACTCCCAGACTCCAGACAATAGGAAGGGCAGATTAATCAAAGCTTGGGCCTGAGGAGGGAACAAGGGAAGGAGGGAGCAGTAGGGAAAAGGCACCCTGCACTTGGCCCAGGTTGTGACGGATGATACTGTTTCCTAATTAAGGCCCAGAGGGGCTATAGGGAAAAGCGTGCCAGTTCCAGGCTGACGTCAGATCAGAGCTGGAACCTGGGCACCTCCATCTGTCCCAGGTCCTGAGCCTCTGGATCAGAGCGAGTCTGGTTGCAGGATACCAGGTGTCTGCACAGAGCCGTTGGCTAGAGTCAGAACTGCCCACTCTCCTTCCATTTAATCCCTTAACTCCCTGTGTCTTGAAATGGGGTGGGGGAGGCACCTCTGAAAGTCGTCATGGCCCCTGCACTAAGTTGTGTAACAAACAGGAACTTGAACCAAAGCCAGCTTAGAGCCAAAGTAGCTGAGGTTGCCAATGGGTCCGGAGAGCTTATGTGTGCGGTGTCTGCCATCTGCTTCAGGTGGGCTCCTTGATGGGCACTTGGGCCAAGTGTGGGAGGGAGGGCTTTGCAGGTTGTGTGAATCTGAAGGGGTACAGGGCACAAGTGTTGTGGCTGCAACAGGAATGGGCATTTCTGTAGCACAGGTCAGGGAGGCCCTGGAACCTGTCTGTCTTTGGGGGAGCTTTGAAGATGAAAAATGGAGTCACTGGCTGTCAGTGGAGGGGCATCAGGAAAGGAAACCTCCTCTTGAGGAGAGACCTGCTGCTGAGGCTCTCTCTCTGGCTGCTGTCCTTTCCCTCGGTAACTTCTGACACCCCTGGAGCTCACGTTTGGGACTGTGAGGAGGAGGCCAAGGCAGTTCGGGGCAAAGGGAGCGTTGGAGAGAGGCTGGCTGGTGGCCCTCAGCACCATGGCCAGGGCCCGGTCACCACCATTGACACTTTGGTCTCTGCATCCAGCACTCAGCCAGACCTAGTACCTCAGGGGCTGTGCTGGAGCCTGTTGGCCAAGGCCAGGGGCTTGGCGTGGGATGAAGCACATAGCATCCAGACCCAGTGCAACGTGCAGCTGAGAGGGGCCAGAGCTTCTCCTCACTCAGGCTTGGAGTCAGCCTGCCCAACAACCTGCCACTCTCAGCTGGGGGTGCCCAGCCCACACAATGCGCCTCCACTCAGGCTCAACCTGGACTATTTCCTGGCCCTCAGTCTAAGCTGGGCACGGAGGCTGGCCACCAGCCCACGGAGACTACAGCCAGCCCTGACCCACCAGAGCAGCTTCCTTCCCACAGCTACACCCTGGGGGCCAGGTCTCACCATGGCCTTCTTCCTGGGAGCGCTGCTATGACGGCCGAGGCAGACGTGGATGCGTCGCTGATTCCAGGACAGCCCACTCGGGCAGGGTGTGGGAGCCACCCCAGCCAGCCTCACATGCTCCCCCCCCCGGGGACTCAGTTTCCCAAAAGGGTAGCAGAGATGCGGCCCTGATGACAGCGGTTTCCCGCATCTGAACTGAATCCAAATCAGGCTTTTAATTCTTTCTCCCAGAGCCCCCACCCGCCCTCAGCTTGCCAGTCGGGCCTCCGGCGCGGCTGTGTTACCGTGAGCCTCGCCGAGGAGCCATTTTGTGCAGCATCCTGCTTAAATCACACTCGGAGGGGCTCCTTCCCCGCTCTCTCTCCCCCTCGCTCCCTGTCCCCCCTCCCTCTCTCCCAGGTGAACCGTGCTTCTCCGCCCCTTCCCGCCTCCACAGCCCCACCCTTCCCACCCAGGGTGGCCCAGAGGACTAGGGGCTCAGGATGCCGCCCCCACACATACCAAGAAGGGGAGACAGTGCGGGTCACTGGAACTGCAGGAGGAGGGAAAGAAAGCAAGGGGCACCTCTCAATTATGATAATCCTTTGGAATTAACTATCTCTGGCCCAAATTCCGTGGTTTCTTCCCCAGGACTGCTGCCAGCCTCTCTTTCGGTCTCTCCACTGTTGCTGCTCTGTCTGGCTCTTTTTGCCTTCTGGGAAAAGAGATGTGTGTGCAAAATGGGATTTGGAGGGAGATAATGTAAATGACAGGCCTGGTCTGGCACAAGCTGGCTGGGATGGGAGTGGGATGCAGGCTGCCTTGGATTTAGGGTTGGGATGAAAATAGGACAAACCTGAGAAAAGCATGAGGCAACAGGCACTTGATAAAACTGAGAACCCGACAAAATGGAGATGTGTCATTTTTAGGGAAGAATAGGGAGAAAGGGATATTTAGAAAAATCGTGAAATCCTTTCCAAGCCGTCCTCTTCCACCCTCTTCTTTGGAACCCACGCTGCGGGGATTTGCCTGGCTGGGAGTGGCTCAGCACCTCAGTCTGCTCTAAAATAGACACTTCTGGGTACCTTCACTCAAGGAGCTTCCCTGCATAGACTGCAGCCACAGGAGTCTCTAGGTGGTGAAAACCCGTGTATTGGACCTCCGAAATCCAGGAATCCACCCGCCTGTTCCACTTCTGAATCTCTCCCTAGCTCTTGGACTGAAATATTTTCTGGGGGCATCTTTCATTATCAGAGAGATTGCATTTTTCATATTTAATCCTTTGCTTCCCAGGGATGGCTGGCGGGGGAAGGTGAGTCCCAGCTCCCAAAGCTGAGGGTAGCCACAGCATCAAGGAGGAGAAGGTGATGGCTGGGGAGAGCAAAAAGGGGAGCCCCTGGGCCACGTACCTCTGGGAGACTGCACTGGGGCCTCCAGATCTGCTGTCAGGCTCCGATGGGAGTGATTCTGGGAGATCCAAGGTAGCAGCCCCTTGAGCCCGTTGAGCCACTTGCAGTGAGTGTGCCAGGTGTGTGCTGAGAGGCCTGTAGAAGGAGGGCCGAGGCATGGCTTTGTGCTTACGTTTTTCTGTGGAATGCTAATTTAACCAGCAGCCCAGTTCGGGCCTAGGACATCTTCAAGGGGCCGGGCACAATCGGTTGTACCTTCCTCAGCGTGCGGAGAGAGGAGGGACCCAGCAGCCTGGTACTGAGCGCCAGGGCCTCGCCCCAGTGTGGCGTGGCTCAGGGAACCTGTGCGCGCCAGGCCCTGTGGGTAGGGCATCGGTTCTAGCGCACCCCTCACGGTCTCTGCGCGCGGGCTGGGTCTATTTCAAGTCGCTGGGCATGGGAAGATGAAGGGGAAAGTTAAAGGTGAAACGGCTCCCACCCTCATCTCTCGGCCACCCAACTGCACACTTGCCCGCCTTGTAAAGAGACCTTCATGCCCCAGCACGTGCGTCCCCAAACCCCGTCGCGTTGCGGAGCCATCTAATTCTGATGGTCCAAGATTGCTGCCAGGTTTACTGGGAATTGGGGAAAGCAGAGGAGTTTGAGGGAAAGCCCAGATGGTGCACACACAGGGGCGCAGCCCTAACGCTTTTGAGGGCAGAGGGGGTGCTCCCCTGCCCTCTCGGAGAGAAAGCCCTGAACGCCGAGGCCAATGTAAGGCTGGGGGGTGCGGAGCGCGGGAAGGGGGCTGGGATTTGAATGCGAGCCTATGATTGGCCGGTCCCTGGACTGACGTCACTTCCCCGCGGGGCGATTAGCCTGCGAGAGGGGGGCTGGCGGTCCAGTGCGCTGGGAGCGGGCAAGGCGCCCGAGGCAGAGGGAGCGCGCTGCGCGGTGCCCTCGGTGCGCCCCGGGATGCCGTCGGAGCAGGCTGCAGGCACCGGCACCCGGACGCACGGAACGGGGAGCCGGCGAGGAACGCGCTGGGCGCACGAGGGAGGGAGCACTAGAACTGGGCGGGGGCCGCCGGCCTTGTTTGTGGGATGTGTCTGTGTGTCTGTCGGTCCCTTCTGGCTCTCCGCGTGCGCTCGGAGCTCCGGGCGCGGCGCCCGCTCCGGTCCCAGCGCCCGGCGGGCAGCGGCACGTGGGGCCCACGGCGCGGCGGTGGCCAAGGGAGGCCCGTTTCTCTCTTTGGTTATCTAGCTGTATGAGTGCCACAGAGCCGTCATAAAGCTAGATAACCGAAAGTAGAAATGACTCTCAAAACTTCTGCGTGCGAGCGCCCGCCCCGCTGGCCGACCCGGCCCTCGCGAGCCCGAGGAACCCAGCGGAGCCCAGTGCCTGCCCAGCGGACTCCAGCCCCGCGGAGCGCCGCGCGCCCGGACCAGGTACCTGACCTCGGCCCTCCCTCCAGGGACACTCTCCGTATCCTGGACGAATTTGCCAGCTTTTCCCCTACTTCTCTTTCCCTACCCCCACTTATCCCCCAGAGACGTGGTAGGAACCCCAAGTGAAGCGAGCCGAAGGAGGGAGGGGTTGGGGTTGCAGAGGGGTCGCTGACGGAGAAGGCACCAACCAGCCTTCGCCTTCACCCCATAAATCAGGCTGGAACAATCCTCTCCCGGAGCCGCGGACGTGGATTTTGGGATGCAAATGCGATGGGAGAGAGACAGCGGCCGGTAGGGGGTGGGGAGGGTGGGGAGTGAAGGGGTGGGCAGGGGGCTGTCCCGCCGCCAACAATGCGGCCTTTATCGAATTATTCGACGAGTCAGCCCCTGAGCGCCATTAGCATACGGCTTGGGGGTTGCCGGAGCCTCGCCCCTCGGTGAGGTCAAGTTCTTGATAATTTGATCACTTTTCACGGGCTCTGGCAGCTGCCTTTGTGTGCAGTTGGGGGGTCTGTGTGCAGCGTGAAGCGGAGCAGAACTGGCGAGGAGTGCGCTCAATGGCTTGGGGCCGGGTCGGGGGCCTCCCTCCCCGACGGGCCGGCCCTGCCCTGCATACAAACCAAGCGCCGGCCGGCGGGAGGGACCAACCCAACCCCGCGCCACCTCGGCACCAGCCCTGGCCTGGCCACTCCCGTCCACGCTTCCCCAACTTCCCCAAGTGGTTAAGGTGCAGGCAGGCGCACAGCGCCCTCTGCCCTCACTCGCCTTTCTCCCCCCACCCCCTCGTGGCAACATAAGATGTATTACAATGTCTAGCAAATAAAAAAGCAATTGGGGGAAATCTGCATTCCGTTCCCATGGTAACCCAATGCTGCATACCCGGCCATTCAGGCTCCCAGCCCCTCAGCTGGGTGTGGGTGTCGATTGTGCCCCTGCTCACTGCATGGGAATCTGAGTCCCACACACACAGCCATGAGGTCCCTCTTGAGGTCTTTCTCTGCCTCCAGGTCTCGCTTCTTTCTGACCCTACTTCTGACACTCAGGGCTCCCCGTAAGCCTGGGAAACCACCTGGGCTTCAGGGGATGTGTGGCTGTGGATCTAGCCCTGCACCCTATGGTGCCTCAGGGAAGAAAGGATGCAATGTGGGTTTAGACTCCCTGATGATTTGGAGGGCTTTCTAGGTATATGGGTAGTGCATGCAGTGGCAGGGACTTGAGCACCACCCAGACACAACCTCCCACCGTCCCCGTTCCCTTTTCTACCTGAGGAAAAGGGAACAAACAGATCTGGAGGCCTGAAGTGATTCCTCCAGTGTCACGCAGCTCCAAGTGCGGAGCTGGGCACAGGTTGCCTTCCTTCCATCTCAGCCAGCTTCACTCCCCAGAGCCTCCCCCTGGTTATTTATAAAGCCCATCAACCCCAGCCTTTACCCAGAACCTGCCCAGTCCCCATGTAATAATAGAAATCTCTTTCCATTTTCATTCCTTCAAGCCTCTTTTTTTTTTTTTGCCTTTGCCTAACAAAATTTTCAAAATCGGTTATATGTGTAAAAGGTGAAAATTCAAACAGTACACAAGAGAAATCTGTTGGCCTTGGGGGAGGAACTAGGAGCTGACGAGGGAGATTTTTCACTTTACCACCTTTTGAATTTTGAACCACACGAGTGTGTTAGCTGTTGAAAATAAAATTAAAATAAGAAAACAGAAGACCAGGGAGGAAAAGTCAGTCGCCCACCCTCTGTCCCCAGAGATAATCACCAGGAAGAAGGTTTTCATGGATCTTGTGTGGTACCTCTCCCCCATTTTTAAAGGCCAGTCTTCCTTTTTCCTGAAAGACGCTGGCAAAGGGTGACTAGTATGTTTCAGGATTTACGGGGCCCTGGACCGCATCCGGTGGGCCGCCCGCCCCTCCCTTCCCAGTGCACCTAGTAGCCTGAGCCTGATCGTGACCTCATTTCAGAGGAAACCAGACAGCTCTTCCTGCCCCCTCACCCTGCGCTCCCTGCCCCCTTCCTAGGCAGCTGGCCCGGGGCCCTGGGCTTCTGTCTTCCCTTCTCACCACCACCATTCCTTTGCTTTTTTGCAAGAAGTAGTCCATCCACTGTAGCTCAAGTGGCTGTCTACAGAATTCAAATGAGATTTTTGTGAGTTTGTTGTTGTTTAAATATCAGGGTCCCAAACTGGGCAGTCCTGATATCTGGGTCCAGGGGAGGAGGAGTCTGTGTCGGGGAGAATGTGGTTTTCTTTCCGCTTTTTACGAAATCCGTTGATGCAAACCCTCGGGTCAGGGAAAGGATCATGGCGGCCGGCTGCAGCAGGCAGAGAACGCCAGAATAGTAATTTCCCAGGCCCTATCCCACACCAGAAATGGCCCTCGGAGATTTTGCCCCCGGGTATGAATGCCCACCTCTAACAAAGCCATGTTCAAATCCCCTCTGGACTCGTGAAGCCCGAGGCCCAGACTCAAAATCGTTGCCTCTCGCCATAAAACCTCTCCTGGCTTGCCCCGCGCCTGGAGATGCCTACTGAGCTTTGGGTCTTCTCGGCCCTTCTTCCCGCGTCCCGGTGCCCCAGGCAGGCCTTCCCCCAGCTTCCTCTGGCCATTCCACCTGGGGCCTCGCTGTACCTCAAGTTCGTGCTGCCTCCCACCCCAGCCCGCCCCCAATCCCAAAAGGCTTTGAGGAGCCCGAGAACACAATTGGAGCTGCAGTCTGGACGCCAGAATGGGCTGGGATCTCAAAGATGCTCGTCACCCCACCCTTTTCGTTTGTCGTCTAGAAATAGCAAGCTTAGTAAGGCTCGCCAAAGGTCGAACAGCAAATTACCGGTGGGGCAGGAGGAATCAGGGCAGCCACCGGGGGTGAGTGACGTGTCCAGGGCCCCCTTCCCACTGGCCCACGAAGTCCGGACCCTGAACGACTGGAAGACCAGGCGGGCCTCTGCCCCCGAGAATGCAAAGCTGTCATCACCCGCGCCGCCGAAAGTCGGGCTGCGGCGCGGCCCGGGGCCTGATCCGCCGCCCGGTGTGCCCTCCCGGGAAATGGGACCGGAGCGCGGAAGGAGCGAGGCCCAGAGGCCTCCCAGGGCCCAGCCGCGACGCCGAAAAGCATGAAGGGTCGGAATTAGGCGCTCGTTTAGCGAGCGTTACTAATCCGCGGTCACAGCGCTAATTCCCTGATCCGGCCGCTCCCACACGCAGCGCGCGGATTAGAGGCGCGGCCGCGCCCCGCCCGCCCTCGCGCCCCAAACGCGCCCGCCGCGCCCTCGGGCTGCAGGCTCGGTTCTGCCGCGCGCCGTGCTCGCCGCCCGAACGTGCCCGGGGCTGGGCGCCCGGCCGCCGGGGTCGCAGCGGCCGCGCTCTGGGGTTCTGCAGCCCCGCGGGCACCCCCAGCAGCGGCCCCGGGGAGGCCGCGGCGCCATTTTCACGGCCTTCCTTTCTCGTGGCCTCTGTCGTGCGCGTATCTGTTGGGGTGTCTCTGTCCCCCATCCCGCCTTGACTTTAGCCTCCTCCGTCAGCCTGCGGGGAGTGACCAATCAGCTCTGGCCTAGGGTGGGATGCGCGTCACCAAGGCGACGGCCGGGGCGCCCTGGCAGTGCCTGCCGCCCATCACAGAGGGCGAGTCCTCACGGCGGGCCTGGACGCGTGTGAAGGGGAGATGGTGACGGGTGGGGGTTCGGGGGAGACTGTGACACCTCCTCCCCCGCTCTCCCCGTCTGTCTACGGGCAGCTCAGCTTGGCTCGGGCAGCGGAGAATGGATGATGTGGGCAGGGCCTTTGCGGGGGACCTGAGCTTGTCCTGCAGTGGCTCTTTCAGGAGTTTTATCATTCCCCGAGGTCATTCTCCCCTGCGCCTTTCTCATCTTGGCCCAGAGGTCCATCTGGGTCTCTCAGCCTCTTCTCTTTGTTCCCAAGAAAGTGGTGTTTAGGAGCTCTTAGAGGTTTCTCCCAACCTGATTTGCTCCTAAGTGCTGTGATTTTGGGCAAGTCACTTCCCAAGTCTTGGATTTCTCTTCCAGAAGGTGGCTGGTGTGCAGGGTTGGTGTGAAAGCACGGAGTGCCCAGTGGGTGCTCTACCAGTGTTAGAGGTGCGTCTCCCATAAGCAGAGAGGGCAAGACACAGGGGGCAGAGCTCAGAACCTGGAGACGTCCTGTCGTCCCAGGCAGCCAAGTTTGGATGCCTCATGGCTTCTGAAAGCCAGCTTTTCATCTCTCCTGCAGACAGCTGGGAACTGGAGAGGAGGGGAGGGTTTTTAAAAATAGAGCCAGGGTGGGGGCTGTGGCTGGAACAAAACTTGGTCAGTGGCTCTGAGAATGGGCCGCTGCAGCTCCTATAGCGCTGGCTCCTTCCTTCCAGGCCGGTCCGGCTTAAGCACCACTTTAAGTGGTCGGGGCATTCACTGGCTGGCCCCTCACCGCAATTGAGCCGCAGGGGTTTGAAAAGAGGGCCAGGGCCTCAATGACAGGACCTTGGGCCAGGCTAATTGGTTTTGGTTCAAGGGGATACTGGATTTGTGAAAAGCTCCAAACTGCCTTTCCCACGCCAGAGCCAGGCCACAGCTTTAAGGAGAAGGGTTCGAGGAGCCTGGGGCCAGGTGTGAAGGCTGGGAGCCTCCAGCTGATGACCCTCCTCTAGTGGCCAAGACATTCCTTGCTTAGAGGGTGGGGAGTTGTTTTAAGGCACTTCGCGGTGCCAGCAGGTCCTGCTAACCCTCTTACACATACCTGTGGCTGTGCCAAGAAAGGGACTCCCTTCTCTGATCCGTTGATGCACCTTAGTTGTGGAGTGGGCCTTGCTTCCCCACCCCCACCCCCCACTGGAATCATCCAGTAAAAGAAACCAGCAATTGCCAAGTGAATAGTTTTTGCCCCCCCACCGGGGCTGGGCCAAAGCTGGGCCTTTAGACTCTAGAAGAATCTAGGACTCTACTCTGAGGTGGGTAGTGCAGCTGGTCTCAAGATAAAACCACTCCTGACCCTTGAAACGCCTGTCAACCACCTTAGGCATGGGCAGACAAGGTGGAGATGAGAAACAGGGAGCCTCGAGGTACTTTTTATTTATTTATTTTAAAATAAAGGGCCAGCTACTTCTTTACATTAAAAAAATTAAACAGTTGTATTGTGACAAGTCTATTATTACCAGAGATAATGTTAGTGGAAATGCTTGGAGCATATATTTGAGGTGTACCAGAAATCTGTTTGGACCAAATGATTGTACATTTGTATGTATAATATACCCAGTCTTGTGTGTATATATATATATACTGAATCATACATTTATATGACTATCCGTTAAGAACGACGGTGGAGATGAGAGAGGCAGTTATGAAAAAAATCAGTCCCATTTAACGTGACGTCGCATTGCCTAAGACCTGTTTTTCATGGTTCACTGTTGAAGGGAGCATTCCTAAGTAAACACCAGTGAAGAAGCCCCCCCCTTTATATTATCTTCCACATTTTGCACCATGTTTGTCCACTTGAGGCATATGATACGAGAAGGGTACTTTGAGGAGATAGAGAACTCTGTGTATCACATTTTCCATTTTTATTTCAATTTTTAATTGCCCAGAGCCTAATTTCTCTGGGCCTCTGCTGATTTGCACATTGGAGATTCATGTGTAAATATGCATGTGGCATGTGTGCATGCCTAGGCCTCCTTATCACAAACTGTGCTTTTTTGGCGTTTAAATGCATACAATCCACATCCACATGCGATTATGGGTTGTGTATTTACCTCTTCTCTAGAATTGGGTTAGTTTTCCCTTCAAGAAACCTCAGACTCATTAAATTCCCCACCCCCACCCCCTCAAAAAATTGCAGACCCTACCACAGACCCGGGGTCTCCCCCCACTCCTCCAGCAGGCAGCTCTCCAGGCGGGGTACTGACTGGAGTGAAGGCTCCTATTGGGCCAACTACATTAATGTCACCAAATAGACCCCCACACATTTACTCATCTACCATGAAGTATTATCATAAATAATTAAAATTAAACTGCACTTGTCAAGATAAATGAACAAAGTAGAGTTAGGGATGTCTCTGCCTTGATTTGCTTGCACTGGGCTTGCTTATTCGTTCATTTGAAGAAAAGAAGGAAAGAGGGAGAAAGGTGGAAAGAAAGAACAGACTGCCCTGGGAAGGGGAGAGGAGAAGCTGAGAGAAAGGAGAGAGGAAAACCCCTTGGTCGTCTGCCCTTGGGTTCCCGTCATTAGGACACTCCGGGAGGCTGGAATGCAGTCTCTAACGTCAGCTTCTAATGAATATTGAGGTGTGGATGTGGAAGGAGGGATTTCTTTGTTTACAGAGGAATGGCCATGGCACTCAGGGAGCGGATTGCCTTTGGGGATTAAGGAGTGTGCTTTGTTTTTATGAAGGGCCTTACTTCTTTTCTGAAGTTTTCTGCAGCTAATTGATTCAATTCAGACATTCCTCCTCCCTACCCGGCCAGCCAAGGCCACGTGTTTGTGAGATGTGCACAACCCCGTTTCCCCATCTGCTCTGGCCCTTTTCTCCACTGTGACCCTTGGAAAGGCTATGAACCTTCACATCAAGGAGATCACAGGCTATGGAGAAATCAGTCAGGGGCCAAGACCTTTGTATGTATGTGTGCGTGACATACAGCTAGTTACACGTACACTTACACATATATTATTAGAGGTGTAGTTTACATTTCAGATTATGGGTGTATACAGTTCTTTGGGTTCTGACAAGTGTATCTACACCATGTAACCAACATGCAAGAGAATTTCCTTCCCTCCAGAAACTTCCCCTCTGCCTCTTCCCAGTCAGTCTTTGTTGACCTCCTTCTAATGTTTCTTCCCAGGAATTAGTTCGACCTATCTAGAGTTTCATATACATGGAATGTTCGCCAGGACTTTTTTTTTTTTTTTTAATGTATTTCAAGTCTGGAGGGAGCACTGTGTTCAGAGGCCTGGCTGAGCCAGTGCAGATTCTGTGTTTACAGTCAAACTGGACTGTGTTACGCACTTTACTCTCAGAGGGGCCCAGAAGTCAGCCCCACTGTTAAAATCGGGCTTGGGGGCAGAAGTTCGATTTGGGCCGGTCTTCCGCCAGAACAGCCCTGTTCTCACCCCAGGTCTGTTAATGAGCTGGGGACAGGTGAGCCTCACACATTCCAACCTGCCTCCCTTCAGCCCGCATCCAGGAGCTGATGGAGAGCTATAAATGGAAGATGCCGGCTTTGTGCTAATTAGAACTTCCTTTCAGCTTCTATCTAAACAGGCACTTGAGCCCCCTCACTGGTCAGCCTCCTCCCCACCAGCTTGCAGCCTAGTTTTTGTACCCCCATGAATTAGGGGGTGCTGGGACTGGAGCTGCTGTCCTCTCTTTCTGACCAGACCCTGGGTCTTTGTGTACTGCAGGAATGTACAGGGAGGTGTTTCTCAAGCCTCCTCTGTGTTGGTAGGGTGCAGATGGACTACAAGGTGGAAAGGGGGCTGGGTACCAGTGGCCCTCCCCCAGGCTGGGCTGGTCTTACACCATCAACTTGGGCTTATTTTGAAAAGGACCTCTTTCCTCTGCTCCCTGGAGTGAGGCTTCAGGCCCCTGGCCCCCTCAATTACCCCCATTCCTGCGACGTCCCAAGTCTGAGTGGGGGCTGTCTCCCTGGACCTCTTTTGAAAAAGCTCAAACTTTTTTTTCCATTTGGCTTTTTATTTCTTTCACCTCAGGCCCAATGGACTTGATTTTTTAAAAAAATAGAGGTTGTTTCTTATAGTTTCATTGAAAAAAAAGAAAATATTAACATCACATTAACGTCATTTAAAGAAAAAGCATCTCTCAGCTTTCAGGTTGCGGGAGTGATAGCTTGTTGCTTGATTATCAATTGGGATGAGATCTCTTACGGGGAACCGGATGGGGGGCATTTCCTGGCAATGTTCCTCTTTTCAGCTCCTGAATCCCTTCGGGTCTCCATTGGGGTCGTGTAAAAATACCATGCCCTCCCTGCCCCTTCATCTCATTTTTTCCTGTTTGAATTGTCCTGATAGTAATACAGGTCACCCACTTCTTTGCTGTATACTGGGATTTTTAAAATCAGGGTGGACTTATAAATCCAGCAGGAGCCTACCAGATCTCCCAAGGTCTGACCTTAGGCTAAAGAGGGGTGGGCATGCTTCTGGAGTGCCCAGAGGACCGCAGAAATTCCTTGTCACTGGTCACGGGAGAGCAGGGAGACTGGTCCGCACGGTTAGCTGTCCTCTGTGGCCTCCTCTGCCCCTAGAGGTGACAATTCCTGAACTGAGGCACTGCCAGGACTATCCTGGCCTGGGTCAATAAACTGGCAGTCCACATTCCAGAAGGGTAGCAGTTGGGGGTGTGGGTGGATGCCCACCCCTGTGAGGCACAGTTTCTTGGCATCCTTTAGCAGGCACAACTCCGTATCCTTGACAAGTCACATCACCTCTCTGGGCTTCTGTTTCCCTCTCTGTGAAATGGGGATAATAGTACGTGTACTTCTCTGGGTCATGTGAGAATTAAGTAAAGTACACCAATAAAGTGCCTGGCATATAGTGGAGCTGAGCAAATGATAGCTTTCTCCAGGCAGGGGTAGGGAGTGCACAGATATCTGGATATGAAATGCAAACTTCCATCCGCTGGAGACACAATGAAAACACCAGTAAATGGCCAGTCTCAAGGAGGAACTGACCAGCTGCTTTCCCTCCCTAAAGCCTGCCGTGCTCACTACGCCCCTGGCCCCTCGCCGCCTAACAGGGAGACAATCAGGGCTCCAAGGGGCATCCCTTCAGTGGGGAGGGTCAGGGCAAGCTTGGCTGGCTGCGGAGACGGACACAGAAGTGTCTTCAGAGACTTGAAGGGAGCAGGATCTGGACTGACTTGCACAGCAAGCAAATTCAGGGTTTCTGACAGTCCAGCTTGCAGGAAGTGGCCTGGAGTCCTGGCTCTGGCAAGGTCCGAGTCTCAGGACTCACGCAGGAGCCAGAGTGGCCCCGGGGCTGTCGCTGGCAGGCTCTGAGGGGTGCGCGTGGGGCCCTAGGCACGCCGAGTTGTCCCACCCACCAGGGGGCTGGTTGCTTGGCCCGCTGGCGCATATGGACCCCGGGCCCGCTCGGAACCCCCTTAGCCAGTACCCCACTGGGCTTCTCTCTGGCGTCCCGGGCGGGAGAGACAGGCTCGGGGAGCGCCCAGAAGAGGTGACCTGCAGGACGCGTGCGCCCCTGTCCGCCCTCAGGTGGGGCGGGGCGTGCTTCCGGGCGGGCGTGGGGGGTGCCTGATGTCTCCTTTCTGTTTTACAGTTACTCCCCTGCAGGCGCCTCCCTCCTCGGAGCCCTCTTCTCGGGCACCAACTTGCTGTCCGCACGGTTAGCGGGAGGGCGCGCCGGAGGAAGGTGAGTGGCCAGAGCTGGGGTGCGGAAGGGGGAGCTGTCTGCCTGCCCCGGCCTCTGCCCCCAGGATCGGTTCGGTGGAGCCATCGTGTTCTACCCGAGTCAGTAGAAAGGCGACCCGCTTCCCCAGGCCCGGATCCAGTGTCATCTCCCTACCAACCCAACGCCTGTGGAGCGGTGTTAACAGGGCACCTGCCGGCTTACGCTTTGCGATACAGTTCGGCACAGTGGGCGCAGAGCACACAGTAGGCGCCAAGTAAACGGCGGCTCTGCTTCCGGCCTCTGCCGCGGCCGTGTGGACACCTGGGCCCTGCCGTCGGCGTCCCGCGGGCGCTCGAGGGGCGCAGCGGCCGGAGCCTCTCCCCTGCGCCGGGCCGGCGCCCCTGCCGCCTGTCCGGGAGGCTCCGGGCCTGGGCCCGCGCCCCCACTCCCTGGGCTCCGGAAAACGGGGAGACCCGCCCAGGCCCGGGGGCCGCAGCGGGGCGCGAGCCTGGGCCAGGAGGCGGCCTTTCCGAGCGCGCACATTTCGGGGTCGTCGGGACAGCGCCCGGCCGCAGGGCGCGGGCCGGACTCCCGGGGCCGGCCCAGGGCGGCGGGAAGGCGCCGGCAGCCCCACGGCCGTGGCCCCCCGCCGCGGCTCGGGCGGGAGCGGCGGGGCTGGGAGGCCATTTTGAGAGCGCGGCGGCGGCAAGATGGCTGCGTGGGCGCGAGGTAGGTCGCGGCGCGGCCGGGCGGCCCACGGAGGCGGAACGCGCGGCCGGGCTCCCGGGGGAGGCGGCGGCGCCTGGGCGACCCCGGCGGGCCCCGCCGTCGGCTGCCCGCGCCCCAGCCGCTGCGGGCGGCCGGCCGGCGGGGAGCCCGGGGTGCGCGCCAGGCTGCGGCGGAGGACGCGGCGCCGGGCCCGGGCCCCCCGCGCCCCCCGCCCGCCCCGGGCAGGGGCAGAGACGGGCCTCCCCACGGCCGGGGGAGCCGCGGCGTTATTTCGGAGTCGGGAGCCGCCGGCGCTTCGCACTCTGAGTGCGAGTGTCGGGCGCGTGGCTGAGGCCCCGCTTTCCGCGGAAACCGCGACGCCGAGTGGCGCCCTCCCAGGACGGGCTGTGGCCCGGCGCGCAAGGCCAACGGCGCCCAGGGAACGAGGCCCTCCGCCCCCTGGTGCGCCTGGCGCCCAGGACCGGCCTGGGGGCCCTGTTCTCGTCCCCGTGCGCCGCGGGTCAGTCTGGGAGGAAGCAGGCGGGGCTGGCGCTGCGGAGCAGCAGCGTTGAGCTCGCTCTCCGGGGCCTCGGCCCCAGGGCAAGGGGTGGGCTCCTCCGCTGCCCCCCTTACACCTGGGGGAAGAGTTTAAGCGCAGTCGCTGTTCCCACGGCCCCCACTGACTCACGGCTGCCCCGAGGCAGGTCTCACTCGTATGCATTTGTACAGAGTGACTAAGAAACTCCAGTAATGTTCCCCTGTGTTTATTGAATCTCGATTTGTGCCTGGCCCCGTGCTAAACACTTAACACGCTTTCGAATTCGGGCCTCAGCGTGACATGTAGAGTGATGAGTCCCTCATGTGAGTTGGGCCTGGCCAGGATGTGGCAGCACCTGAATGCAGATTCAGGGCCGTCCACCCCCAAGCGTGAGTTCTTAACTGCAGGCTCTGCACATGCGTATGTATTTATTATACACAGCAATGTAGGGATTCATCACCCTTGTGAACTCATCTGGCAAGCCCATCCTGTCCTGAGTTCAAATCTCCAGCTCCATACAGCCAGCCCTACATGTGAGGGCTCTCCTGTCACCTGCCCAAATGCCTGGCCTAAAGCCCTGGCCTAAATAGATGCTATGATATAATATTCTACTTGGTCGGAGCCTCCTGGCAGCCAAGAAAAGAAGAAAATGTGATGGGTTATAACCTTGTTCAAAGAAGGAAGGTTATCAGGATTTTTAGAGATAGGAGCATTTTTTCCTCCATAAGATTTATAGAAAACTTAAAGCTTGGTTATTATGTAGGTCAACTGTTCATGTCACAGATCAGGGGGAACCAGGCCCAGAGAGGTTAAGTGATGTTTTCCCTCACGGTGGGTCGTAAAGTTAGCTAATAGAGTGGGCACTGGGACCCTGGGTCCGGATTCCCATCTGCTCATGAGCTGACTTTAGTGGGCTTCTCAACAGGGACATGGTTTAGTTGTGTTTGTCCCCTTTGTCCCCTACTATAAACTCAGACCTGTGTTCTGTTGTTCTTTTCTTTGCCCCAGTTCCCAGGTGGGGGGCTCTTCTTCGTGGGTACCTTTAAATATTTGATAAACCAGCGAGTCGTTCTCCTGGTACTAGGAGATGGGGGTTATTAATGGTGGAGAGGTTTTGGCTTGAGTTCTCTGGACTTTGTTTTTTGAATGTTGCATTCCTGAGCCAGGAATTTCTTAGACCTCACTCTCTTAGCAAACGGTGTGAGCTGGCTAATTTCCTCTTTTGGTAGTGGTCTGGCTCCTAAGTGCCTTATCATATTGTTGGACCTCATGAGAAGGGATCATTTCTCTCTTGAAGGACTGTGCTATCAGTAAGACTTGCAAGTCCCCTTAGGTGAACTAAGGAGGGTTCCTGATCTCACCAGCACAGTCATGAGCCTGGTGGACCCATTATTTTGTCTTCTTTGGTTGGAGAGCCAGCCTTTCTGTGCCTGCCCAGATTCGGTTCCTGTGGCTTAAGTACAAACTGCAGAATGTGGCTCATCAGATCCCCAGAACTTACATAGATTAGTAAATCTCTGTGACTCCCAAAAGGCAGCCTTTGAACCCTGTCATGGTAACTCTACATGCTGAATACATTTAGTGAGCCTACCACAGACCAGATTCGCTGGGAATTTGTACTGGAACGTTGTTACCCGTGGGTGTGGGAGGGGGTCTCCTCCTTGGTGAGGAGCCCCTATTGGCAGAAAGGCCCCAACAGATCCTAGCCAAATCCTGACCATCATCTTTGGGCAGACTCTGCCCAGGCGAAGCACAGTGGAAAGCTGAGGCCAGTTTATAGCTAAGCCCCAGCTGTGGAAGAAAAACAGGGTTCAGCTCCCCAGATTAGTTTCTGTCTACAAGGATTAAAGGCCCCAAATAATGGCTGGCCTCCCCCATCCTCCGTGCCAAGGGAAGACATGTAAATACAGCCGCACGCCAGCTTAGGCAGTAGATGTGTATAAATCGAATTTAGCAAATCAGATCATGGTTTAAATGCACTATTTAAAGCAGTCCTGCAGTGAAGCCTTTTACAAAGGGAATAATCATTTTGTGATGCTAATCATCAGCCTCCAGTTTATCTCCTTTGTAAGTTCAGATGTTGGTGCACTGGGTGTTCTGAAATTGGGGCGCTCTTGTGTAGGGCTTGGGTGATGCCTGTCTGCCTTCTTTTTCTGACCTCTCATTTTAAATGGGTGCATGTCTTCCTTCTCACTGGGGGCCTGGGATGCTGTCACTTAGCCTGATCTCATCCATCCCACTCATCTTTTTATAATCTGAATGGTAATTCAGCTGCTCCTGGCTCCTTTTCTGAGATTTGTCCCTTTCATCCGGGGAGATAGAGGCCCTGCTGTTCTCAGGGTATTAGAACCAACTCCTTCTCTGATCTGAACCTTCTTTGGTTTCCCTGAGCTTCTGGTATCTCTGGTGCTGATCATAAAGAAGATCTTAGAGTCAACTAGACACACATCAGTCCCTGAATTTAGTAGGTGAATTAAATACAGGCACTCACCAAAATATTCTCCCCATTCACAGCACAATGACTGAGGCCTGGATGCTAAAGTGACTTTTCCCACAAGTTAAAATCAAGACTCAAAGGAGAACCTGTCTTCTAATTGCTATAAAAGTGTTTTATACACTGAGCTGTAGTGCCTTTCTTTGCAGAGAAAATATAATAAGAGACCATCTGGGTGGGAGAGAGAGAATGAAGGGAAAGAGATGGATCAGAGTGGAATAAAGGAAGTGGGCAGGAAGCTGGGGGGCCGCGAGGAGCCTGACCTTGCTTAGCTCACAGGCCCTGATATAGTGTCTTTGTCAATGCTGCCACTATGGGCGCGTTCCTCGGTAATTATGACTGTGTGTTGGCATGGCGACTCGGAGTGAGAAGACTAGAAGCACTGGGTAAATGCACGACTTGTTCTTGCCTTCTAAAGCAGAGAGGAGCTTTTGTGGGTAGTTCCTCCAGGGAGACGTGGTAGAAAATTCACCAGACCCAGTGCTGGCGCGTGGGTGTTTATAACCCAGAGGAGCCAGGTGTCCCTGATCCCGGGTGGCACACAGAGGTCCTCATCTAGGCTTGCCTCCAGGGCAAAGGTCTCCCAGCACCTCCCTCCTCTTCCTTTCGGGTGGTCTTTGTTCCGAGCGTGTGATGTCAAGTATATCCATTTCTACTCCTCTCCAGTTTGTCTATTCCAAATAGGTGTATGTTGCAGTCCCCCTGAATTTGATTTATTGTGAAAAGGCCTATTTCACAGGCCACAAGTGTTTACTGGGAGGCTAGAAGGAGGGGCTGGTGAGCCTCAGTGTAGGGGTGGAGTTCAGGGCTTCCCTTCCCACCCTGGTGCCCTCTCTTTCAATACTTGGACCCCGTCCTCATCGGAAAATGGGGGAGGTTGCTAGAATCAAGAGTTGGGCTACACAGTCCACTGCCCACTATTGATCTCGCGAGATGTGGTCAGTACCGCATGCTGAAATGATGATACTGACTTAAAGAAAATGCACTGCTAAAATTAGTTTTACCTGTTCCTTCTTAATTTTTAATGTGGCTTCTGGAACATTTTAAATTACACTTGTAGCTCATATTTTCATTGGTCTAGTCTAGACCCAAGACCTCTCACAGCCCTGATGCCCAGTAACTGATCCTGGGCTACCCCTGAAGGTCTCTGGCCACAGAGAGCTCTGCCTCTAGAAGGCCCTGGACAAGGCAGGCTGGGGGCTGGAAGGGAGGCTCAGGCCTTCTTTTAGGGGAGCCTCGTACAGCCCCTTAAATGGGAGTTACCCCTCAGTCCCAGAGGTCCTTGGATGGGGGTTAGCGGTGCCCCGTGGGGCTTGTGTGGGCACAGATGTAGGTGACAGGTGGATGGTCCCTAGGGTGGAGCGCCTCCCCACGCCCCACTCCCTCCCTGTCCTCCCAGTCATTTCACAGTCTCCCAGATGTGAGGAAGCCCCAGGAAATGGGAAGGCAGCCGTGCATCGGGTTCATGCCAAGCCCACTACAAGTAGGGTTCCTGTGGCCCGAGGGGTCCTCGTTGCCCCTTTCCTGGTTGCCCCCCTCCCCTCTGCCCCCGCTGCTCTCCGCAAACCGAAGCTTCTGCCATGCGCTTTGGCCCAGAGCCAGCGTCTGCTCGGAGAGGCCCCCTGCCCTGGCACCCTGCCAAAACTTGGGTGTTCAGAGAGATTTTCCAGGGAGGTGCTGGGCTCATCCTGCTGTCAGAGGGCACAGGGGCCTTCGTACCTCGGACTCCTGGCTGCAGGTCTAGCCTTCCTTCCAGCCTCCTTTCCCTCCCAGAAACCCCTGTTTCCTGCCTTGGAAACCCTGGACTGGGTTAAAGGCCTCTGAGCTGCGGCAAGCCTTGAGTTTATGAAGAGAGGTCCCCTCACATGCGCCTGGGAGGCGAGGAATGGGCAGCCAGGAAACTGTGATGTGTCATGGCGATGAAAGGAAGCCTTCATCGAGCACTTGGCCGGGCCGCATTCTGTGCTAATACTTGGCATACTCAGTCTTCTTTAAGACCCATCTCCTGGGGAACAGAAAGACTGGTAGATGGAATCTCAGGTCTGCCCTTCTTTTCTAAGCCAGATGCCACTGGGGTGATTTCATGGGGTCTGTCTCAGAAGCTACAGTCCTGGCGTCGGTGGGCGTCTGAGTCCCCTGTGGGTCCTCGTCTCCTGAGCAGTCAGCCCGGGCTTTGGGAAGCAACATGAGCCCATCCGGGTTGCTACAGGAAGGCTGTGTACTGTCTGCTGCTTCAGGGTGGCAATACCTCTGGAGAATCTGGGTAGGAGGGCTCACTGCCGGCCCACGGGAGCCTTGGTGAGGTGTCAGGAGGGGTGAGAAGCATCCCACCAGTCCTGGCTTTCTCCTAATTGTCAGTGTGATTGTAGCCTGACTGTGCCTCAGTCTGTGCAATCAGGGGTTGGCCCAAGCCTACCCGGCTGCCCACGGTGCCAAGGGACTGCACCTGCCCGGGGCAAGCATGAGTCTCTGCTTTCTGCAGCGTCAATCTCCCTGAGGAAGTTTTCAGTCTTCTGGGGGAGGGAAGGGGATACCCATCCTCTGTCCAGTCTTGTCTGGTCCTTAAGCAGATAATGACAGACCTTCCTATCCATCCAGTGTGGTGGCATAGGACAGAAGAAGTGGTGAATGTCTCTGAGGGGGGTATTTCTGTGGGGAGAATGGGGGTAAAGAGAGGGAGGTCTCAAGCTTGCAGCTGCCCCTTCCCTTTGAGCCCACAGCTTCCTGTACCCCATTTTTAGTTGCTTCTCATCTGCTCTTCTGCTGTTGCATTGTAAGCTTCAAGATCACAGTGGTGTGAGGCAGCGCATGCAGCCCATGGGGGTGTGGGGGTCCGTCTGACCTGGCTTAGAATCCTCAGGCACAGGTTCACCTCTCTCTCAGGCAGTTTTCTCATCTGTAAAATTGCGGGTAGCAATACTTACCTTGTGGTACTCAGGAAATGTCCGTTTGTGTCCCCCAGCTGCTGCTGTAGAATGGGTGTGGGTGTGGGCTGGGCGGTGGCAGAGGGCTGAGCACATGTGAGCCAGCAAGGCTGTGCTGTCGGTGCCCATCGCACCTCTGTGATGAGGGAAGGCTCAGGGAGGGCAGCGAGCAAGGGCTTGGGCTCGGTTCTCTGTCAGTTGCTACAAAAAGTCATGGCTTTGGGTGGCCCGTGGACAAGCTCCAGGCTCCATGGTGCCAAGAGACCCCTAGGAAAACCCCTGACCTGCCCCCTGACCCCTCCGAACAGCAACCTGCCTACGAGGCACACATCCAACAGGTTGGTAGCTTGACTCAGGTCGTGGAGGCTGAGAGGAGGAACTCATTAGGGGTGGAGTCGTCAGAGAAGGCTCACTGTACCCGAGCAGGTCTTCTCGGCTGCAAAGGAGGGGAGGAGGCCTCCCTGAAGAAAGGTTCAGAAGTGGGGATGGAGTGGCAGCGCAGAATCCTGCCTGGCTGGGCCAGAGATTTGGGAAGGGAACAGTAGATCAGGTGGTAGGGGCTGAGAACACCAAGGGTGGACTGGACGGCAGGCTAAGGGAACTGGTCTTGGCACCATGTGCAAGACAGGGGACTGCCAGGTCAGCTGGAGCCAAGCAGGCCTGCCCACCCTTGGCCTCTCACATCTGATGGCTCTCGGCCTGGACTCTAACACCTCCCGGGCTATGCGGTGGAGCTCTGTCCCAGATCACGTGGGGACTGTGGGGCTCAGGAATTGGAACTCTTCCTATGCCAGACTCTGTTTTTTTACCACATTCATTTATTCACTCAACATTTATTGACCACAAACTATGTGTCTGGCTCTGGGCAAGACCTAGGGGATACAGAGAAGGAAACCACAGAACCTTGCCTAGCACTTCTAGCTTGTGTGATATGGAATTTCGTCTATCCATCCAGGATGGAAGGTCAGGCTAAGGAAAGGGGGTGCTGGATTGGTGGGCACTGGGAATAGGACAGTTCCACCAGTTTGAGGCTCTTGGCTTCCCTGCCTCTCTCCATGCCCCAAGAGCCTGGGAGAGCAGGGTCAGAGGCCATTTCATGCTCTGCCTGTGGTCACCTCAGGCTGCCATTTAGCCTGGGCTAGAACTTTAATTTTCCGGATTCCATTGGGTCTGTATAGAACTGTGACATCTCAATTGCCTTTTCTTCATTTTCTTCATTTAAAAAACAACTTTGATCTTAGGAATCAGCATGGCAATAACCTATCAAGATTTGCGTGTGCAATTGGTAGGGAACATCTTAAATGTAATCAAATAATAAATTACATCTGGAAGAATTCATGTGCAGATTTCTCTTCCTTGAAGGAAATCAGATGCAATTTAAGACATGAGGGCCAGAATTTTATCCTGGTCCTGCTATGTCTGGATCCTAAATGCAGAGGTTAGCAGGTGAGCTTCGTAAGTCAGCAGCAGTGGGCACCCACCTGCCTTCTGTGAAACATCTGGAGTTTGGAAGAATCCTCCATGTAGTCCCTACCCCAAGTGAGTCCACCCACCCCAACACCCAGACGGCAGACTCGGTCTTTCTCTCACATGTCTCCCAGGAGCAGGAAGGCCAAACAAGTTTCATATTATTGTAACTACACTGTTGGTTTTCTTGCTGAGTCTGGGGTGTGTGTGTTGTGTTGTCTTTAGAAAGATAAAGCTCTGAAGTTCCATGGCGTTCGTGGTTAGAGTACTTGTCAAGCATGTAGGAGGGGCCAGGCCATTTCCTCACTACATGCAAGGTTGTTTCAGGTCTTTGAATGGCGCCCCAGGTCTGCCAGCCACTAGGAGACTCTCAGGGATGTCTCCTCCCCTCAGCTCCCGTATGGACCAGCCAGCTAGAGCTGCAGCTCTGAGTTTTGGTAACTGTTCTCTATCTTGAGCCAACATATGTGAACCAGGCTTTCCTCTGTGGACAAGTAAGAAGCAGCTAGGGAGACACAGAACAGTGCCTGGACTCTGCTTCCAAAGCCTCCCACCTTGCCTTCCCTTCCCTGGGAAACCCCAGAGAGCTGGTGGGAATGATTTTCCACTAGCCAAATGGATGTCCAGATGCTGGCAAGGAGTCACCTTCCCTACACCGGGTGGCCTCAGCACCCTTCTGGCTTCCCTGGTGCAGTTCCCTTAGAAGTAGTTTGAATGAAGGCCCTATGCACAGAGACTGGCCCTTGGGTTTAAATTTGGTAGCTGCTTTAGTCCCGGAGCTGCATGGTTGGTGTTTCCTCTAGGACAAAGTGCATGCATAGACTCCCATGCTAGACCCTGCCACTCCTCCAGAGAGGCCAGGAGCACTGTCCCATTTCCCATTCTGTTCCTTCTGTCCCCTCCAGGACATGTTCCAGAGTCAGAAGACTGGGGAAGGGGAGGCATGAGCCCTGATGGAGGAGTCTGAAGGTGGGTCCTGGCCTCACCGAGGCTGCGGGTCACGTGTGTGTGTGTCTGTGTGTCCACAGTTCCTTCCAGCACCTGCTGCAACCTCTCTGTATGATGTACAGACCTGGGGCTGTGGCCGGATGGTCCACGGCAGATATGGGGCTTTGGTTACTGTTATTTTTTTCCTCTTCAGGGATCAAATAAGACAGTTTGGGAGGAAATAAAAAAAGGAAAATTCCTCTGGTGGTTCTTGGAGCTTGCTACCTATTAGGTTGACCCATATGAAATTTCTTTTTAGTTAGACCCTTAACAGTCAAATACTGGCAATTTCCATATGGCTCAACCCAATATGTTTCCACTGCTCTGAGCCAGTGGAGAAGGGGCCACTCCTTCTTTATCCCCAGAAGTACATTTTAAAGGGTCTCTTAGATTTTAACCATTTGTATTCCTCTTTGTCCTGGTATCCCTTCTCTAAATTACCTTTAACTACAGGAAGAAATCACTCTAAGCTGGGAATTCTACTTTAAGGGAAAACCACCCCAGCCAGTTTCTGCTTTGCTCCAACTTCAAGACATGTCATCTCAAAAGGCAGGACAAGATAATTTTTAAACATCTTTTCTTTCAGTGTTAAAGAAAAAATTCTTTGGGGCAGCTCAGACAACTCTGACTAAAGGCAGACCAGCTCCAAACTTTTCTGTCTCAGGAGGCGTTAACTTCCATCTGGATCCCTGAAATGGTATTTTACTCCACCTCCTGGATAGGCAGCAGGCCTGAGAGCGGATGCAGGGGAGGAGGTTGTCCGGGGAGCTGGCCTGCAGCCTCTCTATAACCTTTTAGCCACCCTGGTGCTGTGCGGCCAGCAGTGTGGGCTTTTGACTGAATGTATTCGCCATCCTGCATTCATCACACCATTGTTAGTGTGTGTGTCTGGGGCTGCCTCTGAGTGTGTGTGTTTCTTTTTGTGTCTGCGTGTCAGTGTCAGGCTGTGTATGTCTGTTTACGTCGGCCTGTCTAGGCGCGCTCAGTGCGACAAGGAGCTCGGGGGTGTTGGTAGGAGGGAGGGTATTTCAAAGCCCCACATCTCCCCCTCAGGGATCTTGGGAGATTTATGTGTGTGTGTGTGTGTGTGGTTTTTTTATGCTAATCATTGTGTGGGACAACATGTGAGTGTCTGACCAGGTGTAGTGTGAGCAGCGGCCCAACTGGGTAAGCCCCATCTGCTGAGAGCTCAGTCTTCCTGCCCACCATCCGTGGGGAGCCTGTCCCTTCTCAGCTCAGCTCACCATCTCCTCTCTAATTTATTAGCTGGGAAGGAGGAGAAAATGAAACGTTGCCTGAAGACAATGGCCAAGGCAGCAGGTCCCACCCTGCCCAGCCTCCAGCACCTCTCCCCCAAGCCCTGTCTTCTCTTCAGTCCAGATCTGGACATTACACAGCTCAGTCCGCAGTAAGGAAGAAAACCCCTAAACCAATGTACGAGAAAACATGTCTGGCCAGGACACGAGGGGTAGCGCTGGACTGTTGAAGGTGGGAGAGGACAGCAAGGTGAAGGTTTGAACCGGATTTAGTATCTGCTGGCCATCATCCACTCTGGGGCCCCCCACCTCTGGGTCCTGGGACCTCTCCCCAGCTGCCCACCAGGCGGGGGCAGGGAGAGGGGTCCTAAGCAGCTGCAGGGGTTGTGTTAGTAAACACTTTCCTGGGTTCCTATTTTTGTCACCCCCCACTTTTCTCCATTCCCGATGCCCAGTTTACCCCCCCCCCACACACACACCCCAGCATCCCCTTTTCTGTGGCCTGCACAATGAGCTCATTGTCCTGGGTGTGATTTGAATAAGGGATCGGCGGGCCTGTTCCCAGCATTGTCCGAGGGGCTGGGAAAAACCCCAGCACAGGCAGGAGGACCAGGCCAGACAGAGACAGATGCCTAAATTAGCAACAAAGCTTTGTGCACGTCCCCCGGACAAGGGCTCGCCTTGTTTGCGTGGACTCGAGGGTGTGGAGCGGGCCGGCTGCTCGCATGTCTCCCCATGTTAATTAGTTTTGCATGCATGTCTGAGAAGGTGCCAGGGGAGACGTGTTTGCCTTTCCCCGGGAGGGGGACCTGTTTGTGGCTGTGGAGCTGAACAAGGCTGGGCCTACCTGGGGAGTCAGGCGCTGAGCCTGGGTGGGAATCTGGGCTCCCCCACTCGGTTTTTCTGTCTCTCTGCCCATTAGGGGGCCTGGCTCTGCATCTTGTGCCCCCACCACTCCTACCGGATCATGTCTGAAAGTTGGTTAGCTCTGACTACAGGGAACTCACTGGCTTCTACCCAGACCCAGGCCAGTGCCTGTCCATCTGGCAGTCTGTCTCTCGCGACACAGGGTCCCCCAGGACCGGGCAGCAGAAGTGGCCAGTCTGGGCTCTCCTCTGTCCCCAAGCCAGATGGCCAGTCTGCTTATTGCATTATGGCCTCCCCTGGTCCCAGACCCCCATCGCCCATGGTTGGACCAGGATCTTATTTGGGAAATGATGGAGAAGCCGTCTTTAAGCCCTTGCAGAGACCTGGTTCTGAACAGGGAAGCGGTCTGAAGGGGTCTGGTAGACAGGGCATGAGGCATGTCCTTGCTACTGGCTCATTGTGTGACCTCGGGCAGGCCAGTTCTCCCCTATGCCCAGAATCCCGATGTTTCCACTGGCAAAATGACTGAGTTGAACTTCAGGAATCTCTTGGTCCCTTCCAGCTCTGAAAGTCTGCAACAGTGGCGACCATTTCAAACCTGGGTTGATTTAGCACTCGGTGAACCCCGGGACAGGAGCGGGGCAGTATGTTCTGGCTGGGGTGGCAGGGGTGTTGTAGGAAGGATTTTATCCCTCCTGACACTAGAGGGGGCGCCTCCGGGCCTGAGGGGGGTAGAGGCTGAGGAGCCGGCAGAGTCTGCCGCATCTGCTCTGCACAGGCCCTTCCGCAGCAGCCCCAGCCCTTCTCCTCCTGTCCTTGCCCTTCAGCGGTGGGAGGCAGGCCCCGGCCCAGCAGAAGGGAGCTTGGCAGTGGCGGCAAAGAAGGAGCCGGAGAGCAGCTGCTGGTCTTGGCCCCAGGTGTGTCCTGGTCGCCGCCTGCAGGCCCTGGCCTGGGGACAGGGCTCAGAAGGGGCTGCACACCTGCCGAACTGGGCCTCTACACAACTTTCTGGGCTGTGCTTTCAGAGTTGCCAGCGTTTCGCTGCTCCTCACAGTGATCCTGGGAGGCAGGGGCGGGAGCAGGGCACGTGGCCCCTCGTGCTCAGGTGGCAGGGTCTCTGGCTCCAGGGACCAGGAGGTCTGGCTCTCAGGCTCTTTCCTGACCTTTTCGCACTCAGTCCACTGGCCCTTCCCTCTTGTCACAGCTTCTGGGTAATTGAAAGCCCAAGCACGGAACAGTCACAGTCCTAAAAGCCCTGTGTCAAAACCCCCGTTCCCTCTGTTGGGTCTTTATCGTGGACGGACCCATGCTTACAGATCTGGTGACTCCACGCAGACAGAGAGAACTTCTTTTTCTGTGTTCGTGTTTTAAATGGTTTGGGGTTGACTTTGGCTCAGGAAATGCTGGGGCCTCAGGGAAAAGCTTTGAATGCCCAGGTGCCTTCTCATCCCTTCTTTGCCAGCCTCCCCCATCTCTGGACTCCCTCTGGCCCTCTCCTCGGGTGTGCGGGATGCACCTTGCTCTGGAGTTAGGCAGCTGCCTGGAGGGACCCATGGGAGCCTCTGGGATTACGGTCAGGTGGCGCTCTGTCCTGGCAGGGGTGCCCTGGCCCTCCCTCCAGGTTCACCATCCGCCCCTCACCCTGCTCTAGCCAGCCCCGCCTCGCTTTTCCCACCCCTTTCCCTGTCTCCTGGGATGCGCAGGAAGTCCAGCCAGGTGTCTGATGCACCCCGAGGAGAAGAGTAGAGAGTCAGAGCTCGTGGCAGAGACACAGGGTGAGGGCCCACGCTGGGGCTGGGGAGAGGCAAGTCAGGCAGGCCTTGGGAGAGCCGCCCACCGCCCTCCCGGCCCCTCCCGACTCCTCCCTGCAGGGCTCTAGCTGCCACAGCTGGAGCCCCAAGCAGGCGCCTTAATCTGGTGATCAGTGTGGAGCCGCGGGGTGGCCGGCAGAGGCTTTAGGAGGTGACAGGGGTGTTTCACTCTGCTAACCGAGCATCACGCAAAGCCAGGGAATCACATTCCAAGCGCGCTTGCCCGTCCAGCCTCAGGAGGGTACCACCCTGCGTGGGTAGGACCCAGTGGAGGGCTGGGCTCAGGCCCACAAGCTGGGGCCACCTTGTTCTGCTCCTCAGGAGGAAAGTTCCTAAGATTAGGGCTCTCCAGCCCTTTCTGCATGGCTGAGCTTTCATTGTTTGGTAGCTGCCCCCACCCCCACCCCAGCCCCCCAGTCCCTATCCCAGTAGAAGAAGCTGTCTGTAAGTTGCAGATATTCCTCCCCCTGGTCAGCCAGGAAAGCACTGTTGAGGCTGGTTGGGGGTGAGGATTTGTATGCTGGGCAGTGTGCACCTCTTGCTTGGACTGAGCAGGCCTGAGAGAACCCTGGGGAGGCAGGAAATGGAGGCAGGGATGCTGAGCATGAGCCTAGTGGTTCAGAGGCTTCTGGCCCTCCAGGGTGGGGGTGGTCCACGCCCAGGACCTTGGCTGGAGAGGGGAGGTGGAGGAGGAGAAGTGGAGACCTAGATCAGAGCTCTGCCACTGGCATCGCTACGCAGCAGACCCTTGAATGTCTTGGAGCTCTAAACCCTCATCTGTAAGTAGGAATAATAATCCATACCTGTGGATTTGCTGTGACGAGTGCTTAAGCATAAGCACATGCAAAACACTAAGTCAGGTTAACTTTTCTTTGTCCTTGCCCTTAGGTACGGGGCAGGTATGAAGGAGTTGAGCTCCTGAGGACCAGTTAATGCAGCTGTGATTCGGGGTGAGGACAGCAGTGACACATTAGTGTATTCCACCGTGGGCCCTGGCCCAGATATCAGCCCGGGGAGGAGGGCACAGCTGGGCCGAAATAAGTCCATTTGTCTTTGTGTCTGTCTGCCCCATCACGTGTCTGCTCATCAGCAAGCACACAGACTTTCCTCGAGGGCAGTTTCCGATGAGGCTGCCGGATGCGGGATCCCCAGATCTGGCAGAGGACCCAGCAGCAAAGGGCAGTGAGCTGATGTCCTTCCCAGCTCCAGGCCCTGCCCTGGATGCAAGTCTGCAGCTCTGAAGGGGACAAGCTTTTCCTAGGGCCTCACCCTCTGCACATCCTCTGGAGCTGCCCCTCCTTCCTGACCCTTCTCAGAAGCATTGTGGGTCAACCCCAGGGCTCGCCCACGTCCTGATTCCCCTCTTCATGCCTGTTGCATCATCAGCCACGGATGGGAGGTTCACGGTTCCTACGGTCTGGTTGTGTGGTAGCAGGAGCATAGTGTTGCTGGTGTGGAGCCGTGTTCTGTCCTCCAGGGAGGCTTCTGGCCGCAAGGTAGCATCTGTCCCCAACCCCAAGCTTCCCAAAGCCGCCCTGGGACACCTGGTGTGCTCTGCCAGCAGTGGCTTCTTTTACCTGGCCCTTTTCTTTGCCTTGTTGGTTGACCTCCCTGCCTTTGAGAATCCAAGGTGGACTGGCAGAGGGACAAGGGCACAGGAAGACAGCCCCATCGAGCTGGAAGTCAGTCTTGGACTCCAGGCCACCTTCCCCGTGAGTGCTCTTGGGTGAACCCTGACCCTTCAGGGCTTGGAAAAGGAGCATGGGATAGGATGGTGTCTAAGCTCCCTTGTAGCTGTGACATCTTACAATGTCAAAGTTCTTTTTCTCTTGTTACCTTCCAGTAACCCCTGCCCTTCGCCCCCTGGCTCACTGGAAACCCAGCCATCTTGCCTTCAGGTTGCCCCTGGGATGCAGGGGGGTATGGAAATGATAACACAGTGCACTGCCGGCAAATGACTTGAGGCTGGGAAGTGACCTGTTTTGGAACAAAACTTGGGCCAGAGAGCAGCAAGTCTCGGGGTGAGTTTGCTCCCAGCATCTGATCTGGAGCCTCCTGCTTCCACGTGCTCTGAGTGGTGTTTGCCCAAGTGGCTCTGTTTCCCACCAGGTGCCCCTCAGCATGGCTTTGCAGTGTCCTCCTTGGGACCTGCTCTGTCCTGCTTCCCTGAGCGAGGGCCTTTAGACTCGGAGGCTGCAACCCCTGAGAAGAAACACACGGGGGAAGTGCTACTTTTTGGTGCCCAGCTCCTCTTCCCTGCACCTGCGACCAGGTGGTTTTGCTACCGGCAGAGCTGACGTAAGTGTGGCCATGGAATCAGGTGGATGTGGGCTCAAGTCCTGGTATGGCCAGTGTAACCTCTCTGAGCCTGTTTCCTTAATTCTAAAATGAGGATAACCACACCTTTCTCATAAAGTTGCAGCAAGGCATAGAAATAATACAGGTAAAGTACCTTGAAATTATATGGTTGCTGTCTCTGACCTCCTTGTCCCAGCTGAACCCGGAGGCTGTAAAGGTCACAGACATACACCGTTGTCTTCCCTGACCTCTTGTTTTTGAGTTCCAGGCCTGCTCTGCTGGAGAGGTTCTGAGACAACCTCAGGCGAGTTCCTCCCCCAGCCCCAGGGAGCAGAAGTACCTACTTTCAGCCCTAATAATACCTGAATGAGATTTATAGGACACCTTCCTCCCCAGAGTACAAAGCTCCTTTTCACATATTCTTTCTCTTATCTTTAGATTGTTCTGTGATGTGCAATGGGACCACCTCTTTTCAGCTGCTCTGAAAATGGAGACGGAGAGGAACTGTGTGTGTTACCAAGGTCACAGGATCGGAATACAGAGTCATGTTGCTGCAGGACACTCGGGATCATCAGAAGGGGAAGAGCCGAGCAGAAGGGGTAGATGGAGTAGCCAGTGTCCTGAGACTGCCGCAGTCTGGGGCCCAGACGGAGGAGCAGGGCCGGGGCAGAGGACATGGTGCAGGCTCCGCTCCCATTCCTGCCCATCTGGGACTTGTCAGGGGGCCTGGGGAGACATGCCCCAACCCACCCTGCGGGGCCCTTTGCCTTGGCCCGTCAGCCATCATTTCTGCCCCGGTGACCCATATGCCTCTTCTGAGTCCGAGGTTCTGTGACCAGGTGTCCAGCCAACAGAAGCTCTTTACCACCCGCATTTCCGCCCCGGAGGACTGAGGGCGGCGTGCCGGGAGGTTGCCAGACAGAGCAAGGGGCTGCAGCCTTCTGGGAGTTAAGGACCCCTCTCCCCAGCTGTCCTCCTCTGGTGCGCCCCTGCCTCTCTCCTGCTCACAGCAGGCGGGGCCCGGACTGGCAGCTATGCGGCCGCACTGTTGCCACGGGAGTCCGGAGGCAGACCTGAGCTATGCGGGAAAAGGCCTGGCCTGTCAAAGGGTCTGAGATGAGCCGCCACCGTCCCCATGCAGCTGGGCGCAGACATGTCTCAACTCTTGTTCTGTGCCTGAGAACGGTGGAGCCCAGTGAGGTTCAAGGGCACATTCACTCTTCATTAGTCGGGGGTTCCTGATGTCCCATCTCTCCCAGGGACAGTCCCGCCTTCCACATTCTCTTCCTCCTGTGACACAGCCTGGGTACCTTTGATGAAGACTGAACAAACACCCTTGTCTTCCTCCTGCCTAACCCCTTCTCTAGAAGCCTCTGGATCAACTACCCCAAAGGAGACTGGGCAGGGCAGAAATAACACCCCAGGAAACCATTCAGGGAGGATTCCAGCCATGCTGGCTGGTCCCCCGGCCCCAGCACCCTTGTAGGCCCCACTCCTCTCCGATCAGGGCGCCCCACAGCCACCAGCCTGCACGGACCTGGGCAGGAGGAAACCACTGGGCACTGCCCTCGGGACAGTAGCCAGACCAGTGCCATGTTCAGCAGGTTACTTGATACCTCTGTGGCCTGAGTCTCACACGGCTGGCAATCTTGGTGCCTTTTTCTATCGTCAACACTGTTATTTGGACAGTGTAAATTCTACAGTATTTGCTGAAATGTGGCAATATCAAAATATAAAAGGCACACATACTCGGATATAAACAAATTGCACTAAATTTACTCGATGGTTATATATGTAAACGTTCTCCAAGAAGTATGTACAAGGATGCTCATCAGAGCATTTCTTTTTAGGTATGTAAAGAAAGGGTAATGAACCAGTGATCCATTCATACTGTGGAATACAACGCAGCTGCCAAAATTAATGTAGTTCTTTCTGTATAAGCTGATATGGAAGGATGACCATTCATATTGATGGGTGAACAGAATAAATTGCCGAATAGGTAACAGAGTATATGCTGTTATTTGTGTGTATTTAAAAGTCAGTCCTAACTGTGTGTGAAGAGTTTCTGGAAATAGTTACTGGAAGACCACCTCTGGAGAGTGGGAATGGGTGGGTGTACTCTTCTGTAATGTTATGTTTTCTTTCCATGCTTGTGGAGTATTTTTATTGAAAAATTTAAGAAGGCTGTTTATTATAATTGGTTTAACTTCTATTGACCAACTTGGGGTAGGCGTTCCGAAAGGATGGTGGTGATATTGCAGGAAAAAAATCCCAGAAACTCTGCCATTGGCCATTTCTGGGCCTAATAATCACAGATCATCATCATGGCTGCTACTGTTAATTAAAAGCCTGCCAAGTGCCAGGCTTAGTATCTCTGGGTCTTCCTTAGGTGGGTATCCCCGCCCTGATGCTGAGTCGATGGTTTGTCTGAGCTCCTCGGCCGAGGGGCTGGAGGGCAGAGCTTCCTGCTTCACTGTAAATAGATGTTGCCCCTTGCCTTCAAGAGTTACCTGTTTTGGGGGGACCCTTGAAAGCTTTGTGCCACCCTCCCTCCCAGCCAGTTGCTCAGGGCAGTTGATTGGGGCTAAGGAATGGGCTAGGGAGGGGGAGGTGTCCCCATCTACCCTGCACAGGGGAGGTGTCATGGTGCTGGGGCGTGTCGGGCCTGGGCCTGAAGGAAGAGTGGACAAAGCTGTGAAAAGCCCTATTTATACAAGCAGCGTGTGTCCTGGGAGAGACAGTACCCTGCTGAATGGGGCACACTAGGCGCCCAGTGCCAATTGCCTCCCCTATCTGCTCTATTCACCCAAAAAGTACATGACCCAGCAAGTGTCTCTCAGGGGTGATGCGGAGCAGGGGGTTGCAGAGTCAGGCAACACCCCAGCAGGCCCCACCACGCTGCAGCCACCTGATGAGTTTTCCATTGGAACTCTGAAGGCCTCGGAGGGGTGAGGGACCTGGGAAATCCACAGGGGTCCCGGGGGCCTAGGGGCAGCTACAGTCACCTCAAGTCTGCTAGGGGGCCAGTGGAGAGAGGAAAGAAGTATGATGAGTGGCCACATGCAGAGGACAGCAGTGACTCCTTACAACTTTACAGGCTGCCAATATTACTGGTGCACCTGTTCTACAGATGAGGACACTGAGGCCCAGAAAAGTTACAGGTCCCAAGTCACACAACTGGCAAGGACCAGAAGTGATTCAAAAGCAAGTCTCTTTGACTCTAAAGTCTGTACTCTTAACCCCGGAGAGACCCTGTTTGGCTTGGCTACTTGAAGGAGGGCCCCAAAGCTGCAGCCTCTTCTTGCCAAACCCTACAAATCCTTTGTAAGATCACCTCAGATGGTCCTTTCCCAATTTCACCCAATGCCATGTGTCTCCTGCAGTGTGTCCAGCCCCGGACGGGGCAGTGGAGTGGAGGTAGGGGAGTATTACATAGCCTCTTACCCACTGGGGCCTTTGTCTGGTATAGCCTCTCCTCCAGTTATCCAGAGACAGCAGTGTTATCCAGATGGGCTTCCTGGAGGTAGTGGCCTAGAGGTAAGGATGCAGCCCAGCTGGTCAAGACAAGCCTGAGTGAGCACTGGAGAGAAGGGGATGGGTCCTGGGGTAGGCCCTGGGTCTCCGCCTGGTGGGAAGCAGGAGTGGGCAGTTAAATGCTACAGCCTCCTTGTCCCCTGCCTGCAGGTCATCTGTACTGCAGACCTGAAGAGGCCTGGCAGGAAGATGAGGGTGCTCCTAGGCCTGCTCCAGGGCTTCCCAGAGTCTGGCCTGAAGGGAAGGCTGACTCTCCGGGAGCAGAAGTGGGAGAAAAGAGATCACACCCAGCCAGCTTGAATCACAGGAATTCTTCCCAGGCCATTGGGAACCCTGGATGGTCCCAAGGGAGGAGAAGGGCAGGTTCAGAGAGAGAGGACTCTTCCTATCCTGGAAGCACCCCTGCCTGTCTCTTCCCAGCCCACAACGAAGTTTCTTTTCAAAGCTTTCCATGTCTCTGGTCAGTTCTTCTGGGAGGACATGGGTGAGGAAAGTAAGACTTAGCCATTAGCAAAGACAATTCACTGTCCAGGTGTGGAGGGGACCCTAGTATGGATGGGAAGAGCTGAGCAAGAAGCCCCCCAAGGCCTTGGAAAATGTCCCTCTGACCTGGGCTAGAGTCTTTTGGGTAACAGGATGAAGGCTGCCAACTGGCCCAAGTCCTATACGTAGGTAGCCTTGAGGCAATCATGGGTGTGCTGCACCTGGGAGAGGGGCTCTGAGGTTCCAGATTGGGCGGCAGCTCCCCAGTTCCTCTAAACTGATGGCTGCTCCACCAATGTCTTATTTAATCCTCACAATCACTGCATATGACATAAACCCATTTCACAGACTGACTAAGAAACGGAGGCTCAGAGAGGGAAGGAAAAGCCACACAGCTGGGAAGCAGCAGAGCTGGGCTGCAGATCTCATCTCTGTGACCAGAACGGGATGCAGGGGGTGGTAAATCCCCTGAAAGCTTCTGACAAGTTTTTGCATGTATGTGCCAAACCACAGCATTCATTTTCACAAGGCCCTTGGACCCCAGATCATAATCAGCACGTTCATGTGCCCGTGCTCTTCTAACGGGCTTGTCCCTGTCCTAAATCATGGGCCAATCCTCAGACATCCGTATGCCCCTGGGGGCACTATCTTAATTCCTGTTTAACCAAGGGGGAGAGTGAGGCCCAGAAAGCTGACCAGGCGGCCCTTGGCTGCAAGGGCTGTGGGCGTGGGCGCAGCCCGCAGGCCAGCACAGGCGCACGGGGCCGATGCTGGGCACTTAAGCGCTGCCCACGCTGCCTTCCTAGGGGCCTTGGCACCCAGCCAGCCTCGCGCTGCCCCACGACCCCAGGCAGCCCGGCGCGGTGGGCGCTGCGGAGGGGGTGCGGCCCAGGCCGGCAGGCGGCGCTGCTTGGGAGCGCCCGGCTCCCCCCACGGACCGCACTCGCCGGACAGCAGGCTCCGGCCCCAGAGCCGCGGGAGGAGCTCGGACCCGGGCAGGAGGGAGAGGACTGATGGGCGCGCGGCACAAAGAGCTTTTTATTTAAATTTGTTTAGAGTTTCACGAATTTGCATGAAAAATGTGTGAGAAAAGCCAGCTCCGCTGACCTCATCCGCACCTGCCATTAACGTTCAATTAGCGGCTGAATAGCGGCGGCCGACGCGACGTGCAGAGAATCCGACCGGCCCAGCGCCGCGACGGCTGCGGGCCTGGCCAGGGTAGGGCTGTGGGGCGGGAGGCGCAGGGCCCCGGCCGACTCCTCCAGCCGGAGACCCGAGGCCTCGTTCGCACCCCGACCCTCCGAGGAGGGGGCGGGGACCCCAGAACCCTTGCATCCGGGGGCACCTGGGGACGCCGGGCTCCCTCCTGGCGCCGAGGGGGGCGTGCTCGCCCGCGCCCCGGCACGGGAGGTGCGCGCAGGAGCCCCGTCCTGGCTCAGAGGGGTTCCCTCGCCACCTTCCGGACAAAGTGTCAAGTACAAGTTCAAGTTCAGGGCCAGGCCCGGGGGCGGGAGGGGGGGGGGCTCCAGGCCTTCCCCAGCTGCCTTTGTTCTTTGAGATAATCGCTCCCAAGTCCCTCCGGGCGGGGCCCGGCAGACGCCCCCGCCCCGCCTCACCGCGCCCCGCAGGAGCCGCCTCCTCCCGCCGGCGCGGCGCCTGTCCCCGGGTCTCGGCGCCCCCGCTCGGGGCCACCGAAGGGTCTGGGGGCTCAGGGCGGGGGGAGGCGATCCGAGTCCGTGGGAGCCGCCCCAGCCCCGCAGTCCCAGCAGCAAACCGAGCTTGGTCGGACGGACGCTCGCGCGGAGGTAAGAACGTTGGCGGGGTTCGCCTGTACCCCTGGTGCCCCGCCCCCCGCTCGGAACTCGGCGACCGCGCGCAGCCGGGCGGAGGGCAGTGTGCTGCAAAGAGGCAGGGAGGCCGTCGGTCCCGCCGGGCCTCCGGGGGGCGCGCTGCCGCTCCAGGGCTCTGGGGGCCCAGGCCTGGGGAGGGGGACACAGGGCAAGGCCGCCCAGTCACGCCTGGGCGAGGCCGTGGCCCTCTCCGTCCAGCGCCCCCGCCTCTCCTGGTCAGCCTCATGATCTTCGCTTCCGCACTGCTGGTTCTGGCTCTGACTCGTGACTCTCAGATTCTGGCTGGAGGCACCCCCAGTTAGAATCCCGCCCCCCAGGTTCTGAGGCTGCTCTCGAGTGTGTGTGTGTGTGTGTGGTGTGTGTGCGTAGCTGTGCTCTAAGGAGAATCAGCTGTGGACATTCCCTCCCTGCCCCACCGCCCATCTCCAGCTTGGGCCAAATGGTGATAGTGGGTGGAGTGGACTGTGATTCAGCGGCAGTGCAGGGGTCATGGTGGACCCTTGTCTCTGCCTGTAGGCCCTCTTTCTGTTCCTGCGCGTGTGGGGACAGGTGGTAACTTGTACCTCACCCAACCAGCAAGCTGCCAGGCTGAAAGGGCACCGAGGGCTTCTTCTGAGGGGCCCAAACGTTGTCCCCCATCCCTGCCTTCTTCCACTTGCAGGTGCTCACTTCGCGGTCGTTCATGTGCTCATGTTCTACACACACAGTTCTAACATCCATGATATTTGGCTTCTAAATTCACAGCAAGTTAGAAGCAGCAAGCTAAAAGGGAGGAGATGGCCCTTTTTTTCCTGAAGCCATGCTCTCCCTTCTGTGTTCCTTTCCCTCTTCATCTCTGTGTAGTCCCCAGATTTCTCACTTCTGGTATTTCACTCATGCTAAAGTGTCTACCTGCAAGAGCACGATCTCCTCCTCCAGGAGGTCTGCTCAGAGTTCTCTTACATTTCTTTCCCCTCTTATGATCTGCAACTTCACTGCTAAGCGCTTAGTAGGCACTCAATAAAGGCAATAGTTTCTAGATGAATTAACAAAGAATCAAATACACAAATAAAATTAAAAAGCACTGAGAATTGAGGGGTTTTTGTTTTTAAACCTTGGCTCAAATTGCAATAACACCCTCCCAGGAGCTTTCCCCTCTGTTCAAAAGCAAGAACCAGGAGGAAATGGCTGGTCCAATGTTTTTAAGCCAAAAATTGCTTTAAAATTTTAAAAAGAAGAAATGCCAGAAAAGCCCTCCCCCCACCCACCCCAGCCTCTGTAAGACTCCACTGTCCACTCTGAGGGCCTGGGTGGGCTGAGGTTTCATGCACTGCATCAAACCTTAGGCCTCCTAAAACGTCTCAGCAGGGCCACCAGGAAGTTGACTAAAAATGGAGACTGTGACCTACCTAGTGCATGTCTTTATGCTTGATTCATCACTGACATTCCGATGTCAGAGGAGCCTGGAAAGATGTTTACATCTTTTTAAAAAGGGAAACAAACATTTTTTCTGCAAAATTGTCTGCAGAAGCTGCTCTCAACCCTTCTTCTTCCTCTTGGGAACTGCTGTCCTGAGCTCTAATCTGGTTCTCCCTGGTTATTGTGACATCTTGGAAAAACCACTATTCTTTGTCCCAATAGCCACGGTTCTCAGCTCACAGATGGGTAGACTGAGGAAATTTAAGGCAGCAGTTTGCAAAGGGTGATGGAAATACTACTCTGTAGTAGGCTGAGGGAATAATAATTTACTGTTTATATATTAACTCAGTCTTCCCAGCTAAAATAGGTGGGTTCTGTTATTAGCCCCCTTTTAAAGAAGAGGAAACTGAGGTGTGAAGGGGTTGAGTAAATTGCCTTTAGAGGCAAAGCTAGAATGAGGTCCAGGTGGGCTCTGAAATTGGGCAGGCTAATTTAGACTCTGTGCTTGACTATACTACCAACATTCTAGCTTTGTTCCTAAGCTAGTTGCTGCAGTGCCTCCCAAATCACATTTCAGGTGGTTCTCTCACTTTCTGTATCACTCAGAGACAGGAAGGAGACGGGGTGGTGAACAGCCCAGCCTTTGGAGTTTTGTGTTCAAACCCTGGCTCTCTCCCCTGTAAACCATATGACTATTGCCAAATCTTCATTTCCTCATCTGCAAAATGGGCTTGCAAACCTATCTCGTGGGCTTGTTGTGAGGATAAAATAAGATGTGCTTGGCCCAGTGCCGGAGACATTGTAAATGTATCCGTGAGTGAAAGCTATTATTATTTTTAACAACAATTACCTTTAATGACAATGTTACTGTCACTTTGCATTTCAAAAAACAACGCCCCTCCTCCTTCAGAAAAGAAAAAACCGACACCAGTTGGTCTCCACATGCTTGAACCAAGCTGCCAAGGAGGTGCCTGGGCTGTGGAAAGACAGCAGCTCCTTAGGCAGATGACTTAAACCCCCCAGAGGTCACAGAGATCCGCAGTGTCTTCACAGGTGATGAATTAAATACAGACCCTTGAAATCTTTTTTGTCCAAGAGCCCAACCACTTAGAGGTGTGTGTGTGCGTGCATCTGTGTGTGTGTGCGTGCATCTGTGTGTGTGTGTGTCTGCGTGTAGAGCAAGTGAGCCAGCTAGAGTGAAAATGTCAGGAGGCAGCCGAGCCCTACCTGCCTCTGAGAGGGATCTGTCATGGGGGCGGGGGTCAGCTGGTCTTCCTCACCCTCTCACTGCTTAAAGCCAAGGGCATGTGTTTGCACATGGCTATCTCAGCCTGTGGGTGGAACTGAGGATAGAGAGAGGGAGAGAGGGACTCAACTCCCTTCCATGGCAGAAAATCAGTGAAGGACTGAGGCAGAGATTCCTCAGCGAAGTGTCCATCAAGCAGGTAATACACAGGCAGGTCTGCCCTCCTCTGTCCCATCCCTGGGGCGCTGGGAACCAGGGAAGGCTGAGATCCCGGCACGGGTGCAGGGACAGAAATGGTGACAGTCGGGTTGGTGGAAGAGACTGCGAAGGGGTGGGGTTGCATCCCGGGGGCTGGGCAACTCCTACTTAAGAGCTCACTTAGGCATACTTCCAAGTGCTTCCCCTGTATTAGCTCAGTTGATCCTCACCAGGGCCCCGTGAGATAGGTACTGTTATCAATCTTGCTCAGAGATGAGGAAATTGTGACACAGAGAGACAGTAAAGTGGCCCAAGGCCACATAGCTAGTAAATGGCAGATTTGAACCCAGGCAGCCTGGCTCCAGGGTCTGTGCACCTGAGTCTACGAACTGCTCATCAAAGGGCCACGTTTCAGGAAGAAATGTACACTTTCCTTGGCGTGAAAACAAGTGTCCCCCAGTGTCCTCGCAGCTCTGCAGGAGTTTCCTCGCACTGCCCTCCCTCACACTTCTTGGGGTCCCAAGCTAGATGTTGGGAGGGATTTCAGAAGGTCATCAGAACCTCTGATGCAGTGGACCCCAGAACTGTAGTCTCTTGGTAGAGCTCTGGCCCCCTGGGGCTGCATTGCAAAGCTTTTGGGTGAAAACTGCCCTTCCTGGTGACTCCTCGAGGCCCCGAGTCCGTGCAACCTTAGATCTTTCATCACAAACCCAGAGAGAGGATCAAATAGAACCAGGTTGGGACGGGCTTCCTCTGGGTGTTCTGGTGCAGGCCCAGTCCTGCCCCGAGTGTTCCCGTGCAGGCTCCATCCCGAGCGCTGCCTCTGTGTGCCCCACTAAGGGGCTCACTGCAGAGGAGGAAGCTCGGGCGGGGTGGCCGGCACCCACCGACCCCACCGGGTGAGGGCTCTGCCTTCTAGCCTGAAGCCTTCCGGTCAGAACTGACATTCAGTAGAGCCCACCCTACGTCAGTCACTGGCCTGGTGATGAGAAAAATAATATCAAGTCGATGAGATATTCCCAGCTTTTTCAGGAGGTAGAGACTATCACCAACCAAGTGAAATACAAGACATTTGTGATATAATAGCTGGAGTAATAAGAGCCCTTTGGACATTCCTGCCCAACTGACTCCAAAAACAGATAAGGCTCTTCATGGGTTAAAGGGGTGTACCGCTGGTGCGTCTGAGGTCTGAACAGGGCATTTGGGGGCAGCTTCACCCAGGACCCCTGCTCAGCAGACCTCAGGGCCTAACTCACTGGGCTGAGAGAGGCCAGAGGTCAGTGGGGCTTTGCCAGAGTGAGATGCACAAGTCAGAAGCTGGGGATGCCCAAGCACTGGTCCAGATGTCTTTCTTAGAAAAACAGAAACTTTCAGCTGGGGAAGCCGACCTGAGGATCCTAGGGCCAAATATTGCACCCAGGCTTATCTGCTTCCCCAGAATCGTATTCATTACATTTTTATGATTTATTCTCAATCTGTAATGCGAAGGAAATCATTCCTGGACGTTAGTATTGACTGCCCTTCTCCTAATCCCACGAGCGTCTTTTCGGTTTGCCTTTAAGGTCTGTGGAATGGAAAATATAAAAACTGCTTTGCTCTGCGTCATCTCCAGCCGCCCGCCCCCCACCTATTCCAATTTATCTTTCACTTCCTGCCTAAATTTGGGCCCCCTTGTCACGGCCGGCAGCCATCTTGCGGTGGGGACCAGGGGGGCCGCGCTGTGCATGCCAAGCCCACGACGATGCTGGCTTCCAGAGCCAGAAGTCCGGATTCCCTGCCTTTCCGGTGTGGGGATTGGCGCGGTCCTGCTCCGCGGTAACTTTTACCCAAGGCCGTGGTGCAGGGAAGCCATTAGCTTGGTGGCGGCCACGCGGCGGCGCACGGGAGGGGGGCGTACCCGGCGTCGCAGGCAGTCCCCGCAACACCACGGTGTGTCCTTGGAGCTGGGGACGCAGACTATTATTACTCGAGAGAACGCTTCACCCTCCAACCCTAACTCAGGTCCTGGCAGAAGACAAGGAGGGAAGCCTTGCTTCTCCTGTGATCCCTTTGAACTAATCGTGGCGTCGGCGCGTCTGGCCCCGGGTCCCGTCCGGGGCGGCGGCGTCCGGGCCGCGGGCACCCGGCTGGCCTCCGCCTGCGTCTCTGTCGGGCCTCTGGGTTACTACTTTCAGTTTTCGCTCACATTTTAGATGTCAGATTTCCCCGGGAACCGGGATTATTGCATCTGCAATTTATTCTAACCCAAAAGTTAAGATTCCAGAAAAATCTATAAGGAACGTTAATCTCTATAAATCTTCTGGTCAATCTGATCGAGCGGGAGAGCCATCGGGTTCTTAAGGGTGGAGAATGAGGGTGGGGGGACCTGCTTTGTGGGGCGTCACCTCTGGTCCCTGCCTGCTTTTTTATGGTCATTCTGAAAGAATTCCTCACCCACTCCCAAGAAGAATCCAGCCAGTTTGAAACAGATTTATTGTCTCTGATTCTGCGTGCTGAAATTACTCAAAAAATTATCTTGGTCTGTTTTTCGAAAAGATTTTTTAAAAAAAGATAAAAGGCCACCCGGACAGGCCCCAGGAGTCGGACCGAGAGTGCCCGCTTGCACTAGCGCCTCGGGCGTCCGGGTGTTACGTGCACGAAGCACCCACGAAGCTGCCGGGCTGGGGGTTGCCCGGCCGAGCCGCGGGGGTATCTCTGGGCAGCTCCACTGGCATCTGCGCAGAGGACGCTGCCCTCTGTCCCCTAGGGCCGGCCGGGGCGCCAGCTGCGCTCTCCGTGCGCGTCCCGCGGAGGCCGCCGATCGTGGGCAAGAAAAAGGGGTTCCTAGGGATTCCGGAGCCGCTCTGAGGGCGAGATCGGGTTTGTCCCACGACCTTGGCGCCGGGAAGCCGTGGAAAGAGACAGACCCCAATTTTCTCCCCTTGGAGTTGAAACAAAACCTGAAAGCCCGAGGTTACCCGCACTGCCAGAGGTGGCGCCTCGGCGGCGGGACGGCCAGAACCGCTTGCCCGCGCGGTTCCCAGGCCCGGGCTCTGTTTCTTCCCAGTTGTCGAGTTAGTTACTTCGCAAAAGCAGCATTTACGTAACCGCGGAGCCTGGTCTCACGCTGCGTCCCCGCGTCCGCCAGACCCACAGTTGCCAGGCTGAGCTCCGGGCGGAGGGACGAAGGGAAGTTCTTGGTAATTAGAGGGGAGGTTTCCCCGGGACGCCCCTCGGTGAAGTGGCCTTGCCTTCGGCCGAGGAACAAAGGGCTAAGGTGCCTGCGCGCTGCGCGCCCCTCGGGGCCCGGCGCGGCCCGCCTTCACGCCCCTCCCCGCGCCGCTGTGGCCGCGGGCTTTGTGCGCTCGGGCCGCGCGCAGCGCTGCACCTGCCCGGCTTTAAGTACCTTGGCGAGGCAGCGCGGGCGGCTGTTCTAATCGCCATCTCCAAAGTACCTGCTCATGAATAAACACCAGCCCCATTTATCAGGTACTTAGCGCTCATTGTGAAGGGGAAATTGGCGCTTTTCTGAAAATGTCTCTCCTCAACCCATCTGCACAGTCGTGACTGAAGAATCCTCCCTCCCCCGGATAGTCTCCCCACCCCTTGCAACACGAGGCTCCTCCAGGGTAAAATAAACTCGCTTTTTTTCCCGGTAAATGCGTGATTGAGCCGCGACAATAGACGGAGAGGGGGAGGCCGCTGGGTCAATAGCCCACGTCTCTCCCATTGACAGGCAAAGTCAGCATGAGGAATGCACGGCCTTCAAAAAGCCTCGTCCTGTGCTCCGGCTGCAGGGCCCTGTGGATACACTTGCACAGAGCCCCATGGGTGCCCCCAAACACTGGCAAAATATTGGAAACGGTGGCCCACAGTGCCCGTGGGGCCTGTCAACCTTGTCTGGGTGGGCCCCAGCCACACCCTCCTTCCCTGCGCTGGGCTCCCCTGTGTGTCCCTCCAGTAGGTGCTCCAAACTGGTCTGTTTTAAGGCATAGACGTACAGGACAGAGCATATGAGAATCCGGACAACTCAATTTGCAGCCCCCCTGGCCAGCGCAAGGCCAGAGGCTCTTCGTCCCGGCTGGGCCGAATGGTAGTTTTCGGCCGATGCAGCTAAGTTTTCTGTGTGCGCGGAGGGAGAGAAGGGTGGGTGGCCGGTCTGGCCCACACAACTGTGGCAATTCCATGGAGAGTGTAGAAGCAGATTAAACAGGCATACATTTGTAGATGCCCACAGAGGTGAGCCGGAGGTTATAAGTGCGTTTGCATCCGGAGGGCTAACATATCCATTCCTTCCTTCCAACGTATGCACCCTCGCGCGTTCCCGGGGCTCTGTTCCCTGGGTGGAATTCTCCCGGAAACACAATCGATTTCCTGGACCTGCTTACAGCCATGGGCTGCTCGAAAATGAAAGTGTGTGCTAAGTGTGGAGATTTCGCCAATCGAACACTTTAAAGTGGCTTTGTCTATATTCGCTCTCCCGATTTCATTCTGTGTTTTACAAATGGAAGCCCGGAGCCAGGCCCGAAAGCCCGGCTCTGCCGCCCAGCCCTTGCATGGCTCCTGGCGGTGGTCACGCGGGGTTCGGCAATCGGGATATTTAGAAAAATCGTTGCATATTGGAGTTTCTCCTAGTCAGTTTCCTTTGCTCTTAACGCAGGCAGCTTCTGAAAATCCAGCCTCCAGCCTGGGCAGGCCTTGGGGTGTTGGCGGGTGTGCCTGGCTCGGGGTCCGGGAAGGCCTGCAGCGGGGACTAGGTTCTCTTCGCGAGGCCGGCGGGTGCGCTGGGTCTGAGCTGGGGAACCGACACCAAAGCGGAGCGGGCCGCAGGAACCCTGGGCTGCGGTTCTCCGCCGAAAAGCTGGTGGCCCCAAGTCCCCAGCCCCTCCCGGTCTCCATCACCGTGCCGGCGCCAGCCCCGCGGAGATCCTTCCCGAACCCTGGCAGTGCCATCGTGCCAAAGAAAACTCGACTCCGCTGGAGTTGGCCCAAGCACAGCGTTCATTTTGGGAATAATCTAGAAAAAAAAAGTTCCCGTTCCCGTTTCTCTTTATGTGTGAAGGGAGGTAAGTGTGATGCGCCAGACCATTTGCAGTGGGGCAGACACAGGGACGGTGAGGATGGCCTTGGGAGATACGCGTTAAACTAGGAATGGCTCGAAATTCCCATCAATGTTTAACTAGAAATGTCTCCGGCCTTTCCGAAGCCACACAGCAGCCCCCCGCGGCTCCTGTGCTGGGAAATCTCAGGCGTTTCTGCATCCTGGGCGGCCTCCAGCCCAGGCAGGCTCATTTTGTGCCCACGGAGTCCGCAGGGCCCTTTCCTGCGCGTCCGTGGGAAGGTTGGATGGAGGGGCTTCTCTTCCCGAACAGGGCAGCCAACAGACCCCTTCCGGGCCCGGGGCACTTCCTCCCCACCTCAGGGTCTAGAGGCTGAGCATTGCCTCATGAAGCATTATTTTATATGGAGAAGATTCTGGAATTCGAATTCGTTGCTCTTGTATGTTTGTGGTGAATACCTATGCGGCTGGTGTGTGTGCTTCCGCAGGAATTTATGGATTTTAGCTCGGCTGACTGTAACTGAGGTCTTGAGGGATGGAGGAGAGGATGGGGCCTGGCCATCCTCCCCAAACACTGGGCCTGGCCACCGAGGTGCGGCTGGAGCGTCGGGGGATCGATAAGGGCTTCAGCCACTCTTGTCTGCGCTCCCATTTTTACTCATCAGTTACGCCCTTGGTTCAATTTCTGTGTCCCTCGGGGCTGCAACCCGACCTCCCTCCAAAACCGGAGAGGAGCAGAATCAAACTGGAGGAGGGCACCACAGCTCCAATGTGGTTCCTTACCCACCAGGCACAGCCAGGCCTGAGGCCTGGGCAGCCGTTTGGGAAACTCTGGGGTGCCAGGTGAGGCCTGACTTGTGTGGCACTGAAGGGCAGAACCCTGCCACCCTGTCCACACTCAGTGGCTTGTCCTCCACCTGCCCCCACCCCGCCACAGTCTCCTACCCGCCTCACTTCATTGTGGTTCTTCTGGACAAGTGGCCCCACAGGAGTTTCTTGCTCCCTATGACAGGAGTGTGTGGGGCTGCCTGGCCTGGAGCTGGGAAGCCTGGAGAGGGCTTGTGGGGTTTGATCTAGATAGCCCCCTAAACGAGAGTTCTGGTGAGGCCATCCAGTGCAGGACAGGAAAAGGAGCCACGCGATTGTCTGAAGCTGAAGGTGAGGGAAACTGTTATTTGACCTCATCACTAGGCTTCATCTTTCCCATCTCACCTATGGAGCACAGGTGGCCCCTGGATGTTTCACACAGGTGCCCGTGGAGGGTGTGGGGTGGCATCTGCCATTTCTGCACCATTCCACTTTATGAAACCCCTCAATTCATTAAAGAATCCTGGCCTACATGACAGGGCCTCCATCCTAAAGCCCCCCGGCATTTGGCCCACCAGCCCCCTGCTCTGCCTCCATGATGTTCAACTACTACTTAGCACACCTGGGTCCCCAAGCTGGGAGGGTCTCATTTGCACCCTCTTCCCCTGCTGCAGCCAGGGGTCCCACTGTTATTTTTAGCAGCTCACCGTGACCCCACCCTCCAGGGATCAGTGGGAGAAAGCAGCCTCAGCTGACCCCCAGCACCGCCCAGGGAGGTATTCTAGGGACTCCAGGTTTTATGCCTCTCTGCCTGGGGAGGGTGGAGGGGAGGGAGATCCTGCCCTTTCTGGGACTTCGCCCTCATGCTCTTTGGCTGCCGGGGCCCTCCCTTTCCTGTGGCTCAGAGGAAAATGCTGAGGCTGATTGGCACAGGTTGGCCAGCAGCTGGCGGGGGGGGGGGGGCCTGGGTGTGCCCACCCTGGTGCCCTCCATGCACCCAGGCCCCTGGCTCTCTGCAGGGTGCTGGAAGGAGAGGGGTGTTCCTAGGGACCATGAGAGGAACAGGGCCCTGCAGTTGCCTCCCTGCCTCCCCCTACCCAGTTTACTCTCGCAGTGTCCGTTCCAGTCTAGCCAGGAACAGCTCCCTGACTCCTACAGCTGAGCTGAGTATGCTGGGGGTGTACTGCGCTGACGCTGCAGGATCAGGTCGGAGGGTCACACGCATTCGCCCTGTCTCCTCTGGGCTCACCTGTTCTAGATGTGCTGGCAGAGGGAGCCCCGGGTGGGGGAGGACTGTGGTTAGATGCCTCTCCTGGGTTCCAGGGACCACATTATCTTGCCCTGTGATTCAGAGCCACACCTGACTCCCCACATCTCAGAATGTGGGGGACAGAACCGCATAGACATGTGTGGCTGAAGGAGCACGGGCTGGGTGGGGGCGCCACCTGCAGCGGGACCTGTGGGGATGCAGGCCACAGAGACTGGACCTACCATCTGGTTTGTAGCCCTGCAAACACTTGAGAAAAGCATCGTATGTGCCCTGTGGAGGGTGTGTGTGTGTTTACACTCCCAGGCATATGCAGGTGAGGATGGGGCAGGAGCAGTAGCCCCTGACACTCGTTCTCTCCTAATTTCCTGGCTGGAAGGGGTTTTCTAGAACATTAGTTCAAGCACCTCGTTTTACAGTAGGAAACTGAGGCCTGGGTAGGGGAAGGACCAAGGTCTTGCAGCAGATAGAGACAAGGCTAACCATGGTGGCTCTGGGAAAGGGCTGTCCCTTGTCTTCTGGGCCTGTTTTATCTGTTGTAAAATGTTGACATTGTACTAGGTCTGTGGTTCTGGAGCACATTCTGAAGGGATAATTACATGGGTGTCCACATTTGGGAGGCAGCATGTGGCTGAGAAGGACTGTGTGGGGAGTGTGGGGAGGCCTGTGTGTATTCCTCCATGAAGGGGTACATGTGTCGGCAAAGTGTGTGGTGTATTTGTGTCCACAAAAGGTATGTGTTTATGCAGGGGTGTGTGTGGAGCAGTGAGGGGTACCTGCATCTGTGAATGGCCTGTGTTTGTGTAAAGGGGTAGCTGAATAATGCACCCTCAGAAGGGGTGAGCATGTGTGCATCCTCATGCACATGCACCTGGCACACCCACCTCACATATACACACTGGAACCTACTGCCAGCCCCTGCCCCTGCCCCACAGGGAAAAGGAGTGATGGGGTGAGAAGGCTGAAGGGCACAGGCTCCAGGGTGTGGCCCTGTCTCAACGCCCAGCAGGCTCTGGGCCGCAATTAGGCAACACTTCTCCTGGGCTTGGCGGGAGGAGGAGGATTATGGCAAATTCATTTCTATTTTCCAGCCCACTAAGCCTGCAGTGTGTCCTTGGTGTTAGCATGAGAATGGGCCAGGGCTCTGTGAACCCCTCCCGACCTACTGACCCCCACACCCGCACGTGAATAGCGGGACTCACAGCTTCCCCAGCCTCTCCAAACAGCTCCTGCAAAGCCACGACTCCTAATCAGGGTAATTTAATATATTTTAAGCCCCCGGCGGCTTTATTTTCCCTCCTTTTTGAGTTTGTTTTAGGCATTCACAGCTCGCACCTCATCATTAGACAGCCAGATTTGACGGATGGAGGAGCTGCTATGAGACCACAGCCCTTTGTGTCCCCCACATAAGCTGGGCTTCCCTGTAATTAGAATGGTATTCCCAGCCATTGAGGCTTTTCATGAGGCGGAACAAAAACTCCCCGAGATGAATATCCCCCAACTCTCAGCCCCCTGGCCAGGAAAGGGGCTGAGAGTTAAAGGGACTCCTGGGGAAGGTGGTCTGGGAGCAAGGACAGCCAAGGTGCTGCAGGGCGAGGAGTTTTAGAGGCCATAGGGAATGGACACCAGCCACAGGCTCCACAAGGCTGCCCATAAGCAACACTCACCTATACATGTCCCCCACATGCTTAGCCAGCCTCAGGACCACCTGGCCCCAGCCTCTGTGGTCAGAGCACCCATCTATGTCCATGGGGCTCTGGTGATAGTGAACCAAGCGGGATGTGCACATAAAATGCCCACATGCACAGTCATCCAGTCCCTGACTCAGATGTGGCTTCACATCTAAACACACAAACATGGTCACTCACATGTAGGCTTGGGATTACATTGTACACACACATATACACACAAGCATACATACAAGCATGCTCAGCCTCAAGATCACAGTGTCACAGAACCAGGTTGGGAAATGCTTGTGAATATATACACATACCCCACACACTGACACCTAGACATAGAACCAGGCCACAGTTTGTCTTTGCAGTTGTGTATACACACACACACACACACACACACACACACACACACACACACGCCACCCGAACTGGGGGTTGCTTGTGAGCACACACACTTCTATATACTCATACATGCATACATCCCTAGGGTCATCTGAACTCCATTTCTTCTGTGGCTATAGGACATTCACCAGCTTAGGCACACGGTGGGGATGCCCTCCCCTTCCCCCCTTCCTCCAGGATACAAGCTTATTTCTGGTCACATTCTTGGGTCCATGCCTAGCCTGTGTTGAAAGATGGAGATTGACATGCACACACATGAATGGACACATTCACACCCCAGCTCACCCTGACACATGAAAACTCAGGAAAATACCATGGAACTGAAATGGCATGACAGCATTGTGGCCTTTCCAGGACAGCCTCTTTTAGACACTCAGGACCAGATATGCAGGAGGGCTTGAAGGGGAAGCCTCCACCCAACTATACACTCTGCTATGATCTCAGCCCCTAGATGGGCTGAATTCTCCTCTGGGGCTCACATGGGTCATTCCATGCCCTTTGGGATAAGAAATCTCCCTTTTCCAGATTTTCCTTTTGGACTAGCCTCTAAAGATGGAAGGCAGGTACTGGGCTCTCTGGAATAATCTATAGCTTTTCCCAGGTCTCAGGACAGGCTCAGAGGGTAATAGTAGGACTGTAAGGCTACAGGGAGAAGAACCCAATCACCCAACTGATCCACAGGAGAAGCCTGTGGGAAAGTAGTGAGTGCCCCGTTTTTGGGAGCATTCAAATAGGGGCAGGGTGATCACCTATCAGGGTGCTAAAGGGGAATTTAAGTCAGGTGCTCTTCTGTGTCAGAGCCTGTGCTCAGAGCTTGGAGAACAGCATTTAGGAACAGAAACCCTGTCTTCACACTGGTGGACGGTGGCTGTAATGGGGTATGTTGTGGGGACTTGATAATGGGGGCAAGTCTAGTAATCATAATGTTGCTCATGTAATTGTACATTAATGATACCACAAAAAAAAGAAACCCTGTCTTAAGAGGCATATAGAGTCTCAAAAGGGGCAACCAGACACCCCTACTACCCTGGGGCAGGGCACAGGGATGGGGCAGGCAGAGTGGAAAGTGGTGTAATGACCTCAGTTTCCACATCAGATTATTCCTATCAGGGACTAAGGTGGCCCATTTAACATCCTGCGCCCAAGGTACCTTGAAAGTCCTCGTGTTGACTGAATGATGGATCGGCTGGCCTCCAAGGCCTCTCTCCACTCTAAGATTCTCCAATTCCTGGTCTGGCTCCATGGCTGTCTCGCTGTGGCACTCCTTCCAAAGTGGGCAACCCCTCCCTAACTCACTCCCCACATGTGCCTGTCTCATGGTACCTATCACTCTGCTCCAAAGACGTGCCCAGGCCCAGCTGAGGGCAGTGCTGAGGCCCACCCCAGGCCCCAGAACAAACGAGAGGCTCGGAATCGGTATGATGAGTCCACTTGGTTGGTGGTGGGATTGGTCAGACTGCAGTAGGTCAGCTTCCTTCACAGTTCTGGCTTCTCAGGAGTGAAGAACAGGCCACTAAATCTTATGGGGCCTCATGCTTCTCTCTTTTGGAAGGAAGTACAGTTTTGAAGGGACAGGGGATGGGATAGGAATCTAACTGCTACTCATTTGCCTGCTGTTACTTATTTCTTTTTACCTTCCCTCTCCTTCAAATGTGGGGAAACCACCTTGTTCTGGCAACGGCTGGTGCTACAAGCAAACACATACCCAGGAAATGACCTGGAAAACCCTAACATCTCTCTCTAGATGAAACATTCATCTGTTTCTTTTTTCTAGGAGAAATTTCCCAGGGAAATTAGAGAAAGGGATGCTTTGAAGCCCCTTCCAATGCCTTTTTTTAACCACAGTGCTCCGTGATGTGATGTAGTGGAGGCTCTGCGCTCTGGGGACAAGCCAGGCTCAAAGATACTTAACAACTGTGTGTGACCTTGAGCTCCTCTCTTAGGGCCTGAGTGTCTTTAACCATAAAGTGGGGATAGCAAAAGTGCCACCCTGCTATAGTTGTGAGAGTTAAGTAAGCCATGCACACAGAAAAGCCCCACAATGCCTTGCATGCAGTAAGTGCTTAGTGTTAGCTGTGGGGGTTGAAGCACTCAGTAAATATTTGTTGGGTAAATGAATGCATTTTTTCATTTTGCTTGCGTTTATGATAAAGCTACCGGGAAATAAGATTTTCTTGGAACACTCTCGCGTGTAACTTTTGCGGGAGAGGGGGATGGGGCGGGGATAGCCAGAGACTGATTGGAGGGTCAACTAAAAAAAATAAGCTTTCCAGCTTTCCAGCAGGTGCTGGCTCTGCTCATTACCGCGTGCGCCAGCAGGGGGAGCCCGAGGCGCCGCAGAGCGACCGGCTAGGGCAAGCGAAGCTGGAGGCAGTTACCCACCACAGAGCACCTACTGTGTGCAGTGCACTCGCCAAGAGCTGGGCGGCGTCGCATCTGTAAAATAGCCAGTAAGTTGAGGGCGCGGGGGCCGCAGTGTGGCGCCCTGGAACGAACCCACACTTAGAGGCCTGATTTCTTGAATGAGAGAGTCCCTTTGCTGCCGTGGGGCCCGGGTTTGGAGGCGCCTGTGCTCGGGAAGCCCAGTTGGTGACGGGCCCCAGAGCACTCTGCTTCTCCGCGGCGCTCCCAGCACCCAGCACCCAGCTTGGCGTAGGTACCCAGTATTTCTCGCCTAGAGTTAGTTGCGGGGAGACTGCATGTAGCCTGGAGGCGTGGGCATGAGGGGTTGGTGAAAGCCGTGTCCCTCCCCCAGCCTTCACACCACCCCTGCGCCGACCCAGAAAGAGGTACAGCGGGGGTGCCACAGCGGAACTGGTCTCGATCGTGACATTCCTGGTTCCGCTGCCGGCCGCGCCACGTTTTCTCCGCCACTACCAGGCGGTGGCGGCTCTGCAGACGAGAGAAGAGCTAATTCGGGAGCCCTGGTATGTATGTATATATGTGTACGTAATAGTTGTTTTCATAGATATTTTAAAAATACCAGAGCTGCCAACAGTCCATCAGTGCGGCTAATTAAAAACCAGTTTGATTCTCGTCTTGAAGATGCACGAATCAGAAAGATGTTGAGGACTGAACACCGAAGAGTTTTCTTTTGGCTACCGGGCGGGCGGGAGCCCCGCCGCTGGGAGGGCGCCGTCCCGCGGCGGAACCCGGGCAGCTCAGCGCAGGTCCGCGGAGCCTCGCCCGCCCTGCCGGCTCCAAGCCGTGGCTTTTGGCCCAGCAGTGTCGTCAGCCTGGCTCCTGTCTTCCAGGCGCCCCAAGAGAGGGTGCGTTGAGGTCGCAGGGACCCAGAGAGATACTAGAAAACGTGATGCTTGGGGATGGAGAACGTCTCCCTTAATTCTGGGAAGTCTCTTCAGGCATCCCCCTTTCCAAGGAGGTCACCCACTTAATTATAGAGCGACACTTATTGAGGCTGTGATATGAGGCTTATTTTTGTCTCAGTGACTCCTGACAGCAGCCCCCCCTGGGAGGAACGACTTTCCCTCCTTTCACAGGTGGAGAAACTGAGGCTGGGAGCAGTAAACTGAGAAGTGACTTGCTTGAAGTTACCTTGTGAATGAGGAAGAAGAGAGCTGCAGGATGGAGGTCTGGCTCCGAGAGTCCTCACGCCAGGAAACCTAGTCCAGGCCGCCTCCGTAGTCCCCACCCCCCACCTCCGTAGTCGCTTCATTGCTCCTTGAGTGCAGGGTGGTTCTGAGGCTGGGGCGCATGAGCAGGAGTCCTGCTGGAGCCTGGCCTCCTGCCCCATTTCAGAGAAAGGCAGGCCTAAGGACAATCCCCTCCCCGTGTGGGAAGGCTCCCAGAGGCCTCCTGGGCCTCCACTCTGGAGGGAAGGGAAGGGGAGAGGGCCAGGTGGGTGTAGGGTGGCCGCGTGGACCTGGGCAGTGGTGGAGAGGAAGGACGTCGAGGGGGTGTAGCAGTATGGGTCCTGTGCGGGAGCCCCGGGGGGCTCTCATATTGGTTTGCTGGTATCCCTAAGGCCGGGATCCGACTCTCTGCTCCCTTTTCCGTCAGGGAAACTGAGAGACAGCTCTTCTTTGGGGACCTCAAACACAGATCATTTCAGAGAGAGAAATCCCAAGGCCCCGCCTGTCTTCCCTGACCCAGCAAGACGACACCTTCAGGAACTTGAGCTGGCACAGCGAAGTCCTTTCAGTTTGCGGATCCCAGTCGATGCTCCCCAACCCCAGGAGAAGGAGTCCTGCCGAGCTCCAAATGAGAAAATCAAGCCAGTTCGAAGGCGTCAAGAGAAACTAGATTTGGTTAGCATGCGCTGAGCGGGCAGGAGCAGGGCGCCGGGCTCTCGCTACCCCATCCGGAGGGACTCTGCTACTGGAGGGAGAAAATCTACCCCGGATCTGGGACGGTTCAGACTGACTGTCCAACTCGGAGAAACGGTTTAGTTCAGAGCAGAGATGCGACGCTCTGTCGTGCAGGCGACTGGGGGCTTCGCAGGAAACGCTCCGAGATTAGGCTTCCAAACGCCCCTTCGCCCAGCCCAGTACAACTTGGCTTTATTTTTTATTCTTGAAAGTTGTGGAAATAAACTCTGGAGTCTGTGAAGGTAAGTATTTGAGAGGCCTTGTTTTAGGACAGCCCCTTCGGTTGGTGTTTCCAAAGTCTATGGGTGGCTGGCTCATCCGCGATCACAGCAGCCTTGTGAGGCGGCGCGGAGGCACTTTCACCTCCATTTTAGAGGGTAGCAAAAAGAAGGTTTCCAAAGGGAGGGTATTCGCCTAAGCCTCGTCCAGAGCCTCTTTATCTAGCCGCTGGCTTCTGCGCAGGCGCGGGCTGAACCTCTGGGCTCTCCGCTCCGATGTGGGGCAGGAGCTGTCCGCCCTGTGGTGCTGAAACGCAGGGCCCCCTCTGCGGGGGTGGCGGACGGAGCTCGCTCGCCCAGCCTCTTCGGGCCCGCCTTCCCACCTGTGAGGAGGGCTCCTCCGAGTCATCGAGGTGGGGGATTCTTCATGAAAGGAAAGCGGCCCGCGCCATCATCATTCTGCCTCTAAACCTCAACAGCGACCTAACCAGTCTCACCACTTCCAGGCTTGCCGCCTCGATCCATTCCTCATCGGCACCCAGAGTGACATTTTAAAGGGGCAACTCTCAACTTTAAAGTATTCCTATGGTTTCCTGTATAATTCAGAGTAAAACTTAAAAGTTCTTGCCACAGTCAACAGACCTCTTCTCCTTCTCAATGATCTAGCCTTTGCCTGCACTCACATACCTGTCAGGATGGCAGAGATTGGTGAGAACTGACTTATTTCTCATATATTTTGAAGACAGAACTGCTATGATGTACTGAGGGATTGAAGATGGGGTACGAGAGGAACAATGGAGTCAAGAAAGACCACAGGGGTTTCAACTTGAGCTCCTAGAAGAATGAAGTTTCTATTTCCTGAACTAGGAAGGTAGGAGAGCAAGGTTTGGGGATGGGGCTATCAGCTTTCCTCCAGACATGTTGAGTTTGAGAGGCCTATTAGATAGCTGAGTGGGAGTCCTATAAGCAACTGGATATATAAACCTAGCATTCAGGGGAGAGGTCCAGACTGGAGTTTAAAACCTGGTAATTCACACCTTATAGGTCTTATTTAGAACCCTGAGGCAAGATGAAATCTCTGTAAAGTAAGTGTAGACAGAAAAAAAATGTTCTAGAGGCCAAACACTGGGTACTTTGATTTTGAGGGGAGGAATATGAGAAGAATTAGTAAAGAAGACCAAGAGGGTAAGTCTCTGAGTAGAAGGAGAACAAAGGAAGCGGCATCCTTGAGACCAGGGGAACTAATATCTTCAGAAGGAAGAAGAGATGAGAAGTGTCCAATACAGTGACAGGCCAAGTAGGATGAGCACTGAGCACTGACTCTTGGACATAGCCTCAAGGAGGCCCTTTTTGAGACATGAGAGTACAGAGTGGGGTGATTAGAGGGAAGACTAAGAGAGAGTGGGAGGAAACGGTAGCTGGTGTTGACATAGCCTCGCAGGCAAAGGAAGAGAAAACTGGACTGGAAGCTGGCAGGCAGGCCAAAGGAAAGGAACCCCAAGAGGTGGGGAAGCACTAGGCTAAACATTTTCTTCCAGATAAGTGTCCTGTTGGCAGACACTTACCTGTCTCTTAGATGCTCTAATCTTAGATGCTCTCAATCTTCCACATGCCTCTGAATTCCTGTTCAGAACCTATCTTTGACTGAGTAAGTTGTTCAGGGTATACATGTTCTAGGGAATTTTCATTTTTCTCTTCAATTTAACTCAGGATCCCAGCTGGTGAAACAGTTTGACATTCACCCTTCTGGGATTGAAGTTTGCAGACCCTTGACATTGTGGGGAACAGATTGAGACTGGAATTAGGAGCACCAGGGCACATTCTTGCCTCTCAGCAGCGAGTGGGTCTGAGTCTGAGTGGTCTTGTAGCACATACCCTTTGACAGGCCACATGCCTGGCCTCCAGGCCTCCCAGAACCACCTTCCTTGCCCAGTGTGCCCTTGGAGAAAGCAACTGGATACCTCTTTGCAACTTATTTTTCAAGTTGGGATAGATATAATATCCCGGAATGTAGCTTGGCTCTGCCTGGCTGGTGGCTCATGCCGATGATCGTAGGCTTCCTCTCAGGGACCCTGGGATCAGCAAGAATGCCATGTCCCTTTGCAGCCAGCAGGGACCCTAGGACCAGGGTGATCCCTGAGCAGCCCTGATGAGCAGCCCCGAGAAGCAAAGGCAGTCTTTCTCACTGTGTGCTCACCTTTGGAACAATGACTGAGAGTTCACTGTCCACTGGGGGAGGACAATGCCCCCTGTCTCAAGCACCAAGGGTGGAAACAAGGGTGAATTTTGCCCTCTCAGGCACCCAGGGATGCAGAAGTGAAGTAGATTAAGGACAGGAGATGGATTCAAGTGGCTTCCTTGGAAAGTTCTCGGCCTCCCCAGTCTCCTTGGCCTCTGGTGCGGTGCTCTGTACCCCCTCCTGATGTCATGGGGGGACTGCAGAGCTGGACCAAGTGCTGATGCCAGTCCCTGTGGGTTCATGTGTGTGCATACGTGTGTGTGCTTTTTCCTGGGAGCTGCTGAGAGACGGAGGCCTCTGAACAACGCCTGCTGTCCTGCCTCTGCAAGAACCATGTCTCCTGGTGTGACGGCCTCTCCCCATAAAACATCTGCATGTAGGCTATAGCCTAGAAATGCAAGTGTGGAGTGAGCATTGATGGCAGACCAGAAGTCCCTACTCTGCCACTGTGTGACCTTAAAGTAAGTCACTGCCTGTCTATAGGTCTGTTTCTTCATCTGTCAAATGGAGGTAGAAGAACAAATTTAAATCTATGATTCCTTCCCATCTCAAAGTTCTAAGGCAGCCCCAGCTTGCCTCCTGCTGGCACAAATAAGGCAGGCACATCCCCGGTTCAGACTTTTCTTTATTCCTGGACAGCAGAATGCTTCCCCAGCCCAAGTCTGAATGCACAGCATTTCCTGTCCACCGTGATCACCCCTTCCTTTCTGTCCCTGAGAAAGCTCTAGAAAGGAGGTAATATTCTAACTAAGTGGAAAAAAGGTAAAATGGCATTCCAAGTATGGGCAAAGGCATGGAACCATGGAAGGCTGATTTAGAGAATGGCCAGTGGCCCAGTGTGGCTAGAATGAAGGGCAAAGGGGAAAGCAAGAGACTTACAGGACCTTATGATCCATACTAATAAATTCAGAGCTCATGCAAAAGGCAGTGGGAGCCATTGAAGGATTTAGACATGGTCAGAAGTGCAGTTTAGAAATATTACTCTGGGGTGGTGTGGAGGAGGACTTGGAGGTTTGTGGCAAAGCCTACAGAGTGTCTTCCTTTCCCCATCCCCATGGCTGCCCCATATGAAGCCTGCCTTTCCAGGAGCAAGAAATGTACTCTTGGAGCCAGGTGCGGACATTGACTAAGTTCTGGCTGATTGAATGTAAGCAGAAATATCTTGTGCCCCTGGGGGAAAGGAAGTGCCTGTTAATCCTTCTGGCTGGAATGTGCCTTGGTGGCTGGCCCCTGGGCCTTCTGACCTGATCTGGTTAGGCTTATGTAAGTGTTCAGTGAGCAGGGCCAGGGAAGACGGTGGCTACCACCTTTGGTCAGAGCTATTCTCTGCCGTTCCAGTGTATTCTTTCACAGAATACGCTGAGCACAAGAAGGCCTGGTCGTTCTGTCCACGTATTCTATAAAACTGGTGGAAATTGGGCTTTCCCACTGCTTCTCTTTCCTCCTGTCCCCAACTGTTAGCTCTGTGTAGGAGGTCTTCCTCAGGGGCATCTGCACACTTGGACAGCTGAGACCAGTTAGTCCACTTAGTGAAAATAATAGTAGCTAATATTCACTGAACACTTACTGTGGGCAGGCACTGGGCCCAGGGCTTTTCACGGATGGTCACATTTATCATCTCTTAACCTTTAGGCCATCTTCCCTCTGAAACCACACCAGGATGAAGACAACAGGAAGGTTCTGGTGGAGTCTGGAGTTCGTTGCTGAATAGAACCGATGAGGCTGTTCAGGCCCCTGCCCCAACCTCTGACTCACTTTAACCATTCTCCCTGTTCTGAATGAGGAGCAAGGTTCAGAGGTACAAAGTGGTCTAAGGTCGCACAGCTGGAAAGCAGCAGTAGGCAACTCCAGGTGTTTACTGCCCTCAAGAGAAGCTGGTGACCCATTGGAACTCCATCTCTAGAGGAGGAATTATGAGGGTGCTTCTGGAGCCAGAGTGCCTATATTTAAATCCTAGCTCTGTCACTTATTGGTGACAGTTTCTCTGTGCCTCAGTTTCCTCATCTGAAAAAGGCAGATAGTAATAGCGCATCCCTTACAGGATTACTGCGAAGATAAAGCATAAGTACTTGGTATAACAGCTACTGTTACTATTAGTAGCGCTGCTATTATTTCCATGGGTCTGAGCCCCTCCCCTGTCAGAATCAGGAGGTAGAGAGGGAAGCCGGGGCTGGGAATTTTCTGCCCCATCACCTGTGCTGGAGGCCGAGGACCAAGGAGGGGCCGCGTGACTGCCTGGGCTGGCGGGCAATTTACTGGAGGGGCTCATTCGGTGGCTCTGACTCTCGAGTTAATTACAGATGGCCACTAGGGGTCATTGCCATGGCGACAATTAGGCGGGAAGGAGTCTCATTAAGGTGCGGTTTTAACAAGGCCCCTTGTTTTTAACCTGAGCTCTTATGAAAGAGGGATTCTTCACTTTGGTTCCCTTGGTCCCTTCCTGTGCTTCCGATTTATTTCTAGAGTCCCCGAGGAAGGACAAGCCAGGGGGGACTCCTCGGTTCAGCATCTCTGAAGAATCAACAGGGCAACTGGCTTCTTCTGCCTGGTGCTACGCTGGCCTCTGAAAGGAGGTTTAGAGAGGAAGAAAGGGAGCGTGAAGGTGATAAGGGCAGCGCAGGAAGGAAGGAAGGAGGATTTTATTAAAAATGGGTCTGGGGGCCCTTCCTGTAACTTAGAAATTCAATTCTGCCACCCACTCAGCTTCTTACCGTGAGGGAGGGTGGTCTGAATGGACAGTGGCGGGAGTAGCCGGTCTCCTAGAGTTGAGAGAAGGAAGGAGGTTCAAGGCTCGCTTCATCCTGAGCACTTAAAAAGTATGTATTTTTTTTCTTATTTCTATAGTAATCTAGGCCTATTGAGAAAAAATAGAACTTTCAGAAAAGCACACAAAACAATAAAATATCCCCTGCAACCCAGCTCCCAGACTTAAAAACTTACTATTTTTGGTGTGATGGGAGGTGAGCAGAAGCCCAGGAAGCTGAACTGAGGGAAGAGGGATGTATATTTTTTTGTTTATACCCTTTTCTTCTCTTTGAACTTTTATTAGGAGGATGTCAAATAAAACCAAATTAAAATAGCACAGAATGCAACATTTTCTTATATATTGAGATTGAGGATGCATTTTACTCTACAAAAAAAAGGGTCATAATGTACCTGTGATTTTGAAATTTGAATTTATCTCTTTAAACTAACAAGATATCTTGAATGCTTTTCCAGGATGTTACATTTTCTTCCTGACATTTTTTTTAAAGCACATTGTCAAATAATCTACCTGTACAAAAGGTAGACAGAAAAGGTATGTTTCCTGCCTGGGTCCCCTACCTTTGGTTCCCTTCCCAAGAGGCAACCAAAGTTTCCCAAGGAAACTTTCCCAAAAAGTTCCTTTTGTATCTGTCCAGACATGCTCTGTGTGTGTATAAGCACACAGGTGTTTTTCCGTGTGTGCATTTGTGCAACAAAGTTAGCACACTGCTCCCCCACTCCCGTTTTGCTTCTGATTTTTTTTCACTTTACAGTGTATTTGGAGATGGTTCCACACCAGCCTGTATGGTGTTGTCTCATTATTTTTTTTTGAGAGGGCATCTCTCATATTTATTGATCAAATGGTTGTTAACAACAATAAAATTCTGTATAGGGGACTCAATGCACAATCATTAATTGACCCCAAGCCTAATTCTCGTCAGTCTCCAATCTTCTGAAGCATAACGAACAAGTTCTTACATGGTGAACAAGTTCTTACATAGTGAATAAGTTCTTACATGGTGAACAGTGCAAGGGCAGTCATCACAGAAACTTTCGGTTTTGATCACGCATTATGAACTATAAACAATCAGGTCAAGTATGAATATTCATTTGATTTTTATACTTGATTTATATGTGAATCCCACATTTCTCCCTTATTATTATTATTATTATTATTTTTTTAAATAAAATGCTGAAGTGGTAGGTAGATGCAAGATCAAGGTAGAAAACATAGTTTAGTGCTGTAAGAGGGCAAATGTAGATGATCAGGTGTGTGCCTATGGACTAAGTATTAATCCAAGCTAGACAAGGGCAACAAAACATCCACGGATGCAGAAGATTTCTCTCAAAACGGGGGGGGTGAGGTTCTAAGCCTCACCTCTGTTGATCCCCAATTTCTCACCTGATGACCCCCCTGCAACTGTGCCTGTCTTAGGTTGTTCCTCCCTTGAGGAATCTTACCTGTCTCTGGCTAACCAGTCTAACACATCTAACCAGTATCCTATTGGTGGACACTTAGGTTATTGCTGCAGGTAAGGCTGCACCGCTGTATCTGAGATTGCAGTTCTAAAGGAGACTTGCTAATTCAAAGAATTTTACCTCATCATTTTAAAATGGTTTTGTAATGTTCTAGAATATAAATGGCCATGACCTTTTTAACAATCCTTTATGGCTGAACATTTACATTGTTGTCATTTTGCATAATGGATTACCCATGATAATCTTTGAGGAGCCCACAATCTGCTCGGGGTGACAGACAAGCAAACAGTTCATCTAATAACACATTGCATAGCTTCTGTGGTCGTGGCGTGTCCAGGAAGGGCACGGCCCAGCTTGCAGAAGTCAGGGAGGATCCAGGCTGGATGTGGGAGGAGGGACGGTGGTAGGGCTTTAGGCAAAAGCCCTAAGGTATGAAGCCCTCAGAGGCTGCTGGAGTTGGGAGTCTTTAGGTATGAACAGGTGGTCCTGGCCCCTAAGGGGCTCACAGGAGTGGTCTTGGATGCTTTCCTGACCAGCATTCGGCATAGTGGTCAGTTTAACAGAGGTCCAGAGTGAATATTTAAGGATGCATTAATAAGTGGGGGGAAAAGGACAGGAGGAGGGGAAGTGGGCAGGAGCCACTGCTGTGGCAGCCAGGTTGAGGGTTTGAACTGTGTCAGGTCAGGGACGGGGTCCCCCTGAAGGCCTTCAAATGGGCGCAGGCACAGTCAGATCTGCTGTCATGGAAATGTTCTTCCGGGAGCGCAGGTAGAATCAGGATGGCCTCATGGACTGCAAACCAGGTGTAGGAGACTGTAGTTCTGTTCCTCCACGTTCAGGTCCCTCCCTTCATTGATGCAGGAGGATTATACGCAAACCTGGTGAACACACCACGGCATGGGACTTGTTTGGGCCAATGAAACATGAGTGAGACAGGTGACATTTTTCAGGAGCAGCTTTAAAGGACAGTTAATTTGGGGTTTGCCATGCTCTCACTTCTCTCTCCCTTGGCCATTGTGGAAGTACGGAGCTCGGTGTGGGGCTCCCTTCAGCCTGCATCCCTGAGTGACTGATGAGCAGAAGCCCCTTGCCAAACCTAACCTGCAGTGAGTGTGTAGACATGAGTGAGAAATACATGATGTTGCTTTAAACCACTAAGATCTGGGGGTTGTTTGTTACTGTAGCATAACAATACCTATCCTGACTGACATGCAAGGAAACTGGACCGAGCAATTCCCAGGACCTTTCCAGAGGTGTGTAACATGCCACGTTTCTGCCGAACTGGCTTTTCTGTGGCTTGGGTCTCAGTTTACTCTTGGTTTTCCCAGTGATACTCAGGCTCAAGTTCTTATGCAGATCTAGACTCGTGGATCTGCTAGACTTCCTTTGAGCCCCATGAACATTTCTGAGAGGTGGGGAGAGCCTAGGGCGGGAGTCCTCAGCAGCGGCTGCCTCTCCTGAGATACGGCTCCTGGTGGCCTTTAAAAGGCCAGAAACACTGAGCCTTGTTGGTATCAACAGTGAGATGGGGGTGTAGCCTTGCTTCCTGGGGTTCCCTCCTGAAGGGGAAACAGAGGCTGTAGTGTTATTTTAACCCAAACTGCTCCTGCCATTGTACCTCATGGCTGGTTGCCGCCTCCTTCTCCATAGAAACATGAGCGTCACAGAGTCAGAGGCCTAGAGGAAGGGCACCCTGGGACCCTGTAGCATGAGGGCTCAGTGAGGTCACAGGGAGCCGGGCCCTCCAGCTCTGTCCTGCACATGGGCTTTATCCTTAGGAACATCCCCTCTTCACGCCCACAAGGTGGCTGCCAGGGCTATGCGATTGCCTGCTTGTTCATGCCAAAGAGAGATGAGAGAAAATGCTTCACCCCATCCACGGACCCATACTCGTCACCAGGGCAGATGGCACTGACTGGCTCAGACCAGCTGTTTCTAACCTCACCAGGCCCATCGCACCCTTTCCATAACAAATATTACTATCCTCATGATGTTTGTGGGAAAATAGAACCCACTTACACATCCTGTTGCAAAAAAAAATCAATACATGGCCTTAACTTTAAAGGAAGAACAAAAGGAAATGTGTAATAGAATAATATGTATTTCACGATATATGCTCAGGCACAAATATTCTAGGGGACATAAAATGAAACATTCAGATGCCTTCCCCTGCATATAAAATCTCCATTAATGTGGCAGCAATGGATGCAGACAGATACAGGTGGATTGCTTTGGTGACTAAAATGCCACAGGTAGTCATCGTGTTGAAATGTTTAATTCTCGGGAAGTCTCTAAGCGACACAGAGCATCAGCTTCCTCATTGGACACAGTGGCTGTTGTGCTGTGGTATATATAGTCAAGGCTGTCCTAAAGCTGTGCAAAAAAACCTTTCTGTTAACATGTAAAGGGGGACTAGGTTCTAGGCTGAGATTTTTCACTTACGTCTCTGTTCAGTGGGATATTTGAAAGTCATGTCGGATTCAGGCCAGAGCTTTGTTACATAAGACTATCAGGATTTCTAGTCCCATCGCAGTCCACCAGATAAGCACAGTGTTCCCACAGTGTGACAAGCAAAAATGTCCCACAGAAATGTAAATGCCCCTGAGGATATTGCTGCCCCTCTGGCAGGTCTCTGGTCTGCTTCAATCAGGAATCCTTTGTTTGGCTGGGAGTGGGGTGGCTGCCTGAACGAAACTGGAGCTCTGTTAGCAGGAGGAGAAGGCAGCAGAGGTAGGGGAGGTGACCAAGAGTGGCCACGTCAGAGCTCAAACTCAGCTGTTTTTCACAGGGTTCACGGTCTACTCTTGGGGTCCCTTTCTGGGATTGAAAAATCTTAGCAGATACACAGAGGGGCTCTTAAAAGAAAGTTTTCTTAGGTGTATGTGTGTGTGTGTGTTTCTGATTGGCACAGAAAATACTCAACATCTCTTAGCCAGAAAGAAAAAGGAGGCAGAGAATGGCAGGCTGGTCCTGTGCCCACAGAGAGAAAAAGCCCCGTCTCCCTGATTTTTTCCAGGACACAGATACTCAGGTTTATTCAGCTCCTCCCACCATATGAAATCCCTTTCCTGCTACTTATTATCTCACTGGACCTTTACCTTCTGTTGGGTTACTCGTCTCTTAAAAACTAATCTGTAAGAACCCTTCATATAGATATTATTCCTCTATTTTATGTTGTTAACATTTTCTTCTAATCATCTCTTTTCTTTAAACTTCATATAAGGCATTTTTGCCTTATAAGTTTTAAATGTTTAAGTAATCAAATCTGGAAATCCATTCCTTTGTGTACATCAGGATTGTGAGGCTGGACGAGCCAGTGTTTTTCACATGTGAGGGAAGCATGCAAGGGGACGGCCAGCTCAGACGCCTGTGACACAGGTGGTTGAGCCTTCCTGGGCCGGGCAAATGTCCAGAGGTCTAGAGCAAGACCTGCCCTCCACCCCTTTCTGCAGAAGGCACAGCATTTGCAGGGCTTGGTATGTGGAGTTCTTTGTGACCCCTACCAACAATCCTTCTGGAGCCGTGAATGGCGGACCGTTCTGCCTGATAGGTCCCCTGGAAGTCACCTCCTGGCTTCTGGAATGGGGGTGTATCGTATCAGTGTGGCCTTGTGGAGGCCACTGAGGGTTGGGAGGCAGAGGACTGGGGTGAGTCTCAGCCCTGGAGCTAACTGCTGTGTGGTCTTGGGGCAATCTCTATCCCTTTCTGTGCTCAGCTGCCTTTTCTGTCCGAGGAGGAAGTTTGACCATCGTGGTCTCCAGGTTCTCTGTCACTGCAGATATTCCACCGCTGTTTCTCTGCATACCCTTCCTTGAGAGAGCCCCACTGCTGGGAGCTGCCTCCTGCCCCTGCTCAGACTCCTCACCTGGAGCAGAGTGGGGTGAGGATGTCTAGGACTATCTGTAGCCTCAGAAACTTGCTCCTGGTCTGGGGTGTGTCTTCCGAGGCCCTTGGTGCCTGGCTTCAGCCCTGGAGTATAGAATGGCAAGTCCCACAGGGGTCCCCTCAGGCATGCATCCCTTCCTCAGCCTGTCAAACCTGTTAACAACCACTCACATTGAATATAAGTTACTCTGTGAGCTGTGTGGCAATTGGCTGGTTGGCACTAGTTTCATTCTACAGACATCTTCAAACATTTGTTTATTTGGATTTGTACTTTTGCATGCCCCTTGTATTTTTGTAGCCCCAGAAAAGCTCATAAGTGGAACCCTGGAGATTCCCAGCTCACCCCCACGGGCACCCAGCCTCCCTGCCTGGCCCAGGTCCCTTCCATCTCTCCCTAGGACACCCTGCCCCCAGTGTCTGTCCTCCGATTCACCCAACACAAGACAACCAAAGTGATTTTTATTTTTTTAAATTATAAAGACCTGACAATTTTCAAGTTTATAATTTTCATTTATTTTTCAGAAAGGTGGTTTGTTCACATGGCTCAAGAGGCGAAATAAACAAAATGCACACAATGTAAGTTTTCCTTCCACCCCTGTGTGTAGCCAGGAGTCCTATTCTCAGAGGAAACTAACGTCCATTATTGTTGTGTATCTTCTGGATATATTTTATGGATATCCATGAGTGTATGCATACATATTCTTTCTTTTGTGGGGCCTCTTCCATATTCTGGACACAAATGACAGCTGAGTACTTTTCCAAGTTTACATCCAACCACGTCTTTGTGTGGCCCTCTCATGTCCCAGGGTCCCAAGGGGTCGGGCTGAGACTAAAGGCCCTTGGTGACCAGCCCCCTTCCGACCGCTCCCCAGCCTCCTTGTCACCTCCAGGCCTGTGCACACCTCTGCCTCTGCTCGGGGCATCCTTCCTGGCTTCTGGCTCCGCCTGCCATTGCTCAAGGCACAGCTTCCTTGGCCCTGGAAACAGCATGCAGTATACAGCGCCGGCACCGGCCACCGTTACTGCTGGCTTCCTTGTGAGTCCCTCTGGCTAGGCTGTACTTACTCTCCTGGATTCCCCGGGCCGGGCGCAGTGCCAGGCACCGGGGAGGGCGCTCTGCCAACTTGGCCCAGTGGTTCGGAAAGGGCCGTAGGCAGAGATCGCTTTGCCACAGCGGCACCTCGTGGTATACCATGGAAGTGCAGTGGGGAAGATAACCTTGGGGCGAGGGGCAGGGGTTCTGACTCCAGACATCTCCTGGGGTCTCCTGCCCATTCACTCCAGGCCCCGCCTTGCTCAGGGGTGCCCAATCTGGGCAGATCCCTGTGGTCGGTGACCCACTTTTCCACCACCAGGAACGCTGTCTGCCAGGGAGACTTAAGCGCCTCGTGATCAGTGGCTTTGGGCATTTAACAATGGTTTTTCATACGAGAAAGGGGGCGTGGCGGGGTAGGGGGATTTATCTACATATTGTGTGTGCGTGTGTATGTGTGTGAGAAAGAGAGAGAGAGAGATGTACTTGTGTATGTCAGGGCACAGACAGCATATACCCTGAGCCAATATTTAACACCACCCACTTTCTATAAGACAAAATTATTGGCAGTAATAATCATGAAATGAATAGCAATAAATAGAATAAATGGGGGACAGCCAAAATTTCTTTTCTTGAATTTTGTATATACATTCATGCCATTTCAAGAATAAATAAAATTTAAAATACAATGAACATTTTGGTACAAAAAAAAAAGGAAAGATGGATGCATACTTTTAAATTACATTATTTTTAAAATGGGGGAAACACATACCTACATATTGATATGTCCCAGTAATGAATAAAATTACATTAGAATTAAATAGGAATTAAAGACCAACAACTTAAAAAGAAGAAACTTCAATTTTAAACAAAGTATTCAAATTCCTGTGTCATCTAAAATTTGCACTTTCCTAACAAAATTACTATGGCCTTACAACTCGCTCTCTGATTCAGTGTTTTAAAATTTAAATACAAATAAAACTAAGCAACTCAAGTTCCGTTTCTACAAATTGAGTGTCGCAGAGCTAGGGCTTAGTGACCCAAACTGCTCCTGAAAGCCACCTGGTGATTTCCAACCCCCGGATGGGGTCCAGCTGTGGAGCTGGGAGTTAGAATAGGAATTAGGAGTGGGAATTAAGGTCCACGTAGAACACAGGGTTAATATAGAGATAAATAATAAAAATGTACTGACTTGAAGTCTACATATTTATTATTAAAGCCAACAGATTAAGACACAAAAGGATATGTATTGCATGATCTGACTTATATGAGAAACCTAGAGGAGACAAATTCATAGTGACAGGAAGTAGAAGGAGGTTGGCAGGGCTGGGGAGGCGGAATGGGAGTTCATGTTCACCAGGTACAGAGTTCTGTTTGGGATGAAGAAGTTCTGGAAATAGATAGTAGTGGTGATTGCACGACACTGTGAATGTACTCAATGCTACTGAACTGTACACCTAAAAGTGCTTAAAATAGTCACAATAAAAAAATAGAAAAAACACCCAACTGTATATTGTGTATATTTTACAGTAATATAAATGATGTGAAAAAAGACCCAAATTCTAATTTGTTGGAATTAATGAGATAATTTGGTGGGGAGGTAGTATCTTGTTACTGCACTGGAAATAAAGAATTTCCAATGCAGACTTAATAAATAATAAAAAAGCAGACTGAAGGTGGGTTTTATTATTGTTTTTAAATTCTCTACAGATGAGGTACTTGCCTGCCCCCAGACCAGGTCCCTTGGGACACCCTTGGTATGTTTATCTTTGTAGGTCCGGGTGTGTTTGTGTCTGAGTCTGTGAGGTGTCTGTCTTTGGGTTTCCTGTGTGTGTGTGTGTGTGTGTGTGTGTGTGTGTGTGTGTCTTTATGTCTCTTTGTGTGTCTGGGGTGTGTTGTGAGATGATCAGGCATCCCCACAACTGTTATCCATTGTGTGTCTGTTTGTGGGGTTCATCTGCGTGTCTCCACAGATCTGTCAGTAGTGGGCCTTTGTGTCCTGGTGTATGTGCTTCTGTGCACAACTCCAGTTCCCGTCTGTGGGTGTGTGGTCCATATGTGGTGACCATCTCCACCCGTGCAACCTCACTCTGGCCTGGGGGGTCCGGAGGGTCTGCTGCTGTGGGTGGGCTCACAGCGAGGGGTGGTGCTGTCCCAGGTTTTCTGGATGAGGGTGTCCCCAGAATTGGCCCAGTGGTGGAGGGCGCCCCCAAGCCTGGCTCTCCTAAAAGTCTCTGACAATCTATCTGAAACTGTCTTCCCAGTGACTCCCAGTCCTGCAGGAAGTCCCAGCACTCCCTGCCCTGGCTGATCCACGGACCCCAGATCGGGCTTCAACAGCCCCGGCAGTGACCAAGCCCTCTGGCTGTCTTGGTGCACCCCTTATATGGAACTGGGGGTCCTTGGATAAAACGGCCTGGGAGCCACATGGGACTGCAGTCCTGAACTGGGTCTGGTGCCCCATCCATGCTCCTCCCCCAGGCTCATCCGTCACCTCTCTGGGCCTCGGGTCCACCTTCAAAGAAGGCACAGTAGCTCCGATTGGGAGCTCTTTCTCCTTCCAAACACAGCCATCAGCGGGCTTCAGCGCAAACCCCTTTCCAGGCCAACAGGATGAGCCTTGTGAAAGGTCTTCAGAGCAGTTGATGAATAGGTAGGGGGTGAAATGGGGGCTGAGGCTGAGAGCCAAGCTGGGGAGGGAATCCTGTAGCCTTGGAGTCAGGAGGGAGCAGGCCTGGCTCACAAAGGGGGTGACACACTTCTCTTTCCAGCTCTGAGGTTCCCAAGCGGAGGTGGGGCAGGGTGGCGGGAAGCCTCGGTTTCCTGAACAGAGGGCAGCCCCCCTTGCTGCTGCTGCTCTCTTGGGAGCCATGGCTTTGGCCAGCAGGGAAGAAAGGCTCCTTCTCTCTGGGTGGTGGCGGGCCTGGCACGGGGCTGCCTGGCAAACAGAGTCCAGTGTCTGGCTCCAAAGGGCATTCAGAAGCGCAGGGCCTGGAAGGCTCTGCCAGCTGCCGGAAAAAGGGGGCATTGTCCTGTCCTCCCCCGAGGCAACGGGGCCTTCCCTCCACTGGTCTTGGGGTCCCGGCCAACTCCCTGCTCCGGGGATAGGCTGGGACCCAGAGGTGCCCAGGGTCAGATGCCATGACCTGGATCTAAGAGGAGAGTCACCCATGTGGGCTTGGGGGGCAGGCTGGGACTCCTTCTGGTTCTCATGCGAGTACTGGGGGTGGGGTGGATGGGGAGAGTTCTGGTTTCAGAGCCACCCTCTGAGCTACAGAAGGGCCTGACTTAGGGCAGGGGATGTGTGCCTGCACCAGCTAGCAGGGACATAGGGCCTCCCATACGCTTTTGGGGCCCCAGTTGCCATCTGTGTGGTCCACCACAGCTCTAAAACTCTCCCTTCTGACCTCCAGGCTGCAAGAAGCCACTGAAATCCTTCATTAATGCAGAGCTCTGCCAAGGGCAGCCCCTACGTGCGTGCACCAATGAGCTGAGGGGACCCACCTCCTGATGGGAGAGACTCTGAAGCCAGGGCCGGATGGCGTGTGATCTGGTGCCCACGGCGGAGACAGCTTTGCTGAGAGCTCTGCCTGATGAAGAGCGACACCTCCGTTCTTTCATCCATTAAAACCCGGATGGCCAGCGACAGTGTGGTACCCTGGACTGGACCCTGGCACAAGGGACATCAGTGGAAAAGCTGGTGAAACCCGAACCCTGGTAAATCTGAAGTTTATTTCATGGTGCAGCAGTACCCCCTTCTCCACAGGTTCAGTTACCTGCAGGGTCCACTGAGGTTGAAAGAAGGCCATCCGAAGGTCAGTAGTAGCTTCACCCTGTGTCCCAGTGCGCATGCCAGGCCCCTCCCTCCATCTCATCATGGAGGCATTTTACCATCTCACATGATCACAAGAAGGGTGAGTGCAGGACAATAAGGTGTTTAGGGACAGCCAGAGACCATGGGCCCATAACTTTTATTACAGTATATTCTACTTTATTATTCATTATTGTTGTTAATCTTTCACTGTGCCTAACTTACTAATTAAATTTTATCATAGGTGTATCTGTATAGGAAAAACATAGTATATATAGGGGTCGGTATAATCCGTGGTCTCAGGCATCCACCGAATGGGGGGAACGTGTCCCCTGCAGATAAGAGGAGCTGCTGTATTGTAGAAATGTTAACTCTTAATTTGACAAGTGTACCATGGTTACATAAGTTGTCCGGGAAATCTGGATGAAGGGTATACTGGAACACCTACAACTTTTCTGTAAGTCTGGAGTTATTCCAAAATAAAGAAGTTACTTTTAAAAAATGGGGTGGTGGGTGTAGAAGGAGCTCTATGGTCCCAACTCTTTCACCCCAACACATGCCATGTGTTACTGGATTGCTGGAAGCCGTAGTCTGAGCGCTACTTTGGGGCAGAACCGATTTAGAATTGATAATCATTCTGCATTCTAACGACCTGAGAAATACAGCTGTCGTCATAGAGCGTATCCTGTGTGCCGGGCCTGGTACCCAGCACCTCCTGTCGTGCACAGCCCGTCCTACCAGCACTATTTCTCTACAAGCCATTTAGAGGGGAAGGAACCCTGGCTCAGTGGGTTAAGAAGCCCACTGAGATCACACAACCAGAGCGCAGAGCCCAGGCCTGCCAACTCCTGCTTCTGGGCGCCTCTGGGATACTTCCCTTAGTGCCTGGCCCTAGTGTGAGAGTCCCAGCTGACACCTGAGTTGGCTGAGGACAGGGGCCTTGTAGTTGTGACTGGCCCGTGGGAGGTGGTTCAGAAGAGAAGCTATGTCTAGCCTCCTGGAGCCGTATCCTGTTTGCAAACTGGCTGCCTCAGAGGCCTTTCTGAAGTCCACTCCCACCCCTCGCCAGCTCCTGCTGCATTGCTGGAAAGTAATAAGGCAGCCTTTTAGCTCCTCCACCGACCTCTGCTGGAGCTCTTCTGATCCTTTCTGGGCCTCCTGGCCAGCAGGGTGGTGTTCCCTCAGCTTTCATTAACCCCAGCCCAGCTGCCCAGGCTGTGGGTGGCTGGGGCCCAGCTGGCTGGGAGGTTGGGTGGCAGGGGTGTGCTGGGAGGATGCCTGGGTGGCCGGCCCATGATAGCTGGCTTCCTGGGGCCTCCACGGGTGCTGAGTAGTGTGGCCACTTCCGAAGGCCCCTTTGTTTGCCCCTTTATCCGGAAGAGCCGCTGCAATTGTGTAGGGTACAAAGCCACCGGGGGCCCTGACTTCCCACCCCTGCCTGTGGCCCAGTAGGGAGAGGGTTTCCCAGGCTCCCTGGGAAGGCAGCCTCCTGCCCCTCCTAGGCAGCCAGACTTAGTCCTGGGCCCGTGACCTACTTGTCTAGCTCACGCCAGCTGCCCCGCCCTGGGGCCGGCCATTCACACAGGCCACTGTCTCAGGGCTCCTCCCTGGACACGTGCAGCAAGCAGTTTCCCTGCTGAACCCCAGGGAGATCTGAGGAGATGCTGCATGCGCCATTCACCTGCGGACTGAGTGTGGGCTGCTGGGAGAGGCAGCTGGAGAGTGGGCTAAGATGGGGAAACGGGCTGGAGGGCACATCTGCATGGCCCCTGCACCGTCCGGGAGCACATGCCCCACTGCCCTGCTCAAAGGAGGTACCATGTGAGGACGGGAAAAGGGAGAAGGAGAGCTCTACCCCCTCCTCCTCCTTAGCCCTTTAAGCACTGGTACACTAAGCCTGCGCCCCTGCCCCCCACATGGCCTCTGCTCCAGTACCACCCCTTCCTGTGGACAACCAAGGCTGGGAGAAGTGAGTGGCTTTCTCAGCACATACGTGGAATTCAAGCCTACAGGTCTCGGACTCCAAAGACCATGCTCTAACCACTATTACAGAAAGAGGGCAGGAATGCCAACCAGCGGGTGATCCGCATCGCCAAGGCCAAAGGGGCTGGCTGGGTTGGTGCCCTGTCTGCCCAGACTACCCGGCCTCAGCCATCCCCTGAGACTGGCCACTTTTGTTCAGTGGGAAGGTTCCGGTCCTTCCTGGAAAAGGCTAGAAAAGCTCTTTGCCCTGGTTTGATCTCATGTTTCTCTGCCCACCCCTCATCTGCATGGGGGACAGAGGGGATGCCTCTGAGGTCACGCACAGTGCCCTGGGAGAGCTCATGGGAGAAATAATGGCCCACTTACTGGCCAGTGGTTCTCACTCCACCTGTTTTCCTCTGAGTCTGGGGAGGTGGCCATTCAAGGTCTAGTGGTCCATTCTGGAATCGGGAAGGGCACCCCCAGCCCCAGGGGCCAGTCTCTAGGCATCAGCCCTCTAAGCGAGTCAACCTGCTCCACCTCCAGCAAGCCGGAAGTTCCTCGGGTGTCCAGGGCGCCTACTCCTTCTGATCCCCTGGCCGCTCAGTCGGTCCTTCTTGCTCCTCCCACCCGGTCCCTCCCTGGCTCCTCCCACGCTTTGCCTTCCCTTCGACTCCACCCACTTTTCTGTTCCTTCCAAAGGCTTCTCATTCCCTTCAACCCAGACTGCCTCCGGGTCACACAAGCTCACACCAGAAGGAAACCTGGGTCTTCCTCTGCCCCAAGCCCTTCCTTTTGACAGGTGGCCAAGAGAGGGGATGCCGTTCACCTAAGATGACCAAGCACGGTGCACTAAAGTACTATGTGGCTACTTGTCCACGGGAATAAAAACAATTACACTACCAGTTACGGGGCACCTACTAGACATTAGGTACTGTGTTAGATTCTTTACGTCTACTCTGTGACAGCAACCCTTTAGAATAGGTGTCACTACTTCCCTTTCTTTTACACCAGGAGGGAACTGAAACACGGAGGAAGTCCAGTGACTTGTCCAAGGTCACACAGCTAGGGAGTGGAAGAGCAGGGATTCATCCCGGGTCTGCTCAAACTGACTGTTCCTGAGTTCCCTCCTGCTCAGGACTCCTTGGTCACTGACACCCCCAGAGTTTGCTTGAGGTCCCACAGGGTCTCTTTGTTGGGCAGGACTGTCCTCTGCCAGCCCAGTCCTGTACCCAGATACACGCATTGCTCCTGCCCAAGATGTTCTCGTTAGTCTATCCAAAGGACTCTGTTTTGCTTGCTCAGGCCCTGCAAAAGAGGGAAGGGGGGTAGGGGCCCTAGAGCATCTCCCCCTCCCATCTGTCCACCCACCCAGAAGCCCTCCCTCTGAGATGTCATGAATTCAGCATTGACAGAAGTCCCAGGCGGAGGTGGGAGGACCCACAGCTGTGGGGAAAAGGTGGAGAAGGAGGGAGGCAGCCAGCAGAGATGTTGCCAACCCTTGGCTGCCCCTGGGAGCAGAAGGGGGCCTGTCAGATGTGGGGGGACAAGGGCTCCCCCTGCTGAGGGAAGGCACTAAGCTCGGCATCCTGACAGCCCTAAAGAGGGCCTGACCCCAGCTGAGCCTGTTCGGGGAGGGCAGCAGATCTGGGAGTGTCTGGTCTTGCCCTTTGCAAGGTCTGCCCTGCATGCATGGGTCCCAGGCCCCCTGGAGGGAGCGTGAAGGGATCCAGGCAGCAGGGAGGCCCAGTTGCTGGCCTGTGTCCCTCCCCAGACTAAATGGGTGCCAGTGCCAGGACTTGAGAGGAGGAAGGAAACAGGCCCAGACAGGGGAAGGGATTCTGGGAGGTCGCACAGCAGAGTGCAGGCAGTTGGGGCTCTTGGCTCAGAAGAGACGACTCCGGGAGGGCCACCAGGGAATCCCCTTCTTGTTCCGTACTGGGTCACCAGCCCAGGAAGGCTCAGAGTCTAGAGGGCAGCTGTTGGGAGGCTGGGGGCAACTCTTCCCTAGGACGGGGGCTCGGGTCCAGGGGAGCAGCCTGGGGGTGGCCTGCAGCACCCCAGCTGGCCCACACACCTCCATTTGAATGAGAAAAGAGGGCCCCTTTCCTAGCTCCTTGCCCCTCCACACTGACAATAGCCCCACCCAGACTGTCTGCACCCCAGAGCGGGCACCCTGCCCACCTGGCCCCTCCCTGTGCCCCCCTTACCACCTGACCTGCACCTCTCTCCACAGCACAGCATGTTTTCTCTCTCCTACCCTCCCACTCTCTGAGCTCAGCTGTGCCCCAGAAGGCCAAGCTCCCAGTGGGGGGTGGAGGCAGGGGCCTCCTCGGGCCTCCTGGGAGCTGGCCTCCCCTCCCTGCACTGACCCCACGCTCCAACTATGCCGAGTTTCTGCCGGCCCTGAGCAGACCTGCTGTGCCTTCTGGCCAGAACACAGGCCCTCTTTCCTTGCCTGGACTGAATGCACACCCGGTCTTAGAGGGCACCCCTTTTAGGGGCCTTGGAGGCCCACTGGCTGGGCTAGCTGCCCACCCCCTGGGCCTCTCTCTGTCCAGGCCTTGCCTGGCTGCACTTGCACCTGCTCTGTCTGCCCTAGTGGGCACTGGGCTGCGAGAGGGGGACCCTCTGCGTCTCCTTCAAGGGCCTCCTGGGCCTAGGCCCGTGACGCAAAGTGCTGCTATCAGATGAGTGTAACAAGGGATTCCCGTGGGCCAGACACTGCCCGAACGCATTACACACAGCACCTCAGGGACTCTTCACAATAACCCTTTGGATTCTATTACTAATAATTACTAATGAATGCTATTATTAAGCCCAAGCTACAGGTGAAGAAACTGCGGCCTGGGTAGGGTAGGCACTCTCCTGCTGAGGGGTGTATCTGAGTTCTCTGTAGATGCACTGCTTCTGGGAGATATGAGTCATACGGCCTGGTGAATAAACTGTCAGGATTTGCGGGAATGGGCAGGGGGAGTCTGAGCTGGGTCTCTCCCCAGAGGGTGGCCCTCATCCCAGCCCAAGGCCTCTGGGACCTTCTGGAACTAGCGCTGGGTCCTAGCCTCAGCTTTGCCAGGTAAAGGATGTGCGGGTCTCATTCTCCAAGCTTCTGGGACACACCTATAAAATGGGCATTGCAACCCTGCCCTGGTACCCCCATGCTGGTGTGAGGGGCTCAGACAAGATCCTGGATGTGAACGTGCCTTGAAAAAGATACCACGTCACACAAATAAACAGTTTAGGACCAATAAAAGCTACCAGCTTCTCTCCTCTCCTGCCACTCCCTTGGTCAGGGCCTGGAGCTCCTCATACTGAAAATAGGGGTGCTCGGGCTGTCTGGGGGGTCACCTGCTCCCTTTCCTGGCTAGGCCCTGATGCCCCCCTCATCTTTGTGGGAGTGCACTCGGTCTCTACCTAAGAGATGTAGGGCAATGAATTTAGGCCCTGGGCGGCCCCTTGGGGCTGTGTGCCCTAGGACAGGGGTCCTCGGTTTCCCTGCGTGTAAGATAACCTGCCTGTTTGGGAGCTTGACATAAAGAACCCAGGGTGAAGAGGGGTTGAAATCCAGCCTGCATGCAGCCCCCAAGCGGTGTGCCCTGTAAGGACCTTGTCTGCCTAGAGGGGGCGCCCTTTCCTAACTTTCACTGGAGCCTTGTCTGGTGGGCAGCTGGGATGGGGCCCCGCGGGTCGCGGGTCGGGAGAGAGGGTGGCCTGGCGCCCGCAGGCACTCGGGACTCCCTGAGGTTAGAGCGCCTTTCCAGGCGTGCGCGTTCAGTGGGTCTCTGGGTAGGGCAGAGCAGCGTCCGCACACCCCGCAGCCCCTGAGGACCTGGGGGGTGGGGTGACTCGGAGGGGCGGTCGTGGGCCCCGGGTGTGATCCACCCGGTGATCTGAGCATCACCCACGGAAGGGGCTTCCACACGCCAGGCTCCTCTCCATCCTTCAGGCCCCCTTTGTTGGAAAGATAGAAACAAATAGGGAAATGCTTATTTCCATCACATTTGCCATTTCCTGGTCTAAGTCAAGACTGTCAGGAGGGTGACAAGTAAAAGCTGCTGATCAAGGCAGCGACCAGCGAAAAGAGCCAACGTCAGAAATAATGTGGTCCAGCCTGTTGGGTGCCTAAGCCTGCAATTAGTTGGCACTGGAGCGGAGGGCGCGGCAAGTAGATGAACGAAGGTCTGTGCGCTCACCCCCCGGGAGGCAGCACCTGCCAATTAAAGGGACAGATACCCTCCCCTCTCTTGGGGGCCCTGGTTGGGTCTGAGGACTGAGGAGGCACGAGCCAAGGTAGAGACACTAAGAAATCAGTTTGGTTCTTTTAAATTTAAACCCATTCTGAGTCTGTGGCTTGGGCTTATTATTGAGTCCAATTTAGCAGCTTGCCCTCTGGGGGCCTAAATGTTAGAACAGATGAGGATACTGAACACACACACACACACACACACACACACACACACACACACACACACACAGAAGCATTTAATCAGTCTGGCAGGAGGGACTGTTTATAGACGTGATTTTATTTATTTGACTACCAATATCAAGCAGGCTTGGCAGGGACTAAATCTTTCCTCTGGGTAGGCTGGTAAACTTTTTGACTTGTTTGCAAGCTTGTTTTAAACATATGGTATCAGGAATAGGGACATTTTGGGGTCTGGTTCCAGCTCACACTTAGCATTTTTGATACATCTGACTTATTAATGTTTTTTCTTTTTTATCAGAATATAGTTGACATACAATATTACATCGGTCTCAGATGCACAACATAGTGATTTGATAATTATATACATTACTAAATGCTCCCCACACTAAGTGTAGTTACCCTGTTACCATACCCAGATATTCCAGTACTATTGGTTATATTCTCTATGCTGTACTTCCATTCCTGTGACTAATTTATTCTATAATTTGAAGTTTGTTCTTCTTTATCCCTTTCACCCATTTTACCTGTCCCCACTCCCCCTTCCCTATGGCAACCAACAGTCTGTTGTTAGTATTTATGGGCGTTTTTCTTTTTGTTTTGCTTTGTTTTTTATATTCCACATACAAGTGAAATCATATGGTATTTGTCTTTCTCTGTATGACTTAATTTAACTCAGCATGATACCTGCTAGGTCTGTCCACATTGCTGCAAATGACAAGATCCCCCTTTTTACGGCTGAGTAATATTCCATTGTGTATATGTACCACATCTTCGTCCAGTCATCTATCGACACCAGAAAAACTCAACACTGACTTGTCGCTTTTGGTGGCACTTGTAGCATTAGGCCCACTGTCATCAGGATTTGGGTTTCTGGCATTCTGACAGCTGGTCCTGCACTAGTGCAGCCCCTCGGTTGCTGGGGCTGTTTTCTGGGGTCAGGAGCTGGCAGCCCAGGCGCAGGTGGAGGCTTGGAGCTGCAGATGCCAACCTGGGGCAGCAGGACCCCCTTCAGAGGTGGGAGCGTGCCCAGACTTCTAGGTGGCCAAGGCGACAGAGATGTCCAGATCCCCACGTAGGAAGCCTCTGAGACCACAGGGCCAGAGTGGTGGGCGAGGATGGGGCTTGGTCTCCTGCTCTTTTAGTCCCCCTAAGAATTAGTAAATTCATCCACTAAAGAGTTTTGGTTGTTTGCTTGAATCCCAACACCCCATCCCCCATACCCAGACCCCACTGTCCACCCTGGGGGCTGAGACCAGACCAGAGGAATACCCACACAGGGGACAGAGGGGAGGGCCTAACGAATTACCGCACATCTGGAGCAGAGCAGACCAGGGGGGCCGCTGCAGTGGGGCAGAGACTGCCTACCAGCTGCCAGGCCCAGGAGGAGGCCTGTGGGCACCCACAGGTGGCATTCCAGTGGCTGCCAGTTGGGGAGAGGGCAGGCGGTTCTGTTCCCACACCACCTCCCTGCACTGTCACCCAGGCCTCTCTGCATGCTCCCACACCAGGCGGCCTGTCCTGCTCCTGGCCTGGCCTCTCCCAGGGGTGCGACCCTGCCCCCACCCCTTATCAGATCGGCAGCTGAATCTCCCCCACCGCCCCTTCCCCCTCCCCCTCTACTTTCAGGGGAGAACAACCTGGGATAATTTTTTCTTCTTCTTTCTGGCAACTAATGGACTCCCTAAATAGCAAAAATTGCGGCCTGTAATTAAGATCTTGCTTTTTAAATGATTAATCATTGTAACCCCTTTGAGCAGCATCCTACTTTCCACTCTTCTCGCATTGAAATGCAGATCATCGGCAAGGGAGGGAGGTGCTCCCAAGCCACTGAGGAGCAATTAAACCTTCCCAGCTGTCACTCGTCCTGGGCTGCCTCCCGGCCTGTCCAGATGCCTTGGAGAGAGAGCGCAGGGCCCCTGTGCCTGGCACCGCACTTGCCAGTGGCCTGGCTGCGGGGCATGGGCGCCCTGCCTCCAAGACTGGCCCCAGCATGGCAGCCCAGCGGCTGGCTCTTGGAAACCCCCAGGAAAGCAGGTGACATTACAGCCCTGTGCCCAGAGCTTGGTAAGATCTCCAGGGTTCCCAGGTGCCACCTGAGAGAAAGGTGAGGGAGCCCCATTCCTGCAAAGGGGCAAATGGAGGGGCAAACTCACCAAGTCACACAGCAGGCCCGCCAGGATCTCAAACAAGGACAGGCCTGGGCTCTTCTCTTCTGCGTGGTTGGTGGAGGTAACGGGACACCTCAGGGAATCGCAGCTGCATGCACGCCATCCCTCACCAGCTGGGGAGCTCTCTCTGGGCTGCCCGCCTTTAGGCCACCCTTGCAAACAAGTGCCAACATTCATCAGCCTACGGAGGTGCTTTCCAAGCCCTTCCTCCCCTTCCTCATGGACTGGCAGCATGGTTTGGGGATGATATGTCATTAGACCTAGAAGGGGACTGGGAGCCCCCTGAATCCCATACCCTTCCTCTTATTCAAGAGGACACTGGGACCTAGACGTTAAGGGACTTGGCCAGGATCACCCAGCACATATGTTCAGCAGTTAGCAGGACCAGGTGCTCATGGGCCTGCTGAGTGAGCAGCCATGGGCAGATGCACCCTTTCCTTCAAGGCTGTGCCACTGCATTTTCAGAACGGATCTATGTGTGGGGACAGGGGGAGAGAGGGGGGAGCTCCATCCTTAGTAACTGTCCCAGAGGAAGAGGGGAGAAAGAATAGACTCAGACACGAATGGGGCTGCCTATGGGTAGTGCAGGACCCCCGCCTGAGTGCACTGGAAGGCCTGTGCCCTGCTGGCCAAGCCAAAATGTGGGCATCTAAACAGCCAGTGGTCCTCTTACTAAGATTCTAGAAGCCATATACTGTGGGTAGTGGGTGGCGCCTGCCTCAGGAAAGACAACTGGGCAAGATACACGGCAAAGTGACAGACGCATGTCGGCTCTGGCCCAGCCATCCTCCCCCTGGACGTGCACACTCGTGAGAACCAGCTGTGTGCAAGGTTACTTGTTGCAGCCACGTTTGTGAAAGCAGCAGGTGGAAGCAAAGCGAGGCAAGCAAGCCTCCAGAAGCTTTGCATAGGTACAAGGAGACTCCAGAAGGATATGTAAGAAACGCATAACAGTTATCGTTTTAGGAAGCAGTGAGAATGGGCCAGATCGGGGACAAGGACAAGGACCCTGCCAACCTTTTTGGTTTTGTACTTAGATGAAAGTATTAGTGCTTCAAAAAAGTTAAATATGAATGATCATAAATGCCCTCATTGATACGGCGCATGCTTACTCACAGGCTCAGAGACGTGCCACCCAGCCCCATCTGCTGGTCCTGGCTCTCGTGGGTGCACACGCCAGCGCTGGCGGGTAGACAGGGGAGGTGGCACCACTCACGGCCTCCCTCCGGGAGTGTCCGGGCTGAAGGTGGCTCCCTGTTCTTCCTCATAAATAGTCCCACATCCTTGGCCTCTTATTTAGCTGGGATCACGCTGGGACTCAGCCCACAATGAAGGTGTTGCTGTAGGCTCATTTCTGTCTTGCACCTTCAGAGTGTCAGGGGGTGCCAGGGCCCTGCTCCAGCCACGTGTGTCAGTGGCACCTGCGTGGTACAACTGCACACACGCGCACACACACGCACACACGTAACCTCATTTTGGCCGACCTGAAGGTCATAGATGCCTCAGCCACTGGTGGGAGTGGAGGCTGAGGAGGGCTGAGGGGGGACTCAGGGGACAAGGAGCTGGAGGAGCAGAGGCAACGGGGCTCATCCATCCGGGGTCATCACTTCCCTCTGGCCTCGACAAGTAGGGACTGAGGCTCTGCATCCCTCGGGACCATGAGAAGCAGAGAGTATATGAACTCGGGAGCTAGGCCCCCTGGATTCACAGCCCAGCCCTGCCACTTGCTCCTGGGGTGCCAGGCAGCCATCTAGAGTGTGTCCTTAACAATGGCAGGTCTGCAAACTGAGGCACGGAGAAGTCAGCTGGCGCGCTGAGGTCCCTCTGCTGGTAAGCGGCAGAGCCAGGACTGCCCCCAGCAGGACACCACCAAGGGGCCACCTCTCTTGAGGGGCTTTCTCAGCTGTTTGTGAGTTCAGGCACTACAGGTGCTCAGTGAGCAGAGGGGCAGCATCAGGGCTGCCTGCGCTCTCTGCCCCGGGGCGGCCCACTGGCTTTCCCTCGGGGCATGACACATGGTGGCCAAAGGGCCAGTGGTCTGGTGTCCCAGGGAGTATGGAGTTCCCCACGAAATGCCTTTGTTGCCCAAGACCCCTCAGGGATGAGGTCTCCTGGGGCCAGGGCACCTCAGGGGCCACCACCACCTAGGAAGAGGCAGCCCAGCTCACTGCGTCCAGAATCAATGCTCTGTCCTAGGCCCCCACAGTCCGCCAGGGCTGTGGCCCCTCCCCACAAGGTGGCTGAGTGGCACACTCTCTTCTGTCACTTAGAAAGTACAAGACCAAGAATGTGAACCCCGGGCTGTCCTACTGTGTCAGGGAGGACTGTTTCTGGCTGCAAGTTACTGATAGGCTGATGGAGCACGTCTTAAACAAATGGTGGCTTAGTCATCTCACAGAGCAAGAGGGTCCAACGGTAGTGGTCCCCAAGGGTTGGCCTGGCGGCCCAGTGATGTTGGGGAATAGGTTTAGCATCTGTGGTCACCCTGGGGCTTGAACTAGGCTCTCTGAATGCCATCCCCTCAGCGATGCATCACACTAGCCCATCAGGAGAAAGGAAGTGAACCCTGATCCCAGGCAGGAGCTGCCAGGGGCCCTGGGCTCCTTCAGCACTGACAAAGGCCTGGGTCTGTGCGACTCCCTGCGTGTCCTCCCAACCCCAAGGCCTGGCCTGGCCTGGAGGACAGGGGACAGGAGGTGAGCTGCTCCTTTCTCTGCCCACCCCCACCCCACATTCCAGGACACCTCGAAGAGCTGAGTCAAGGTAGCCTGGCCTGCTCCCCTCCTCCCTGGGTATGCTGAATGCTAGGGCTCCTGGCAGAGTCACAGTTGCCAAACTAGGTTGCCAAAGGCATCCCAGGCCCGGCCTGGAAACACCTCCCGGGCTGAAAGGAGGCGCGTCTGGATTGAGTGTATGTCTTTATTCAGCCGTAATTGACGTTTCACAGACGTCTGCAGCTCTGTCTGGAGGGACACAAAGTGCCCCTATGCTTGGCCCAGGCAGCCTCTTCACGTCGCCCCCTTTCGTCTGGCAGTCAGAAGAGTATGAGCCTCCAGGGCCGCCTCCCGTTTCCGAGGCCAGGATGAAGGTGGCGTGGAGTGCTTTTTGCTGATCCAACGCCAGCCAGGCCCCTCCTGCATATGGACGGGCCCCAGAGCCAGTCAGCTGAGGCCAGGGGATGGGACCTCAGCCCTTCTCAGGCGGAAGGGGATGCACAGCCCCTGAGGCTTTGCTTTCGGCCTCACGGAGACCCCCATCCTTTCTGCGGTCCAATTCCCAGGGCCTCAGGGAAGGGAGGCCTGCATGAGGCCACCAGCCCAGGTTCCCCTCACCCAGAAGTCGGAAGCAGGCTGTAGGGCAGGCTGGTGTCCAGAAGCCCGCTGCATGTGCCCTTCGTGCCCTGGAGTATGCCTGCAGCCCTCTGGCTGGGGGGCTTCTGCCCTCAGTTGTCAGCCGCAGCTGAGATGTCCCATCGCCAGTGACTGCACATCCTCGCCCTTCCTGAGCCCCGCTGTTTTCCTCACTGGAGGCGGGAGTGACAGGTTAATGGCAGTCTGTGCTGGTCCCCGCAGGGTGCCCTGACCTTCCCCCTGGGCTTGGCATGATACCAGATCATCTTCCAGAGGGGACGACAGGGAGGAGGAGGAGAGAGACAGACAGCCACTGAGAGAAGGCAGACAAGGCAGGCAAGGGAGCAGAGAGGGAGGGGAAGAGGGGAAGAAGATGGGAGAGAAACAGGGGGACCAGGCAGTAACATACAGAGAGAGACAGAGGGGAAATTACAGACAGCTGGAGGTGAGCCTGGCGCTGGGGCAGAGAGGGGAGAGATGGAGAGAGAAACGCCTGAGCAGCCTGCAGAGGAGACAGAGACAACAGGAGAGGAAGCTGGAGGAGCAGGAGAGGGGACAGATAGGGCACCCCACCCCCAGGCACCCGCAGGCCCCACACCCACCCTTGGCCTCTCTTGTCAGGGCCAGCTCTGCATTTCTCAGAGCTCTGATCGCAAGAATCAGTGCCTTCTTCAAGGTGATGCCCTCTCTGCTGTGAAACCTGGGGCCACGCACACCTGCATTTGGAGCTCAGGTGAAGAAGCGCCACTGCCTCTGCGCTGGGTCAGGGACAGACTTCCAGGAATGATCTGTTCCCAGGGCTCTGAAAGGTAGAAAGGGGGCTCCCGCCTGGGATCCAGGGAAGCCTTGAGGATGGGAGCCCCACTCACCGTCAAAGGAATTTACATTTGTTTGGGAAGGATGAGACAAAATGTTTCAACATTCTTTTAAACAAAAGGTTTCAAATTCTTAAAAAATCCTTTTAAAAAATGTTACTAGCTTTGATGATAAAGGAAAAACATGTTTGCTGTGACAGCATATGAGGGGATCAAGTGAAAAGTAAAAATTTTCCCCCACTGCAACATCCCTAAGGACACTCCAGGGAACAGAATTTAAACCCTGAGTCCTCTAAGCAAAGTCCGCAAGGGTTCCCTTTGGCTGATGGGATGGGGACAGCAGGTTAGCATTCATGCCAGCTCTGCCTGCTGGACCCGTGGTGGGATCTCTTTGGAACGTGTGGAAGGACCAGGTCCTTAATGCAGCAGCTCTTCCCCAGGGCACATGTGTCAGTGCATGTGCACACACCCATGAGCACACCCACAGTCCATCTTCCAGGTGCAGCTGCTGGAATGTCCAAAGTGCCAGTGAGGTGACCTTCCATTACAATCGGCACTGACCCGCCATCTGGAGAGGCCAGAACATACATCAGGCAGTGGGGTGCTGCTCATAACTATGGCCTTGGGACACCACCTGGGTGTCTGGGTGCCAGTGACTCCAGTGGGGGAAATTTCAGGCACAAGAGAAAAGCAAACAGCACTTGGCCAAACCAGGGAGAGTTTGAGGGCCAAGATGGGCAGATGGGCCAGACCCATCCCTTCATTTATGCAGTGATTGATACCTTCTTCTATCAAACATTTACAGTGATGTTTATCTCCTGTGCATTTAATTACGTGCATAAATGCTCAGCATGTGTCTAATTTAAAATACTGTACATATATGAGTATGTACTCTTCCTTGTATATTACATATTAGTATATCCATTACCCATGTACAGTACTGTTTAAGGTTGTATATACAAAACCACCTGCCGGGCAATTTTCAAAGGTGCACCGGGGGTAATTTTGACTATATGGTGTCCACCTTAAGTCCTGACTCTAATCCTACCAAAGATAAGACTCTGCTGTACCTAATCCCTACCCTTTTCCCAGCCCTCCATGTGCCCCGGGGGGGAGACAGAAACAAATGTCCTGTCCCTGTGGGTACTGTGTCCTGGGGGTAGCTGTGCAGGCACAGGTGAGAGTACATGCATATGTGCCACATGGGAGGCCCGCCCAGGGTGAGACGGATAGAGGAAGGCTTTGGGGAGTGGAGAACACTGGAGAAAATTCTCAAACGGAGGTGGGATAGGCGGGGTCATTGGTTGCTCCAGACAGCTGGGGGACAACCTGGGTTCAAATTCTGGCCTTGCCACATACTAGCTGTGTGACCTCGAGCCAGTTACCTCATCTAACTGGACCCAGTGTCCTCAGCAGACGCCATTGGTCACCCACGAGCAGTCACTCCTTGGTCCCAGGGAGCACAGCTCCTACTCTGTTCCTGGCTCAGGGAAGGGGAGGGAATCCACCCAGCTCAGCCCCAGGGGGAGGGTTTGGGAACATTTAGTTCCCAGAGGTCCCAGTCCCCACATCAGCGACTGGTTTGGGCATCAACACGTGTTGCATATTTGCACCTGCGGCCCCATTCCTGCTGCTGCCTAACAGACCACTTCCATGCATGAAACGACAGCCATCATTTGTTCTGTTCAATAAATCGGGCAGGAATCAGCAAGGGCAGCATGTCTCTGTTCCACGCGGTACCTGCTGGGTGGTCTGAGATGGGGCAGAGGATCCGTCGCCGTGAGGATTCAGTCCCACGGCTTCCAGTTGGTGCTGGCTGTGGGCTGGTGGCTCAGCCAAGGCTGTGGGCCAAGGCCTGCACTCCTTGCTTGAACATCCTCAGACATGGCAGCTGGGGTCCCAGAGCGAGTGGCCCAAGAAACAGAAGGAGAAGCTGTCCAATTTCTTAAGGTCTGGGCCTGGAAACTGGCAGAGTGCCACTTTTGTCATGTCCTGCTGATGAAGTAAAGCTCCTGCTCAAGGGGTGGGCACAGATCTCACCTCTTGATGGTGAAGATCCTAGAGGAATTTGGGAGGCACATCTTAAAATTTCCATCGCCAATGAAACACGGGGAGGAGATTTCTGGGAAAGGTTTCTTTCCCTCCTCGAAGAGACATAAGCTTAACTGAATTGTAATGGAGAGGCTGACATAAGAAGTGAGGCTATCTCAAGAAGAATAAGATAATCATACACTTGACCCTTCACGATTATATTCTTAGCTTCATAAAATTCAGGGAAAGGAGAAGACCCTCATGATATCTCCTGCAATCGTTACATGTGGGATCATAACAAAGCTTGCCTAAATTACATATCATTATGTGAATTATACCTAAAATCCTGTAGAAATTCAATATTTGATGGGAAAACTCAATACTGTCAAGATGTCAATCCTTCCTGAATTAAAGCGTATACACAATGCAATACCATTGAGATTGGAAATTAGGAACAGTCTTAAATTCATGTAGGAGAGAAAATGTGAAAAATAAACCAAGAAAATTTTGACAGAGAAGAAACATTTTCACAGAACATTAAAAACAAAAATAAAGGGATGTATTATAGCACACGTTTTAATAACAAGAAATAAGAAACAACCGGAATGTCTCAGCAGATAAATAGTTAAATAAATTAGAGCTGTAGGTCTCAAACTTGAATGTGTGTCAGGATGACCAGGAGACTGTCAGGCCTACTCACAGAATTTCTGATTCAGCAGGGAGGAGTGTTCAAGAATTCTGCATTTCTAACCAATCACCAGGTGCTAATGATGTTGCTGGTACAGACCCTTTGAGGACCACTGAATTAGAGAATATCCCTACTAACGAATGCTCAGAAGCTGATCAAGAACAAGGTGTATGAGCTGCAAAATATAAAGAATAACGTCATTCCCCCCTGCACCCCAAAACTCCACAAACACTAAAACTAAAGCCACTTACATATATGCATAATTTCACTTAAAAAAAATGACTGAAGTAAAAAAGGACATGGCTGCTCGTCTTGCCTGGACACTCCTGGGTCTGCATGTGATGGCTTGCGCTGCTGCAGTCACCTTTACGTGGATGCACGGTGGGAGCCAATAGCAAGAAGAACATGGAGCCACTGGAATCATAGGAAAGCAGGCTGAGAGCCTGGTGTATCCCTGGACCTCTTATTATGGGAATTAGTAAGTCCCCGTATGGTTTAAGCCATTTTTTGTTGGGGTTTTCTGGTGTTTACAGACAAGACTGCCCAAATGATACACTAATGATGATCAGGGTTTTCCTAAAGATTGAATAAGATCATGTGAGTGCTTTCTTGGGCACCTGACACATAGCGCTCTTTCATCCAGCCACCATTGGCTGTGTTTATTCTGGAAAAGCTTACTGAGCTGGGCCACGTGGGGAATATCGTAAGGAAGATCTTCTGCCCTCTGGGAGCTCAAAGCTTGCAAAGAGCCAAGAGAAGCAAAAAGAGGAATTTAATGGTTCATGCAATTGGGAACTCCAGGGGTGGGCCAGCATCAGGTGTGGCAGGATCCTGTTACTCAAAGGATGTCATTCAGTGTGTCTTGGGTCTCCTCTTTGTGAGGTGGCTGCATTCTCCCTTGCTGTGGAGGGCCTCCTCTACGCAGTAAGAGAGCATGGATTTTGTCAACTATAAGGCTAACATCTACCATCTGAGCACGCCTACAAGAAAGAGAAGTCTCTTCCTGCTTCCATATAAAAACCCAGGGAAAGAGTCTGATTGGCCTGGTTGGTGCCATGTGACTATATCTGGGCCAATCACTGTGGTCAGGGGGATGGAATACCATGCTTGACCTAACGTGTGGTGTATGGGAGTTTACATACATCATTCATGTTGCATATATGTGTATATATTGGTTATCTCCTGCTGCATAACAGTATTACCACAAACTCAGAAGTATAAGACAACATCTATTTATTATCTCACAATTTCCCTGGGTCAGGAGTTCTGGCATGGCTTAGCTGGGTCTTCTGAAAACCTGCTATCAAGGTGCAGACCAGGACTGGGTCTTCATCTGGAGGCTCAACTGGGGAAGGATCCACCTCTAAGTTCATGCAGCTGTTGGTTGAATTCAGTTCCTTGCACAGGATGGGGGGGCTCATTTTCTTGCTGGCTGTCACCTGCCCCTCAGTTTTGAGAGGCCACTCATGGCCACCTGCTTTATCAAAGCCAGCAAGGGAGTGGATGACTCCAGAAGGATGAGTGCTACAATCATACATGATGTAATCATATCATATCATCATATACATGTAATCACATAAATCCCATCCCCTTTGCTGTATCCTGTTGGTTAGAAGTAAGTCAAGGGTCCTGCCTAATCTTGAGGAGATGGGATTATGCATGGCTGTGAATACAGGAAGTGAGGATCATAGGGGCCAACGTAAGAGTCTATCATACAGTATGATGGGCACTATATTATATATATACTATATCTGTTCTATACATAGAGTAGTACACCATCAAATATGACATTCCACAGTACTAGTTAGCATTTATTGCCCTGCTGGTATGTGTACCAGGTAAGGAGTGGGCAGGGGCAAAAAAAGCCATATGCCCCAGTGTACGAGCAAGCAAGGCAACAAGAGTCAGCACAGGAGGCCTCGCCAGCTGTTCTGCACGCAGAGCAAGTTCCGAGGATGACAGCCTTGGACACCCCTACTGCCATTCCCCCAACCAGCTGTGCCCAGATCTCGCCCTCTGGTTATTTCCTCCCTGAACTCAAAGCACACTTTCCTGGAACGTAAGGTGGCAGAGTATTTCTAGGCTAAAGAAAGAACTTTTCTAGGTTACATCTGGGGCTTCTACTTTTCTAGCCCACGCTCAAATCAAGGAGAAATGCTGCAGGTGGTAGGTTCAGGTCCTATTAAGTCCTGTCTCAGAATTCCCAAGCTGCTTGATATGCCCATTCTCTTCATCTACACGGTGGCTACCTTCATTCTGAGAAATACTCCCTAAAATTTACGGATGAGTAGGAATGCATGCATACAGAGTCAGTGCAATGAGGCAAGATGTGTAGAACATTCTAGGCAAAGGGCACAGCTGGTGCAAAGGCCCAGAGGCAGAACTGAGTATATTAATTCCCAGAAGTGGATGAAGGCCCTGAGGCTGGCACCCCCGACAGCAAGGAGGATTGGAGAGCTGTTCCTGATCCTGTCACCCCTGCTGCTTAGAACTCTTCAATGATTTGTTCTCTTTGCCGTTAGTATGATATACACATTGCCTTTGGGTAGACGCCCACCTTCATCACTGACCTCCTGCCTGACCTCTCCTGAGCTACATGCTCTGTCACCTCCCAGAAGTCAGTCTCTCCTCTCTCCCAGTCCTTTGCCTAAGTAATTCCTACTTGAACCTCAGGACTCAGCTTAGACATCATGGCTTCTGGGAAGGTGGGCTGGACATTTGCCCATTTGACCCTCTAAATCCATGGGCCCATGTCAGTTTTGCCAAGAGGGAGAGGAGTGAGATTGTGTCATTGTTCCATGGTCCCCTCTCCCGGCCCTCACCCACAGGGTCACTTGGATCTGGCTGTGGCCTTTGACAGACGTCACCGATCTGCCCAAGGCAGCCCTCTCTGCACAACCCTACTCTCCACGATCCTCGGGCCTCCCCTTCTTCTCTTCTGGTGGCCTAGGAGGGGTAACAGCCCAGTGCTACTAGCAGGGTGTGTTTAAAAGGCTGGGCATCTGGGGCGCGGTTTGAACCCCAGCTCTGCTACATATTTAACTGTGTGACCCTGGGCAAGTTATAAACCTCTCTGTGCTTCAGTTTATTCCTGAGGTAAAATGGGATAATAACCATATCCACTTCATAGGGCCATTGTGAAGATTAAATAAATTCATATACGGAATGTGTCCAGAACCGTGCCTGGCACTGAGTAGGCACTTTGAGTTCTCTGTTCTTAGTCTTTAGTCCTCTCCCATCCTGACCAGTCACTGCATCCCTGGCTTGAGGCTCACTCCCCGACAGGGCAATAGAATCTGTGCTTAGAGCCTGGAGCCTCCTGGACCCTTGCTTCTCAGCACCTGGCTCAGTGGAGGTCAAATGGTAAACTGCCTATTGACTTAGATTAAGTAAACCTGGACTCTGGTCTTTTCTCCCACTTGAGGGGAGAGGGGTGCTGAGCTGGGGCTGTAGACCTTCCCCAGATCTCTCTCCCTGTGCCAAACACCAGTGGTACCCCACACCCCAGCCTCCTGCATGCTTCTCACAGGGCAGATCTTAACCATCCGGAATGGGACAGGAGGTACTGGGGTTGGGGTGCTGGGGTTGCCAGGGTCTGGCAGCGGCCCTGTGAGCATCTGTGGGGAGGAGGCTCCTCACATTCAGAGGGACAGCAACAAGCCTGATGAGTCCAGTGGGGAGTGACTGGGGGGCCCCACGATCTGAGAAATGGAGGCATTGGGGAGCACACTCAAAGGAGATGGGAGGGGTCCTTGTGCGCTGAAGGGGTCCTAGGGAGGTAAGGGTAGCCTAGAGGGCAGGAGAATGCAGCCAGTGTAGGCTCTGGACAGGAAGTTAGTTACCTGTGTCTGGATGACGGCACTGAGGGGCTCCATGAACGTGCCCTCCCTGGGCATCCCCATCCTCCATGCCCTCCCTGCCTCCTCAGACTGGGTGGACTGTCAGCTCCCGTTTGCTGCTTAAAGGAAGAAATGAACTGTGGTGTGGGTGAGGCGGAGCGGGCAGAGGGATCAAACAGAGCTGGGTTCAAATCTCTGCTCCCCACCTACTACCCGTGTGGCTTTGGGCAAGTCACTGAGCTTCTCTGGGCCCTCATTTCTCTGCCTGTGAAACGTGGAGCCCAGTGCCCCCGTCCCTGGGCTGCCGTCAGGTCACTGAGCCACTGTGTACAAAGTAGATGCACCTGAGTGGTGCCCGACCAAAGCTCAGTAAACTGGTAAGAACTTTCTCCTAGTGTCCGCGCACGTCCCTGAGTCTGGGCTGCGGCTCACCCTTCAGGACCCCACCCTCCTCTGTGGCACCTCCTGGACCCCATGCACCTGCCAAACTGCTCAAGCTTCTGCCTGGTCCACAAAGGCCCTGGCACTGGTAAGAGAGCTGCCCACCTCTTCTGTCCTTTCTGGGGTTCCCGCATCCCCGTCCTCCATCTGGACAGGCCCCACACGACATCCCAGAACATAACCCAAGCTGGAAGTTTCTAGAATTCCTGGAAGAGAGCCCCATGCTGGTGGGGGACGGGTTCCCCAGGCCTGGGTGCCCTACACCCACAGGTCTGCCTGCGCCCTGGAGAAGGGTCCTCTCGCCCTCCTATTTTCCCAGCCAGGAGGCCTGCTGCTTCCCACATTACCACATGAATGGGGCACAAGCCCCCGTCCACTCGAGCAAACAATTTGGCTAGCAAATTGACATAATTACCAGAGACAGACAGGGAAGAAAGCCGCCCCCACCCCCAAGGCCCCCCAGCGGGCGGCTCCTGCCGAGCCCCTTCCCGGCTCTGGGCTGAGGCTCAGGGCTGATTAGAAACCTTGTGGCCTTTTCAAGAGCCCTAAGTGATTGGCCCCCTTAATCTGATTACAATTTTCAGAGCCCCTCCAGCCACCTCTGAAGGGCCGTTCTTGAGCACCCCGCCTGACGGTGAGTACATGAGTGTACACACACACACACACACACATGCTCACACGCACACACACACAGAGCACCCACTCGGGCCTGCTGGTGGGAGTGCTGTCCCGGTGCTTGTCATGCTTCCCTTCCCCAGTCAGGGACCTCTGCTGCTGCCTTCAGGCCTCCTTCCCCTCATGGGGAGCCCTGAACTTCAGACACACACGTGGGGGCAGCATCAGCCGGGCCCGCGCGTCCTTAGAGCGTCCCGCTCTGCACACCGCCCAGGCCAGGGGTCACACGGGTAGGTGCCGCCATCCCCTCCTCAGAGTGGCCACCCAGAGCATCGGGGAAGGAGCAGGCTGTCCCCTGCCCCCGCCCCACAAGGGCAGCCCTCTCTCCACAGTGGCCATGTTTCTGGGGCTCCTCAGGCTGCAACTCCCAGGGGATTAAGCCAGCAGGCAGCCAGGACACGGCTCATCCCTCCCCCGGCACCCCCACAACTCAGTTTGTCAATGGCCTCAGCCCTCCACACCCACTTAATCCCCATGCAGCCACAATGGCTGCTTTTCCCATACTTGCTCCTGGCTTTCACAGGCCCCAGCCTGGCCTCCCATCCCAAAAGGGGCACCCCTGGCAGCAGCTCAAGGTGACAGTGGGGTGGGGGACAAACTGGGCCCAAGGCAGAAGGGGACAGAGGATGGGGCTCTGTCCGTGTTAGCTAACCACCCCCACCCCAGGAGATGCAATCTGGGCATGTATATGGGGTTGGGGAATATGCATAAGGCCTTGCTGAATGACCCCCCACCAGCCTTCTGCACCCCCATATTTCAGACCCCTCAGTCTAGAGACCAGTCCTAAAGGCTTTATCTCTTGGCTGGGCCAGGAGGCAGAGAGCAGGATACACGGGCACCGAGGTTCAGACCCTGTGACCAGAGGGACCTGGGCTCCAGTCTCACCCTGGTACCACCTTTAATAACTCTGTGACCCTGGACGGGGCACTTACCCTCTCTGGGCCTCAGTCTCCCCGCCTGTGAGACGAGCGTAATGTAAGCTCTCTCTCGGGGCTACGGGCGTGGAGGGCACGCAGCACTGTGTCCAGCACATAGTCAGTGCTCAGTGCATGACTGCCATCACCATTTGTGAGTCAAGAACAGGAGGGGACTTGGGGGAAAACCTTCAAACACACCGACGGGGGGACAGTGCCTGGGTGTGTGCCTGCAGCCCTGCTGGAAGCACCATTCTGCAAGGTCCTGGAGAGCCTCTGTGGCCTGGTTTCCCAGGACGAGCCTCCCAGCTGCCAACATTTTAAAGACCTTACATGACCCAGAGCTACTTTGGGAAACAGGAGCCCAGCCCCAGCTGTCTCCCTCCCCAGGGTCTGGGCGCCCAGGGCAGCCTGGACACTGCCCTGAGGCGACAGCCCGACCTCGGGTCCGCCGCCCTCCCTGCACAGCCCCCAGGATCCCCTCGGGGTGGGGCAACGCGCCCCGCCCCACCGCCCTCAAAGCCTGATCCTCGCCGGCCCGATACTGTTCCGGGACCGGCGAGGTCTCCCTCCGCCCGGCCTGGCCGGCTGGCTGGCCGCCCCGCCGCGGGGGGGAGGCTGGGGCGGGATCCGCTGGAATCAAAGCCGCCGCTCGCCTCCCCACCACGCCGCACCCCTGCCGCGCCGCCGCGCACCTCCTCCTTTGTCACAATGTTTTTCAATCCGGTGAAGCAAACTGTCCAATTAGAGCCGGGCCTCCGGCTTCCATCTTTGCCGACGTTTAATTAACATGCTCCTCCTGGCAGCTGCTGACAAGTTCCAGAAACAGGTTGTAAAGGGTTTTTGTCTTTACCCAGCATGGAAAATGAGGGGTGTTACATCGCGGGGACATGAATAGGTTGCATTTCAGCGCCGTCCTTCCCCCTCGCGCCCCTCCTCTGGCAAAGGGGCTGTGTGTGTGCATGCGGGAGTTGTGAGGGGGCGGGGAGGGTGGCTTTGGAGGCAGGGGAGGCCTTCTCCTCCCACCCCTCTCACCCCCTTTTCCCTGGGGTCTGCTCCACAAAGGATCTGGATTCTACGTCTTATCCGCCAGTTGGCGTGCTTTTGCCCCGCTTCCCTTTCAGCCATACCAAACCTCACCGTGTTGATTCCCATCCCTGGGTCTCTGCCCAAGCTGTCTCTCTGCCAGCCTTTTAGTAAACTCCTACTTAGCCTTCAAAACCCTGTTCCGGCGACCCATTCTGGAAAGCTACTGACTCCTGTCAGAGCTCAGGGTGGATACTGGTGTCAGGTCCACCCCCCAGCCAGACTGTGTGCCCTGTAAGGGCAGGAACTACCCCTGTGTCCAGGGTAGTGGCAGGTCTCAATAAGTGATGGTAGACCTGATGTGCTGAGACCTTCCCCCACTGTAGAGGGAGAGCAGGGCTGGCTTGGCAGAGAGGAAGGAAGGAAGGGTTGGGTGGCGGGGGGTGGCCCTAAAGAGCCCTCCCTCTCTACTTCCCCACGCTGCCTGAATGCCCTTGAAACGGAGCAGGGTCACACCGAGGACACGGCAGGCATGGCAGTTTTCGCAGCGAGTGTTTCTGGGATGGGAGATGTGAAGTAAGGGCGGGCCTTGGGGAAGCACCCAGCCCAAAAGCTGAGCCCTGCCAGGGGGCTCCAGCCTGTGGCTCCAGGACATATTCTTCCTTCTCAGCCTGTGGTGGTGGGGGGTTCCCTTAAAGTGCAGGAGGCAGCTTGGGGTGTGCGGCCAGGACTGGGGCAGGAGGCCAGGTCTCTTGGGTCCTCAAACTGGCCCTGCTGGAACATTCACACCCATCCTACAAGGAACACCAAGAATGTTTGTTTATTCACAGAGGCTGCCATCCGCATGACAGGGGGAGCATGGGAGGAGCTGGCAGAGGCAGGCAGAGAGTGCAAGACCCAGCAACTGGTGGCTGGCAGCCAAGTGGTCTCAGAGGTCTCGGGTCCTGCCCCACTCTGGCCTGCTTTTCTCAGAAGGTGGCCACCAAGACCCCTGGGGGCAGGCCTCCTGCAGCCAGGACCCGGCGTGGATGCCCACATTGTCTACACCTCCTCCTCCTCCATTCTCAGGCAGGCTCCCTGGGATGAAGAGGAAAGGAGAGCTGCAGCGCCTGGGACCCCCAGCAAGTGGGGTGCTGCTCGCCTCGCGCTTGTGTTCCCAGCTTGGTCAGCACTGGCTCTGGCTCCTTCCGGAGTGCGGGTCAGTCTGGAGCCTGCAAGGAGAGAGCCAAGAGCCACGGGCCCCTGTTGGGTCCCGCTGTAGCACCCAGGGCACCTCTGCCTTTTCTGGGTGGGGTAAGCATTGGAAGCAACCATTCACAGCCTCGCTTCTCTCTTTCCTAAACACCAACATCCTCTCCGGCCACGGCACTCAGCCTTTTGCCCTAGACACGGCGCTTTTCAAGCTCTGGCTTCCAAGGAGGCCAAATAATGATAAGACCAAAGATAATGACCTGGAAAGACCCAGGTCCTCCACTTGCTCTGAGCAGCCGCGAGGAGCCAGAGCCCTCTCCAAACCTTAATTTCATCATCTATTAAAAGAGGGAAGTAATTGCACCTGTCTTGGAGAGCGCTCTGGAGGGTTAGACACAAAAAGCAAGAGAAATGGCTTAGTGCATTCTACAGAGGGGCCAAGGAAATGGCAGGAAAGGAGGAAGGGTCTTGGTGGGGGAATCAACAAGCACAGCAGAGCCAGACCTGTTATCTCCACTTTTATAAATGAGGAAATTAAGGCTCAGTCTCTGGGATGAAGAGATACTCGAAATAACTCAGCTAGTGACTAGCAAAGCCAAGTGTGAGCCCAGGTCACCTCCAGTCCAGAGCGCCTTCCACGTGTTCCTGTGTCTGTCCAGTGTGCACCTTGTCTGCCTCTGAGTGCCTTTCCCACCCCAACTCCATTCCAGGCAGGAGGGGTGGAAGCCCACATCCTCATCTCTTGATGCTTTCTTTCTTTTTTGCTCCTTTGCTGAGGCAAAATTATTTCTTTCTGATACCCAGAGTTGGTCCCCCCGCCCCTGGGAGGGAACCTGCCCGTTATTATCCCCCACTGATAAGCCAAGCCCATGTTCACCTGCTTCTCACCTGCCCTGGGAGTTTAAGGTTCTGAGGGCTTGAAGGTGGGGTCCTCAGGGTGGACTGCACCGTCTTTCGGTTCCTTAGGCAACTGCAGAGAGAAGAGGCAGCTCCGAGAGGGCCCTGGTGCCTGGTGGAACTAGAACTGCCTGGACAAGGCAGGAGCAGCAAACGGTGTGTGGCAGGCGCCACCTCGTGAGTACTGTGCAGACTGCATGCCACGGAGCAGGGCAGTCCTTCACGCAAGCGTCGAATCCCGGCGGCGCCTTAGCCACTGTCCAGGGTGCTGGGGCACTCCGAGGACGAGGCAGAGTCCTTGCCCCACTAGAGCAATGGAAAGGCATTCAAGTGAATGCCCGGCGACAGAAGGAGTTGTAAATGTGTACAAGAGGCTAATAACCAAGCCTGGGGGGATTCTAGGTGTGCTAAACCCACTTTTGATTTACAAGTAGTAAGGTGCCAGGTGAGAGGCAGCACGGCAAGCTCCCTGAACCGCAGGCGGGTCCAAAGGGGAGGCAGGGAGGCCGGAGTGGATTGGTGGGTGGGGTGTTGGTAGGCTGGATCAGCTTTGCCTTGGCCTCAAGGCTCAGAGAGTAGATCCTAAAGACTGCCTCATCTGTGGTCCTGGCAGGCATCTATCTCATCCCGATCTCCTGGGAAGCCACCTCATCGCCCAGGTGAACCACCCAGAGGCCAGTCAGGGACAGAGGAAACAGCATGGTGGGTCACGTCCATTGGCATAAAACTGTAGTACTTGAGACTTAGTACCACTGGAGGGCATATAGTACACTGGAGGGAGAAGGTGTGAACTTAGAGTAAATTACAAAGATCAAAACAGAACCAAGAGTGAATGAACTTCTACATATTGGAATTGATAACTTTTTTTTTTTAGTTTATTTCATTAGCATTAAATCCATGTGGCTTCTAATCACGGTGTCTAAAATAGTTTTTAAGTTCTGACTTTATAGAAATAAAACAATTATCCTGCTAAAAAGGAAAATTTATTAAGAATGTAATAACACAAAACACTTCTTATGATAATGGATAAAGAAAAAGAGCAGGATACCAAATAGGGTGTATCTTATGGTCTCAGCTGTGTCAGAAAAATCTATGCAGGTTTTTTAAAAAGGCTGGGAGGAACTGTGCCAAAAATATCAACAGTGCTTGAATTCGGGTGGTGGAACTTCTTTCGGTTTTCTCTATTTCTAGATTTTCTTTAATGAGCTTCTATGCATTTTATAATTTAAAAAATAATTTAAAGAGAGCACATTTAAAAGGCACATTAGTTATGTATGTGAAATATGCATACAAAGATGCATGTGTATCTAGTGGTTATTAGTTAAAATTGCCCTGACAACTTCTGTTATGACTTTAGAGACCCAGCAGCACATGGAAGGCAGTGGTGGGCAATGCTCGTCTCAGGGGCCACAGACACAGGCCAGGCCCTCGCCCTTGCCTTGTGGGCAAAGTTCAGGAGGCAAGGAGGACCCTCCGGCACCCTCCACCTGTGTTCACACAGGTAAACACTTCCCAACCTGACTTGTGGGGAAGGAGGCCTGTCTGAAGTCACAGAAAGCCCGGATGGTGGCATGTTTTTAAAGAAACTGAGTTCTAGGACACTGTAATATTTTCAGCTTCCAGAACAATGTTGGATTTTTGTACTGACATGTCTCTAGATGCTCACAGTCATGCAGTGTCCTGGAACTCAGTTTTGGTACCAGAATCACTTGGGAGCTTGTTCCCATGCAGAGTTCCAGTCCCTAATTGCAGAAATTAGAATTTCTGGGCCTGTGCCTGGGAAGCTGCTTTTTTACCAGGTCTCGAGGTAGTTCTTACACAGTCTGAAGCCCAGCACTGCACAATGATTCTTGACCAAGACCGTACATTAGAGTCACCTGGAGAGCTTTAATTACTCCAAGTGACTGGGAGCCGAGGCCCGGGTTTGCTCCCCAGATTCCAGTGTGCATGTAAGGGCCCAAAGCCACTGGTCTCAGGCACTGGTTTTCAGACATGTTTTTCACCAGAAACACAAGGAGGGTTGTTAAAACACAGAGTGCCGGGCCCCAGGCCCTGAATGTTGGATTCAGGAGGTCTGGGTGGGACTCGATAATGTGCATTTCCAACAGGTGCCCAGGCACTGCTGGGGAGCACGGGAACCACACTTTGGGAATTACTGTTCTAGAATAAAGCCTTCAGCCCCCAGGAGGAGACACAGCCTTGCAGACAGGCAAGCAGGACGAGACAGGTTCTGTCCCCATCCCCCAGCTTCTGGCTCCCCAGGCCCCTGCCCTGCGGGTGTGAGCAGAGGGTGGGGAAGGGATGCAGCCACCCTAGCGGAGGACAGGTCTGTAGAACGTACCTCCCAGTAGACCGCATCATCAAAGCAGTTCTCGTCAGAAGGTTGTCCCCAGATTGGCAATTTCAAAATGAGCCCTAGAGGCAGGTGGGGGTCCCAAGAGGTCAGGCACTACTTCCTCTTTGTCTGCCCAGCCCCTCCCTCAGCTGGCGAAATCCCCCAGCCCCATGCTCACAAGTGCAGAGACAAAGGGCTCCTGGGAGCTCCTAGTTGGCCTCTGGTACACCCGGCCCTCCACCCTCAGAGCCCCGCAGTGTCCCCACCTGTGGCCCGGCCACTCCCACTCACCCACGAAGAGGCCACCCACCAGGGCCATGGCCAGGGACACAAAGATGCCAGCAGCTTGGAACTTGCCCTGCATGCGTGAGGTCCAGTTAGGCTTGAAACCTTTTGATCCAGAGGTATGGACAAGCCTGGGGTAAAGACAGGGGGGGCAGGTCAGGGCTCCACAGAAAGGGCAAGTAACCATTTGCTGCCACCCCACAAATGTGAGTAGACAGCAAGGTGAAATAAACCCTGGGCCTCAGCCTTCCCACCTGCAAAATGGGGGCGTTGGGCGAGCCAGTAGTTGCCCAGGCTCTTGCGGAAGGACAGGGGTGAGGAGAGGCCCGTGAAGCAGTGGCCAAGACTGGGAAAGGCAGGGGATAGAGACACAGTCTGGGCCCCCAGGGGAGCAGTAGGAAGGAGGAATGAGAAGGAAGGAGGGCGCTCAGTCCCCCCGCAGCTACTACACACTCACCCGTCCTGTCCATACACCTCGCTGCTGGTGTAGGTCGCTGTCACAGCACCCACAATGCCACCTATGATGCCAGGAATGCCGTGCAGGTTGTGAATGCCACATGTGTCCTGGATCCGCAGCCGGGACTCCAGGAATGGCTGGAGAGGGGTGATGGGTGCTGCTCAGTCCAGGGGAGAGGGGTGTGGGGAGGCCAGGGTTCTGAGGCCCCCAATACACAGAGACCCACCATTCTCCAGGGCCATCCCCTCCCTAGGGACCCCCGCCCACCCACTGTCGGGAACACAGATACCCCAGCATGCTCCAGCTCCCAGCCCCTTGCCTGGAAGCCTCACCGTCAGGTACACAAAACCCAGGGTGGAGATGATGCCGCAGATGAAGCCGACAATGAGGGAGCCGTAAGGCATGAGCATCATCTCTGCGGCAGTCCCCACGGCCACCCCTCCCGCGAGCGTGGCATTCTGGATGTGCACCTGGGTGGGGTGGGCAGAGGGGGCAAGGGCTCAGTCCTCTCCCCGAGCACCAGCCTGGAGGAGCTGACCCACGGTGTGGGAGCCAGGGATGGCTCCAGCCTGGACCAGTGTTCTCTGCACATGTGCCACACCAGCAGTCTGGGCATTTCCCATGTGCACACATCAGTGTACTTGTGTCCACACCAGTGAGCCCTGTTGGCACACCTGCATGTTCCCTTTATATCAGTGCCACACACACCTGTGTGCCCAGGTTTGCAAGTCTGATGTTCACGTGCTGATGTCAGGGGCCTGTGGGGCCTATACATGCACACATGCCCAAGACAGAGTCTGGGGGCCTGCACGAGCACCGGTGGGCTCTCCGAGGGCCACCTGCACCAGCTACCGCTATGCATTGCATCTCCACAACACACCCAGGACGTAAGTGCAGTTATCTTTTGATGTTTGCAGATGAGGAAATGGAGATGTGGGGAAGTTAAATGACTTGTTGAAGCCTCCACAGCCTAGCAAAGGGCAGAAAGGTGTCTTGATCCAAGTCTGTGCTTAGCCGGAGCCCCTGACCTTGACCCTATCCCATGTCCCTCCCTGAACGTGTGCCCTTGTCAGTGGGGCTGGTTCTCTGCTCTCTGGTGCCTGAGTCCACACCTCTCTGCTCGGTGGCTGTCCGGTGCGTCCGGGGGCTCCTGGCAGTGTCTCAGCACACATAAGCCCATGTCAGGAAGCTAGTGCCAGCCTAGGTGACCGAGAGGTGGACTTCCTTCCAGAGAAAAATCTACTAACACCCTTGGGGCTTGGACCCTTCCACTAGTCTCAGCCAGCGTGGACACTGTGCAACACCATATCCCCACAAAGCTCCCCAGCAGAGTGTATAAAGCATCAGAGGGGCTCCCCCTCTGAGTGTGGGGGGGTGGGGCAGCTGAGGGAGCTTTAGGAAAACAGAGGGCCAGTGTCTGGAGGATCAGAAGCCCGGCAGAGAGAAGGTGCCCCCAGTAGCCTTGCTGGGCAAGTCTGATGTGGGGCGCAGCCCAGAGCAGCTGTCCGCACCCCAAGCTGTGGGGAGGAGAATGGAGAAGAGGGGCCAGCTCATCAGTGCAACAGAACCTCCAGGAATCTGGTCTGGGCTGTGCTCAAAAACAGCTATGTAATGGGGACAAATCACTTCTCCCCGAGCCTCAGTTTCTCCATCAGCAAGATGGGTGTGACAGCCCTGTTAGCAGGACATGCCGATCGGTGCCCACACCTCCCCAAGGGCTCCCCACCGCTCACCATATCCAGCTTGCCCTTCTTGTGCAGGGCACTGGACAGGGCCACCGAGGTGAGCACGCAGGCTGCCAAGGAGCAGTAGGTGTTGATGGCAGCTCGGTGCTGGGCATCTCCGTGGTTGGACACAGCTGAGTTGAAGCTGGGCCAGTACATCCACAGGAAGAGGGAGCCTGGCCGGACCAGAGAGGCCCAGTGGGCCCAGGAGAGGCAGCATTAGGTGGGCCCAACAGAGCTCAGACCGACTTCCTGCCCTTCAGCTCCTGAGATGCCAAATGGCTCACAGGCACGGCTGTGTTCCGCCCCTGCAGCTTCACTGATGCTGGGGGCTCCTCCCAGAAGGCCCTTCCCGCCTCACTGACCAGCTAACTCCCACTCAGCTCCCATTCCACTCCAGGAAGTCCACCCTGACCCCATCCATAGCTGGGCTACAGGCCTCCCACCTTGTCCCACCTCCACTGCAGGGAGATGACCCGGTGACACTGCCACCTCTTCACTACCCTGTTAGAGCTCCTTGAAGGCAGGGCTGGGCTTTAAAAGACCAGAGTGGGTGGTGGACATGCCCGCTCTGGGTAAAGGGGCACAGCAGGTGGAGGTGCACCTTGCCTAGCCCAGGGGTGGGGTCACTGCTTCCTGGTTACCACTGGGTCTGCCCCGGGGGCATCCTACAGAAAACACAGGAATGACGACTTCTTCTAGCTCCAGGGGGGAGGGGGCCAAGCATCTGGGATTCTGGAATTGTCTGCAGGCAGCCACCCTCTGCCCTTTCCCCACAGGGAACTGGTAGCCCCCGCAGACCACATGGGGGTCGCTGTGGCCTGCACTCACGGCGACCTCCCCCACCAGGGCGGCCCTCGGGCAGAGGGCAGCTCTCACCAATCATGGCAAACAGGTCCGAGTAGTACACAGAGCTCTCCCTCTCCTTGCTCTGATAGAGGTTGGGTCGGTAGAGGATCCAGGTCACTGTGAGCCCAAAGTAGGCGCCGAATGTGTGGATGGTCATAGAGCCACCTGCATCCTTCACCTGGGGTACAGGAGGCTTGTCAGGTTGACGCCTTCTCTCCCTCCCTCCTCATAGCATTACCCCCACCGCGCGTGCGCACACACACACACACACACACACACACACACACACACACACACACACACACACACACACACTGGACCCAGCTGTCTCTGACTCTGAGCTGCAGAATGGAGACCAATCAACTGGGGTACAGGAGGCTTGTCAGGTTGACGCCTTCTCTCCCTCCCTCCTCATAGCATTACCCCCACCGCGCGTGCACACACACACACACACACACACACACACACACACACACTGGACCCAGCTGTCTCTGACTCTGAGCTGCAGAATGGAGACCAATCAACTGGGTAGGTGGGAAAATAGGGATCCCTGAATCCAGGCTGTAAGCCTGTCGGCAAAATGCCAGAGCATCCTCACTCAACAGATGAGATTGTGCCCAGATGGGAAAGCCCAGGCTTCGCGAGGGACTTGCTCAGTCACACAGCTGGAAGAGGTGAAGAGTGGCTGGAACCCGGGTGACCATGCACCGGGTTGGTCACCCACTAGCTTCCACCTTATCTTAATTTCTGGGAACTCCTTCCTGCCCTCTGGTCTCCCCTCTCCACATTTCCTTTTATAAAACCGTGCCTGGACCAATTCTACCCCATCCAGCCTGCCATTACACATCTCCCCCGCAACCTGTCACACCCCTTGCCCTTTAACCTCCCAGCTAACCTCCCTGTCCGTCCCACCCCCAACCCTCATCTCCCTTGTGCCCCAAGGTCAGAGCAGGCGGAGCTGGCCCCCGCCACCCACCCTGAGCCCCCTGGCCCACCCCACCCCATGCCTCTGGACTTCTTCAGATCTCAAGTTCCTCATTCATGATGTGGGGGAGATCGTAGTGACAGGGCTGTCCTGAGAATTAAACTGGATAACTTGTGTCAAGTCCCTGACCATGCCTGGCACCCAACAGGTGCTTGATGGGTTTAAACCTCTTCCCCTGCCCCCTCCCCTCTTTTCAGCCCCCTCTTCCTCCCCACTCTGGACCAACCCCAGAGGAAATTGCGGTCAGAATCACAGACGCCCCCGCTCAGTGTAGATGGGGAACCCCCACCAGACAGTGGAGTGTGGTGTCCAAGGTCACAGAGCTAGTTGTGGAGTTGCTGCCAGAGCTGGGTTTCCTGACTCCCAGGCTGGTGGGTGCCTCTGCTAGCTGTATGATCTTGGGTGAGTCCCTTAACCTCTGGGTCCCAGCCTTCTTATCTATAGAACGGAGGTGATAATCGGGCCTATTCTCAGGTCTGAGGGTTAAATGAGATCACCCAGAGGAAGCATTGAGAGCAGGTGCAGGGTCCAGCCAGGGGCAAGAGCTGCTTACACGTTCAACAGTGATTATTGTATCTGAACTTGGCCCAAAGAGAGGACAGAAGACTGCCACGCATTAGAAGAATTTCTGCGTTAGATCAGGGAGAGTTGGGGGGGGTGGTGGTCCAAGGAACTCTTAACTAACACCCAAGATCCTACTTCCTCAGCCTATGTCTGGTTTCATCCACTGGCCCCTCTGTCTACCCCGTCACCTAGCCTCACTTCTTTCTTTCCCACATTCCCACCCCAGCCAATCTCCAAAGCCTGCTTATTCACCTTCTTATTTTTCCTCAAGCACCCACTGTCCTCCCTGTGCACTGGCCCAGGTCCAGCCCCTTACGTCTCACCAGGGCGACCAGGACAGACTCTCTACTGGGCTTCCTGCCTCCAGTTCTTCCCCTCACCACAGCCTAAGTGACATTTCCATTACATGTGTCTGACCATGCCACACCCCTGCCTAAAACCTCCCATAGCCCCCACTACCCTCATGCTAAAGTGGAATGTGGGGAGGAGAATGAAGAAGAGGGGCCAGCTCATCAGGAACTTCAACACCCTCTCCAGGAATCTTGATGATCCGTGAGCCACCCCTCCCCTGCCCCCCATAGCCTCTCCAAAACCCACCACCTCTCCAGCCAGGTGGAACCACTGGAGGCCTGTCCCCAGGGGCCTCCCTCCAGGCCTTTGCTCTGGCTGTTCCCTCAGCCTCACTGCTTTGCCTGGTGGTGATCTCCTTGACTTCTAACTTTGATGTCTCTTCTTCCAGGAAGCCCCCCTAACCTGCCTGCTGGCCACCGGGCCCTTGAACTCACTCCTTATTACACAGCATGATCACCATCTATTGACTTCCTGGCTCCCTCACTGGGTTGTGAGCAGTCTAAGCCAGAGTCCTGCCCCCTCTGTACCCCAGTGCCTGGAGCATTTCCTGACATGCGTCAGACTTTGAAATCCATTCACTTGGCAAACATCTGTTGAGCACTTATTAGGCATTGGGCTAGGTGCTGGGCATAGAGTTGGTCCAGACAGATAAGGTTTCCTGCCTTGAAGAAGGTTTCCTGCTATGAAGAAGAAAACAAACCAAGGTGATGTGAGAGCTGTGACTGTCACACTGGGAGGGGAGGGGATAGGGAGAAAGCAATACTGGGTAGGAGAATCTGGGAGGGCCTCTGTGAAGAGGTGATATTCCAGCTGAGACTTCAATAATGTAAAGGACTGAGGGACAAGCAATCCAGGTAAAAGGAACAGCAAGTGCAAAGGCCCTGAGGTAAGCCCAAGCTTGGTGTGTTTGAGCAGAAGGCAGGGTATGGCCAAAGCACAGAGAGATGGGGAGAGAGTAGATGGTAAGTGTGGAGAAAAAGGCTGCTGAGGCCAGAACATGTGAGGACTTATAACAAGACTGGATTTTATTTGAAGTGAAATTTAAGAACTCCTTGAGGGTTTCATAAGGGAAACGGTCTTATATGCTGGTGAAGACTGGCCTGAGGTGGTGAGTGGGGCAAGGATGAAGGTAGGGGGATGAGTCAGGAGGAAGAGATATAGTGGCTTCGACTAGTTTGGCCACTGAAAAAAATGACAAAATGAGTGATTAGATGTAGGGTGGCCTTTAAAAGCAATTGTGGTAGGAGATTCCCAGCAGTGTCCAAATGTAGAAGAGTTGGGAGCTAAGTAATGGGTAGGGTCCCTGAATGAACCTCACCCCTGCCAAGGCACCAAAGAAGTGTCTGAGCTTGAGTCAGAGGCCTAAGGTGTCCCTTATCTGAGTCATTGAATTGGTCAATCCTGGGGGCATTATTTCTGCCATAGTCCTTGTGAATGGCACTTATGAGTGGTACAGTGTACAACCTGTGCAGCTGCACATGTCCACTTTGTCCACTCCCTTTGGGTCCTTCCTTATAGATGTGCCCACTGAATACACTGGGTCCTTTTCTTGCTAGGGAAATCTAGGAATGTGGTGTGTGTGCAAGAGTATGTGCAGTGACATTCCACTTTTTCCATTTGATGGGCAGGAAAGAGAAAGGAAGGAGAAAACTAACATATGCTCTGTCCAGGTACTGGGCTGCTTTGCTAGGTAGACTATCATTCCTGGCCAATGAATGTCATTGCTCCCACTTTAGATACAAGGTAACTGAGATTCAGAAGGTTAAGTGATGTGCCAGGTTGACCTGAATCCAGCTGGCAGGTCACCCTAGGCCTCTCTTTCTCTGTCCCCCTGTGGTCTCCCCAAGTGTCCCCTTCCCTCATCCCCATTTGGAGCCCTGCTCACCTCCAGCAGGCTGAGGAGAATGAACTCATTCACTGAGAAGAGGGTCACTTGGAAGAGAGTCATGATGAGCAGCTGGACAGGGCTGACTTTGCCCAGAATTGCCCCAAAGGCCACACAGACAGAGCCCACGCAGAAGTCCGCATTGATGAGGCTGTGGAAAGGGGTCGGGGAGGAGCTGAGGCAACAGCAAGAAGCGGCACTCCAAGCCCTGGGTTCGAATCGGGACTGGTTGTCTGTGGATTTGGGCTTGTGGCTTAATCTTTCCAAGCTGCAGTTTCGTCATCTGTGGCAATGGGCACATAACATCTTAGAGCTACTCCAAGAAGTAAAAGAACACGCCAAGTGTCTGGCACACCAGGGGCACATGCTAGATGCCACACCCTTCCTCTGCAGCTCCCATCTCAGGCCCCCAACCTTGTAAGCTGCTTGTGCTCAAGGCACCCAGGTGGTCTGGCTGCTGTTGTTGAACATGCCCCGTATTTGGAGCCTTGCCCTGTGCCCCATCTTCTACCTGCCCTTCCTATCTGCCTTTCTTGTTGCCTCCTCTTTCAGGAAGTCTTCCCGATTCCTCCAACCAGATGTGGCCTCTTTCTCTAGACCCTTATCTCTTGGTCTACATACTTTTCTCCTGCTGGCTGCCAGGCCTTGCTTGGGTTTGAACTATTGTGACCTGCTCACCTTATCTGGGAGAAAGGATCTATGTCCAGGAAGACAGAGAGGCTTTCCTGCAGGAGGTAGAGGGCTGGGGGCTTGGGGGAGGGAGAGGGCAGAAAGCCTAACAGAGAGACTGGAGGCAGAGGAGCACACAGGCCCTCCTTAAGTCTGGGCCCTGAAAGCCCAGCAGAGGGCTGGTGGAAAGGCAGACAGACAGGTGGACGGCATGTGGCCACGGTAGGCCCGGTTCCGTCCACATGCCTGCTGCCTAACCCAGGCCTCCTTATGCCCTGCCAGCAGCAGAACTGCCCCGGATTCCCAGGCAGGCCCTCAGTGTAGCTTTCCCACACCGAGTCATCAGAATTGTGATTTGGGGTGGGTGTGGGGACAATAGGGGCCACTTCCTCAAGCCAGTCACAGATGGAGGAGGTTCCCCGCCCCTGCTCAGGAGGGAGTACATGCGGGTGTTTATCAGGAGGTGAGAGGAAGCCAGCTGATTATAGGGCAGAATGGGGGCAGGGCCCTGTTCCATCAGGGTCCCTCCCAAGGCAGAAGGCGATCGCTGGAATGTCTGCTCACCATGAGTCTTGCTCGCTGCCCCCCAGGGCCTAGTGGTGGGCTGAAAGAATGATGGCAGTTACTAAGTGCCAGGCACTGAAGTAAGTACCTGCTCAGCACTGCACCTGCCCTCCTGTGCCACAGCTGAACCCTAGGGGACATGTCGTATTAGCCACATCACATAGATGGGAAAAGGACGGAGGCTTGGAGAGGCCAAGCTATTTGCCCGAGTTCCCATAACTGCAGCCAGAGGCCCATCTGACAGAGGCAACCATTAGGAAGGAATGAGAGGGGAGCAGAAAGGCCCACAGCTCCCGGGAAATGGAGAGCTGGACGTCACATCTCAGGAGAGCTCAGTGAAGCTCGGGTAGGTTCTGCAGAGGGGCACCACCCTAGAGTCGCAGGCGGGACCTGGAGGGCTCTGCCGCATGGGGAGGACAGAAGCCAGGAGAAGGCGCCGCGAGCTCAGGTCTGGGGATGACGTGCTCATCTCAGCCCCGGGCCCCAGAAATCGCCTGCAGCTCAGTTGCTGAGCATCAGTTCCCAAGTTGACTAACTTGCTGAATAACTGGCTCACCAAAAATTTAACTCACAAAGTGATAATAATTCACTTTGAAGATTTTAAAAAGTTGTGTACTCTTATTTCTTCATTTACCCATAGCTATGTTGCTGCAGTGGCCAATTAAATAAATATTTTATAGGTTCTTCATAGTTTGGGTCTGTGGCTTTGGGAATGGGAATTTCTTGTGCATTTTGAACTGCAGAGTGATATGTATGCATGTCAAGGGTTTTATATACAAAAAGACTGATTTATTGGTTCCAGTGTATTTTCTATCTAGTCAGCTACCTTTCCTGATTCTGTTAGTTCATGCACTCAGTAAGTGAATTAGTTTTATTAATATGGCGTGAATAAATCAATATTTTGCAAATATTTGGCATATGTTTTAAATTTCGCTGGGGCGGGAGGAGGGGCGCTAGGCTGGTGATACCTGGTTGGTGCCCTGTATGTGACAGAAGGGATTTGTATTTGAACCGTAGTTTTTTTTTACCAGTTTGCCTGTAAACCCTTTCTGCGGATTTGCTTTCCCAGCAGGCTAACGAGGGCTCGTTTTCACACTCGCCCCCTCCCGCCGGCCCCGCCCTCCTCCCGCCGGCCCCGCCCCCGCCCCGTCGCCCCGCCCAGTGCGCCCAGCTCACTTCTCCACGCCGATTAGAATGTAGCCTTGATGGAAGGAGTGGAACCAACCCTGCATGAGCAGCGCCCACTGGATGCCGAAGGCCGCCAGCAGGAAGTTGAAGCCCACGGAGCTGTACCCGTAGCGCTGCAGGAAGGTCATGAGGAAGCCGAAGCCCACGAAGATCATCACGTGCACGTCCTGGAAACCTGAGGCAGAGCGCAGCAGGTGGCTGGGCGGCCTTCCGAGGGCCCGCCACGGTCCTGGCTGTAGGCCAGCAGGGCCCGGCGCCGCGCCTGCCCTCCCTGCCACCGGCCCGGCTGGGGCAGCCCCCAAGGCCCGCCCTCGCGTCTCCGCCTGCGGGTCCCGGGGCCAGGCGCAGTCGGGAATGGCTCCGCTGCAGGTAGAACGGCCACTACCCCGCCTTGTCCTAAGGCCGCTGGGGCGGGAGGAGGGGCGCTAGGCTGGTGGGACGGAGGTGAGCCGGCACTTTAAGGCGGGAGCACCCCTTCTGGCGTTGGCGCTCTCCGTCTCCACCCTCATCCCTGGGTGGGTGTGGCGTCTGAGCATCAGAAATTGGGGCCAGAGTGTGGATCACACACAGGGTCTAGAACCCAGGCCTTCTGTGGCCTTGTGCCCTCAACTCCACTCCGTTACTGGGGAGAAGTTGGTCTCATCTGGCCTCGGAGCCCCTTGACTGGCCAAGCACATCACTTGATCCCCTGAGGAGCATCTCCACCTGCACCCCCCATCCCCACACCCCAGCACGTACACTTCCCAGCATCACTGAGACCTGAATTTGGACCCCAGTCCCTCCACATGCTGGGGAGATGGCTGGAGTCACCTAATGACTGGAGTCACTAGGTCTCAGCGCCTCAGCTTTCTCAGCAGTAAAATTAAAGGGATAGATGAGAGTGATCTTACCTGTCCCCCCAGTGCTAACATTACATGGTTCTAGGGTGCCAGGAAATAACAGAAGGCAAAGAGTTCTGAGAGGCAGAGGCAGTTACAAATTATAAGACACTAAAATGAACTATAGGTGTCGCAGGACACCTCTAAGGAGGCCAGATCTAAGGGCTCCCACTGGCCAAATCTGGGACAATGGAGCTCCAAGATCATCATGTATTCTAAGCATTAACACCATGTAAAAAATAGGGACTCACGCTAGGTAAGTAAATAAATGAGACAGGCAGGAGAGCTCCTGCCTACAGCAGAATGCCAAGGGACGGCTTAAATGTAGATGAGTGCTGAAGTTGGAAAAAAAACATAATTCTCACAGTAAAGATTCCATCAGTGGAAAATCCAAGAAGTTTTTATGCAAAGCAGTGTATTTGCATTATCTTAAGGAGTCTCCCTATTGACTGCTTACTGAGTTGTAAGGGAGGGGAAAAAAAAACACCCAGTAAGCATACATTGGAGGAATTGCATGTCCTGACTCATGACCCGAATTAACATCACCAGTGAGGGACAGATGGACACCATGGGCCTTCAGATGTACTACTCTGAAAAGGACATACCATTTTTATGGTATTCCAGCCGAGAATGCGTAGTCCCAATCTAATCATGAGGAAACAAGCACAAAATGACTTAACAATCTATTAGAAAGGAGTGAGGCTGTATTATTGAAAGCTATCAATGTCATAAAAGACAAGGCTGTAGAAAATGTTGCAGGTTAAAAGAGGCTAAGGAGATACGCTAGGTAAATTCGAAACCTAACTCTAGACTGGATTCTGGGTTTGTTGGGTAGAATGAGAGAGAGATAAAGGTAATTCTTAGGTCAATTAGCAACATTAGAAGTCGTATGTTATGTTAAAGAATTGTACAATGTAAATGTATGAAATTGAGTACTGTGGCTATGGAAGAGAAAACCTCTATTTTTAGGAATTATATTGGTGTAAATTATTTCCAGTTAAAAAGTTAAAAATAAAGCAGGGAGTTGAGGGGGTCTTCAGGGCCTGCCCTGCCCGCCTGCCTCCCCAACTCTGACTTTTCTGTGCCCCGGCTGCACCAGCCTCCCTGTGTTTCTTGGTCCCTTGCCAGGATCTTTGCCTGTGGCCTTCCTTCCGCCTAGGATGCTGTTCCTGTGGGATGGCCAACTTCCCTTCCTGCAGATCTCAGCCAAGTGTCACCTCATCACAGACACCCTCCTGACTGCCCAGGTAAGGTCATTTCCCTCCCTCACAGCACCTTCTTCTTTCTTTTCTAGTTCTTACTACAGCTTGCAGTTTGGCTTGCTTGTCCAGCCCACGAGACTGTATAAAACCCGAGAAGGCAGGGCCGTGCCTGTCTGCTTATGCTGGTGTTGCCCGGCACCTACAAGCATGCCTAGGTAGACCCTCAGTCAATGTCCATGAATGGATGGATGCCTGTTGCTCTCAGCTCAGCAGCACCCAGGTAGCCCCAGGTGAGATGCCGTGGTCAGGTGAGGCTACAGCCCCTCTCTAGTCCAACACCTCCTACCCACAGGACGGATAGGCCCTGGCACCCCCTGCAGCCTGGCCAAGGCTCTGCACCCCCTTGAAGCTTCCTGAGGCCCAGGCCACAGCCATAGGCCCCTTGGCCAGCAGCAACCTGGAGGAGCCTGGGAGGAGCCCTGACACTGCAGGGGAGGGGTGGGGGCGCACCAGCCAATGCCAGCCAATGCGAGACGGCTGTGGATCTCACCCTAGGATGGTGCTCTGAGCTCAGAGTTTCTGCCTGGAGAAGACTTGTGCAAATTTACACAAACAGCAGCTCTGCTTAGGTTTCACGATGTGCACAGGCGATTTCATGCATTATCGTGTTTCATGGTTTATCACATTCTCAGCAGTTGTGGGGGAAACTGAGCTAATGTATGTAGAGCCCCATACATGTTATTCTTGGGAGAACTGAGGGGTGACAGACTGGAGGAGAGGTGTGAAAGAGGGAGGTGACACATTCTGACTACAATTCCAAAAGCAGGCAGGGGATTTGGCAGGAGGGCAGGGCTGTTGCTAAACACAAGGAAGTGGGAAGAGGCTTCCGGGGTGGGAGGGGTGCTGGGTCTGGTGCTGGCTGTGGGAGGTAGAGGTGATCATGGGGTGGGGTGCTGGTGAAGGTTGGGCAGGGCAGCTTGGGAGGATTGGAGCCGGGCTCTGAGATGGTGCAGGACTGCTGTGAGTGGAAATGTGGGGTGTATGAGGGGGAGACAGTAGCAGACAACTGGCCTGCCTTGAAGCTAGTGGACCAGACAAGAGTGGTACTGACAGGCAGGTGGGAGCGTCCCTGGGAAAAGGCAGCATTGCAGAAGGGGGGGCCTTTCAAAGAGAGGGGTGTCAGCTGTTTGGTGGCATAGAGGACAAACCAAAAAGTCGGCAGGGGCAAACCAAAAAGACTGGGGGCCCCAACTTTGGGGGCATCTGCAGCTCAGAGCTCCCTGCACTTTTCCTGGGCCCATGAGCAGGAGCAGAGGTCACCAGTTCTCTGTCCTGAGAGACTCCGGGGGTCCTGACCTCTCCCTTGTCCCTCTCTGGGGCGTCTCTTTCCTCTCCTGGCCCTCAGGCACACAGACGCTGGTTTCCCTCCCCTTGGGCACCTCCCCGATTCATTCCCTTGGTCTCTTGCTCTTTATCTCCCAGCTGGTCCTTGTTTAGAACCAAAACGTACCAGTTTATTAACTTATGTTTCATGATGTTTGGGGCTACTTAAAATACCTTTAATAGTAATGGTTTAAAGGTCCAAACTGTGTGACCTTCAGCAAGGACATAATGTCTCTGATCTGCAGTATCTTTTTCTGTGAATTGGGGTACAGGAACAATGCTCAGGTGGTGCCCACCCCGAGGTTTGCGGTGCAGATTTAATGAGGTGATGCAGCCGCAGCCCTGGGCATAGGCCTGGCTCTTTAGCAATTGCTCAATCCCATTAACTACTACTTCCCTCTCTTTCAGGACATCAGCTGCTTTCCATGGGGTTGCCAATTTGCTGAGGGCCAGTGGAAGTTGGTGAGACACCACCTTCCTCCCCCTTTTTTCCCCAGCCTGGGGTGACTCAAGCAGCCCAGCCCAAGACCTGATGTCTCAACTGGGAGGTCCCTGATGGGGTGCAGCTGGCATGCTTCCTCTCAGCCCCGAGAGCTGCCACAAGGGGGAGCCAGTACGCATCTGTTCTCACTCTCCCCTTCATTCCCTCCCCAGCTCATTTTCCTCCTAGGAGGGGTCCCTAACCAAGCCTGCTGGATCTCCAAAATTTCCGAAATCGGAGGCCAAGCTTTCCCGTGCCCGTGGGCCATGGCAGCCCCCTCCCCTCTGTTCCATGACACAGCGTGGTGCCCTGCAGTGGCCTGGGTACGACCCCCTTCCTTTTCTCCTTTGGCCGCCTCAGCTGACACTGTTCTCTTTGAGGCCTGCTGGCCAGTCCCTGAATTCCCCAAGGCTCTGTGCTGCCTCTCCCACACCTCAGAGCCGATGATCCCATCACTGCACAGTCTCCTGGGCAGATGGTCAGGGGGTGAGAGCCAGACCCGGGAGTGCAGAGACCCTGGACAGCAGGTGCGCTGGGGCCACTGACTGGCTGCGGGCGTGGGCGAATCTCACCTCCATTTCTGAACCACAAGGATGGAAATAGGTAGTACCCTGCCCAGCAGGGCGTGCAAAGAGCGAGCCCTTGAAAGGGAGAAGAGCAGAAGGGAACTTAAGTGCTATAACAAGTAAAACTAAATATTCAGGGGGACGTTCCTTGGCCACACCACTAAACGGATGCGGAGCCTCCGCTGAAACACCGTCTGTGGCCGAGCACTCACTCCCCTCTGAGGAAGCTCCCAGGCCAGGCCGTGAGGTGTGCCCTCCCGCACACCTGCCGTCTTCAGTCTTCCTGGAGAGCCTGTACGTCAGACATCGTCCCCACTTTACAGATAAGCACACGGGGGCTCGGGTGCTTAGGGAGCTGGCTCACTCCATCCAGTGATGGACCCAGATCTGGTTAATTCCAAAGTGACACTGCCCTCTGCTGGTGGGAAAGCATGTCCTTTATGAAACGGAGCCAAATCTGAGATGGAGGTCCCCGGGCGCGCGGGCGAGCCTGGCCGCCCTGGCTTCAGTAAACAGGCCTTTGGGCGTCTGGAAGTCTGGCCCCGTCTTCTCTGGGTCACCCCCTGGAAATGTGTCCTGACTTTCCAGGAGCCTCAGGAGCACAGGCTCTGATGGCTCCTCCCCAGGGAACCTCTCCCAGACACTGTCTGTGGGCGCTCAGGCCCTGGAGAACCCGTCCACGAGGAAGCTGGCTCTATGCCTGCTGCCTGCCAGAGGCCCATGCCTGGGGGGCTATCCTTCAGCCCTCCTGTGCTCTGGCCTGAGCCAGCTGGAGCTGGACTCCTCTGGAAACCAGAGATGCCCAGCAGGCCCCACTAATCCCCTGGGCGGGGATGAGGCCCGCAGAGGTGCTGATGGCCCGGAGCCAGCAAGCCAGAAGGTACTGCAAAGGCGGGCCCAGACCCCACACCCCTGCTGCCCAGGACCCCAGGCCTGGTGCCCGCCTGGGCCAGAAGGACACGTGCCCTCTTGCCCCTAGCCACAGCCACCTGGGCCCAGTGGACCTGAAGAGGGTAGGGCAGGGCAGGAGGGGAAAGGTGAGGCCAAAGGGGCAGAGTGGCCCCAGAGCGCCGGCTCAGACCCTGGCTCTCCGGCTTCCTGGCCGAGTGACCTTGGCAGCCTCCCCTCTCCGGCCTTAGAGTCCCTGCCTGTAGAATAGGAGCCATCGCAGTGCCTTCCTCCCGGGGCAGCGGTGATGACCAAGGGAAAGAAGGCCCATTTGGCTTGAGCCACTGCCACTGTGTCCCGCCCTTGCCAGGGGTCCTGAAGCTAAGGTTCTCTGCTCACACGCTTCTGCTCTGTCACTTCCTGCTCCCCAACACTCAGATGGGCAATGGCAGGAAAGACCCAAGGCCCCCCTGGGTGGCTGGGGATGTCTCACCCCCCTTAGAATCCTCCTACCCCACTCTTGGTCCACAGTGCGCCACTCACCCCGCCTCCCAGTACACTCTTTCCTTGGGTCCCTTTCTGCCTGGCCTCTCCCTTCCTCACCATCCCACTTGTTCCCAGGAGGCTGTCACAGATCTCTGCTGCCCAGACTTGACCCCACTCAGGCCTGGGGTGTCAGGGTGAACCTCTCTGCTTTCCATGAGTCTGAGCCCCCTGGGGCCGGAGACCAGGATATTCAACTTATTTGTCCAGAGGGGCTGTAAGCCCTGGTTTGCTGGGACAGTTACGGTTCATGCCTGTGTCCTGGCATATTACTGCTAGCACCGCTCTCCCACCCATTCACCCTCAAAATTGTCATTCAGTTGATAAATTATATGGTCACCCTGTAGATAAGTGGTTGTTAAGGGAATCAATGAAGATAAAGCCTGAAAGGTGGGTGGGTGGATATAGAGGGAATAGGGATAGGAGCTGGGGAGATGTGAGGACTGCACCCCTCGCTGGTGAGATCTGCACCCCTTACTGTAGGGTCTTGAGACCTTCCATTGCCCCGGCTCATCAAGGACCTATTAAAGCCCAAGGGAGTCCTCGCCCTTCATGCTGTACTGAGGGCCGGCTTTATGGTGAGAGATAAGCAAGAGCCAGAGTGAAGAACAGCAAAGGAGGGTCTCAAGCTTGTCTACCTCACCGTTTGCTGGGTCAGTCCCCCACCCCAGAGGGTAAAGATGGGCAATGTGAAGGGTGACTTTGGGGCCTAAATTCCAAGCCACAGCTGTCAACATGACTTAAAGTAATGGAGCCCTGAGTGGAGCCCAGTAGAGGCTGCGGTCTCTACCAGCACAGGGCACACCTCTCTTCCATCACCTCCCTTTTTCTAGGCACCATATTTCTACTAATGTGGCCCTGGATAGCCCTAGCTTTTTGGTAGCCTCTTAACATGGCTGGTTCCCACCCAGACTGCAACCCCCTGACTTTTTTTCATGGAGGCTGCTATCCTGAATGTCTGCAGTTATTTATTTGGATCTAAGTCAAATGTTATTTTTGGAGGTAGAGAATCCCATTACTGAGGTGGACAAGCTATGGAGGAAGCACCAGTGGCTGCTGAGATGAGCTTTAGAGCCTCTTCCAAAACAGCCCATGACTATGTGGGCACCAACAGTTAGGAAGATTGTCTGACTGCTGGTAGATGGCATGGATAACCTGAAAGAGTCCTGGGCTGGGGGTCTGGAGGGTGGGCTGAACTGAGTGACCTTGGGCCAGTTCTTACAACTCTGGAGTCCTAGGGCATCTGTGTTTATTCTCCTTTAGTAATCGTTCTCTGTAGATGACGTGACGATTCCGTGCCCAGCGCTGTGCCAGAGCTTTACCTGCACAGTCTCAGCCAGCCTCACCTCACCTCACCCCTGTAAGGGAGGTGCTATTATTATTATCCCCATTTGGGTCTAGTGGTTCCGAGGTCATGCTCTTAACCACAGTACCACGGATCCCAGAGAATTCAGGGGGGCTCTTTTTCCATCTCCTAGCAGACCAGCAAGCCATCCCTGCAGCCCTGGGCGTCAGACTGGTCCCCTTACTTGGAGAGTCCGGGCACAGTGGAGCCAGGGTCCCCCACTGGGTGGTGACTGGGATGGGACTCGGATCTTCGGAGGACATTAGGTAGGGCTCTCCAACGGGGAGCTGGGAGGCCTCTGATGGCACCTGGACTGCGCTCACCCTGGTGAGTTTTCCCAATTGCTTTTTCGCAGGGAAAAGGAGTTTGTGCACACCTGCCCATTTCTCAGGCGGGATCTGCAGACTGGCCAGCGCCCTAGGTGAGAGCGCTCGCGGTGGGGAGCCCAAGGGGCGGGTCAGGGCGCGTGGGGCATCTCCTCCTGATGCCTCCCTGCCCGCCTGTAGTTGGGCGGAGGCGCGGGGCCAGGCAGGGCCCTCGGCCAGCCGGGCACCGGCTCCCCTGTACCTCCCCGGACTTACTCGGGTAGCGATAGTAGAATTCGTTGTCGAGGTCGCTGGTGACGTTCCTGGACAGCTTGTCCTCCGTCCAGCGGGCGTCGGCGTCGGGCTGGTAGCGCACGAACACGCCGAAGAGGACCACCATGGCCACCTCCAGGAGCAGGCAGGTGGCCGGCAGCCGCCAGCGGAGGTTGGTGTTCCAGGCCATGCTGCGGCGGGCGCCGGGCCGGGCCGGGCGGGCAGCGGGCAGTCCGGGCGCTCGAGGCGGGACAGGCTTATAAGACGTGGGCAGGGGCGGGGCGGCCGCGGTCGGCGGCGGAACAGGGGTGCCGCCCGCGCGCCCGCCCAGCCGGCCAGGGGACCGCGGGCCCGGGGCTCGCGCCCCGCCCCAGGCCCCCGGAGCGCCCCGCGTCGGGAGGGACGGCGCCCCAAGCAGACGCCGAGGGCGCGGCGCGCAGGGACTCCGCGCGCCCCATCAGCTCCCCTCGGTTCCCGCGAACAGGGAGAACACGGCGGATCATTTGCTCCCACCGCGATGAAAAGAAGGGACTTCCCAAACATAAGTCATCAACGACTTCACCGTTACCAGCATCACCAGCATCCCCTTCTTTTTTTTATTACAAAATCCATACAGGATACATGAAAATCCATACAGGATATATCCATACAGGATCCAGGGACGCCTAACAACTAGACCAGGGAAACCTGGCGAGACCGGACAACCCAGCGCGACGTGGACCCCGGATACTGGCTGGACCAGAAAGAGGGTGACAGTGGGAAAACCGGCGAAATCCACACCAAGCCTGCAGTTTGGTTGACAGGGCTGTGCCATGCTAGCTTCTGGGTTGTGACAGATGCCCCCAGGTTATGTAAGATGTTTAGAGGAAAAAATGGGTGCAGGGTATACAAGGACTCTCTGTACTATGTTTGCGACTTTTATGTAAATCCAAAATTATTCCCAAAGAAAAAGAGATTGAGAAAAAAATATGCATGTTAAAAGATCATAGGAACATTTTAAGAGTTTTTCACAAGTTCATTGAGCTATGATCAGTAATTACACAATGGTTAGTGTGTGAGATCTTGACATGAGCTAACTATAGAATTTAAGTTAAGTCGATGCTTTGTCCATATTTTGTCAAAATTACTTTGATTTTCTAATTTTTCTTTTAAAAATTTTAATACAGGTGTATTGTAGAGATTTTGGAAAATATAGAAAAGCACAAAGAGAAACTAAAAACCACCTGTAATCGCACTATTTAGAGGCAACACTCCTGTAAGAAAGATTCATACTGTAATGTTGATTTATACTGCTTTATTCACTTAATATTTTGTAACCATCTTCCCATATTCTTCATCTTCTACATCATTCTAATGGCAGGATATGCCATGCTTTATCTAGCTGATCTCCTTGTGTTAGACAAGGAGGTTATTTTTATTTGTTTAGTGTTATAAATAACTGCCATGAACATCCAGCTACATACGTCTTTGCACAGGTTTTCATGAATTCCTAGAGGCTGAACTGTTTTGATACATACTGCTAGATGTCCCCAAAGCATGCACTTTATGAGCCAGGTGTGCTAGTGGCACCTGTGCACCCTCATGCATGAATTCTTTAATAGGTTTTTAAAAATCATTGCCAGTTTGAATCCCAGATTTGCAAAGCCACATATGCTATGTAGAACACCTGAGGCTGAGCCCTGGATCAGGGTGTTGGGAACTCGAGTGTGGTCCCACTGCACCAGAATGGGGCACTGGGGTGCCCCCACTCCTTTGGCACAAGAAGCAGCTTCCTTCAAGACAAAGCCAGACACTGCGGGAGCAATTCCATCAAGAAGGCCATTTATTATGTGCCAGCTGTGGCCAAACCATTCAGACATATTCTCTTCTCAATGGAACCCTTGCAGGGTGGCTATTGAAGCCCCATCCTAGAGATGAGGAAACTGAGTTCCCAGAGAACCTAGGGAACATGCTCCACATTCAGACCCTGAGCTATCTGGTCTCATTACATCACACTGCTCGTCCCCTCCGGGCAGAGACAGAAGGGGGATTGATTTCGGGTACCTGTAGTCACCATTGCAGAGAAAGACATGTAAACACACGGCAAGAGGAGTGAGTGGAGGGCGGGGAGGCAAGGGGTGGAGAATTTGGGGCAAAGGGGGTGGGGGCACACAGGCCTGGCGCCATCCATTCCCACAGGGCCATGAGCTCCTTCAGAGGGAAGTGATATACTATTTGTAACTCTCCCCTGCCCAGGGCACAGGGTGGGCCCAGAGAAGCCCCTCAGGGGGTGTTTGAAAGGATGAAGGAAGGAGTGAATGACATCCTTGGAGCACCTGCTGTGTGCCAGCGCTGCTCTAGGGGCTGGGACCCACCAACGAGGGAAGATGGAGAGTCTGTCCTTGGGGGGCTTGCGTGCAGGGAGGCAGCAGGGAACAAAGGCTGGCACCGTGGGTAAGGAAAGTGTAGATAGAGCGGTTACAGGGTAATAAGTGCCAGGGAGAAAAATAAAAGCGGGAAGTGGGAAAGAGAGGGCTGGGGGTGTAGTGTAAACAGAGTGGCCGGGGAAGGTCACAGTGCAGGATGGGGGAGGGAGAGAGAGGGAGGGGAGGGGAAAAGAGAAGGTCCTTCTGCTGGCTCTAGTCCCAGCTTACCCCCAACTTGGGGTCCTGGCCTCCTCAGCAGTGTTTCGAAGCTACTGCACTTTTCTGACTTTCCTGGGGCCGCTCTCCTCTTCATCGGCTGCCCTTGGTCTTTGCGTGGACCAAGCTCTCAGTTTTTCCCTCCAGAGGCCAGCAGTTTTATTTCTGGTGCCCCTATGGGGGAAAATGGCCACTGCTCCCAGAAGCCCAGGAAGAATATCTCTTCCCAGAATATTTTCTCTCCAGTTAAAATAAGGCCAGGCCAACAGACAACCCCACCCCAGGGCCCAGACTCTGCAGTGCACCTGCCCTTCCGTGGTGCCGGGGGTGCTGGAGCGAGGGCAGGTTTGCCAGGGCAGTGGGAGGGTGGGAGCCCTCTTCCCCGGGCCCTTTCTCCCATCCCCAGCTCCACTTCATTCATTCGTTTAGTTGCACTTTATTCCTAGCACTGGCCTCAGGTTGCCTGCTGATCTGGTGCCTGTCTCCCAACGCTAGGATGTCAGCTCCCAAGGGCAAGGGCCCTGGAAGAGAGTCTCACTCAACAGGGTTGTTCACTAATGATTTTTTGAGTGAATGAATGAACAGATGAATGAGTGAACTCTTTCAATTTATTCAGCTAATCAAAGCATGAGTACCTACTGCATATACAACTCAGGATTAGGCCCAAAGAGCCACACAAAGATGCCCTCCCTCTCCCCCCAACCCCAGGTTGTACTATGCAAGAGGCACAAGTAATTTGCCCCAGTGGTTAAAGCAGAATCAAGCACTTTCCTATGTAGCTGAGGAAAGCTTGGTGGGTCCCGGGGAGATCAGGGTGGGCTTCCTGGAAGAGATGAACTGTTCTAGGATTTGCAGAGTAGGTAAGAGGTAGACCTCTCCCTCTCTGCCCTCTGGCTTTTCTTGTCTCATCCACCTCCCACCAGATGATTCCAGGCCACCGCCCCTGGCTTGGTACTTCCTCTGATCACTAGTAGGCTGGAATTCTGGGCTTGTCCTCTGAGACCTTTAAGAAACCAGCCGCTCAGGTCTGTCGGGCTGGACAGGGGTTTGCCAGAGGAGCCAGCCACTTCCTTCTAAAATGTGGTTGCCTAGGTGAGAGGAGATGACGGGTAGGGATGATTCCCTCCACGGCCAGAGAGAAGCAGGCTGTGGCAGCTACGTGGGCAGGTGAGAGGGGCTCATGGTTCGGGGGCAAATGTGATTCAAATTGTCTGCTTTGAGGCAGGGTATCGCTACTCCAGGCGTGGTGGCTGTGTTGAGGGAGCTGTGTAGGGACAGTCACTGCCACTGCCCTTCCCTCTACCTGCCCCTCGTGGCAGATCACCAGAAGCACCCTTGGCATCTTTGGCCTCAGTCCCAGAAGCAGCCTGAGGTTGTGGAAAGGGCTCTAGGCCAAGACTCAGAAGTTTTTGGCGTTGGTCCCAGTTCCACAAATTTCATCGGAATGCACAACAACCTCTCTGGGCCTTATTTCCTCCATCTGCAAATGGGTCCCTCCATCTCTGCCCTGCTCAACACCTGACCTGCTCTGAGGCTTAAAGGAGAACTTGCAACATGGTGCTCAGCACCCTGACCCAGAGGGCCAAAGGGGCCAGGGCTTGAGAGGTGACCTTGGGCAGGCTGCTTGACCTCTCTGTGCCTCCAGTTGTCCCATCCAAACAATAGGGTGACAGTAGTACCCGCCTCTCAGGGAGGTTGTGAGGACTACATGATTCTAAGGTATGTGATGATTTCAACAGTGTGGTAGTAGGTGTTCGAGGAAACAGCTCTCATTTGCAACTGGAAATGAATGGGAAAGTCCTTTGTAAACTCAGCAGTGTTATTAATATAATCCGCAGCTGCTCCTGTGATGACAGATGATGGCATTCTCCTCTGGTACTCTCTGAAAAGTCCTCAAAGGTGGGGCCAGGAGAGCAAGCCAATGCCTTCCTCAGAACCACAGGGTGGGGAGAAGGGTTAGGAGCCCAGGAAGCAGTTCTGGCCACACCCGATCCCCTTCAGTCCTCAAAGCCCCAGAGGCAGCCACCTCTCCACGCCTATGGGGCAGCCTCCAACTAGTCTGGCCTGGGGGGTAAGGGGAGCGGACGCAGGCAAGCTCTGCAAGATGCTCTCATCTGTGACAAAGTATGGGATCAAAAATAAGGTCCCCAATAGGGGGAAACTGGCCATCTGAGCTTGCATCCGTGCTGCTCCTCCGAAACCGCATACCTTGAATTTAATTATGTGGAAGCAGCAGATAAACCCAAACTGAGGGACTTTCTGCAAAATGACTGGATCCTTTTGCAAAAATGCAGGTGTCCTGGAGGACAGAAAAAGGAGGGGAATGTTGGTTAGAATGACAGGACAGGTTCAGGCAATGCTTTGATCCGTGATCAGCTCCTGTGTCAGAACAAAAAGCAAAAAGCACATATTGGAACAATGGGGCTATGCTAGTAAGAGCCGTACATTGATAAGGGATTTATCAACGTGAATGCTTTGAATATGAGTGTTGTGTTATAGAGGAGAATGTTCACATTCTTAGTTGACTCAGAAGCATCTAGAGGTGAAATGTCCTGCTGTCTCCAGCTCTCCAATGGTTCTGGAAAAAACTGTGTGTGTGTGTGTGTGTGTGTGTGTGTGTGTGTGTGTGTGTGTGTGTATGTGTGTGTGTGTGTGTACACACGTGAAGCAAAAATGGTGAGTCCAGGTGAAGGGTCCATGCATGTTCTCTGCAATATTCTTGCAACATTTCTGTAGGTTTGAAAATTGTAAACAAAAAGTTTGGAGAAAAGCCCTTGTGGGGCTGCCATTAGGAGTTACCCAAATCTGCTAGGAAAAATCTGCGTCCCCAAGGCCTGGGGCAGGAACCACAGAGTCACAGGTTCAGGGGGAGTCCCACACATACCCTCTGCCCGATTACAGTTCCAATCCCATATACCCCACAGGCCCTCTGTGCCCTGTCCAGCACAGGGGCCAGCACACACCAGGGGCTCAGCACTTACTCAGCACCCACCCCATGCCAGGACCAGTACAATGCTCCAAGACCCCAAGACATGGCCCCTGCTCTCTCAGCGTGCACAGTGCCCAGGGCGTCAGCTCACACCACTGCAGAGTAAGTTGTGGGTACAGGGGTCCAAAGGCTCACAGACCAGCCACAGGCATCCTGGGAAGACAGAAGCCGAGATCAGTGACAGCAGCAGCCGCTGGGAAATGGACTTTCCTAGGAACTGAGCACGGAGCTAGGCCCTCTCCTGCTTATGACTGCGTCTCCGTCACACAAAGGCTGACTATTCTCAGGAGGTCAAATCACTTGCCTAAAGTCACTCAGCTAGAGGATGGCAGATCTGAAAAGGAGGTGACACGAAGAGGTTTAACAGACCGAGTGGAGCAGGACATGCCAGGCAGAAGGCACAGCCTGTAAACTGCAGAGGGAGGTGGGTGTGGTGAGTGCTTCTCAGCCTTGGCACTGATGACATTTGGGGCCAGATAAATCCCTGGTGTGGGGCGGTCCTGGGCATTACAGGATGCCAGCAGCCAGAGCTGAAATGTCTCAAAGTGTCTCCTGACGTTGCCAGACATTTGTGGGGGTTGGGGGAAAATAGCCCAGGTTGCTAACTGTGGGGGGAAAAGCATCTATACTCGGCCTCAAGCTTAAGGGCAACTCTTGTCATAGTCCTGTGCCTGCTACATGGCTGAGTCTCTGCTCCTGAGGCGGGTGGGGAGACACACCCTGGCGTGAGCTCTGCACCAGCTCTGGGGGCCTCCGGCAGGGCAGGCACTGGCAGGCTAGGCCCTGTTCTGCACCTGTCAGTCCTGGAAAGATCACCACTCCAGTCCCTCAGTGCCCCCACTTGTAACATGAAGATAAACATGTCTGCTTTGAGGAGATCCAGTTGATCCCCTCGGGGGTCCTGCAGCCTCGGAGTCCTGGCCAGGCTTGGAATTCCAGAAGGCAAGCCACCAAGGGAGGGGTCTTGCCCAGTGGCCGCCTGCTGCACCCCCTCGCAGGGTGGCTGGAGTTCTCCCCGCAGCCCACATGGAAGGCTGCTCTCCAGACTGTTAAAAAGCCCCGAGCCTTTGGAAAGTCAGGGCTCTAGGAATGTGCCATTTGTGAATAAAGCGCAGCCAGCAGGCGGGGGTGTGGCCAGACCAGAGCGCCCCGCCTCCCGCGCTGACCCAGAGCCCTGCCTGCCCCCAACCCAGCCTCTGGAGGGTTGATGCTCTCTTAACAGGGATTCTCCAGAATTCCCCTCCTCACCTCCCACCCCACCCTGCTTCAATACTGGTTGTTATACAGTCTGGCTGTCTCCTCTCAGCTTCTCCATCATTCAACAAACATTTATTGCAAAGCTACCACAAGCCTGCTCCTGCACGGAGTGCGGCCCTTACTGTGCTTCTGAACCCAGCGCCGGGAGAGACATCCAAGCACCAACACTGAGCGTCACATGGTAGGTGGACACACAGAGGCCTAGTACAGGCCTGGGGTCGGAAAGGTCTCCCTGTGGAGGAGTGTCAGAGGAGGTGTGCAAACTGGGTCCTAGAGGATAAGTGGAGATTCATAGAGAAGGACAAGGGGGAACAGAATTCCAGGAATAAGGACCAGCATAGGCAAAAGCACAGAGGTCATCCATTGGATGTGGAGAAAAAATATTAGAACTTGTATTTATACTCATTTTTAGGACCAGACTTTTCTATTTTCTATTTTATAGACATTTAATGATGCACATGCCCTACTAACATTGTGATGTATGTGTCTGTATATTTATATATAGGTCATTGTTTATATACACAGTAAAGGTGCACACCCCTACATTGTTTACTGATGTGATCAGAAATGTTGCCAGGGCTGTTTTAGGACGTGCTGTGTTGGAAAGGCCTGTGGATGCCTGAGGGGTCTAGGCTTAGAGCTAAACATGGACGTGGGTCAGCAAGACACCCTTAGGTGCTACTGAGGAGCAGGGCAGAGTGGCGGACGGAGCAAGTGGTTCTCAGCCTAACTGCACTTTGAATCTTAAAAACTGCCCCCTCCTGGCTCCCTGATTTCACTCATTTAATTGGCCTGGAGTGAAGCCCAGGTGTCATCTTCTTTTAAACTCCCCAAGTGATGCCAATTGCAAGTAGAGTCAAGAACCACATGAGTGTTCTTCAAACTTTCATGCTTGTATATTCTCTAAAAGAATTTTGGAAAACTGCATACTCCCTTTCATATTTTTAAGTTGACATCCATAGTTTTCATCATAATTGTAATAGCTGAAAAAAAATGGTCATGTCCTACATGTTGTATATACTTCTCCAGAACCTCAGAGCTGCAGATTTGGTTTATTTAATTCATGGAAAATGTCCGCCATATAAGCTAATTGGCAAAATCAGAATTAATTTGCAAGCCAGTCAACCCAATTAGACTTACTATCTGTTGAAAGAAAACCTGGATGAGAGATGCCCTCACAAAAAACAAAAAACAAAACAAAAACAAACAAACAAACAAAAGTACAGACTTCCAATTGTAAAATAAATAAGTAACCAGGATGTAATGTATAGCATAAGGAATATAGTCAAAATATTGTAACAACTTGGTATGGTGATAGCTGGTACCTAAAATTATCATGTATATAAATGTTAAATCACTGTGTTGTACACCTGAAACTAATGTAATACTGTGTGTCAACTACCCTTCAATAAAAAAAAAAGAAAGAAAACCTGGATTCATTTTTCCGCTCAAATGAGTGTGTTAATACATAGCCTGGTGACAAGCACCCCACTTCTCATTCTAAGCTGAATAGGTAGACGGTGTGCAGTCTTGTCCCCTACAATTGCCCCTTAGTTGGAGTAAGATGCTGCCTCCTTCAATGCTTATAGCTGATGCTCTCTGTGCTTTGTTGGGGGGTTGTCTCCCCCTCAGGAGTGTGCACTCCCCAATTTCTCCTTTGTTTGGGTCCCTAGTGATTTGCACCATCTATATCATGCACCACGGTCACGGACTGAGTGAAAGGCAAGCCTTACTTGGAAAGGTAAGTAAGGTGGGAAGGGAAAACTGGCTGGATGCTGGACTGCAGAGGAAAATAGATTCACTTTAGGAAAGTCATAAAGAAGTTGAGGATCTGGAAATTGATACTTTAAAATTGTTCACAATACGAGAATTAGGCTTGAGATGGATTAATGATTGTACATTGAGCATTGACCCCCCTATACTGAATTTTATTGTTGTTAACAACCATTTGATCAATAAATATGAGAGATGCCCTCTCAAAAAAAAAAAAAAAAAATTGTTCACAATAGATTCATACATATATGGTAACTTGATTTGCTACAAAGACAACTAGGCAATTCTGTGGCAGAAACAATGTTTCCTTCTATACATATTCATAAGGGGAAAGAAATGAGCTCTGACCCCTTCGCCACACCATACACATTAATCCATCCTAAGATGGATCATAGACCTAAATGTGAAAACAAAAACCAATAAAACCCCTGGAGGAAAACATAGGAAGAGATATGTCCAGGCAAAGATCTTTCAAGCAAGACATAAAAGGCACTTAGTATAAATTTTTTAAATTGGTAATTTGGACTTCATTATACTAAAAACCTATATTTGTCAAAAGATGCCTTTAAAAGAGTGAGAGGACAAGAGATTTTCACAATCCACATATCTGAGAAAGGACTCCTGAGTATCTACGTCAATAAAAAAGAACAACCAAACCAACAAAATTTGGGCTAAAGTCTTGAGAAAGAGGCTATTTAACAGACCAGTAAACATGAAAAGACTCTTAACACCACTAGTCATCAGGGAAAAGCAAGACAAAAATCTCAATGAGATTCTGTGATACTCCCCGGAGTACGGCTAAAATTAAGATTGGCCATCCGAAGAGTCGTCAGAGATGTAGGGCAGCCAGAGCTCTCATGCATCGCTGGTGGGAGAATAAATTGGTAAACATCAAACTTACCCCTCCCCTGTGTCCCAGAAATTCCACTCCTAGGCATATATTCAAGGTGGGGCAGTAGCTCAGTTTAATCGATGTGCGGGCGATAAGGGGGTAGGCTGTTGTAGAGAGTTTAGGATAGTAATAAAAAAAAAACTCAACTGAAAGTTCATCTGCTTTTTATTATCACCATGCACCAGGAGCAGAAAATTCTAAATAATGTCATGATAAAATATCCCTCTACCTACAACATCTTTTGTTGGTCTAAGTTTGAAACAATCGCCGCAATTACCACTGAGTTTTAAAAATCTTACATATGCAAGCTTCAAATTAGCATATTTATAGTGCTTGTCCTTTAATAAACATTGCATTCTACGTGGAAGTTAATTCTACGGGCCAGTTATACACTCGGCCCCCAACATGCATGGATTCTGTGCATTTATTTTATGAGGGTTTTTTTTTTTGGTAAAATATATCTAATATAAAATTTGCCATTTTAACCATGTTTAAATGTGCGATTCAACGGCATTACTTACACCCACCGTCCGTTTCCAGAGCTCATCTTCCCAAACCGAAACTCTGTCCCCATGAAACACTAATCATCCTCCCTCCCTCCCCTACCTCAGCCTCTGATACTCTTTTTGTCTCTATGAATTTGCTGCCTTTAGGTACCTCCTATAACTGAATCATAGAGTATTTGTCCATCTATGTCTGACTTATTTCATTTAGCATCATGTTTCCAAGGGCCATCCATGTTGTCACATTTATGAGGATTTCATTCCTTCTTACAGCTGAATAATATTCCATTGTACCTGCCTTTATTTTAAGAGTGATTTCCTGAAGCTTCAGAATCATTCAAGCTTTTTCAAGACAGTTCCTGTCGTGAATCCCTGTGGCATTACATATTCCTCTACTTAACTGTGTATTGTCAATAATGATAATACAGTGATTTTAAGGACAAAGAAACAGAACCTAAGTTACTTTAGTTCTATGTGAATATTGGCATTTTGTGTTTAAAACTGAAAATGGTAAAACAGAGTACAAACTGGTATGAGTTTTTGTCTCCTTTAGGAACAATTAACATACTTGAAAAGTACTTATTAATCCTTTTTTTTTGGCATGGTAATACTTAGATTAACTTTTTTTGATGGTGTGATTACACATAAAGCCCAATAAAATTAAAATGTCACTGTCTTGTTATTATTAATCACATTATTGTTAAAAATAATTTTGTTGTATAAAGGACTGGAAATACTAAAATGATCCAAAATTCTAGAAGTATCAAATATTCTAGATATGCCACTGGATATACTCAAGACAAATGAATTTGTATGTCCACCAAAAATATGTACAAGAATGTTCATAGCAGCTTTATCCATAAAAGCCTCAAACTATAAATAACTCAAGTGCCCATCACTCAGAGAATGAATAAGTAAACTGCGGATTATTCACACAACAATGGAATACCACACAGAAATAAAAAAAGAACCGATTACTGATATAGGCACCACACAGATGGTTCTCGCAAACAGAAGTTAAAGAAGCCAGGCACAACTCCATTGCTATGAAGTTTCAGGACAGGCAAATTCATGCAGAGGTCAGGATAGGGGTTACCTTGGGGCAGGGGAGGTAGTTATTGACTGGGGATGGTGGACACTCGGTTATAAACATCTATAGAAATTTATCAAGCTTTACATGGATGATTAATGCATTTCACTGTATAAAAATTACTCCCAATACAAAAGAAAAAAATGTAATCACCAAAAGGGTAGAGATTTTTATCTGTTTTGCTCAACTCTGTGTCCTCAGAGATTGGAATGTGCCTGGCATTAAGGTAGCACACAGTTAATTACTGAGTGGATGAGTGAGCTTAAGGCTGTTCTGATCATACCATCACATAAATCTTGCAGGATTAAGTTTTACTTATCTCTCTCCCCGCTGTTAATTTCTGGCCTTGGGGGTCAGAGACCTGGTGGAGGGCAGTGGGCAGTAAGGTTGGTCTGTGCCTGGGGGTAGGGCAGTTTAAAGATCTAAGTGCCTGTTCCTCCAGCTCCCTTTACAAGAACTTAAGGCAGGTGGGGCTCTGGAAGCAGTGAGCACTCCATGGACTTTAAGATGGACTCTCAGTGTTAACAGAATAAAGGAAGGAGAGAAATAAAAGCCTGTGAACCCCCAGCCTTAGGCCTTTTCAACCCCCAACCTTAGACCACACCCCACACGCCCAGGGTCCCCTCTGTCCCTACTGGCTGTGGTAGGTCTGTCCAGGCAGCTTTTCTGGATTCTGCTCCATCCCTCCATCTGATGAAAGCCCCTTTGACCTTGTTTCAGCTTTTCTGAATCAACCTCCATGCCTGATTGCCTCCAGTAACTTCCCCTCCAGCCCATCTGTCTCTCTTTTTGAATATAATTTATTAAAATTTAATTTTATCACATGATCATGCATGTTGCCCCAAATCTCTCATTCTGGTCCCCAGTTCCCATGTCTGACCTTCAAGGCTGATTCATCCACTCATCCTGAAGCTGACTTCTCCAAGGCCTATGTCCACATGGAACACCTTTTAAACCCAGGAGAAACTTGGAGAGGGCAGTGGCTTTAGCATAGAGAATATAGTGATTATAAGACATGTGCTTATAACCCGTGATTGGGTCTTTTGTCAAATTGTGATCCAGACCTGACAAGTGAATCAGGGTGCCCAGAGGGGTCCTTAGCAGAGGTGAGAGGAGTAAGAAAGATTTCCAAGTAATTTCTGCTCTGTCACACCTTTGCTTAAAGTGGCCCCAAGGGCTTAACACTGACAGAGAAACAAACCTAATCGCAGCTTTCAAGAAGATGAAGATCTGTTCTCCTACAGAACAAGACCAGTTTGTTTTCGTTTTTTAAATGCTTGGGGATAAAGCTAAAGATGCTGGATTAAATGTATCAGGAAGAACCTGGACTTAAAGTACAGAACTGGCACACTGCATGGGAGAACTGCAGAGCCCGGGCAGGACCCAGCAGGAGCAGCTGGGTGAGCCTGGGAAGCCCTGAGCACAAAGGCAGGCGCGGTTTGGGGTGAGCCCGAGCCAAGCCTTGCAGTCAAGGCTGCTATCACAGGGTCAGGTGGGCTGGGTTTCCAGGGAGATGGTGGCACAAGACGGCCAAGGAGCCGGGCCTAGCCAAGGAGGGCTTCTGGGCAGGGATGGTTCTGTGGGCCAGGAGGGCCAGTCAGGAACCTGAAGCCACAACCGACTTGCCCTCACTCAGATTAGATTGAGTTCTTGTCTGTGTTCTCTCCTAACCAACTCCTCCTCATCCATCAGGATTCAGCTCAGGTGTCACCTCTTCCAGGAAGCCCTCCTTTAGATGCTCTGAGCACATTGCAGGGAACTCTGGGACTCAGCTGTTTCCCCGCCCAGACTGCAAGTCCCCTGAGGAGGGGACAGTGGCTTAGTATCACTGTGTCCCTCTCACTTGGCAGGTGCATGGGAGATGGAGAGAAGGGGGAAGGAATGGAGGGAGAGAGAAAGGAAGGGAGGACGAGAGAGGAAGCAGAGAGAGATGGAAGAAGGAAGAGGGAGGGAGGGAAGCAGGACTGAGAAAGAAAGATGGAGGGAGAGGAGAAGAGGGAGAAAGTAAGAGAGGAGGATGGGAGGGAGGGAGTCTGAGCACAGACCTTCCGCAGGTGCCACAGGTCAGCCCCCAGGACAGCAGTGGCTCATCAACAGCAGCACCACCCCAGGCTTTCTGGCACCTGAGACCTGGGCTGCTACACACTCTTGACCCTACGCCAGGCCCAGCACAGGGAGAGGGGTCAGCCCAGGCTGGCAGCTGCAGAACATCAGGCCTCAGGGTTGTCGGGGGTCAGGATGGGCACAGGTGGGCAACGAGGGAGGACAGCTCTTGGGGGCAAAGGAGGATCTGCCAAGGGATGGGACTGTGCAATTCTGATTGCATCTAGTTCTTCATTTCTACTTGATTCACCGATTTCAGAGCTGTATTCTTAGAAGGAACTGTGTTTTCATTTAATTGAATTTTTTTCACACAATGTCAATAGCATTTTTTTCTCTTTGTTTGACAATAGCATTCTTGTTCTTCATGAATCTAAAGGAAAGGAAGTGCATTCTAACAAATACAAACAAAAGAAAGAATGTAAAAATGATCTGAAATCCTGGATAATTATTGTCAATGTTTTGTTGCATATCATTCTAGAATTTATATGTTTATATATTTGTATATTAATATATTTAAATATATAAAATATTTTTTAAGCAAACCAAAATGGAATCACAGTGTACACTGTGTTTTATAACCTGCATTTCCCAATCAGTGATGCCTATAAACACTTTTCTGTATCAGTGAATAAAATTTCACATCATTGTAGTGGCTGCAAATATTTTAGTGAATGAAGGTGCCATAAATATTTAGTTAACCTCTACGAACATTTAGGATTTCCCCCCTATTTAAAAGTTAAAGATAACTTTTGGGAAAACTTATCCCTTGAAACATCATTTTTGAGTGAGAAACACAAGTACGCTATAAAAGAGCTGATTTTGAACCACAAGTCTTAGAAATAACTTATTTTAGTTAGCGGCAATATCATTTATTAAGTCAAATATTGTGGAAGAAACAAAGAATTGGGCAATATATGAAATTAAGATGATTGAAAGAGAGATGTGGAAAGGTTTTGTGTTGAAAATCATTTTGTTTTGCTGAAATGGACCTCTCCAAATATAGTTGTTTTGAACAGTTGTTGGCCTGTAATCATCCCATCTACCAACCTCTTTTTTTATTGTGCCTTCTCAGGGAACCCCTGGTTACAAGTGTTAGTCTGTCAACAAACACTAGGGACCCCATACCTCACACTACTTACAACATTTAACTCAAAATGGATCATAGTCTTAATGAAAACCTGAGACTAAAAAACTACTCAGAGAGAATCTTTGTGCTTTGGGTTAGGCAAAGATTTCTTACACAAGACACCAAAAGCATGACCCATGAAATCTTTTTTGATCAAAATTAAGAACTTCTGATTTTTGAAAGATGTTAAGAGAATGAAAAGATAAATGACAGACTAGAAAAAATATTTGCAAGTTACATATCTGCTAAAGGTCTTGTAGCTAGAATATATCAAGGACTCTCAAAATGCAATAATAAAATTTCTCAAAATAATAAAAATAGAATTTTCATATTAGCCAGTAATTCCATGTCTGGGTATATACCCCAAAGAATTGATAACACGGTCTTGAAGAGATATTTGTACACATATGTTCATAGCAAGGTTATGTACAATAGCCAAAAGCTGTAAGCAACCCAAGAGTCCATTGGTGGATGAATGAATAAACAAAATGTGGTAAATGCATACAATGGAATATTATTCAGCCTTAAAAGGGAAGGAAATGCTGACACACTACCACACGGAAGAACCTTGAGACATTGTGCTATCACAAAAAGACAAATACTGTTACGATTCCACTTACAGAGGTACTCAGAGTGGTCAAATTCATAAACACCAAAAGTAGGATGGAGATGGCCAGGGGCTGGGGGCAGAGGGAAATGGGGAGTTGTTGTTTAAGGGGTACAGAGCTTCAGTTTGGGAAGATGGAAAAAGTTCTGGAGTTGAATGGTGGTGGTGGTTGTATGACAATGTGAATATACTTAATATTACTGAATGGTACACTTAAAATGATTAAAACAGTAGTAAATTTTAAGTAAACTATATTTTGCCACAATTAAGAAAGAGATTTTAAAAACTCAAGAGGAAAACATAAAACTATGGGAGCATATACTAGGCACTATTAAGGTGAGTATGTGGCATGGAGGTGAGGACTATAGTGAGAAGTGTGGGTCGGGAAGAGCAGGGGGAAGGAGACCTTTGCTGTGTGCCTTTGAATACTTTTTCAATGTATTATTGCCTATTCAAAATACTAAACATAAAATAGTCACAAAAAAATTCTTCCTGATTTGAGTCCAAAATCTGTCCTACAACCATGTCAAGCAAGTTAAATTCCTCTTTAAGCCCTTAAGACAGAATTCTGCTCCTTCTGGCATCTTCTACAGGTCTCTGACTCTCCTCGGTACTGGGGGCGCCGGTCACTGCAGACGGTGTCAGACCCTGTGCCTTCTCGGGCGGGACCCTGGTGGTTTGGGGATATCCAGCATCTACGCCCTCTCACTGCAGAGCTGCTCCTTTGGGCCAGTATTCAAAGGCACAGAAAAATAAAAAGATTGTTTGAAGCTAAGTTTGGGGATCATTTGTTGTGCAGCAACAGAAACTGGAAACTCTGTCTTGCTGGCTTGCTTCCCTTGTCCCCAGGAAGTTGTATATTCTCAGCGAGAAGAAAAAGAACGGGATAAAAGGCGGTGAAACCTACTTTTATCCCACAAGGCAGGTCCTTTTCATATACCACCTCATGTAACCCTCATAAGTCTGTGAGTTGGGGACAATTATTCTCTGGTCAAAAAGAGGAAACCGGGTTTCATAGGAGACAAGGCTGCATCAGGTAAAGGGCAAACTGCAGAGCCGGCGCTCTTCCTGCCCGAGCAAAGCACACGAAAACAAGACAAAAGGAACAAGGCAGGGAAGGCAGTTCAGTTTAATGACATGATGCTCCAAGAACAAGGAGCACTGAAGCTATATAACCATTTAAAGGGATTTTAAAGGGCACTTTCATCCCCACACACCAGTCACATGACCAATGGAACATGTAGTCTGTGAGCTGGGGGTGAGAAATGAGAGCTTTCGCAGAAACTTCCAGTGACAGTGTTACAGAGAGTTACCTCCTTGTGCTTCCACACCTGTAACTCACCCCCTTTGGTTCTCAGACAACTGTTAAGGCCTGGGCTGAGTCCTCCAGCAGGAGGGCAATGCTAAGACGGAATGATACGCCGCACTAACATTGAGATGGGAAATATGAGGTTAAACCATACCTGGTGAGCTCCCGCTCTGAGCCGGGCACTTTGTGAACGTTCCCCCTAATCAGGCAACAATGATGTCATGACCTTCCTCCGCCCCAGACCCCCCATGACAGGTAGAGACACTGTTGCAGGTGATTAGGTTATTTGTCCCAAACATCACACAAGGGGGTCCAGGCTAACAAAGGGTCCCACTGGGGCAGAGTGTAGGGGAGGAGAAGGCAGGCTGACAGGCAGCAAGGGGCTGCTGGAGCAGAGACCGCAGCCAAGGGCCCCTGCAGGCTGTGCACTCAGAGAGCAGGCTGGGGAGGAAGGCCTAACGGAATGCAGGCTCCCCGGAGACACAGAGTCAAAATGCTATGGGAGGGGCGGTGCCCTGTCGCCCACGGAAGGGGCAGAACCCCCAGGGACCATGTCTCACATTCATGAACTCCTCAGCTAGAAGGGGCCCATCTGCCCCAACCTCTTCAGAGGGGTCACATACAAGGCCCAGCTTGCCGGCAGCAAGACAGGGCTTCCCATTGCTGACTCCTGGCCCAGTGCTCCTTCAGAGTCATCTTCCATTGGTCCTGGGGACAAACATGGGCTCTAACTAGAGTGACCCTACTATCAGCCAGATCAGAGGGAGAGGGGGCATTATTAATAATTACACCAGGAGAGCAGGTGTAAATAGGACTGCCTTGGGCAAATGGGACGTGTGGTCACCTTAGCATGACCGCTGAATGCCACCCACCAGGAAAGTTTCTTTGTCACCTTATGGCCGAAAGGATCCAAGAACTTGTCGTCACCTCCCACCCCTGGTAAGGGGACCAGAGGACCAGGCAGCCCCGAGGGTCTGGCCTTCCCAGAGACTTGCAGGGTGCCCCAGATCTAGGTGGCCTCCCTCCCCACCGGGATTTGCACACGCAAAAACAGAGGCCCTATTTGCACTGTCCCCACCTAGCAGAGGGCAAGTGCCCTGCCAAGCCCGGCAGAGCTCCGGTTTCAGGTGCTTCCCTCTGGGTGATACCCACTGAACCAAAGCTCCCCTCACTGTGCAGCTGTGAGCACGGGGCCCTTCTGCGGGACACAGGGCAGTGGGGGAAGGGTCACTCCTGCCTGGTTACCAGGTTGCAGCAGAAACTTCCAGACTGTGCGGAGCACACCTGAGTGTCCTAGGCTAGCTATGCTTCTTCCTTCCCCCTTCCTCAAGCCTTAGCCTTCTCCCCGATAGTCACAGCCTTCTCGGATGGACTGCATGTGAAATGCCCTGGGGAGCTTGTTAAAATGCAGATTCTGCAGGCCTGGCACAGCGCCTGAGTTGCTATATTTCTAACAAATCCCAGGTGATACCGCTCCTGCTTTGAGTATCAAGGTCACGGACGGCCTCCCCTCCAGTCCTTCCCCTGCATCTCTGTGGCTGATCCTTTTTTAGAGATGGGTGCAAATGGCCCACCTCAGAAAGGTCTTCCCTACTCCCACCAAAATGCCATCTAGCACGGCCTCCATCTTCACATGGGCCCATCTGCAGCACGCCAGGCATTTGAAGAAAAAAATGTCATCTTCTACCATCCTGCCTGACTAAGATCGGCTGAGCCTGCTTGCCCCCACCTGAAGGTGGTCTCCCCACGGGCCAGGTCTAAAGGAAACACCAACTTTGGAAGTCTCATCTACGCATTTCCTGGAGGCTTTCCTGGGCTCGGGGCAGGGGCAGGGAAGGAGAAATCATCTCCACATCAACCCAAATCCCACCTACCCATTCCTACTCCTCGGGCAGCTTCAACCTGTCTGGATGTTGTCTGCCACACTCTAAAGCAGTGGTTCTCAAAGCCTGGTCCCCGACCAGCAACCTCAGCAGCACCGGGAAGCTTGTTAGAAACGTAAGTTCCTAGGCCCTGTGGTAGGCAGGGTGATGGCCTCCAAAGATGCCCATGTCCTAATCCCCAGAGCCTGTGAAAATGCTACTTTACATGACACAGGGGATTTTGCAGATGTGATTAAGTGAAGATCTTGACCCAGGGAGATTATCCTGGATTATCTGAGTAGGTGCAATATGATCACACGGTTCCTTATAAGTGGCAGAGGGAGGCCGGCGAGTCAGGCCCGCAGGAGACGGGACAGAAGCAGAAATTGGGGTGGGAAGGTTGTTGGCTTTGAAGACGGAGGAAGGGGCCCCAGCTGAGGAGTTCAGATGGACTGTAGACGGGAGAACAGACAAGGGACCGGGTCTCCACAAGAGCCTCCAGAGGGAACCCAGCCCTGTGACACTGTGATTTCAGCCCAGGGGACTCATTTTGAGCTGCTGACCTCCGGAACCACAAGATGATAGATTTGTGCTGTGTAAGCCATTAAGTTCAGGGGGATTTGCTAGAGCAACAGTAAGCAACCGACACAGGCCCCAGGCGAGACCTGCGGAGTCAGACATTCCCCAGCGCCCTGCACCCAGTGTGCATCAGGCCCTTTGGTGGTGGAGGGGGGGTGGTGTCCTGTGGTTTGAGAACCTTGCTCCCAAACAGTGGTTCTTGACCTTCACTGTGCATCAGACTCATCTGGGAAATTTCTGAAAAACATGATACTCAGGTTCCCCCCACTCTTCTACAGCCCCCCAGAAACTGTAAATTAATGGCTCCGGGGTAGGACTCAGGCATCCTATTTTCAAAGCTCACCTCTGATTCTAATGTACTGCCTGAACTGAGCCCTGGGGTTCTCTCCCTATTCCTGCCTTGGCCTCTGCTTTCCTTCTCTCTCCAAACTAGGTATTCTTGGTCTTCTCTTTCCTCTGTGGGCTGAAAAGTTAGTGAGCCTCTTCCTGAGATGGCAAGGGACAGGTTTGCCAGGTTTTCTAATTAAAGAAAAATGTTTTATATGTACCTGTTACCAACCCAAGACTGCAGGGCAGGGTATAGATTTAGTCACATACTCCTAAGAGAAGATCTTGGAAAACGTCTGATCCAGACACACTTTCCAGGTGAAGAAACCGAGGCCCAGAAAGAGGATCTAAGGTTATACGGGTGCCTGGGATGAACCCCTAGTCTCCCGGTTCGAAGCCCCTGTCCTTTTCCTCCCTGCCTCTCCCTGGCTCAGTTCCCTGGGGTGGGAAGTGGAGAATTCTGGGAAAGGATCTGGCTCTTTAAAAACCACCCCACATTTCCAAGCAGGAGGCCAGTGCACTGAGCTAGCCCTCTGGGGGTGACCCTGGATTGGGGAGCACGGCAGGAGACATTGCCATGGCCCAAGATAAGGGAGGTCCAGTGGGGTGGAGAGGCAGCCAGCTGAGACTACTGCAGCTAGCCCTGTTCCCAGACACCTGCGCTCCGCCCTGGGTGGGAGGGTGTTGGAGAGAGGAGAGGGGGATGGGGAGGGGAGAGGAGGGGAGGAGGCGGCAGAGGGCGAGGGCCTGCACTTAAACAGCCCTCTCCCCCCTGCAGTGGCTCTAGGCCGACAGCGAGGAATCGAATCACAGCAAGGTGACGCTGGTATCTAGCTCCCGGTGCCCTCTCCAGCCTCCCACCGGCACCTGCAGGACTCTCCCCACCAAGGGGCGAAGCGGGGAGGGGCAGGACTGGGCAGCAGGACACTCAGCCTCGCTGCCAAGTGGCAGGTGTGGGAGAGGGCAGCTGTGCGCTGTCTTTAAGAGCCCAGGCAGTGTTTGGATCACACAGACGCTGAGTTAATTCCAGAACCTGCACCGCTTTCAACAGTGCGGACCAAAGTGAGTCGCTGAGCCTCTCTGAACCAGTGTCCCTTCCTGTAAAATGGGGATAGCAATACCTGGTCCTTGTGAGGATTCTGAGAAAGTACGAATACATGTATGTACACATGGGGCTCAGAAAACAGAAGGCAGCGGGAGGAAGGGTTCAGACTGTCCGGGTTTGAATCCCAGCTCCTCCCCTTTCTACCTGGTGCTGGACAACCCGGGGCCTATTTCCTCTACCTGACAGGAGTAAGTGAGCTCATAGATGCGAACAGCTTAGGGCAGGGGCCTGGCCACTGCCCAGTGATGCCCCAAAGTGCCAGCTTCACTCTGTACACAGAGCCTGCCATACCCCTCAGAGGTTTTAGACCCAGACCAGGGCCTGTGAGGTTTTCTTATTAACAGAAATGTTTATAAGTCCTATAAAAAGATGACTGGCCTCCAAAAACGAAAGGAAAACCGCAAAACCAAAATGAGTGACTTTGTTAAAGGCCCACAAGACACACAACTATTTTAACTTTTTAACTGTCTTTGTAAACATTGAATAACACTTGAAATTCATTTATAGGTTAGATTTTCTCACTCTTTAAGAATTCGAGTGGTGATGACAAGAATTACACCGAAAAACTTCAAATACAAAACCGTACAAGTTACTGCAATGTTTATATATAAAGTTTTTATATATAAAGTTTAAGGCAATGAATGAGAACAATAACCTCCAAATTCAGGATGGTGGTTGGGGAGGGGGTGGAGAAGGGGTAACAGGAAGTTTGAAGCATCTTGGTAACATTTTACTTTTTAAGCTGTGTGGTGCATATCACAGGCTTTTATTATATTTTTCTTCACCTCTTACTTTTTACATAGGAAAAAATGTAATAAGATTTAAAAATATGTTTTTGTAGCAAAAAGAAGGGAAAGATAGGTCCCTATATCATTTCAAATTACTTTATGTCCCATTTACATTTGAAGGGAGATGTGGGGGTAGTTTCATATGTTCAATATAATGTAAGGCAGGGTCCCCCAAGTGTGAGTCCCTAGGGCTCTGTCTCTGTCACTGGTCCTTCCAGCTCCAGGGCCCTGTCCTGGGAATGACTCATCAGCTACCACTGTGGCCCCTGCAGAACCAGTGGGGGATCCATTTTTTCATTAAGCATCTGTCTATCTAAAGCACAGATGGTTCGCTCTATGTGCTAAGTAGGAAAGTGTAGATACAAGAGTCCTAAGGAAGCCAGTTGTGTAGGAACTGTGTAAAGCAGGAGGTCCAAGCAGGCCTGGTGGCCACTCCCGTGACCAGATCTGAGCCGGGTCAAGTGAAATCCCAGTGCTGCCTGGCCCAGCCCACTCCCTGCACCCTGAGTCACGTGTTGCCTTCCCAATATGTCTCATGGCCAAGCCAGCCAAGTCACACCATTTACTTCAATGCTTCTCAGACTCTTAAGTGTTTTCAAATTCCCGAGGAGGGTGTTAAGATGCCGATTCCAATTTGGAAAGTCCGTGACAGCCCGACATTCTTAATTTCTGTCATGACCTCAGGTGATGCTGATGCTGGTACGTGGATCATGCTTGGAGCTGCACCATCTAGGAAACGGTATGTTAAGCCCCTGAGATATATATGTCTTGTGCCAGGTACTTTTTATACTTTTTTTAATGTAATAATTACAACAACTCTCTGAAATGGAACTTAATGTTTTTGCTTTTCAGAGTAGGGAACTGAGGGTGAGAAAGATGAAATAGTTATTGAAGTTAGTAAGCAGCTGAGTTGGGCTTTGACCTTGGGTCTGTCTGACCCTGTAGTTCATACTGGGTCTCCTGGGCAAGCGGGCTGCTATGGAATGAATTGTGTGCCCCCCCCCCCGAATTCATATGCTGAAGCCCTAATCCCAGTGTGGCTCTGTGTGGAGTAAAGACATAATTAAGGTTAAATGATGTCAAAAGGGTGGCACCCTGGTCCAATAGGATTAGTGTCCTTAGAAGACTGGACTTCAGAGAGTTAGCTCTCCCTCTCTGCCATGTGAGGGCACACCTGAAGCCAGGAAGAGAGCTGGAATCAAGCTGGTTGGCATCTTGATCTTGGACTTTGCAGCCTCCAGACCTGTGAGAAATAAATTTCTGCCATCTAAGCCACCCAGTCTGTGGTATTTCATTATAGCAGCCCATGCAAACTAAGACAAGCTACTGGTCAACCTAGGATGCCAATTAAAGTGAATGGCTCCCCCTCCATGGAGCGTTGCTCTGCCCAAAATGAGCAGGACAGGGGGAGAACCAAAATGATGATGATACTAACAATGATAATTCATCCCCAAGCCAAAGCCGTCCATACCACTCCCCAAATGACGCAGCCGAACAAGCCCAGAACAGTGGAGCCATCCAGAACCTCAGACCTCAAATCCAAACATGTTTCATGAGAAGGCAGGGAATGACACAGTGATCAGGCATTAGCCCCACTGATTTACTGCACATACGCAGCTGGCTGAGCATGCATCCTTGCAGAATGGACGGGTGAAATGAATAAACAAAGCCCTGGCTTCTAAAGTTTGGCCAAGCCCCCTGTGCCCAAATATCAGTGCAAAACATGAGAGTGGTAGTAGACTAGATTCTACCAGAGAATGATTCTCCCAGTGAAATAACAAAAAAAAAACACAAAAAACTGAATGTGGAATAAAATATTAAACAAAATATCTTTTTAAGTGTATCACTGAACTAAAAAGTTCTCATTTTAGAGTAAATCACAAAACTGGGGCTAAAGGAGCCCCAGAGCTGGCTGGGGCTCTGAGGGTTTCTGCTGCCCCTCAGAGTTGATGACCCCTCCACGTTAGAGATCAGAGATTCATTTTAGAGTCCACCTAGTGACATGGGGGAAAAATGTGTCTATATATATGTCCATAAGTTTTACTGATACAAAGGAGGTATAGCACATAGTTTATGAATAATAATAATAAAATATGCAATGCTCATTATTATAGATTTTATATAGGAATGAATCCACACAAAACACTTAAAAAAGTTTTTTTATCAAGGTTTTGTATCCATAGTCAGCCTATGGTTGCAAGTCACCACAGTTCTAAAATGAATGTTGGTTGACGCTTTTGTTTACGTTAAAGAAGAAAATGAAATGAAACAGCAAAGACAATTGGTAGAACTTCATTCCTTAATCAGCAGTGTAAGCTTCTTCTTTGCTAAGTCAGATAATTTTTGGATAGTGGAAGAGTATTTCTCAGTGTTTTTGTTTGTTTGGATGCTATTCACAATGTAATGACTATAGGCACTGCACCCTTTTAAGTTTAATCTGAATGATTAACATTTTCCCAATACTTTCTTAAATCTAGACAGTCAATAAACCATTAAACTAAGCCTTGATCTGTAGCATTTGCTGATGTTCATGGTGTAAATACTCCTGCCATGGCTGGCTTCAAGCTACCGGTGTGACACCACTTGAACACGGAGCTGAGAAGAGGTGCACGATAGCTATTATAGAGTGTTTCCATCACCGTATAGACCACTATAAAGAGTGGCGAGGCAGTCCTGAAAAGGAATCACATCAATTTTTTTTATTATTATTATTTTTTGGTATCATTAATCTACAATTACATGACGAACATTATGTTTACTAGGCTCCCCCCTTCACCAAGTCCCCCCCACATACCCCTTCACAGTCACTGTCCATCAGCATAGTAAGATGCTGTAAAATCACTACTTGTCTTTTCTGGGAATCACCTCAATTTTTATAAAAAAATGCAGTAGTTGAAATACAAAATTCAGTGGATGACTGTGACAAAGTACGCGAACCCAGACGTGGGACATACTTCAAGATCCCTCTCCTGGTTTCATAAAAAAAGTCGATGTAAAAAAAAAAAAAAAGAAAGGTAGGACTTGGGGAGAGGAGGGACCATCTTAGCTTAAAGAATTCTTAAGAGATAAAAACAGTCAAATGTAGTGTGTGATCCTTGACTGGATCCTGGTTTGAAAAATCTAGCTATAAAGGATATTTTGGAGACAATTGGAGAAATCTGAATGCACTGAGTATTAGATGGTATTAAGGAATTATTGTTGATTTTATGAGGTGTGATAATGATATTGGGTTATTTAAGAGAATGCCTTTTTAAAAAAGAGATACATGCTGAAATATTTCATAGTAAAGTATCATGATGTCCATTGTTTGTTTAAGGATGGTTAAAAAATATGAAACAAATATGGCAATATGTTAAAATGCTTGAATATATGCCACATATAGGTGTTTATTATACAATTATTTTCTTTATGTTGTATGTTTGAAATTTTGCATAATTAGAAACAATCTTCTGGGACAGTGAATGTTTTAAATTAGGAGTTGGCAAACTTTTTCTGCAAAGCACAAAATAATATGTTAAGTTTTGTGGGCTACATTGTTCTCTGTCATGTGTTTTTATTTGGTTTCTTTACAACTCTTAAACATTTTTTAAAAACATTATCATTTTGAGGACTATACAAAAAGAGATCACGAACCAGATTTGGTCCACAGGGCATCACTTGTCAACCTCTGTTTCAAATAGATTAGATACTCAAAAAGAGAATTAGCGAGTTGGAAGATCTGAGGAAAATACCCACAGTACAGGCCAGAAAGACAGTGAGATGGAAAATATTAAAAAGAGGATAAGAAACACTGAAAGATAGAGTGAAAAGTCTTAAATATATCAAATCAGAGTTCCAGAAGGAGGTAAATTAGGGAATAGAAAGAGGTAATGGGCCTCTTTGAAAAGACACCAATCCTCAGATCCAGGAAGCCCAGATAATCCTAAATAGAATAAAGAAAAAGAAATCCAAGCTCAGTTTATTGTATGTGCCTCAGTATAAAAAACATAACTAACTAGCTAAATAAATTCAAATTTATGTCAAGCATAAAAAAGAAATTAAATATTAAAAATATCAATCATACATTTTTTAAAATAAAAAAAAAAGAAATCTAAGCTCAAGCACATTACAACAAAACTGTAACACACACACACACATACACACAGCCAGAAAGAGAGAGAGAATGTGAAAAGCAGTTGGAGAGAAGACACAGGTCACCTACAAAGAATTAGTGATTAGACCAATAGCTGCATTCTGATAGCCACAAGTGATACCAGAAGTGGGTGGAATAATATCTTCGATTTGCTAAGAGAAAATAACTGTCAACCAATAATCCAATACCTAAGAAACCATCTTTCAACCATCTTTCAAGAAGAACAACATCATTTTCAGACAAATAAAAGCACAGCATGCAACCAAATAGTCCTCCTTAAAGAAAACTTTAAGAATGTACTTCAGATATCCTAGCAGGAAGAACCAGATAACAGCGTGATGAGCAAAGATACTGGCAAATACATGGATAAAACTAAACACACACTTTCTGTATAAAAATATTAAATAGTGTGAAATTTGTGTGTGTGATAAGGAAACAAGCTAAAATGCTGGATGAGAATGCCATGTGAATTATGAGCATGTGGTTGGAATTAAAGAATTCTAAGGACCTTGTATTATTTGGGAGGAATATACAGCTATTGATTGACTTCAGACTTTATTATGTTAGCTATGAATGTTAAAGAAAAAGCTATAGACAGGAAGTAGGATAGAGGTTACCAGGGACTAGAGGAGAGAAGAATGGAGAATTATGATCTAATGGGTACAGAGTTTCAGTCTGGGAAGATGAGATAGTTCCCAAGATGGATGGTGGTGATGGTTGCACAACAAAATGAGTGTACGTAACACCACTGAACTGTACACTCAAAACTGATTAAAATGGTAAATGTAATGTTATGTAAATTTGACCGCAATGAGCAAAGGTAAGAAAAAGCTAGGATAACCTTTGAAGAACAGCCATAAAGGATCTAAGTTCCAAACAAGTAGGAGGTTTGAAGCAATGGAATGAAAAATCCTTAAAAATCAAAAGAAAACAGGAAAGGAGGGAAAATTCAAAGGTAGGCACAACTAAACACTGCATTATGTAGGAGGAAATGTATAAATGGTTCAAACCTAGAGAAAATCAGGGGGATGATTAACCCAGAATTCAGGATAGCAGTGAGGAGGGAGAGGTACAGAGTCAGGGAGGGACACACAGTGGCTTTGAGGGCACCGGTCCTGTTATTTTTTAACTAGGAGGTGAGTATACAGATACTCATTCTATTATTTTTATTTAAAATGGCTTCATTTTTTTACTATGTTGTATGTATGAACTATTAATCATGATGTTATAACTTCTTTAAGAAGGAGAGAAATGGTCATTGCAAAGAAGGTTTAAGAATGGGACTTCAGCATTGGGGTCTGTGGCTGGAGGACAATTCAAACCCAGGCGAGTCTGCTGTCCTGTCCCCCCTGGTTCTGCATGGATGGGCACAGCGCCTCTACCCTCTGACCCTATGGCTCTGCATCCATGGTCAGGAAGGGGCTGGCACAGGCCCCCTCACTGGTTTGTGTCATCTCTTTCTCCCACTTGACTTACCTTTTATGATGCCCAACAGCTGGACAACAAGGTTAGCACTCTCTGGGGACCTTGGCCTTCCCTCCGTCTTCAGAGGTTTCACAGTTTCCTCGTGAGATTGGGAAACGGGCAGCTCGGAGGCTCCCCATCTGTCCGGTTACATGGAATGTAACTTTAGTGCATGGACAACAGACAATAGGGAAGACCCCATGTATCTAGCAATTACAATGAACATTCGTGTAATCTGTACAATTGCTCTGCATGCATCGTCTCATTTAACCTTACAGCAACTCGATGAGCTGGGTAGTAGTATTATATTATCCTCATTTACAGGTGAGGAAAGCAAGGCCCAGAGAGGCTAAGAGAGGCTGCACACGTGGTCAGACAGCCGAGAAGTCTTCCCAAGGGGTCAGGCTCCTCTGGATCCTTGTGGGCACTTGTCCAGGGAACCAGACACAAAGAAACCCTTCTTCAGTGGATCCTAAGAAAAAACGCCTCATGTATTCCTAGAAAGCTCAGAGAAATATCCTCATTCTCAGACATTCTCAGAGGGAAAATCCCACCTAGGACTTAGGGTACAAGTCTACAAATTCCACTTTCCCCTCTGAGTAAACAGGCAGTAGGGAGTATGTGAACGAGATGCTGTGACTCTGGGCAAGCCACGACCCACTCTGTGCCTCATTTAAATGGATCAAATGGAGATTACAGTGCACTTACCTCAAGGAATGCATATGCAAATGAAATATCAATACATGTGTAGTTCTTAGAATGGTGCTTGCCATGTAATAAGCACCACTGAAATGCTGGCTATTACCACATTATTGTTACCTACAGTCCAAGTCACACAGTGACTCTTCCTGAGTTTCATTAAGGCTGGCTGCTGGGCTGTCCCCACAGCGCCTGGGGAATGAAGTTCCTGGTTCAGGTTCCAGGGGAAAGCAGTAACCCCGGCAGAGCCAGATGCTGAAGGAGGAAGTTCGGCTGGGGAAGTTGCAAAGACAGTAGCGTCATGGGGCAGTGGAAGTCATCTCCTCCCACTCAGCATGTCCTGTAAGGAGCCCCTGGGCAGATGGCTGGGGACCAGGATGCACAGGGTTGCATTCCCACGATGGTGTCAATAGAGTTGAGTCAGAAAGCACTGCTCAGACATAGCTGCTATATATCATCTGACTAATTGATTCGGACAGCTCTTTGTAGTCTTTCTCAATATTTTGAATGTGTGGGTGTGGTTTTCTTTCCTTTTTCTCCCCCATATCCACTGCACTTGGTCTCTGGGAATCAAAGGATGGTGGGATCCTGACACCAGCGTGGTCCTAGCCACTGGGCTCTGGGAGCATCCGGAAAGCAGTATTCTTCACAGGAGATTCTAGGCTGGCTTGAAGAAGTTCTCATTTCTCTGGTCTGATTACTGAGACTAACTCCTCCATGCCTGACAAACACGGAGTTATTTGCCAAGGTCGACATGGCAATTCAATAACGGACGATGACCCCCTCACTCAGCAACTCCCCAGCACCCTGGGCTTCACAGCTCAGTGGGGGCTGACTCCCAAACGACCCAGGGTCTGGAGAAGTGGGGAGCTCGGGTGAAAGGGCTCTGAGTGCATCCCTGGCAAGGGCGCCTCCTTCATGTTTCAGCCCTAGGCCTAGCGAGATGAAGTGGCAAATCCCTCAGATCTCTCGGTTGGGAACACAGAGCCCTTTATGTCAAGTTTAAGCAGAAAAGGCTTTGAGGTGCCTCTGACAATGTCTTGGAGGGCACGAGGCCAGGCAGAAGCTGTGACAAGGAGGCAGAGCCGCTGTAAGGAGAGACCACTGCTGCCCTGACAGTGGGCCAGGGGCGACCCCGCGCCAGCCTGATGCTGGGCTCGCAGCTCCGCCACCACCGCCTCTGGACGCTCCTACTGCCACCCTCACCAAACTGGTGCCCACTTCCCAAATCATGGGCTCCGAGGCTCCATTCGATTGGTGGACACCTGGTCACACGTCTGTGCTCTAATCGCAAAGGAAGCTGGGAGAGTTTGTTTTGGTTTCTTCTTGCACAGGCTCAAAAGGTGGAGAACATCCTAAACATTAGAAGTGTGTTTGTTGGCAGCCACGAATGATAAATGTTTACATACAATCAGTGACCTAAGAATCACATGACTGAGACACCCCCGCAGAGCCAAGCACACTACCCTGACCGGCTGCCTGGGTCAGAGCCGACCCTACACGCCCACCCGGGTGGGTCTCATCCTGCATCGGGAGTCTGCAGAGCTTAAATCTGCACCCTCATCCTTACCAGGGGCCTTCGCTCCCTGTGTATTCCAGAAGCAATGGTTTCATTATTGCTTTTATGTTTGATTGGGCCTTCTTGGCAAACTCAAATGCCTTCAAGGGCAGGCGGGTAAATTAGTGAGTAAAGTGAGCATAGGGAAGGGCACGCTAGGGGCAGGAGGACCGGAGAAGCAGCCATAGCTTGGCACCAGATGTTTTCTTTGGAAATATGGACCCAGTAACCAGATCCTCTGAAGTGTCCAGAGAAGCCAGAAATCTGGATTTCTTTGCATGAAATTGTTAAAGAACAAAATTCAACTGGGTAAACTTGAAGATCTAACTGGCTTTATTAAGCGGTTCATGAGTCGGGCAGCACCCCATGTAGAGAGCGGCTCCTTGGAGTGGAAGGAGGGTGGGGCAAGAAGTTATCAGGGAAAGAGGGGTCACCTTCCCTTAGAGGGCAGAGTGGAGGGCCTTTCCTTTTCGTGAAGATGACCCCATCTTTGGGGAGGGATGGAGAAGGCGCACTAACAGAGGACCTCATCGGTGCTCACCAGAAAATTCCTGACCGACTACATTTCTCGGGGAGTCTGAAACTGCGTTAGGTTAAGTAGGAAGCCCTGGTTTGGTGACTTGGTCTAGAAAAGTGATCCCATTTGGGGCCTGAGGTTTTCTTTTTAACAAAATCTCCTGACTTTAAAATATTTGATCAAATATTCTTGATCTTAAGAAAAAAATTTTTATTATGACAAACTTCAACCGTATAGAAAATAGTGATAGTATAATGAATATTGACATCCAAACAACACTTGTAGGAGCTAAGGGCAGGCCACCCCCAAAATATGCCATTTTTGGACTGAAGGCAGTCAAGACCCTGTGGGCTCAAGAGAAGCTTCTGTCCCTTCCTTCACTAGCTAGAAAAATCAAACTGGGGTCTTTCCCAGAATAAGGGTTATTACCTAAACATACATTTTTTCTGAATGACCCATCTGTGTATAAGGCAGACATAGAATTCCCAAACACCTGCTCTTCTATTACCCTGGGCACTGCCCTCCTCCCTTTTGAAGCCCCAGGCCCCATCCCATTCCTGAGCTCAGGATGGCACCTGTACCTCATTTTTACCTTTCTGTCTTTGAACCTCTCATGGGTGTGGGATTCCCATATGCACAAAGTTAAATTTTATTTCCTCCTGTTAATCTGTCTCAGGTCCATTTGATTCTTAGAACAGTGAGAACAACTTGAATGGTAGAGGAAAATGTTTCTTTCCTAAGAGTTGGCATAATCGGCGCAGACCGTATCTCACTGGACGGTGCTCGCCCTAGAACTGCCGCCGCTGAGGGATTCTGGGATATCTGGCATCGCTGGCAGAAGGTAAGATTTCATATCATGCCACCCTCCTGGAATACCCTGTCTGCAGGGACCCATAGAGCGAGGGTGGTGGAGTCCTTTTTCTCTCTTTGTAAATTTAGATTAACAGGAGAAAATAGTGGTGGAACGAGTCTCCTGGGCTTGGGCACTCTTGGTAAATTTGTCGAGTACTCTTATTTTTTCCCTCCCAGAGACAGTCTTTGAGAATATTCTCTCTGGCCTCTGCCAACCAGAAAATGCATAGCACGGGCATCTGGCAGACAGCCCGAGAGGTTGTGGATCTAATAGTCCACATTCTTTGTCCAGCTGCGCCAGCTCTAGGGGGAGTTGGCACAAGAGGTCCCAGCCCAAAAGGAACTTCTGTCATCTCAGTCTTCATCGCTCATTAGTGCCAGAGAAGTCCGTTCCAGTATCGCCTGCCCGGGGTCATGGATCAGTGGGTCTGTGGATGGAGGCATGTTCTCGTGGAGACCGGAGCCTTCCTACTGTGCAATGAAGGCCTTTGCTTTCTTAAACTACCTTAGGGAGTAAATCTCGGGGGCTTCATCATCTATGCCCTCTAAATATGCCATCTATATACCTTATGGTAAAATTTTATCCTAAGCCTGGAAAGTTACCTTTGAGTCCTTTCCATGAAAAAGCTTATGGTTTGAGAGAGCCTACTTGTCAATGGACATATGATGGATCCTTTAAATTGGTTATATTTGAGAGAAAAAATTCTTTTTAGAGTTCCCAATGGCTTGTTAGTGTAACAGCCAGCCTTAGGGATTCCCATAACAAGATAAAAGAACAGAAGTTAGACTTAAGACAAAAATTAAATCCAATGTAAATTCCTCTTCTCAGAACCTGGCCCTATTTGCCTATTTTAACTTCCCTTTTCCCTATAAGACGTATAAAGAACACTCCCGCCCGATCCCCAGGCCTAGAGTACACAGGTTACTCGTGTAAACGCTCCGAGTCAGGGAGTGAATGCAGCAGAAGCACCAGGGGCAGGCGCAGGGTTTGTCCTTTGGGGATATACCTAGACCCCCACCCAAAGGTTTCATGTCCCCTGGGCAGCAGCGGATCTTTCCAGAAGATCCTATGAAATTTAGAGAAGTGTTAAAAAGATCAGTGGTCATCCGCAAATCCCCTCCACCCTGCCCAGAGGAAACAGATGGCCAGGTTTTCTCCTCGGTCCTCCTGCCAACGATCCGCTGGAGGCTGATGTTCGGGGGCAGGTAGAAGAGGAAGATCAAATACCACGACGGCCCCCCCTTTCCCGATCAGACCCACCGGTTATCGATCCTTCCCCTCCCGGAGCAGCTGCCGGCTCCTTGCCGGCCTCCTCTCGCATCCTAAGAAGTGGGCTTGGTTCTCCGCCTGCCTGGGGATCCCTGTCGGTTCTTCCTTTTGGCCACGTGGGAGGGACTCTGGATCTTTGAAGGGAGTATCCTTTGCACCCACTTTGGGGACCCCTCCTACACCCAAAAGAGAGTTATTCTAACAGAAATATTTACTCTTTGTCCCAGCTGAAAACTGACAAGATTTTTTAAAGGCTTTTTTTTTAAAGTAGCTCTGTAATCAAAAGTTGCCCAAACTGTGGCCTAATAGGAATTGAGGAGCTGATAGGAATTTTGCTTTTTTAGATTTTCTCCCTTAACTTAAAATAAAACTATGTATCCAGAGGGAAAGAAGCAAATGGAGGAGAATGTAGTTGGGGGGAGTAGATCAACCTGTGATGTCATTTAAGTTACTACCCAATTCCTTGAGGAATTGAGAACAACTGTCCTTATGAACTTTGGCAAAACTAGAAATATGACTCCAGAAACTGTTCAAAGTTAACGTGTCATTTTGTCAATTCCAAGCCTCCCCTCTTTAGCTCAAAAGTTTTGTTAAGTATTGTCTTAGGAAACTAAAGTCCTTGGAGAAACTTGACTGTGCTTTTATGCAGATTTTAGGGAGATGTTTCGCATTAGGAAAAAGGAGAGGGGAGATGAAGTATTTGGAAACTGGATGAATGAAAATCGTCTCCAGATATTAGTAACCATAGGTCTCTATTTGTGTCTATGTGTTTATATATGTGTGTGCTGTGGGTGTGTGAGATTTTTCTACCTCTGGAGGTATTGCTAAAATTAATTTGTAAAAGAGCTCCATTTAAGTTGGTTTGAAGACAAGTGCTTGTAAGGATTGGCTATTCTAAAATTCTCAGAAATATAAAAACTAACCGAAATGTTTTTCAGATTTATGTGCTCTGGGAAAGTCTTTGTTATTAAAGCTAATTTAATGTTGCTGGTTTAATTAAAACAGATACGTCTTCAGAGTTACCAGCATTAACATAAAAACTTTTATTCTGCCTAGATTTACGTAAGCCAAGTAAGTTGATATTACCTCGGTAATGAAACGTTTTTTTAAAAAAAATGGCTCGGGAGAGTGACTGAATTTGTCTGATGTCTCATGAAATTTTTATTGGTATTCTAAACAAAATTAAGGACAAGAACACTGGATAGCTGTAAGTAATATAAAAAGGTGTTAAACTTTTAAACTAGCTTCTTCCAAGATATTTTTGGTGACCTGAAGCCTTAAAGTTTTTGTTAAGTGATGGATTAAGTTAAATTCATTTAATATCTAGATTATTTCCAAGTAAGATAAAATACTAGAACATTACTTGCTAAACAAGTCTAAGGGTACCTACTTTTGTCTGCTTATTACAGAGAAACTAAAGATAAATTTGGGTCTGTTGTAAGTATGTTTTGTGCTTTATTGAAAGATTGTACTATGGAGAAGCAAGTTTTGAGAAATTATGAAATATATTCATAAATTTGCCAATGTAAAGAATGCTGGTGTAACACTCACAATTGCTTGGTATTTAGTTTTCACTAGAAATTAAGGTTTCTAGAAGTTAAGAATTCCAATTAATATATGTGGTTAAAATTACTAGAAATAATAAAGGAAATATCTCTATATGCAAGAAAAGTAGGATGTGTACTTTTGGTAAAAGAAGGTATGAGGAATGGAAATGCATTTTTACTAAGGAAAAAGAAAGTCATTTTGTCCTAATGTGAAGCTGGTTAAAGAGGAAAACACAGGACAAAATCTGAATGTAGAAGGTTTAGGAAAAGGAATTTTAATGTGTTGTCAAGCCAACTAAGATTAAAATGAATTTATTTAAGAATAGATTTTAGTATCAAAAGTACACTGGTGCAAATTAGAACTTGGTTTTCTCTCTATTAAAGGACAAAGTTTTCTTGGACAATTGGTCTGCTCTTGATAATAAGAGATTGTGAAGGGTTTTTCTTTACCCTTAAAGTAATTGCCTAAAAAACAAAAGTCCGTGTTTTGTCAAAATAATTTCCTGTGCTTCATGGATTTCTTTATCATTAGATCTTTGATTACCTAAGAAAATGGAATCTTCTTTTTTTTAATCAAAGTATCATTGATATACAGTCTTACGATGGTTTCACATAAACAACACAGTGGATTCAACATTCACCCATATTGTCAAGTCCTCACCCCTTTATTTCAGTTACTGTCTATCAGCGTAGTAAGACGCTGTGGAGTCATTACTTGTCTTCTCCGGGCTACACTGCCTTCCCTGTGACCTACCTATACTGTGATTGTGAATTATAGTGCCCCCTTCTCCCTCCCCACCCACATTCCCCAACCCCTCCCCTTTGGTAACCACTAGTCCCTTCTCATAGTCTGTGAGTCTCCTGCTATTTTGTTCCGTCAGTTTTGCTTTGTTCTTATGCTCCACAAATGAGTGAAGTCATCTGGTACTTGTCTTTGTCCATCTGGCTTATTTCACTGAGCATAATACTTTCTAAATCCATCCATGTTGTTGAAAATGGTAGGATTTCTTTTCTTTTTATGGCTGAATAATATTCCATTGTGTGTATGTACTACAAAAAATGTAGTCTTTTTAATATTAAAAGAACTAAGTTTTGCTCCCAACTATGTAACCTTCTGTATTTGCCTTTAAAATACTCTGTTGTCACTTTGGTTAAATGGATAATTAAGTTTTATAATGACCTATGATCCTATTCAGGCAAGTGTTTTAAAACCTTTTTAAAACTAATTTTGATAAACTTTCCAAAATCAAATTCTACATAAAGTTCTTTTTACCTCTAGTTAACCCTGAGATTTTTCAGATGGTCCCTAGATGTTTTTCTCCTAATGAGAGATGTTAAGCTAATTAGGCTAGATTATGTTTGTGTAGAAATATGTTATTAAAATAAGTGTTCTAGAAATTATAAGAAACTCCTAGAAATCTGATATGTCCTGGTATGTTATCACTTCTAATTATGGTCATTAAAATGTTATCTTACAGAAATAATCAAATTCTCTTGTCAATTGCATTATAATGAACTCAAATCTTTAACCATGGCCATTTTTAAGCCCTTTATAATCTACAGACAGTTGTTATTTTATTCTGCTGTTTTTGCAAGTGTGTTTCACTGTCAGAGAGATTCATGGAAAGGACTTTTGACAAATACAGGTTTCTGATGACCTTAAGATCATTAATCTGAACTGGGTTAGAATTTACAGAACTAGTGAGGAAACTGGATTCAAGCAGAATAAGAATGAATAACATGACACTGAATGAACTGAGGAGGATGTTGATCATTTTTCTGACATCTTATTTAAAACACTGCTGGTTCTCTAATGTTTACTTTTCCAGATTTAAGGGAACTTTTTCCCCAAAGCTATCTATGCACGACTCACGCAATACGGTAAAATACACCTTTGCAAACAAATATGAGACATTTGTCTTTTCCTCCCTAACTGATGCCTCCAGAATTCAGAAACTCCAGGATGTATTCTTATTTTTATGGCAATATAGTTACTTGCATAAGTTCAATAAGAATCTTTTCTCCTTGTAACAGGATACAATTAGAAACCTTGGTTATATTACCAAAGCTTTGACTGGAATGTGATACTTAAGAGAGAGACACGTGGATTCAGGTATGACCAGGCATCTTCAAGGAACTAAAATTGACTTTACGGAGCCCACGAAGCCCTCAGGAAAACCAGCCTGGTACCTTACCTCCAGGGCTCCCAGCAGCTTTACCAGGTGAGTAAGCATGTCCTCTTCCTGGCAGTTGCAGGAACCTCAGGATATTTTGTGAACCTTAAGAAGAGAGAAATTCACCCAAATCTACAGCTCTTGCAGTGGAATTATGACAAGTCCTTGGACTGGCTTTCCTGGCCTTGAGAGGCCTTTAAAAGTTCTTTATGAAAAGTTCCAGCAAAGCAGATTTTAAAAAACCTCTGTGTTGTCCATCGCTATTCTTGCTGAACTTATTTAAATTATCAGGCCACATTTACTGAAACAAGACTTGGTGTACAGACAAACGTCTTGCTGTGGTTATCTTTGATAAAATGAGGGTGATTTGTTTTTTGGATATTATGTTATCTTTTTGGATATTAGATTCTAGGTCTGATTAACTGTCTTTGAGTGTTTATTGTTTGCCTGTAAACTGCACTGGATCCTGAATTCTTCTGGCTTCCTCAAGTATCTGGCTATGACCCCAAACGAACATCTCCAATTTACTCCCATCCTTCTGACTTGAAGTCATTGAGAACCAAAGCTGCCTTTTTCCTGAAGCCCTGCAAACTGAAGTTAGGAAACTTGATATAAACTTTAGAGAAATCACCACAACAGCCCATGTTTAGACCATCTTTGTGCCTGTTGCTCTGTGGGACACTCAGGAACATTCAAATAGCAAGCCAGGGAAATCCATCAGATTGCCACTGTCTGTCATCACTCTATCTGAAGATGCCTGAAACCTGACATCTAGAAATCCTCCCCCTAGCAACACCCAGGACTCAGACATTGGGTTTATAATTTGCTCCAACCATTAACCTTTGTTTTTCTTTTGTTTCCATAGAAATGCCTCTTATTAATTACGTGACTGCTTGCATAATATAGTCCTAACTTTGGAAGCCCACCTGCAAGACCACCTCCTGTTTAACTGAACTGACCTAATCCCAGGACCAAGAGGCTGCTTCAACAACACTGAACAATCTGCTTGCTCAGTTTTTAATGTGAGACTTCCTGGGAAGTTTCAAAGGAGGGAAATGTGGGGGCCAAAGGCAGGCCACCCCCAAATGTGTCTCTTTGGCATGTGGACTATTTTGAACTGAAGGCAATGAAGACTCTGAAGGTTCAAGAGAAGATTTGGCTCCTCCCCTAACTGCCTAGAAAAATCTAAATAAAGTTCTTTTTCAAAATAAGGGTTATTGCCAGAGATGAATTTTTTCCCAGTGACCCATCTGTGTGGTGGTGCTAATGTCTGCTTTTTATTGCCCTTTGAATCACTCTCCTCTCCTTTGAAGCCTCAGGCTCCTACCCCATTCCTTAACTCAGGATGCCATATATACCTCATTTTACCTTTCTATCTTCGGATTTTTCATGTATGTGGAGTTCCTGTATGTACAAAATTTAATTTGACTTTCTTCTGTGAATCTGTCTCCTGTCAATTTGATTCTAGACCAGCAAGAAGAACTGTGAAAGGTAGAGGAAAATGTTTCCTTCCCAACACGCTCTTCACTCAGATTTAACACTTTTTTGGCCACATTTGTTACACCTATTTTTTTTTCCTGCTTAAGGATGTTCAAGTAAGAAAATCAAAGAAGCTAATAAAATATTTTCACCCTTAAATACTTCAATAGGTATCTCTTCACAACATAGTTGTTTTCCTAAAGAGCTACAATAATACTTAAGAATATTAACAAGTATCTTTTCTTCACTCAAATTTCTTTCACTACCCCAAAAATGACTACATTGGATGGATTGTTTAAACCAGAATCCAATTGAGGACCCAAATGGAAATTGACTGTTAAGTGTCTTAAATATTTTTAAGCTAGAACAGATCTCCACTGGCCTCTTTGTTTTATGTTTATTTGTGTTTTCACTGACTGATTTGAAGAACTCAGTCCAGTGTCTTGTTGACTGTGCCTGTTTCCTGGTGGTGTTTCTTAACCGGTTCCTTTAGTCGTCCCTGCATTTCCTACAAATTGGAAGTTAGCTCTAAAACCTTGATTAAATTTTAGGTCAATATTTTGGCAATAATTTCTTCCAGGTAATCCTGACTCTGCCCAGTCCATTGCCTCAGGAGGCAAAGAGTGTTGGTCCTGTTAGTAGAAATCCTCGATCGAAGAAAGGGTTAAGATGATGCCCTCATTGCAACTGCATTTTCTTCCTTAGACCAGTCATTTCCCCTAGAGCCATGTTACCTAATAGTTTTAACATCCACTAAAGCTCCTTGCCTGAATCAATGATTTCATTAGGGATTGCAAGAAAAAGGGTGTTTTTCTAATGATATTTCCTTGACATTTATTAGCTGGCATGACTGTAAAGAAGAGCTTTTCCTCATTAGCTGGGGCTTTTTGGTTATCCTGAAACTGGAACTACTGGTTCCTACTGGAGGCAGAAAAACTGCTGAATCTTTTGGCTTTAGTTACCAGTTCTCAGAGTAAGAAGTTAGTATAACAACTTTGTGGGATACCACAGTCCCCCCTTATCCATGGGGGATACATTCCAAGACCCTCAGTGGATGTCTGAAACTGTGGGTAGTACCAAACCCTTTGTATATATACTATGTTCTTCCTTCCACATACATTCCTATGATAAAGTTTAATTTATAAATTAGATACAGTAACAGACTAGCAATAACTTGTAACAAAATAGAACACTTATAACCATACTTTGTAATAAGTTTGGTGCATGTGGTCTCTCTCTCTCTCTGTCTCTCTCTCTCTGTCTCTAAATACCTCATTGTTCTGCACTCACCGTCCTTGTGATGACGTGAGCTGATAAAATGCCTGCGTGATGAGATGGAGGGAGGGGAGTGACGTGGCCGACATGACGCAGCTTTAGACCACTACTGACCTGAGGATACGTGAGGAGGATCATTTGCTTCTGGACCAAGGTTGAGGACAAGTAACTGAAACCGCGGGAAGTGAAACAGTGGATAAGAGGGGACTGCTTTAATAACAAAGTGCTTAGCTCTTTTTTTAAGTACCATTATGGCTGCTGCATTTTTTATGTATTCGGTGTTACATATGCGATTACAGCCTTTATTCTTGTTTGGTGCTCAAATTGGTGCAGCTTTGGCCAGTGGGAGCCCTCCAAATGGCTTCCGTGTCCGACGCATCTCTACGGTTTGCGCCTCATTTCCCCTCTCAGGCACAAGTTGATGTCTTGCATTTCCTTGACTCTTCCCATCCCAGTCCTGAAAGCTGCCTTTTCTGTGAGACTTCAGGTTCCTTTACCAAATATTTAAAAGAGAACATGCAAGTTAAATAAACCACGTTCCTTGGCCAGACGCAGCCCACAGTCTGCTAGTTTGGCACCTCCATTTTTATATTTCTGTAGTTTAATGCCACAAAACACAGGCAGCTGAGCATCTCTGTGTTTTCTGCTGTTGCCCTTATTTTTTGATCACCCTTTTTTAACCATAATACACATCTGTACAGGAACCAACTGTCCATTAACTAGTATGCTCACTCTAGCCTGTGTGTGTCCTAATTCATTACAGAACTCCAGGGAACAATTTTCTAATCATCTAGGCTTGCCTTGTCAGCACTGAGATCTGGTTTGCCCTTCCTGAGGACCAGTGGTAAGGAGCAGGGCCTTGGAAATTGGCTTTCTCATCCAATGTTATTGAGAGTGTAAATTTGTATGACTTTTCAGGAAGACAGCATAGTGTATCACTCAGGACTCCTTCACTTACAAGTGGGAGCAACCCATATGAAAGTAGCTTAACAAAAAAGGGTATTTACTGACTCAATTAACTGGGATGATCTAAGGAGGGGTGGCTTCAGGCATAGCTGGATCTGGGGGCTTGGTGAGGTCATCACGGCTCTGACTTTCTATTTCTTGACTCTGTTTCCCTGGGTGTGGTGGCTTTATTCTCATTAGACTCTATCTACATGGCAGGGAAGTTGATTTGACCTCTTATAGCCTCAAGCCTACATCTTTGCAGCTTCCAATCCAAAAAGAAGAGAAAGACCCTCTCTCACACCAAACCTTCATATCAAGTCTCAGGGTTAACTCTCTCTGGATCATATGCCCATCTCTAAACTGAACACATGGCCAGGGCAATAGAGTTCTCTGGCCACCTCGAATGACATGTTCAACCCTATAGAGGAGAGGTGTCTAGTGGTTGACAGCCCACAAGGACCACAGAGAGTTGGGAAGATGTGGTTCCCTAAAGGAAAAACAAATGCTGTTATTAGAAGGAGGGAAGAATTCAGAGCAGACAAGCACATCAGATGTCCAATACATTTGGCAAATAAAGTTCACAAAGGCTTTAAAAGAGACTACCTCTGCCATCCAAAAGACTAATTCCACTCCTAAGAATTCATGCCCTCCTCCAAAAAAAAGAAAAGATCATGGACAAGGGCACATTTGTGCCCAAGGATGTTTCAAATCACAGTGCTGTTCATAAGAACAAAATATTTGAAGAACCTAAGTGTCTACCAAGAGGGGATTCATTAAATGATTTAGTGCATGTCCATGTTACTGGGGTGCCAAGCAGCTGGTGAAAATGGTTATTTTCTTGTATTTCATGACAAAGAAACACCCTCCATGATACACTGTTCAGTGGAAAAGGTGGGTTACAAGACAACACATATATTATACTCTAATTTTTTTTAATTGGGTATGGACCCATTAAGAAATAAACATTGTGAAGAACCTTAATAGAGGCTATGTCTGGGTGATTATTTCAATTCATTCAATTTGCTTATCTATATTTTCTCTGGTAAGCAAGTACTGCATTTCAATAAGAAATTTTTTTGGAAAATAAACTAGGATAAACACATAAGGACACTCAAAGAAGCGATATAACAAATAAGGAAACAAGAACTGGGTGGATCTAGGACCACACCCACAAGGTCAAAGATGCTCAGGCACAAGGACACCAGAACCAGAGGTGCCTGTGGGGACGTGGTGCACCTGCTCATCAACTCGGACTCTCGCAGTATTCCCTGTCATCTTTGCTATTCACAGTTGTGACACTCACCGCGGGGTGGGGATGGGCAGGATAGCTGACCAGCACAGGCTGTCCCTGACCCTTGGCTGAAGTCATCTTCATGTTTATCTTTGAGAGCCTTTTGCCTTCCTGCCCTGCCCATGCCTGCCCATGAAGAGAGCTTCTCCCTGGCCAGCCCTGTCCCCATCCCAGCCCCTTCCTGTTCCGTCAAGAGCAGCTCAGGCTGGTCCCGTTGCTCTTAGGTTACTGAGCAGTCACCCAACCTGGTAGTTAAAACCAGAAGGCCAGGAGGCAGGGTGGTGCCACAGTGACCTAGGAGCCTCCCTTTGGCCTCTTGCCTTGAAGCTCAGGTCCCAGCACTGGCTCAGCAGATGCCAACCCACCTTTATTCCCTCTGCTTCCCTTGCCAGTGTCTTCCAGCTCCCAACCAAAGTTAGCCTTTGCACAGTGCCTGATGCTTGGTGCTCAGCTCCCAGCACTGACTCAGTAGATGCCACCCCTCCTCTATTTCCCAGCTCTTCACTCCTAGACCTCTTGGCAGTCCCAGGATTCCTGATGCAATAGAAACATTCACTGTGACTCTTGTGACCTTAGCACAGCTCAGAGCTGTGAGTCTGCAGGTCCCCTCTCCTGTGGGGGCAGATGCATTCCTAGTGGGGTGGGGCCTCCAAATTAGCTCCAGCCAGCCAGCTCTTTGGGCCATGACTCTGTTAGGGAGGGTGCAATCCTGCCCACACCCCTCAATTGTCTGGGGTCTCCATTCCTTCCCACCCTTCCATCCAGGACCCCACGGTTTCCCTGAGCCTCTCTAAGCCCCTCCAAGTATAGTGAGGGGCATTTGAGACCCTTCCTCAAAAGTGAGGCTACTGCCTCTCAGGCAGTGCATGTGGCTGAGGGTCACATCAGGGCAGCAGACTCAGGCTCTGTGCAGCACAGCTGGCTTCAGAGACGGAGTTTGATCCTATAAGGAGTTCCAGCCCTGCTCAGCAGCCCCTGTGCCCCCTGCTGCTTCAGCCCATGTCCTGATGGGCTTCTACGAGGAACCTTGGCTGTCTCCCCAGGGGACCTTCCTTTTTCCTTGGGTTCTCACATCAGTGAATGGACTGAGGGTTAGTGTTCCAGAACATTTCCATAGGACCCAAGGCAGGGGAGCTCTGGGCTTTGTGAAGTCCTGATAAAGCAGGCCTGGGCCATGCCTCACTGGCTTCCACCACAGTTTGGCCAGAAAAGGGAGAACCCATCCCACAGGGCTTTGGGATTGTACTGACCCTCAGACATGGTTTGCCCAGGGAGTATTACTGGGTGGGAATGGAAGTGGGGTTTGAACAAGAAAGTAGGGTCCCAGGCCTCTGGCTAGCAGGGGTCAGAAAGAAGACTAGCAGGGGTCAAACTAGCAGTGGTCAGATAAAATGGGGATTTAAAAAAACACCCAGAAGGGTTTTTGGAAGATTTAAATACGAATATTCCTGGTGCAACACCAGGCACTCAGAAAACTTTCTGCTTTCTTCTCTTAACAGCTTTCTGCACATCGCTCTGGCTTGCATGGAAGCTAGGCAAGCTGACAGTTGCCAGAATGGTTGGGGGAAACCACTGTTTTCTCTTTGGGCCCAGAAACACTGCCACAGTTGGACAGATCACCCCAGAGACCACCCGGGAACACTGGAGTGTGGAGACCCCTGGGCAGAAATGGATGGTTGGGCAAATGGCTGCTGTGAAGGAGAAACAAAGTCCCTAGAAGCCTTGCCCCTCGCCTAGACTCACCAAGGGCACATCATGTCATTGCCAGTAAAAATTCCTAGCACTGGGACCTCAAGACACCCTGCCTCACTGGACCTGGAGTTGTCCAGACACGTCCGTCATCTATTTTTTCAAAGGAAGGGAAGGACTTTTTCCGTCATCATCGCCGTCAGATTGAAACCAGTCTCAGAACCAGGAGGGTGTTTAGTCTCAGGCCCAGGCCCCACCCCAACACAGTTCAGTTAGAATCTTTGGGGGTGGGGCCAGCTTTGCCTATTTTCTTTAAATTCCCGGGTGCTTCTAATATGTAACCAGGTTTAAGAACTACTGCTCTAGTTCAAACCTCTTCATTGCACAGATAAAAACACACAGGGGAAAAACAACCCCAGGAGGGTTCAAAGAACTGAAATATTTAAAGTGACAGACAGAATATACTGCAAAGTAGGTGCCCCAAAGAGGGAAGTTATTGTTATTTCAGTATTTCTATTATTGCTCTAGACAGGCTGGCTATAGTCATGACAGTCACACGGACCCTCATGCTTGGAAGGACCCTGTGCTAGGTTTAATGCTTTGCTGTTGCTGTTTTGAAATATTTAACTTTTTGAACATGTGGTCCCATGTTTTCATTTCGCACGGGGCCCTGCAAGCTCTGTAGCTGGTCCTGGCCCTGGATCGCACAGCTCTGAAAAGCAGAGGGGATTATCGCCCCATTAAAGAAAGATGAGGGACATACTCAAGGGCCCAGAGGCCTGCTGGGTGTGCGGCTGGCCTGGCCCTCCACTGCCCGCAGAGGGCCCTTCTCCTGTGCACCCCATCAGGGGGATGAGGCCGTCCTTGCATCTCTTTGGGCAAACAGTGTAAGAGCTTCAGCGCTCCCTCGTACTAGCCTCAGTTTTCTCATCGGTAGAAGGGAGGAAATAATGCCTGCCTTTCAGAAATCACGTGAGGAGGGCCTTGAATAAGGACTGTTGCTCTAGATGCTTGAAATATGTGAGCTCCTTTCCCAATATTGGGAAGAGGGGGAAGCAACCTTCCCCAAAAGACGGGGACCCAAATGCTGCAGGTGCAGTCTTGTCAGCCACCCCAAGGTCCTTTTTTCTCTCTAGAAGACCCAAGTACATTGAGTCCCCAGACTTGCGATTTTCTCACACAAACCAAGGACCTGCAGTCTGGGGAAAGGTTTCCTTCCGGGTGGGGCAGGTCGGCTGCACAGCCCTCAGTGAGGTTTGCTGCTACTGCCCTCTGGTGGTGAAGTGTCTGTATCTGCACAAATTCCTAACAACTATAATTCAATTAAAAATGATTCGTTGTTACTCTGCTAAGCACTAGGGACACAAAGACAAATAAAACACTGTTCCTGCCCTCTAAGAACTCACAATTTATAAAGTGAGGCAATTTTTTAAAGAAATAGCTTGAATATAGTGCAATGTGATAAATTATAATGAAAGCAATGACTCCCAATTTCTGGTTCCAGAAAAAATGGAGCAGACATTTTTATTCCTATTTTTCCCTGCTAAGTAAAGCTAAAACCCCTGGATATTCTATGTAAACACACATGAAAAGACTGAGAGGATGAGAGAAAAGTGAGACTGGCTAGAGATCCTGAGACCAAGAGACGAGATGGCAGTGAATTCCCTGGGCTTCCTTTTTGCCTGCTACATCTGACTAGATGTTGGAGAAGTTGGCAACCTAATACACCAGTACGGATGCAGACAAGAAAAATAAAGCCACAGAAAAGTCTACTCTCTCTAATCAAAAGACCAGGAAAGGGGTAGATTAACAAGACAGAAAACTTGTAGACAATGTCACTCCAGTCCAGCCAAACTCCAAAAGAAACTATGGTCTGGCCCCATCAACAAAGGCTGAGAGGGAGCCTGCATTTCCACCCTCACTGGGCATAATGAGGTGGCCCTTCTCCTGCCAGACTGGTATCAGGGGAGGCCAAGTGGGGAGCTAAGACCTTTATCTGCACTCCTCTGGAAATGAGGCCGGCTCCTACAGTGCAGTGGAGGTCACTTGGGGACCCTTTACCTCCACATCCACTGGGTGGTGACAAGACGCCCTCTCTGATCCTGCTAGGGTGATATCAGGGGGAACGCAGCAGTGAACAGGGCTTTCACCGCAGCCCAGTGGTCATGCAGCTCCCCCACTGCACTGCCAGTGGAGATCATGGGGGTGGGAGACAGGTGGAAGTGGCGTGACATTTTTCAAGTAATGGAAAAAGAAAGAACTATCAGCCTAGACTTCTATATCTAGTGAAAATATCCCCCAGGAATACAGGAAAAATTAAGACATACTCAGATGAAGGAAAATTAAGGGATTTACGGCTGGTAGACTTACCCTAAAAGAATGGCCAAGGGAAGTTTTGAAACCGAAAGGAAGTGACCAAAAAGGAATCTTTGAATATCAGGTAGGAAGAAAGAACAATGGAAAGAGTAAAAATATGGGTAAATGCACTAAGCTTTCCTTCTCTTCTTAAGTTTTCAAAACTATGTTTGATGGTTACGCAAAAAGTATACTTGTCCAATGTGGTTATTGTAAAGGAAATATTTAAAGCACTTATAAGTAGTGGGAGGTACAAGGATTTAAAGGGAGAATATTTCTATATTTTTCTACACTATACCTCACCAGTAGACTGTGATTAAGTCCTATGTATATAACGTAATACTTAGACAAGACACTAAAAAAATCTATACAATAACAATACAATGATTCACTACTAAAAATACAAATGATAAATCAAAATAGATTTTTTTTTTGAGAGGGCATCTCTCATATTTATTGATCAAATGGTTGTTAACAACAATAAAATTCTGTATAGGGGACTCAATGCACAATCATTAATCAACCCCAAGCCTAATTCTCAACAGTCTCCAATCTTCTGAAGCATAATGAACAAGTTCTTACATGGTGAACAAGTTCTTACATAGTGAATAAGTTCTTACATGTTGAACAGTGCAAGGGCAGTCATCACAGAAACTTTCGGTTTATCAAAATAGATTTTTACAAAAATGTTCAATAAAACCATAGGGAAAAGAGAAAAACAAATAGAACCCAAAAAATAAAATGTCAGATTTAAGCCCTAATTAATAATGAATAATTACTTTAAATGATGAGAGTCTAATAGCCCTGTAACTATTAAAGAGGTGACATTTGTAATTAATAAACTCCCAAAAAGGAAATCCCAGGTCTACATGGTTTTTCTGGAGAACTCTACCAAATGTTGATAGAGGAATTAACACCAGTTCTACTCAATCTCTTCCAAAAGATGAAGAGAAAGACATGCTTCTCAAATCATTTTGTAATATTTAATTGTGGTTAAAAAATACATAATATAAAATTTATCCTTCTAATAATTTTTAAATGTACATTGCAGTCAAATTAATTATATTAACATTGCTGCATAACGACTTCTCAACTCATTTTATGAAGCCAGTATTATATGATACCAAAAACAATGATAATATAAGAAAAGAAAGCTATAGACCAGTATCCTGTACGAATATAGATGCAAAAATCTTTACAAGGTATTAGCAAGGAGAATTCATACATATATACAGAGAATTATATACTATGACCAAGTGGGACTTATTCCTGCTATGCAAGGCTGATTCAATATTCAAAAATCAACCAAAGTAATCCACCATATAAACAAACAGAAATCACATGATCATCTCAATAGATGCAGAAGCATTTGACAAAATTCAACACCCATTTATGATAAAAACTCTCAGAAAACTAGGAATAAAGGAGAAATTTCTCAGCTTGGCAGAGAACATCTAAAATATGGATAACAACATACCTAATGATGAGATTGAATGCTTTCCTCCTAAGATCAGAAATAAAATGGGTATGTCTGCTTTCACTACTCTTATTTTAAGCCAGTTCAATATGAGGGTAAAATAGGAAATAAAAGGCTGTATGCAAATTGGAAAGGAACATGTAAAACTGCCCCTATTTGCAGATAACATGATGGGCTACCTAGAAAATCCGAAGGAATCTTTAAGAAAAATAAAAAATAAAAAAACTCCCAAACTCTTCAAGAACTACTATGTAAATTTAGCAGGGTTGCAGGACACAAGATCAACATGCAAAAATTGATTGTATTCCATGCTAACAACAAACACATGAAAACTGAAGTTAAAAACATAATACTATATGCAATTGTTAAAAAAAGGAATTATTTTAGATTCAAACCTAACAAAACGTGTACAAGTCTTGTATATTGAAAACTCCCACACGATGACAAAAAAATAAAAAATCTAAATAAATGAAGAGACATACCATGTTCATGTACAGATTGAAAGACCCATGGTAAAGATGCCAATTCTCCTCAAATTCATTTATTATATAGCTACAGTAATCAAGACTGTGTGGTATTGGCAGGGGCACAGATACATATATCAAAGGAACAGAATGAAGAACTCCAAATAGGTCATATATATATTCCCAATTTTATATTTTCTAGTTCAAATTTTTTAATAATAAAATGTAGATAACATAAAATTCATCATTTTAACCACTTTAATTGTACGGTTCAGTGACATTCATGTTGTGCAACCATCACCACTATCCATCTCTAGAACATCTCCATCCATCTTTACCATCTTGAAAAGTTGAAACTCTATACCCATTAAATAATTTCCCCTTCTCTGCTCCCCAGGCTGGTGGTAACCACTATTCTACTTTCTGTCTCTATGAATTTGCCTATCCTAGGTATTTACAAATTATATAGTTATTGCCCTTTTGTAACTGACTTATTTTACTCAACATAATGCCTTCAAGGACTGATTTTTGATAAAGGTGCCAAACCAATTCAATTTCTAATTAGTATGACCTCTCCCTGGCACACATCCTCAAAGCCCCCACCCTTTTCACCTCTTGCTCTTGCCTAGCAACACCTAATCCTAATGTGACTAAGCTTGCTAGTCATTCTCCCATATTCATCCTCCCCTTTTCTTTTCAGCAATAGAACCCTACGGTTGTCATAGGGCTCGTGATCTTCCAGAATAAAGGGGGAAGCCCACCCATCTCATCCACCCAGGCTATTGCACAATTACAATCATCTTCCCTGGCCATCTCGGTTTCTATAGCATCAGATTTGTCACTCACTTCTTGACCATTTCCCAAGCACACAGAAACATTGCAATGCCTCCTATCTTTAAAGAGGAGAAAAAATAGAACACCTTTCCTAAACTCCTCATCTCTCCTGGCTTCCACCCCGTTTCTCTGCTCTCCTTTCTAAAAAATCTGTCGGCCAGTGAGAGGTAGCGCGGCAGGTGTCATGGTCAGTGGGTGTGCATCAAACTTGCAGAATGGGGAAGAGTGGTTTGAAAGGAACTACCAGATGCGGGAATGGGACGCTTTTTTGAGAAATGTTGCATTGCCAACTCCTGCTGGCAAAGACGGTGGTATTGTATGAAAAGATTGACACTGATGGGACTCCCTTGTCCCCTCCTGGCATGAGCCGGGAGCTCTATCCTTTCACTGTATCTCTAAATAAAAGCCTGTACCTTGCTCTCCTAAAAAAAAAAAAAAAAAAGATTGACACTGATGAGCGAAGTGGCAAGTGACTCAGAAGAGAGAAATTCTGAATGTGAAGCAGCTTTAGGAATACTTAGGCAATTAATTTTGCTTCAAAATTCTCTTTTCCTTATATGTTGTAAGGGTGATCAATGATTTTTAAAAATTATGTCCACACAAATCTAAAAGAGCTCTTTCAAATATAAACCAAAAAATTTGGAGTGATTAGAAAACATTGAGTTACTGTCATTGGCTGAATTTTTTTCATGTGATGTAAAATAATGTCTTATAGTTCATAAATGACAAAAACCTATTTAAATGTTTACCTTCTCCATGAAACTTCCACAAAGCACCGCCTCGGACACAGTGAGCACTCAAGCCAGCTCTCGCTGTGACATCCTCCAGGGTGGGGAGAAGGGTGGGGACTGCTCATCCCGTACCTAACTGGACAGTCCAGTGCCTTAGCTTTTTCTCTAGTAAGATTTTTAAAAAATTAAAAACAGACGTATAAATCTCCACTCTCTAATCATAATTTTGTATTTGGCCCCTAACTTGGGATCATTTTAATCAGCAGTGATGTGGAAGATTTCCCGTTATTTATGTCACACTGTATAAATGAACATTTAGCAAGCTGCTGATTTGATCTGTGATCTCTTTATAATAGACATCATTTTACTTTTGTCGCTGCAAAAAGGTCCTGGGCTGCTAAGTTTTCACTTAAATGACTTAAGTAGTACGGCAAGGAGGTTTTCTTTTATTTATTTATATTTTAACATAGACTTTGAAGGTCTTTGGGCCACAGCCCCAGCCACTTCCATTTCCTATGCCCAGGGTCCTTTACCTGCCTGGGCATCCAAGTTTTCCACACCTGATAAAATGCTCCCCTTTCCCCATCTGGTGTGCGGGTGGCATATCTGGCCAACCCAACTCACTGTAATGATTTCTTTTTGGATGACCTTCTTTTGACAATATTAAACCTTTGGGTCAGTGTTGAACTGTCTATTGTGACAGGTGCCTTGTTGCTTTTTTATTCTGGGACAAATATTAAGGCTTATTCTTCCTTTATATTCACTTAACAATAGGCAGATGGGCCATAACTTTTCATTAACAAAGTAAATGGGCAGAAGGCAGGAAGGGAAAGGGGAACATATATATATATATAAATAGCCTTTAAGGTAGATAGTTGATCTGGGAAGGAGAAGAAATGGAGATAAAGTAGCTGTATCCCAGGCATTGCTTTAAACAAAGACTTGATCATTCACCTTTAAACTACTCTTAAAAGTGCTCTGAGTCTCTCCTTATAAAGCTGGTTTTTCAGTCTAGGTTGCAAACACTGCCTTGGAAACCTGCTCTTGGAATCTAAATTTGATTCCATTTGTGAATTGCTGAGTATGAAATTACAGGGGAGATTCTTAGCTTCTCTGAGCCTCAGTTCCCTCTTTTTGTAAAAGAGGGAGTTTAATAATTCTTAGGAAGTTAGCTTTAAGAATAAGGGAGCAAACCACTCTCTCAGGGCCTTTGCACTTGCTGTTCCTTCTTCCTGGCTCTCTTCCCCAAGATGTCCACAGGGCTCAGAGTCCCTGATGTCCGAATGTCTTTATTGAAATGTCACCTGACTATCCTAGTTGAACCTGCATAACCCTACCTATTCCTTATCCCCTTTTTCTGCTTAATTCTTCTCCATAGCCCTTAATACCGCTTAACATGTATTTTAACTTACTTGTTTTTTGTTCGGCTCCCTCCACTGGAACATAAACTCCCTGAGGGGAAGGATAGTTATCTATTTGTTCCCATTACTGATTATTTGTTGAATGAATAATAAACGACACAACAAGTGTGGATGTTGTTAGCAAGTGCTGAATCCATTAAGACCAACAAAAATTTATTGCTCTGAAATCACAGTGGGTGGATCAGGGGATGTTAAGTTTTAGTCATGGACAATCTGCGAAGTATCAGTGGTGGTCTTTCTTGAAACAATCGACTCAGAAAAATCTATGGATATTGAAGGAGATTTAAAGTTGACCAGTCCTACCTAGAGAGTTTAAATTCTTCTCTGCTGTTAGGACCAATAATAGGAACAGCTTCCATCTAGAATTACAACCTTCTTTACAGCTGAGGAGTCTTGATTTGCGACAAGAGGATTATTTTATTCATTGAAGATAGTTTCCCCCTTACTATAAAAACTGAGATATAGAAGTACAGAATTGTAGAAAAGCTAGATAATGCAGAAAGCACACAAGAATTTAACAATCACCATAATCTCACCACCCAGAGACAATCATTCTTCAGTTAACAATATTTGCTTAACACTTTAAAAATATTCAAACAGAAAATTTGGGTATCTCAGTGCATGTGCCATTTTGCAGCCTTTTTTAAAACTAACATTCCTTATAAAACATTATTTTAAAAAGCTACACGATGTTCTCCTCGAGGACGCACAATTCTTTATTGAATCATTGCCGTTCCAACGTTTCCAATTTTTCTCAAGTTAAACGCCATGATGTACATACGTCTTTTAATTGGATCTGATTCCCTTCTTCGGAAAAACTCCTCTAAAAGTTACTGAAACAAAGGAAATAAACTTAATTTTTAATAATTTTTTAAATTACAGAAAGTTAAAAGTTTTCACCAGCGGATTATACGACATAGAAGGCCTAGGGAGGCTTCAAACCAGTTTGATTCACACCATCCCAAATTCTCTAGGGTATTAAATTTTCAAAGTTTTGGTAAACATCTCCCAAAAGCCCGCACTCACGCCTGCGCACAATCGCCCCCACTAATGACACGCCCCCGAAGCACCGCTACCTCTTTAAATTTTAAAACCAAGGCCCAAGCCAATGAATGTTAAGTTTCTCCCGAAACACAGCGCCCCGCCCACAGCCAGGCCCCTCGCCGATCAAGCAGAAGTTTTCGACACGGCTCTTCCAATCAGCGCCAAGAATGGGAGCCGCTTACCTACCTTACGTAAGAAAAGAAACCAATAAGAGATGACCCTGCGGGGTGGCTCCGCCAATGGCAGCAGTTTCTGGAGAGCGCGGGAGCTTTTCCACAGGGCCAGAGAGAAAAGCCTTGAATGGCGCTGGTTCCCTGAAGTAAGGGCCGTGAGACAGCTGCGCGTGGCCGGTCCAAGACGTCAGGGCGGCGGCGCGGCCGACATGGCCTGCTGTCACAACGTAATGCTGCTGCTGGACACCGCGGGCGGTGCCGCTGGCCACAGCCGGGTCCGGCGGGCCGCCCTGCGCCTCCTCACCTACCTGAGCTGCCGATTTGGCCTGGCCAGGGTCCGCTGGGCCTTCAAGTTCTTTGACTCCCTGGGGGCGCGGAGCCGCCCGTCCCGCATGTCTGACTTCCGCGAGCTGGGGGCCCGCTCCTGGGAGGACTTTGAGGAGGAGCTGGAGGCCAGGCTCGGGGATGGCGCCCCTGGCGCCCACCTGCCGGGCCCGGCGCCCAGGGTCAGCCACACGCACGGCGCCCTGATGGAGACGCTGCTGGACTACCAGTGGGACCGGCCCGAGATCACGTCGCCCACGAAGCCGATCCTGCGCAGCAGCGGGAGGAGGCTGCTAGACGTGGAGAGCGAGGCCAAGGAGGCCGAGACTGCACTCGGGGGCTTTGCGAACGCCGTCTTCCTCCTGGCCCCCTGTCCGCACTCGCAGAGGGAGCTGCTGCAGTTCGTGTCTGGGTGCGAGGCCCGGGCCCAGTGCCTGCCGCCCACCCACAAGCAGGTCATGGAGAAGCTGCTGCCCAAGAGAGTCCAGGAAGTCATGATCGCCCGGAAGATCATCTTGTACTGGGTGGATACCGCCGAGTGGTCTCAGGTAAGTCTATGGTAAACTCAGACTTAGTGCACAATGCTCTCCTGGTTAGCCAGGCCCTGGCAGCGTCTGCAGAGCAGCCGGTAGACCCAGAATGAGTCCAGCGTGACCAGCATGTGTCCCTTCAGATGGGAGTCCCGTGGTCACAGGCAGAGACACCCTTCACCACAAAATAGGTAGGTGCTCGGTACCTAATAAGCCAAAGAGTTTAAGGTCCTTGACAGTTTGGACCCGACAGCCTTCCCAGACTCTATTTCGCCTACACACGACCCACATTCCAGCATACTGAAGCATGGTCTAGTTGGCCAGCTCGTCCTGACTGCCCCTTGGTCTTACCGTCACCCGGAATGCCAGTGCTGGCTACGATGACATCTAGACCTCGCTCATTCTATAAGGCCTTGCCCGGATGGCAAGGACTCAGTCTCAACTTCCGAATTTCTGTACGCTTCTGTGGCACCACCCACCCTTTCCCCATTCTGCTCCAGCCGTGCACATGTCTCACCTTCCATCTAGTCTAAAAATACCTCAAAGGCAGGCACACACATCTCTGAATCCCCTCCAGGTGTGTACTGGAGATTGTAGGTGTTCGGTAAATATTTGTTGACTAAAGGAAGAAATTCCTATGGACATAAGACTCCTAAATGGCTAATTTGGATTTTTGTTGAGGCAGTGGGGCCCCTGCTCCAGTTAAGTGTGTTAAGATAAATTATTATATATTTGCCTTCACCATTTTCCTCCTGTCAGTCCATATATAGTCAAATATTCATTGAGAAGCCACTACACTGTTTCAGCCCCTGGGGACATGGTGGTCAGCCAGAGTGAAAATACATGAAACAGACAAGATGAACAGATGAAACAGAGAAGCATGTAAGTGATAGGATTTCAAATAGTGCTAGAAAGAAAAGAAGGGGCTGGGATGGGGCAGAGGCGGGGGGGAGGGGGGGATGGCTACTGTATAGAGGGTGGTAGGGGAGGCCTTTGGAGCAGACAATTCAGTGGTGAAGGAGGAGGAATGTAAAAGATGGGAAAGAACATACCAGGCAGACTTGAGCTGGAGATGAGCTTTATTGCAGAAACAAAAGGGCAAGGAATAACGAGACCTAGTAGGAGAGGGAGTCAAAGTAGGGCCAACGTAGTAGGTGTGGGTTTTGTTCTAATTGATGGGAAGGTGGCTTAACCAGTTGAAAGATGTGATCCCACTTACTGGCAACACCTGTCATTAGAAGTGGATTACATTGCAAGATTACAAATGGAAAATGAATGGATACTTAAACCATAACGATGTAGTATGTAAACATTTCTGACATGTCTTCACATACAAAGCCCAGAAAAAGGTACAGCAAATGCAAAATAAGGCAGCAGTGGCTTGTCAAAGAAAAGGAAAGGGTGGAGTGTTTAAGGAAATGGCAAACATTTGGTGGGGAAAATGGGATCCTAGGACTTAACATTTAAGGCAGTGAATCAAGTGTTGGACACAGTGTATGACACAAAACTGCTTGATTTAGGATTATTGATATCAAATCACATTTATTCTGCAATTGTATTTAAAAGTCAAATACTGGCTAGAAGGCAGTCTTATTTAGGCACAAGGGGCTTCGAGATTCTTCTTTCTTTTCTTTTCGAAATAGCATTGAAGTAAGTAGGTTGACAGGGTTTTTTTAAAGATCCCCTCCAGTTCTGCTATTCCGCCATCTGAGGGGACGGGTCTTCTCTGAGGATTCCATTCTCACATCTGCTCTGCCGTTTCCCCTAAGGAAATGCCTGGCAAACGATTTTAAGCTTTTCTGATTTTTTTTTTCCTGGTGAGGATCTAGCTTTTCCTTCTCAAAAGCCTCTGCTCAGCCACCCTGTGGAGGCAAAAGGGAGTCTTAGGTTCTGTCGCTGGTGAGCTGTCACTACAGGGGTAGAGAGAAGGGAAGAGGAGAGAATCCATATTGCTCACGGTCCGGGAAGCAGACTTGGGAGAAACAGAACCTGAACTCAGACTGGGGCAGGAGGGCTCCAAGGACACAGAATCATGCAAAGATACAGGATAGAAGGCGACGTAGGAGACCTCCCATACATTTTTTACTTTATGCCCCTGGTTTACTCAACACACATTTATTACATACCTGCCGGTTGTGCTGGGGATGCCATTAGTGAACTGGAAAGGTGTGGTTCCTTCTCTTTTGGAGTTTATAGTCAGGTGGACATTTAGAAATCCTCAGATTTGAAACTACCACTAGAATTTGTCTCTTGCACCCTATGACACAGATAAAAAAATGATAAAATGTAACCACACTCTATATACCATTTATGATTTTTAAAAAATCATGTACATATATTACTTTTCACTCAAAAGTCCATGTCCTTTTCAACTCTATTAAAGTTTTATAATTCATTTGATAAACCTTTTTTTTTTTTTTCCCTGGCTGGTCCTCTGGCTGAAATAATTTCAACAAATTTTTTGTTTCTTTTTGGTAGAAAATCCTAATCAGAATCTATGGTATCTGAACTAGCTTACCATTCTCCCCCATAGCAGTGAACACAGGCATGAACACGTGGGTGGTAACAGCAAATACTAATTAATTGATTAACCCATTACAGCATTTTCCAAACTGGTATGTGTAATAGAAACAAAAGCTTCACATTGTTTATCTTCACTATTGCTATTTTCTACTGTGCGTTGATACTGCTATTTGTTGCTGTTGTTTTTTCTTTAATGCTGATCATAAACCATTCAATTGTTCCATCAAAGGGTTACCACCCTCATTTTAAAAGCACTGTCCAAGATAGTTCTGGGTTCTTGAACTAGTCTGTTAGTGCCTTGCTGTGACCTTGGGCACTCTCAGGCCTCTCTTTGAACTTGAATATAATGGAAAGTTTAGAGATGATCTAGAAGACCTCACATTCACAAAGCAATTTGTGGCCTACAGTTGTAAACTCATCTTGTGGAGCAGGCCAGCCAGCATGATAGTAGTCTTCTAGGACAGGTGCCCCTCCTTCGTGTTCCATAGTACCTGAAGATTGTCATGTTGCATTGTGATGCTGAATTAAATCTTTCATGCTATTGCTGTTATGTTTACCCTACCCCTGACTTTAAGATTCTGGAAGACAGGGATTCTGTCTTTCTAGTTCATGACTCGTAAAGGTTGCTCAATAAAAGTTTGTTGAAAGAAGGTTGGCATGAGTCAGCTATGTGTGAAGGAGTGAGGAGTGGCCTTTGCAGAGAAAGCAGGGTTTAAGCTGGATACTTAAGTATAATTAGTATGCGGGGTCGGTGAAGAAAGAAGGGGAAGCCCAGGAACCAGAAAACAGGGAAGCATAATAAAATGCAGCCTGTTCAGGAAACAGCAAATGGTGAGGGGTGCCTGGAAGAGAGATGGGTGAGGGAGAAATTAGGTTTTGGAAAGGTTGTTTAGGGTTGGTTGTGAACTTCATGGTGGAGGCAGTGGGAAACCCTTGCAAGTTTTCAGACAATTAGCATGATCAGATATGTGATTTGAAAAAATACTCCTTAGAGCAATATAGAGGAAAGATTAGAATCAGTGCAGACTTTATAGGCTACAGTGAGCCCAGGCAAGGGATGACGAGGGCTTTAGTGAAAGCAGTGAAGACAGAATTAAGGAGGCGCGTTTGGTCTCCACACAGTCCTGTGGGGAGGGTGAGTCAGCAGCCATCCAGGGGAGGTATCCCATCTCCCTCCCCTGATACCTGGCCATTGCTACATCATGTTGCATAGGACAAAATTATTTTTATTAATGTGTCATGGCTTTATATTCCTATGGACTGAACATTTTAGGATTTATCCCCAGTGGTTTGTATCACTTCTGTTCCTTGACAGAAAATAGAATTGAAGTGCTCTTTTTCACTAAATGGACACTTTCTTGAAGGCATATTGTGTAGTAACTATGTTGCTGGGCTATAAAGTAACAGGATGCTGACCATTATTTGTGTCTGGTTCAATAAATTTATTGTGATTTGATCCTTTAATATAGGTATCAACTCTACTTTCTCCTGATTTTCCTTAGCTTTATACATGAGTGCTAATTTACAGTAACCTGAAGTTCTTTACTTTTTATTTTAGCTGTGGGACTCCCCAGACCACCTGGGGTACTGGACGGTATGTGAACTGCTCCACCAGATAGGAGGCACCGTCTTGCCGTCCGAAACTCTCAGCCGGGATCGCACTAAAGCGGGGGAAACACTGCTTTGTAGTGAAAAAAAGCTGTCAAGTGAACCTCACTGCTCTTCGTGGATTTCAACTCTGCCTGCTGATGCCACTTTAAACTGTTTGCTTTATAATTCTCCTGAGTATGAAGCCTCATTTCCGCGGATGGAAGGAACATTATTTCTCCCTGTTGAAGGTAAGCAAATAATATTTTGGGGAGTGTTTTGGTCTCAGCTACATTCATTTCTTCAGGGCAGGCCCATGTGTTTAACTTCTTATTTAGAATTTCCAGCAGCCCAGGCACTCAATTAATGCTTGGAATTAAAAGATGTCTCAGCAAAGTCTGTGGCGCCCCAGGACAGGACTGAACTCTGGTATGGAACAGACGCAGGCCCATGTATAAAAAGAACAAGTGAGTGATTTTAAGGTTTCCCAAGGGTTTGCAAAGAAGGATAATATCGTTCAGGTGTCCAAGCAAATAGGTGGTAATGTTATGGGGTGGTAGATTGTGGAATTCCTTGGCTCTTGTCTTCTCAAAGGATTGAATTCAGTCCAGAGACCCAACAGAGAGTTAAAGCTGCAAAGGGTTTTTTATTTAGCAATGTGAAAGGGAAGTATGCGTCTCCTAGCAGGCTGATCCTAATGGATCCCGCTGGGTTTTACACTGTATCTTTTTATGGGGATTTACTTGGTTTCCCCCCTCCCATTTTGCCACCTTTACATCATCCTTTGAATCCGTCTTGTTTCTTCCCCTTCAGCCTCTTTGTGCAAGTTTGTGTTCATCATTTTTCCCATGAGCGTCTAAGCCATGGGAATGACATATAATGTCATGTAAATGACATAGTAATGATATTATGATGGCCTCAGGGTCATTAGTGACAAGGTCTTCGTTAAGTGCACGTGCTCTAACATCGGGATGGTCTCAGGGACCCGTATCTTTTGCTTATCAGTTTGTCTGAACCGCAGAAGGGGCTGGTCTAAGGGACACAGAGCTGTGTCAGGGCGGAAACCGGGTGATCCGCTGTCCCCCCTTCTCTCCTTCCGCTCACGTCTGTCTAACTGCTTACTGGAACAGTAAGATTGCATTTCCCCACCAAAGAGATCGGTAGATTGAAGACCACAGAGAAACACTTGATTGATTAAGAGGAAAAACAACAAATTAAGCGACAGAAGCTGAAAATGGTGCTTATTACCAGGAAGAGCCAGCATGTTGGGATCTTCATAAATTTGCTTTACCGTATGATTCCCTATATGGGAATCTAATTTCTGAATCATTATATAGTCACCCAGAACTAATACCATATAGAGGTGTATACATAGAACTATTACATATTATGTTCAGTTTAAGGACATTTTAAGAGCAGTTGTGTTTAAGCAGTTTCATCAGTTGTAGTCTTTAGAAATTAACTTCATAAGATAGGATGCACTGCATTTTATGGGTTTAAGAAGCAGTGTCTCTTTCTGTAAGCAGCGTTGCTTGAATACTTGTTTCAAAGGCATAATTACTGAGAGGTTCTGACATCACGTTGTACCCTCATCATTCTGTTCATATGCAGCTTTTCCGACAGAAATAAATGAACTTGGCTGTAATAGCCTCTGGGCAGTAGAATGAGGGTGAAAGTGTGAGTTAAGTGACAATACAAGTACCTCAACTGACAACCCAATTCTTTTTTTACTATTAAATCTATTTTTAGTGACTATTATATTAGAATTTTAACATTTTTTTTTTTTCTAACAGGCAAAGAAACTCAAGAAACATGGACAGTTACCCTAGAACCCTTGGCTATGCACCAGAGACATTTTCAGAAACCAGTCAGAATTTTTCTAAAAGGCACAGTGACCCCGTGGCATCTTCCAGTAAGCGGCACTTTGGGCACTGATAGCTGGATGCTACAAATTCCAGATGAGAACCGATCGACTCAGAGGGTGTTATTTCAGCAGCTGGTAAACAGGCTGATGGCCAAGGAGTTACATCTGGTAGGTGTCCGCCACACGCTGAGCTGTTCTTGTCTATTACCACATTGGCAAAATGCAATAAGTACGTGTATGAAGTGCCAAGCATTACCCTACAAAATACAAGTCTCCATGGAACAGATGAAGTTTTTGCAAATAATACTGTCTGCATTATAGTATCATGACAGTGCTCATTAGTGAAGAAACAGTTCATTAAATTGCATATGCCTCGAACCCAGTTAAATCATATTCACTTAAGAAAAAAGGCAGTGAGCCAAATGGAATGATTATATTAAGGTGGTGAAGTGATGGGTGGCTTTTTGTTATTTTTTAATTCTTCTGTTAGATGTTTATTACTTTTAGATAATAAGTACATCTCATTTTTAAAAAGCCCTATACTGTAAAACTAGATAATGTCTAGTAGTTACACAAACTTAGAAATGCCTTCTGAGAAGAATACATACCAACCCAGATCTGATTTAGAGATCCTAGTTATTTTTAAACCACTAGAAAATTCCTTACCTCATTTTGTCTTTGGCCTTTGTAACCTCAGAAGACATCTCTCTTCTGGATCCCATGATGAAACAGCCTCGAAGAAAGCTGGCTCGCCACCTGAACAGATGTACTAAGTTCTGTGCTCTAATGGAAAGAGCACTAGGTGGGGAGTCCGGTGGTCAGGTTGGGTTTCAGCTCTGCTGCCCACTCTGTGGTCTGTGTAAATCCCTGAAGTGGTAGTGTTGCCTTGTGCTTAAGAGTATAGGTTTAGAACTCATCTACGCCTGGTCTCTGCCTCATACTACAAACTAGGTGACCTTAAACAGGTAACTTATTCCCCAAGTTCAATTCCTCCTCTGTAAAATGGGGATTCTGATCATTTCCATTTCAGAGTGGTTGTGAGGATTTGGTAAGTTATAGTAAGCACATAATAAGTGCTCAGCAAATATTCCTGGTAACCTTAGGTTTTTCTTATTGTAAGTTGAGGGATTACGGTTATATGATCAGTAAATTCAATTCTAGCACTAAAGCCACCCAGCCTGTCTTTTCCACAATTTTCTCTTTCATGTCATTCATCATTGGGGGAGACCATCATTCTGTCTTTTACTAAGCTGCATTCTTCTTTAGGCATGTGTTGATGTTCTCAATTAATTAGAACTTCACATGCAGGTTGCCAGTGTGGACCCTGGTGAAGGCTGGCCCCCCATCACTGGGGTGATTTCCCCCCTCTCTGCCAACGCCACAGTTCTCACTGTGTTCCGCACTGAGGAGGCTGAATTTCAAAGAGATTTTCTCCAAACAGCCGTGACAGGAAGCCCCCAGGACACAGCTTCCCTTGTTTCTGATGTTATGGATAATTTATTGAATCAGATTCACAGTCCACTTGAAGATCCTGCTGCCTCTGGTAAGCCTCTCTGATCCAGTCACTAACACACTCTAGGGCAGGCATTTACAGTCTTTCCAGCATCAGAGCTTTTTTATCACTGTGCTCTAAGTAGAATCCCAGTATCTGTTATAAAACAGATAAAAGCAAGCTTCAATACTTCAGGCAATTTAAGTCATCATTATTTATAGAAATGCTGAAGCACTTCTGAGGAAGCCAAATCTGGCTCTGTGAAACTGATTTGAAATCGAAGATATTAATGAAGCCTGGTTTGTAATACATTTAATAAAGACTGCATATAAAACTGTTGTGATTCTGTCTGCCTTCTGATTCATTGCATTGTTACTAATATGATACAAACCTTGTTTATGTTAGGTAGATATAATCATTTTGATCATTCTTCCATTTGTTCATTTATACAACAGGTTTATTGAGTGCCTGCTCTCTGTTCTGGGATGTATGTACTGGGAATACATCCAAGAACAAAATAGACTGAGGTTTCTGTTCTCATGGAGTTTACCATCTAGTCAGGGGAGACGAGACAAACTAAATAAGGAAATTATATAGTATATTAGAAAGGGATAAAGTGCTATAGTAATACAGCCGGTAGAAGGGGTGGGGAGTGTTACAGGTGGGAAGTTTGTAATTTTGAACAGGCCTTGTGAAAAGTAATGTTTGAGCAAAGGCATGAACGAAGCGATAGGGAGAGAACATTGCTGATAGAGGCAGTGGCGACGGCCAAGGCTGTGAGGGGGGTTGTGTCTGGTGCTTTGGAGGAGCAGTGAGGAAGCCTGCGTCTGTCTGTTTTTGAAGCAGCATTTTTCATAGACACCGTAGGCTTGGGTTGAGCTGGTGGCAGATGATGCCACTGTGTATGTCCCAAGGGAGGAGCCGGTGCTGGGACTCTCTGCTTCGGTTCTAACGCCTCTCTCCCTGTCCTTGCTCTTCCATCTCTACTCCTCTGCCCCTGTAGCCCCTCCTGTTCCCGAGTGGGCCCAGCAGGAGCTTGGACGCACCACTCCCTGGACTGCGGCTGTTGTGGAGAGGTGGTTTCCCTGCTCTAACCACAGTGGCGCCAGCTCAAATTTGATGGAGTCATTTTGGTAATACATTTTTATTTCTCTGGGTATTGATTATATATTGATCACATATATGCATGTGGGTTTGTTGGGTTTTTTTAATAGACCTTATTTTCTGAGTTACAGTCCAATAATATTAAAAACTAATTATAAACAGCATTTAATGGGTATAGAGTTTCAATTTCACGAGATGAGAAGAATCCGGAGATGGATGGAAGTGATAGTAGTACATGAATATACTTAATACCACTGAACTATGTACTTAAAGGTGGTTAAAATGATTTTAACCTTTATGTGTATTTTACTACAGTAAAAAAGTTGGGGGGAAATTCATTGCAAAAAAATGCTCCCTTATGTTATGGATGTCTGAAAATATTTAGTATTAAATTGCAATAAAAATAAAGATAGCAAACGCATAATGCAGCTAAGTTTATACTTAAAGGAAAATTTTTATAGACTTAAGCTATCTTTTAAAGGAGAAAAATTAAAAACCAATTAGCTAAGTGTCCAACAAAGGAAATAATATGAGAGAGTAAACCCAAGAAATAAAGAAGGCCACAATAAAGAGAAAAAAAAAAGTGAATCAAGTAGAAAGCAGAAATCAATAGAAACAAAAGATGATTCTTGAGACGCCAAATAATCTATAGCAAGATTTTTGAGCAATTTAAAAATAGATATAAATCAATATTACAAATATAAAATATATAGCAAATTCAAAATATTATTAAGAGGTAAGTCAGGGTTTATATTTTTCCATACATATATCCAGTTGTTTGAATACCATTTGTTAAAAGACAGTCTTTCTCATTCAGTTACTGTGGCACCTTTGTTGAAATCATTTGGCCACTATTGTGCAGGTCTATTTCTGGAAAGACTACTTCAGAAAGTGTTAATGCCATATTGTCTTGAGGACTGAAATCAGGTAGTCTGAGTCCTCTTAACTTTGTTCTGTTTTTTTTTTTTTGTTTTTTTTTCCCAGCATTGCTTTGACTATTCTAGATCCTTCACATTTTAATTTAAGCTTTACCATTAATTTCCACAGAGCCTGCTAAGATTTTTGACTGAGAGTGCATTGAGTCTATAGGTTAATTTGGGAAGAACTGATACCTTAATAATGAATCTTCTGATTTATGGACATGGTACAGCTCAAAAAGCTAAGAACAAAACAAAAGGTGCATCTTCCCCTATGTGATAGCAAAATTTACCATAAAGCTCTAGTGATAAGGAGGGCAGTGTGGTACTAGTGCAAGGATCAACAGAGACCAATGGAACGGCAAGCCCAGGAAGTGACCCACACACGTATGGGAGTTTGGCATATGACAATGGCAGCGTTATAAATTAGAAGAAGAGGCTATTCAGTAAGTAGTGGTGTGATAATTGTCTATCCAGAAGAAAAAAGGAAAAATTGTAAGATGAAAAAACACAGAAGATCAGGCTAGGGTTGGATTTCTTAAGTGAGACATAAAAAACTCAAACCGTGAAGGAAACTATATATACATTATAATGAATTTAAAAATTTCTGTGTAATGAAAAAGACTAGTCATAAACCTGGGCAGCTGTAATCCATATACCAGCAAAGGATAGTGTCCAAGTTAGTACAGAGCGCCTAAAAACCAGTAAGAACAAGATAAGCAGTTGGGCAGAGGATGTGAGCAAGCAGTTCTTACAAGGAAGCCCAAGAGCAGCAATTTGGAAAAACGCTCAGTTTAGGCAAATGGGAATTAAAACCACAATAAGAAAAAACCCACAATATTCTATTTCATACCTATTAGATTACCAAAAAGTAGTAAATCTGACAATAGCATGTATGGACATGAGAACCTTTACATGATAGAAGTGTAAATGGCTACAACCGTTTTAGAGAACAATTTATATTCTTAGGTAAGCAGAAACTTCACACACTCTGACACCAAGCAATTTCACTTCTAGGTGTCTACATTAAGGAAATTTTTGTACAACCTCAAGGAGAGCTATGTTAGAATGTTCTCTCCCAGTCATTAAAAACAAAAATGTGGAAAGAACCAGCTAATCCTCAGCAGGGAAATGGATAAACTATGGTATAGTTATACAATAGAATATTATATATATATATATATATTAGTAAAACTGAATAAACTAGAGCTATTTATATGCACATGAAAGATATGTTAGTAGAAACAAAATTTCAAAAGGATGGTGTTGTATGATGCCACTTTTTAAAAGAATTTACAACAACATAGCAGTTCATGTTGGTAAATAAGATACACACAAATCTAGGAATGCCTCTGGGAAAAAGGGGTGGGAAAAGGTTGGGGCTTTGTGTGTGTCTATAATGCTTAATTTTGTTAAAAAAGATCTGAAGCAGATATAGCAAACTGTTAACAAGTATTTAATCTTGGTGGGAGGTACATACTTAACTATTTAATAATGTTTTTTTCTGCTTTTCTGTGTATTTGAAAGGTTTCTAAATTCTAAACATTAACAGAAAAAAACCTCACCTCTGTTAAAGGAAACAGCAACACACTTAGGGAGAATTAGTTTCAGACCTGCTGCAGGTAGGACACTGATAGCCCCAGCAGACTCAACTAATGTTGCCATAACTTTCTCCTACTTTTAAATCAGGTGATAGCAGGTAATGGAAGCTAGTAAGATACAAACATTCTGAACATTGTGCCATTTTCGTAATTTACTTAGCGACTGATATTTCGCTATATGCAGAAAAGCATTTAATAGCTAATCACGTCCCTCAGCCCCACTTCCTCCCCCTCTCAGCCATCCCAAATTAGTTTACTACAGAGTGAAAGAATTATTCACAAGTCATCGTGGTTAACTTTTTTCGGGCAGACCTCATTTTACTATGCATCGCACATATTGTATATTTTACAAACGGAAGGTTTGTGGCAACCCTGTGTGGAGCAAATTTATCGGCACCACTTTCCAATGGCCTTTGCTCACTTAGTGTCTCTCTGTCACGTTTTGGTAATTCTCACACTATTGCAAACTTCATTATTATAATTGTTATGGTGATCCGTGGCCGGTGATTACACCTTGCTTAAAGTTCTGATGATGGTTAGCATTTTTTTAGCCATAAAGTATTTTTAAACTAAGGTATGTCCTTCTTTTAGACATAATGCAATTGTACACTTAATAGACTACAGTACAGTGGAAACAGAACTTTTATATGCACTGGGAAACCAGAAGATTCATTTGACTTGCTTCACTGCAATATTCTCTGTATTGTGGTGGTCTGGACCCGAACCTGCAGTGTCTCAGAGGGCTGCCTGTACCCGGTATTGCATCATCTTGTACTTAATAATGTATGGACACTGAGTGAGAAATAACTGTGGAAGCCCCAGAGTGCAATGGTTGCCCTAATTAGACATGTACCAAAGGACAGTGAAGAATCTTATTAATAAAAGTCAGTACTGTATGGTTTGTGAACAGGTAGCTTCTGCCCTGGAGTTTGTTCATGTGATAAATGAGAAGAGGGATCATTTTCTCTCCTGAGAAAATACATTTTTGAAGGCATCTTGCGGGGACATCTCTTGATTAGCTTTTAAAAGGATATTGAATTTTGTTACTGTTTTTAAAGCATTTTGGAAAATCAGAGTTTTAGGTGGACATACTGAATTGTTCCAGGTTACTACAGGCTGCCTCATCCGAGAAGGGAGAGCCTTCCAGAACTGAAAGTGAACTAACCCGCTGCCTCTCGGAGCTCTACCAGAGAAAGTCTCGTGAAGAATCCACGGTGTCTCACCAGGAAGACAGCAGAAAGAAACGTATGCACGTAGGAAGCTGTTTCTAGAGGCAGTCTTGTGAAACTGTATATTTTAAAAGATTGACATTCCCTAAAATGAAAGGACAGGTTCTTATTTTTCAAGTTTGAAAATAATTACGTTAATACAGTAGTGATTTTTTAAATGACCCACAATCCTACCTTCTTAATGAGTATACCCCATTTTCATTTTTAGTTACAACAAATTTAAATACAGTGTTGGGTGCTGCTTTAAATGTATTTGCTCACCTGCTATCTTGCCTTTTTACACTTCCACCTCATTGCTTAACAAAAGCTACCAAATTCTTAGATTGTTGAACATTCAGATTGTATTCAGTTATCATTGTAAATGATACTGTAGTGTGCATCGTGCATATGATTTATTCTTTGAGTGATGTTCCCCAGCCTAAGGTTCCAGGAACAAGCTACTCTATGAAAAAGCAGGAAAAAGTTGCAATCGATGCAGACTGCTAAATTGCTTTTCCAAAGAGTTTCATCACAACTCTGTGACCACTGGGTGATGCCAAGATAAGTCTGGCATGTGCCTTATGTAAATACCATCTCATGACATTGAGATGTTTAATCCCTAAGCTTCAGTTAAAAGAAGAGCTCTCACTCTAACGTGTGCTGTAGGTTAAAAGAGATGCAAGAACAACTTAATTTGGATCGTTCTGGAAGGATACACCTCACTTCAGTATTCTTCCACAGAATATTTAATCTGCATTAAAGTAGCTCTTGATTCCACAGAAGTGAAGTTATTTTACTTCTCTTCCTGTGGTGTTTTGGTAGGAGGTGTCCCTCGTACTCCGGTGAGGCAGAAGATGAATACCATGTGCCGCTCCTTAAAGATGTTGAATGTTGCAAGGCTGAACGTCAAGGCACAGAAGTCGCATCCAGATGGCAGTCCAGATGCAGCGGGGGAGAGAGGGATGCCAAAGAGAGCCGGCGGAAGAACAGCAGAGAAATGGGAAAACAGAGGGAGGACACTAAGAAGTTCTAAGCCTAAAGGTATTCCTCAATCCCAGAGCATTTTGGTGTCTAAGTCCATGTTGACTCTTTTATAGCCTTATATTTTTTATATTTTAATCATATCCCTCAATTATTGAACATTTATTGAATATTTACTATATGCCCCAACATGTGTTATGGAGAATATGGTAAAAATAGCATCGTATTCTCAGATTTGTGATCCAGCTACAAAGATAAAAATAATGCATATATATATACAGATACATATTGACATTATATATCATGTGTATAATGAGCTAATAAAATTAATACGTAAGAGAACCAGGAATCTACAACAGAAAATACTTGCCCATTTAGAAGATGTACCAGGAGTCAAGAAAGGGAAGGTCAGTCAGGGCCAAGACAGGCTGAGCAGGTTTGCAAGGAGCTAGTGGAGCGCAGGCTAGACCCCAAAGACCGAGCAGAGTTGAGGCCACAGGAGAGTAACAGAGGAGCTCGTCAGACCAGGGCGCGCATTAGCAGTCACGGCGAAGGGCTCTGGCTTGGCCATAGGACGCGTGGTTGAGGAAGTTTTCCACATCCGTGCATGCAGGGAGAGGGAAGGGTGCGTGAGTAACCAGGGCTAGGTTGGTGAGGTCTCTCAAAGCTGGGCAGAAGAATTTAGTCCAGTAGCTTTTATTTTCCTATTTGTTCCTTTTCCTTTTTTTAAAAATCGGATTGTAGTTTGTTTCTCGTTCTTGGGGTACATTCTCAGCTCACACTGACAGTGACAGGCCTGTGGGCGATTGTAAAGATAGCTTATGAACTTCAGGCAGTGGTGGCATGATGTCACCTTTGAGTTCATTTAAAAATTCTGGAATAAAAGTTTTCTGCTCTTTAAAAGTGTATTCCCCATGGAATACCAGGTCCATTGGTGATAATTAGTTCGAGTGAGACAGAACATCTTTAATGAGCTAGTAAAGGCTTAAAAGAATGTGGATGATACATTCAAGGGAGGGCAAAGTTGACAGTGTTAATGTGGTATTAACACAATTTCTGGACTAAATTCTTCCCAGAAATAGACCTGCACCACGGTGGTGCATTGATTTTTGACAAAGGTGCCCCAACAACTCAATGGGAAAAGGATAATCTTTGCAAGAAGTGGTGCTGGAACAACTGGTTATCTTAACAGAAAAAATGAACTTCAGCTGTAACCTGAATTAGTAATTTGAATTTCTGCTCTATTTTTTCATTTCTAATAGTGTTTCTTTATGCCCTTTCTCTCTCTTCTTCAGCTGCACAGTCTTAGATTTCTCTATTTTATTTGGCTTTTCAATCATTTTTTGTTTCTACTGATCTCTCATTTCTACTTTTTCCTGTTCATTTCTGCTCCTATCTTATCGCCTCATTTATTTTTTGGGTTTACTGTCATGTTATTTCTTGTGTTGGACCCTTAGCTAATTGGTTTTAAATTTTTTCTTCTTTAAAAGATAATTTAAATCTATAAATTTTCCTTTAAGTGTAAATTTAACTGCGTTATACTAGTTTGCTATATTCTCTTTCCATTGGTACTTATTTATAAATATTTTCTGACATCTATAATATTAGGGAGTGTTTTATTTCTATAATTAGTTTTTAATGTTTTGGCCTGTGTGCAGACAGCATATCTTGTAAGATATTTATTCTTTAATATTTGCTGAAACTCTGGCTTAATATGTGGTTACATTTTGTTAATACTCCATTTGTACTGAAAAATGTATATTCCCTAATTCTTGGGTATTTGGTTCTATATATGTCTTTTACATCAAGTTTAGTAATGTTTGAATATTCAACATGCTTACTATTTTTTTCTACTTCTTTTCTCTGTAACTGAGATGATTGTATTATAGTCTTCAACTGCATGGATTTGTCAAAATTCTCTTGCAGTTCTGCCAAATTTAGCATCAGATATTTTGAGGCTTTCTTGACAGGTGCATATAAATTCAGAATAATTCATATTTTCCCTGTAATTATGTCTTCAGTGAATGAATAATAACTCTGTTTGTTCCTAATAAGTCTGTGCCTTGAAGTCTGTTTTGCTTCACTAGCTTCCCGTTGGATAGTGTTTGCCTCAGTCTCTCACTGTTGCTCTATTTCCAGTGTTTCTTCATCATGTGTTTCGGGTATATCTTTTGTAAACAGCTTAAATTTTTCTTATTCCAGTCTGACAGTATCTCTCTGTTAGCCAGCAAGCGTATTTGTAAAATAAGTGTTTGTAATTATGGTTTGCTGATAAGCCTAGGTGTTCTTCAGTGTCTTATTTTTGTTGTTTTTTCCTTTCTAACAGGCCATGGAATCAAGTTTTCTTTATTCTTCTTTTTTCCTCTCTGCTAGGTTTGAAGGTTATACAGTTTCTTTCTTTCTCATTGGTGGTTACCCATACATTTTCAACCCATGCACTTGATTTTCAAAGCCTTAAAATTAATCCCTGTCCCTGTACTTTTCCTTCTCATCACTGCTGACATTTGACACACTGGATAATTGTCGGAAGGCTGTCCTGTGCCCTCTAGGATGTTTAGCAGCATCTCTGGCCTCCGCCCACTAGATGTCAGTAGCACCCTTACCCTCCCCACCAGTCTTGGCAAGCCAGACACAGCCAAATTTCTGCCATGAGACAAAAATTCCAGCAGACAACCATGGGCTTACACAATACGACGACTTCAGCTGGATTGATAATTTGACCTTTTTTCCCCCACAGATTTTAAAACTGAGGAGGAGCTACTATCTTATATACATGAAAATTACCAAAAGACGGTGGCCACAGGAGAAATCATGTATTCATGTGCTCGGAACCTGATCTCAACCATTAAAGCATTCCTAAAATCCAGAGGCACAAAGGAATTAGAAGTAAGAGAACCTGGGTGGGGTCGCTTGCCATTAATGTGGTTGCTTATTGGTGGGTTTGGTTCAGATGTCTCAGAAAATGTCTATTATGCAGTACATGATTTAAAAATAAAATGAGGACAGGGGTAAGCACATTCCAGAGATTAGAAGTTGGACACGATGAACCGGTAAGGCAGAAATGAAGGAAATGGGCCAGGTGAGGGTAATCACATGTACTCCTTTTCTAAAGAAATCTCCATCGTCATCAGAGCTGCACAGATAAAGCCGGAAGTGCTTAACTCTGCTGCACTTTAGAGTCACCTATGACATTTCTTTAAAATGCTGGTGCCGGGCTATCTCCAGACCAACTAAAACAGATCCCTGGGAGGTTGGGATCTGGGCATCTACACTTTTAAAAAGCTTGCTAGATGACGATTATCACAGGAAGAATTGCAAACCATTGTTTTAAGAGAGTTCGAATCTGCAGGCTTGTTGTATCCATGCCCTTTGCTCTAAAATACTTTTTTACCATGTTCTTTTTTTTAAGATATACAAAAGAATATTCATTTCACTATTTTTCATTTAAATAAAGGAAGGGGGAAATTTGTAAGGGAATGTATTTCCCTTCTTAGAGCATTAGTTTGCTGTGAAAGAGAGAAGTAAGTAACTTAATATTCTATGAAATCATTTTGTATTTTCAGATGCACTGTCTGAATCAAGTAAAAAATACCCTCTTAAAAACTAGCAAAAATCTTCGACAGAATCTAGGGAAAACACTAGATAAAGAAGACAACATCAGAGAGTACGTAACTGCCTTTTTTTTCCCTTAACTGTTACTCCAAAACAGAGCTCCGAGCTTTGCTTGTGTCATTGTTAAAACAGATTGTCCATTGCTCAAAGAGGCTTTTGTAGCTGGTTCTTCTTGGTGCCGTAATATGTAGTTTGACCCACCCATTTACCTAATAACCATATTGTCATTCAGAGAAGGCAGCAGCTCTTCTTTTGAGTTGTTTTTATATAGATAGATATATGCTTAAAGAAGGAGCTTTAGTTCAGTAGCACTCACAATAGATATGACCACGTATTTTTTTCTCTCAAGATGCCAGCTTCAGGTATTTCTTCGTTTGGAGATGTGTCTGCAGTGCCCTTCAATACATGAAAGTACAGATAATATGGAACAATTAGTGGAGGAGGCAAGTATAGAGCTTAGTGCCCCTGGATGCATGCCATAGATGCTCTCAGCTTCCCTGCAGAGGGCATGTGATCATCTTCTAAAATCTTCTTCAGGTGACTGATTGGCTGCGCATGATATGTTTAACTGAGGATTCGGCATACTTAGCAAAGTTTCTGGAGGAAATTTTGGGATTGTAAGTTTTACTTTAAAATAATTTTACTAAGAACTGCATATGGTATTGTCTCAGAACTTGGGAATTATAAGAACTATTTCTCATGCTGGGTGAGGGAGCACTAGAGAGGGTGGAATGTTGACTGCTGCATGTTTAACCAGCCTATTGGTTATCAACTCTGTCCCAAAGGTATATCAGCTCTATCCCAAAGACACTTGGAAATCTTTACAACAGCCTAGGGTTTGTGATTCCTCAGAAGCTGGCTGGTGTCCTTCCTACAGATTTTTTCAGCGATGACTCCTTGACACAAGACAGCAAATCACCCCTTCTTTCTGTGCCTCTTATGTCAAGTGCTCATAAATCAGTGTCGGGTGGCACTGAATCTGATCAACTAGAGGAGCTACGGACCAGATCAGCTAAGAAGAGAAGGTGGGAGCTCAAGGAATGAAAGGAATTACTTGGACTGTTACAGTTCTGAAAAAGGGCATGTTTAAACCATAGTCCAACTGTCTTTGTTTACAATTTGTTAAATTAATAGTTATCCTTATGTGTGAATCACAGAAGCCAGTTTTTGGAGTTCCTAACAAGGAGCATCTGACACTTTTATCATGGGGAACATGTACTTTGTATATATGGTCCACAGCGCCCTTCTTGACTGCCCACATGGGGGTCTCCAGGAAACCTTTTATGAGATAAGCTTAGAATTTCACCTTACTTTAAGTTTTCCGTGGTGCTTTTCATTATTCATAACTAGTTGAATTTATAGTAGTGATTTTTAGAAATTCTAGGGTTGAGTTGTTTTCCTCTAAATTCAGGCCAACACTAAGATAACTTTTATTTAAATAGCATTTTATTTTAAACTGTAGTTCTGCTCTAATTTAACTACTTATAATCTCTGTTGAATGTGTATTGACTGTTTCTTTCTATTTTTAAAAGGAAAAATGCATTAATAAGACATAAAAGCATTGCAGAAGTTTCACAGAATCTTCGACAAATTGAAATTCCCAAAGTGTCCAAGAGAGCTACAAAAAATGTAAGTCATTTCCAAGAGACAGGAAATGGCCCACCAAGTCGTTGCCTCCAGCTTGACTTGACACAATAAATAAGATTGAAAAGCAGTGTCTTACTTTTAGGAAATGGACATTGGAAGATACAGAAATCAAATCAGATGTTTTTATGTATGTGTATACAACTGTAATCCAAGGAATAAAGAAACACAAGTTTGTTAAAGATTATCCATTTTACCCAGAAGAATGACAGGTGATATAAAGAAAAATAGCAAGTCAAAGTTAGGAATGACTAAGTTAATTCAAAATCTTTAACATAGATAAGAAAACTTGTAAAATAATAGCTAACATAAGCAAAGAGACAACTGAAAAATAACATGTATCATATAAGAACTTTTCAGTACCTGTGTTTTTCTTTGAAAACAATTTTTTTTGTTTTAAGAGCTGTCGTGACGCTAGGTGGTGATTGTTTTTCTATTGCAGTAGATGTAAGGACTTAAGGAAGGTATTTACTACTTGCAAACAAAAAAACCCAGGAAGGGTCTAGTTAGTAGAATTACTTAGTAATTCTGAGTAGAATTAGTGTCTTGCTAGGGAAAGATGAGCAACAAAGAATGCATTGAAACTTCTGAACCGCATGAACTGATTAAAGCTAAAATTCTGTACGAACTAGCTTTAGAAGTATTATCATTACAATAGTGGTTTGTTCTGTTTCCAAAGATTTATAGTAACAATCCTGTGGAATTGGAAGTGTGGTTTTTTTTTTTTAAGAGTTATTGGTGTTCACTTTCTTAATATGCCTTAATAAGTATAAGTGAATATGATGCAAATCTTAGATACCTTGGAATCTTGATGGGAGAGTGTGAATCCAGGAGTGGATGGCCAGAACATGTCAGACCAGACCTCCTCTCTCACTGAATTTTATAATGATTTACAGTCTTTTCCAGCACTTCTTTTTGAAAGTTATGTTTCAGATTATTTATGCATTTAAGACCAGATTTACTGAGACTACGACTCAATTTTAATTTTAATTAATAAACAACATCGTTTCTTAAGTCTCTGCCCTTAGGAAGTAGTTCATTCTTCACTTACACTGGCAAAATGGAAAAAACAAATCTTTAAAAACAGTTTCATTGTTTAGATGCAGCTGAATTTTAGACTCTTGAATCCTTTATTATAAATAGCAAATAAATAGCAGTTTAATACAGATAAGTTCCATCCTCTAATCATTTCATATGGGTTTTCTCTTATTTTTTGTCATAAAAGGTATACATGACCATCACTAAAAAATTGAAATCATACAAAGTTAAAAGTTATAGTGTCCCTTCTCCATCCACCCTTCAGAAGTAATCACTGATGCCAGCTTACTGTGTTTATTCCCAGGCCCTTTTCTGTATATAACCACCGCACACACCAAAGGCTTAAACATGTGTGTTCTACACACACACATGTACATAAGCTTACAAATGGTTAGCCTACTATACTTACTTTATTTATTTATTTTTTACTTTTCCCTATCACGGACCTCTCTTACACGTTAGTGTATCTAGGCCTTCCTTCCTTCCCTATTCTTACAGGTCTTCCTAATTCTTGTAATGTCTGCATTGGATGGATGTACCATAATTTATGTTTCACTGTGTGGAACTGCAAAAATCAAAGGGCTTCCTGTGGAATTTTTATTTTTATTTTAAATGAATGCTGATGTTTTCCCCTTTCAGGAGCACACTTGCCCTGCTCTCCAGCAACCTGCACTCCCAGTGAAAGATACAGTACAAGGTATGCTGTTTCCTCAGTGTGTGCATTTGTGGGCTAGAGTGACAAGTTTATTTTGATTGTATGGATTTAAGCAGCTGCTTAAAACTATAAATTACAGGTTTGTATGGCTGCTGGTTAATGAAATATGTCCAAACACCATGGGCTGGGAGAAGAAGATACTCACATGGTCTCAAAATACTGCCTTCTGCAAAATAACTGGCCTGAAATCTTTTCTTTTTTTAAAGCCATTATCATGAAAGCCAAAAAAAAGAGAGGCAGCAAAACTGGTTTAGATGAAAGAAGTTTAAGTTCTTACTAAAGTTAAGGCCCAAGCAAGAAGCTGTTGAGGCAATGAGAGAGACTGGAAGGTGGATCCTATGCCCGCTGATACGCCCTTGGTCCCAGGAGGCACGCGCTGGAGGACAGGGACCTGGAGACTTATGATGCCTGCGGCTTATGACCACAGTGTAGGGAGTGGGAAACTACAAACAGAGAGAGAGAATTGGGGAGGGGGTGGTTAATGATGACTGTTTACGGCATTAGTCTTTGAAATTTCCTGTAGACGTTACACTTTTCAAAAACTTGGGAAAAACAAAGTAAATAAAAGCTGGCTGTCAGGCCATAAATCCATTTCACAGACAGCGTAAGGCAGATAACAGGGACTCTTATATGGGAGATAGAAACACTTTTTGAAACTGTGGTGTGTTACTGGTGTCCTTAACATTAATGTTTATATCGTTGATGGGTAAGCATAAGGGTTCCTCCCAGTTTATTTGTGTGCATTTAAGTGACCTGCTCCTAGAGTTTACTCTTGGTGAATTTTTGAGTGGCCTCTCTGGGCCATCTTGCTTAGGATTAAAATGCCATCCTGCTAGCTTTGTCAAGTATTTCTGGACTCCAGCTGTTTTTCCTAACTTTGAGTGTAGATGGTCACAGCTCTCATGCTCTGGAGTCAGGAAGAGAATTTAAAATAAGCAAGCAAATTAGTGAAATACTCAGAAGAAGAATGAAATCTGTGATTGAAAAGTTTCTCTACTTGAGGTTAAGCTGAATACAAGGCAGCAAAAAGGTCCAAAGTGAGGAAAATCATCACAACCCCGGGATATACAAGAGGACTAGGACCTTCATTAGCCAAACTCTTACGTCAGGATTATGTCTATTTTACAATGAGTAAAACTTCTGATTTAAGTGATGTGGGCCTTCCTCGCGTTCCTGAAAACCTGGATTTAACATTGAATCTGCAAGAGTAAATGGCCTTAATGTACCATGTGAGTATAATATTTAAGGAAATCCCATTAGTAAATCTGAATATAGCAGTCAGTCTGTAGGCAGTTTTCTTCAGCAACTTCTGTTTTAGGTATCTTCTCCCAGATATGGCATTTATTAGTGATAATATTTGGCCTTTTCTTTATGCCCTCAGAAGTGACCAAAGTTCGAAGAAATCTCTTCAACCAGGAAATGATTTCTCCTTCAAAGAGATCGGTAAAGCGGGGGTTTCCTAGAAGCCATTCTGTGTCAGCTGTGGAAGGTCTGGAGTGTAAACTTGACAACCTCAAGAGGCCCAAAGGTACTGCCTCAGGGTAGCCAGGAGAGGGGGCAGTTCTTGGATCCGATCCAGTTCCCACAGTCTTCTTTGTCACACACCATTTTGTGAGACATCGCTCCCCCTGGGGATAACAATGAATATCTGGTAAAACCCTAGCTCAGATTAATGTCAACTTAATTTCAGTGGCATTAAAAAATTTGGCTCCTATAAAGTTCTTTTTCCTACCTACCTCATCCATTGTGCTGTACTGTCATGCAAATTACATCTTTATACATTGTATGCCCATCAACACTAATTTATAATTATTGGTCTTATCTTTTAACTCAGGAGAAAAAAAGTTACAAACAATGAATAGTTCTAGTGTCTTTTATATTTATTTATGTGGTTACCTCTGCCAGTGCTCTTTTAATTTCCAGTGTGGATCTGTGTTTCTCTAGTGCCCCCTTCCTTGCCGCTTAAAGGATTCTCTTCCTTTAGGGCAGGTCTGCTAGTTACAGATTCTCTGTGTTATATTTTTGGGTTTTTTGTTTGTTTGTTTTTAATTTGGGAATGTGCTGATTTCTTCTTAAGTTTTGAACAGTAATTTTGCTGGGTGTAGAATTCTTGGTTGATTCTTTTCTCTTTCAGCACTTTGAATACATTATCACATTCCCATTTTGTCCTTTGTTTCTGATTAGAAATCAGCTGCTATTCCTGTAGACGGTCCTTTATACATGATCAGTCTGTTGCTCTCCAGATTCTTTCTCTCTGACTTCTGACAGTTTGGTTAGGTTTTATATAGGAGTGGATCTCTTTGACTTTATCCTTCTTGGGTTTTATTGAACTTCGTGGATGTGATGTCTTTCATCGAACTTGGGAAGTTTTCATCCAGTATTTCTTCACATGCTATTTCTGCCCCTTCCTTCCTTCTTTATCTGGACCCGGCAGGTGCTTGCCGTCATGCTCAGTGCTATCCCACAGGTGTCTGAGACTATTTTTCTTCATTTTTTTTCTTTCTGTCCATCAGACTGTCAGACTGGATAATCTCAATTAGTCCATCATCAAATGTGTTGATTCCTTCTTCTGCCACCTCATATCTGTTGCTAAACCCCTCAAATTAATTTCTCACTTTAGAAATTGTACTACTCAACTTTAGAATTTCTGTTTGGTCCTTTTTTATAATTTCTGTCCCTTAATTGATGTTTGCTCTTTGGCAAGTCATCAGACTCAGGTTTTCATCTGGTTCTTTAGACACAGTTCTCTTTAGTTCTTTGAGTGTATTGTTTCAAATGGCCTCTTTAAAGTCTTGGTCTAATAGATCCAATATCTGGACTTGCTCAGGGACAGTTTGTACTGCCTTTTTTCCCCCTGTATATGGACCATACTTCTTATTTCTTTGTATTTTTTAATGTATTTTGTTGACAACTGGGTGTTTTAAAGAATATGAAGCAATTCTGATAATCAGGGGTCTTCCTGCCTTACCAGGACTTGTTACTGTTATTGTTTTGTTTGTTTAGTGACTTTCCTGAACTAATTCTAAAGTCTACATTCTGTCATGTGGCCACCAAAATCCCTGCTCGGTTAGCTGAGCGGTCAGCTAATGATCAGAGGTTTCCTTAAATGCCTGGAACCGGTAGGTTTCTCAGCCTTTGCTGAGCGGCCCTCTGTTGGCTCGTTCCCACAGACTCAGCCAGGCAGCTCACAACTCCTGCTTTTCCAGAGCCTCGGGGTTGGCCGTAGGTGCCAGGGTCAGGCCTTCTCAGGTCTCTCCTGGGTGTGCACACAGCCCTACATTGCACGGACTTGTAGGTTCCCAGGAATATGTTGGAAGTTTGCGGAGTCCTCTGTGGACACCTCATTCCTGTTTTCCCTTTTAAACCTCTGGTTAGCTTGTTGTTTGCCCCAGCTGTTATCACCACTTCTGGCAACTGTGATGTCTGCAGTTGCTGCTGATAGTTTTCAGTAAGTGTTCCCTGGGAAAGGATTGTTTGCACTGGGTGAGTTCTAAGGTCAAATAGAGATAGCCCTTGTGAGCAGGGTTTTCCGGGGAATTGCCAGGCAGGTCACATAATGACGTTGGGAAAGAGGCTTTGGAGGAGCGTTGGTCCCATTAGACCCCATCCCAGAGGCTCCTGGGCTGATGGTTTTCACAGTGACCCCTGGCTCTCGGTTCGCTAAGCTGCAGGGCTGGAGAAGGGGGCCGGAACTGGGGCAAGTTAAAGTTCCACAAAGCTCACTCTTCCAAGATCAGTTGTTTTTCTTGAATACATATTTCTTGGATTGTTGCTAGCTGGTTAGTTTCCAGATTTCTAAAGTTGATTTTGACCATTTTTGCCAGTGTTCCCATTCCTTCTGTGGAGTTTTTTCAGAGGCCCTCAACTCCACATTCCTGCCAACCACTCCTCTTTCTAGCCATTTTGAACTCCCATTAAACCAGTTCTTCCATGAGGAGCTTGACTGTGTGCTGTCCTGCGAACACTATGGCAGTCAGACTTTTCTTACTATTAAATTTCTTAACATTTGAAATGTTTGCATGACTTACCAGCATTTTCACATACTTTACTTCATTTAATCCTAAATATAAGCACCATCAACTAGATGGATCAATGTGTTAGCCCTAGTGAGCACTTTTCATTTCTTCAGGATTGCTTATTAGATTATAATTTATATTTTACATGGGCTTATTTATTTAATCCGTACTAATACTGATAAACTGTTGTTTCATGTTAATTGAGTCCTGTGGTTAGATCTTAGTTCAAAGACCATTAAGACCCACTCCAGCTTAAGTAGTAAGCCATATATAAGTTCAAACTGCTTATTGATAAAGTTAAATGAAAGATATGCTGTTTGCATTTTAGGTTACCACAAACTGTTGACTAAAAGTGTGGCCGAGACTCCAATACATAAGCAAATCTCCAGAAGGCTGCTTCATAGACAAATCAAGGGCAGGTGAGTGAGCCCCTTGTCCGGCTTCTTCGTATGTACCCACACGGCCTTCCTGGTGACCTTTGGGCTGCTGGTTCCCTTCCTGTGACCTTCATGACACAAGTCTTAATTGTGTTACTTATAATCAAAGAGCATGATATAAACTCTGAGGGCTGGAGAATCATACAGGATGTATTCTTTGTCAGGCGTCTTTTGCCTGGTGTGGCTGATATTCAGGCCTACTGTTGTGTATATTCATAGTTGATCCCTCTTTAGTGCTGAGTGGTATTCCACTGACTGGGTTTTCCACATTTTCTAAATCCATTTATTCCTAGGAGTTTTCATTCCTACTTAGGGACAAGGCTTGGAAGTCTGGTGTCCCAACTTGGCCTCTGCTGGTGAGGCCATAGTTTTCCATGGCAATTGGTTGGAGTCAGCCACGAAGCATCAGAAAGTTTCTTTTTTGCTAGGCTTGCCCCTTGCCTGTTGCTTTGGCTAGAGAGAGCTGGCTGCCCGGGAGGCATCGTTTTGTCTGTGCCTCTTGAGATGTTCTGGTTGTCACTGTCTCCAGCATCCACTGTGGGATCCGTGAGGCAAAAAGGAGACCCCAGGAGCCCACAGCCCTGTCTCCTCTGGCCCCTCTTCTCTCTACCTTTTAGTCTTTATAAGCTCACTTCATATGTAACGTTCAGAGTTTTTTTAGTTCAGGAAGAATAAAGAAGGGTGTCTACTCAGTCTTATCAAGGTTCCATCTTAATATTATTTGTGTATGGATTTTACACACAATTTATAGGATAAATTGAAGAAGTGAAAGGGTGGGTTAAAGGCATATGTACTTTTAATTTTTCTGTTGTAAAACTGCTTTCCAAAAAAGGTTCTAACCATTTCACTCTCGACAGTAGCGTATGAGAAAGCTTGCTGACAGTGGTGCTGTCAAACCCTGTGTTATTTACTCTGTGAGGTGACAAGCTCTATCCCCCTTTCACATGCATTAGGTACGAATGATACATATAATCCTTCCGCTTGTCCTTCTTTAAGGTCCTCTGATCCTGGTCCTGATATTGACGTTGTTGAAGAGTCCCCAGAGAAAGGAGATGGTATTAACTATATATATTTTTTTGTTTTGGAATTTTGGGATTTTAAAATTTTATCTCATGTCTACAAAAACCCTCCGGTCCTTGAGTGTGTCACTTAGCATACCCTAAGATACCTTATAGACACTGGGATAGCTCTGGGCCCACGGTGTTCACCAGTAAATAACACTGAATTTAACTGAGAGAATTTCTGGAGAAGAAATATTTTTACCAACAGAGGTGGAATTCAGAGTGAGAGCTAAACCACTGTGTAATACAAAGTGCTGTCTGTGTGATGAGGAAGTGTTTCCAAAACCTAACTTATTTTTTTAATTGCTCAAGTAATTTTTGCTTATTGTAGAAAATCAGAAAGTATAGAGAAGCCAAATTTTTAATAATCACTTGGAAATCCCGTAACTCAGAGATATTCTGTTGACATTTTAGCTTTAATAATACTTACAGGTGTTATATCTGTACAAGTATATAAATTGCACATATGAAAACTGCAATTTTGGTTTTTTACAAAAATCACTATGCTGTGACTTTTTTAATCTACAAACCTTTTTTTCACTGAACATCATGCTTAAAGGCAGCAGTTTATGAGACTTCTGAAAGTAACAGCCCAGTGAGTCAGTGGGTTTTGGTGCTTTGTGGGAGCCGTGGAAAGGCGCATCTCAGAGACACTGTGAGTTCGGTTCCCGACCATCGCCACAAAGCAGACATCACAATGAAGGGAGCTGAATTTTTTGGTTTCCCAGTGATTGAAAGAAGAGTTACATTTACCCTTTATATGCTGTAGTCTGTTAAGTGTGCAGCAGCATCATGTCTAAGAAAACAACTTCGTACACACCTTAATGAAAAAGTGGCTATTCCTTTCCCTTGAACACTTAGAGGCCATCGTAGGGTTATTATTAATTGGTCTAATTTAAGTTTTGTTGTGTCTCAGGGAACAGGGAGGCTGAAGAGAGGGAGAAAGACAGGGAACCAGCTGGTTGGTAGAGCAGTCAGCACACATGCATAATTCATCAACTAAGTTCTCCGTCCTATATGGTCATGGCTCATGGCACTCAAAAACAGTTACAATAGTAAACATCAAAGACCACTGCTCACAGGTCACCATAATAATATAATAGAAGTGAAAAAGTTTGAAATATTGTGAGAATTACCAAAATGTAATGTAGAGACACAAAGCGAGCAAATGCTGTTGGAAAAATGGCACCAAATAGACTTGCCTGATGCAGGGTTGCCCCAAACCCTCAATTTGTAAAAGATACATTATCTGCAAAGCTCAGTAAAATGAATTAGATCTGTGTTGTACGCCTCTGTGTTACAAACTCCAGAAGTCTCAAAGCCAGCAGCTTGCCAAATTTCCATCTTCTAAGTGGTATTACATAAATTTTACCCATTTCATACATGGGAAAATGTCAGGCTTGCATTTCTCCCTGATTACAAACTGTGATTCTGGTTTTATAGAAATAAGTTTAAGACGAAGTCCTCGAATCAAGCAGTTGTCACTCAGCAGGACAAGTTCTGGTTCCTTCTATTCTGCATCTCAGCCAAAGTCTCGAAGTGTGCAGAGGGCTCACTCACTCCAGCAAGACAAGTCAGGTAACGTGCTTGCCCACCTGTCTTCAGAAGTCCATGCATGCTGACTCCATGGGAAGTATTTTTGAGAAAAGAAGTATGAAATTTGACATTTTTTCTTGACCTTGGGGACATAGAAAAGGTTTGCATATTTGAGGTTTAGGACAATGACCAGATGAACAACCCATGGCCTTCATTATCAGTCATTCTTGGGATTCTGCTGCTGGTCATCCACACTATTCTTATAGGTAATTCATTTAAGAGGAAATTACCCATAATTTTCACCATATGTTTATATCCTACACATAAGGATGCTAGGTGAAAGGAGGTGTCTGTTGTATGTCCTTCATTCTTTTATCCATCATTAGCTTGGATCATCAGGTAATGTGTTTTTGTATTTACAAATTAGATGGGTTTAGTCACCTCTGTTTCCTAGCACAGGGCTGGGGTTACTATGCAGTCTTACTAAACCTCAGGAAAGTAGCAGCCATTGCAGTTGCTGACATGATTAGGTGAGTTCCCCACCCCAGTTGCTTTCTCAAGTCACTGTCTCATATGGACTGAGTGTTTCATTAGTATTGGGAGGGCAGGAGTTGAGAAAATGTAAATATTGTCACTGTTTTTGACTTGCAGGCCAAAGAGACAATCCTCCAATCCACAGTATTCGTTCTCCCAAAAGGCTTCTTTTCGGGGCAGTGACTGAGATGATCAGTCCCTCAGAGAAGGGTTCGGCTCGAATTAAAAGTCCTTCAAGAAACACACTGGGTTCTGAGATGCCGACAGCTTCTCAGGTATTAAATTCCTATAGTGTTTAAAATAGTATAGTCTTGGCAAACATAGAGACATGGCCAAGGAAACACAATCACTTAGGGAAGAAAAAGCAGGTAATCTGTAGATAACAATAGAGATTTGAGGTGGTTGGGGTTGACCGGAGGAATGATTATTGGGTATCTGGGGATGTAAGGCAGCTGAGTTGGCCGGGGCCAGGGTGGAGGGGAGAAAACAAGTAAACGCTTCATCTGTTCTCTTGGTTTCAGCCACCGTTTACATCATATGCTACATATGTATCTCTGAAATGTGCAGTAATCATTCGTCTGTTTCTGTGACATTGCTCACTCGATCCCTTCACCCATTTTGGAAACATGGGAGTCATCTTTGACGTCTTCCCCTCCCCAGGCATAGCCAATCAATCCATCCTGCCGATTTTATTTACACACCGTGTCTTATGTCCATTCCCTCTTCTCCACCCGTACAGTTCCTGTCCTAGCTCAGTTCTGCCTCAAACATCTCAGCAGCCTTTTCCCTCTCACACACACCCTGCCTCAGAGGTCAGAGCGGTCTTTCTAACCAGGTGACATCACATTGCTTGAAGCTCTAGAATCTTTGTCTGTTAAAGCAGTTTTCTAAGTTTTCCTGAAGTGGAATTCTCTTGTTCAAAAGTAGTAATTTTTGTTTGAAAACGTAACCAACTGCTTAGAGGTTGGGGGAGGATACTGAGTGTGGATACAATACAAGCTGTGTTGGAAGCCGCAGATGAACAGGGGTGGCCTCTTCCCTGCACAGGCCGTCGTGGCCTGGTCGCTGCTGCCTGGCTGGCTGCAGCCCTCGCCTCTCTGCCTCACGCTGCGTTTCCCAGTAATGTCAGGCTGCACCACCGGGCCGTACACACTGCTGCTTTGCACGCTTGTACCTTCACTCTGTTGTTTTCATGCCTCACGTTCCCTCTCCCCCACAGTCACCTGTTGCCACCTTTCTTTATGACCTGCCTCCACATTCCTTCCCCTCGTCCTGCCAGCTGGGTCGGGCAGCCAGCCCTCCCTTTCCCGCCATGTTGCCCCATGCCCGTCCCTGGCATTGCACTGGCCGTATACTGCAGTATCATCACCCCACTGAACATGACATGCCAGCTAGACCAGGAGTCCTTTGAGATGATCAAAGGTTGTAGAAATGATGGGCGTCTGACCCCCTTGCCTGCGGGAGCACTTCACTGCATTTTCACAAGGAAGGGAGATGTTTTGTTGGGGTGTGTCGTTTCTGAGATAGCCTTAGGTAGCCACATATTCCATGCTCTGTTCCCCTTCTCTCTCTCATGCATGTGTGTGTGCACACACACACACACAAAACTCTGCCTGGCACATAGTAGGTGCTTAGTAAGCACATGTTGAATGCAAGTGCATAGCAGATGTGACACCTAGAATTATTTGTCTTAGGAGAAGCAGTAAGACTGGAAACAGTGCCTGGTGCTATAAAAAGTGGACAAGTAAAATCTGGGTCTTGTTTTGGAAGTGGAGTCATGTCACTATTTGAAATCCAACTTAAGATCATTCCTTTGGCTGACTATACATCTCCCAGGTGTCTTTCTAATCATCTTAGAGATTACTAAAACACCTGGAGAATGAATATGAGTTATGATATCCAAGTACTGAAATAAGCATTGTTCTTTACAGACTCCTAAGAAGCGTTGCTGGAAATCTCCAAGCTCTTCTAAAGCTGCACCAGGAAGGTTCCCTCAACCACAAACCCCACTGTGCACCCCTGAAAGGCTGCAAAAGTCTCCCACAGAAATGACCCCTGCCAAACAGGTCTTTTCTAAGGAGTCCTTAAAAGAGGATTCCTCACGTGGCTGGGATTCACCATCTCAACCAAAAGTCACTCCGGAGAGAGGACACTCCCCAGCAGGAGGAGGGGCCTCTCCTTTTGAACAGAAGACACCAGGAACTCCTGAAAGGCCACGTGGTCAGCCATGTGGATTTCTGCAGAATTCTTCTTGGCCGCCCCCAGTGAATTCCAGTTCAGAAAGCACTTCCTGTCCAGCAGCCCTGATTCTGTCGGCTGCCCAGGCCAGAAGTGAGTACCTGGCTGCCATCAGATACTCTCTTAGGACGCCCCCGAGAGCAGCAGCCCTGGGGGTGCAAAAAGAAACTGCCTTCACGGACACGCCTCCGAATCAGAACCGCCAATGCCCCCACCCCCGCGGAGGGTCTCCAACAGAGAAGCCAGCGCAGAGACAGAAGGATAAAGCTGTCAAAACCCCGAAGAGACCAAGGGACACGAGGACTTCTTCCCCACCTATTTCCCAAAAGAAACCTTTTCCTCCGCCTTTATGTGGTATTTCCCAGAGGAGTCCACTTAGGAAATTTTCCGTAGAATCTGCTGCCCCTGGGGAACTGGACTGGAAAGAGCTCCAGGAACCGCCCAGTACGGCCACCTCTCTCCCCGGTTCCGCACCCCCAGCCCCACCCCAAATCCCACAGATGGCTCCGTCTGACACTGCCTCCCTCCTGCCCCCTTCTAGAATTGGGAAAAGGCATAGAAAGACCTCCAATCCTGGAACGAACTTGCTGGAGTGCCAGCCTTATGCCTCTGCTGCCCCTAGGGCTGCCGTAACTGACAACCCAGCCACCATCACAGATGCCGGACAGGCCCAGAAGGAAGGGACGCCCTCTCCTCAGTCTTCTCCTGAAGGACACAGTCACCCTGGGACTGGCTTCGGGAGGGCCTGGCACCTGGCCTCTCCTTTGCTGATTCCAGGTGCCACGGAGCACCTCACCCTGCTGGATGAAGCTGAGCCCCAGGGCAGCGGAGACTCGCAAAGTAACGTTTCACCGCTGGAAGAAGGTGAGGGGTCAAGGGTGGTGGTTGCTGACGAGGACTCTTCTCTGTCCAGCCCCGGGAGTCCTCCGTCTCCTCCCTCCGGGCCCAGCCTTCCCCTGACACCTTCCTACGACCTGCGCTGTACCGCAGACAGAAGGCAGCGCCGGGCGGCCGTGCAGCTGGAGAGCCCGCCCGCTTCGGGCTGGCCTCCCACAGCCCCTGCCAGTCCGCAGGCCTATGAAGTTGAACTGGAGATGCAAGCTTCTGGCCTTCCCAAGCTGCGAATCAAGAGGTTGGACCCCAGCTCTTTGTCAGAAGCTGGGCCTCCCAGGAGGGAGGAGAGCTCCCTCGCTGGTCCCAGCTTGCCCAGGGGCAGCAGGTCCTCGGGCAAACCTGAAACCTACGTGTCGCCCCCCTGCCTTCGCCCCTCGCACAGCACCCCTGGCAAGAATGGGGGACAAACCTACATCTGCCAGTCCTGGACCCCCACCCGCTGTCCCCCTAGTACCCCATCTCCATTTAAAACAGACATTGGAGTTCCTTGGACACCATCCCCCAAGCACAGCGGGAAGACCACTCCCGACAGGATTAAAGACTGGCCTCGGAGAAAGAGGGCGGCGGGCTGCAGCGTCAGCACCTCCGCCGGGAGGGGTGAAGCCAGCGCAGAGCCCCAGGAGGGCGCGCCACCCGAGCCAGAGGGCAAGGAGCGAAGCCTGGGGCCCGGCTTCAGCAAGCCCCCCGTCCTGGGGGATTTTGAGCTCGAGGGAGTGTGTCAGCTGCCAGACCAGTCGCCCCCTAGGGACAGTGGGCCTAAGGCCGAGGAGGCCATCTCTTGGGGACAGTTTGGGCTGGGAAGGAAGAGGCTCCTTTCTGCCAAGGAGGAAGCTAAGCGTCAAACCAAAAGAGTCTGTGACAAGCAAAGAGAAGACTCAGATGCTGGTAATGAGGAGGGGTCTCCAGGCACCAGTGCGCCGGGGCCCTCCTCCAGCAGGGACGACGACGTATTTGTCCCAGGTGAGTGTGGCCGCACAGTTTCTGTCGGGGGTGGGGGGGCAGGCTGTGCCTTCAGGCTCGAGGCCCTGGGCTGTGCTGACCACGTGCCATCTCCTAGGTTCCCCCCCGGCCCCCGGCTGGGCTGTGCGGACCTGCCTCTCTGCCAGCGGTCTCCGGGCCCTGACCCAGTCGCCTATGCTGTTCCGGGGGAGGACGCCCCCTCAGTGTAAGGACAGCGGAGGTAATGTGCTCTCACAGGTTCTGAAGACCGGCCAGGGTCAGACTTCCCTCTTCGGGTGATGGCTCAGGGGTGCCGGGCAGCTGAATTTGGGAGGAGTCACAGCAAATGCCCAGGCATGGGACAAACGGTTTGTCCCCACAGTGTCCCGGGTCTTCCCAGAGTCGCTCCACATTAGAACCCCACTGTGTATTTGAACAGAAACTCCCTTAAAATCCTACCAAATACTTCAGCTTCTTAGTGACAGAAGTGGACCAAAATGACCCTGCGCCTCTGTAGTCCCTAGAGTCTGAGGACAGTGTCCTGAGCAGCACGAGGTGGTACGTTTGCGGCCAGCCGCTTCCCGCACTGGGTTGATCCCACGTGTTCCCGTGCATTCGGTCTGCTGACCAACTGCCTGCGTGCAGTGATCATCCGTCAGCCCTGAGGCGCCCTGTCCAGCGGCCCCGCCCAGCAAGAGCTGGATGGAGCCTGTGAGGTGCCCTGGAGGCAAGGCTTCCCTCTGGGGCTGGAACTGATGAGGATGCGGCCGGTGGGGCCCTTCCCCGCGGCCACACTGTAAATCGCTCCTAGTACATGAAGCCCCGGAGTCTGGGACGAAGAGAACGTACACTGTCAAAGTGAGGGAAGGCAGACAGCGGCGCCTGGCGCTTTCAGTTAGGTCGTAGCTGGCAGCTCAGTGCTGACGTTAAGGGGGGGCCTGTAAATCATGCCGTCCTGGCTTGCAGGGGGAGAGCCCCAGGGAGCCGTGGTGGCTACCGTCTCTCTTCACGCGTAACCCGCAGCCAGGCAAGCCTGTTTTCTCTTGTTCCCTCCTCAGTTGCTTCCTCCCATTTTCCAGGTGAGGACACAGATGTTCTCCCCCTGACGGCAGAGGAATCTCCTTTCAGCCGAGCTTTCTCCAGGAGGCGCCCCATCAGCAGAACTTACACACGGAAGAAGCTGATTAGCTAGTTAGGGGGACTTCTAACTACAACACTAGCGCGCTTATCCAGAGCCACCGCCTTCCCTGGACAGAAGGGCTCGAGCGCGGTTTTCTCCGGATGTGTTAGGAATTCCAGACACACATCACACAGGAATTCTTGGCACAGAGACTCAGTTCATCTGAGCCGGGGCCCTGCTGATCAGCACCGTATGGAACCCTGAGCTTGCTGCCCAGCGACACAGGGGGCTTTGTGGAACGAAGGCACGTCAGAAGATGAAGGTGCAGTCAGCCAGGTCCCCAGGGGCATAAAGCAGCCTCTTCTGCTGGGGGCAGCGATCAGGCTGTCATTAGAATGCCTCAGGGTTTTCAGAGGCCCCTCATGGACTCCATGCTCCCCAGGCCCTGTCCAAACCCACCACACCCGCCCCCGTTAGGGAGCTGGTGGAGCTGGTGCTGTAACTCGGTCACAGCCCGGAAGTCAGGAACCGGACGAGGAATGTGAGCCCAGGATCCCTGTCCAGCCCCACGCTCACTACGCTCTTGGTGGGCCAGAGGACTACTCACCCTGCTTGTGAAGCGGAGGATGGCTCCCCCCACTCAGAGCTGCTCCGACGCTGGGACTCTGAGACAGAAGCAGTGCTTATACACGAAGCACCCATACACAGGCTAGAAAGCCACCAGACAACAACGGACTTTACATTCCCAGTATGACAATAAAATCATCTCTGGCTACTTAGCATTTGGTGCATTTCTGTTTAACTAGCCTGAGGTTAACTGTGACCGTGGTCCAGCACTAGTGGTTTCTGGAGCAGCCACGACTCATGGTCTGACCTGGAGGTCAGCCAGCCCACGGCCTGGTCCTCACCACAGGGGACGTTCACCCGGTCACGCCCATCTGCCGAGTGTCGGCGAGCGGCCTGCCTGACGGTAGGGCTGAGTCAGAACTGTCTTGGCCTCTGGAAAGCTTTCAGGTCTGTTGTGTTCCCAAACCTGATTCCTGCGATTGTCTTGCAAATCAAACTTCCATTTCTCCCTTTAAAGATTATTCTTTTATTAGAAAACGGTTTTACAAAATTCTAAAATTGGGCTAACCCAGTTCCCCCCATATACATAAGAACACTTAAACCCCAGCCCTGTTGCCACTAAGAGCGCCGTGACAAGCCTTGGCTGAACCCAGATCTAGAGGCCTGCACGTGGAGGCCAGAACGGTCCTGAAACTCCAGCTGAAAGATGGCAGTCAGGCACCAGAGCTTAAAGGGAAGGAATTTGTGGGTTTTTTTTTTTTTTTTTAATCAGTCTGGCTCATTTGGGCTGTGGCCCAAATTTAACTCCAATGGGTAGAAATCAGGACTTGGATTTAGAGTGTGAGATAAGGACTGCCCGACACAGAAGCAAACATGGCAACTGTACCTTTTGGCAGGCTGGGACTCTCCCTCCAAGGCCAGCTCTGCCCAGGAGCCTACAGGGGGTTTTTCCTGACGTCGATGATCCCGGGGCTGGCTCTTCGCAGGTCCCGCCGGACCTTGGGCGAGGGCCCGCTGCTCCGGGGCAGACCCACCTCTCCCCCAGGCAGCACCCGCCCCACCTGCGGCTCAGTGGCCTCCCGCTGCCGCAGCTCCTCAGGCTGGCCCTGCTCCTCACCACACAGGCTCAAGCGTTTCCATGCCAACGGCAGCGGGGCGTGGACTGTGTCCCGCATCTCTTCCCGGGCGTGGGGGGCACCCTCGGTGAGGGGGGCCTGCCAAAGCTCAGGGGCTGGAAGTTCATCTTCACTTGCAGGGGGTTGTCTGTTCTCCGGGCACGGGGACCTCTTCTCCCCACCTGTCACCAAGAGCAATGACATTCTTGTCAGAAGTGGAGGAGTGGCACCTTCCTGAGGGCTTAGCTCCCCAAGGCCCCAGCAACGTGGGAGATGACCCTGGAAGAGTGGAAGTTGGGATGCCTTCTAAGCCTTCCCAGAACGAGAGTACGGCTGACACTGCCACCAGGACAAACGTGGCCCGGCGCTGCACCGCGGACAGATTACCCCCACTCTGGCCTGCGGCGCTCCGACCGAGCCGCCGCCTCAGTTCCCGGTTGACCCACACGTGGCGGCCCAGATTACCCCCACTCTGGCCTGCGGCGCTCCGACCGAGCCGCCGCCTCAGTTCCCGGTTGACCCACACGTGGCGGCCCAGCTCCTTCTCCAGGGCTTGGATCCTGGTCTCATACTGCCTCTTGCTGTCCGCGAAGCCTTCACCCAGGTGGTCTAGAAGGGAAAGGAGAAGGCGGTGAGGGGCTGTGGGCGGGCGGGCGGGCAGCCGCCCCTCGGCCCGCGGGCAGGCCAGCCGCCTCACCCCGGCTCTGCCGGAGGAGGAGCTGCACCCTCTGCTCGTGCTCCTTCTGCTGCAGGGTCAGCTGGCGGTCCACCTCCAGGCGCTGTCGCTCCAGGGCCGCCTCCAGCCAGTACACCAGCCGCTGCCGCTCCTCCAGCTGCATCTCCAGCTCCGAGAGGGCGACCTGCTGCTGGTGCTGCTCCTCCCGGAGTGTCACCACCTGTTGGGAGAGCCAGCCTGGCACTGCCCCTTAACCGGTTCCTCCTCAACCAGGCAGTGGGCATTCGGCCGACTTGCCACCGCTGCCCAGCCGCAGCCAGCCCGAGGAATGGCGGGGTCTCCTGCTGAGCCGAGACTTGGCGCCAGGCACCTCCGCAGTGTTCTGGGCAGTGGTTGCCAAACGGCGAGAGTTGGCTCACAAAGCGGAACCCGAGTCTGCCGGCCCTGCCTCAGGCTCTGCTAAGCGTCGAGGCGGAGCCTCAGCTGTGGGATTTCATCGACGCCAGGATTTCTCAACCTCAGCAGCACTGACATTTTGGGTCACAATTATTCCTGGTTATGGAGGCCTGTCTGTGCACTGAAGATAGTCCCTACCCCACTGTCGTGACATGCAGACATGGCGAGATGTCCCTTGTCAGAGGAGCAGGGGAACCAAAGGCATCCGCTATTGAGAACCACTGACCTGGGCAAGGGCTATGCCCTGAAGGTGCCAACTGACTGGAGAAGGGGGTACAGGAGACTGGGTCTTAGTTTCACAAAGTAAAACAGGCTTTAAAGAGGACAGTCTGGAGCCTAGAGTTTATCCTGATTCTGTCCCCTAATCTGGGAGGCAGTAGGACCTTCTCTGGAGCTGTCAGCAGACACCTCCCCGCGGGGCTCGGTGGGCGGCAGGGAGCTGCTGACCCACCTTGTCAAAGTACTTGCAGAGCAGGGCTCTGGTCTCGGAGGACGAGAGGTAGCTCAGCTTGGCCATGAGGTTCATCTCGCACTGGGAGAGCAAGGAGGCCGAGGCCCGCAGCGCCCGCTGGCGGCACGTGATCGCCTCGTTCTTGTACTCGATGGCCGCGTCCAGGGCCTCGACGGCCTCGTCCAGCTGGAACAGCGTCCGCTCCTCCTGCGGGACATGGGCACATGGGGAGGGGGAGTCCTTGCTCCCTGCACCGTCGGACACCGTTCCCTGAACACGGTCCTGGGCAGACCTACTCAGAGCCCACCTGTCCCCGAGAGCAAGGACATCCTTGTCAGCAATGGAGTGGCACCTTCCCGAGGGCTTAGCTTCCTGAGGCCCTTCAAGTGAGCCTTTGGCACCCCTCGTCCGAAGCGTGCAGCCAGCACAGCACCATGGCGAGGACAGGGTGGCTTCCCTCACAGCCCTCACCCGGGGGAGGCTGTGGCTCTGCGAGGGGGCCGCCTTCTGAAGCACAGGGCCTCAAGTGAGGTGCCCTCGGGAAGCTCCAAAGGCCCTACACAGAGGGAAGGCACAGCAGGCAGCCCGAGGGCCCGGGGGTCGCCAGGGGAGGCTGTCCCACGCAGGCTTTCCCTGCTGCTAAGGGACTGGCCTCTAGTACAGACATGCTCCCAACACCCCCACACAGGGGGCTGAGATGTGTGAGCATGTGGCCTAAGGTGGCACAGGACAGAGTGAGTCCAGATTCCCGCTGGAAAGGGACTCAAGGGTCCAGACAGCAGGCCCCCCAGCAGGAGGCTCTCATGCCCAAAAGCAGTACGGCCCCACCCAGCCCGGCAGAGGACGGCAGGCAGGCCCCGGGCGTACCTCGGGGGACAGCAGGCTGCCCTGCCGCAGCTTGCCGTCGATCTCCAGGCGCTGCTTCAGCAAGGAGTCCTTCTCCTGGCGCAGAGCGTCGATCTCCTCCCGGATCTGCCGCCGGCTCTGCGCACTGCCCTGCCGCAGCTGCCCGTTCTTCTCGGACAGCTCCTTCTCCAGGTGTTCCAGCCGGCTAGACACTCGCACGATGTCCTCGCTGAGGGCCTGGGGGCAGCACCGCCAGGGATTAGGCGAGGAGCAGGCCCCATCCTCATGCAGGTGACAGACACAGCTCGGGTCCGCAGCTCGGGAAGCAGGGGCCAAGAGGACCAGAGTCTCTGAGGGGCCCCCGAGACGGCCCAGGAGGGCACAGACCATGGAGGGGAAAAAGGCAGTTCTGCCAAGAAGGGAACAACATGAGCAAAGGTAGAGCGGGGTGGCAGTGGCCTGCCACCAAGACGACTCACCTGGAAAATCTGGAATGGGAATTATGGGAAATTAGTGGCTAAACCCTAAAGGACCTTCCCGGAACCTGATGTGGGAGGAAGTGAGGGAGGGCTTTAATGGCCAAGGCAAGTTCTGGATAAACAGCGGCACCTGGAACCCTCTTGGGCTCCAGGGTGCTCCGTGATGGCAGGGGTGGGCCTGGAGCCCTGTGAGAATCCGGCCTGAGTTCCCGCTCCTGGAACGGGCTCTAGGGTTTGTGTTTGACAGGCCCCCTCGGATCCACCACCATAGTGGTGACACTATGGTTCCGTTTGGCAGGAAGAAACTTTGGCTCAGAATTTCTATTCAAGTGGAGGGAATGATGCCAGGTAGGCCAGGCGGGTCCAGGTGCATGTGCCTCCAGTGCCAGTGAAGGCTCTTTCTCTCTGGCCATCCCACCTTTCTGTGCCTGCACAGTCCCAGAGCAGGTCAGTGAGGTCAAATGAATTGTGGGATGGGCACTTGGAGAGGCTCCTCTGCCCTCACATCAGAACCTGCGTCAAATATCCTACAGAGTTCTTGAGGGATGTGCAGGCCATGGCCCGGTAGGCCAGAGCTGCCCGTGGCTGGCACTTACCTGACAGGGACATCACGTGGAGGGACCTCACCTGGCGGGACCTCAGCTGATGGGATCTCACCTGGCTGGACTGCAGGCGCTTGCTCTCCAGCCCCGTCTTCTCCTGCATCAGGGCCTCCTTCTTGGCCAGGATGGCCTCCCGCTTGTGGAGCTCCTCCCCCAGCTCCTCCAGCGCCCGCCGCTGCTGCAGAACCTTCTCCATCTCCTGGTCCAGCCACTTCTTCTGCTCCTCGATCTTCTAAGGGGAAGTGGAGGAGGTGGGGGAGGCTCTCAGCCCTCACCTCTGGCTGTGTGGACCGCCACCCAGGCTCAGACGGGGAGAATGGTGCACCCAGGCGCTGACACCAGAGGGCCCCGGCCACCAGCCAGGCTGGGGGTGCTCCTGGGGTGCAGGCTCAGCCCAGGCCCCACCTGCTGCTGCTCCAGGCTGAGCACAGAGCCGTTGCTGCCGCTGCGCCGCTTCCTCTGGAACGCCGCGATCTCTTCAGTCTTGATCTTCAGAATCTTCTGCTGCTGTTCGTGCTTCAGCTCCAGCTCCTGGGGATGCGCAGGGTGAGCAGCTCAGCGGGCAGGGCCGTTTTTGTGGGGCCAGCATCTTACCAGTACTTGCCTGAGGAGTGCCTGCCCCCAGCCTCACCACCCCTGGGGCCTCACTGGGGACCCGCAGGCAGAAGCACGTCTCCAGCTCCCACAGGATGCCCGTCACCTCATACAGGCACTCACTCCGGCCTTGAGTTTCCTACACATCTCTTCATTTTCAGGTAGGAAAACCAACTCAGGGAGGCCAAGTGACTTTCTGAGGTGGTGTGGTTGTGAGTGGTGGGGCCGCATGGGAGCTCACCAGGCTCCCTGGCTGTGCCCCAGCTCAGCCTCCTGCTGCCTCCCCCACCCTGCAAGCCAGAGCCCAACCTTGACTCGGTGCTGCCGCTTGTTCATCTCCATCTCCAGGCGCCGCTTCTGCTCCGTCTCCTCACGGAGCCGCCTCTGCAGCTGCCCCTGCTGCTGTCGCATGAGCTGCACATTCCTCTCCAGCTCCTGCAGCCGCTTCTCACTCTGGGCCGACAGCGACACCAGCCGCTCTGTCGCCTGCTTCTTCTCCTTCAGCACCTGGAACCACGCAGCCTCTGCTGAGCCATGCTTGGGAGCTACCGCGAGCCTGGCACAGTGCACGGCACTCAACCGAGGGGTGACGGACAGAGGGGCAGAAAACAGGTGGGGGGATAATGGTCTAATAACAATACCACAACTAATAATGATAGCTCCTGTGACAGTCACCGTGTGCCAGGCACTACAGCAAAGTGCTCTGTGTGTACTAGCAATCCTATGGAAAACTATGATTATTGGTCCTACTTTATAGATCAGGAAACTGAAGCACAGAGAAGTTAGGAAATTTGACCAAGAACACACAGCTAGTAAATGGCAGAGCTGGGATGCAGACCCACGCAGTGGGGCTCCGGTGCCCACATTCTCCACCATTCCACCACACTGGCTCTTGAACCCCTGCATGGGAAAAGAAGGGATGAACGATGGATGGACAGTTGCAAAAATGGATAGAAGGGTGGGTGGACAGATAAGTGGGTGAGATCATTAAAGGCAGAGAGTAGAATGGACAGATAATGTATGGATTGATGAAAGGGAACAGAAAAACAAAAGGATGGATGGATACTGGACAGTGGCCACATCAACTGATAAAAGGGTAAGTGAATGGACGAGATGGACCTGCTGGTGGACGGGGATGGAGGGATGGAGAGGGAAGGAAATGGGGGCAGGGAGGAGTGGGCTGCGTGAGGAGGGGTTGCTTTCCTTGCCGCCCCCATCCCCGACCCTAATTGGTCTCCTAGATGGAGTTCAGGCAGGACTCGCCCTGCTGCATCTGCTGCGGTGGGAGTGAAGCAGAGCCGACCCCTAGCCCTGCAGCTTCTATTAAGACCAGCCTCGCCCCTGGAGCCGGGATGGCATTAGCACCACCAGTCAAGGGCTGAGTACCCACGGGTCCCACGGGCTTGGGCTCTGGGGTGCGCGTGTCCCGACCCTGGGGCCCTCGGCCTGGGAGGCCGCAGATGCCACCCCGGTCCCGACACCAACCTGCACCTGGCTCTGGGCGGCAGCGACCCTCTTGCGGAACTCCTGGATCTGCGACTGCTCACCCGCGTCCCGGGGCTCCCTGCCCTCCAGCTCCCGCAGCCGCCTCTGGCTCTCACTCAGCTCGGCGCGCACCCCCTCTGCCGCTTGCTCCAGCTCCCCGATGTGCTGTCTGTGCTGCCGGTTCAGGGCCTGCGCCGCCTTCCCTGCAAGAATGGGGGACCCTGTCAGCACGGGCAGCCCCTCCCCACGATAAGGCCACCTGTGCGTTCCCCTGAGGTGTGTTCCAGAACTGTGTTGGCCAGTCACCTTCAGGGGTTTAGCTAAGCCTTCGTACCACGAGTACTGTGATTTACTTAGTATTTTTCTTTAACTGGACTCACTTTTAGAATTAGCCTTATCCATAGCAGTGACCCAGGGACATTATGGGTTAACAGGCTTTACTATTACCTAATACATGTTAAAATAAGATGTAACTTGAGCTTACATATAATTAAGCCTGTAGAACTAGCTTCCTATTTTCAGGAAATACGGACAGCAGACAGAGGAACAGGTTAACTGACACCACAAGGAAGCAGACAGAGGAACCCAGAACCTTCGGGGTTCTGAACATTCTAGATGACTGAAGAGGTGAGAGAAGGGAGCCTCCAGAGATCTAACAAGCAAAAAGAATGTGAGGAGCAAGTTTGGAGCTTGATTCAAGCAAACGAGCTGTACGCAGACAGTGCTGAATAGTTGAGGGGGCACTGAGATGATTGACGTTCATTGTGTTAGATGTGCTAAGACATTTCGGTTAAAATGTCCAAAAAGAGGCATCCTGATGGGTATAGGGATGAAATGACATGATGTCTGGGATTTGCTTCAAAATATCTCAGCAAAGGAAAAAGGAAGAGAGGAAACAAAGTGAAAATCTTGGTAAAGCTAAATCTGGGCGATGGGTATACAGGAACCCACTCACTCTACTAGTCTATTTTGTCTGTTAGAAAATCTTCATAATGTATTTTTTTGATAAATACATTCCTAACTACTTAAGTAAATGGGCTCAACTGGTCACCACCTAAATCGGTCCCCTGCCTGTTCACCTGCATCACCAGGAGAAGCTATAGCATGATTTAGGGACACTGTTTGCTCCCCAGGACTGGGAGATTCCGTGCCTAGCACCGAGCCTGACACACAGCAGGCAACTGATTAATTATAATAATAATAATAATCATAGGTAACGCTTCTGAGAGCGGGTCTAAGCATTCTGCCTGACCTAACTCAACTCAGCAACCTGCAGAAGAGGTGCAATCACTACCCCTATTTTAGAGATGAGAGAACTGAGGCACCGAGGGCTTATCGGGCGCACTCAGCTGCACAGCTGGAGGGAGCACGGTCGGTCGGACAGCCTGAGCCCTCCGGCCCCGGTGCCCTGCGCGCACTCACCCGTGCGGACCAGCTCGCCAATCAGCTCCTCCTTCACGCGAATGTTGATGGCCAGCTCGCGGATCTTCTGCTGGGCTTGGGCCAGGCGCCATTCGGAGGCCGTGGCAGTGGGGGCCTGGCGGGGCCGGGTGGGGGTCTTGCTCCCACAGACTGCTGTAATGGGCCCACTATTAATGACCCCCAGCCGACAGTGGGAGAGGCAAAGGAGGGGGGAGTGTACCCCGGGCGGGGGCAGCCGGGGAGCAGATGTGGGCGGTCCAGGGGGGCCAGTCCAGGACCATGGAGGACAGAGGAGTCAGGGTCCTCTCTGCACCCCACCCAGCTCACCGCTAGGCCCTGGGACAGCTGTACCCAGCTCCTCTGGGCCCTTCCTCTCCAGCGGACTTCCTGGGCGGGCCCCCACCCTCTGGCTCCACTTGCTGAGCCCGTTCCTAGGGGAAAGAAGCAGGAGTCCATATGCCCCCCAGTCCCTGCCAGCCCAGCCACCTCCAGGGCCAGGGTTGAAGAGAGGCCATTGTGTCAGTGTAACCCTGGCAGAACTGAAGCCAGGGACTGAGCGTAGGGGGTACAGGGCCGTTGGGGGCACTGAGGGCCACCTTGGAGGCTGAGAACCAGGAGGCTTGGGCCCACCCCAGAGCACACCCACCCCAAAATAGAGCTCTGGACTCCAAGCCCCCAGCCCCTATGTGCTCTCCTCCACCAAGAACCAGCCAGGGCAATGCAGGCGAAGAACCCTGAGAGCCCTCGGGATTCTCTTCCAGGGCAGCCAGGCCCTGCGCAGGTCCTTGTCGGGTCGCCAGCGGGCCCCACTCACCTGCGCAGGTGCAGGGCCCTCCTGGGTGGAGGCTGTTCCTCCTCCTCTGAAGCAGCCGAAGAGCCGCTTCCCAGCTTGTCTGCCTCTGCCTGCAATGCGGCTCCGGCCTCCCCGCCACTGGTCACCTGACAGGGCAGTGCTGGGGTCTCAGGGCCAGAGGACTGCAGGACCCCCTCCAACAGCCGCTGCCCGGCACCAAGCCTGCCCCTACTTAGGCCCCACCTTGCACACCCTCCCCACCTCTCTGACCTCAAGCCCTACCTTACCTTCGAGATCTAACTCCAGTGACATCTCTGGGAGGCTCCCCAATCTCAAGGTGGGGCAGGAGCTTCCTCTCTCCCTTCCCTCCTCCCACCCTTCCTTCCCTTGTCCCTCCCCTCCCCTCGATTCTCCCTTCCCTCACCTCCTGCCCTGGAGCCTATAGCACCAGGTACTCAGGTGACAGTGCACACTTGCTATCTCTGTATACAGCTCCTCTGTATCTTATCTGGCCAAGAACACCCCGCCACTGTGGTGGGTGCATAACACTTCTGCCAAACCCACATCCTCATTATCCTCAGTCCCTCAAGCCGTCAGAGCTGAGAGGACCCAGAGCCTTCAGGCAGACGCAGGAGCAGCCTTTGTCCAAAAGGCTCCAAGTGACAGAACTAGAAGCAGACTAGGCTCAAGGAGATGAGGACTCGTGGAAAACTGAATTTGCAAAAAGAGGCATCCAAAGACAGAGGAGGTGGCATCAGAAGTGATAATGAGCTCCCCATCTCAGGGGGTGTGCAAGCTTTCCAGTGCTGGAAGCCAGAACCCTCTCTGCAACCTCCTCACCCAAGGCAATCTCCAGCTAGCCCAGGGATGCCCCAAAATACCAGTCCCTTCTGAGAGGCCCTAAAGAGTCACCCAAACTTTGGCCCTTTCTCAAGGGACACCAGGAAGCTGCCTGTCACAGCTGGTCCCATGAGAGTGAGGGTCACATCCCCTACATCCCCTTTCCCTTGCCCAAGCCTGCCCAGTGCAACAGGCCCAGCGGACACCAGCCTCAACACCTGCTCACCTCTCCCCAGTTCTCATCACCAGGAAGGCAGGCAGAGGGCACCATGCCCAGCACATGGGTGTGGGCACCCCCCAGGGGGGCTGTGTGAGGCCGGGGCACGAAGGACCCTGGGGGCAGGCCCTGCAGGAGCCCTGGGGCCCCCCAGCCAGGCTGCACCAGCTCTAGCCGCAGCCGCAGCTCCGCCATCTCCTCCTGCTGCTCCCGCAGACGGTCACTCTGCAAGACACGGCCCAGGGGCTGATGCAGGACGCAGTGCAGGGCGTGCACGCACATGGACAGGCAGAGGTGCACAAAGCCAAAGAACAGATATGGCGCCAACCAGCCCTCCCTGGGCTGAAACCAAGGAGGGCCAAATTCCTCCAGCCACCTCTTGGCCCGCACCCCCACCCCACAGTGCACTAGTTCAGGCTCAGGCTCCCGGCACCCCACCCATCCTCTCTCTCCCTCCATGCCAGTCCTGCACATCCACACCGATCACTGCAGGCAGGGGGCACCGCAGCAGTGCTGCCCCAGGTACCCTGGGACAAAGGAAGGGGCTGGCTCCATGTCCCACCCTGCTGCACGGCCATCCCACCTCCCATCCGCCATCACGACCATCCCGCCCACCATTCCGCTGCTCACCTCCACACTTCTGCTAGGTTGTCCATCTCCCCCCATCTTACCCACCCTGCCGAGCTTCCCCAGTTCCCGGGAAACTCAGCTCTTTCAGCCCCTCAAGGAAGCCTTCTCCACACTGCGGAAGGGGCAGCCTCACCTGCAGCTTGTACTGCTCCATGGCATCCTCCAGAGCGGCCAGAAAGTCTCTGTTCTCCTCCTCCAGCCGCGCCACCTGGTTCTGCAGGGCCAGCAGCTGCAGCGCCCCCTCACCTTCCTGTGGGGCAGGGAGACAGGTTTCGGGGGCAGCGGCTGGAGGGACATGTCTGCCTGTCCCTGGGACCCCTGGGCCCTCTCTCTTCCCTGCCAGGGACTCCCCAGCCCTGCCTACAAGAGGGGCTCCAGACCCCATCTGGCCTGCGGTCCTTTACGCAAGTCATTTGGGCCATCTCTTGTAATTACTAATCATGTTTTTATTAACAATAGTGGCATCACTATTATTAAAAATAACTCACTGGACCTTTGACCGCTTGCAGGGTACTTGTTACACCTTCAGCCTTACAATGTCTCCAGGAGGTAGATTCTAACGTCAGCCCTAATTTTACAAATAGACCGAGGCTCGGTGAGGTTAAGCAAAGTGATCAAGGTCGCTCAGTGAGGTTAAGGAAAGTGATCAAGGCCATTGGCTGAAGTGCCTCTGAATCCCGGAAGTGCTCTGCTCATTGGCAGGGGCAGGGGCAGGGGCACAGCTGGCCGCAATGAAGCCCTCCCTTCTTCTTCCCCTCGCCCCTTACCCTCCCGCCGGGTCCGCACTTGGTCCTCGCCCACCTGTCGCCCGCCGGGCCCCTGGGGGACCTGCTCCTCGGCGGAAGCGCTCTCGATGCCGCTGTCGGGCCCAGAGGCGGAGCTCAGGGTGCTGCGCTCGCCCTCGACGGCGCACAACCAGTCGCGCACCTTGCGCGCGGCGGCGCCGGGCAGCCCGGGCTCGGCCTGCAGTTCGCGCAGGAGGCAGTAGGCGGCGTCGGTGCGGGCCCGGTAGTGCGCGCACTCGGCGCCCAGGCGGGCAGCGGCCGCGGCGGACGCGACGGCGGGGCCCGGGGCGCGCCGGCCGCGGTGGATGATGCGCGTCTCCGAGCGGTGCCGCGGCGGACCCCGCGCGCCCGCCGCCGCGTCCTGGGACTGCCGCTCGGCGTCAGGCCGCCAGTTGACAGTGGCGCGGTTGCGGATGTTCTGGGCGCGGCTGGCGTAGTTGAGGGTGTGGAGGGTCTCGTCGAAGTCGGAGGAGGAGGGGCTGACGCAGGCGATCATCACCGTCTTGGCGTTGCCGCCCAGGGAGTCCTTGAGGATCCTGAGGGCGCCAGGGGAGGCGCATCAGGGGCCCCAGCGCGCCGGGAGCCGCGGTGCAGACCCCGGTGCCCGGCCCTTGGCGTGGTTCCCCGGGGCCGTCCCCTCTTCCTGCGCGCCCCACCAGCACAGCCTCTCGTCGCTGCCCCTAACCCCGGGGGCCCGATGGAGGCCATGACCGACGGGGGCGGCTCACCGGGTGATCTTGGAGTCCCGGTAGGGGATGTGGCTGCCGCGGCGCTGGGCGTCGCCCAGGGCGCTGATGACGTTGCCCAGCGCCAGGAGGCTGCTGTTGATCTGGATGCTCTCCTTGAGCCGCTCTCCCGTGCTGCCCGTCTTGAGCACCCGCTCCGAGCCCGCCAGGTCCACGAAGTGGAACTTGGAGACGAGTAGCTGGCCCGCGGCAGGTTGCGGCAGGCGACTGGGGATGCGCCCCCGCTGCTCCAGGGTCACGGTGAAGACGGCGTGGGAGCGGCTGGAGAGGCGGTTGAAGTGCGTGGCCCCCGTGTGCCGCGCCGCGTTGCCCACCTCCAGGAGGCTCAGCACCTCATCCAGGCCCTCCACGTCCACCTCCTTCACCCCACACAGCACTGGGGGCAAAGAAGGCTGTGAGCCTGGGGCAGGGACGGCGCGGACCCCCTGGCCAGGAGGGCCGGAAAGGCAGGGCTTGCCTTGCACAGCACTTCCTGCCTCCGTGTCCCTCCCCGTACCCAGGGGCTCCTGCCCATCATGGTTCGGGCTTGAGGGCTCCAACTTGCCCCGCACCCCTCGGTGCCTCTCAGGAGGGGTACAGAAGTGTATGCTGAATGCAGTGGGCAGGAGAAATGAAAGCAAAACCTTCCAGAGGGAGGGTCTCCCAGTTCAGAGGTGCCCCTCCCAGAGAAGTAAGCCACCCCTCGGCAGGTGAAGACTCCTAGAGCCAGGTGCCCCCTGCCAGCCAACAGAGGGCCCAGAGGGCCTCACCAACATTCCCGCGGTCATCCTCCCGAAGCTGGATGTCACGGCTGGCGGTGCCCATCTCCAGCAGGTCTCGGAACTCCTCCTTGTACACTTCCAGGTAGGACACATGCAGCAGGCAGTCAAGCAGGTCGTTCTCATCGATAAGTTTGAAGGCCTCGGCCATGGCCCGTGGGATGATGCCCTGCTCATCCTCATGAAGGGAGGCTGGGGACACACCAGACGGCCTCCTGCCACCATGCCTTCAGCTAGACACAGCCCAAGGCCCTTACCGGCAGCGGGACGACGGGCCTCCGGCATGGAGAAGGTAGCAGAAGAGGCCAGGATGAGCTGGGCCATCTGAGCCCGACCATGCTCTGGGTGGTCAGGCAGAATTACAGAACTTCAGAGTTGGAAGCAACCACTCCAGATTCAGCCGACCCCTTTCATGATGTATGCGTCCTCTCTACTACAATCTAGCTGATCATCAGATGCCCTTGGCTTGATTACTCCCTGGGACAGGGAGCTCATTATAGTAGTCTATATTCAGTTATCTAAAGGACCTTCTAAACTTATCCCAAGGAAGTAATAAAAGGATGTGCAGAGCAACACTCTTCTTCATAATTAAAAAAAAAAAAAAAAAAGACATCCTAAGTGTCCATCTTAAGATCCAATAGGGGATCTGGTTAAATTACCAGATATTCATAATGGAAGGCCAGGAAGTACTTAAAAATTAGACTGAAGGATATTTAATATGATATAGGGAGATGTTTATGATACATCATTTAGAAAAAACAGGGTAAAAAAGAATGAGTATAATATAATCCCTTTTTTTAGTATAATAATTTTCACAATGAAACTGGAATGCTAACAGGGTGAGTGATTTCTGAAAGGCAATTACCAAAAGTTTAGTTTTATTTTGTGCTTGTGTTTTTCTGTATTTTCCTAATCTTCTATGACGAACATGCACTTTTATAACCTAAGAGAAAGTCGTTCGTGGCTACTTAAAATGGGGCATTTCTTTCAGTTGAGCCCTAAGTGTCTCTCCCAAAACTGCTGGAGTCTGACTGAATGAGCTGACTCCCTGCCATGCAAGCCAGTGTGTCTCTCTTCCACTCCAACCACTCCAACTAGAACATGGATGGCTGACCCTTAGCAGCCATCCTGATAACCTCCAGAGACAAGCCAACTTCTAGAACCAGAGAGTGGCCCCATTTCTGTGGAGTTGAGAGGCCACTCACCTCCAAGAACCCTTCCCTCCTGCCCTTCCCAGACCACTGGCATGGCTGGTCCCACAGTGGGCTGTGCACCTGTCCCCCAGCACTCCCACCTTCAGCAGGGAATAGTAGCAAGAGGGCAGGTGCAGAAATTCAGGAGACACCAGGGCCTGTCAACGTGGGCTCAGGGTCTCAATCAGGGCCACTCACCCACACTGGCCTCCCCCATGGTGTACGTCTTCCCAGAGCCTGTCTGACCATAGGCAAAGACGGTGGCATTGAAGCCCTCAAAGAAAGCCTCGAGGAGCGGCTGCACACAGGCCTGGTACACAGCCTCCTGCCCGGCGTCCTCATCCAGCACCACGTGGAAGCCAAAACGGCGGTCTCGACCCAGGGTGACACAGCCATGCCCCGACTCCACCCTCAGGCAGGTCTGGTGGCCATGCAGCAGCTCCTTGGGCAGCAGCGGGCGGACTCGCAGGGCCACCCTCACTGGGGCCTCCTCAGCCCCTGGCAGCCCCTGGGCCTCCAGCCCCATGCCGAGGGAGGGCTGCTCTGGGCCCTGCAGAGAGAGGAAGAGGGCCCTGCCATCAGCGCCAGTGCTCCAGGGACTGGACTCACCCTGCATGTGATCTGGAGCCAGATCCTGCAGCTTCTGACCCTGGTGAGATGGAGGGGAGGGCGGTCCAAGTTCAGAACATCTGTGCCCGAGTGTAGCGCCCAAATGCTGCACGTCCTACACAGTGACATCGGATGGCTCCCATCACTGGCAAAATAAGGCCCTAACTCCCCCACTTGACTCCCAAGGGCTCATGTTCCAGCTGTGCCTTCCCCTGTGACCCTATCTCCTAGAAGAACACACACACCCCAGGCAACACCCACAGTCTCTGCTCTGTCACCTCAAGCCCTTCTCTACCCAGCTCTTCAAAAAATCAATAGATCCTTCCAGACCAAGCTCCCACCACCAAATCCTGCCAATTCCATCTCCCAAATACCAAGTTCATGTGCTTCTTCCCATCCTGTCACCAAAACCCTGGTCACTGACATCTTGATGGGACGACAGCCTCCTCACTGGTCCCAGTCTCCCTGATGTCCCTCCTACCCGGGGCATCTTTGAAAATGGCAAACGTGACTGTGTCACTCTACTGCTTTAAATTCCCCCCAAAAGAAGCTCCCACTGCCCTTGAAATTCAAAACCTTAACAGGAAAAAAACAAAACACTTTAACAGGCCCTGCCTGCCCTGACTACTCACCTCCCGTCCCCTACCTCTCCTCACTTTCTCTGCCAGCTCCCTGCCAGGAGTTGCCGGAGCTTCCTCCCCTCTCTGCACTTACGCTGGCCACACCTCCTTCAGGGGGCCAGGGAGGCGCCCCTGCTTTGTGCCCACCGCTACACACGCAACGCCCCCTAGGGCTCCCATCAGCCATTGGCCACTATTTTGCAATTGGCAGATTTTGAGCTGGTCTCCGCTACCTCCCAGACGGCGAACTGGGAGGCAGGGACCTTTCCGTCCCCCTCGTGCTGTGTCTCCAGCGCCCAGCACAGGTGCCACGCTTAGAAGCTGTCCAACAGTGAAGCGTAATCTTCATCAGGGAACCTTCCCCAGCCTCATCCTCACCGCAGTCCTCATTGCCTCCTACCCGCGGGGCCACAGCACTTTTTCACCATTTAACTCTTAGCACAAGTAACGGTTCGTTCGTTCAATCATTCAGTCCCTGCTGGGTGCCCGGCCCTGGGGACAAAGAGGTGGCTGCCACGCAGTACTGTGGGCGCCTTCGCGGCCCGCTCACCCTGAGCGTCCCCAGCCCCGGGCGGTCCCCGCTCCTCCGCTCACGGACGACTGTCCCGGGAGCCGGCGGCGGGGGGGGGGCGGGCAGCTCCCGTAAAGTGTGGAGAAAGGGCTACGAATGCGGACTCGACCCCCGCAGCGTCGGCGCCCGCTCCTCCTGGCCCGCCACACCGGCCGCAGGCCCCCGACTTAGGGAAGGGGGCTCCCGCCCGCTCCCGGAGGGGCCTCCAGGAGGCCGGGAGGCAAGGGTGGGGGCTCCGCGTGCTCGGCCAGGGCTTCGCAGGCGCGCCGGCCCCCAGGGCCGTCGGGCCCAGGCGAGAGCAGGGAGGGCCAGGGTGCGCCCGCCCCCACCCAGCCCCGTCCTCGGACCCCAGCCCGCCTCGGGCCCACACCCACCGGCTTGGCTGTGGACGCCGTCCCCCCGCGCTGCAGTCGGGCTCCCCGCCCCAGCGCGGCGCGCTCTGATGCCGTCATCGGGACCCCCGCCCCCCCAAAACATCCCGCCCCTCACCGCTCCCAGGCGGAGGCGCAGGCCGGGCGGCGCCGCGGAGTCTGTCCGCAGACGGGACGGGGCGGGGCGTGCCTGAGGGGCGGGGCCGCGCGGTCCCGGGCCCCGACTGGCCCCGCCCCCCAGCTGGGGATGCGCGGACCGAGGCGGCCTGCTTCTCCCAGCTGGAGAAGCCCATCTGCTCACGGGCGGGGCGCTTGAGTCTCAGAATGCAAGTTGTAACAGGTGAGCAGACCAAAACTAGCTAGGAGACCTTTTCGCTTAGGGTGGGGAGGGTGGATCTTTCAGCCCTGAGCCTCTACTTATTGGTGGGCTTAAGACAGCTGCTCTTCGCGCGTTTGTTCGTACATTCATTCATTCAGGTGCAGACCCTCCGTGCTTCCGCTATTTCTACTCCTCTGTCGCGTCCTCAATTTCAGCAAAGCTCTCCCTCCCCAGACCCCTGGGAGCCTCCAACCCTCTTCCTACGGTATACAATTAAGGAAAACCTAAAAATTCAAGAAATTAGGAAATGTATAGAGCAATCAGTTATACATATGGAAGAAAATTTTGGATTCATACTCAAACCATACATACAATTAATTAAAGGTAAAAAGCAAAGCTATGAAAATACTCAAAAAATAAAATATAGGGCAATATCTTCATGATTCAAGGTAGGGAAGAGTTTTTAAAGCATAACTCAAAATTGCAAAATACAAAGGAAAAGAATTATAATTTTGACTATATTGGTCAAAACTTTTGGTTATTGAGGGAAACCATAGAGGATGAAGAGATAAGCCACAAACTGAAGATATTTGTGACACATATAGCTGATAAAGGATTAGTATACAGAAAATAGAAAAATCTTCTAAAAATCAATGATAAAAAGAAAACTACCAATAGAGACCTACTCAAAAGTATGGCAGATACTTCACAGAAGGTGAAATACAAATGTTCAATAAAGCTAAGCAATGTTCAGTATCATTGCTAATCAGGGAATTAAATCCACAATGAGGTACCATTTTACACACTTGACATTTGCAAAACATAGTAAAACTAGACAATATCAAGTGTTGGTGAGATTATTGAGTAAGAGGACTCACATACTTCTGGTGAGAATGTAAATCAGTATGGACATTGGAGAACAGTTTGGTAGCATCTAGTTAGCGATACAGATACTTTATGACTTAGCAACCCCACTCTTAGGCATATTCCCTAAGAAACTCATAAGAATGTTCACTGCCAGAAGTATGTAATAGTTAAAATATTGAAACAAATGTCTGAGAATGAGAGAATCATGTGGCAGAGATTGTAAGTTGCTCCCCACCCTCAGGATCCACTTCCCATGCCTTTAAGACGCCTGATTTTTAACTAGATGCATAACCACTTCAAAAAAAGACCGTGTTTCCCAGGCTCCCTTTCAGCTAGATGTGGCCATGTGACTAAATTTTGTCCAGTAAATTATAAATGGAAGTGGTGTGTTTAATTTCTTCTTCCCTCTTGTTCTTTTCTGTGGCTGAAATATAGAGATGATGCCTGGGGCAGGAGCAGCTATCTTGGCCTATGAGATGACTTTGGGAAAAAAAGTCACTCAGAGCAGAATGATAAGATAGAAAAAGCGTGGACCTCTGTCACTGTAGTGTGCCATCCCGGCTCCGGCTCTGGACCACTCATCTCTGCATTTTTACATGAGAGAGGAATAAACTTCTATCATGTTTAAACCACTGTGTGCTAGTTTGTGTTATTGTTCAGCAAATGTTTTCTCCTCTCCCTCTTCTGCATCCCACTGATGTGGACTTGGCCATATGACACACCTTGGCCAATGGAATATGAGTAGACATGATGCAAGTAGAAGCCTTGTGTGCCAGGGGTTTGTTAGTGAGACGATGCCCTGGACAGCCACCGACCACTTACGCTGGAACTCTGAAAGGTTCTCTCTCTTACGTTGAGTGGTGGGTAGAAGGGCGCAGCAGTGTGTCGTAGGAGACCTGACTGAGCGTGAGCAGGCTCAGGCCCCTCTCTGCAACAGAGGAACCCCTGCATGCTCACTAACCATAGCAAGATTCCGATAAGACATGCAGAGGTTCCCACTGACTCAGGGTTTGTAGAAATGTTTAGAACAATTTGAGTTTTCAGTTTGTAATCAACAATTAAATATATAAAATAGCTCGATGTATGCATTTGGTAAGTTTTAAGTATGAAGTGTTTAAATGGTTGGGAAAATCATGCTTACTACAATGGGCGTTAAAGTCTAAGTTGTAGTGATCTTTCTCTGGACAGAGAAGTCCTTCAGATATTAAGACCCTCAGTAATTACGGAAAAAGGAAGTGATAAGTAACTGCATGTATAAATGTATGTTATTGTCTATAGTGGTTCTTTTTCCATCTCCAAAAGCTGTGACTGAGTTGGAGGTGCGTTTTATGAGCTAGAATAGAATAGGGGGGACTCGGTGTTTCTCTGGAGAGGGACCCTGGCATCCCATGTGAAGTGGCAATCTTCCCGAAGTCCTGAGCTTGCAGATGAGTGTGGATAAGACTTCACATACACATGAGCACAAAGGCTCACCAGAGTGACGCCTCTCAGAGCCCAGCAAAGTCCCACATCCAGCTTGGGGCCACCAATGCGAAGTTCTGTCATTTAGAGAAGATACTTTGCTCTCATTTCTGTACATCTGGGCCTGATGTCACTTCTCCTGCAGTCGTCCACAGAGCACTGTCTTCTTAGCCCTGACATATCAGTTTCTAAGGGCCCCTCCTGCCAGATCCACATCCCTTCCCCAGGGAACTGCTGGGGGTGGTATGGATTGTGGGGGTGGAGTGTGGGTCTAAGGCCAGCTCAGAGTCCTGGCCATGACCACATATGTATGTCCACCAGCAGACCCCTCTCCCCCTCCTGAGCATGCTCAGATTCCAAAACCATGGATCAAGACCAATGACTCATGAAACCAAAGACGTGTCAGGGTCCAGAGTCAGTTTCAGGGAACTGGGCTTTCAAGCGTGCAACAGAGCAGGGACGGTGAGGGCACTCCTGAGCCTGACGGGAGCCCATAGGGCATAAGTGTGCATATATGGATTCTAGAAGGACTGACAGAGGTATCATAATTATCTGTGCAGCTGCAGAGGAAAATATCAAGAAAAACCAAGTTTGGGTTGGAAGGCTACTTAGCATCATCTATCAATATTCAAAATGCACCTACTCTTTTACCCAGTGTGTCATGGTTCCAAGTTATGAGTTTATCCTATAGATACATCCTCCCATCCACATGAGCCATTTATATAAGGACATTTATTGTAGCATTGTTTACAAGAGCAAAAAACTGGAAACAACCTAGAAGTCCATAATTAAGAATGAGTTAAATCAAATATAGAACATCTGTGTTATGAAGCATTTATTATGTGGCCGTTGAAAAGATCAAGGAGGATTTATGATGCAGATACAAAAAGATCTCTAAGATGTATTGTTAAATAAGAAAGCAGTATAACAGCCCACAGCTTGTGTACACAAAGTGGAGAGTATATACACACGTACTTGCACACGCACAGCCGGTAACCGGGAGGATATACAAGAGCCTGCCATCTTGGTTGTTTCTGTGAAGGGGAAGCCGGGAACTCAGGGAGGAAGACACACAAGTTTTAAACTGATAGGTATGCAATTCCTAGATTTACCAAATGTTAGAATTTTAAAAAGTGGGGCTTGAAATGAACTGTGCCTATAGAGCCCATACATACGGTCTATACAGGATAGGCTTTGTAAGGTGAACGGTCACTGCTGTCCCCAGCACTGGGGCGCCGGCAATCAAAAGACGAACGAAGGGGGACTACGCGGGTGGAAGGCAGTGAGGATGCTACGGGCCAGAAGGCGGCGCTACAGAGCACAGGCCGGGCCCCGCCTGTGGAGGGCACCGGGATCTCAGAAAGTGACGCTGATAGTTTCCATGAACACACAAGAGCTGCTGCATCTGACTGTTGTTCCTTCAGAGCAGTCGGGCGACAGCCGGGATAATTTGGGGAACCCCTGAGCTTTAAAAAACCCCTGAGGTTTAAAAAGTGTGTCGGGACCTCCCGTGGGACCCTTAGAGTGGACACACGTTACTCACTGGTGGCAAATACCTGTCTACAGAGAAAGGACCTAAGTTTTTGAAGCAGTCAAATTTGTCATCTGGCCACAACTTTGGTTAGAGAAGCGAGAGATTAAGTTAGTCAATCTTTTGGTAAAAAAAACAAAGCATACAATCAAAGCGGATGCTGCCCTGATGCTTCTTAAAAATGGGCTCTGACAGCGGAGCCCAGAGAGGACGCTACAGGTGCCGCGCGCCTGGGAGGCACGGGGGGAACGGGGCTCGGGCCACGGCGACGACTTTGCAGAAGCCAGCGCTCCCCTGGACGGGAGGGTTCCGTCTGCCGGGCGGCTCAGCTCTTCTTGCGCAGCTGGCTGTACTGCGCGCGGCCCAGGATGGGCTCCATGACGCTGGGCCGGAAGAAGCTGTCGCTGACCCGGCGCGCCGGCTTCTCGCGGGGCCCGGCCGGGAAGGCGGCGCGGGGCGCGGCGGGCCCTTCCCCCCTGCCGTCGGGCCCCGGGCCCCGCGCGCTGCGCAGGCCGCCGCGGGGCGGCGCGGGGCGCGAAGCGGGCTCGGGGCTGGCGGGCGGCGCTGCGGACGCCCTGCGCTCCTCATCCCGGCCCTCGGCCTCGGCCGGCGGGTTGTCGATGTCCCGGAATTCGCTCTCGGGCTCCATCAGCGACAGCCTGGGGAGCTGAGCGCCCGGTGGCTGTGTTAGGGCGCCGGCCCAGCCCTCGGCCTGCGCCTCTCTCCCACCGCCAACTCTGGGGCCCGCGAGTTCACGCCCCCCAGGAGCGGCCGTCCGAGGGCACGGGTTAGGGTGTGGGGCTGGTGCCTCCCGTCAGTTGTGGGCTAAACATGCCCATACATTGGCCCCAGCCAGGGTCAGGGTACCCATTTGTGGCCCGGTTTGGGAGCCAAGGTTAAGAGGCTGGCTGCCAAGCCCCTCCCACGCACCCATGCCTCTTGGTGGGCATGAGTGACAGAGTGACACAGCCCCTGGCCACCCCTAAGGGGCCTCCTGCCCTGGCCAGCCCTCCTTGAGCCTGCACAACCTGTAACTTGCTCTTGTAAGGGGACTAGGGACCCCCAAAGGGAAAGTATTTGTGTCCCTTGGGTTTTTCTTGTTGATGGAGGGTAGAAAGGGGAGCAGCTGCTGCCCCCCAGAACACAGCTCACCCCTCAGAGTGCCCCAGAAGCCTCTCTGCAGCCCCTTCCCCGGAAGCAGCATGCAAAACTGCTGGGTCCTTCAGGTGGGAGCTGAGGGGTGAGGGCTGAGCCACTGGAACCCCCCAGTCTGGTAGTGGAAGACCTCCCCACCAGCAGATGAGAAGGAAGGACGTGGGGAAAGGCCTCAGGCCAGAGCCACCGGTCTCTCTCCTCGAGGCTGGGAAGGGCCCCAGGCAGGACCACAGTTTGCCAAAATGTTTCTGGGGCACTGCGGATCAAAGGAGGGCCACCAGGGACACTGGGAAAGGGCGGGCAGTGGCAGCCCCTTGTGTCAAATCTGTTTTATCTGCCCTTTCCAGGCCCCGAGGAGGAGGGAGGGTCAGCCTGCTGGGACTCACCGGCACGTAGTGCACCACCGTGTCCACCACGTTGTCAGTAACACCCTTCAGGGCATCTGAAAGGGACATGGCTCTCCCCTTGGTGGAGGAGACAGCGTGGGCCGGCGTGAGGTGCAGCACCCTCACTGCCGTGCCCAGCACAGCCGACGGTGCCCAGGTCACCGCGGCGATGGTGCTCTGGAGGGCCTTCTGCAGCGTGTGCGCCACACTGCCCAGGAGGCCTTGCGGTCTGGGCAGGGCTGCCACCTGGGGGCCAGAGCAAGGTCAGCACCTGCTGTAGCCACTCCTCTGCCCCTTTCCCTTCCATGATCCCCAAGGTAGAGGGGAAAGAACAGGGACACGGATGGAGAAAACTGTTAGCCTGGCTCCACCACTAGCTGTGTGGCCTTTGGCAGGACACTTGGCCTCTCTGAACCTCAGTTTCTTCATTTGCAAAACGGGGATGACAAACTCAGTCCTGCCTATTTTATAGGGTTGTTTGAGGATCAGCTGAGAGAAGCGCAGAGGACTTTGTCGGCTGGGCGTTTGGAGGTGCGGTGAAGCGCGCTGCACCATGTCCCATGTCCCATGTCCCTGGGCCTGGGAGCAGAGACCCTTGTCTCACCCTGTGCCTCAGCTGCTCACCCACTCCGTGGGCTGTGGGGCCTCGGAGCCTCCGCCCCCCCACCCCAGCCCCCACCGTCTCCCTTACCTCGCTGAGCTTGTTCTCCTCCATCTCTGATTCCTCGTCCTCCGTCTCCTCCCCCTCTGTGTCCGTCTGGTCCTCGCGGTCCTCCTCCTGGGAGGCCGTGCGGTGGTGCAGCCAGGGCACACGCACCTCACTCTGCCGCCGGGACAGCACCTGCACAGCGGCTGAGGCACCCCACTGGGCCAGGCTGCTCTGAGGGCGGGAAGGCGGAGGGCGCTGTCTCAAAGCCCTTGCGCGAGGTGGGCAGTCGCGGCAAGCAAAGAAATTCCCTTGCCCCCAGCTTGCAGACCCTTCTTAAAACTTTTCACTGAGTGATGACTTCCGTATGCTGAAGTGCATGCACCTGCAGGGTATGGCTCTGGGTTTTTTTTTTATAGGAATGCATGTGGAACCACCACAGATCAAGAAAGAGACCATTTCAACACCCAGAACACCGTGTGCTCCCTGCCCACTCAATACCCTACGAAGGTGACCATATTTGGCCCCTATCATCATACACTGGTTTTGCTGTTTTTGAACTTTGGACTCATGCAATGTGTTTTCTCTCCTAAATAGCTTCCTTTGTTCAATATGACGCTGTGAGATTCGGCCATGTTATTGCTTGATGAAGTTGTCCCTTCTTTTTCATATCTGTGTAATATCCCACTGCATAACTATACCACAGTTTAGACATTCTACTGTTGATGGACACTCGTACTGTTTCTGGTTCGTGGCTGAGAATAAAGCTGATAGGAATATTTCGACGTGTCTTCTGGGGGACATGAACGCTCATTTCCCTTGAGTGGAATTGCTGGGTCAGAGGGGAGATGTATGTTTCACTGTAGTAGAAACACTCTGCAGATCTTTAAAGGGTAAAAAGATCAAGTAGGCCAGAGTGTCCCGTGGGAGGAAACTGACCTGGGAGGGTGGGCTGGTGTCCCCTGAGGGACTCCTTGGCTTATTCCAAACCCCTAGAGAGCCCCACAAACAGGGCCTCCTTAGGGGACAGCTTCAGGGGACACCATCATATCCTAGGTGAACAGGGGTGCCTAAGGCCATGCCACCCAGGGGGCCTCACCACCAGAGGCTAGTCAGGTGCAGAGGTCACTCTCAGCCCCCTTGGTGATGACCCCAGTGCAGGGGACAGAGGGGAACTACTCCTGCATCCCTGCTGTAGCCACAGAACCTGCCACATAGCAGGTTCTCAGCAAACGTCTGCGTGAATGAATAAGCCAGTCCTGAAGATGCTTTTAAAAGTACCACCCAAATGATGACTTAGAAGTGGTTATCTTGGTTGTTGACCTTTATGCTTTTCCTTTATGGTCTTAGTTTCTTACTAAAGCTCCTTATGAAAAAAACCAGCCTATCTCTGCTGAAACACACAGAGAAGCAAGGATGGAGTGTGGTGGGGACTTAGCCCGAACTGGGCCTAGAAAAGGCAGCTGCACTTTGGGCGCAGTGACTACAAATTAGAAGTCTCTAGAAGGGAACTCAGAAGCCTGAGGGCAGTTAGGGGCAGGTCTAGCTGGGGCTCTCTTCTCAACGGACAGGGTTTTGTTGCTTATTTACAGGTATCATGCCCTGGTGCCTGGACAGCAGATGAGGGTCTCTGTACCCTCACGGGTGGGAGGGCCCACAGCAAGTGGCCCACTGGGAGGGTGAAGGTTGGGGTGGACTCAGAGAAGAAATGGGAGAGACAGAAGTGGACAGCGAGCCAGGACCACCCTAGCAAGCTGGCTTGCCCTCAGCTCATATCCTGTCCATCCTCTCCCCTTGAGGCCTGGAGGACCAGCCCTCTGCCCTTCTTAAGGCCTCTTGTCCTCAGACCTAAAGAACCAGCCCAGGCTGGAAGAGATGCTCCCAGCAGAGGAGGCCGAGTCGGGTGGGGGATGGGAGGGACCAGAGCACCCACAGGGCTGCCAGGCCGGCAGTCGGAGCTCAGGCAGACACTCACCAGGGGTGCCACACCCGGGATCCACATGGCCAGGGCGTGGCCCTGCTTCAGCGCCTGCGCTGTGGTCTGGAAGGTGTGTCGAGAGAGGGTGTTGGCCAGGGCCCCAACCCTGCTCACGAGGCTCTGCTGGGCCTTGAGAGGCTTCTGGGCCTGCTGATGCCCTGGAGCAGAGGCTGGATGGAGGTTTTGGAGGGGAAGGGAAAGCAAATCAGAGAGGGGTTGGAGGAAGCTAGGCCGTGTCCAGGCTGGAGAGCAGCCGTCCTAGCCCCACCACAAGTTCCCTGGGGATTCTGGCAACTCACTCCCCCCACTTACAAATAGGTGAGGGTCTGAAAATCTCACGGGGCCTTCCCTGTTCCAGCACTGGCTGCAGGAGCCCTGGTTGCCTCTTGCTAATACCCAGGCAGCCAGGGTGGCCACCTCACTTCCCAGGGTGGGTCTGCCAGCCCCCTCAATGGCAGATACCTGAATCTTCCTTGGCTGGAGGGAGGAGGAACTCTACCACCTTCTCAACACCACTCAGGGCCAAGTCGGCACCTCCAGAGGCCAGCCGGCCAGCTCGGGTGTGGGTGGCATACTCGGCAGTGTCTCTGGCTACCCCCCAGGCACGCTCACAGCTGGACAGAGCGGCCCCCAGGACCTTGTCCGAAGTGCTGGCGATGGGCACGCTGATGCTGTTCCTGGCACTTCGGAGACGGGTAGAGATGGTGTCCTTCAGCTCAGAGGCGATCTGGGGGAAGTGGGAAGTGGGATCAGGCATGTAGGTCCGGCAGGCCCTGAGCTCAGCTTCCATGAAGGCACTGAAAGGCCCAGGGCACTGGCCCCAGTACTTAGGCACCTTGATTAAGCTTAGCTTTAAAGGAAGAGGGCGCCAGTCCTCTCCGTGCCAACTTCCCAGATCTCCTGGCTTCTTTGTACTCCATTTCTGCCTGCAAGATCCTAACCATCCTTTGAGGATCCCCTGCAAGGCCGCCGCCTCCTTGATGACATCTGTCCTGGAATCCTCCTGCACACACGGTATCTCCTTCCCAATTCCTCTGCCGGCCTCTGTCCTTCCCTCAGAACACGGCTTACATTCCCAGCTGTGTTTATACGAATTTATAGATGTGGCTGATCCTCATACAAAGTCTGCACTGAAATAACTTGTCTTTCTCTCCTATTAGCCTGGGAGAGACTATGTGACAAAGATATGCCCTTCATCTGGAAAAATGAAGGGTGAAGAGCACAGACCTCAGGGCCAAACGGACCCGCTCCTGTGTGGCCTCCACTTAAGGCTGTGTAGCCACGGGGAGGTCACGACTTTCCTCTCCTACCCCAGAGGGTCGACAAAAGGATTCAATGGGAAGACTGGATAAATCCCGTGGCATAAGGTGCGTAGGGCTCCGTGGATGTTTGTGTGACGGGTAGGTGGTCATTGAGCTGGATGACAGAGTGGGAGGCTGAAGCTTAGTCCACACAAGGCCTGACGTGGACTTCACTCGGTATTCGCGTACCCAGTGAACACATCCCCAGATGAAGTGCTTTCCCATCTCATGGCCCACAGAGGACAGGAGACTGCAGTCCGAGGATCTGATGGCTGAGACCCGTGACCTTAGGCAGCTGCAGTCCCCAAGTGGTCCAATGCAGGCCCACAGGGTTTCAGGGGCCAGGTGGGGGGCAATCAGGATGCATCCCAAGCTCCTGTTTGAGTTTGTCTCTGGGCTGCGCCTGCTGGTCCCAGAAGGCCTGCCTTCATGTGGCCCCACAGAGAGAGGAGGAAGCCCGTTGTGAGGCCTTAGGGCCGGGCAGCTGCCACCAGCCTTGGAGGGTGTTGGCCACAGAGACTCACAGTCACAGCATCGTCAGCCTGGGGCTGCTCCTCCCCCAACAGGCAGTGACTACAGAGTGGGGGGCACCTTAGAGAAGAGGGGAGGGACTCACCTTCTCAGGAGGGTACTGGAGGGCTGGGATCTTTTCCTCCAGGTGGTCCAGGCCTCGGCAGGCCAGCTCGTTGGCAGCCGTGACTAGAAGTGAAAGGCCGTGGTGTGGTGAGCCCCGCCTCCACCGTGAGCACCTAGCAGCGGCCTCTGTGCCAGGGAAGGTGCCTCACAGCCCTCAAACCCCAGCCCTGCTGCCTCCCAAGCACCTCAGAACCCGCCACCTTTAGCCCCCGTCTGCTGTGACTCCTTGAGACTAGGTGTTGCCTTCCCTCCCGGTAGGGGCTCTGCAGTCAGGCAGTCCTGCTGGCAAAGCCCAGCACCTGCATCTGCAGCGTGGGCCCTCCGGCAAGTCCCAGCCTGCCTGAGCCTCGGGTCCTTCGTGTGTGGACCGTGGATGGATGGTACCTGCCTGGCAGGAGGAAGTGATGGAAACTATGTGAATCACCAAAAAATACTGTCCTTCCTTCTGCTCCCTCCCCTGTCTGGGTGAGCAGAGAGCAGAGCAGAGGTGTGAGGGGAGGGTACCGGAGGGCCCGAGGGTGGGCTCCGGGGGGAACAGGCCTGGCACTACCTAGTCTTGGAGGGGACTGCCTCCCGCCACAGCCCTTCCAGGCCTCAGGCTGTCTTTGGCCCTTCCTGCTCACTCTAGGAGTGAGACGGCCAACCGTGGGGAGACAGCCACAGGGACGAGAAAGGCATTGTCCCCAGAGAGCCAGAAATGCCAGAGGACGCAGAGGCTTCCGGGAGATACTGCCTAGGGGCCGCTGAGGATATGAGCTCTGCAGTCATGATCATGGAGATGAGTTTCAAAGGATGCTTACATATTCTCTTTCATATGTTCCTTCTCCAGATAGCTTATATTTCTTCACACAATTCTCAAGTGTCAGAGACCAGATGACTTGGCTGTCTTCTGACTGGGCAAAATGAGACCCAGGGGAGTATTTAAGGAGCTTACAGGCAGGAAGGCTGGCCCAGGGCCTGAGTCCTCTTTACATGTGTTCTCGCCTGTTTGCTCTGCAGAATCTTCAGATACCCATAATTCTCCCATCAGGGTGGTGGAAGGCCCTAGGCTTCTCAGGGCTGCTGGAATTTCCTTCAGCCCTATCAAGAGTCCTATCTTGGAGACCAAATGTTCAAATGGGACAGGATAATTTTAACAGAGGCAGGTCTGATCAGGCCCGCATGGACTGCTGTTCACCACTGGTGCCCTGGCAGGCAGCTCTCGGCCGCCCCTGCCTGTCACAGGCCAGTAGGTACCCTCAGCAGCTCGGCCCAGAGGCTTGCCCTTCCCCAAAGCTCCCCCCAGCCCTGCCAGGCCAGCCCTTGTGTTGCCCCTGCCCTGTGCCAGACCCTGTTAGTTCCTGCTGCTGCTGGATTTAAAGCTAGCGTGGGTGTCTGGTCTGCCACGGGCCCCCTCCCAGCACTGCCCACGTAGCCCTACCCATCCTTCCCCTGCCGAGTCTTTGGACCATCATTGTCTTCCTAGGAAAATGCCAGCTGGGCTATAGGTGAGGCATCTCCAGGTGAGAAGAGATCTGCACCTGTATTTATCTACATCGATCTGTACCTACATCACTTGTATCTACAGATGAGAAGACTTGTAGGTAGTTAGGAAGGCAGTCAAATGAAAAAGCAGATAGACATGCTGGCAGAGAGACAAGTAAGCTATGAGACTATCAGACAGGCTGGCAGACAACCAGACTGGCAGGCAGGCAGTGCATCCGTGAGCAGGCGGGCAGCCTCTGAGTGCCTCGAGGACTCACACTGGGTGGACAGCCTGCGGACCACGGGCTCCATGCTCCAGGCTGCCAGGCTGCTGGCGCCCTGCACGCCCTTCTCGTAGGCATTGCACACAGAGGCCACCAGCGGGTGGGCTTCCTTGGTGCTGGTGTAGGTCTTCTGGAAGCACTCACAGGTGCCGCTCACCACTGGCAGCTGCAGGACGCGCTGGAGCACGTTCTCCTGTTCCTGGCATGGAAGGAAGGCATTCAGGTCACTCTTCCTCCTTCTCCCGCCTCCCAGGAAGGTGGCCCGGGGTCACGGAGCCCATCAGTGAGGCTAGCTCGGTCTAAGAGACCCAGGAGGAAGCCAGGCCAGAGCAGTCTCTGGATGCCCCACACGAAAAACAAGAGCCAGGCCACCACGCTCTCCTGGTCGCAGACCAGGCTCTGCAGCACTACTGAGGCAATCTCCATCCTTCCGGGGCCACACCAGTTGCACCCCACCTTCTAGGCACCCCACCTTGAACTCAGTGGTAGAAAGCACGTGTGTCAGACTGTCTATAGTTTAGTTCACTTTGGATGGTGGCTCCATCTAAAACTTTTTCTGGTCTTTCTGGGACACTGTCTCCCTGCCTGAGTGTGCTGGTCCCACTGCCTAGAAGGTTCCCCTCCCTCCCATGTCCCTCTCGGTCTGGTGCAGTGCCGTCGCCTCAAGGCACAGCATGGACCTCATGTCTGTGAAGCTTCCTGACTCTCCTCCCTCGCATCAGAAGCCACCACTTTCTTCCCAGGTTGTCCATGTTCGTCACGGAGTGCTGGGGTCGTGTGAACACCTGTCTCTCCCTGTAGGCTGTCATCTCTGTGCTTCCAGCGCCCAGCCTAAGACCTGCACAGTAATATTTCTTGAATAAGTGAATCACAGCCAGGGCTGCACCTGGTAGAAAGTGTAAGTTTAGATCTTCCCAGCTGCACAGAATCACAGAACCTCAGGCCTCCGGGGGGGCCTCTGCAGCAGGAGTCCTTCCCACAGTCTCTCTGGCAAGAGTCTATTTAGACGCCTCCTTGGAATTCACTTGTCCCTCGGAGAGTGGCCTGTGCCCCTCATTGGACAGCAGTGCTCAGCTGAAATCCACCTCTGCCCACTGCGCCACCCACTGCCCTCTGGACCAACACTGAGAAAATCTATTTCATCATTCACAGGCTGCCCCTTCACGAATTCAAAGGCAAGGAAGCCTCCCTTTAGCAGCCCCTTCTCCATGCTAAATATCTCCAGCTCCTAACTTAGCTTATACACTGCTCACCAGCCTGGTCTGGTGAGCCCCTCCTCTGGGCATAGTTTGGGGTTGCCTTTCTTAAAAATACAGCACTCAGGCTTGCAGACAGCGTTCCCCAGGAGGTCTGGGGATGTGAATGGTGAATGAAACTGTCGTTTCTCATTATTGGGGTGCTGTGCTCTTATTAATGCATTTTAACTTTGGCAGCAGCCACATTATTCAATTCTAGGTCACCTAAGAATCTTAGTGAAAAAACATTGGTCTTTGAGGAAAGGAATGTGGAGTCCAGTCGTGCAAAGGGAAGCATTTTCAGGACCACTGTGTTCCAGGCACCAACCAGGTGCTTTGGTGACATGACCTCATTAAATTCTAAGTGAGAACCTCTGAGGTCAGCATTCTCACTACTGCAAAGACTCCGAGATGTGAGGTAACTTACCCGAGATCACACAGTTCCTAAATGGCAGAGCCAGGATTCCAACTCAGGCCTGAAATGGCGCATCTGGAATTTGTTTCAAAATAACACAAGGTAGGGGAATAATGAGGATGAGGCAGGCCTGGTGATGGATTAATGGTGGTTGGGGCTGGTGGAGGGTATTGTATTCTCTGGCTACTCTTATGAATGTTAAGAATCCTTCATATTAAAGTCAAAGGAGAAAACTCGCAGGTCCAACCCGCGGCGCCAGCTCTCTGAAGCCTTGGGTGCGGCACTGCTGCGTGGTCCTGCTCTGAGGCAGGGAGCCAGCCCCTGCTGTTGGTAGGAGGCTGCGGTAGAAGGCCCGTCAGGGAGACCTGTGCGTACACGAGACAGCAGGCCACAGTATTTTAGCTTTTTGTCTTCCAGGTGAGTTTGAAATTTGAACTAGAAAAAGATTATGACTGTAAACAAAACATTTTCTTTAACATTTTGGACAGAGCCTCCAGGGGTTGTTTTAGGCAAAGCCCAAGAAGGAGAGAGATCCTGAGAATGGAATAAACCATCGTCCATTAGGCTGACTTAACTAGGCACTTGGCCATTTTATGCCCCTCTGTGTTCTAAGATTCAGTACAAAACCTAACACGGCGATTCTTAGTGCAAAGGTTAAGTAAAGCCTAATTGGGACACCACGGGTATAGCATGCATTCACAAGTTTTAAGTTTCGCTGTCTTAATTGTGCCTAAATCAGAGAGGCCTTGCCAAGAGGCATCAGGCACACCTCAGAGTGTCTAACCAGTCCAAGTCCCGTCAAAACCAGGCTAGTCACCCAACACTGGAAACCTTGCTCCTTTCACCCCTTCCCGCATGCCGCACGGGCTGCACACCAGGTCACTCCAAGAGGTGCCACGTACATGGAGCACGATATGAGGATGTTCCTGGAGTCACCAAGGGCAGTGACTCAGGCCTGAATACACATGCAGCCTGGGAGGGCAGTCTTCTCCGTCTGAGTTTAGAATACAGTAGCTCCCTTCCTCTTCTGCCCCTCCCTGCAGTATTTCTGTCCTTTTCCTCCAAGGTGCTTAGTTTTAATCAGGCATCTTCCCTCCCCTGCCCAAGATCCTCTACGAGGGCAGGAGTAGCTAGGACGTAATGGGTGATGAGCTAGGCATGTAATCTAGGCCCATCCGACTCAAGGTCCCCTGAACCTTCCCTCCCCGCTCAGCTGTCCACTCCTGACTCAGACAAGCCCAAGTTACTTACGGGGAGCTCTCCATCCAGCAAGGTGGGGCCCTTGTTGACCGCCATCGTAGCTCTTCAGGCTGCAAAGCAGAGGGTCTCAGGTCCATCAGAAGGCCCTCGGCTTGAGGTCCACAGGGCCAGGCCCCTACCTTTCATGGCCACCAGCTGAGCCCAGGATGCCTGGGAGCTCAAGTTCCCTGAACAGAAGGCCTTAGGCTGGAGGGCGAATGTCACGGACGAGTGGCCACACCTTAGAGTCCCATATGGATGAGTTGACCCACAGCCTCCTTCTCAAGACAGATGTTCTTATAAGGGTTCAGGGTAAGAACTGAAAATAATGGTAGCTTTAAGAGATTAAAGGTTTCAGATGAAGTTTAGGGGCTCTTAGATAAGGGCCCAAAGGAGACTAAAAGAACACTTTTCAAGTTTAGTCTCTTTTTTTTTAATGAAAAAGTCTGCATTAATTCTTATTAAGCAAGCTTATCTGGTAATCCTCCCTCCATGCTCAGCCAGGTGAGAAAGCAGTCACTTGCACACCAGCTACTTCAGTTATGTTCTGGAAAAGCTAGTGGCCCAGAACCTCTACTCTGCACGTGGCCATTCTTGGGGAGCAGTCTCTCCCTCAGGGGTTTCCCACAGGCCTCTTCGTCATCAAACCCCCAGCAGGCCCTTACCCTCAACTTCTTTCCTTTAACTCAGAAACAAGGCAGGACAGGTGGATGTTCCAGAACCCCCACGCTCACTCCGGCTGCTGCCACCCCAGGTGCACAGAGCCCAGGCTGTGGAGCGTCTCCTCCGGCAGAAACGATTCCAGTTACTCCGGGGAGCCTTGGGTAATGCTGCTAACACCTCCCAGCCAGAGGAGGGCAGAGAGGAAGAGAAAGCTGGGTCAGCTGGTTGTCATGGCTGTTTAACCCAGGGTCCCCTGGGCATACCCTAACTTCTGCAAGGAGATTGAGCCAAGGAGGAGGTGGACAGCAGAGCTGAAGATCCAGGCTCAAAGGAGTTATTATCCCAGAGCCATGAAATACCAGTTCTGTAATGTTTCCGGCCCCCAGTTTCCAAAAACCTGTTTTCCAGAAAGAAGGTTTTGGGATATATGTTATTAGACTCATAAACTCTAAAGCTTTGGCTCCTTTTCCACATCCTGTCCTGTGGGACCGTTTCCTTCACACCTCCTTATATACCATTGACCCTTAGATTAGCATGCGCACGGGAGCAGGGTTCACCTGAATGTATGACTCTCTGGTGATGAAGATAAAGGGTTCCCAACGGAGAAGAGAACCAGGCCTGGGTTGAGTCCTTGACTATCTAGCCTTTGATGAAGCAATTTCAATCTCTGTAAATTCCTAGCTTTAAATAATTCTAAGTTTAAATTTAGATTCACATTTAAATAAATCTAGATTTAAATATGTTGGAACTCTACCTGGGCTGAGATGCCACCAGAATTGGCAGTGGGAGAGCCAACCGGATCTTGTCAAGTTCAGGAAAGTGATGGTGTTGACCGAGACTCCGGTACTCATCAACAGCCCCCAGCGACACCCCTCGATCCCTTAGCAGTGAGCCAGGTAGGAGCCCAAGTTCTAGTTCCTGGCTTCAATGAGAGAGGACTCTGGTATAAGGCAAAGTTTTCAGATTGTCCAAGAAGGGCCTTTTAGTTAAAATGGATACTAGAAGGACAAAACTTATTTTCCTTGTTGTTGGTAGGCAAGAGAAAAGAGACGGGGGGTGGAGAGAAACAGCTTTGTGATAGACCCTTGGTAATCAATTCCGTATCTGTGATATAATAAGAGCAGGGACACTGAGAAAGGGCGGGAAGAATCAGGCACGGGGGCTCCAAAAGGAGTAATAAATATGTGATACACTTCATACTTTTTGATCCAACGTGGACTTTTAAAACATAGGACAGTAACAGAGAGGAAGGGAAGTAGCCTCTGCCCTCACTTCAAGGTTCAGGAAGAATTGTCCACAAGGCTGTCTGGAGAGCAAACTGGGCCGAAGGGCGATTTTAAGCCTTTGGAATAGTGGCTTTGGGCCAGAGGGAGTATAGGGCTCTGCAGTGTTGACAGAGCCGGGCCTTTGGCCGCTTCAGCTGAAGTCCAGAATGTGGGTGAGAGGGGAGAAGTGGTGAAAGGCCTGGGAGAGGCCCTGGGGAAGAGCCCATTTTCCAGCAGTGTGTGAAGGCCACAGCTGTCTTCTCCCTCCCCAACCGCTCCACCATGGCAGAGCCCAGGGACCTCGTGCCCAAGTGGATCCTGAAGCTAAGCATGGCATTCACACACCTGTTGTTGAATGAATAAACTCAGGCAACAGCGTCCGGCTGTGAAAGTGCTAGCCTGCACAGCCATTAGGAACGTCTTTGGTTCTAGAATCCCTCATGAATGCGGAGCTCGGAAGTGGGGGTATTTAGAAAGGAGAAAGATGCACAGGGAGGGAGGTACCAGGGCACCACTAAGGTTTTAATAAATTCTAGAAGAGGTGGCATCTCCCCCGCTCCCTACCACCCACCCTGACTTGCAGACACAAAAGTAGCAAGACGGTTACCACCACCTGGCACTGCAGATTCATGGTGGACTTCTCCAGGCAGAGGCCAGCCCCCTGCCAGGCCTGATGCGGAGGCCCCTCCCCTGCAGAGCAGTCCGAGTGAGACCCTCTAGAGGTCCTTCAACGCAAAGGCTCCCTGTCTCATCTCCCTTCGGCCCCTTGGCTTGGATCTCCCAGGGGAGAGCTCATCCGACCACCGGCGCGGACTGGTTATCTCTGGACCGCCTTACTTCTACATTCCCAGAACATATTCACAGATACATGAGTCAATTTTTGTCTAGAAATTTATTAGACATAATTTATCCATTACAGTAGACAATCTGGACAAAGTAAAAATAGCTAAACTTTTTATTTGCCCTGATTAGCAGCTTTCATTTCTCTTAAAATTCCCAAAATGTTCTTTTCTAAATCCCTTATTTTGATTGATGTCTTTAGAAATAGAGAGCCGAGGACCTGCGTCTACTTTTCAAGAATCTCAGTCTCATTTATGGGAAATTCATTTAGTGTACATTTCTTTTCTCATTTCCATTCAGGTTGAGATGGCTCTCCTGGCAGGGCTGCCACCAGCCTCCTACGTAATGGCATCCTATTTGTCTACCTCACTTCCATCGAGTTGGAAGATTGTAATCAGAGATAACCCCGACACCCGAGATGGGAAGTAGCAGCATGAGTAAATGGCCTCTTCACTAAACCCTACCGGCCCCCAACCACCCTACACATATGAAGTCTGACTTATAGAAAACTGAGACCCTCCTGCCTTCAGAGTATTCAAGAAATTTCCTACCTGCATCATTTTGATGAAAATTAATGTACAAGTGCCCAAACTGTTGCGTGGCTTTAATAAATAGTCTAGCTGGTAAATCTAGATATGGCTTTAATTTTCATAGAAAAGAATATAAACTGTTTATATAAAGAACAGTTCTAAAAAAGGCTTTTCCCACAGGATTCTGGAGTCTCACACTTCCACCCAATAAGGAAGGCAGTGAGATATTGTAGAAAGAATATGGGGACGTGGAAAGAATGTGGGAGTCAGAGGAATGAGGTTCTGGCCTCAGTTTTTTTTAACCTCAGTGTCCCCATGTGTCACAGGCTACCTGCAGGCACACACTGTAACCTTCTTCATTGTTTTTACCTCAAATCCTTCCTGTCTGCTGCTGATTTCTGCTTACTCATGGCACTACCTAAAGACACGATTTATACCATGACAGTGCATAACGTGTTTCTGATTCTACTTCTGAACAGAGGAAGGACAGAAGTGCAGTGAAGTGAAGGGCTAGCAATTTTAAAAGCTGTCAGCCCAGCCCAGCTACCCTCCACCCTGGCATTGGCATCTATGGAAGAAGGTAATTGATCAGGTGGATCGGCTGGTGGGTAACTGATCACAGGAATAAGGCACCTCTAGTAGATCTGAAGAGGGCTGTGCATCAGATCTACTGCCATCGTGCAAAAGCCATGAAGGCCCACATGCCCACAGGTTACTGTACCTTAGTGTTCATTTGTTAGGGCCTTTTTCAATTTTTTTCTTTAAGTTTTTATTCATTCAGCAAACACTAAGCTCCTACTATGTGCATAAGAGATGCTCAATAAATTTAAGGGGCAGGGAAAATACTCAGAATTGAGGAGTCACTCCAGCCCTCTCAAAGAACATCTCTAAATCTTGATGCTCTCCCCTTCTCCACTCCTGGCCCCGCCTCTGCTCACACCACAGGTCACTAAGTGCCCGCATGAATGAGTCCTTAAGCACAGTACAACACGGTCTGTGCCTAACACCAATGTCCGTTCTCTAAGAGGGTGTCTTTTAAAGCAGGTATGTGTCTTCAGCCTGAGAACCCCTCAGCGCGTCTTCAGCTTCATCTGAGGATACGCCACAATGATGATGCCTACTACAGAGGACACAAGACCTCCAAGTCCAATGATGCCAGGGTTGGACTTACAGATCCCCAGCTGGTCCAAAGGGTTCAGGATATCACAGAAATTCTTCACCGTGTCCAGGAGCAAGGGAGGGTGATTCTTCAGAGATCGGAATAAGAGAAGGAGAAAGGATTGGAGCCATTCTGTTTCCTCATCGGCCACACTGTACCCAAGAGGATCCTGGGATGGTGATTTCTCCCTCTTTGCCCTGTCGTGTGCAACCTGTTCCATCTGCAAGGTGACTTCATAGAGATCCCTTACCAGGCTCAGCAGGACAGTATAGTAGTAATGGCGGGCAGCCCACATTCGCCATTTCTCTTTGTTAATGCCAGGGGCGAGCCCTACGCTTCTCACCCAGAGGATGGTGTCACAGATGGAATAAATCACACGGTTCAGGTTGGCTAATGTTAGGCATAAGCAGGGTACCAAGTCAGTGGCATGAATGCTCTGCTGAGTCGCCTGTACAGCATGTACCACATTGCCTAGTCTGAACCCTGCAAGAAGAACCCACAACAGTTATTTAATTAATATGTAATAAGAAGGCAGAATCCCTGTATCAGAGTGAAGGGACAGCACTGGTTTTTAACGACTGACTGTCATCCGTCTTTGCTCAAGAAAGGAGAAGGACTTTACACCCTGTTAAGGACCCCTAAAACGATCCGATCCCGGCAGGCACAAAAGACTGTGACCGTTTAAATTTATTGCCTCCCTTCCAGCAAGTATCTTAACATTGACTTACAACATCCTTCAGGCAAGGTCAGTGATGAGGGTGGGTTATTGCATTTGAGTATTACCAGCTACCCTTCTTCAGAAGGAAGGTACTATGATAACATCAACTCCAGATGCAACATTCTTTTGGTGAGTCTGATGTCTTGTTTTTTATTTACTTCCAGACAAAAGATTGTTGTTGTTTTTTAAAGAATCACCATTATCACCTTGCCATTTCTTTAACTCTGGCTCCCTATTGTCAAGAAAACAAAGTAGAGATGGTAGGATTGGTGGATAGGACAACTAATGATATTGCCATGTGACTCCTAGTTGAGTTCGATCAACCACTGCAAGGCATGTCCTTAAAACTGAGCATATCATCAGTCAGGGATGCATCAGTCCACAAGCATTTACTGAACACTATTCAGAATGTGTTGGAGTCCTAAACATTATGGAGGCTACAGAAGAAGTAACTTTTCTTAAAGGATTCTCTTAGATTCAGCAAATGCTCAGAAGCAGCTACCCTGGAAATTTATAATCCCAGAAGAATGTCTGGTATTATTTTAGGAAAATAACACAGAACAGACTATGCAATGAATAGCCCTGAATTCCAGTCTCGCACTCACTGGCTGAGTGACCTTGGGTAAATCCTTCCTGGACTTCAGAGACCTGTGACCTCTACTAGACCTTTGAGCTTCAACATTCTAAAGAATCTGAGAATTTCTACTCTTAGCTTTCAAAGCTCACCCCACCCTTCCCATCCTCTGCTTGACACCTTAAGTTTCCTCTCTGTCCAAATGGTTTCCTCTTGATCCTCTAGCACAATGGTTTGCTCATAACAGTTCTGAGGCTTCACTAGAGGAAACCACCTTTCAGGAATGCTCGTTCCTTCTCTCTCTAACCACACCTCAAGTTCCATCTACTCCAAAACACCTTTCTTTTCCTCTACCCCGGCCAATAAATTTGGCACTAAATGTTGTATCATTATTTATACCATGTGATCTTAGTTCTCCCATAAAGCTCAGGACTACACCTACATGAAGCAGGTGTTCAAAAATAATTGACAACATCTGATTTCTATATTCCATTCTAGCTTCTCCTTACTTACTTAGTAAGATCTAGTTCTTATCAAATAACTAGGAGTTAGGCATCCAGTTGTTATTGAAAGTAACGGATCTCCCAGTATGCCTCATTACAGTGAATTAAATGAGGCCAAACACTGACCTCACTTTTTGCCTTAAACAGGAAACCACCCCACAAATGGTCTAAGAAAATGTATCCATCCATTTCCTGTGACAGTCCAACAGAAGTAGGGGAAAACAGGCAGGATATAGCTACTCTGTTCTCCCAGAGAATATAAAGCACTCCCAGGAGCCAGAAATCATGTCCGGGACTGAGAAAACATTTTGTGATTCTGAGAAGTAAAGGTGAACTAACACACTGTATGTGCCACTGATTATGATTAAGCAAAAAGATATGGTACAGCGCCAACTGTGAACGTGGGAAGGTGTTTGCAAATGGTCTGCAGCCAAACATTCAACCTTTTTGGCCTGTCATCCGACGAGGGCAGCCTTACTAGTCGACTTCATCAATAAAACTGATTGGCTAGAAACTGATGATCTGGAAATTATTTTGTGAATTGCAGGGTCTGAGGATTCTAAACCAGGAACCGCTGTCCCTCAAGAGACAGGGTACTTACATTTACGGCCAGTGCTCACACTAGACTCCAGTTTCTTGAGCTTCATTACCACCTTCTCTTTGCCAGCTTTAGGCTCTAATAAATATCTAAGCAACATGCATGTGTACTGAGTGGCTCTGAAATGGAAAAAAAAAATGAGGAGAATGATTTACAAACCAAATAAAACTTGATTCAAGAAATAAGGGAAGGCGAAACTTATCTTGCTAAAGGCAAAGTTTCCAAGACAATTCTCATGTAAGCAGCCCTTACAAGAGCAAAATTCTGCAACAGTCCCTCTACAAGGCCAAAGGGCAGGGCATGGGATGGAAATGCAACACAAAGGTAATGAAAGAGAATTCTGCAATAATCCAGTGAACAGCCCCCCTCAAAAGGTCTTTTGCTGGCATAGCGAAATAGATGTAGTCAAAGTGGTAAACTGCACAAAAATCTCTGTATTCTTTATTTTCTACAGTGAAAAGCTTTTCAGATTTCTAAAATGAACTTTTTTTTACAATGTAGTTAACCAACTAATTATGTGGCAGGACATACACTCAAACCAGAACCAAACAAAAGTCCACAGTTTGAACATTGCTTAATATTTTATAACAGGACTAACTACACACCAACATATAAATAGATATAGATATGTTTTTATATTTGGCTTTCAAAACTAATTAGTACTTTATTTTAAAATAGACTCGTGTTTAATAATACTAAATGTTCAGTAGTAGTTACTGTTATGACTACAAATAACAATGCCTTGCTAACAGAAATATAACAAATGAGAAATTTTGTATCACATAATCAACATCTAGACGCATTTGGCAGTCTACTTAATAAAGTAGGTGCCTGTTTCTTACTGTCTTATAACTGCATTTGAATGCCTTTATGCTATAAATATTCTCAATAAAAATGTGGCATATTTTCTGAAATGTGGCACTTGTTATTGGGGATGAAGTAAAGAGAAATAATCTGTCTTTTTCTCTTTTAAAGGAGCTTCCTGGCAGAGGGGTCAAGCTGACCACATCAATGAATTCCTCTTTCTCAGATTTGATTTAATAATAGGAATGCTTCAAAAACAAGGCATCGTTTTATGAGTGCCGGTTTGTTCTCAGAAGCTATAGGTCACCAAGGAGCCTGGAAATGAATACTAGAGATCCCAGATCTTGCTGAACAAGTACATCCTAAACAACTATTTTATTAACCACCCCTGTTGATAAACCTTGCAGCGTAACATTGTGAGTGCGTTGGAACTGTAGGCTTCTATTACAATGAAGCGTGTATATAATGGAACCATTATTTTAAATCTATCAAATTAATCAGAAAGATAGCATGGCTTGGTAGTAAAAAGGTGGAAGCTGAAGTCAACTGTATTTAAATCTCAGCTCTGCCACTTGGTATGTACCAACCTTCTATTTATTTCCCCATCTCGGAAATGGGAACGATTTACAGCATCTTCCTCACAGGGTTGTGAGAGGGTTAAGTGAGTTAAGAGGTGTAATTTTACAGGGCCAAAGGGCAGAACATGTGATGGAAACACAGCCCAAAGGTAATGGGAACAATATCGGGCATAAAGTGGCTTCCAAAAGTCTCCTGACCGGGGCTATTCTTACTGAACTGTTTGTATTAGCACTGGCACACCCAGAAGAGGCGGAAAAGCTCTTAAATGAAATTGCAATTGGAACTATGCTTTTTATTATTGAGCAAGACTCAGCCAAATTTCTCAAAGAGACATCGTGAGCGAATTAACATTAACGCCACAAGCCCCGTGTGATACTTTCAGTAGCACCGCGCGTACCTTAGAAGTGCGGGCAGTTCTTTCTGAGGCTCTCCACACTGTATTTCGTTTCACAGTTCACAAAACTATTTCACAGGCAGTCTCTCAATGAGGCAGACTGGACAATAATGGCAGAGAAAGGGGATAAATAAGAGTTCCGTCTCTCCATAAGCACATCATGGGGTACCTGAAGCCACAACCACGTGGGTGGCTTCCCTGGCCACAAACGCCAACCCGAAGTCTCTCTTTAAAAAGCTCCCACGAGAGAATGCTGAGCAGAGGGAAGCCCGTCTTCTCCGGGGAGGGGGGTTCGTCGATGGGCTCGGCACGGCCGGCGGCCCCAGGAGGCTGCGGGCCCGGCCGCACGCAGGGCGCCGAGTCCGGCCCCGAGCGCCCGGCTCCCTCCCGGGGCCGCGGCGTCCGGCCCGCTTTCGTCCGCGGGCCTGCCACCTCCTTCCAGGGCTGCCGAAGGCAGGGGCCGAGGTGGAGGCGGCCGGCAGCTCACTCACCTGAAGAGGCGGTCCCGGCCCTGCGTCTGGTTGGCGAACCGGGTGAAAACGTCCATGGCGCCCAGCCCAGGCCCACACGTCGCCCCGGCCTCGTCGCGAGCCGTCGAGTGCTACCCGGTTCCCGGGGGAGCGCGCGCCTCCGGCCGCCGCAGGGGCTGAGCCTCTTCGCCTCGAGGGGGCGGGCGCACCTTCCGAGAGGCCGCAGCCGGCTTCCGGTCGGGGCCGGAAGTGGTGGTTACTAAGGCGACGTCAAGCGGCAGGCCCAGGTAGGAGCAACCTTGGCTTCCGCCCTCTGGTGCAGCGCCTGCCCACGAGTCCCCAGCCGCCCTTCAACATCCAGGACCTTCTAGTGGGAGCCTCTGAAGGGTCCTGCCTCCCCAGCCTCAGGTATTCCCGGGACTTCCTCCAGGAAGATCCTGGGTACCTGTGAACCCCAGGTGGAATCCTGAATGGACAGTCCCCTGAGCTATTGCTTGGGGCCTTCGTCTCTAATTTCCCAGCCCTGTGCCTCAGTTTCCCTTGAACAATACCAGCCCCGGGTCTGGGTAAGGAAACGGTTAGAGCAGAGATGGTTAAGCCAGTTCGTGGAGTGTATTTCTAGAATGAGAGCCGGGTAAAGTGAGAATTTTCTCTTAGGATTATTGAACACCAAAAGGAGATTGCTACTGGAGGAAATCCTAAAAGGGTTAAATGAACAAAGTGGGGTTACAAATAGATAATGATGCGACTGCAAAACTGAACATTCCTTCTGTGGGGATTGAAGACATAGAACTCCACCCATCCCTTAGCAGTGATTTGATAAATGTACCCCTTATAATAAAAAAATTAGGTCACCTATGTTTGCCATCTGTATTGCCTTCATCAGACCTGCCCCTAACATTTGCAAGCCCTGGGGAAGGGGTACAAATAGAAACATTCCATATGTTAAAATATTTCAAACTTTTAAATCAAGGTAGCAAATTGTTAAATAAGTTATATTTTGTTCTCCTACCTTGACAAATATACTTTCATAATGATGTAGAAAGCCCATTTCATATTAAGAATTCTTGGGTTCTTTGGAATACCTGGAAACACAGCTGGAATGTGATACTGTGGGAAGAACTGGTCCCCAGTCCTCTCCTACCCACCTACTCTTCCCGTTTCTGGCTTCCATCTGCATCAATAAGAGGGGCCTTGCATACAGAGTGTAGATGCTCCAAGCCACATACACTTCTGCCCAAACCCTTGGTTCCCTCTTTTTTTCATTTTGTTCCTACTGTTGTGGCTTTAAATTCATTAATCTTTTCTTCTACCCATCTAGTTTGTTTCTCTATGAAATCTTGTTATTAATCTAATCCAGTGTAGTTTACATCTCAGACTTTGTGATTTTCATCTCTAAAGGTTTAGTTTGGATTTTTTAAAAAATATCTCCCACATCTGTGCTTAACATGATCAGCATTTCATTTTGGTTTTTGAACATGTGGCATATACTTAAAACTGTTTTGTCTGCTAATTCTAATATCTTGTGCTGATTATCAGTCAGCTTTGATTGACTGATTTTTCTCTTTATTATGGCTTATAATTTTTTGCTTCTCTGCGTGTCAGATAATTTTTTTTTATTGAAGCCCAGACATTGTGAATTTTACTTCATTGGATGCTAGATATTTTTGTATTCCTATAAATATTGAGCTTTGTTCTGTCATGCAGTTAAATTACTTAGTAATAGTTTTATCTTCTAACTTCTAAGATTTGATGGGCAGTACCACAGCAGCATTTATTCTATGGCCAATTTTTCCCATTCCTTGGCAAAACTCTTCTGAGTACTTTACCTGAAGCATGTGAATTATGAGGTTTCCCAATCTCACTGTTGGAAACAGGCATCATTCCTGACCCTTTGTGAGCTCAGGCTACTTTTCCCACTAATTATTCAGGTGATTCTTTCCTTTCAGATTTAGACTCAACTGATCTTGTCTGCTCATGCGCTAGAAACCGCATAAATGTGGTCGGCGGGTGAGAAAAGATGGCAGCATGGCCTTTATAAGACTTCTGTGGCCGCAGGTGCTCTGACAGTGCAAGACTCTACTCCACTACATATTAAGCATCTTAAAATGGACCCTGTGTTCCATATTAAATTCCTTTTTTGACTGTAATATTTGAAAGCATTTAAATAATTTGGACAGTTTTGTTACAAAGTACAGATTACTTGTTCTTATAGACTTAAACTTTACTCACACAGAGTGGAGCTGCTAAGTTGTAAATATTATTTTGATTATGTGGGTTGTTTTGTTAGTTTTTTATTCCATTTTTTTTCAAGTCTTAAACACTTCTGGAGGCCCTTGGAAAATCTCATAGCTCCTGGGCACTGTTCCCACAGAACTCCTGGGTGGCATCACTGGGAAGAAAGAAAAATAAAAGAATTAGACAGCAAACATTAGAAGTGCTTGAACTGCATCTGATAGGAGGGGGGAAAGGAAGGGGAGAAGCCATGGCCCACTCCCCAGGTGGCTGAAGCACAGCCATTTGCAGAGATGGAAGAGCAGCCTAAGTTGTAGGAGAGAGGGTAAGTTCTCTATGGGACAGAAAGACAGCCACTCTCTTATCAGGAAGTGAGGAAAGGCAATAAGGATGTCAAATTCTTCTTCCATCATAGAATACGTCATCTTAGGCTGGCCCGGAAGATGTCAATATCTGTCTCTGCTGATATCCTGACTAATACGAAGAGCATTATCTGAGTTATGTGGCTACAGTCCTGTGACTAAGTAAGGAAAGTGCCAGCCACTAGAACAGTGCTCAGAGGATGATATGCTAGAGAGGTTTTCAGGTAACTTCCCTGTTTTCTCAAAGTATCTTTGCCTACTTCCTTTATCTGCTTTCAGAGTTTCATTGAAGTTCACAGGTTTACCTTCTGCGATGTCATCCCCCAAAGGAAGTCGAGCCCAGAAGATGAGGCTGCCCATTCTCACACAAAAGGGGGCCCTGGAGGTGCCATCCCCAACGGAGAAGGACTGGTCTAAGGACGATGAAAAGGATTATGTCTTCAAGGATCCAGATCAGGAGGTGGATTCCTTGCCTCAGCCTTATCGAATGATCAACAAGCTGGTGAACCTTCTGTTTGACAAGTCGTGGGAAATTATCGAGGAGAGGGACACCTCGAGGGAAGCTGAGCTCCGCCGGGTCCAGCCCACCATGTACCCTCCAGTTATAGAAAGCAAGGTATGGAGCGGCTGACCAGTAGTCCCTGATTCTCAGATGAGGGTTAATAAATGAAAACACTTGATCCAAGAAAAGAATTCCTACTAGGAACCTTCATTCAATAAAACAGGTGCATTTTCGAAAGATAATAGACATGCTGATGTTAATTATAGTGGATCTAGTAACTGCCTGGGGAAATGGTATTGAAGATGATGCAGCTGTCTTTTATATCCTGTTGTTATTTTAAAAATATTTCCGAACGTATTAACCCCTGTCTTGCTTGAAGGTTGAGAATCTGCTGTTGCCTCAACTATAGCTCTTTCCACAGTGTTCTAATGACCGATATGCAGAGAATGGGGCCATTGTTCACCCATCACAGGGCCTGTGGTCCCACTTGGTGTTGTGAATGTGTACTTATTTTCAACTTCTTTTCTTTCTCTGGCCCCTAGAAAGGGAATGCTGTGACTTTCTGGCTGTTTGGGGAATGCTGTGATTGCAGATATCATGTCTAAGAAGCTCCCACATCCCTCTCTGACAAGTTAGCTCATAGTATTTGCAGATGGTGACTGCTGAAAATCATTCCTCTTTTCTTTGTTTTTGTTTTCCCAGCTCAACAAAATGCCAAATTGTATGGCTATTTCCCAAGACTATGTATTTATTGGAGAAGCCAAAGGATTCTCCATCTATAATCTCTACGATGCCAAACGGATATATGTTTGGGAGAAACTTAAGGTTGATGTCACTTCCATCTGTGCCACGGATTTGGAGAATGAAATACTTATCACTACTGTGGATGAAATGGGTACTTGTTCTTCATCTTCCCTTTTAGCCTAATTTACTGGTCCCTGTAGACTGTTGTTCAATTTAATCTCCTTTCCAGGTATGGGCAGGGCAGACACAGAGTTCTCCCTGGGCACATAGTATTAACTGACGTCTACAGAACAGTAAGTGTGCCAGGCACTTTTCTAGCACTGAGTATATATTGGCCCATGGAGGTAAGGACAGTTTATTCTCCCTTCTTTTCAGAAGAGGCAACTGAGGCATGGAGGTTAAGTAACTTACTGGAGGTAGTGTGAAAAATATATGGCAGAGGCAGGGTTCGAACCAAGCACAGCTCCGGAGCCCACAGCCTTCTGGCACTCAGCAATCCTGCTGCTCATATAAGCCACGGCTGGCTTCTGTCCCCCAACCTGAGGATGGAGAACTGTAGGCAGTGCCCTGCAGCACAGGGACCTGACCAGGTGGGCACTTCAGGAAGAACACCCTGGGAGGAGTTTGTAAAAGTCAGAACCAGAGGCAGAAAGACCAGAACGAACTATTGCATTCGTTGAGGAGAGAGGTTCTGAAGGTCGGAACCAAGGCAGAGGCTGTTCAAATGACAAGAAAAATTGTTCTGCGGTTATGTGAAATGTTAATATTAGCACTAGGGAGGTGAGGTGAGGGATGTAAAGGAATTCTCTGTGCTATTTTTACAACTTTTCTATAAATCTAAAATTAGTTAAAAATCAAAAGCTGGAGAAATGGAAAGGAAAATATAATGGGAAAACTTGGTGAGTGATGGGATTTGTATATGGGGTGGGGAGTAGGGAGTTAAGTGAAGGGGAAATGAAAAAAAGTCTCCTTTCTTCCTTAGGTGGGTGGTGATACCATTCCTTGACAGAAGTTATGGAATTAGGTTTCAGGGGCGTGTGAGCTGAAGAATTCTGTTTGCACACACACAGCTTTGAGGCACCTGGAATGGGGATGTTGATATACTCAGGGGGAGTTTGGTCTGAAGATAGGATTGCACCTGTCACCCTGCGTTCTGCCTAGTTGGTTTTGTGTTGGTGTGACCCTCAGTGCGATGGGTTAGGGGGCTGAGCTTCGGCTCACCCTCGCACATCCCTGGACTGTTTAGCGGGTGGAGATAAACTTTCACCCCAGTGACTTGTGCTGGAACGTGTTCTGAGTGTCTGGGAGGCACCCAGAGAAAGAGGTGAGAAGTCATGATGGATGATGATCATGTGCCGGAGCCTCAGGGTGAGTGGGAATTAGAATCACAGAATCACCAATTCAACAAAAGTAGCTGCAAGAGGAGCTTGGTGGGGGTTGAAAGACGAGGCAGAGAGAAGGTGAGACATGGTCCTGCCCCTCAAGGAATCTAGGAACTCGCTGAGAGGAAGATACGCTCAGAGGAAACAGCAGGCTAACCGTGTAAGGCAGGACCCGGGGATGTGCCGACGCAGGTGGGTGGCAGTCAGGGAGTGGGGTGGGGTGGCCACAGTGCCTACAGGGGCTTCCAGGAGAAGAGGATGGGGCCAGGCAGGTGGACAGGGCCCAGCCAGGAGAACAGATTGAACAGTTCCCGTGCGCTGGGGAGGAAGGCAGGGAGTCCAGCATGAGCATGGCAGGGCGGGGCCGGGCAGGAGGCCTGGGAATGCGTGCGCTGTGATGGTAATTCCAGAACAGCTGAAATAAAATCACGGTTCTTCTTTGGCTTGCTTGTCTGTCTTACCCGCTCACTTATTTTTTCTGTTGCAGGTATTGTTAGACTGTTTTATTTTTCTAAAGATGGTCTTTTCCTGATCAGAGCTATCAATGAAGTGGTAAGTTCCTGTTCCTTCACCTATAGTTGGGCCAAAAGCTGCAACAAATTAAGTTTACTTTCAATATGGGTGTGATGATAGCTGTCCTAAAGTGAAAAGAAATAGACTCCCTGTTCAGAAAGCCTCATTAAAAATATCCCTTATATCAGATGGTACATGGTTAATGCCTGGATTTATTTACCCTGTTGCTGTGAGAAGAAAATTTCTACGAACTCCATTCCCAGTGGAACACCAGCCCAACACATAACAGCTGCTTACAAGACCCCGAGTTCTGCAGGCTGCCTCACATCCTGTTCCCTTTCCCAAGCTGCTTTCTCTCCTTGCAGTGCTTTCATTGCTTTTCTCCCTACTATGTGCACCTCTTTAATTTTCCTCAAGAGCAGCTCAAACATATCTGAGCTAGTTTCCCTCACACACTCTGAGCTCCCCCTTCTCTGGGTCACCACTGTATAGAACAGAATTTCTATAGCAGTGTTTCTTCATCCTCCATGCTTATTTGTGTGTATGGCTGTGTCTTCCCCTGGATGTAAGTTCCCTGGGGGCAGTGGACATCCCATTCACCGTGTGCCCCTGTCCCTAGCACATTGGCTGTATGCTGTAGGCTCTCAGAAAGTGATTTTTTGAAAGCAACCTAAATGTCCATTGATAGACTCACAGACCCAGAGAACAGACTGGTGGTTACCATAGGGAAGGGAGAGGGCCAAAAACTGGAAGCCACCAAACGTCCCCCAAGAAGTGAATGGGTCAGCACGTTGTGGTATGTACACACGGTGGAATACTGCTCGGTGGTAAAAAGGAATGAACTGTTGATGCATGTAACAACATGGGTAACTCTCAAAATACGCTGAGTGAAGAAATCAGACAAAAGATAACACATTCCGTATGATTCTATTCATATACAATCCTAGGAAATGCAAATGAACTAGTAACAGAAAACATCAGTTTTTGTCTAGGGTGGAATGGGAGAAAGGGGGAGGCAAGGATTACCAAGGGGCAGGAGAGAGCTTTTGGGGGTGATGGATATGTCCACTGTCCTAATTGTGATGGTTTCAAGGGATACACATAAACCAAAGCTTATCAAACTATACACTTTAAACATGTGTGGCTTATTATATGTTATTACATTCCTAGTAAAAATCAGGGGTAATAATAAGGCTGTTAGAAAAATGAGAACTTCTGCTCATCAAAATGTTACTAGAGTTTGATCAGTATTGGGAGCTGAGAGTGAACCCCAAGAGCCTTGAGCAGCCACACCACTACCTGCCAAGCAGCCCATTACATGAAATCCTGCAATTAGAAGTGAACAAAAGATTGGAGCTGGAAACCATGAGTGATTATTTTTGGCCGTTGACCAGCTAACTAGAACTACTGGCAGTATCTGTGCAGTGTTGGGTTTTTATTTTTACCTAAAAGGCGTCTCTTTTTGGTAATACCAAGTGGTTTTATAGGCTTTCTAAAAAGCCTGGTTTTTCTCAATATACCTTTAAAATTATTTCATATCTGGCAAAGTAGAGATTCTTAAGAACCTCATTTTTAATTTGTAGTAAAACATTACAACTCCATTTTTTCAAAAATTAAATGCAAATGTCTGTTAATAAAGGTCTTAATAGTAATAGTTATTATTATTGTAAAGATACTATTAAGAAAGTGAAAAAGCAAGCCACAGACTGGGAGAACATACCTGCAATGTATATATGTATCTCCTAACATATCCAGAAAATTTTTAAAAAACTCCAAATCAGTAATAAAAAGACACCCCAGGAAACAGGAAACTAACATTTTACAGATGAAGATACACAAATATCTAGTTTTTTAAGGGGCCTAAAGTTGTTAGTTAACAGAAAAATATAAATTAAAATCACACTGAGGTACTACTACATACCTATTATAATGCTTAAAATTAAAAAGAATGAGCATGCCAAATACTGATGAAGATATGGAGCAACAAGAACTTTCAGACATTGCTAATAGGAGTATAAAATGGTACAGCCACTTTGAAAAACAGTATGGTAGTTTCTTATAAAGTTAAGCTTCTGACCCATTGGTCCCATTCCTAGGTATTTACTCAAGATAAACAAAAATATATATCCACAAAAAATTTGTACAAGAATGTCCAAAGAAGTTTTATTTATGATATAAAAAAATGGAAATGATCAGAGAATGAATTAAAGTCAGTGGTATATTAATTCAATGGAATACTATCCAGCAATAAAACAACGAACTATTGATGCTCTCAACACAGTGAATAAAATTAAAAAAAACTTTTAAGTTGAGTGCAAGAAGCCAGGATGTGTGAAGAATACATTCTGTGTAATTCCAGAACTGATCTATGTTGGTAAGGAAGTTCAGAACGTTGGTTTCCTATAGGGGTGTATTGACGGAGACAGGAGACCAGCAAACCATCTCTAGAGGGGGGATGGTAATGCTCTACACCTTGACTTTGCATTAGTTACACAGATGTATACATTTGCTAGACCTCACCAAGATGTACATTTAATATTTCTGCCTTTAACTGTATGTAAATTGTATATACACAAAAACTGAAGAAACAAATGTAGGGCGTACTCCTCACCTCATTTTATGAGACAAGCACAACTCCGATACCCAAATTGACAGGGACCTGATAAAGAAAGTGGTGTTGGTGGGTTAGAATACACCAAAAACATTAAAAACATTAATTCATAATACATATTTTTAAAGTCTTCATTGTTACCTTTGGAAGTTGCTAGGGTACAAACCCAGTATTCTGAAAACTGGCAAGGGAGAGAATAAAGTGTTTTTCCTGACTTTTCCATATAGGCTGTGTATCAGGGTAAGCAAATAGTTGATGATGGAAAGATCTTTATAGAAGAATTGTAACAAATACAGAAGGGATGATAGAATTAGGCTATGTCAAATTTTGTAGGCATTTTACAGAGTAACAGTCCAGGCAATGACCATCAATGGCTGTAGGGAACATTATGGCTGCTGAGTCAGGATGACAACACGTGTTCTCAATGATCAACCTTTACGTTCCTACAGTAGAGAAGAACCAGCTACTACAAGCCTCCTGACGTGAGACAGGAGGGAGACACCACATGCCCGCGAAGTACTTTTGCCAAAACAGTTGAACCTAAGTCTAATCAAACCTCTAGATCTGATTAGCAGTTTATAGGAAATGCAGGGGACCCTGGGTACATGTTGAAAACTCCACAGGGATAAAATCAGTCCAATACAAAATATGAAAAATTCCATAGGACAAATGACCTGGTTTCTTCAACAAGTAAATGGTAAAAAGAAAAACAAATTGGGGAACAGTTTCAAGTTAAAAGAGACTTAAGTGATACATTAACTCAATACATGGGCTTTATTTGAATCCCAGTTTGAACAAACCAGTTGTGAAAAGATAAGAGATTTATGAGACAATGGAGGAAATTTTGAAAACAGACTGGATGTGAGGTGGTATTAAGGAATTATTATTAATCTTTTAGGCTTAATTAAATAAAATACTGATTTAATGAGGTTGAAATGTAATATATGTATTTATACTTGCTGAAGTTGAGCAATAGATACATGGGGGTTCATTATACCATTTTCTCTATGTATGTTTGAAATTTCCATAACCACAAATTGATATTAAATTTGGTAAATAGAAATGTTTAAAACTAGTTCTCCTTAAATAAGTTAGGGGATTTACCAGCCTAACTAGTCTAGCCACTTTACCTTTGCTAGTTTTAAAGCTCCTTAAAGGTACAGCACAACCATACACATTGAGACTCCTTTACCAGGCCTGAAATTTGAGTAGGTTTCATACTAGGGTTAAAATAAGTCTCTACTTTCTGTGGGCTGAATGTGTCCCCCAAACTCATGTTGAAACCCTAATCCACACTGTGACAGTCTTAGGAGGGGGGACCTTTGGGAGGTGACTAGGTCTTGAAGGCAGAGCCCTCCTGAATGGGATCAGTGCCCTTAGAGATAGGAGGCCCCGGAGGGCTCTCTCAGCCCTGCCACCAGGTGAGCGCCCGGGAGACGGTGGCAGGTCTGTGAACCAGGGAGCCAGCCCTCACCAGACACTCTATCTGCCAGATTTTTTAAATCCTTGGAAATCTTGGATTTCCAGCCTCTAACTGTGCCAAATAACTGTTTATTGTTAATAAGCCACCCCGTCTGTGGCATTTTGTTATAGCATTGCAGACAAACTAAGACACTCCTGCAGTCTAGATACTTTCTTCAAGCAACTGACCTGAGTTTTCAGTGTCGAATGGAACTTATTTCAGCTCATTTTGAATAACTGAGTGCTGGCATAGGTCTGTCGGGTTTTTGTACCTGACCAGGAGGTCAGATAGCATGAAATCACCACAAATCATCAGGACTATTTAAGAAATCAGGAAATAAACCTAAAATCCTTTAGACAGAACATCGAGTTCTATTTCTTTACATACAATCTTTTCCAATTCCTGTACAGAAATGGGAAGTATGAAGCAGTTTGAGACATCTTTTCACGTCTCAAGCCTTAAAAGGGATGGGTGTTCCCTGGGGTGAACCCCGCAGGCGCTGAGACCCGTTCTGGGCAGCGAGCAGGCTGAGCTTACTCTATCAGTATCTCTGCTTTTCAGGATGACTCCAGCAAGCAAACCACCTGTCTGAAGATGGGGATCTCTCAAGGAGGGGACTTTGCAGCCTTCCTCCTGCAAGGCAAGATTGACCTAAGGCTGTTAAGAAGGTTCAGATTTGCACCAGGATTGCATGTAGTCATCTTGTCTCATTAGTCTGCTCCTATATGTAACAATTTCTTGGTCTTTCTTGTTGTTTGTTACCTTGACACTTATGAGAAGCAGGCTGATAGTTTGTACAATGTCCCTCAATTTTAGTTGGTCTGTTTTTCTCATGATTCAACTGGGGTTAAGGATTTTGGGGGACAATACCACAGAGGTGAAGTGATCTTGTCACTGCATCATATCAGGAGGGATGTGATAACAACATAACTCACTACTGCTGTGGGTAACCTTGATCTCTTAGTTAATGTGGTGTCTGCTAGGTTCCTCCACTGTTCAGCTATGTTTTTCCCTTTCCATACTCTGTTAGAAGTAAGTCACTAAGTCCAGAACACACTGAGGGGGAGAGGACTTAAGCACCACTTCCTGGAGGTGGGAGGGTTAAAGAATTTTTGGAAAACTGTTGAAACCACCATAGTAATTGGTAGACATTTGGGGGAGGTATTTTAAGACTATGCAAATATCCTGTTTCTCCTTAAAGTTTTGCCTACTAATTTTAGCATTCAACATTGAATCTTATGTGCTGCAATTATTACTGTGATGATAGACCATATTTTACTCAAATGATTATTAGCTTGATTTTTAAATTCTAAAGTATTTAGACATATGGCATACGGGCCTCTATTTACACTCTTGCCCCAGGCCCCTCCAGCGTTGAGTGTTTGAGGAAGATCTATGTTTGGTAATTCTTTATGCATCAAAGGACACTTATATGGTCTGTACTAGTATCCTGGGGCTGATGTAACAAAGCATCACAGACTGAGTGGCTTTTAACAAAGATAGTTATTTCCTCACAGTACTGGAGGCCGATCTCTGCAATCAAAGTGTCCAGATGACAACTCTCTTAAGGGAACATTTAGTCAGAATCCCCTACCGTGGGAAAGCAACCTTTCCTAGGTTGGCAGGTATCTGGTGTAGAAGCTAAGCATGTTTCTATGACAATGGTACTGTCCCATAACCACCCCCTGGGCTGCCACCTCCTCCAACGGTGGGTTCCCTTGAGAACCCTCTCACAGCAGCTCTCCAGATTCTGAGACTTTCTCAGCCATGCCGCTCCCGGTTATTGGTTCTTCATCTGCCACCTTCCTCCCCAGACAGGAAGAGCTGTAAGACAAACTGTCAGTGGAATTTACCACTTGGAACCTAGAAAACTTGGGGACCAGGCAAGGCAGAGAGTTTGGTTGGAAGCTGGTACATCAGTGCGGTGAGCATGAGAGAAGCTTTAGATGGGGAGGCTTGCGGGGAGGTGCCAGGCGGCTCTCCACAGGAGTAAGGGCGTGAATATTCCTGGCAGAACTCGGCTCCTTCAGCTGGCCAAAGCTGCTGTTCCGAGGGTGCGGTCTCCGTGCCAGCGGTTCTGAGAAGACAGGCCATTTCTCAGAGGACACTGGTCGCCTGCTTGCAGTTGCTCAATGGTCCCTTGGTTTCCCAATGCAGGAGCTGGGGAAATCTGGCTGGATGTGTATAAATTGCCCAAGGAGTCTTGGCTCAAGGAGGTGGAGCACCCCCAAACGGGTACAAATCCAAAGAAAAAAGTCGGACAGGCGCACCCGGTAAGAAACAGCTCAGTTTTTAGCTGATACATTTCTCCCCCGCCTTGACCCACATCTAACCTAAGTCCTCTTTGGACTTTGAAGACAAATGAGGCCTTCTGGAGGCTGTGGAGAGGACAACGGGCCCAAGGGCCCTTGTCTCCCAAACTGAGTTGCTTTGGTTAAGCTATTAAAAAGCGGACGTGTCTTCAGTAGTGGGAGTTTCAGCATCTCTCGGAGCGGCCGCTCCACCAAGACCACCCCCAGGCATTTCTCTGGGAATCCTGACTCCTGCCTAGTAGGTAATCTTTTTTCCCTCCTTTGCTGAAATAATCCTTCCATGCATGCATTCCACCAAATTTCCCAGATTATGGTATAAACAGGTTGTTCTCAATATACAGGAATACATATATTCTTTGTATTATTCTTAGAAGGTAGGAACTCTACCATTTCAGTTTAATTATATAAGGTCCCTGGGCCTTGTGCTGTGTCTTTAAAATATAGTTCCTCAGCAGATATTATTTTAAGACTTAATTTGCTCATCTGCCCAATGTACAGGTGTTGTTTCTTAACCAATAACAATATTAATTGAGCATATATTTAAAACATACTGTATCATGTTTTACATAATTAGGTGCTAAAGGGTTAGCAAAATTATTAAGATAGGAGACAAGGATTGAGTCTCACAATCATTGCTGAGCTTTGAGAAGATGTCTTTTTCCCCAGTTTTCATGTCTTCATTGTGGGGTGTAGGCCCTGTATCTCTGGGAGAGTTTGCAGGCCAGAGATCTGCCTCCTCTAAACTCACAGAATTTATTCTTTGTACCTCTTTTCTGACACTTCCTGCATACTGCCTTTATTTTTTATTTTCCTTTTATGCATGGAAGTCCTTTTTTCTCAACTAGGTGACACATTTTTGGATTGTCAAAATGTACCTTTTACTTTTCATCAGCCAACCCCTTGGTATCATACTTAGTGCCTGGCAGATACATTTTTTGAGGAATTTATTTATTATCCAACTGGCAAAAGCACCTTGGAATGAGAGAGGTTTCTCACCATAATTCACTCAGTTCCTATACCCTGAGTTGTAAGCAACTAATGTCAGCTGCAATGGTAATTCTTGTGCTGTGAGTCAGAAATAAATTGTCAGCATCATCCATATATTTTTCCAATCGGAAACATTCACTTCAGCTTAGGTTTTTGTAACGGTCTCCTAACTGATGTCCTTACCTCTGCTCATTCATATTTCTACTTGTATCGCTAACTATTCCATTTCCCCCACTACCTTTGAAGGTGCTGAATAGGGACCATGTGTTAAAATCCTGCGAGCCCGAGGACCCCATAGCCACTGGCCCTCTGTGCCCACTGAATGAGCTCACTCCCCACAACAGCAGCCAGAGGACTCAAGTGGGGAAGGGGAATATATATGAAGCCTGTTGTGAATTAATTTCTCGTTTTTTCTCCTCAGAACACTCTTGATCTCACGGTTTCAGAAAATTTAGAAATGGTAAGAAACTTTAAAGAAAATCTTCAGAGAAACTAAAGTTGCAGGTTAGAGATTTTTATTTTGACTTGAAATTCACCTCAAGTATCAAATATACTAGTAAAGTATATAGAAAAAGCACACTATTTTCATATTCTCTGTGACTTAATCTTATGTTTCATGTCCACTGAAGATCTTGAGGATAAATGACCCACTCATTTGTCCAGAGGTGGGTTTCCCTGAAGGTGAAGGAGGTTAAGTCTCAGGGCCCCTCCTTTGTGTGGCCCCTTCCAACACCCTGGGGGGCTCCTAGCAATGTGTTCACGTGGTCACATCTTTTTGTAAAATTGGCAAAAGTAGCATTTTAACCACAATCACTCAAGACGACCATCTCTTTTCACTTCAACATTCTCTCTGTCACAATTACCCCCACATTGGGTGATTTTAGGGTGACCATGGGCATTATATGTTCAAAATTTTGTGTTTTCTTACACAGAAATATATGCTCTAAGCTCCATGAAACTCAGTTTACCCTTGCCAAGATAACAGCCTAATCCATCATGCAGTTTCTTCGGGGGGGGGGTCCCGCCTTTGTGCTGGGAGACTTTAGAGAATGGGGTGGCTTCCTGGAGCTTCCTGGCCCTCCCTCTGAGGTGGAGGGCACAGCTGTGCTTTCTAGAAGCTTAGCTCAGAGGACTCAGGCCTATCAGGAGAGTGGTGGCAAACTTCCAGATGAAGTATCTCTAGAGACCTTTTGCCATTTTTAAATTACATAATGTTCCAAATTAAATAATACGTATACACATCACCCTGGGAAAACCAGGTAATTCAGATAGAGCAGCCCTCTCCCAAGGTGATCCCTTTATTAATTCGGTGTGTGTTTTCTAGACCTTTAGTATATATTTATATTCTTGCACCAGTTTATTTTGAGAAATATAGTTTTGTTTTATGGGAAATTTTTTCTGTATAAGTTGTATCATCCGATATATATTTTCTTACAAACTAGCATATTTTTACTCATCAACTTTTTGGCAAGGTTTTTCAGTGTTGAAAAAAACCTGCTTTGTTCTTTTGCTGTCTTGTGTTCCCTTCCATATAATGGAGATACCGTAGCTTATTTGGCTGTTAGCCCACTGATGATAGTGAGGGTGTTCCCGGTTTGCGGCTTTTACATAATGCAATGAAAATCTTTGTGAATTCTTCTTTGTATACCCAAGTGCTTCTGAAGGGTATGTGTGTTTTTAGTTTTAATACAGATACTGCTAATTGTTCTCTAAAAATGTACATCTAATCAATATTTCTCCATAGTCTCTCTGACCTTGATATTATCAATGAATTTTTTTTTTTGCAAATTAATGGGACAAAATGGCATCCCATGTTAATTTTCCTTAATCTCTTTATATTTTTATTGGCTATTGAGGTTTTCTCTCCTGTGAGTCGCCTATATGTATCCTTTGCCCATTATATATTTTCTTCTAATCTGTTGTTTCCCTTTTTACTTTGTGCTTTTTTTATAAAAAGAAGTTTTAGATTTGTAGATAGTCAAAATTTTCAATCTTTTCTTTATAGATGTTGCTCTCTTAAGTGCACTCTTAAGGCTTTCCTATCTCAAGGTGATAAATTCTGTGTTTTCTTCTAATACTTTTGTAGTTTTGTTTTTGACACCTCACTTGTTAATTCATATGGGAATTTCTTTTTTGAATGGAGCAAAGAAGGGATCAACTTTTACCTGTTTTTTTTCAAATAGCCAATTGCCACACAAATATTTTTGAGGAATGTATATTTTTTCATTTGTTTTGAAATGTGATCCTTGTCGTTCCTATATATATATATTTCTATAATATTTATCCTGTTCATTAAAATACTTGTCTGCCTACAGCAGAATTTTGAATGTTGGAGCAAAACTGCCAGAGTTCAGTGAGTGTATTTGATACCATCTCCTTAGTTCTTGGTATTGGTAATACCGTGTCTTCTCTCTCTTTTTTCTTAATCATCTTGGCTAGAGGTTTGTCAATTTTACTAACCTTCTCAAATCCTGCTATGCCACCTGCTAGCTGGGTGATCATACTGTATATTTTCTGTTCTATTTTCCATACTTTAGTTGTTGTTCAACCTTTAGGGAGAGCTTATCAACTCTTGTCTCCCAACTCTTTCATTGAGTTTTTCATTTTTGCCATCATATTTTCATTTTTGAGAGCCCATTTTTGTTTCCGATTGTCCCCTTCCCATTTATTTATTTATTTTATATTACTATATTATTTACTATAGTTCCCTGAAAACATTGTTGATAATTTTTTGATGTTTCTTTTCCCTGTATGGTCTGTTTCCCCAAGTTGCTTTCTCCTTTCTGTTTGTTTTGTTCTCTTTCTTTCGGAGGAGCTGCGTTCTTCACTTGTCTGGTGGTCCTTAGCTCTCCCCTCATCTCTAAGGGCAGAGGTCACCGAGGAGCTGACAGGAAGCTCGGGGGGCGTGTCTGAGGCTTGTTGATGGTTTCACTGTAGGGTGCCCTCACTGGGCTGTTTTACTGGGAAGCACTCATATCGGGGTGTTGGATTACAGATTTTCCCTGCTGTCCAAAAGTAGAGTGCTCTTATGAAAACTTTTGTAAGACATCATGGCACAAAGCAAAGAAACAGTTACCATGAATTTACATGGAAAATTTTTTTAGCATACCCAGATCCAAAAAAATAACCTTTCTTAGGCTCTTCTGATACCACAAGACACCTCTTGCTAAGAAAGGCACAAAATAAACCAAGTTAAAGCCCTGATGCTCACAAAGCTCAAGGCTATGGCGCCTTGATGCTGAGCATAGTTCCCGGGAAAGGAGCTGGCAGGGCAGCTCTCACTGCTCGGAGTCATCCGCTGCCCCCACGGTGGTTCACTGCTGAATAAATGCTGAATGCTCTCTTCACCTTTCACCTTTTTTCATAAAAATGAAAATCCTGTTTCTTTTGGTTTATGAAAGCAGTTACTAATGTAGGCCTTTTATAAAAGCAAAGTGGCAGAATGCCAACTCTCAAAGCGAAGGGTAGTTGTATTTCCTTTGTAGCTGATCAGTTCTTCCCAGGGACGGCTCAGGTGATCGCCTGCCTGACTCATAGAGCCCGGCGGAGAAGAGGGCCTGGGGACGGGGGATGATCCTTTTGTCATCAGCAAAATCTGTTTTGATACCATCTCCTTAGTTCTTGGTATTGGTAATACCGTGTCTTCTCTCTTTTTTTTCTTAATCATCTTGACTAGAGGTTTGTCAATTTTACTGACCTTCTCAAAGAACCCGCTTTTAGTTCCATTTCTTTGTCTCTATTGTTTTGTGTTTTCTATCTCACTAATTTCCAGTTCGATTTTTATTGTTTCCTTTCTGCTGATTACTTTGGATTAAATGTTTTCCTTTTCTTCTAGTTTCTTGAGGTAGAAGCTTAGTTCATTGACTAAGTTCTTCTTTTCTGATATAGGCATTTAATTCTATAAATTTACATCTAAGCACTGCCTTAGTTGCATTCTTTATATTTTGATATGTTATTTTCAAAAATACTTCAAAATACTTTCTAATTTGCTATTTTCTTTCTTTTCTGACCAATAGATTGTTTAGAAGCATGATGTTTAGTATCCAAATACTGAAGACATTCCAGACATCTTTCTCTTTTTTTTTTTGGTTTCTACTTTAATTCCATTATGACCACAGAACATACTTCATGTAATTTAAGAACTTTTTAATCTAGTGAGACATGTTTCATGCTTCATATATTTCGAAGCTCTTGTTATTAGGTGCATAAACATTTGGAATGTTATGGTCCCTTGATTAACTGAACATCTTATAATTTTTCAGTGATCCTTTGATTCCTCGTAATATTCTTTGTTCTGAAATCTATTATGTCAGGTATAATATAGCCATCTTGGTTTTTTTTAAATTAGTTTTACAAGATATATCTTTTTCTATATTTTTACTCTTAATATATTGGTGTCATTATATTTAAAGTGAGTCTCTTTTTGACAGCATATAGTTGTGTCGTGCCTTTCTATACACTCTGACAATCTCTACCTTTTAATTGGGGTGTTTAAGCCATTTTTATTTAATATGATTATTGATATGTTTTAGTTTAATTTACCAGTTTGCTATTTACTATTTGTCCCATCTGTTTTTTCTTTTTTCTCTGCGTTTTTTTGGAATGAGTGTTTCTAATGATTCTATTTTTATCTCCTTTGGTTGGTTTATTAACTGTTGCTTTTCCCTATTATAGGACGTAGACATTTGTTTTAGAGGAGACGTTAAATTGAGTCTTCCAGTTCACATAGTGAAGATCAAACCACCTAAACCAGTTACAGGTCAGTATAATTTAACTAATACTCTCTTTCCTTTTACCATTGATTTCTCAGTGTTTGTCTTCTTTGCCTTTCTCCACATTTCCCATCTTTTCTATTTATTAGCAGCAATATCTAAATTATAAGTATAGTTCTAAGAGGAAACTTTTTTTAAGTCATAAACTATGCATGAAAGAGCAAGCCACATAAAGCTTATGAATGGTCCACAATGTATAAAGACCTCCTACAAATTATTAAGAAAAAGATAAATAATTCAGTATAAAACAGACAAGATTACTCAGATGGTCAATAAACATATGAAAGGTACTCAACATCATTAGTTATCAGGAAATGCAAATTAAAACCATAATGAGATACCACTCCACACCCACCACAATGGCTAAAATTAAGAGACTGACTATATTATGTTAGGATATGGGATAATCAGGCCTCCCTTACACAGCAATTAGCAATGAAAATTGGTGCAACTGCTTTGGAAAACTGTTTGGCATTATCTAGTAATGCTGAAGATAATTTGTATCCTGTTACCCAGCATTTACACTCCTAGGTAGGGTTACCAACCTACTAATTTGCCTGGGACTGAGGGGTTCCTAGGATGTGGGGTTTTCAGTGTTAAACCAGGAAATTCCTAAGCAAATTGGGATGAATTGATTACTCTACTTCTAAGTATATACCTGATAGTTTTGCAAAGTAAATGTGTACCAGGTGACATGTACAGGAAGGGTAACAGTGATGTGATTTTTAATAGCCCCAAACATGAAACCAAAATGTTCTTCAAAAATAGAAAGATTAAACTGTACTATATTCATTCAATGAAATACTATACAGCCACGAAAAGCAAGAAGCTACAGTTATACATAGCAAAATGGATAAATCTCACAAAAAATATTAAACAAAAGGAGGTAGACAGGGTTAACACTGTATAATCCCATTTGTGTACAGTTCAAAGTCAGGCAAAACAAAGCTATAGCGTTTAGGAGCCCATTTAGATAGCAAAAGTAAAATTAATAAAGGTTACTTAAAAGCCAAGAGAGTGGTTATGCTCTTCCCAGGGGGCTGTGACTGGAGTGGGCCCTTGAGAAGTTTCTGGGGAGTGAGTGATATTTTATTTCTTGACTTGAGTAGGTGTTTGCTTGATAATAATTTGCTAAGAAACACATTTGTCTGCTCTTTTCTGAATGTGTTATATTTCACAATAAGAAAAAAGTTTCATTAATGAAAATAAGCAACAAACAAGGTCTGTGGTACTGACATAAAGTGATCTCCAAGATACTTTGTTAAGTGAAAACGAAGGGGTCTAGTGCATAATAACAGTTCTCAAACCCTAGCTAGATCAGACCCACCTGGAGGACTTGGTACCTGGATTGCTGGGCCTACCCACAGTTTCTCTTTCAGTAGGTCTGGAGTGGGGTCTGAGAGTCTGCATTTCTAACACGTTCCCAGGTGACAGGGTCTCCTAGAAAGTTATGTAAGAAACCAGTAACAGTTGTTGTCCCTGGGGAAGGAGACCTGGGGTGCGGGGGGACCTCCTGGGCAACTTGAGGGACCAGGGCCCTTCCAAAGAGTGCGGTTCTGAAAGCTGGGCTGTAAGCCCAGAAAATAAATCACTCAGTCTTACTGTGGACTTGGGAATGGAGGAAAGAAAGAGAAATGGAAGGTTACTGGGAAGGGAAGTAATAAGAAAAGTGATTGGCAGAGACAGGAGATTGTTAAAGAAGGTGGTTGGATAAACGTAAACATAGAGACAGCTGGCTGTGTGGGTCCTCAGCAGCTGCTAAACAGGGACAGCGCCTGGCAGGTGGGAGACCGCGATAGTGATTTAGGTGTCCAGTGACAGAGTGAGTGTTTCCTTTGGAGGCTTTGTCATCCAGAAACAGGAAACGACGGAGGGAGGGAGATGGAGCCTAGACAGCAGCTGCTCTTTGCCTGTGCCTCCCATGGGTGGGAGGGAGTGAAGCCGGGGGGAAGACCCAACCCCTGGGCTCACAGATGGGTGACAGGACAGGAAGGGGTTTCTGAGGAGGAGGGATTCTGTGGGACCCTGGGAAGCATGGTGGAGGGAGGAGAAAATCAGGAAGGGGGAGATCAGACGGTCTGACCAATTCTGGAATATTTTCAACCTAGGAAGCACATTCAAAAGCCCCTTGGAAGCTGTTGCAAAGCTAGAGGGCTGCTCTGGGCTGGGCTCGGGGCAGAATCACTTCATCAAGGACAGTCAGTGGGAACAGCAAAGGGCCATCTTCAGCGCCTCCTATGCGAAGTACCTGGACGGGGAGTGTGAGGAGCAGCCGCTCAGGTGAGCCGACAGGAGGCCCGGCCCAAACGCCCTGCTGCCAGGGAGCCTCGGTGCCCCCAGGGCTTCTCCTCGCTGGCACAGGCAGCAGCCAACCCATAGAGCTGAAGCCATCCGGATCAACCCTTTCTAAAAGTTCTGTCTCGTTTGGGAGATTTTTCCGAGAACTTCAGCAGATCTTTTGAAAAGTTGTATGGAGATTGTTTAAATATAGTTAGAGCAAAAGCTGATAATATGGATTTGAAAGAAGGAATAGATACCTGTAGAGGTGAGAAGAAGAGCTGATTTTACAATATTATGTAGCATAGCATCTCTCAAAAATTATTTTTGTTTCCTGATCATTTAAACCACACAGAGGATCCTGAAGGTGGAAATAAAAGTCACCACTCTTAACATTTTCATTCAGTCTTTCTAAATGTAATGTGTATTTATTAAAATACATTATTTTCTAATCTCAGCCATCAGGTAGACCTTATTAACCCCACGTTGCAGTTGTCAAATCCAAGGCCAAGTCTTTGAAGTGTCTGGTGGAGCTGGTTTAGGAACTAGTTCTCACTAGCTGCTGCGGATCTCAGGAATGTTCCTGCCTCACACGGGAAGTGAAACCTCTCATCTTGCTGTCAAGGGGAGAGTTTTCCCAGCTCAGAACACAAAGTCCTAGGGCCAAGCCCCAGGAGCCACTACCTGAGATCCACACCAGCCCCTGGCACATTACTGCTGTGCTGCCTGGCAAGGTGTTTAGATTTTGCAGGCCAGCTGTTAAACTGCTGGTAACTGTCCACAGTTGGAGTATTTATACCACAAAAAGCTACAAACCCTATCAATCAGGAAACTGGGGCTTTAAAAAAAGAAGAAAGTCAGTTTATCAGCGTATGGTTGTATTGGTCCCAGGATAAGAAAGCGTTTATGCACAGGTCTGGTCATTAAGAGATCTTCCCCGACAGAGATGGCTCTGCCAGGGTCAGGCGCTACCCAGGGGCTGGGAGTGACTCCCACAGCTTCCCCCATCCTGCCCCCACTGGCGTCCAGCCTCTGCACCCGCCAGGACCAGCACACAGAATGTAGTTTGCCTCATGGCCCTGCACCCCTGGGAAGGTCCATCCTGCCTACCCATCTCTGGTCTTAGTGCCATGACTGCCAGCCTCTCTCCTTGCCGAGGAGTTGCCCATGGCTCTGACTAGTGTCCCTTTCTTCCCCAGTACGGCCACGTTCCACTTCCTCCTTCCCAGCTGCATGACTACAATGCCAGCAGAAGCCCAGAGCCCCTCGGGTAAGTGAGCACGAAGCAGGCCGTCGTCCTGGACGAGGGGCCACCTTGGGTGAAGGTCTCAGCGAGCCCTCCTAGAGAGGTTCTGCCCAGCAAACCCTCATGGTGGGAGGGAATAGGGGACACAGTAGGCTGCCAGCAGCAGCTTGACAGTATCCGGTTGAACCTGTGGCCCCCAAGCCAATTCCCTGGAAATGGAGCTGGCACTGCCTTCAGGGAGTGACCTGCCACCGAGGAGGGTGGGAACACATGTCCCACGGCTGCTTCTGGACATGAATTCATTTTGTAGAAAGTGTCCCTAGATGTGAAGCAGCCAAAGGGCAGTTGTGAGCACCCTCCCACCCAGGAAGGCAACGTGGCCCTGGCACAGCCCAGGGCTGCCCAGCCCTCCCCCCAGGAAGCTTGCCACGGCTTGGCGCTGCCCAATTTCAAACCATCCTCGTCTTGGGCAAACACTTTGGCACAAACCAAAGGCCACCCAGACTCCTCCTGTGACTTGCCTTTCCCTCTGCTTCCCCAGGGGCAGCCCGGGTCCTTGGCGTGCACTGGACTGGAAGCCACAGCTTCTTTCTCTATCCACTTAACCGGGCTCTAAAGGGTAAAGCCAGCACATTACTGCCACAGTGGGGCTGCCTGCGTGCACCAGGCTCACAGAACATGTCCCTCTCCAGCTTAGCTGGGAGCAGGACTTCAGGGGATCAGAGTTGTGCAGGCAGGAATGGGGGGCTGTGTGGCTGTGGTGTGACCCCAAAGCCCCATCTCTGAACTGTCATGTTTCTTAAAGACGACAGGTCAGTAGGGACAAAGCCCAGTCAGGCCCACAGGGCTCCTCGGGCAGCTGAGACCAAGGGGGTGTGGGCCTGTCATCAGAGGCCGGGTCCAGTCCCAGCCTGACTGTCCTCTGGGCGTGCAGCCTCAGGTGGCACTGCACACCCCAGCCGGTTTTCCCACCTGAAACACAGAGCAAATTAATCACACCGTCCCTCCCTCCTGCATGCGTTTGCTATGAATGGCACAAGCCAGAGAGTTTCTGTACGTGAAAGCCCTTTGAAATTATTTCTCACAGACTCATGGAGGCAGTTACTGGAGCAAGTTCATTTTGTGATAATTCCTTGAGCTGTACATTTAAGCTATACTTTGGAATTCCACTTCAGAAGTAACATTTAAAAATTCACAAAAGGAAGACTTCCTTTCCTTCCATTCTTTTCCCAAGTAATCTGGCTTCTAAACTTCTGTAGTGCCCTTGGACAAGTCACTTTACTTCTCTGTCTCGGTCTCCTTATCTTTAAAATGGGGGCGCTAACAGGACATACTGCATAGGACCCTTATGAGAATTAAATGAAATGTTGCACGTGAAGTGTTTAGCACCTAAGTATTCATTAAGTGTCAGTTGCAGCAGGACGGGAGGGTGACTTACTACTTTATCTGAGGAAGGAGACAGCACTACGGAGAGAGGAGAGGGTGGCAGCTCCAGACAGGTGCTCCTGCCCATGTCGCGGGGGTGTCCAGGGGGTGGGGGCGGGCGGGCACAGGGTCTGGAGGCAGCCTGCTGGCGGTGTCCCCCCCCCACTAGACCCCGAGGGCGTGTGGCCCTGTGCTGCGCCCATCACGGCCTCTCAGCTCAGCTACTCCTGCTCCCACCTGGTGCTGGCCTGCGAGGATGGCGTGCTCACACTGTGGGACCTGGCTGACGGTGAGCCCCCGCCTCTGCCTGACACCCGGCTGGGTCTCCGGGGACGGGGCCCCGGGAGCTCTGGAACTCCTATCATGCTGGGCCTTCTCTAGTCACTTTGTGTTCCTAAAGGCACCTTGGGGAGCTGTCCTGCCTCCCCCTCATCCATTCGTTCAACAAACATTTATTGAACATACTATATGCTGACACTCCCCATTCCCCATGTGTTGAGTGCTTGCCCTGTGCCCAGCGCTGTACCAGGCCTGGAAATATGGCCTTCACTGAGGCAGTGTCTTCAGCACTGATGCGATACATGGCAGCGTCAGCCTCCCCCTCCCAGCCCCGAGCTCCCAGAATAAGCGAGTCTTCCTTCCTGCTATTGTACCCGTACCCTGGTCAGCAGGGACCTCACTGTGCTGAAGCAGTGACCTATAATGTGGTCAGTGTGAGACCAGCGACATCTGGGCGATGGCACCTTGGTGGGGTCTGGGTGTGAGGATCCTGGGTCCTGGGTCCAGCTTTGTAGATACAGAAAACCAGGGGTATCCACTTACCCTAAATCCATCAGCCTCTAAGGGGGGGTCTCCCTCTACCAAACTTCTAAAGAAGCAATGAATGAATCAGTGGTTTGTCATTCTACAAAAGGACATGTGTCTCACTTGAGGGTAGTGGCAGGCCGTCTGCCCCAGGGCAGCCCTCTCAGCCGGGAGCTGGTGAGGACCGGAGGAGGCGCCCTGTGGGCCACTTCCTCCTGAGGAGCTCAGTGGTGTTCCCAAGAGGAGGACATTCTCCCCACGTGACGCCAAGATGAACACGGCTAAAGGCCGCCCTGAGGTTCATTCCCTGCACCCACAGCATTGTTAGAATATGGGAAGATACTTCAAGGACAGAAGAAGGATCATGATTTCACAATCCCTTGCCCAGTCGCTCATTTCCATTTTTCTGGATACTGATAAATTGGGCTACACACACACTTCCCCCTCCTTTTCTGAAACGCGCCCCCCTCAGATACACTTCTGCATCTCCCGGTCAGCGGTGGAAAGCAGGGCGCTGGCCTGTAGTTTCTGGGCGGACCTGGCCTCCTTCCTCCCAGTCCAGGCTGACGCTGCCCCCTCCCCAGCGGCTCCCCACACTTAGTGGGGGGCTCCCTGCAGGGGCTCCTCTCCCGCAGGCACAGGGGTGCCTGGTCCCCCTCACAGAGTGTGCTCACTGCTGGAGTTTGCCCTCGGGCCCCACCTGCCGGTCACAGACCCCGGCCCCACGGAGCACCCCTCTGCCCCCTTCCCGACCTGCCGGTGTGTACTTTCTCCAGGACTCCCGCTCGGGGTCGTCGCCCTTCCTGAGGGGTGTTTCTGCCAAAGCATTCACTTCCTGAAACACTTCTTAGTCCACAAAGGACAGAACATGTATCCCGAAGGCCCAGTGACCTCCCGAATGAAATGTGTGGTGCTGTGCACAGACGCTTCTCTCCATCTGGTGGAAGCCAAGCGTACCCACGGGCCCACCACCCGCGTGCTTGTTGAGAGGTCAGTGGCTTGTGGGCGGGACGGGTAAACGATCCGCCACACAGGTGACACTAACGGCAAAAAACCAGACCTTTCCAGCTAGAGTCCACTTTCCCCATAGGCATCACTCTGCTGATGAGCTTCTCAGGATCACCAGTGTCTTTCACATGTAGACACGCACACACACGCACACACACACACCAGGGAGAGAGAGGGAGAGAAACTGCTCTATACTGATCATCAAGATTAAGAAGCTGACCTTCAGTTCAGGTAAGGCTCTGTGCTTCTCCTTTATCACATCCTCCTCTCTCTCCTCCCCACGGTAACCCGCTTATTAGTCATCTGTTGCTGCATCAGTAAACCACCCACAACTCAATGGCTTAAGAAAACGGTCATTGCTCAGCTCCTGATTCTGTAGGTCAGCGCTTCCGTTTCGGGCTCAGCTGGGCAGCCCTTCCACGGGGCTCGCTGAGGCCGTCACGTGTGCCTGCGGGCAGCCGACAGCTCTGCCAGGGGCTGGATGGTCTAAGCTGGCCTCACTTACACACGGTGGGCGGCAGGCTGCTGGCCAGGGCACTCGGCTCCCCTCCTGTGGCCTCCCCTGCCGGCTGTCTCGCCCGATCACCTAGAAGCGTCCGGGTGCCCAGCAGCAGGCCGGGGCAGCCACACTGCCTGTCACATGGCCACACCCATATTCAAGCAGTGGAGAAATAGATTCCACCTTTTGATGGGAGTTGCTGCCAAAAACAGCCATTTTTTTCCCGATCCACCACATCACTTTCCTAAATTCATGATTTCTTTGCTCTCTTTAAGAATTAACCACATCCATCTTACTGTATCTCTCACTATGTCGCTTAACTGTGCATATTTAGGGAATGTGTAAATGGAATAATCTTTTATGTATTCAGCTGGCTTTTCAATGCTATTTATTCTGTAACTTGCTTTGCAACATTGTTCATGAGAGTCAATCATGTTGGTGGATATGGCCTTTTATTTTCATTTTCAATATAGAATTATGTTTTCTATATTGTGTTCCATCATATAAACACCACAATTACTTCAGCATTCTCACTGGCTATTTGGGTTGTTCCCAGTTTTTGCTGTTATGAACAGTCTCCGTATCTCCTGATGCTTATACCGGAGAGTTTCTCTAGGAATATGCTAGGAGACGATGGCAAAACTTTAAGACTCTTCCAGTAGGACTGCCTGCGTGTCTTGCTTCTTGTAGGCCAGAAAAGCACTTGGATGAAGCCCTCTGTGCTGTGGCCCCCATCCCAGCCTTACCGGGCATGGTAGGTTCCTCTCATTCCTCCTCAATGAACGTGGTCATTTCTCCTTCAAAGACTATTTGCTGAAGGCATATCATGTGCTAGGCCCTAGACCAGCCTGGGCGCCAGGTACAGAGAGAAGGTCCCCGCCCTCACGGGGCTCATGATTCAGCTGGGAAAACAGACACATCGCCAGGCAGCTGCCCTAGAACGTGACAAAGGCTCACGTTGCATGAGGTAGCGGCCGCCGTGTGACAGAGAGAGGGGTCCCCTACCTAAACTGCAGCAGTGGGGGGCAGGGGGTGGCAGCACCGCAGAGCTGAGCCATAGGAGCTAAGGAGGCGGCACCTTGAAGCCAGAACACAGTGTGTCCGGTGCCCCCCGGGAGTCCCCAAAGCCACAGACCAGAACCCTGGGGGGAGGGGCCAGGCAGTGGAGGGAAGGGCCACTTGCTGGGGTGGGGTGGGCCCAAGCCTCAGGGGAGCTGCAGTGAGGTGGGGGCTGGAGGGGGAGCTGCGTGCTCAGACGGGACAGAGGGTGAGGGGATGGAACCACAGTTCTGGGTGGCCTGTGGCTGTAGCCACAGGAGAGGGAGGCATGGGGCTGACCCCCTGACCCTTACGGGGCCTGCTGAAGGAGGCCCTGGCCTGGAGGGAAAGGGTGATTGCCGGTGTGCTCCTGCCGTGGTGAGGGGGCCTGTGGGACCCCAGAGGAGGCTCTGAGAGCGCCCTCTGTCCGCCAGCGCTGGTGGCGGTTAAAGCCAGGGTCCCAGCAGGTTCCCCCGTTCAGACAGAGGAGGTGGGTAGAGATGAGGTTCCCAGAGGCATGGCCATCACTTACGGGGCCAGGAAAATGAGCTCGTGGATGACTGAGGGTCATCCCAAGTGAACCCGGAGGGGAGTGTGGAGAAGGCTCCAAACACCAGAAATGGCACAGTGTCCTGGGCAGGAGAGAAATCAGTGCTTCGTGCCGCCTAGTGTCCGCGGCAGGGGCAGATGGCGAGCAGAGGAGAGGGGAGAGGCCCCACGTGTGGCGACAAGGGGGAGAAATGGGGCAGCAGCTGTAAGGGGGGGAGGGGGGGCTTTTAAGGAAGTGGGAGAGTTCAGTATGTCCATCTAGAGAGAGAAAAGAGCCCCACCTGGGATCTCAGGTGGTCAGGTGGGGGGGTCCTGCACTGAGCAGGGTCCCCAGGGAGTGGGGGGAAGAGTGTCTGCCAGATGCAGGCTGAATCCTGGCCTCAGGGGGGCGCTTTTCAGCAGAGAGCTTGGGGGACTGGAAAGAGAAGCCTGCACAGGAGGGGGAAGGCCAGCCAGGGTCCCACACAGCACCCGGAGGGGCCGCTGCTGCTGGGGCGCCGCAGGGACCGACACACACCCCTGCCATTGTCCTAAACAGCTGTGGGTGGACCCCGGGCCGGGGCCCCAGGAGCGAATGAGTGCTGTCTGTCTGTTTGTCTGTGTGTCCAGCAGCTCCTCTGCTTCCGCGCCAGGTGAGCGCCAGCACCGAGTCCCCACCCACCATCTCTCTGCTGGGCAGGTGCTGACCTTCTCCAGGAATGGCTCTGTGCGCCTCCTGGATGTGGCCGTGCCTCAGACCGTCTGTGCCTTCGCCCCGCCCAGGCCCTACCGCCTGGCGGCCCCCTGGGAGCCGACGTTTGTTGTGTCTTTACACCACCCATACTTCCTGCTCCGAGGTATGAGGATGCACCCTGGGGTGGCTGCCGACCACTTCCCTGACTTTCTCAGGCCCTCACCATGCGCAGGCTGACCCCATCCCCTCCCAAGTCTTCGTGCCCAAGGGATCCTGCTGCTTCGTCATAGGCAGGCACCTAGATACACGCCAGGCAGGGGCTTCTCTCTGGGCTCCTCCGGGTCCAGTGAGCCCCTCACACAGGCCAGTGACCTGGTGCCTGGCAGACAGCAGCCCCCACGTGCCGCCCAGGCCTCAGCGCATGGGGGAAGCAGCCATTCCTTGGGGGTCCACAGAACCTGTCTTCTTGTCCCACCTCAGGAGACAGCCCAGATGAAACTGCAACCACGGACCAAGCCAAGGACACCCCACATTCTGTTTTCTATTTTAATTTTGAGGCCTACCCACTCCTGGAAAACATCGCAAGAAACCACACCATTCCTCGGACTGACTTAGTGGGTGACACGGCCTTTGCACGGGTGCTGCCCTTGGAGAAAAGATGCGAGGATTTCCTCCGGATGAGGTAGAGGTCCCGGGGCCCCAGCCCCACCCCTGGGGCTGTGTCTGGGTCGAGGAATAGTGGAGCTGGTTGGATGCTGAGATGGTGCCGCCGTTACATTCTCTCTTCCTAGCCCAGGGGCCACACTCGGTTCCCTCCCAAGTGCGTCGGAAAGGAGAAGTGAGTTCAGGCTGGTCTAAAGGAGGGCCGTTTGTCGGCGTTTTCTCCTCATCAAGACCATCTTTCTTTTTGCTTTCTCAGTTTTTTTTGTTTAAAGGCTTATTCGGATCATTAGACACAGTCATCTAAGACAGTGGGCGGCAGACCCCAGCCTCTGGGCCAAATCGGCCCACTCGCTGCCTGTTTGTGCAAATGAACTTTCGCTGGAACATAGCCATGCTCATTTGCTGATGTCTTACCAAGGGCCGCTTGTATGCTTCAACAGCAGAGCTGAGCAGTGGCGACAGAGAGCGTATGACACGTAAAGCCCACGGCACGTACTCTCTGGCCCTTTATAGAAAATGCTGCGAGCCCCTGAGGCCCTTCCCTCCATTATCCTCTAGAGAAACGGTTATGTGCTGCATTTCTCCTCTCCCCGTTCCCCGTCCCGTGCACTGTGCGTGTGTTCCCTTCTGCTACGAACACACAGTGAGCTGTACGCAGGCCATTCCGGAGGAGCGGGTGTCTCTGTAATCCATCCGCAGCGCATTCTGGGGGAATTGCAAATTCTTGCTGATGGTTACCTTCATGAGCATTTCAGGTGGAAGGGGGGTCATAGTGGAGCCCTGATTTCTCATGGCAGGCCTGCCACTGCAGAGCTAGGTGACTTTGGTGGCGGCCCCTTGCCTGCCTGGGGCCTTGATGCCCCCTCTCCAGCATGAGCTCTGAGAGCTTGTGATGCTCCAATCCCCTAGCATCCCTTCACAACCACCCCCCTTCTCTGTGGACCCTCCCCTCATGGGGGATGGAGCAGAATGGCTGAGATGCTCAGGTCTGCATTCTGACACTGCCCTTCACCTGGGAGGCCCCGGCTGTGTTCCTTAACCTCTCAGAGCCGTTTCTCCATTCATTCAAAAAGATTTGTGGGGCACCTACAGTATACCAGACAGTGTCCTGGACATTTGGGTGAAGCCTCACCTTCAGGTTTTGTGGGCATTCAGTGAGATAATACATATAATTAGTAAATACAACCTAGGCACAGGGTGATACACAGGCTCACTAAACAGGAGATACAAGGACGACGGGTTCCCTCCGCCTTAATTCAAGTTCATGCCGGGGGTAATTCCTAATGTGACCACTAGGTAGCGCCACAGCTCCTCATGACTGCACTTCCCTCGGGCGGTTGGTCCCTTCGCGGGTAGGGCTGGGATGCTTGGGTGGTTTTCAGCACAGGCGGGAAGTCCACCCATTCGTCACCCGACAGTATGGCGTCCGGGTGTTGGGGGAGGAGGACAGTGAAGGAGGGGTCAGTTGACATTGCCCCTAATTAGAGACTTACTGAGAACGCTCAGCACTACCTCCCGTGGGGGTTTCTTACTTTGACTCTTGACGGAGGTGCAACTGAGGAATCTGCGGGTGGAGTAATATGATGTCAAAACTTAACTTTCACGTGGTCCAGAACAGTGTAGAAAAGAGAGAGAGAGAGAACATGTTAGCACTGGGGAAGCCCAGGAGAAGAGAGACGGAGAGACGGAGAGGGAGGCGCGGCGAATACAGGGGCAGGTTTACTGGAGTGCCTGCAACTTCTCTGTAGGTTTGAATTTCTCTCAGTAAAAATGGGGAGAGGTTATAAAATATTATTTACAGTATAATCCTGATTTTGAATGAAAGGGAGAAGACTGGGAATAGTAACTGTGGTTGTATTTGGGTGATGAAGTATGTGTGATTTTTCTCTTTGTATTTTTCTTATTTGTACCTTTTCTACAAAAAAATATGCATAATTTTGGAAAATCTAAAACAAAGGTTAAAAAAAAAGGTCAAAGGTATGTAGTTAGGCCACGGCTACAGTGAGGCCACTCACTCCTTCGGGGTGAGGTCATGGCTTGGAACTTTCTGGTGCTCTTGCCTAATGAGGCCCAGAAAATTCCTAGTTTAATGAGCTTGTTTCCGTTTTGACCTTCTGTCTAACCCCCTCCTTTTACTGCGTTGAGAACAGTGAGCCTCCCCAGTCTACCCAGAAGCCACTGGCTGCCCTCCCTGTAGGGATGGACCGCAGGCCAGCAGCTCCAGGTCTGGGGCGCTCACCTCCTGCCTGGCCAGGAGGGCGCAGCCAGGGGCCCTGACTGATACACCCACCCTCACGCAGGGTGCAGGTGCAGGGTGGGCTCAGACCCCTGCCAGACCCCACTCAGCCCATGCAAGCTGCTTCAAGTGTAGAGCTACCGTAACAGAGTAATTCCCCGCTGCACAAAGTGCTGTTCGTTATTTCTGGCCTAAGTTATTTATTCACTTGTAGAAATTTGGAACACAGGTCACTACAAAAACGAAGATTTAATTAGTCCATAATCCATCACCAAAAATCCCATTATGCCACCACTAATATGCTAGTGAATTCCCTTCAGGTTTCTTCTTTGGCATTTCCACTAAATTGAGATCATGTTTCGTTTCAGTTTTTAAATCTAGGCTTATGTCACTCGAGAGCTTAACTTAATGACCTTTAATTTTAAGGAAAATTTCCTTGACAGTACGGTTGGGAAGCCTGTGTACTTTCCTTGGAAGGGTGTCCAACACACTTCGCACCCCCTCCCCCACCCCTGAGGCTGGGCCTGCCCTCCTGGGCAGAGGACAGCCCCTCCTGCCCTGCCCTCCACCAGCCTCTGGAAACCCAGAGCCCACCTCCCCTTCCCAGCTGCCCCTCCGTCTGGCCGAGCTCCTGGGACCCAGGCCCAGCTCCCCCCAGGGAGGCCCCACAGCAGCTGGCTGGGCAGGGCAGAGAGGACTTCCTCCCCGGGCACCTCTGCAGGGAAAGGGCTGGAGTCAGTGCTGCGGACAGTGTGTGGCATTGCAGGTGGGCAGGGCAGGACTTGGGGCTGACCCCGCTCAGGGAGCCTGGGGAACTGGGGAACCGAGCAGCTCAGGGAAGTGCGCCCTGGTCCAGGGACCAAGCAGGAGCTGGGAGGGGCGCACTGTGTGGCTGGGGCAGGCCCAGCTCGACGGAACCTTTATGTGGGCCTGGTCACAGCGTTCAAATCATATCCCCTGTGGGTGGCCACCTCCACTGTCTTGTCCTGACCATGGACATGTGTACGCACCGTGTCCCCAGGCTGGAAAACAAGCACATGCAGTCCCAGCTCTGCAGCCACCTCCCAACTCCCAGGAGAGGAGTCCGGCTCCGCAGCCCACTGCACGCTCCCCAGGCCACTGTGGCCCCATCCTCCCAGCCCAGCACCCTCACAGTCATTTTTGTGACTTTTCCATAATCCCTCTGTAGGATAAATTCTTAAGAGGTGGCCCTTCCAGGTTCTGGGATAGGCACATTTTAACTGGCAGCTTCATCCCCTGGGGGCCTGCAGGGAGGGTGGGTTCACTGTGTCCTTAGCCTTTCCCCACACTGGCCAGGAAATAAAGGACAAAAGCCGGTGGCTCATTATGATTTCACTTTGGAAATGGAGAGGTTGAGGTCTTTATGTCACCAATACTTTCTCTCTCCTTCTGGGACCTGCCTGGGGTCTTTTCCCCATGGGTAGGCTCATTTTCTTTTGACTTTAAGAGTTCTTTGTCAATATGTTGCAAATAACTTCCTAGTTGGTCATCCGTTAGGAGGGATTTTCGTTGCTTGTTTAGCAAGTTTGGCTTCCGGTGTTTCCTTGTTTGAGAGGTGGCTGTGAAGAGCCTCAAACTCAGGGAGCAAGCCCTGCAGTACGACTTCCAGGGTTGACTGGGGCTTCCAGCTGTGTCACTGGGGCAGACCTCAGTGTCCTCTTGTGTAAAACAGGTGACATTCGTATGTCCTTGAGGGACGTTGCCTGGCCGCTGTACTTTATTACTGATCATTAAGCCTTTCTACACACCAACATTGTACTTTAAGCATCACCCACTTTAAGTACACTACGGCTTTATTTTTGGTCTTCCTTTTAAATTGTGTCCTGCTTCCACCCATTTGGCTTGCCTCCTGGATGGTTGCTCATTGATGCCACGTTGTTCCGACCCCCTGGCCCAGAAATTTCACTTCCACTTTTTTTTAACCAGCCTCAGATGTATTATTATGATTTTACTGAGCACCTGCTGTGTGCCAGGTACTATGCTAAGTGCTTTGCGGGCATAATCTTATTTTTTGCTATTGTTCTTACTCCCACTGGGCCGTGAAGGAAGCTGAGGCTGACAGAGGTCAAATCGCCCATCCAAGGACACCAGCTTATAAGTGAAGGAGCTGAGTTTGAACACAAGCAGTGCAAGTCCAAAGCCTGATTCTCTAGCCTGCATGCACTCTGCCTCCCCCGCTACCCGCTCCCACACACAAACACGCGGCTGCGGTCCTCCCAGCCCTGGTGACATTAGCGAAAGACTGGAAACCTGAGTGCCATCAAGAGGGAAAAGGATGAGGCAGGCCTGTGTGTGCTGCCCGAAGTGAATCTAGGGTGCATCTCATCAGTGAAAAGAGCAGGATGTACAATAGTATATCTCACATTTCTGTTTAAGTTAAAAAAAAAAAGATCATATGTACATTTATGCTTGTGTGTGTGTAAACCGTTTTCAAGGAGCTATTATAGTTGATTGAGGAGTAGGAAATAAGGATCTGAGGTAAGGGATTTCATTGTAAACCCACTTATATTTGTTTTATTTGTTTTCTGTTTTTTTTTTAATCAGAGCATAGATCACTTTTTCAAATGAAAGGTATTTGAATGCATTGAATGCCAAACACATCTCCACGTGGGAGCCTCAAAACAAACCCAAAGCTGCAGTCATCATCTTTCCCCCCTAAAGTGGCCTTCCTCCTGTTTCTCCTAAGCTTTTCAACATCATCTGGACACTTAGGACCCCAGGCAGCAGCCTGGGCTGCAGCGGGCACCCCTTCTCCAGAACGAAGGCTGCCTCCACCTGCTCACAGCACCCACTCTGCCTGCAGCAGGAGGGGTGAATCCTGGGCTTCTCCAATTCTCCCGTACTGAACATGCATATTTGCTATCTTAAAAAAATGACCTCTTAATTTTTAAAAGCCCCACACAAGCGCCTTATCTTCTGGGAGCCCTCGGCAGGCGGGTGGACCTCTTGCTTTCTGCATTCACCACCACTGCACTGAAATGCGTCTGTTACAAATGTTCTTTTACTCTTGTTGCCCTGACTAAACTGGGGAGGGGATCTGCTGACACCTGCACCTGGGCCTGTCACTGTAGACGCTCAAGGAACGTTTGTTGAATGGACTCGCCGGCATTCTGATGCATCAGAGACATTGAGCGCCTAGAACCCCCAGGCCTCCTGACATGGCCCTCCTCCTGGTTAGAATGCTCGACCTGTCACCCTCTCATTCATGACAGGTGTTGCGCACCCGCTGCGCAGCGCGCCGAGGCCTGAGCATTCAGCCAAGAGGCAGGTGCGCCGCCGGGAGATGTGCGTGTATCAGCACGGGGTGGTCGCGGTCTGCCCTGGGGACCTTGGGGAAGGGGCACCAAGGGGTTCCTCTCATCTCCAGTGTGTGACCCGCAGGTTTCAGAAACTGGAGAACGAGGTGAAGGAGCAGGAGCCCTGGACCCGGCTCCAGAAGTGTGCCCTGCTTCTCCAAAGAGAGCACCCCGAGGAGTACCTGGCTGCTGCCACGGGCTCTCGGGAAGGCTGGCGGCAGGCAGGCTTCACCCCAGGAGGCCCTGCGGTGCAGACACGACAACAAAACGCTGCAGCTCAGTAGGCCCCTGGGGCCTGGACTTGCAGCTGGGGCCCGCTGTAGAGCCAGCAAGGGGAAAGGTGCGATTTGGGGGGACCTTCAACCCCTAAGCCACCTGCAAGAGCCCTCCAGAGGGCAGATGTGTCACCCAAATAAACAGTGATATTGCTTCCAGACTCCAAAGTTACTGTGGTGTGTAACCCTTTGTTCCCACCCTGTCCAGATCCCAGCAGCGCCCCTGCAATGGTTTCAGCCCAAGTCCCAGGCCTTGTGAGGACCACCTGCCTTAGAGGCCCAGGAGAGACACTTTGCTCAAATGAGCATGATGCGGAGCCCAGCCCAGCTACTGTGTGGCCGTTTTTCTCTCCACCCACTTCTTTTCCCTCTGTGCTGGCTCAAAAGCTTTATGGAATCACTTTGGAGATGCAGAGGCTCAGAGTGGTTGAGTGACTGCCTGAGGTCACACAGGTATGAGAGGCGGTAGGGCCAGGCGAGGGGGCAGGCAGGAACCGTGCTGTGTCACTACTGCCCCTCGCCTGCTGACCTGGGAACACTAGAAGAGGCTTGGGGTCTTGGGGCACAGCAGGGGAACAGAGAAGAGCCTCTCTCTTCTCTAGAAACTGCCCTACCAGGAAAACTGGGTGGAGGGGTCCCCTGCCTCTCTGAGGACACCGTGTGGTGCTTTTGGGAACTGCAGGCAGTTAGCATTGCCTGCTTCCCTTGACAAACTGCACTGTGCACAGGCCTTGTGACAGGCCGCATTCTGTGTCCCCATCCACCTCCTCCCCTGGGTCACACACGCTCTTCGTGGCATGACACCTTCCTCACGGAGCTGGCACTGACTAGCTGACTGGGCCCGGGAAGAAGGGGTCCCACCTGAATTCCTCCGTCCCTCACCTTCCCTACCATGGGAATGAAAACACAGCAAAGTGACTTTCTACAACGATCCTTACTACACAGCAGGCCCTGTGGCCTCTCTCCTTGGAGATGAGGGCGGGAAACTTTGGATGGCGACCCCAGCCCCACACACCATCTAAATGAGATGGGGAACTGGCATTATGGGGCAGCTACTGTGCCTTGTGTCTCATATTTAAGCCTTAAGCAGCCTCGTGAAATGTGGGTGTCATTCTCCCCGCCTTACAGAGCAGGAAGTTGAGGCTTGGGCTACAGAGCTTGGAAGAGTTTGTATCAAGCCCTAATGGACTTTTTCAACAGCAAGTGTTAGGAACCCGACTCAAGCTGACTTTAGCAACAGGGGAATTTGTTGGCTAATGTAAGAGTCCAGATTTAACGCTTTCCGTGTAACCGGAGCCATGAGATGTTGGGTGACATCAGGAATCTCTCCACCTCAGTTCTGACTCACTTTCCAGGTAGACCCAATGCTTGGGCAGCAATACGACTGCCAACAGCGCCCACACTGAGTGTCCCTTCCCGACGGTCCCAGCAAAGTTCTAAGCCCGCTGTTCCCTGACCTGAATGTGGCTGCAGTCCGGAACGGTGCGCTGTAATGGCCGAGCAGCCGCGGCACATGCCCATCCCCAGAAGGACATGGAGTCATGCCCACCCAAACGAAGGAGGGGAGAGCTGTCTGACGGAGGGAATGACGGGCCACAAGGGAAGAAGCTGGAGTGGTGCCTAGCAGGACAGGACAATGGAGGTGCCCTGTCCACCCTCTCCAAAGCCATATGCTGCCCACACCAGCCACCTCCCCATTTCCCAGTGTGTGTGCAGTGGCCAGAGGGTTGGGCATTCATAGGGCACCTTATATACTGGGCCCCACAGGAGGGACAAGGGAGAGGGAACCAGGGTCCAGCAAAATGCCAAAAGATGGGCAGAAGCCGCCCAGACCAGTGCTGGGCGGGGGGTCCAGGGCTCTGGCCCCTCTTGGAGCTGGGCACCACGGGGGCCAAGGCGAGTGTGCCATGGCCTGCAGAGGTCCTTGCCCTGGGGTGACGGAGCCCCTTGGAAGCACCAAGAGCGTCAGGTCTTCTCAGGGGGGTGCTGGGCCTGGGGGAAGGCTGGGACCAAGAGGCAGCAAACAAGCGCTCACCCTCAGGGCTGTGCAGATGCAGGGGCAACACCTGGGGTGGCAGGAGTGCAGGGTGGATAAAGTGGCCCTTGGCCTCGTCCTGGGATAAGCAGGGGCTTTGCAGTTAGGGCTAGATTCCACACCCAGCCCTGTGCCACCTTGGTTCTCAAGGTACGGGGTGTTTCAGAATCCTGGGGCACCCATGTGCCCTTCAGAGGGACCTGTTAATTTAGCAGTGCATTGCCCTCCTCTGGGTGCACCACCCACCCACCCAAGGCCCAACCCAGCCTCTCCAGCCCTGCTCCCGGGACAGTCTGCCATCTTCATATGCAGACAACTCATGACCACTATTCCTTTCCTTGGTCCTGGGCTCATACTGTGACCCCATGTGGCATGTCCTTGAATAAATGTCTTGAATACAGAAAGATCCGCCTATCATTTATAGTGAACTCTTCAACGTTGGCATTAGTAACTTTTTTCCAGATATGCCTCCCCAGCAAGGGAAACAAAAGCAAAAATAAACAAGTAGGAGGATATCAAACTAAAAAGCTTCTGTACAGCAAAGGAAACCATCAACAAAATGAACAGGCAGCCTACTGAATGGGAAAATATATTTGCAAATAAAGTATCTGATAAGGCGCTAACATCCAAAATGTATAAAGGACTCATATACCTCAACACCAACCCCCCCAAATAACCCAATTAAAAAATAGGCAGAGGACCTGAATAGACTTTCCAAAGAAGATACACAGATGGCCAACAGACACAGGAAAAGATGCTCCACATTACTAATCATCAGGGAAATGTGACTCAAAACCACAATGAGATAGCACCTCACACTGGAGTGGCTGGTATCAACAAGACAAGAAATGACAAGTGTTGGCAAGGATGTGGAGGAAAAGGAACCCTCACATACTGCCTATGGGATTGCAAATTGGTGCAGCCACTACGGAAAACAATATGGAGGGTTCTCAAAAGACTAAAAATAGAAATACCATATGACCCAGTAATTCTACTTCTAGGAATTTACCTGATGTAAATGAGATGACTACTCCAAAGAGATATATGCCCCCCTACGTTCACATTAGCATTACACTAGCCAAGATACAGAAGCGACCAGTAGATGAATGGATAAACAAGGTGTGGTGTACATGTATAAATGGAATATTACTCAGTCATAAAGAGTACATTCTTGCCATTTGTGACAACATGGATGGACCTACAGGGTATGATGCCAAATGAAGTGAATCAGACAGAGCAAGACAAACACCACATAATCTCACTTACTTGTGGAATCTAGAAAAGAAAAGAAAACAAATAAACAGAACTGAAATAGACTCACAGACACAGAGAACAGACTGGTAATTGCTGAAGCAGAGAGGTCAGGGCATGGGGGACATAGGTGAAGGGGAATGAAACTAGGGAGAATGTTTGGTATCTTGAAAAAGCAAGCAAGTTCAGCTTCGCTGCACCTCATTGAAACACGGGCCCATCCAGCATCGGCTTCTACCCAGCACAGCTGTCTCAGCAGCAGCTACACGTGTGGTCAGCAAGCAGAAGCAGGATGCCTGCTGGCAAGGGCACTGGCAGCCCATGTGCATTAAGGGGCTCATTTTACACCCCTGAACACGTGCATGCTTGCTGGCTGGGGCTGTTCCAAAGACTGGGTTTGTCCACCACTACCCACCATTGTCCCCACCCCAACAGCCCTGTTCTAGCTTCATGAGAAACTCCTTGATCTCTTTCAGTGTCCTGATCTGTAAAACAGGTGATAACACACACCTGCCCACCTCACCTGAAATAACTGGGAATCAGGTGGTGGCCTTCAAGCCCTACATGCACAGCCCGGCCCGCAGTGGCTGCTCCCTGTGTGCCTGTTTCTGCCGCGTGAGCTCTGACCCCTCGGGCTGTGACGGCAGCTGTGCGGGAGAGGAGGGCCGCACGGTGACCGCAGCGACCGGGCCAGGGCCGATCGGCAGCAGGGCTCCATCCTCCCCTGCCCCCTGCTCTTCCCGGCCGCGGACACACTGCCAGGGCCGCGGGGGTGGGGGGCACACCGCCCAGGACCGTCCCCTCCGTGAGACAGGCTGCTTGGCTGCAGCCAAGGCAGCGGGCCACGTGCACGCACACAGGCTCACTCAGTCCCAGCGCCACCGGGGGACATCTGCAGGGCACGATTGTCAGCCTCGCCCAGGGCTCACCTACCTGGACGCTGTATTCTGTCCTCATCCCTCTGACTGGCACCAGCAGGGTCTCTCTGGGTGTGACTGCGGCCGGCCCAGGAAGGCGGTGGGGTGCAGGAGCTGGGGACGGCAACCCCTTCCCATCTCCAATTCTCTCTTATTAGCAGGGACGTGTTAATGAAAATTCACACCCAGGTGCTAATCAACAGAGGCCGCTCCCGGTCTCTGAGAGGCAGGAGAGGTTCTCTGCAGGGGCGGGGGCTGGCCAATGAGCCCCACTTATCTGTGAAAAGACTTGCTAATAACTTTAATTCCCCATCTTGAGCCACGGGACCTTTGCCATGCAAATAGATTCCTAAACTGGGTAGGTTCCTGGAAAAGACTTGCCGCGCCGCTCCAGTTAGGGTCCTGGGAGAGGGTGAAGGTGCGGGGAAGGGGGGACCAGGTGTGAGGTCCCACACCCCCCCGCCGGGCCTCTGCTTTTGGACCCCACCCTCTGCAGCCAAATGCTGGCCGGCGCCCCTGGACTCCTGAATTACACAGCAGGGCCCCCCATCCCATTCCGTATCTCTGCCCCTCCAGACCTGCGCTTGAGCTGGAAATGATCGCTGCGGTGGGGGCGGGGTTCAAAACAAACCTATCAATATCAATGGCTACACAGGTAAACTGTGGCCTATCCATGTAATGGAATATGATTGAGCAATAAAAATAAATGAAATACTGGCACACAAGACAGCACGGATAAACCCCGAAAATGTCCTGCTCAAATGAAAGAAGCCGGACACAAAGGGCCTTACGTTACCTGAGTCCATTCATGCGGAATGTCCGGGACAGGCGTACCTGCAGGGGCAGAACGTCGATTAGAGGGCCGGGTGGAGTGCGAAACTGGAGGCATGGGGGGTGGGGGGTGGCTCAAGGGTTTCTTTTCGGGTGATGAAAATGTTCTAGAGTGTTCTAAATTTTAGAACGCTATTCTAAAATAGTGGTGATAGTTGCGTAACTCGAATATAATATAACCACTGCATTATATACCTTAAAAGGGTGAATTTTATGGTGCATAAATTGTATCTCAATAAAGCTCTTATAAAAGACAAATACTAAAGCCTGTATTTCTAGGGTGCTCCATGGGTGAAGGGGAGAACTGCATACCTGCGGAGGGCCGAGGAACCCTTGGAGAGAGACCCCCTTCCTCCTCACCCCCAGTCTGGACGGCTCACCAGACTCCCTGAGCGCAGGCTCCTTCCGGCTCAAGACCCCCCACCCCTCCACACAGCCTTCCCTGATGCGAGTCCAGCCCGTGTACACAGCGTGGGCCAGCCTGGCCTGGTCCGGGTCAACTTACGGATTTGGATGCAGCTCTCAGGGCCTCTCATCTAACACTTGCTAGGACTCAAGGAGGCCATGGTTACATAAACTCAGGACTGACCCACTCGTGTTACTTCATGTCCCTAAACCACATGGGAGATATATCAGAGGGCACAGAAATAGGAAAACCGCAGGGTCAGGCCATGCTGTTCCAGCACAAGGGGAAAAAGGCCTTGGGGCACATGAAATGAACCCTTGCAGCTGGTGTCGCTTCAGCCTTAAGAGCTGGCAAAATCCTACCAGGACTGAGAACTCGGATTCTGAAGTCCTATCTAGGCTCGGGAGCTGATCCTTGCTTTCTTCTGTGAAATAGTTATTTGGGTATAAATGTGTCATGGGCCTGTTGGGCAGCAAGCACTCACTAATGAAAATGTATTTTCATAGAGATATTTTGGTTTTGTCCAGCTCCCCACCAGGTGCAGTGAAAAGACGGACAGTCTCCATTTGCTGACACTTTCTCATCTGAAGGGCCTGCCCCGTGCCAGGCCGACCGCCTGCGACAGGCGACGCTCCGCCAGCCAGGGCTGGAGGCAAGGAGCAAAGGGTCTGAGCTGTGCGCTTTGAGGGCTGAAGGTTGCAGGAACCCTCCCACCCCCTCTATGTTCTTTGGAGAAGGGGGAGGAAGCTATGTGTTCAAGTAGAAGCAGCACAAATTGCCATTTGATACCAGCAGTTTATTCACAAATAAATAAATACATGCTAGGCAGAACCACCTGCCTGCCTCACAGCGTCTACGCTATGGGTCCCTCCACCACGGGAGGGGCTGGGGAGGTACGTCCAGATGGGGGCAGGCTCTGACTCCGGAATGCCCGGGCCAGTGTCGCCAGCGTCCTCTTCCCGGAGAGGGCGCCTTGGAGAGCGACCACTTCGAAGGTGCTGGGGCCAAAAAGGTCTCGGTGCTCACTGGGCGCCAGTTGTCCGTCGTCATTTAACTACTCAGGCCGGTGGCCACTCCAGGGGCGAGAGGGGCATCCAGGTCTCCAGCAGGGCCAGCACGTCGCCGGGAAAGGGCTGCATGGGGAGAGGGAACAGCGTGGCCCTCAGTGTTGGCCGTCGGGAGTGCGTGTCCGCGCTCCTGGGCTGCACTCTCAGGGGGCCTCTGGCGGGGAACGGGGGACCCTGCCCCTGCGTGTCTCTCCCGCCCCTCGCCGCGTGAGCGCCCGTGTAAAGTGTTCTGGAGAGAGAGCAGGAGCAGCCAGGCTGCAGGTGGGGGTGCGGCAGGGGCTGGTGCCCCCGGCGCAGGTAGTAGGTGGCACCATCCACGACTGCGCGGGGAAGGAGGTACTAACCGGAGACGAGCGGCCCAGCTCCATCGCCCGCCCTCCCGGGCACGCCGCCTCGTCGTGAAGCACCGGCGGGTCGCGCTGCCCGGACGCCGGCAGGGCTCCGGGGCAGGCGGGCGGGGACCCCCAGCACGCCGCGCCGCTGGCCGCCGAGCCCGGGCCGGAGCAGCGCGCCTGCGTCTGCGCCTGCGCGGGGCCGCCGTCGGGGCAGAGCGGGCAGCCCCGGGGGAGCGCCGCCTCGCCGCGTCGCCGACGCCGGCGCTGCAGGCTCTCCTCGCTGAGGCCCAGCACGGCCGACAGGTGGCCGATGTAGCGGATGGCCAGGCGCAGCGTCTCGATCTTGGTCAGGCTCTGGCCGGCGGGCGCCACGGACGGCGGCAGGAAGCGGCGCAGCTCGTGCAGGGCGCGGGCGAGCGTGCGCATGCGCAGCTTCTCGCGCTCGCTGGCGCTCTGCCGCTGCCCGCTGCCCAGGCGGCCGCCGCGCCTCCCCGCCCGCCGGGCGCGAGGGGCCGCGTACGCGCGGGGCCGCCCGGGGCTCGGCGCGGGGCTGCCGGGCGCGGCGCTGCCCCAGGAATCCGGAGACGAGGCGGGGGAGCCGCCGAAGTCGCCGTCGGAGGGCGGCGGCGGCCGGGCCGGACCCCAGCCCGTGGGGAGGCTCCAGGACCCGGAGAGCGGCGGGCGTAGGGGCTGGGCCATGGCGGCGGCGCGTCTGGGGGCCGGCGGCCGGCGACCGCTTTATCCCTGCCTGAGGTGTGAAGTGGCCCCTTCCAGGCCGCATCGGCACTTCAAAGCGGGCTCGGGGTCTGCGGGGGCGGGGCCTGACCCTTTGAACCAAGTGGGGGTGACGGTGCTGGCCGTTGGCCGCGCCAGGTTGGCCCCACCTGGGCCTTCGCCTGGGCACCTGACCCAGCCGCTCGGGCCTCCTGCCTGCGCCCACTTGCAGGCATTTCCTGGCGTGTTGCGCCCTTTCAGGTTTCAGGAAGCGAGGTCAGGAAACTGGAAGTCCAGTACCTAGGTTTGGGTTGCCTTTACCTGTTAGGAAAATGCAAATTCCAACTTTTCTCTTTGTTTCCAGTTTGTGTACGGGAGCTTCAGGGCATGTTGCGGTTAGGTCTGTAGAATCGGGTAGGGACCAGGTGTAGGGCCCTGATTCCCACCAGGGGTGAGAGGAACACCTGGATGCGACCTTCCACGGTGTGGACAGTGGTGGGGAAGCTGTGAGGAAGCCGTCCCAGGCAAATCCAACAAGCTGGCCATCCGAGCTGAGGGAGAGGAAGTCCACTGCCCTCCAGGCCACCCCCAGCCTGGTAGGAATTAGGGCCTAGCTTGTTGCCACAGCTGCCAGCACTGGCCTCTAGCTGGTATTCTGCCCCTCTGGGACTGATGATGGACTTTGCCAATGAAATGTGAGCGGGAATGACACAGAAAATCATTTAACAAAATTTAACAATGCTTCATGACAAAAATTCACATCAAACTAGGAAGAGAGAACTTTCTCAAACTGATAAAAAGCTTCTCATCTACAAAGAACCTATAGCTATCATTCTACTAAAGAGTCAAAGATTGAAAGCTTTACCCCAATATTGAGGCAAGGATGTCTGTTTTTACCCACTCCTATTCAACTCTGTACTGGAGGGTCTAGCTTGTGCAATCAGAGAAATGAGAGGCATATAGACTGGAAAGGAAGAAAAATCCATGTCTATTTACAGACAACACAATCATCCACATAGGAAATCTTAGAGAATCTATATTGCCTGCCCAATCCTGGGGTGTGCGTTTGCACCCTGTCATAATAGCTGCTTCATGCATGGGTGTCTGCTCTCCAGATAGACTGTTAAGTACCTGGTGTCTGGCATCATGTCTTCAAGGGAAGTTGTATGTAGGGCCCTTTTCTGTGCCAGAGGTCTACTGTTTTGCAGCCCCTGTGGCTTATAGCCCTGTGAGACTGATGGGTGAACTGACTTGTTGCAAAGGCCAAGTGGCTTGGTACCTTATCCCTGGGCATCTCTGTCCACAACCACCCCCTCCACTTGTCTTTTATCTTCTGCCCTGGGCTGCCTCTAACACCTTCTGTATCCCACTCTCTGAGTCTGTCCTTGCAGCCCCAGAATCCTTATGCCTACAGTCACAGCTGGGAAAGGCAGTGCCAAACCACTCAGGGAAAGGGGAGGAGCCCGTGCCACAGGAACCATCTGCTCTCCAGGACAGCCTGGCCAGGAGGGCTCTGTCAGCAGGGCTGCCCCCTCTGGACCCTGGTTGGTGGACACCTTCTTGGGGCTCCACATTCCCAGCCAAGAGCCTGGCATTGGAGCTCAGTCACTAGGCTCCTTTGGTCCCACTGGACCAGACCAATAGAAGATTGGGAATTAGTAGAGCCTGTGAGTCCCCAGGCGGAGGAGGGAGGAAAAGCCAGGACAGGCAAGAGGACTGGGGTCTCAGAGGGCCCTGGGCACCATAGCCAACCTTCTGAATGTCAAAAAAAAAGACCCTCCAGTTCCCATGTAATCGATTTCCACTTTGTAGCTAATAATTGAGAAAACTCAATGACCAAAAACTCCTAGGCAATCAGTCACCCTTTTGTTTTATTGTCCAATCTTCAAAAATACAATATATGCACATGGTTAAAAAGTGGACAGGTCAATAAGTACAAAGGGTATAACAAACCTCTCTATCCTATCCTGCCTCTGAGGCCTCCAATTCCCTGTGCAGAGGCCATTACAGGTTTGTTGGCAACAACGCTCTGAAATGAATTTTTATTTTAAGTACAAATCAACTAGACATTTTTTGGACAAGAGGCCATGTGTGTGGGAGGCAGATTGTTTATCCTGAAAACACAGCTCTGGCCCCTTATGGACTCACATCTTTGACCTAATAGTGAACATTCACTGGGCACTCAGGCACTCGCTCCAGCACTCGCTCAGGAGGCAGCTGGAGCAGAGCGACTTCACGACGTGGGCATGACAGGAGGAGCTGCGGCGTCAGAGCCAAGGGAGGGTTAAAAAGACCCAGGAGCTGGTGTGGAGGCAGAGAACCCACAAAGATGGCACAGGAGCATTGGGGGCGGATGGGACATTTCCACCTTCAATCCTAATCTTGGGGTCTTCAGCCTTCATGGCTGACAAATTGGAGGCGCCACATGGGAGTCCTTCCCTCTCGTGTTGCCCTTGGGGTCCCTGGGCCCAGTCTGTGCAAGGGCTCCGGTCATGGGGCCTGGCGGAGCCAAGTGGCAGCAGAGGAGGGTCCCCCACCCTGGAGCCGGGCTCTGCCGCCTCCCATCGGCAGCCTCCCTTCCCCCTACCTCTCGCCTTTGATCTCCACATCGCCAGCCTCTCCTGTGGGTTCATTTGGGAGCTGCGCCAGTTAATGAGTTCTCCGGGCAGTGGGGCCCACACGCCCTCCCACTGGGGTGAGGACTTCACACCTCTGGGACCTGTGTTTTGACAAGTGCCGGAGCCACTGGCTCCCACTCCCCTGGCCCGAGCCAGCCTTTGCCTGCCAACGTGTAAGGCTGGGAAATCAGGCCTCAGGGAAGCCCCACTGAGCAAAGGCGAGAGTTCAGTTGGGGTCCTTGGCTGGGGCGGCGGCTGACAGGACAGGGCAGCACCTCTTAGGATGGAGCGTGGGTCTCAGCCTTCTCACTAGGGACCACTGGCTTCCTCAGCCCAAGCCTGGCTCCTGGGCACTGTCCCCACCCCTCCGTCCTGCTCCACTTCCCAGCCTCAGTGTCCTCATTTCCCCATCAACCCCTATGACATAAGAGTGCTAATCAAAGGTGCTATGTCAACACTCCCCTTGCAGCCCCTAATCCCCATCCCCGCCGGAGCCAGAGACCCCAGGAGAAGGAAGCAGATCTTCTACAGCCTGCTTAGCATCAGCAGTGCATCTCCTGGGAAGCCCCTCACCTGGCATCCCTACTGCTGGCCACACCTCAGTGACAGCCCAAGGGGCAAGCCTTTCCAGGGCAGTGACTGCTGTTCACAAGGCCCCCACCTTTAGGAAGCCCAGGACACCCCTTTGGAGTGTGGCCGGTGTGGGTTGGGATAGAATCCCTGTCCTGCCATGTCCGTCTGTATTACTTGGGTGACCCTCTCCATCGTGGACAGCAGCTCCTGGTCCTGTCCCAGGGGTGAGCGACACCTGTGCCGACATGAGGATCAAACCATACTCCACAGACCATGCTTCGTGCAGCACCCACATGCGTGTTCGCTACTGTCACCTGGGCCCTGGCACTGTGCTGGGGCTTGGCTGGGTCACAGCACGTGATCACAGTGATGTGTTACTGCCTTATTTTGGAGAAGAGGGAACGGGTGTGTGGAAAGGTTGTCCTATGTCACATGGCTGGTAGGGGCAGAACTGGGGTCCACCTGGCTCTCTTCTGTCCTCCCCACGACCTCCCCTGCCTCCTCTGAAGGACTCTGGGGGCTCCTTTCCTCCTGCACGACTGCCTGGAGAGTGAGGGTGCTGGGGGGGCAGCTGTGCCCTGGAGTCCTCAGGCCCCCGAAACCCTCGCCGCATGTCACAGGGACCTGTGGAGATGTAAAAGACAAAGGTTTCCAGGCCCACTCTGGACCCAGAGAACCGGAATTCCTGGAGGATAGAGCCAGAAAATCTAGGTATGAAGAGCTCAGTCTCCCCAGAATTATGAAGCTCAGCCACTTTTGAGAAGCAGTGCCCCACAGTGAACACCCTCCCCAATCCAGAGTGAAAAAGGCCCAGGGGAGTGCCTGGCGGGCCACCTGGGACAGATGAGGCCAGGCTGGGGCTGGGGAAGGAGCTGCAGCCGGCCACCTGGAGCCCAGAGCAGGCAGAGGCCCAGCAGGAAGGCTCCCAACCTCTCCTCCACCTCTCCCCTTCCCCAGCAGCCTCCCAGCTAAGGCCCCTGAGGCTCCCTGGGAGCCCCTTCCAGCTGAGATCACCCCCTCTCCTCACACCTTCAGCTCCTGGAGCCACGGAGTTGGCAAGCCATATGGAATAGATTATTCTGGACTCACGATAATCTGATTATCTTGGTCATAGATCAGCTAGATGCGCAGCCAGTGGAAGTCACAGGAGGCAGAGGGTGACGAGGAGGGAGGGGGTGGGAAGAAAGGAGAGAGATGTGGCAGATTCCAGGAGAGGAAGTGCCCGCAGCTCTGAGGTTCAGGGAGCTGGGCTGGGAGTGCGGGGCAAGGAGATGGTGCCTCCCTCCTTAGCGGTGTCACGTTTAGGCCCTTCGCCTCGCCTTGGTAAGTGGACGAGGGTCTAGGCCTTACCGTGTAACACTGGGAAACCAAGGCACAAAGGAGTTAAGGAGCTGAACAGCGCAAAACAAGATGCAGATGTGAATGTGGGAAAACGTGTCACATGGCACCTTCACTTCTCCAACTGTAAAGTGGAGCAGGGACTCCGCCTGCCTACCGAGATGCCCTGGAAGGGTGCGTGCCTTGGCTGGAAGGCGCCAGTCTCAGGCCCGAGTGTCGGCCTCTAGGTGTCCAGTGTTCTCGCATTCCCAACCACAGCCAGCAGGCGGTGCTGCCCAGCCTTCTGGAATCCTGAGATCTGAACAGGGCAGACCTACCTCCAGCCAGAGCCCTTTTTCTTGGAACCAGGGCCACTGCGGGTTTGGGGTGGTTGGTGGGCACAGGGAACTAAACAGATGTGTCAGAGATGCTGGGGTTGGCTTCAGAGGTGTGATGGGCAATGTGACCCCAGACAGGCTGCTTGACCTCTGCACACGACTTTTTACTCATCTGTCCACTGAGAAAAATATACCTCTTTGGGCAGAGGCAGAGCAAGGAGCCCCCGAGGAATGAGGAGAAGGGGGCAGGCTCAGGAGGGCAGGGGCCAAGGGGCTCGCTTCCCCCCACCTTCCCTACACAGCCCTGGAAGCAAAGGTTGAAACGCAAACGCAGACCAAAACTCAAGGCAGGGAGTGCCTTGGGCTCCGTGCCCTTGCCACCTCCCTGGTGGGGACTTGCGGGCCCAGTTCAGCTGCCAACTTGGAGCACGTCCAACACCAGCCCCTCCAGAAAGCACAGGGTGGAGCTCTCTCCAGGCAGGAGGTACAGGTTTCAGGCCCCTTCTACCCCTACACCTACCTGGCCGACCACTCACAACAGCACAGAGAGCAACCAGGACAGTGACGAGCCCTCTGCCGGGTCGCTGAGTGTCTCAGGCCCTCAGCCAGCCCCGGGTCCTCCTTCCCCAGGGCAGGGGAAAGACAGCACCTCCACCTCACCTCCCCAGAGGTTTCTGATTTCAGACCCAATAAAATGCAGAGTGGGTTGAGCTCCTACAGTTGAGGACAGGATCCTTTACCAGAGGCTGGGGGACAAGGATGTCCCTGGACAGGGTGGAGAACCTCTAGGGGGAAGGGACAGAGCTTAAATCGACCAGATAATAAATCAACAGGAAAAAGGTCTTATGCAGTCAGTATGATTAAAAGACTGAGGATAGGAAGAACTTGGTCCTTGGTTTGGGAGGCTCCTCCACCAGGAGACGCTGAGATTCAATCCTGGACCCCAGCCAGGGAAATTTTCTTCACCTTGGAGATGAGGTGCCACCCCAGGCCCTGGGAGTGTATGGTCAGCACCAGACACAGGTGGCCTGACTGGCTGAGGCACCCTAGGTGTGCCAACACGTGGGGCTCACTGCCACATGCATGGCGGATCAGCCTTGACAACCCACCTCTGGGGTCCCCAAGGCTGGTTTCAGGCTCCAGAACAGCCTTGGCATGGCATGCCCTCTGCCCAGTGGTTTCCCAGCTGGGAACTCATTCTGATTAGAAAAGACTGAAAGTGCAAGTGAGGACATACTGCCGAGTGCCAGGACCAGGCTGCAGAAAAACCCATTCAGCATGGCACCAATGACATAAGCAAAAATAAGAGAAAAACCTGAACAAGTCTCACATAGAAAGTTAGTGAATGACACATGCATTTTTGCAAGCATCTACTGTTTGTGAGTGTGAAAATGCCTCAGGGTGTTCACCAAATCTATAAGAACGTACCAGGACTTATGTGGTGTATGGGTGGGGGCAGGTCTGGATTCTGGAAGGAGGTCAAGGGAGTCCTCAACCTCACCTGTTTGCTTATTATTTTTCACAATGAGTTTGCATTCCTGTATTACATGTGCAATCTGCAAAGATAATTTTTTAGGTACAGGTATAAGGATGTACCTATGTAGAAAACTTTAAGGCATCTCAGTATATACTACAGAACCTGTTACCTAAACTGTCACCACCACACCATGGTGTGCTAGGTTGCCTTATAAATCTCATTGCAGAAATACATCCACTGGTGGGCAAAATGTTAACACATTGGTGAGAACAGCTGGTCACAGAACAACCTGCTCTCTCTGTGCTCAACGGAACAGAAAGCAGACTCACCCAGGTGTGTGTATGCCCATGTTCATAGCAGCATTGGGTACAGTAGCCAAAAGGTGGACAACCCAAATGTCCGTCAACAGGTGAATGGCAAACACCATGTGGGAGATGCACACAATGGGATATTAAGGAAAGAAGCTCCACACATGCTACGCCCTGGATGAACCTCAGAGACATTATGAACTAAGCCAGACACCAGAGGACAAACACTCCTTGGTCGTAGCCTGTCTCCTCCCCCTGGTCCCAGGGCCATAGGCCCTTGCCTTTCCCCTGGGCCCCCTAGGGCAGGGACCTGCAGCCTCCCACCCCGACCCCAGAAGGGCTTTCCAGGGTTTCTGAGGGGACCTGCTGCCAGGCTGTTTTGGAGGCCCCTGCACACCCTTGTTCCCAAGTCAACACCTTCTGCCCTGGGGGAGGTAGCCTTGTGTCAACAGGCAGAGAGGTGTGAAGACAGCCAGAGTGGCCAAGGGGAGGCTGGGCTGGCCCTCACCGCTCCCTGGTAATGAGAACACCACATGGCCCCTGCAGCCCCCACGTGGCCTGCCTCCCTCCGTCTCTCCCAGGTTCCCGCAGCCCGACTTCCCCAGGGCCTGGAAGGGACCCAAGGGGAACGGAAAGAAGACGTACGGGGAGGAGGCCAGGCCTTCACCTGCCTCCAGGTCCTTCAGCCTGCTCCCAGGGGCCCTGCACCGCCTGCCAAGAAGAAAGAGCAGGTGGAGAACTTTGGGGAGCAGGGCTGAGGGTGAACAAATGGTGGGGCTGTGCTAAGCCACCAAGAGCAGGCTTGACCAGAATCACTGCCTCCCCAGCCCAGCAGAGCCAGAGCTGAATGAGCACAGTCATGGTCCAGCCGGGGCCTCTGCCTTTCTCACCTGACGGGTGGTAAAGTAGGAAGTCTAGGAGGGGATGATGGGATGGAGGCCTCAGTTTCCTCACCTATATAATGGGAATATTAACATGGAATACTGACATGGACCCTGCCTACCTCAGAGCACCAAGCTTAGCTTAGCCAAAGGTCACAGTGGCCTTGTGGCTCCAGCCCCAAGAGCAGGCCCAGCTGAGCCAGAGCTCAGGCACAGAGAACAGGGGCGGGAGTGTTACAAGCACCGAGGTCTTCTGCATGGCCAGTCCATGTTGCTCTGCAGGGCCCCTTACGGCTCCCTTACCCTGAGACTTCCCAGACCCCAAAATAGCAGCTCCTGTGCCTTCCCTGCACCCTGGTGTCAGCTCTAAAGGAGAGGGTGAGCCTGGGGTCACTCACACACCAAGGCCCACGAAGCTGACTGCCTTCATAGCACACAGCCACAGATGTCCCTCCTTTTCACAGGTGAGTCAGATGAGGAAGAGAAGCAGAGATGCCCAACTGGAAGCCCCTGTGGGGCAGGCCAAAGAGAAACCAGCACTTGGGGCAGTTTCTGGCACAGAGGGAGGAATGCTTGAGGGTCCCAGTGCCAGAGGCAAGCGGGACAAGCAGCTGAGCCAGGACCCAGCCAACAAGGAGAAGCTGGTTTGGACGCTCTGTCCTAGGCTTGGCTGCGCTGGGCAGCTTTAGCCCCAGCCATCTGCGCTCACCCATTGCCTCTGTGACCTTTGCCACAGGCCAGCGGCTGGAGTGCCCTCTGAGGATGACTCCCACGCTAGAGCTACGGAGGGGAAGGGCTGGGGTGGGAGGTGGCAGGTAGAGCTGGATGTCCGAGGCCTGCTGCTAGCATCTCAGAGACGGAAGGAACCACCTCACCTCTTCCAGGGCCAAGACTGAAAATATCAGTCCCTTTACCCGCAACCCGACCTGGTCCTTTACCTATCGCCTTCTGCTGCCTCTGACCTTGCTATAAGCAACTTATAAACACAGGCTCTGTTGCTAAGCACTGTGACATGCATTAGCATATTTTACCCCAACAATTGCCCTCAAGATCAGAATCCCCACTTTATAGATGAGAAAACTGAGGTTGAGTAAGCTGCCCAAGTTTTCACAGCTGGTAAGGGGTGGTTCTGGGACTCTAAACCCAGGTCTACCTGGTTCCATAGCCCGACCTCCTAACCATTAAGCAATACTGCCTCTCTGTGCTAAGTCAAGGCCCAGGGGAGGGTCCAGCCTGACTTCCCTACTGGTGCACGGGGCTGGGGGCTGGCAGTGTGCCTGTGCTGCCAGAGCCTGGCTGAGGGGCCTGGCGAAGAGCCAGCGGCCGCGGCAAACCAGGCCTAGCCCTCCACCTTCCAGACTCGGGCTCTGAGATCCCACAGCCAGTCCGAGGCCTGGGTGCTGGGGCTACACCTGACCAAGACAGGAGGCCAGGCTACCCTAGAGAAGAAGGACAGTATGCAGGGCTCTGTGCGGGCTGTGGATTCCCATTAGTCCCCAAGTCCTTTCACAGGAAACCCCTTCAGGCTGGTTCTCATGGGTAAGGGATGGGGGTAGAGGAGGAATAATTCTGGATACTCAGAATCTTCCTGGAGCTCGCAAGGCCGTTCCACCACTCTGAGTCTAGCTGCCTGTGCACAAGGCAGTAGTTTGACAAAAACATGAAACTACACTGAAGGTGCATCGGTGGGGGACTGCCCATGGTGCGAGCATGCTACGGAACGGCACACGGCCCTTACACGGGTGAGTCGGAAAGCTCAGGATCAATACCACATGAACCTGAAAGCAAAATCCACAGGAAGAAATACATGTGAAACCTGATGAGTTTTGTTTATAACTGTCAATTACATGTATATAAATTCCTTGGCAATGCAGTATGGCAACATTTTTATAGTATTGCTCTGCCTGTGATGAATACATGATTTATTATAAATTACCAACCTAAAAGGTGTAGGACTGACTACTCTCTAAGTCACCCCTGCCCTTAGGAAAAGGTGTTGTTAACCTTAGTTTAAACCCTTCGAAATCATGAGATGTTGCACAACTGCTTCTTTCCAAGGAAAGCCTGTTTGAAATCAGCACCATTGTTGAGTCTGCCTTCTTCTGCGCTGTGTGCACTTCTTTCCTCTCCTCGTTCTAGCAGAGAACAAGCTAAACAAGTTTCCCTGACCACATTCACTGTCAATTATTAACTTTGTCATCATGTGAGAGTGGTAACTTGAGCATATTTTCTCCAGTCTTTCAAAGAGTAAATTCTGAGAAAGTGATGTCATTTCATCGAGTTTATCTGTACCTCCTGCCGTTTTATTTTTTTACAGTTAAAATTATCCACTATGATTTGAGGGGAAGAACATTTAAATCAACTATGACCAACTATAAATCAGCTAAATATGTCCTGACATGGAATGCTCTAAGATAAAGCTGTGGGATGAAAAAGCCAATTTCAGGTGGGATGAAAAAGCCAATTTCAGGCAACTTACCACTGCATGTTTTTTAAGCATACATGTTGCTGTATGTATCCTTGGCCCAGGTCTGGAAGGATGCTTGACCACCTAACAGTAGCTGTTACATTTAGGAAGGGGTTACAGGTTCTCCAGCTTTATCTGTAACATTTTCATTTCTTACAAAGAGAACAGGTTACTTATGTAATTTAATTTTTTAAGAGCCACAAAAATACTACGAGGTCATTTACTACTTCAGCCTGGTATGGGCTAATCTATTCTTGAAACATCATCATGTTAACCTTCAGTTATTGATTACTGATTTTTTATTTTTTAATGTCACGTCTGCTCAAAAGTCTGTTTGCTTCTCATCGCCTTGGGATTAAACCCGACCTCGTAGCCTGGCCCCAGCGGAGGTGTGCTGTGTCTCTCCACAGAACCACCTCCCACAGTGGCCCTGAGGCACCCCGGGAAGGCCCACTGCCAGGCCTTTGCGCATGCAGTTCCCACATCCAGGAAGGCCTTCTACCTGCCTCTCTCCCCATCCAAGTCCTGTCCAAGGTTCAAGGCCCAGCTGCGACCTCTCCACCTCTGTGGCCAGAGCTCTGCGGTCCCTGGCCATCACTCAGCCCTCAGCCTCCGAGTTTAGCCCTTTCGTAGAGATCAGAAAGGACACTGATGCCTCCTTTCAATTGTAATTATTGATGGAGTGAAAGCTTTTACTTTATAAACTTTACTATGTCAAACTGTCTACTATGAATCTATAACAACGGTTCCGTGAGTAGATACTGTAATTACTCCTTTTTAACAGAGCAGAAGAGGTCAGGCTCGAACAGGTTGAGGGCTCTTTATAAGGGTGCACACAGCTAGTTAGTGGGGGGCTACTAACTATATAACGGCCTGTTCAGTTGTCTCTCCCACAAGACTGAAATCTCATGAGAGCAGAGACCACAATTAGCTTGCTCACCCTGGTGTGCCTGACATTACCAGTTGCTAAATAAATATGAATTAAATGAGTAAAGCCCACAAGCATCTTGTACCTACTTTATAAAATGATAGCAGCAAACATTTAGCCCACTTGCCAGGTCCGTATTAAGTGGTTCCATGGGTGGTGCCACTCAGTACTGGCAACCATCCTAGGTGGTGGGTATTTTGTATTATTACCGCTATGAGGATGAGGAAACTTGAGCCTCAGAGTTGTTCAGTGACTTGTCCAAAGTCACACAGCAAATAAAGAGGGTCTGACTCAGGCCTGCTTGGGGAACCCCCTTCCCTCATCTTCATCAACCCCTGCACCCCCATTCCTCTTTGCCGGACTGCTCTGTTCTGTTTTCCAGGGACAGAAATTGCTGGCAGCGAGATGACTTTCTCAGTCACTCAGCACATCAGCAACTGCAGGTTCTGGAAACCCAGGAAGGGGCCCCAGGATGCGCACCCCGTCACTGAGCGTGGGGCCCCCGGCGCTTGTTATGACACCACCCAGCACACCTGGAGGCCCTGAGGAGCAGGTCCCGGGCACCGCCCCGGGGCTGGTGATGAGGGAGGCGGCCGCTCTTCACAGGGGCCCCCGAGTCACTTGAGGCACAGCCTGGCCGCCCCCCGATGTGGGCAATGCCCATGGCTGTGGCGCTCCCGGGCACTCACCCTGCGCGGTGGGCGCGGCGGGCTGGGAGGGGGCGCAGGGAGCAGCTTAGCAGCTCCATCCAGATGCGAATTGTCCCTCCCACACTTCCCGGGCTGCAGGGGCCTCCATTAAAGCCCCTGAGGGGTCAGAATCCACACCTCCGCAAATGGGCCCGCTTTCCCAGGCCCCCCACCCAACCCTTCCCTGGGCTCTGTGGGTTTTGACACCTCTCTGTAACCTGGTCGGGGGTCCCTTCTCACCTCTGGTCCAGATAAAAGCCGGGCCTGGCGGTGGACGGCCCAGCCGCCCGGAGCAGGCCATGGCCCAGTCCCCTCCCCTGCAGGGCCTCCTCCGCCAGGACCACTGGACCTTCCCGCAGGGCTGGGGCTGGGCCGGCCACTCCGACTCCACGTCCCCAGCCTCCTCCTCAGATTCGTCCGGCTCGTGCCCCTGCGACGGTGCCCGCGACCCCTCGCGGCCCGAACCTTCGGCCCACAGCGCCCGCGCCGCCGAGGCCGCCCCGACGGCGCCCGGACGTGCGAGGCCCCGGCCGGCAGGCGGGCAGCGGCAGAGCGCCAGCGAGCGCGAGAAGCTGCGCATGCGCACGCTCGCCCGCGCCCTGCACGAGCTGCGCCGCTTCCTGCCGCCGTCCGTGGCGCCCGCCGGCCAGAGCCTGACCAAGATCGAGACGCTGCGCCTGGCCATCCGCTACATCGGCCACCTGTCGGCCGTGCTGGGCCTCAGCGAGGAGAGCCTGCAGCGCCGGCGTCGGCGACGCGGCGAGGCGGCGCTCCCCCGGGGCTGCCCGCTCTGCCCCGACGGCGGCCCCGCGCAGGCGCAGACGCAGGCGCGCTGCTCCGGCCCGGGCTCGGCGACCAGTGGCGCGGCGTGCTGGGGGTCCCCGCCCGCCTGCCCCGGAGCCCTGCCGGCGCCCGAGCGCCTGGGGAACAGCGTGCCCGATGTGGGTTCCTGGGTGACACCCTCTTACTGCCCCGGGATGCAATCGCCCCGGCAAGTATCCCAAGGGAGAGCCCCGGACGCGGCCCTTTGGACACCGCCCCAAGCCTGTTTCGGAACGCAGACACCACCGGAGCCCGGGACCCAGGCCATGCCCTGGACGCCACCCCTGATGTCCCCGGAGCTGGCTGTGGTGTACCAGGTATGTGCCCTTGCTGCTGCTCGGGGTGATCCCCAGGCGTCAGCTGGGAGCGGAAAGAGTGTGTGGACATTAGTCTGCAGGAAAATCTCATACTTTTTAGATGGAGGGTTGTCTAATCCAACCCAGGCTAGAGGTGAGAGGAGCTAGCTGAAGGTAAGATGGAGAAGTCCCTAGCCATCTTGGGGAATGAGGTAGGGCTCTGGGGAGTTAAGGCCACCGCCGCCCCGGTATAGAAGTCTTCATAGCCATGTGAAGTGGGGGCTCCTCTGACTTGCTCCAGAGGCCAGAGTGGAGAGTAGCAGGGGCCACTGTCAGGCAGTATGTTACAAGTATTAAGGGTTGGCGGAAGCCAGGCTCTGCCAGCCCCAGGGGCAGGGGCTCTCTGAGTAGGTGGCCTTGCATTTGGTGACCTTCATGGTTTCTTCAAGGTCATGTTGACCTTCAAGCTTCATTCCTTCAAGAGGCCCATGAATGAATGTATCATGACTGATGAAAGAGCATATTAATACCACCATTTCTTGAGTGCTTACTGTGTGCCCAGTGCCATTCTTGGCACCTTACATGTATTGCCTCATCCAGCTCTCCAGCAATCCTGGGAAGTAGGTGTTATTATTATCACCCCATTTTACAGCTAAGAAAACTGAGATTAAAAGAGGTTGGGTCCTCATAGCTAGTGAGTAGCATAGGTGGGATTTGAACCCTGGCAGTGTAACTCCAGAGCGAAGTCATCTTAACCACTTTGCTTCACTGCAGCCATGGCACTGGGGCTGTTGGGAAGCTGCCAGCCACACTCCAGGAGCGTCCAGATCGGAGATCTCAGGGCATCAGAAGCAGCCCACTATCCAGCTGCTCTTGTCTTTCTTGCAGGGTATCTCTGTGTCTCCAGAGTCCGGTCTGTTGCCAGAAGCCCCACCCCTCCTGCCCCTCCCAGCATGCCAGAGACTCCAGCCTCAGACCCAGTGGGGATGCTGGAGCCACAGTGCAGAGGTGCCCCCCAGCTCAGAGGACCAGGGACCTGGCCCCACCTTCCAGCTCAGTGATGAAAGCCCTCCCCAGAGCTCAGGCCTACGGCTCAGTGACTGCCCTGAACTTTGGCAAGAAGATTTCGGGGGAACCCAGCTGGGCATCTTCTACTAATGGTCTTGCCTGGCCCCTTTTCAGCCAGGAATTAGGCCTATAGTGTGAGGCACCCTCCTCATTTGCTACTTCAGTCATTTTTAAGCTTGCCTTTAGCCAAGGATCGGGTGGGGCAGTGCCCCCCACTCTTGGACACCCCCTGAATGACCGATGCTCTGCAGAGCACAGCCAGAGCTGCAGTGAGATGACGGCTGCCTGACCGTGAAGTTGGCCAAGCTAGGACTGGTGGGGGAGGGTCCTGGGCTCGGGGTGGGGGCAGAAGCTTATTTGCCCAGGTTTTATACTTCTTATTAAAAACAAGAAAAAGGAAAATTGGTTTGGTCTGTTTTTCTTTTATCAGCCAGGGTTTTTATTGCCTCTAGAAAAGGAAAAATATCCCTATCCTGCAGGGAACAAGTCATGCTACTCCTCCCCTCCCTGCTCTAGGCCTGCAAAGGCTGGTGTGGGCCACTGTGACGATATTTATCGCACAGGGGTTCCATCTAGCCTCCTGTGCAAGGTGACACAGGTGGGTTAACACTTGGGCCCGATCACTTGCCTCAGACCCGTCTCCGCCGCCGTTTTCCTCCCCTCTGTGAGTGCATTCCTGCCAACCCATAGGGCTCTTCCACCATTCCACCCACATGCTAGGTCTAGTGTATTCATTTGCTAGGGTTGCCATAAGAAATATAAATTGGGTGTGTTACAGAACAGAAACGTATTCTCTCGCAGATCTGAAGACTAGAAGCCCTGGATCATGGTGTTAGCAGGTTTGGATTCTCCTGAGGCCTCTCTCCTTGGCTTGCAGATGGCCACCTCTCTCTGTGTCCTCAAATAGTCACTCCGCTGTCTGTGTTTCTATGTTTTAACCTCCTCTTCTTCTAAGGGCACCGAAGTGGATTAAGTTCTCCTCATATGACCTCATTTTACCTGAAGAACCTCTTTACAGGCTCTGTCTCTGAAGACATGCACATTCTGAGGTCCTGGAAGTTAGAGCTTCACTATGAAGTTGGGGGAATGCAATTCAGTCCATAACATCCACTCTTAGATGCCAGAGAGAAAACATTCCCCAGCAAATGGTGTGAATTACAGGGAAATGATCAGAGCCCAGGTTAAGGATGGGAGTTTAGAGAGAAGATGTGACAGCCGGTAGGAGATGGGGTTGGCAACAGTTAATGCTTGAGTTACCTGATCTCTTAGTCCTGCTGTGTTGATACATGCTGCCCTGAGTGAGAGTAAGGGGCACCTCCAGGGTCTCAGGGAAGGATGCCATGATCCATTAGCAAAGCCTGCCATGGGCTTGAGAGCCAGCAAGGGGTGGTGACTTCATTCTATATCTGCTGAATCAGGTAAGGAAGAGTTGTAGGGTGTTGGACTGGGTAACAAACGATGTGCAGAAGTGTGAGTGAAGAGTGACCCAGGCAGGAGAAACAGCACCAGTCAAATGGAAACAGAAGTGGCTGAAGTTCAGAGTTGATGGGGAGAAGTGATGAATGGAGTTGGAAAAGGTACGTGGAGGCAAGGAGCCCCATGTGGTGTGGGGAGACACTGGGCCTGTTTCCTGGGTGATGGGAGGCATTGAAGGTTGGAAGGGGCATAAGCTGGTCAGAGCTGCTCTTGGGCCCTTCGACTGCTTCACAGAAGCAGAACCACGCAGGGAGGCCAAGGTAACAGTACAGAGAGAGAGGGGGCAGGTGAGGGGAGCAGGACCAGAGAGCACCAGCTGCCTGCGCTCTTGGCCCACGTGGGGCCTCCCATCCACCCCTGCGTGGCACCCACTGCCTGCTCACAAGGCCTGTGACATCAGGCAAGTTACTCCCTCTCTGAGCCATACTGGCTCATCTCTTAAAAGAGGAACTGGCTTGGGTGGCCACTGAAGTGCTTTTCCCCAGCCTTCTAGAAGTGGGTTCTGGTTCCTATCGCAGAGCCATCTTGTCTCTAGGGCTGCCAGCCACAGCTGGAAGGATGGGAAAACCCCACACAAGGGTACACACAGCAAGGAGATGATACAGGATACAGTGACCCGCGTGCACATTCCCTACAGCTCTTACATGCTGTGTAATCTTGGGCAAGCTACAAAACTTCTCTGAGCCTCAGTTTCCTCAGCTGTGAAGTGGAGACAGTAATGAACCCTACCCCTCAGGGTTCTCAGGCTGAACACAGTAATTACCCAATACACAGTAGCTGAACAGAGTCACACGACCCTAGAGACCACCCAGTGCAGTGGTTCTCTAACTAGGCTGTGTGTTGAGCCATCTGGTTCCAGGGTCCCACCTGGAATGAGTCAGTGCACTGGGCCAGGGCCTGGGAGCCTGTGGCTTTAACGAGACCCTCCCCAGGGATTCTGAGGCCCAGCCAGGTTTGAGAGCAACGCATAATCTTCACCCCTTCATTTTACAGCAAGGAAACAGGTCCAGGGAGGGGAAGGACTTCCCTAGCTCCCTGCTAGGTATGGATGTCAGGCCCCCGCCTCCCTGTCTGGTGCTCTCTCCTTCTGAGAAGACCCAAGTCCTCGCCCCTCAGTCTCACCCTACGTGCCGCCAAGGCAGAACTGAACAATGGCCTGTCTTCTTCCTCTGGCCCCACTGATCTGGGATTGGACCTACAGGGACAGAGAGAGGTACTCCCTGGTCCAGCCACTGGTTCCCCTGTCCTCTGGCCCAGCTCCAAAGCCCTGCAGGGGCTGGACTGGAACCTCAGAGAGTGCTGGCTTTCACCAGCAGCAACCAAGGCTGAGCATCTGGAACCCGGCAGGCTTGTTCTCTCGGCTCCTCTGAAGAAAGCTCTTCCAGCAAGTGCAAAGACAGAGGTGAGAGGCTGCCAGCTGCAGTTGCCTGGATGCCAGTGGAGTGAGACAAGCATCCAAGACAAGGCCCGGGGTGCTTGGGGGATCCCCCACCCCTGCCCTTACCCTCTGGGAAGGAAGGCTCAGCCCTGCCTCTCCGGCGCAGCAGCCCCTCCTCCATCCGTGGCTTCATCCCTGGCATGCTGCGCTTGGCTACACCTCTGCTCTGCACCTGGCGGGGGAAGGAGAGGGGCTGATGCTGGGGCCCTGCCTGGGGTGACTGGTCTACCCACACCTTCCTGGGGACCCCAGTCACCATCCTAAGAGATTGGACGTTTGCTGAGTACCTCACCCAGGCTCTCAATGCCTCTTCAGTTACAGAACGTGCCTCCTGAGGAGCCTGCTGGGGCGGGAGAGGTGGGAGAGGGCACTGCGGGCAGGCTGCTTCCTGCGGGTTGTCAGGGTCTGCCTTCCCCACCTCGGCCTTGAGCCATCAGCCCACCCCAGGCAGAGCAGGAGTGGGCGGCCTGAGTTCAGGCTGGCTTCTGCCCCACCTGCCACCTGGAGCAGGTCTGGCTCTGCCTGTCCTGTGTCTTCCCTGCGCCTCCAGGGCCTTGACTCCCTCCAGCCACACCGGGTGTTACGAATGAACGGCAGCACTGTAAGGTGCCAGGGGACGACGAGCATGTAAGATGTGGACGTCACAGACCCTGCCCCAAACGGAGGACCGGCTTCCACTCAGAGCTGGGGTCTTGGTTCTAACTCTGCTTAGATGGGACTTTACCTCCCTACCCCTCCGTTTCCTTATCTGCAAAACTGAGATAAAGACAGTCATGTGCTGGGACAGTTGAGAATCGAATGAGATAATGCGCATAAACGCTTAGCCCAGTGCCAGGCACAGAGACGAGGACCCCTGTGGACTCTTCCCCCTGGAGGCCGGCTCTCCCCCGGGGACCCTCGATGACGCTGGCGGTGGTGGGGCTGGCCCACCCCCAGTGGAGACCATCTGAGGGGCCTGCCCTCTGGTGCCCAGAAGGTCAAGTGCCAGCCGTGGCTGCGGGGCACTGGCGACAGGAAGGGCTGGCCCAGAGGGCTGGCTGAGGGAGCCTCCAGGCTGGTGGAGGGACCCCACCCAACTGGGCTGGCCCAGCCCCTTGGCCTGCCTCACCTTTTGATGTGCGGATGGCGGGGAAGCCGGAGCTTTGCCTGCCCTGGGCCGCCTGCCTCTCACTGCGGGGCGGAGGCTGTGAGGGAAGAGGCTGGGGACCTGAGGCAGGAGACCCCGTAAGGATGACAGGAATACAGCTCCCCCAGGGGTGGGGCCATTTCCGCTATGTACCTGTTTCCTAAGATCCACACACCACCCCTGCCTTTACTGCGCAGGGACAGCCCCAAAGCCCAGGGATTTAGTCACTTGCTAGGAAACAGCGGCAGAGCTGTGATCTGAAACCAGACCCCGGACTCAGACTCCAGCCTGAGCAGCTCTCTGGGGTGTCAGTTGGAGGTGACCCAGGAGGAGCCCTGGACCTCCCCATTTCCCTCCCTCTGGCCTCGGATGCTCAGCTGGGCCTCCTGGGGCTGAGGCTGAGGCGGGCCTCTTACAGCCTGGCTCCATTTGCCAAGAAACTCCCACCAAGGCCAGTGCGGGCCCCAGGCCTTCTCAGGCTTGGCCCTGACCGTCAGCTGCCCCAGGTGATCCGGAGGCCTCCTGCCTTTTTCTGTCTGTGCTACTCTTGCAAACAACCAGTTTACAAATTGACATCCTACCCATTGATGGTGAATTCTGGAGTGGGGGGGGCATGCCCTTGGGCAGTGAGTGGTTGCACCAGGCCTGGGACCCAGGGCTTGCTGGCCTCAGTAAGACCCTTTCTCTCCCTGTCGTCGCAGGCGCTGCAGTGCAGGAACACGGGTCCGGCCCGCACTCTGCTCCCTGGCACCACGTGAGGTGGGTGCAAACCCCGGCTTCTGTAGACACAGAAACTCTTGCTTGCTGGAAAAGCACTCCCTCCGTTGTCAGGACCTGTGCCCGGCAACTCTGTGCCTGGCACTCAGCCCCAGCTCTCCCCACCTCACCATGGCAACCACTGGGTCCTCCTGCCTGCCCTCCACCTCCCCGTGGTTCCCCAGCATCCAGCCTCGGAAGCCTGCTGCCAGGGATCCGGATGGAATGAGCACTGTCGGCAGACGCCACAACACAGGTGTTGTATAGGAAGGACCAGCCACCCAGGCACTTCTCCCCTCCCAGGTGCCCTGGGAGTCCAGACCACAGCACTTCCTATACACCCAGGTTCCCTCCATCCCCATCTCCTAGCTGTGCAGACTCACTCCCGCTCTAGTTAGTAATGACTCTGGAAACTCATCTAGAAATCCTGTATTTACATTTTCTCTTAGAAAAAAATATACAGATCTGGTACCCTGTTGATTTCTCAGGTTCAGGGTCTTTACAGGAGGGCGAGAGAGGGCACAGGGCAGCCCCCCAAGGCCATCCATCACACATCAAGGGCTTCTGTTCATCTGGCCCTGCAGCTGGGCTTCCCTGAGAACAGCCCCAGGGCGCTGGGTGACAGGTGCCATGCCAGGCCTGGGATGGGGTTGGTATGAGGAACAGGCGCTGGAGGTACTTGGACAGTCTGGCCATCTGGAACTGGCTTGGCCACATAGGCAGAGTGGAAAGAATGTGGGCCAGAGACGGTGTCCCTGAGGGGAGGATGCTGGTGTCTCAGACTCTGGGAATGGGGACCCTGCCGTGGGCCCTGGGGACAGAGGCACATGGGCATCTCACATGGGGGCAGGTGACTGTAAAGGCCAGGGACTATTTGCTGTTTTCTGTGAACCATGCGAACACCACATCCTTGTTTCGCTTCACCCACTTGATGTTGGCTTTGGTCTTCTCCAGGGCTTGCTCCAGAGCCCGGGTGCCCGAGCCAAAGCCGGTGTCCATGTTGGTCTTCTTGAACTGCTCCAGCTGCCAGGAAAAAGAGGATTCTTAGCTCCAGGCTGGGTCTCTAACACAGCCTTGAGGAGAGGGCTTCCTGGTCCTGTGTTTCCCCCTCCACCCTCCGGGACCTCAGTCTATTCTCCAGGATGGGAAGGTCCAGTCCTTTCTTCCCCTTATCTAGGACAGGGGGCAAAAATGACAGCCAGGGTTAAATCTGGCTCTCAGATGTATTTGGCCTTCATTGTGTGAGTCTTTACTTAGTTAACCCTCAATTTTTAAATGAATTACAATCTCAATCCAATCAAGAGAGGAGAGAGAGACAAATTAAACAAGCAAGCAACCAGTCAAACTCAAAATATGGCCATTTCTATACTACAAATGACCCAGTTGCTTCAACAAATAAATGGTACTTTTTAAAAAAGAGATGTTACAGAGTAAAAGATGTGACAGCACTGGAGATTGCAACCAGATTAATTAGGAAAAGCCTGATTTTGTATGCAGAAAATCCTAAAGAATTCTCTAAAAATAAAATAGAATAACAACCCCAGGCTAATTAAAACTATTGAATTCAGCAAGGTTGCAGGATACAAGCATAAACAAAAATCAGTTACGTATCTATACACTAACAATGACAAAATCTGAAAAACAGTTCCATTTACAATAACAACAGAAAGAATAACATACTTTGGAATATATTTGACAAAAGAAGTGTCAGACTGGTATGCTAAAACTCACAAAACATTGTTGAAAGAAATTAAGAAGACCTAAATAAAAGGAAAAAGATCTAAATAAATCTGCATTAATGGATTGGAAGATTTAACATTATTAATATGGCAATACTGCCAAAATGATAGACAGATTCAAGGCAATTCCTATCAAAATTATAGCTGCCTTTTTTTGCAGACATTTTTGCAGAAATAGTAAGCTGATCCTAAAATTCATAAAGAAATGCAAGTGACCCCAAAATAGCCAAACACTCTTGAAAAAGAACACAAGTGGAGGGCTCACGGTCCCAATTCCAAAACTCACTACAGAACGACAGTAATCAAGACAGTGTGGCACTGCGTAAGGACAGATAGATAAACATCAGTGAAATAGAATTGAGAGTCCAGAAATAAACCCTCACAACTGATTTTCAGCAAGGGTGCCAAGACCCATCAGTGGTAAGAATAGTTTTTTCCCACAAACGGTGCTGGGACAAATGGAGAGCCACACACAAAGGAACTGCCCCGACCTTATACTACCTGCATGATGAACAGTTAGAATTGTTCAAAGTCCTTACTGATCAAAGTCCTAATTGATTATGGCCCTAAAATGATAAGACTCTTCATAAAAAGCATAGGTAAAGACACCATCAGCAGAATAAAAAGGCATCCTACAGTATAGGAGAATGTATTTGTAAATGTTATATCCAACAAGGGGTTAACATCCAAAATATAGAAAGAACTCACAGGCCTCAACAGCCAAAAAGCAAGTAACTCTATTAAAAAAATGGGTGGAGGATATGAACAGACACTTCTCCAGAGAAGAAATTCATATGGTCAACAGGCACATGAAAAGATGCTCCACATCGAGAATCATCAGGGAAATGCAAATTAAAACCACAAGGAGGTATCACCTCATACCAGTTAGTATGGCCAACACAGAAAAGACTAGGAACAACAAAAGCTGGCGAGGTTGCAGAGAAAGGGGAACCCTCCTACATTGCTGGTGGGATTGTAAGCTAGTTCAGCCATTGTGGAAAGTAGTATGGAGGTTCCTCAAAAAACTACAAACAGAAATACCATTTGACCCAGGAAGTCCACTCCTAGGAATTCACCCTAAGAAGTCAGGAACCCAAGAAATGGAAGCAACCTAAGTGTCCATCAGTAGATGAATGGATAAAGATGTGGTACATATACACAATGGAATATTATTCAGCCATAAGAAGAAAACAAATCCTACCATTTGCAACAACATGGATGGATGCTAGAGGGTATTATGCTCAGTGAAATAAGCCAGGCAGAGAAAGACAAGTATCAAATGATTTCACTCATCTGTGGAGTATAAGAACAAAGGAAAACTGAAGAAACAAAACAGCAGCAGAATCACAGAACCCAAGAATGGACTAACAGTTACCAAAGGGAAAGGGACTGGGGAGGGTGGGTGAGAAGGGAGGGAGAAGGGGAATAAGGGGCATTATAATTAGCACACGTAACTTGGGGGGGCACGGGGAAGGCAGTGTAGCACAGAGAAGACACATAGTGACTCTATAGCATCTTACTATGCTGATGGACAGTGACTGTAATGGGGGATATGGTGGGTACTTGATAATGGGGGGATTCTAGTAACCACAATGTTGCTCATGTGATTGTATATTAATGATACCAAAAAAAAAGCATAGGTATAAATCTCAGTGACCTTGGATTAGGTAATTTTTTCTTAGATACGATACCTAAGCACAAGCAACAAAAAAATAAGTAAAAAGTTGGACTTCATCAAAATAAAAAGTTTTTGTGCATCAAAAGACACTATCAAGAGAGTGAAAAGACAATCTATGGAATGAGAGAAATTATCTGTAAATCATGTACCTATTAAGGGCCTGGTATCCAGAATACATAAAGACCTCTTACTAGTCAACAATAAAAAATGGGCCAAGGATTTGAATAAACATTTCTTGAAAGGAGAAATACAAATGGCCAAAAAGCACATGAAAACATGCTCAACACCATCAGTCATCAGGGAGATGAAATTCATGACCACAGTGAGCTGCCACTTCACACCCACTAGGATGGCTACAACTTTTTTAAAAAAGGAAAGTAACAAGAGTCCAGAAAGACATAAAGAATTCAGACCCCTCATACTTTGCTGGTGGCAATGTAAGTTGGTACAGTTACTTTGGAAAACATTTGGATAGTTTCTTTTAAAGTTAAACCCAGAGTTATCAAATGACCCAGTAATTCCACTCCTATGTGTATATCCAAGAGAAATAAAAATTTGTCCATGAGTGTTTACAGCAGCATTATTTATAATAGTCAAAAAGTAGAAACAACCCAAATGTCAATGAACTGATCAACGGATAATCAGAAGGTGGTATATCCATACAATGGACTATTACTCAGCCATAAAAAGAATGATACATGTTAAAACATGGATGAACTTTGAAAATATCATACTAAGTGAAAGAAGCCAGACACAAAGGCCACATGTTGTATGACTGCATTTTATGAAATATCCAGAATTGTCATATCCATAGAGACAGAAAGTAGATCAGTGGTTGCTAGAGACTAGGGACCGAGAAATGCGGAGTGACAGCTAATGGGGATCAAATTTCTTTCTGGGGTAATGGAAATGTTCTAGAATTAGGTGGTGATTCTCCAAATCAACATTTGGAGAAATATTTTTTTTAAACCCTATAAATACATGAAAACCCATTTAAGAGGGTAAATTTCATGATACATGAATTAACTAAAAGAAGAATCCACCTAGTGCGATGAGTTAACTTTGGCTTCTGATTCAAATATACACATCGATTGCAAACAGAATTTTTAAAAAAGTAACTCAGAGAATTTGACAATGGCCTGGGTATAAAATGAGAGTAAAGGATTATCAATTTGCTTGGATTTGCTAATGACAGTGAGATTTTGTCTAAAAATTGTCTTAATTTTAGATATGACTAACGTATTTACAGGTGAAATTATATAGTGTCAGTGATTTTCTTGAGGGCTATCCACCCCCAAAAAGTGTTGGCAAAATGTTCAATCTTGGTAATGGGTACATGGTGGTTCCTTACATTATTCTCTTTACTTTTTGTCTATACAAAAATTCCAGGATGAATTTTTTTGACTGGACTGTCACCATTTAAAAAGTTTGGATGTCCAGCTTACCCTATACGTGAGGAAGGCCTGGTAACGTGGAGCCCATGCTCCCTCGAGACCACCCTCAGTGGTCAGCGGTCGCTGCACAGCAGCCCCCACCGCAGGCTGGGGATGGGCCTTCAAGTGCTCCCCGGGGTCCCTGGCCTCTTACCTGCTGCAGCTCGTACTCGGTGGAGAAACGTTGGGTCACTGCCTGGATGAGGTTGGAGAAGGAGAAGGAGCCACCTCCGTAACTGCGGGGCAGGGAGACATTGGAACCGTGAGCAGGGCTGAGTGGCTAGCGCTCAGTGGCTGGCAGATGACACTATACCCTCACAGCTGTGCTGTGATTGTCCCCAACTTGTAGATGAGATTAAATGACATGCCCAAGTGACACCGCTAGAGACTTGAGCACAGGTTGGACTGCAGTGTCCCTACTCTCGTCTCCCTGCAGAAGGCGCCCACCAGCCAGACTTTCTTTCCCCCAAGTGCGAAAAGGGATGGTCCACACTCTGCCCTGTTTCTCAATTCCTGCCCCAACCTGACCTCAAGCTGGGCCCGTGTCTGACCACTGCTCTGCAGCGTCCACCACCCCTCCTCCCAACCTGCAGTACCCCGTGCACACAGACCACCCCAGGGCACCCCAGCCTTGGCACGCATTCCCCGACATGGCTCTCAGCAGACTCACTCCTGAAAGAGCTTCTTCCAGTTGCTCTGGACAAAGTCCCAGACCAGACTTTGCCCAATGACATTGCTGGCGATGCTGCTAATGGTGGAGGTGGCATCCTGCTTCCGGATGAGGTCGGGGTTCAGGGTGTAACTCAGGTACCTGTGAGGGCAGGATGTGACCTTAGCGACCACTTCTAAGGGCTGCAGTCAGATGACAAGGGAGAAAAGCTGGGATGGCAAAGGACCCTGCCCCTCCCCTGTCTCTCAGGCATCCTCCCGACATCCCTTCATCATGCCAACGGTTGAAGACCAGTTGGTCCCACCTCCCTGTTGTAGATGGGACACTCCCCTAAGCAGGGTCACGGGCTATACTAGATGTCATGCCTCACATGGACCTGGTGCCTGATAAACATCTGACAATGAATGAAGGGCTCAGTGTCAGAGCTGTGAGCCCTGCACCAGGTAGGGAGGGCCACTCCTGCTTTGACACTGATAGTGGCTTTTCTTTACTGGGGTCCAGGAGATGGCATATAAAGCTCCTAGTGGGACCCACAGGCTTGAGGGAGGCCCAGCTGCACATCCAGAAAGGCCCAGGTCCAGCTGCCCCAGAGCCTCTGCAACAGAGGGAACCTGAGTTGTCGTCAAGCTAAAAGCATGGGACGTAGACCCAGACCTGGGTCCAAAATGCCTCTAACCTTTAGTAAACCTCTGGAACTTGGGGAGGCTGCTTTGCCTCTCTGAGCCAGTGTCTTCATCTGTGAAATGGGGGCCATGTTGCCCCACTGTGCACACCTGTGAGGATCCCACGAATGGGAGCGCGGAAGCCTGGCTGCTTCCTTTTCCCTTACAGTGGGATCCTGGTTCCCAGTAGGGAGGAGACCTCACCCAGCCCCAACTGGCCAGTCCTCACCTGTTCAGGATCCAGAGCTGGTTGGTGCAGGCCAGGGCTGAGCGGAGTTTGTCAGCCTCATTTACCAGTGTGGCATTTCGGAACTGCTTCCAGGCGAAGTCCCATTCCTCCTCGCCGCCCTGGGCGATGGCGTTGCAGTAGATGGTGGAGCGCAGGTTGGGGTTGATCCTGGCATGGGGTGGGGGTGTTAGGAGTGGAGCGGCAGCGGGGCGGGTGGGTTGAGGGTCTGAGAAGGACAGGACTGTGTGCTTAAAAGACAGGAGAAGTTTGGAGGAAGAGCAGGGTGCACACTCACGGGTTATTACTGGGGTCCTTCATCCACTGGGCGAAAAGGGCTGAGACCAGCTCCTTACACTCGGGAACTCCATTGGAGCAGGCGGTGCTGATGGCGTTGATCTCATTGTACCTACCCCAGGGTGGCACTCAGTCAGCAAGCCTGGCCCAGGCCCCACCAGGTTCCCTTGCGGACACACACGCTAGGAGGGTGGCGGGCAAGGGCTCTGTCTAAGGCTGTAGATCCAGCTGTTTGCTCTCTGCCTCGGGCAGCCCGGAAACCCAGAGCCACGGACACGTCTCCAGCTCCACCTTCCACACCTAGACTCTGAATGACCAGGCTGGGGAGGGGACTTCAGAGTTTCACATTGGTCCCCTGGACAAAGAAGCTGCAGAGAGCCTCAGGGCAGGGCCTTACACTCCTGGGCAAGGGTCTCTCTCTGCCTGGTTGCTCTGGTCCAGCCAGGAGCTGGGAGCTCCAGAGGGTGACACCACCGGTTGTTGCTCTGATGCCCCAGTCTGGGTGGCTAGGCCACCTGTGACCCCCAGGCCCAGGAGAGGTCATACTCACTGGTCCATCAGGTTTTCTGGGTGCTGAGTCCAGTTTTTGGTGATATTTTGGAAATGAAAGAAGAGGGGTGTGACCTGCTTCTTCAGGTACTCCTGGGAGAAAAAAACCCCCAAAACATAAATATCTTCAAGGGGAGACTCATGCCTGACCTGCCTGGGGCCAATGGGGGGGTAGACAGAGGGAAAAATGCTGGCGGCCCAGGGCCTTGCCCAAGGCAGACAGCACCCCGAGGGGCCAGCAGGGCCAGATGTCAGGTCTGAGGTTCTTCCTCCTCAAAGTCTCAGGCACTTCTAGCACTATGTCAAAGCGTCCCCTTTTCCTAATAGAGAGTTGGGGCGCACCACTCCTCCACCACCTGTCATAAATACTCCAAGATTATCCCAGGGAATTTAGAAAACACAGAAAAGCATATCTTGAAGAAAAAACAATCAGGAGCTCACCAAAACCACAATTTCCAAATGGGTGAGCTTACCCCCTCTTCCTTTCTAGCCCGCACATCTGCAGTTCTGCATGCTGCTCTGTTCTACCTGACCCTGTAATGTGAGCCCCGTCCCGTTATTAACCAGAGTCGGGTTCAACATGGTAGGCTGTCATGCATGCCCGCTGGAATCCCCATCCCAGTGTAAAAGGAATAAATCTCCAAGGACAAAGAGAATCGGAAAGGAAACCACGGTGGATGAGGCATCCCCACAGTTCAGGAGCGGGGAGGCAGAGAGGCGGAGGTGTAACTGGCTCGGCAGGGTGGGACAGCCTCCAGCAGAGCCCCTGCCAGGGCGACAATGGGGACGGAAGCAAGGAGACGTGCTGTGATAAGGCTCAGAATCAGAGGGACGGGTCTGAAGGGCACAGGTGGGAGGCAGGGGCTGTAACAGGGCAATGGAGTCAGTCCGCAGGAGGAGTAATTAACCCCCAAGCCACCACTTCCCTCCTTGGGAAGGCAACACCCCTTCCTCCCCCATGGGTGAGGCTGCATCAGAGGAGCTCAGAACTGGGGTCACCAGACACAGTGGGAGGATCGGTGGGCGTGGAGAGGGCTAGAGGTGAAAGGTCACCTACTGAATGGAGGGACCGCCAGTTTCCTTGCTCACTCTGACCCCAGAAAGCATGCATCATCAGCCACACTGCACAGGACAGAGGGTCACTCTCTGGAGACCTGAATGGTCTCAAGGGGACACCAGCAAGGTCCCTAGTTTTTGAAGGTCCCCATGAGAAGTTTGTTGGCCACTCAGTCACCCACAAGAAACCTGCAGGCAACGACCACCACTCCCCACGGAGCCTCCCACCGCTTTGTACGGCCTCACTCTCAAACCTGACAGGGCAGCTCAGCCTCCAGCTTGAAAGAGGAGAGACCAAAACAAACAGAAAACTCAGAGGAAGCAAGTCGATGGGAGAAAAAGAAAACTTTGTCAAAGCCTATGATAAATATCCTCCAAGAGTTCAGAGAAAAGCTTGCACAGGATGCTGGAGCCAGGCGCAGCACTTGGAAATTTAAAAATATGGTAGAAGAAATAAAAACAATCTGTAGAGGAGAGGTGGTACGCTAGGCTGAGAGCAAGTCCCGGGGGCAGAACAAAAAGGCAACAAGCTGGAAACCAGAAGAGAAAAGGAAGCCAGAGAAGCAATGGAGGCAGTGAGTTAACAGGGGTCCTAGGAAGGAAGATTTGGAAGAGAAAGGAGGGGAAGACAGTCCAAAGGAGAAGCTCCACGTCCCGACGGAGCGCATAAAAGAATGAAAAAGGCCCACCAGGACTGAGAGAAGAATCCACAAGCTTCCAGAAGCAGGCAACTGGCCACATTCAAATGACTGGACATGAGAAAGGCCCTGAGCTTCTCCACGGCAACATGAAAGGCTTGATGTCAGTGGAGCAAGAGCTCAAGTTTTCTAAGGAATACCTGCCAGCCTAGAAACCTCAGAACCCAGGTAAGCTCGCCATCCAGTGTGAAGGTGGAATAAAGACATTTCGGACAATCTGTCTCCAAAAAGTCCACCTTTCATCAATCCTTTCTCAAAAGCTTCTGGAGGAGGTGCTCAGCTATGGGAGAGGGAGATCGGGGAAGAATCCATGTGTTCAAGACACAGGAGAGCCTCCCAGGATAGGGGCGAAGCAGCAGCTCCAGAAGGAAGCAGGCCAGGAGAGGCCTCTGGGAGGATAGTCCTCCAGGAAAGAGCACATCTGATACATCTGTCTAAGATGGATAAAAAAAGAAACATAAACATAGTATTTGATGTGGTTCAGTAGGGAATGATACTTAACTAATTACAATAACATAAACGCTGAATACTGAATTGACCAAATATTGTGATTTAACTACATTAGGATGGTGGGGCGAACCCAAGTTAGGTGGGTTAATGAGTTAAAATGAGTTAAAAACTCATTTACCCTAATACCTCAGTTACCAGAGTAGGAAGTCAATAATGTGAAAAAATTTTAAGTTAAAAAAATAATCTCTTAAAGTATGATCAAATGACTACATACTATCCCACCAAATGCATATTCTAGTTTACTTAATCAATTCCCAACTAAGTGTTTTGGGGGTTTTCATCTTTTATAAAGCACACCACATTGCACATCCTTACGGGTCCAGCTTCATCCAGAGCAGCTGAGGGTCCCAGGACTCTGGGGGGAGCCCTGCGCTGCCATGCTTCAGCAGTGGGCACCTGCACCTCCCTCCCTGCCTGTGGTGGCTAGATAGGTGCAGGCTGGCTACTGCACAGAGGGCTTTCCTGGGGCTGAAGACGATTGCCCCTTCTACAGCGGGTAAAAGACTTCTTTCTGTTACTCCAGGGGGCTTTGTGCCTCCTGAAAGTTTTAAATTCTCCATCAGCAAACTCTCCAAAAGCTTGTGTCCTTTCTTTGCCCTGCTCAGACTGCCCACCTTTTCAGTACCTGCCTGCCCCCAGTACCTGCCCACCACACCCCATATTCCTCTCACTGTTCTGCCAAGCCTGCTCTTAGAAAAGGACCCGATGTCACGGCAGCCTGGAGGGTTCCACCACAGATACTTCTAGTAACTTCCTAACGGTGCACTTGCAGGCACCAGGTGAATGGGTCCCTGAGCCTGCCATGCACCTCTGTACCTTCATAGGGCCGTAGACTTCCGAGCGGTCAAACATGAGCTTGAAGTAGCTCAGGCTGCTCAGGGCAGCCTGCCAGGGCATGTACTCCGTCTCTTTGATCAGGAAGAGGGTGTTGTTTAGTGCCAGGGTGACAGAGACAATTTGGGCACTGGGGACAAACAGAGGAATTCAAGTAAGCACCAGTCCAGCCGTAAGGTGGGCCCTCAGCACCCTCCTGGAGCCTAGGCCCTGGGGCATCAGCTGAGGCAGCTCCCATGTTCACCAGGGGTAGGGGTGGGGGTGGGGTGGTCTCACAAGCAAAGCCTGCCCAGGCCCTGCCCTCAACGAATGCCAATCACATTCCCTTGCTTATTCCTAGTCCCAGGTAAAGAAACTGAGGCTCAGAAAGGTAAAATGACTTGCCTAAGGCCACACAGCACATAAGAGAGAGAGCTGAGACTCACAGGGACAAAAAGCCCATGCTCTTTAGTCTGCCCACCTCTTCTCTGATTTGCTTGGCCCTCTGGGCCCTCCTTCCTCCTCCTTCTCAAGAAGTCTGCATACATTTGGTTCATAAATGTCCCTGTCTATCACCTATGTCAAAGAGCTTAGCACCTGCCAGGAATACAGTAGGTGCTCAATAAATAATTATTTACCTGGGCTGCGTCTCTCCCGTCCAGTACTCCCAGCCTTTTTAGCGCCCAGCGCGGCAGCCTGGCCCACAGTCAGCCCTTAAGAAGAGCTTGCTGCAGTGGGGCAGTCTGGTTTTGGAGAAGGACAGGCGTGTGTCTGGCTGTCATGCTCTGCTGTGTGACCCCAGGCAAGGCACTCAGACTTGCATCTCAGACTCCTTACCTGGGACATGTGCGCTGTAACACTGACTGTGTCCTGGGGCGCAGGGGCCGAGGGCAGGGTGCACGGCATTGGGTACACTGTGCCTGGCACACAGCGGGGATGACCTGAGGGACCACCGGCTCTCACTATGGAACCTTACTTGCCAAAGTCATCAGGCCTTCCTCGGCTGAGCCAGGCGGCCTGGGGAGGGAGGTGGCGCTCACCTGGCCAGGTCAAAGGCATCATGGATGACCTGAGCCCGATTGATGACAGGGATGACCTAGAAGGGGCAAAAGAGCATGTGGCCTCAGGGTCTGCCCTCGGGCTGGCAGCAGTCCTGGGGCTGGGTCTGCAGCAGGGGACAGGGCGGGGGTGGCAGACACCCACCGACAGGTTTGTCTGCAGCTGAGTCTGAATCTTCCTCCAGTTGTTTTCATCATAGTTCACCTGGAAGTAGCCCGTCACGTTGAGGTTCAGCAGAACCCACTCGTCGGCTGTGGTCTTGAACAGCTCACTCTGGTCTGGGGGGAGAGACCAGAGCCGAACGGGCGGCTCAGAACGCTGCGGGCTAGCCCTTGGCTCTTCTCTCTCTGGGCCAGCCTGGCACCAGCTGGCACCAGAGCCTCTCCTCAAGAGGGGAGGAGGGGGGACGTGGGGCTGGGTGGCCAGGCTAGACTCCGCCTCTGGCCAATGGGTGACCTCCGACAAATCGGGTACCATCTCTGAACCTCAGTGCCCACCCTGCCTCCCACAGGCTCTGTGTGGCTGTGCCAGCTGCCTGGACACAACCCCGTACCCCAGACCAGGCTGCCGCTCCTCCGCCCCTGCCCCCCACAAGCTTGGAACAGCCCCACCACATTTCAGTCCTGGGGAGAGGGGGAAGCCCATGCAGTGCTCCCGTGCAACCCCCGCCCCCTCCCAAGCTGCTCATCTCTCCTTGGGGCTCAGTGGCACCTCCTCAATGCTTTCCCTTCCATCCCTTCTCCTGGCAGCCAGAGGAGGTCCTTCCGTACCTGCAGCTCAGACTCAGTCACCTGCCCACCTGCCCCCTGGCCTACAGGACCCTCAGGAACCAGCTTCACCTCGACAGCACACCTCTGTCCACCAGCCACGCTCAGCCCCCATTTCTCTCCTACCTCTATGACTTGCACTTGCTATTTCCTTTGCCTGGAATACTTTCTCTGCTGCCATTAACCTGGCAAACTCCTACTCTTCCTCTAGACTCAGCTCACCTCCTCCAGGAAGCCTTCCCTGACCTCTCCATGAAGTTAAAGCTCCCTTATTCCTGGCTCCCTACCCCATACGCCAGTAGCCCGGAGGCCATACACGCCTCTATGAAAACCCTCAGAACTGCTCTGGAATGTTAGAACTGCTTGTCTTCCTTCCCTTCACCCGTAGTTTTGGCCTAGACAGATTTCATATGCCTTGACTCTGGTTTCCTTGGGGCTTGACAGAGTGGGGCTGCTCATACTATGTGCCAGGCATTGTTTTCAACTTTTCAAGTGGAGGCTCTTTAATTCTCACAGAGCTTCATAGGACAGATACTGTTCTTAGCCACATTTTATAGATGAGGAAATGTAGACCAGAGAGGGATGGTAACTTGCCCAGGGTCACACAGCTGGGCAGTAGCACAGAACTTAGAACCAATGAAGTCGGCTCCATCTGTTGAATGACATTATAAAGGAAGCCCTCCCTGAGACCTGCCATGGCCCTGGAGCTGGGAATAGGGGGTGGGGGTGGCTATGCCCTGGGAGGGCTGGATTACCGCGGGCTTCGCCCTGCAGCCAGTGGCCGCTCTGCTGTGCGCCGTTCCTGAGCGAGGAGATGGGAACAATCCACAGGTAGCTGCAGGAAGACACCAGAGGCAGGCGATGAGGGACGGCCGCGCATGGCCGCTGCCAACAGAGAGCAGCTCTGCCCTCCCAGCTTCGGCCCGACTCTGGCACCAGCACCCCGTCCTCTTGACCCGAGAGGATCCTCAGTCCATCCACCAGGGCTGGGACCACAGCAACCAGGCCCAGCCGTGGTTGGGGGGCGCTAGGAAGCCTGCCTCAGGGACCCCGAGTGCTCACTTGAACTCTGATGGGCGGGTGACAGTGGACTCGGAGTCAAGGAGGAAGTGCTGCTGGGAAATGTCCCCTGTCTTGGTGTCCACGGTGATGACAGGGAAGCCCATCTGCAGGATCCAGCGGTCCATGATTTTGCGCACAGGGAAAGGCAGCTGGATGGCCGACTGATTGTCCACAGCCTGGGGCAGAGCAGGATGGGGCAGCTGTCAGCGGGCCCCGCCTCTCACCCCACCCGGGCAGCGCAGCCCCTGCAGCCCTGGCCTCTCCCCAGGGATGCCATCTTGCAGGAAGGCAGTGGAGAGGCCCTGGGCTGGAAGGCGGGAGCTGGGGGCCTGGCCCGTTCTGCCTCCCTTCTGCTGCCCAGTCAGGTGGGCTGAGAATTTCCCAGCCTCTGGTTTGTTCCACACTGATGAAGCAAATCTATGGGCCCCCCCCCCATTCGGTGGCTCAACCTGAGATGGGTGTGTGTCCCAGGATGACCACATTTCAGCCTGAACAACCTTGGGAGGATGAGAGGGGGAGGGGACAGAGATGGGGAAAGCCCACATCTGCTGGGCAGAGGGTCGTGGGCGGGGTTAAGGCAGCACCCATGGGTGGTCTGCGGACTGGCTTGGGGTGGCCGTCACTGTCCTCTCGGTGCTTTTTTACCTTTTTCTGTGCATGTGCACTGCTTTTGTAATAACAACAAAGTGACAACATCTGTTAAGTGAGAAATTACAGCTAAGAGGGGTCGGGGCTGGGGGGCTGCAGAGAGAGGGAATCAAGGAAGGCAGGGAGGACAGTGGGATGCTGGGGTGGACCAAGGCGGTGAGGCGCCCCCTTTGGCTGGCTGTGTCGGGGGATGCAGAGCAGGCCCACTGCAGATGGAGACCAGCCAGGAGGGCGCGGGAGCCCCACTGTGACTGTGTGACAGCACCCGGGGTCTCCCGCCCTGCTCAGACTGGCCACAGGACAGTGGGGGAGCAGCTGCAGGGGGAGCCTGAGGCTCGGGTTCTGGAAGGGTCAGTTGGGCTGAGGCGGGCTACCAAGGAGGGGTGGAGGCAGCTGTAAGAGAGCAAATGGTGAGCAGTGGCGGTGCACAGATCCAGCCCCGAGAGGCGGAGTGGGGGGTCAGAGGGTTGCCCGAAGCAGGGCCTGTCTGACTGGGCAGGAACACAAGGCAGGGCCGGATGGGAGGGTCAGGCTTTGTGCCGAAGGTGCTGGTGTGTGCAAAGTCAGCCCGCGGTGGGGGTGGGGGTGGGGGTTCAGGGCACAGGGCACCCGGGAGTGCTGAGTAAGTTGAGTGACTGGCTCCAAAGTCCCAGACAGAGGAGGGCCTGGGCTTGGGAACTGTGAGGCCCATTTCCTCCCCACTGAGCTGAGGGCACCCTTTAGCTCCCCTCACAGCCCACTGCAGCGTGAGGCAGACCGCAGGCCTGGTCCTGACCCACTGTCCCACGCCACTCCCTCCCAGGAGTCACTGCTGTGCCCATTTTACAGATGGGCAACCAAGGCTCCGAATGGCCAGCCTGGGCTGGAAGCAGCAGAGCTAGGCACACTCTCTTACATGTGTGGTGCCAAGAGCTTCCAGCCTCTCAGGACCCCAGCCAGATGGCCTTGCGGGACAGGCTGTCACCAACCTCCTGCAGATGGTCCCAAAGGTCCAGGTAGACAGTGTTCTTGTAGGCGAACTTGTGGAGGTAGGACTGTGGGAAGAGGTCACGGTGAGGACAAAGCTGGTGTTCCCCGCTCTGCGCTCCAACTCCGTGGTAGGCTGGGCACAGGGACAAGGGGGTGGCGGCTGCAGGCACCCCCGCCCTGGCTGGCCAAGGGCACTCACCGCCACGCCCTTCTTGAATAGGTCCTCGGTCAGGAAACTGGACAGCATTCTGAGGACAGAGGCCCCCTGCAGGAGGCGGGGCTCAGGGGCTGCACTGAGCTTGTGGGACCCTGGGCCCCCTCCCAGCCGGGACGCGTGTTCCCAGGGCCCAGCAGCAGGGGGCGCCCACCTCCCGCCCCGTGTTCCCCACCATCTCAGGGCCCACACAGAGGCTGGGGCAGCACCTTGCTGTAGGAGATGGCGTCGAACACCTCGCTGATCTGGGCGGGCGTGTTGACTTCCGAGGCGGGGGAGGACAGCGGGTGGGAGGAGGCCAGAGCGTCCACGGCCATCACTCGGTACACGTCATTTAGCACCATCAGATCTTTCTGCAGATCCCCGATGGCCATCAGGAGATGGGCCTGGGAGGGGGTGATCTGCTCCTCCCTGTCCCCCACCCCAGACTCTAGGGGCCCCCGGGCAGCTGGCTCACCAGATTCCAGCTGGGTTCTGCGTAGTCAGCACCCAGGTACTCCACGTAGGAGGCAAAGCCCTCGTTCAGCCACAGGTCGTTCCACCACTCCAAGGTCACCAGGTTCCCAAACCACTGTTGGGGAGGGGAGTCAGCCCTGCAAGCCACCAGCAGTACCCACAGCCACCCTTTCCCAGCGCCCCCCATGCACCATCCCAGGCTCCGGACTTTACTGACATCCTTGGGAGCCTCCCTGCTCCCTGGCCACGTGGGACCCTCTTCCCTTCTCAGCTGCCAAAGGCAGAGCCGGACTTGTGCCATCTCCTTCCAGAGGCCCCTGTTTCTTTCCCTGCATTCCCCAGGATGTGAGGGCTACCTGGTGGGCTAGCTCATGAGCAATCACAGTGACCACCCGCTCCTTGTTGCCACTGGAGGAGGATAGCGGGTCAAACAGCAGTGCACTCTCCCGGTAGGTCACCAGTCCCCAGTTCTCCATGGCGCCAGCATTGAAGTCAGGCAAGGCAATCTGGTCTGGGGAGACAAGGCCACTGAGAGGATGGCCTCTGGGCAGGGAGCCCCGTCTGATGCCCCACACCATGAGGTCCCTCACTCACCAGATTTGTTGAGTGGGTAAGGTGTATCATAATGTCTGGCAAAGAAGCTTAGAATGGGGCCCGTCACGTTCAGGGCATAATCACCATGGCTCTCATTGATTGCACCAGGCCGAGCCCAGATCCGGATCTGCAGAGAGGATGGAGGGAGAGGATGGTCAGGGGTCCCTCTTGGGTCCTGGTGCCCGCCAGGGCCCAGCAGGCTGGCAGGGGGAACCAACTAGGTTAAACAGGGGAGGGGCTCTGAGTCCCAGGGAGGAGCCTTTGGAATAAAAATAGTCTAGCACCCATGGGTCAGGAACTCCGTTCACGTAGAGGGACCTATTTTGCATATGCAGAGACTGAGGGTCAGAAAACTTGAGACACTCCTCTAAGATTCCTCAGAGCTGGGATTCAAACGCTGCCTAGCAACTCAGGGGCAGAGACAGGGCTGAGGATGAACGGGAACATCCCCCAGACAAGGGCACTCAGGGGAAGAACAGGTGGGCCCAGCCTCATACCTGGATGTTATTGGGCGCTATCCTCTCCACATACGTGAACTCACTAACAATGTAGGCCAGCAGGTACGTGGACATTTTAGGCGTGGTGTGGAACTCAGTGACACTCCAGGTGGCCTCTTCCTTAAGTGGGACGCTGGGACCTGAAAATGGAGCCTCAGACATGTGGGGACACACCCTCCCCTGGGCCCTGCACCCCAGCTCCTGGTTCCGTTCCCACAGCGCAGACCCACTCACCTTTGGGCAGCATGTTGGACAGAGCCGTGAGGTTGCTCCAGTGGATGAGGGTGATGTTGAATGTGGCCTTCATGGCTGGCTCGTCAAAGCACGGGAAGGACTTGCGGGCGTCTGGAGCCTGCATCTGTGTCGTGGCCAGCACCCTGCCCAAAGTGGGGTATTAGAGGCTGTGCAAGCAGAATGCCTGCCCCCTGCAGTGATGCGCAGGGTGGGGTCATTGGGGCATTGCTGGTCATGCATGGGGAGGGGTCCTCAGAAGGCTGGTTCACCCTCATCTCGCCCCAGTCCCCTACCCCAGGCAGCCTCCAGGCCCAACAGGCCAGCTGACTATGGGAGATCATAGCTCCTTCCTGACTCAGGGTGAAAGTCCTGACAGGCTCCATTCTTATATTAGCTGGGAGACTGCAGGCAGGCTGCTCTTGTGAGCCCCAGTTTTCCTATCTGTATAAGGGGTACTTCCATCATTCACCCCTGACTCCCTCATGTGGGGTCAAAGCCCTTGGGAAAAGGTTTATCTTGGCAGCTGCTGAAGCCACAGGTCTGCCAAGGGCTCCAGAAGGTTCCAAGGCCTTCAATCTAAGCCCTTCCTGGCCCCCAGGATCCAGCCATGCCTGAGCATCTAGGGTCTGCCCCTTCCAGGCAGTCGGCTCCACTCACTTTTTGACATTGCCCTCCATGTACTCGCTGCGGTAGAAGCCGGCCAGGTCGTCAGCCAGCTCCCCCTCAAACTCACTGAACAGCTCGTACACGCCGCCGGCCACCAGCTGGCCCCGGAGGTGCACCACCAGGTACTCAGTGATCTCCACCAGCTCGGTCCTGTCGATGTCAGGGGCCACCTGGGAGCTCCCCACGGCCTTCAGGACCACCCTGTGCCCCCCGACGGTGGTGTAGTTGAGCTTCTTGCTGTGGATGATGATGACATCGGTGGCTTCCACACAGGTGAAGCGCACAGTGCTGTTACCCTTGAAGATGTAGAGGCCCTTGTCGTTGGGGGTGAGGTAGGGCCTCAGCACCACATTGTAGGAGTCGGGAATCAGTGTCTTGGGGAGGCGGTAGTGATTCCAGGGCTTGCTTTGGTCCAAGGTGATGGCCGCCATGGTGGTGGAACCCGTGGGGGCCGCCGTGGTGGTGGAGCCCGTGGGGGCCGCCGTGGTGCTCTTGTCATTCTTGTTCTTCTCCTGGGAGTACACCACAGACAGAGCGATGATGACGCTCACAGCCGCCAAGCCCAGGAGGATGGCCAGGACGCCCACGGCCTTGGAAATGTAGAAGCCCTTGGCCATGGTGAGGGTGGGGAGGGCAGGGAGCTTGGGGAGGCTCAGGGCAGGCGAGGAACAGGGCAGCCTCGCGCCAGGCTTATATCCCTGATGGGGAGGAGCCCCAGAGCCCACAGACTGGGCAAAAATTAACCAGGGCTCAGATGGTGAAGGTCACTGGACTGGGCAGGGACAACCTCCTCGCAGGCTCCGGAGAGGGGATCCAGGAATGTGTGCTCAGCGCGCCTGCCGGGAGCAAACCGCGTCTGGTTACAGGCTGCAGGCTACCAGGGAGCCCACTGCCTGAGGGCTGAAGGGCAGGCTGCAGGCTGCAGGCCGCGGGCAGAGGCGGCATTGATCCACCTGCCTGCGCGCCGACACAGCGGGGGCAGAAGCAGGAGGACCGAGGTTAGAGTCAGGGGAGGACTGGGGCTCCTCAGCACCAGGTCCCAGCCTCCTCTGCGTTCTTCCAGGCCCCCCTCCCTTTCCCTTCTTGCCAAAAGTGTTTTCCTTAATTATCAACTCCCTGAATAGAATGAAGTAACTCCTGCCTTTCTGGGGTTTTTTTGAGAGGAAGCTAATGGAGGCATAACCTCTTCCCAGCCACGACCCTGGCAGGTAGCTTCACCTTTCTGAGGCTTCTGTCCTCATAAATAGATAACAGTATGTACCTCTCAGGTTTGTTGACCAGATTTAGTGAGAAAACATTAAACACCACAGAGAAGAACCTAAAGATCGTTTCTTCTTTCTTAGCATTTGCCACTGCCGAGATTCCTTGGCAGGAGCGAATCATTATACTCAATACCATGTGGTCTTATAGGAAAACAATGTTCATTCTCACCCTTCCCATCCACCAACCTAGTTGCTCAGACCTTAACCCTCACCTCCAAATCCAACTACCCCTGCCCCTACCCCTGATCTCACCGTGTCCTTGGTGAAAGCCACTCTCCTTGTTCACGTGGACACCTCTCTACCCTCAAAGACTTCCCACTTCCACTCAGGCCCTCTCAAACCTGTTTGCCATACAAATTGGGTCATTTTCTATTGCTGCTTAAAACCTTCCTTTTGCTCACAGAATCCAGACCAGATCTTCTAAGAGGTCCCACAAGTTGGGATGCTATCAGCCTGCCCACCTCCAGCTTCTTTCTCATCACATTCCCCTCTTTCGCAGTTCTCCAGATCCTCCACCCCAGGACCTTTGCACATGCTGTTCCCACTTCCTAGATCTCTCCCTTCTTGCCCTGGTTAATTCCTATTCATCCTTCATGTTTTCTTCAGAGACAATGCCCTGACCTCCCTATTCGGGTCAAGCCCCTATTAGTTCCATTAGTTCCAACCTCTTCTTCAAAGCCCTATAACTCAGTGTTTTCCATTTGATCTGTGTGGTGATGACTCAAGTCCTGTCTCCCCCACCAACTGCAGGACCCATGAGAGCAGGTGCTGGGCTGCTTCTGCTCACCAGCCCTTGCCATGGTACCTGACACATAGTAGGTGCTCAATACCTATCTGTCCAGTGGATGCACACATGTATGAATGGGCAAATGAATGAATGAATGAATGAGTCAGTTCACGAGTCACACCTTACTGAAGACTTTCTATCCCTTCTGCACTCCTTTCTCTGCCCTACGCTTGCTCTGGGATAATTGTCTGCCCCCTTCTCTGAGCCCTCTTCCAACCACGGCAGGCAGGCAGTACTCTTGTTAGGGCCAAATGCACCTCAGGGCTCAAATCTGTCTGCTCCACAGCTTGTCATCTCCTTAAGGACATCATTCATCTGAAACTCCGTGCCCTGGCGTGGGCCTGCCATCTCCTGAGCCCACATGAGGGCGTGGTGAGTGAACATGTTCAGGAATTGATTAGACACGCAGGCTAATTCGTTCAGGCATAATTGCAGGAGGAAATGACTGTCATCTGTCATCTGGCAGCAGAGAGCAGGACCTGAGTGCCAGGTCTTCAGGAGAATCCTGGGTGCCAGTCTCTCAGACTGAGGTGTTCTGAGCCCTTGGCATTTCCCTCCTCTCTAGAGACCTGCTCACAGGGCCTGGGTCTGGGTGGTGTGGCCTCCACTGCAGTGACCAGCAGCTACCCCATGTCGGGCCTGGGCTGATGGCCAAGGGGCCCCAGCCCCAGTGCGAAGCAATGTGCCCAGGAGGAGCCCCAGCTGGGCATGGTCACAGAGGGAACAGTGGCAGCAAGAGTAACACAGCACAGGCTCCCAGGCTCCCTCTCTTAGGACCAGAGCTTGGCAAGGGAAGCCATCTTTACAATTCGCCTGTGGGCTGGCACTCGGGGCCTTGTACCCCCCTGAACCAAGCTTCACTCTGTTCCTGACTGGGCTTGAAGCCCCCTCCCACCACTGCAGCAGAAAGATCCAGCCTGCTTGGCCTAATCCCTTCTCCAAACAAAGAACGGGGCCATGCCTGACCACTGCGATCTCTTCCTGTTTGTTTTGGACATGGACCACAGGCCCAGCTGGCTGGAATCTTTACTCTTTTGGAAAGAGCCTCCAGTCTTCAAAGCTGGCACAGCAGGCAACCCACTGCCCTGTAATGAGCGGTCCCTGCCCTGGGCACCATGCCAGCCAGGCGGGGGCCCCTTCTGTGATACTAAAAGGGCCCCTCCTCCAGTGCCCTGCAGTGGCCCAGGCCTGGACAGCTTCACACCCACTGGGTAGTGGTGGCAATACTGCCCTCCCTGGCCACCCAACCCCACCACACACCTCAGCTCAGGAATCTTCCTCTCCTGCTCGATCCTGGTCTCTGGCTCCTCACTGCCCACAGAATGAAACCTCAACTCTAGCTTGAGCCTGAAGACCTGTGAACTTGACCCTCTGGCCTCCCTCTGTCCAATGCCCACTGTGGTTCTAGTTCCAAGCATTTCCCCAAACATTCTGGTTTTTTTCACGCCCCTGTGCCTTTACTCATCCTGTTTCCTCGCCCTCATGTCCAACTCCTACTCATCCTTTGAAACCCAGCTCAAATGTCACTGCAATCCCATGCACGGCAGCTCCTTTCACCTCCATGCTCCCCTGGCCTCTGGCCCACATCTTCACCACAGTACTTATGGAAAGGCTATGTGTTCAAAAACCTGCCACTAGACAGGCATCCTGAGGGAAATCTCCAACTTCAAGCACCCCTCCATTATGAGCACAGGGCAGGAGACCAGTAACTGCCTAAATAAATGATAGCATCTACTACCCTCGCCATGGCACACAGGTCTGGCATGATCCAGCCCTCAGGACTCTCTGGTCCCGTCTTCTCAAGCCCTCTCCCCGTCGGCTCTGTCCTCTTCCTCACCGGCCTCTTCCGTTTCCTCAAGCCCAGCACGCTCTCCCTCCTCCAGCTGCCATTTGGGTCTAAGAAGCCTCTGTCTTTCTGTCACCGCATCCCCCACCCCCCAGTAGTCCTGGAGGCCCACGTCAGTGGCGCTGTCCCAGGGCAGCCCTCTTGGCATCCCCAAGACCCTGAGCATCATGGGGATAGTATTCTGCACACAGGTGAGCCCCCAGTACATTGCAGGGGGGTAACACATGCATGTGGAGCGGATGCATCAGCACAAAAATGAGAGGCAGTGGTGACAGATGGAATTCAGTGTCCTGCAGACACTGGACCCTCGGGACCTGGTTCGCCTCCATACCTCACACTCCCTCCTGGTCTCATGGAGGGTGCATACAAACCACCTTTGTGAATTCTGCCCTATCTGTGACCTTCCCGTACATTATTTACTTATTTTTATTTAAATCAATTTACCTCTTACCCTCCTTCTGAGCAATAATGACCATGAAATCACAATCAGAAGTGTTAAATTGTATTTTTTCCAACACACATTTCAATTCATGATTGTTGACTTAAAAGCTACTCATCTGGCTTTTCATCTAAAACATTTTGTGTAACGGCACCACTTTGGGGGTTGTTACCTCACCATGTCTGACTCTGGGGACAGCAGCACCTGTGGGCTGTCTTCGGCGTGGAGCCTTCCTGCACGCGAGCAAAGAGTGTGTGTTCCTGCTCCTGTCAACCTCCCAGAGGAGGAAAAGCCCAGGACAGCCAGCCCCATCTCAACCAAAGCAGTCTTTCGGTGCATCTCTATATTTCTATTCCATCTATGCTTTGATCCAGAGAACAAAAGTTCTTCTAAATTAAAAAAGAAGAAGGTTGACAATAATCGTGCTAAGAATATTTACAGCATAGCCTGTGGAAGACATCCACTGAATGGGAAAAGGAAGCTTTGTGTGAAATGTGGGGGTACAAACTGCCTCCTAGTCAAACATGAAAATGCCAGGAGCCTGGGAGGGGCGGCGGCAGGGAGGGCAGCACACAGGCAGCCTGGTGAACTAGGAGCCCACAGACCCCCAGGGCCTTGGGTTAGCTGCTTGCCGCTAATGCTTGCTTGGTTCCCCCGACAGTGGCAGGCCGGGAGCTAAGGGACAACCAGAGGCCGTCTGTCCACCCCGAAGGGGCAGTGAGTGAGTGGGGGTTGCTGAGGTCACAGCCAGGGCCCCAGCGCAGGGCACACGCTGGCCCCCTCAGGCCCCTGGCCTTCTCCCAGGCTTTGAAGCCTGCACCCACAGCTGTATGAGGCTGGGCCCGGGCCAGCCCCCAGGGTGCTTCCTCTGGGAGCCCTGGACATTGTCCATTTTGTGAGAACCTCAGAAGGCCCCAGTGGGAGGTCAGCTCCTGGCTTGGCCTCTCTCGCCCAATGCCGGGCACTCTAGGGAAGAAACAGAAGGGCCCTCGTGGGGTGGGTGGAAGTACAGCAGCAACGGAGGGGCCATTCTGGGCTATGGACCCTGCTTGGCAACTCCTGCCTGTGTAACTGGGGGCCTACTATGGGCTGCACCTGCATGATCACACCACCATGTGGCTGCTGAGGGTTAAGTGACTTGCCCCAGGGTCCCACAGCTAGCCCATGGCCGGTTCTACAGGCTTAACTATACATGGCCCCTGAAGTATCGTTCCAGCAGTCCCCCCAACATCTTCTACTGTGCAGTGCCCGGAGGGGTCAGAGGCCACATGAGGAGACAAACACCTTTCAGCACAACAACACACGATAGCAAGTTACAGGAGGCGGAGCTGTGTGGGAAGAAAGGCCTGACCATCTCTTAGGGCACTTGGTGTCCCTTCCTCTCGATTTTACAGGCACACTAAGGGGCACGGAGCGTGAGCAGCCGCTGCAAGGAGTGGCTCAGAGACTGGGGACCTGGTAGAAGCCAGTCTGAGGGCTCTGCAAATGGACTATGAGCTCCTTACCCCCAGACCAGGAGTGGGAGCTGCGGGGGGTTCTAGGAAGTGGGGCTTCTGGTCAGCCGGGGAGCCCTGGGGGCTGCTACCAGACACAGGCCTGTGGGGACCAAGGCCCTGCCTCCATGGGAGCCACCGTAGGGTCTCTGATGACAGGCACCCAGGGTTGGGCCCACGCAGGGGTAACGGCTGTGGGCCGGTGTGTTTGGCGGTACCCTGGGGCCTCAGTGTGGGCAGCTGGCCCACCACCCATGCCATCCCCCCCAGGCTCTAGACTAGCCCGTCCCCAGCGGGGGTCCCGGATTTTCAACCCACATGCAAGGGTCTGGGCCCAGTTCCAAAACCCTGGGCCCTTCCCACCTGGGACCCCTGCCTATTTCAGAATGCTCAGCAATAAAACTCTTGAAGCAGAGAGGCTGAAGGACTCCCCTTGTGGGGGTGCTAGGCAGCTCGCGCCCCACTCCCAGGAGGCGCGGGAGCCCTGGTGGGGCTGCGCTGCCTCACACGGTGGACCGGCTCCCCCATCCGTGAAATGGGAGCAGTTCTCAGTCACCTTATTCCACTGGCAGCGTGGCCTTAGCCCGAGGGCTTCACTGGGCCAGAGAGCGGCACCGGATCCCAGCCAAAGGGGTTCTGCTCATCCCCAGCCCTCAGTGCCCCGTCTCGGGTGGGAGAGGGTCGGCCACGGACAGCGGGGTCTCTGCGCGCAGCCCCTCCTCCGCGCCCTGTGCCCGCACCCCCCGCAGCCCCTCCATTGCGCCTCGCGGCCCCTCGCCGCGCCAGGTGCCCCGCAGCCCCTCCACCGCGCTCCACTTGCCTGTGGCCGCCGGGGCGCTCAACCCTGGCTCGGAGCCTCTTCCCCAGGACGACGAGCCAGGCACGGCGCTGCCCCTCCAGGACCTGACTCCTCCTTTCCCCGTTTTTAAAGGGAAGTAACCTGACCCGACCACTACTCCTCTCCGTTTAACCCGTCTCAGGCTGGCGCCAGCTGGACTCCCAGAGCCCCCGGGGCGGGGAGCGGCTCCCTGACAGTTCGAGGGGCCTGTAGTCGTTCCTTGACCCGGGTCTCCTGCTACGCGGACCGGGGCCCCGGCAGCCCCAGGGCCCCGCCCGCCACATCTGGACAGCATCTGCCTCTGGGGGAGGGGCACAGCGCCTCGCCCCTCCAGTTGGGGGTCAGGAGGGAGCCCCGCTCAACCAGAAAAAGAAACCGCTCACCCCCAAGACGGCATAACTTAACTTTGGTGATACCTGGGGCTGATCATTAAGAGGGCGGTGGAGCCGCAAGACCTAGCCAAAAAAGGGACCAGAAGCCCGGGGTACATGCTTCTCATCCAGATGCTGCAGGCATGCCTCTTCTCTGGGCAGTGCCAGATATCTGTATTCATTCCCTAGGGCTGCTGTAACAAATTAACCCAAACTAAAAACAATGCACTCACGCTCTCATGCTTGGGTATGTCAAGTCGGAAATGGCTCACTGGCTCAACTTGTGTGTGTGCAGCGGCCCTGTGGACGCTGCCCACATTCCTCTGCTGGTGTCCCCCTACTGATCTCCAGGCCGGCAATGCCCCTCCGGGCTTCCTGACGTTCTATCAGCATCACTCTGATGCTATCTCTTCTTCTGCCTTCTGCCTGACTTTCAGGATCCTTGTGATTACTCTGCATCTGCTGGGATAATCCAAGATCAGATCCCTACATTAAGGCCAGTTGATTAACAATTTTAATTTCATCTGCAACTTTAATTCCCCTTTGCCACATACCACAACATAGCCAGTTCTCTGTCAGGAGGGCTGCTTTTGGACTGACTGCGCCTCAGTACCTGCATTTGCACTGGCATCGGAAGCTGCACAGCCGGCCAGAGTGTCTCTACGTTGCAGCTTCGCTTCGCCTTCCCAATTTGTTGCTGGGCCCTTCAAAGCCAGCTCCCAAGCCTATTGGAATACAGAACTGTGTGCGCAGTAAAAGGCAGGCTCTGGGTTAGACCCTCAGCAATTACTCCGAGTTTTCCGCCTGTCCCTCCAGCCTCCTCCTGACGGCCCCCCGTCCAGCAAATTTGTCATAATCCTCTCCGTGGCTGACCAGCCAAAGACAGGCTCAGTCAGGCCAGGAGAGCATCTTCTGCCTTGGGTCCCTGCTCCTCTGCCTGTGTCTCTGGGGGCATTTGGGGACGTTCTGCTGGGACAGAAGTGCAGCCCACCTTTCTGGAGGCCAGTCTGGGGACAGGAATGAAGGTCACTTTGAGAAAGCAAGCCTAATGAAATTAAATTATTTGTGGACAAGGCTTTTTACTGCAGTATTATTTGTAATTCAGGAAAATCAGAAACAGCCCACATGTTCAGCTCTAGGTGACTGGTTGAATAAATTGTGGTCCTCCCATGTGAGGAAATACTACCTCACCACGAAAAGCAAATCATGTTTTATAACAACTGAATGAAACCATGGGAGAAATTTTTTTAAAAAATCCCCGAGTGGGGAAGTCCATTCTAAGTACCAGGCAAAACTTGAAGCCTCTAAAGCAAAGATTGATAAATTTGACTACCTAAAAAAGTAAAATTTCTGCATTGCAAAAAACATTACAAGCAAAGTCAAAAAGATAACTTTAAACTGGAAGTGGGGGAGACTGCAACTCATAACATAGGCACTTATATAGACATATCTTGAATACATAAGTGATGAAAATGATTCCAAAAATCCTTTTTAAAAGAATCAACAATGACTTCTTCAAATGGTGGAAAATGGGCAAGAGAAATGAAGAAACAGTTCATGGAAAGGGAGATTCAAAGGGGCCCTTGAACATGTGAAAAAATTCTCAGTATCTCTCTTAAAACGATAAACAAAAATTCTGTCTCTAAAGATACTATTCTTCACTTACCAGATCAGCAGAGACAAGAAAGTTCAGTAACATACTATTTGCAAGGGTGGGAGGGGAACAGGCACCCTCCTGCAATTGGGTAACACTCATTAAACATATAAACACGTGTCCGCTTTCATTCAGCACTTCCACGTCTAGAAACTTACCCTAGAGATGACATCACACACAAGGGAAAGGGTGACTGTATGTAAGCTTTTTGCGGCAACATCGTAGCTGCAGAGAACCTATCATGTCCACCAGTGGAGAAGGGACACGGAGCTCTTCTTGTCTGTCTGTGCAATGCAATGCATGGTATGTAGCTACGAAAAGGCTATCCATGGAACAATCTGCAAGGCATATTGGTAAGTAATAAAGGCAGGGGGCAGCTCATTGTTCAAGCAGCCTGTGTGATCTTTAAATTGTTAGATTTCTAGGTTTTTTTAGATTTTAAATTGTTAGATGTTTTTAATTACTATATTTAAAACATACACTATTTTTTTAGCAACCATCACCACCACCAAAACCGTGAAAACACCATTTTAAAAAGAAAGGAGATAAGACAGCATTAGGAAGGTGGTAGGTGTGGGGCCCTCACTGCTCCTGATCCCGGGCAGAACCCCAGGGGAGCGTTGGATGTCAGGGTGGGCAGGGCCCAGCTAGGACAACCCAGTGGGGCACTCTCCCAAAGCCGCCTCCTCTAAGCTGAGTCCTTGGCGACAGGGACAGTTGTCCCCAGGAATTCAGAAACAGCGTGGGGGCAGGCAGGAAAGGGCTGGAGACTCCCCGGCTCCCCCAGCCTTGATGGCCAGGAGCACTGTCTCCTCACCTGGCATAGTCCCTTCCCTACAGACTCCTCCCTCTCCCCGGGGAGCAGAGTGTCCTAGAACTGAGCACGTACTGCGCGTGGGTGCTTCAACGCTGAACCCAACACAGCCCCACCCAGGAGCAGGGAGACAGTGAGGAGGGAAAGGGTTATGGTTATTCATGCATTCATGTGATTGGTTAGTCAGTCAACAAATATTTAAGGAGGACACAAGGTGAATGGACACCGAGCTCGGCTCTGTGCACGCAGGTGGTACGTTCTCTGGGGGACTCACAGTCTACCTGGACACCAGCAGCAGGTATAACAGACTCTGAGGATGCAAAGCCAAGTCTGTACCATTTCCCACCATGTCCCAGGGCCTAGCAAGGAACTTGGCACGTATCAGCTAAATGAATGAGTTCCACAGTCATGACCGGGGAGGAAAGGAGAGACTCAGAGATCAGGGGGAGCTACTTGGTATGATGGAGGATTGAGTTGAATTAGCCTGATGGACAAGTGGAGGAAAGGTGTCCGCAGCAGAGGGTCCAGCATATGCAAAGACAGGGGGTTGGCTGTGTAGCCGGGCATGGGGCTGGTGCTCGTGGGACAGGACGCTGGAGCTTTGGAAGCTGGGCGAAGGGATTTAGGCTCTACCTCCAGGGAGGCTTGAGTCCCTTATGAATTTTGAGAAAAGGACACTGAGAGAGTTACTTTTCAGAGCAAACCCCTGAAGGTGGTTTGGAGGCCAGCTTGAGGGAAATGGGAGGAGGGAAGGGATGGCAGTTAGGAGGGGACAAGGGCTCTCCAGAGACAAGGAGCCCAGCAGCAGGGGGGTCTTCAAGGAGGGGGCGGGCAGCGGCAGGCGCAAGGAGGCAAGGCCTCTGGGAGACAGGGTGGGGCACTCACAGTTGCTACTGAGGTTTTTTTTTCTCATTGCTGTTGTTTTCAAGAATTCAGTTTGGATTTTATTATAAAATTGATTAAAAGCAGGTTTTATGAAAAAAAAGGAGGACAAAGAGCAGCTTTTAGAGCAAACTGTCTCAGCCAGGCAGGAAACAAGGGAGGGCTTGGTGCTGCTAAGCTGGGCTCAGCAGGGTCCTGAGCCACGGCAGGGACAGAATGGACACGGAGCCCAGTGGGAGGGACAGAAGTCCCCACGGCAGGCCGGGAAGCAGAGGGAGCCCCGCAGCCCGCGGCAGGTCCCACCCACCTGGTGCTGTGCCTCCTGCAAGTGGGCACGTGCTCCCAGCGGGCCAGCTCTGCCCTAGGGCTCCGGGCTTCCTGCCAGAGTCTGGCCTCTACCAGCAGGACAACGGACCTTGGTGGCTGCTTAGCCCGGCGCCTTCGCCTGCCTCACCTGTAAAATGGGGACAGTCCCTCACAGACCTGTGTGACCTGTATGGGAGGTATGCACAGAGCTTCAGGAAGCCTCCGCTCCTACCAATGCCTTCCAGGGATGCTGTCTGTGAAGTGTCTGCCTAACCAGTTTGGCAAGGCAGGTACCCCCTCAGGCCATGCCTCTCCCTGGGGGCAACAGCCTCCTTCCCAGGAGTCCTCAGCTCTGGGGCCCCCCCTGCCTCCTCAGCGCCCGCTCCCGCACCCCCTCGCAGGCCCTGCCCGCTCGTGCCCTTCCTGATGCTCCTCCCGGACCTGGAGCCCCAACCCTCCCCTCTGAGAGCTCCAGCCGCCCTCCTCCCTGCAGGCTTTCCCCCCACCTGCTGTCGCCTGTAACCCCTGCAGGCCTTCCTCCTGTGCACCCCGAGGCTACCAGGCAGCCTGTTCTCCTGTTCTCCCTGCGTGCCCACCTGCCAGCCTGGGGCCCACCTTCCCATCCAGGTGCTGCCCCGTGGTGCAGGCATGTGTGTCACATGCCTGTTTTCACCTGTGTTGGTGTCCTAGGGCTTTGGAAACAAATAACTACGAACTGGGAGGCTTAGAACAACAGGAAGTTATACTGTCACTGGAGGCCAGAAGTCTGAAATCAAGGTGTCAGCAGGGCCACACTCCCTCCAAAGCCTCCAGGAGAGGACACTTCAGTGCCCCCGTCAGCGTCTGGTGGCTGCGCCACTCCAATCCCTGCCTCTGTGGCCACGTGGCCTTCTCCTCCGCGTGTCTCCCGTGAGGACACCAGTCATTGGAGTTGGGGCTCACCAGAACAGTCCAAGATGATCTCATCTCCAGATCCGCAACTTAATTACATCAAACACCTTTTTTTCCAAATAAGGTCATAGTCACAGGTGCAGGGAATTAGGACCCACCGTTTGAGCCACCACATCCAGCAGGGCCCTGGGGCCCTCCTCAACCCCCTCAGCCTCCTCCAGGCCAGCCCCTCCCCACTCCCATGTAGCTCCCTGAAGTACACCCACCCTGCAACCCGCACCCCACATCACGCCTCCCCTGCCTTCAGCATCAGAGAGAAAATCATGAGGCTCCCTCCCCAGCTGCCCGTGGGGCCCCACTCTTCTCACACAGGGAGCCTTGCTCCAACTTGTCCCACCTCCCGGGGCTCCCTCCTCTTGCTCCGGCAGCCTGAGGTCTTGTCTAGAATTCCCTCTGAAAAGAATGCACTGGTAGGAACCCACATGGGGGGTGGGGGGGCCTGGTCCCTTCTCAGCCAGGGACCTTTCTCCACCGACCTGCTGTGAGGGCCCGTCAGGTGGCAGCATTCCTGGACTTTCTTCTCTTCAGAGCCCTGGGGAGGCTTGGAGGTCTCCACCAGCCCAGCTTGACCCCAGGGGCTCCCCAGAGTAATCCCGCCCTCTTTTGGGAGGAGGGCCACCTGCCCTGGGCCCAGGTCATGGGAGGCAGGTGGGTCCTCTTCCTGGTACTCAGACCTGCACAAACATGGCCCCAAGACTGCCCATCCAGAGAAGTGGGACCACGGGCTGATGGTCACAGAAGTCCACTCCAGGCTTCTGGGGGACCTGGGGCCTACATCTGGCTGGTGGGTTCAGGAAAGGGTTAAGCCTAGACCCCCTTGTCCAACTGGGGGTGGAGAGTGGACGGGGACCATTAAGAGTCAGGCTTTATGTCCTGGCTGTGATGATTATTAGCTAAGTGACTCTGGGCAAGGAGCTTCTCTGTGCCTCAGTTTCCTCATCTGCAGATAGTGATGACCTTTGCCTCACAGGGTTGGGGTGGGGATTCGATGAGGGGCACACAAAGCTTGTTAGGCCACAGGGCTCAAGGGTGCAGCCCTTCGTGGTTATTACCGGCAGCCCTGGGCTCTGCCTCTGGCTGGACCTGCCCTCCGGCCCCTGCCTCCTTTGTGGGTGGCCAGATCGTGAGGCTCGGTGATGCAGGGGTCAAATGTTTAACAGGGGTGGGAGCGGCTGATTTAGCATTTTCTGATCTCCATGGTGTAAATAATCCCTCCACATGGAGTTCGGGCTACCAAAGGAGGCGAAGTGGGGAGGCCGGGCTGGCGGCGCAGCACCCCAGGGCGCCTCTGCCACGGACCATCACGTGCAGGAGTCAGGAGCACAAACAGCAAGCAGATGTGGGAACCGAGTTAGGAAGCCACAGTTCTGAGTGTTACCTTTGTTTGTAATATATTTCATTTAATTGTAAGCACATGTACTTCAATCTTTAATAATAGCTATGTTTAGCAACTGATTCGCACAATTCCCGTAATTTTAACCCTTGGCTCTCTCCAGCTGGTGCAAACTGGTTCTAGACCCCCTCTGCTGCCATGCCATGTGGTGCCCCCTCTTCCAGGAGATGGGGGGGCTGCTAGGGTCCACCCACCTCCTCTTCACCCCAAGGAGCTCTTGAGGAACACCACGCTGACCTGGGGACCCTTCCCCTGCCTGCCATTCAAATTCCTTAAAGGTTAAAAGGCCCAGGGTTTGGACTCAGGTACACGGGGCTCAGATTCCAGATCCGACCTCGAATAGCGGTGTGACCATCAGCAAATAACTCAGTCTCAAGGATCCTCACTTTACTCATCTGCAAAAGAGAGATAAGAATTTTACTAGAATTCTAGTATAAAAGAGTTAGGTTTTCTTTAAATAGTTTTACTGACATATACTTATATACTTGACACCCAATCATTCAAAGTGTACAATTCATGTATATATTCTTGACAACATCTCCACAATGAGGATTATGAACATATCCACCACCCCTCAGATTCCCACGCGCCCCTCTGTATGATTTAACCCCTCCCTCTCACTCCTCCTCTCCCTTACCCTGTCCCCAGGAGCCACCAACCTGCTCTCTGTCCCTACAGATCAGTTTACATTTTCTAGAATTTTATACAAATGGAATCACCCAAATGGCATGTGCTTTTTGTCTGGCTGCTTTCACTCACAGGGTAGTAGTACAGGATTAAATGCACAGGGCCTGGTACGGAGCACGCCACGCAGTCCAGGTCCAGGACTGGCTGGGGCCGCCTGCAGCAGCCCACTGAGGCTACGTGATGCTACAGTAACAAAGTGCCCCTAAGTCTTAGCAGCTTACAATGAGATTCACATCTTGCTCAGATTAATGCCCTTCGTGGGGTGACGGCAGCTCTGCACCAAGTCAGCTCCACTCCAAAGCTCAGGTGAAGGAGCAGCCCTTATCTGGGACGCTGGTGTCTCCTGGCAGAGATAAAAGTGAACACGGCAGTGCCTGGCCAGGACTCCTGAAGTTCCTGCTTAGAAGTGGCACACCTCACTAATGCTCAGGCCATTCACCGAAGCGGGTCAGGTGGCCAAGCCTGATGTCAAAGGTGGGGAAGTGTCTTGCTCCCTCAGAGAGAAGCAGTGGATATTTTGAACTGTAATAATGCCCACCACGGCTGCTTCCACTATAATCATTTTTGTTATTGCTCAACCCCATCTATGAGCTGGAGGTCATACAAAGGCGCCACACACATGATGCAGCCTGACGTCCCAGGAGCCACCACCCTGGGCTGGGCTGCCTCACCCCTCCTCACCCTGCTCCGTGCCAGATAATGGCCCCCAAGCTCTGTCAGTTCTGACCCAGAATGTCCCATGAACCTCCACTTCTCTCCATCTCCACAGTCCTGCCCTGACTTGGTCTGGGCCACCACCAAAGGACTCCTGGGGTTATTTTCCTCCCCTTTCATCCATTCTCTGTACTAGAGCTAGGCTGTCACATCACACACGTAACCAGCCCCGGCCATGCTCCCCCCACACATAGACCCCTCCCTGCTCCCTGCGTCCTCAGTACAGGCTCCACCCCACTCCTGGCCTGACCTCCCTGGCCTCGTAGTCTCCACCCCAGCTCCAGCGCCTTGCAAGCCCTTCTCCACCAATCTCTTACCCCTCTGGCCTCCTGGCCTTGGCATGGGGGACCTGGCCAATTCCATGATGCTCGAGGGGCTTCCCCTGCCCCCCACAGACCAGCTCAGGGCCCCTGTGCCGGAGCACAGCGCTGTCTACTGTATGGATTTGAGGGCTGAGGACACATGACATCTTCCCCCCACGGAGGATGGCGGAGGAGCCCGGCGGCTGGGAGCGAAACTAGCAGGTGAAGAGAACAATAGTCACCACTACCTAGCATTTGCTTGGGTCATACCTTGTGCGGGTGCTATCACAAGTGCTCCCCATGGACTGATTCTTTTTTTTCCTTAAACCCATATGTTATGTTTTATTAAAATCTAATAAACCTTGAGAAAAACACACAATCTTACGCGAAGAACTAAGTGAATCTCCCCAAAGTGAACACGCAAGTGAAGCCTGCACCCAGATCAACAAAGGGAGCTCCCCCAGCACCCGAGGAGGCCACCCCGCCCCGCCGTCTCTGGCCTGCTGGGAGAACACTAACTCAGCTTCCAGTACTGTAGCTCACCTGGCCTGCGTGTGAGGTGCCAACAGGTGAAATCATACGGTTGACAGCGTTTCATGCCTGGCTTCTTACACCCAGTGTTGTTTGTTAAACGTACCTCCATTGCTGTGTGCAGCCGCTGCTTGCCCTCTCACGGCTGTGTCATATTCCAGGAGACCTACTGATTTATGCCGACTCAGTCCATTGTTGGTGCCTGTTTGGTTACCGCTGTGTTCGGCCATGACGCAGAGTGCTGCTATTAGCATGTTTGTCTGTGTCATCTGGAGGACGTGCACACTCGTTTACCATCACCGAGTCATGGGATAAACATGCTAATGCCAGCGGATTCCACCAGACACTTGCCCAGCTTTCCCACCAGCCACGTGTGAGGGTCCTGGATTAACCTGTAATCCTCGCAGCAATGCTCTGCTGCTCTTCCTCCCGGGGCAGGCTCCCCGCCGGGGGACTCCGGCGCCAGCCTCCTCTGCTTCCCGTCCCGGCTCCTGGACTCGAGCTTCCCGGTCAGCAGGGTCTGGGGCCTCGGGGTCCAGGGTGGTAGTGCTGGTGGCATGTTCCAGAGGATTTCTTTTCCATGTGCCCTCATCAGCTTGGTTTGGGGCTTTCCACCTTCCCTTTGAGCCTATGAAAGCTTCTTATAGCCCTTCAGTAAGCTTCTGGATTTGTTTCATTGTTTGCCACCAAGAATCCTGATAAAAAGGGATTATTTTGATAGAAGGGAGCTATTTTACTCCCATTTCACAGGTAAGGAAGTGGAAGCACAGAGAGGTCAAGTATGTTACCCAAGGTCACACAGCTGGCAGATGGCAGAGTCAGGATTCAGACCAAGTTGATACCCCATTCAGGCCCATAGGGTAAGTGCTTTCCCACACACTTACTACAACTAGAAGTAGGCAGCTAAATGACTCATTCAGGGTCACAGTGAATTAACAAGCCAGGCCTGTGACCCCCACCCCACAGCTTCCTGCCTTCAAGCCTGGAGTGTGGAGCTCCAGCACGTTGAGAGGGAACCAATGAGTGTGCATTCACCGGCTCACTGAATCATCACATACTTACTGACAGTTAAAGGGGGTCAGGCACTGTGAGACGCAGCAGCAACACAATGGCCCAAACAGTGAAAGACCAGAGGTGACACTGCATCGCCAGCACGGTAGGATGCAGCGGGGCCAGGTGAGGGGCAGGGAGTGACTGGGGAGGTAGCATGGGGAGGTCCTCTGAAGGTGGCGTCTGAGCAGGGCTGCCCTGAAGTGAGGCGTGAGGAAACCTGCAGCCAGCAGAGGAGACAGCAAAGGCTGGTGGCGGCTGTGAGCCCGGCGTGTTCGAGGAACCGCAAAGGCCAGTGTGGCTGGAAGGGAGGAAGCTAGGGTCAGCAGGAGATGAGGACAGGGAGGCAGGCAGGGGTCAGCTACGCAGGGCCCCGTGTTTCGTTCAGAGGCTGGTGGGAAGCCTTTGATAGGTTTCAAAGACTACAGGGCAGTGTTGTGGTCTGATTGACGCTTCAGAAGGTTCACTCTGGCTGCTGAGTGATGAATGAGGCTGGAAGGGGACACGCAGGGAGGCAGAGGTAGTTTGGAGCTGAGGTGGTGTCTAGGCAGGGGGTCAGGGTGGGGGGACATGGTGGTGAGACGTGGGCTCCAGTATGGCTGTCAAACAGGATCTGGGGCTGGTGGGCAGTGGGGTCCCCGGGAGAGGGCTTAAGCTTGGGGCTTGGAATGGGGGAGAACAGAGAGGCTGGGGCATCTGAGGCCTGAATCAGGGACCAAGCCAGGGACATTTGGCTCAGAGCAAAGGGGCCACCTGTGAGAACACAAAGGAGCCCAGAGCCACTCAGCAGGGCCAGGCCAGGGCTGGCAGTGGGGTGGTCTGACAGGAAAAGGTTGGAGCCCCAAACACTGCGGCTCAGGGAGGGCTGGTGGCGGGTGCCCGCTGAGGGCTGTCAATGTGCGCAGGCGCCGTGCACTGCCAGGTAGTGTCACTGTGACATGTCCAAGTTTGCTACAGATTTTGGACCCAGGGATTTCCTCCCAATCCCGTAACGTCATCATGCACTTTAAACACCTGGTGGGTTAGCTGGCACTGCCTGGAGCCCTGGTGGGGTCCAGCTGGTGAAGGGTAAGTAGAGGCAGGGAGCTCAGGAGGGGTATTCCAGCAGGAAAAGCACCCAGTCCAGCAACCTAGTAGGAGCAGCCTCAGCCTGGGCAGATGGACCCCACCCCCCCAGGGACACCTCCACCCCCCACCTGGTACTTCTGGGCTGAATGATCAGTGCCTGAGTCATGCTGGTAGCTAAGTATTTTGAATATCACCGGGGACCAATAGACCACCAGCCTGAGAAATGTACCTGCACCTCCTTTATATCATTTTGGCTGTGGCTTAATCCCACGGGTTTGCAAAGGGCATCCATTCTCATCAGTGCAGCAGAAACCTTCAACCTACCCTCTGGAAGGAGTGGCCCAGTCCTAGGAGGCAGGGGACGGCATCCTTATTCCCAAGCACTCCCTGGAGACCAGGCTGACGTCAAGAGTTGAACAAAAATATAAGGTTTGCTCTTGACAAGGCCCAAAGATCCCATTGCTCATGGGAAGTGTGGAGCCCCTCCAGGACCCTAACTCATCCAGGCCTGCTTGGCCAGAGGCCCTCACCCAGTCCTGGCCAAACACTGACTCCTTCTACTGCCTGAGGGACCTCTTGGCTTCCCCGCTGACTTCAGGGAAAGGGACTTCCAGGCCGTGTTCCCCATACTTCTGGTCCTACCAACCATGTTTGCTCTTCTGTCTTCAAACTCACTGTGAGGGAAGCTTCCCTTACCAGACTCCCACTTCCCCTACAGCTTTATTCCAAGGTGGCCTCTAGATATGGGCCCGGGACCCCTGCTGAGCCAGGTCAGCAGCCACTGTCCCCACCGCACTCTACGGAGGCTGGCCTTGGTCCCCTCCCCCATGCCAGGGCTTGGGCACCACACTCCTTCCGGCTTACTGCGTCTCCTGCAGCTTCCACTGCATCTGCACAAGCCCCCGTGAGGACAGCAGCCAGTGCTGCTGGACCCCTTCTGTCCCTAACCTCACGACCACCCCCTGGGGCAGGAGGCACCGGTGCCCCTTTACAGATGCTGCCGCCCAACCCACACTGACGTGACCACCCTGTGGCTTGGATCTGCCCCACTACTTGGCCAGACCCCCCCTTCAAAGTGCCCTCATTTTGCCCCTCCCTCAGGGCACAGGATGGGGGCACCTGCAGGCCCAGAAGAGGCCTTTTCCTTAGTCCCCAGCCCCTTGGACTCTCAGCAGGGGCCCCTTCCCGTTGAAAGGCTTCCCTTGACATGAAGTCACCCCACTGTCTAGACACTCCTCTACGTCCCCCGCCACAGGCTGTGCCCCCAACCCTCTCATCCCTTTGCTGTACCACCTGCCTCCCAACTTCGACCACCATCTCTGAGGGATGGACACTACCTTTCCTGCCCACTCCAGGTTCCCGGCTGGCTGGCGGACATCTGCGCCCGGATACTCTCAGGCAACTCCTACCTAACGTGGCCACACCCCAATTCTGGAGCCTTCTCCTTCCAAACCACCTTCTCCTCTCGGGTAGCGTCCTCGAAGGGCCTCCGGTCACTCGGGCGCGTCCTCGGCTGCCTCTCTCCTCCCCCTTACCCTCCACAGGCCCTCACCTGATCCTCCTGCCGCAGCCAGCGCTCTCCTTCCCCAAGTCCTGAGCACAGAGCCCTGGAGAGCCAGGCTGTAAGCTACTGTAAGAAGGAACCGTTTGCTTCAGCCATTCACTTGTCCTTTATTGAGCGGCACGCACTGGGCAGTGCTCATAGCAGCTGGGGTACAGCCCTGAATGGGAGACTAACCCCGCCTGGGAGGGGCACACATCCAGCGGACAGCTACAACCCAACAGGCAGCACGGCAGGGTGCCACAGGGACAGGTGGTCTAGGAGGCCCCCCTCCCTACACATGGCATGGGTGCAGTAGGCTGAGGTCAACCACCAAGGTCAAAGGGAACATGACCCTTTCAGGAAGATACACTCTGTTCTGGTAATAAACATCCAGGGCTTTGTTTCCTTATATTTTCAACTGGCAAATTGAAGTGCTTGTTGCTACCAGAGATGGTGCAGCTCCATGGTTTGCGGGAACAAAGGTTGGGAATGTGGCTGAACAGCCTTTTGTTATCTTAGTTTTGAGCTGTATATGAATGTATGTCCTTTTTAAAACATTAATTCACAGGAATTACAGAAATAAATAGGGATTATGAAGTCTTTCAGAAAAAATGAATCATTTTCATGCAACTATTTAAAGGGCCTGTCTGCCACATGCCAGAACGCTGCGGATGCTGAACTTCCCGAAGGGGCCAAGTCTTAACATGAGGACAGCCATTTGGCGACCCGCGAGCCCCGACTGCGTGCTGGTGTACGAGTGTGTGTGGACGCTGGCCAACAAAGACCACAGCGAGATAAGCGCCCTCAGAGGCAGGGCAGGTCCTGGGGGCTGCAGACCGGGAGTTTGCTAGGAGCCAACAGCCCCGAGTCTCTCATACGGAAGGAGACCCTCTGTCTTGGCTACTCATGCCCCATGTTTCTCTCCAGGCGCTGATCGCCGCTGCCTCCGGGGTGGTCATACTGAGGAAATCCCTACTAGTCCATACTAAGGACTAGACGACAAGACAGGATGTAGCCAGCAGCCAAGTTTAAGCCATATCCCCCTGGTTTCTTTCCCGGTAAAGCTGGGGCTACAGAGGGCTTCACGGGGGTGGCTCCACGGAAGGGGAGGCAGTGGGGAGGGAAGGCTGGCTCTGCACATGGCAGAGGCCTGAGTGACAGGGACTTGAGAAGGCTCAAGACGCCCTGACTTAATCCTGACTGAGAGGAGCACAGGGCCATGACCAGGCCCAGAGGCAAGGTGGGTGACTAGGTGGGCTGTGTGGGCTGAATGTTTGAGCCCCCCCAGTTCATATGTCGAAGCCTAAACCCCAAAACCAACGTGATGGTATTTGGAGTCAGAGCCTTTGGGATGTAATTAGGTTGGATGAAGCCATGGGGGTAGAGCCTCCAGGATGGAATTAGCACCCTGATAAGGGGATGAAGAGCCCAGGGCTTCCTTTTGTGCCATGTGAAGACACAGCAAAAAGATGGCTGCCTATGAAACAGGAAGCAGGTCCTCACTAGAAACCATATCTGCCGGCACCTCGACCTTGATCAGCATGCCGAACTGTGAGGAACGCTTGTTGTCTAAGCCCCCAGTCTATGGTATGCCTGCTGTAGCCGCTTGAACTAAGGCTGTGTGGGGTCGGCTGGGGGTGGGAAACAGGCTATTGGTCTTCAAATGCTCTACGTAACACAGAATCACCGAGTGGTCTGCACAACCCCGCGTGCCAGCAAGTGCAGCCCGTGCACTCCGAGTCCCCAGGAGAGAGAGCAGGAAGCCAAGCCTCGTTTCTGTCTTCAGTGCCTAGAACTGAGTCTGGCATTCACCAGGCACTTAGAAGTTGCATAATGCAAGAATTTTAGTTTTATTTAGTGGCAGTTAGTACTGAAGACCCAGAGTCCAGTATCACTTTAGGAAATCCTCAGCGCAAACCATTCGGGGCCAAGGACTGCCAAATTCCAACCTGGCCACTATTTTCATAACTGATATTTCTCAGCAGCAATATCTGTATCCCTCTCCCGAAAAAAAGGTCAGTATTTCCTTTTTTTCTAATAGGAAATTCGTTGGTTTTGCTGATAGGCAAGAAAGCTAGCTGATCTGCAGGCAAACCTCCGGTAATGAATGAAGAATTACTACGGCTTGTCCAAAGGGATCAAGTTTTCTAAAAAAACCAGGCTGAAGCTTTATGCCATTTTCAGAGGCAGTGTGAGGGATGTTATTAGGAGTCTACAGGACCAGTCGACAGTTTGGGGAACAATGGTTTCCGACAGGCAAAATACTCGAAGGCTATCCCAAAAAATTCAGGACACCGGGCTGTCCTGCAGCAATGCATGAAACCACAAAATAAACTCAAGAAAAATGGCTTCTAACTTTCTGACCCTCAGCCCTTAACACTCTGGGCTTTTGCCTCATCATCAGTTCAACAAAAGCCTAAGAGGACCCTCCGGCTCTCAGTCTATGATGCTGTCACTGGCTACCTTAGAAAAGGAAGTCTGTTTTTATTGGTTTATGGGAAGCTACTCAACCCCTTTGCGACTCAGCTTCCTTATCTATAAGAAGAAGACAAAATTGGGAGATGCCACCTTGAGCAGAGGAAAAAAAAAAGGATTTTGGAGTTACGCAGGCAAACAGTCTCAGTTCTTAGCCCAGCGTGACCTGAAGCAGGTCATTCAACCTCTCTGAGTCTTGCTTTGTTCACTTGCAAAACAGAGATGACAGTGTCTGCCGTTAAGGCCTGTGGGAGGATCCTGCGCAAGCCACCGTACAGCAGGTGCAAAATAGACATCGATTCCCTTCCTTTGTTCCTTCCTCACATTTGGCAAATGTGAGAGGAAGGGATGTAAACATGCTGAAATATCTGTAAAACAAAAATTAAGTCCTTCAAAAGAATGGTAGCAGAGGTTCTGAGATGAGATATATTCACCAACATATCCTCTTCCAGCATGTAAGAGCCTCCCTTCTGGCCAACACTGCCCATCCCTGCGCTTACCAGAGGGTCTACAGAGTGAGCACAGGAGGCCGCAGGGCACGGTGGGCCCCGGGCACAGGAAGCACTTTCAGAGAGGAGAGATGCAGTCCTGTCCGCAGTCCTGGTGGGCAGCGCCTCAGGTGGGCTCTGCGACAGCAGCAGGCCTGAGGCAACGATCTGGGCCCCTGGCCAGCAGGCACACGGTCCCCGGGCTGGGGCACTTCACCATGACGGCGCAGTGAGCCCCCTTGTCTCAAGGCAGCCCCACCCTATACCGGGGACCTGGCCTCCCGGCAGCACCGGTGCTTTTTTCAGCTCTAACCTGACCACAGGAAGGATTCTTCTCACACCTGTAAACACAGGTCCCTAAGCCAGCTCTGGGAGAATGTCACCTGAGGGGGAACAAGGCCCATAAGCAGAGCTGGGGGTGGGGGTGGGGAACCCCTCACCCTGGGAGAAAGTGCTGCACTGCTGTGGCCTCCGCTGGCTTTCCACGTCCCCAGCCTTCCCCGTGTGGGGGCCAGAGCAGGCGATCACAGCTCGGGCTTCTCACCAGAAGCGGGCAGCAGTGGGTTTCCTGGACCGAGGAGACTCATCACTCAGAACACAGCAAGTGACTGTCTACTCCCCGTGAAAGAGTGTATTTAAACCTGGTTAAGAGCAGTAATTCCGAGATGTTCTACATGTTGTCAGCTTTACCTTCTACAGACACAGCGCCTTTTCCCCAGTTTGTGGGGGACCCTTTGGCTGTGCTGGAGAGATAGCCATGTGGGGGTGCTCTGTTAGCAGAACCACGTGCCAGGCTCACGACTTGGACTGTGTCCTACGCAGAAACATCTGTGAGAGCAGAACTAGGACTCGGCAGCAGGGGAAATATGTCCTGCAGGCGATCATGAGAAAGCCTGACTACACAGAGGGATTCTGGGTACGACAACCCTAGCAGAGCCAATAGGCAACTCTGGCTCTCCTAAACACCTCCCCTTGCCGGCCATTCACACCCCCAAATCTGAAGGGCCGGCCTTTCCTGCTCTGACACCTTGCCAGCAGGAAATGCTGCAGGACAGAAACCTCAGGGCGCTCAGGATGAAGACTCCAGTCAGAGAAGCGCTGGTGGTGGGGTTCTGGGAAGCAGGTGGGCCTCTCAACACAGTCCCCAGTTCCTGGGAGTGGCTGTGTGCGGTAGGTAAAGGGTGTGAGTGGCGGGGTGCGCTGACCGCCCCCACTTCCCAAAGCAGCCAGGGTCCCCTCACATCTGCAGGGGCCACGTGTATCAGAGGCCAGCAAGGCTGCACATGTGAGAACTGAGGACTCCCTTCCCCACCCACAACACGAGGGGCAGGCCCGAGGCTGGGCTCTAAGGCTCAGGGTGGGCTCTGCTGCGGGACCGGCTTGACTTCGCTTGTTTCAAGGACTCCAGTTCAGACCAGTCTTCAACCCTCAAACAAACTGGGACAGGTTGGGGACTTTGATGTTGAGATCTCCAATGTTGATGTTCCGAGGGATCTCTGGCAGGTTGATGTTTTTCACAGCAGACACGGCCCGGGCGGGGGCTGCTGAGAGGCCACCCTGAGGAGAATGAGAGGTGGTATGAGACACACTTGGTGTCAACTACTAATGCTTAAAAAAGGCAGCTGAAGGAGACCTGGAAAATGTCCAAACTGAACACACACAATGCAAGTTTTTATTTTTCCTCCTTATTCCTCAAAGGTGGCCAACAGAACAACCTTTAGGTTAGCTGGGGACTATGGCACACGGACCCAAACTCCATGCTCCTTAACGTGGGGCTGTGGCTTACGCAGTTTTATAGCCCCAGCATTAAAGAGAGCCTGGCAACAGCAGGGACTCTGTAAATGCTTGCTGAAATCATACGAACTGGCTTAGCCAGGCCATATTTAGCATCGGGGCACTCATCAGGTTACGAAACACAACAAAACAAAGCCCGCCCCTCAAGAGACTGCAGACTCCACTAGAAAAGTGCAGTCACAGGAAAATTCTTAAAAGCAAAAGGAATGTCGTAGCCTAGGGCAACCGCTTGCCCGCTAATTATGTGAGATGGGAAAGAACTGGCTCTGGAAATGTCATGTGGTAACAAGACAGGAGCAAGGACACACAGGAGGTGGAGTCACGCACAGACACGGAAGGTCTGGCAACAGAACCCAGAGGGCAAGGGGTCTCGGTGAGCCCTCCCTGTCCAGGATCACCCACAGTGTGCAGAGAAGTGGGGAAGTAGCCAAGACTCTCGAAAGCTCTCCTCCTCACGACTGTGTTCAGGACACTGACTCCAACTCCCCCTCGCCCAGCAAGGCTCCATTGCTCCTGGTTACCAAACCCCTTGCCTCTGACTCACTCACTATTTCTGGAAGCTTCCCAACCCACATTCTAAAAGAACCAGAGCTGCCATAATAGCTGTGGTGTGGAAAAGCTTCTTCCGCAGGGCTGCCAGTCCTCACAGAAGTAGTCCTGGTTTGGCAAGATCAAATTCATCACACAAAGCAAAGAAGACACTCAAGACACTCAGATAGTTAAAGAGTAATTTGTTCTGCTCTTTCTGCAACGTGGGAAGGTGTGTGCCTGTAACCTCGACTCTCTGGTAAGGCTGACGAAGGCGATGGAAAGCTCAAGGGGATGGGATCAAATTTCCTGTGAGCCACTGTCTCCAGCCTGGCACTATGTGGGGGTGGGCTGGGGCATGTTATTTTCAAACCCAGCCCAAGCCTGTAGCTTTTTATAAGGCTAACTGGAAATAAGGAAATTGGCAACTCTTGAGGTCTGAAAGACATAAGAAATGGCTGCTGGGGGATGAGATTCACACAGCACACAAACTAGGAAACCACACTGGAATCTGAGAAAGGGCTTCAGGGTGCCTCCAGGGGCTTTGGCGAAAGGAGGAATCACAAACCACAAACAAGGGCCCTAACACCAGGCCAGAAGCTGTTTCCTTTCCTGTGCCCTCTGGCTTTTCCATTCACACTTTCCGCCTCATGCTTACCTGCTTAATTTTCAGGGACAGCCTTCAAATCATTGAGTTTTGATGGATTCAAGGAAGAAATAAGATGTGTCTAAACACTCCTAAGGTTCCACTGCAACACAAATCAATACATGTATCCATTCCTCCTTCTGCCCAGGCCTTCTCTCACCAGCCGGGGGCAAAAGCATTGCCGTGACTCACCTCAGATCTCTCCAGCCTGCTCTGAGCTTCAATCTGAGCCACGATTTCGTTCATGTTCGTTTCCAGCACCATCCCCCCCATCACCACCTCCTGGAGGATGTAGTGTACCTGGAGGGGAAGCAGAAGCAGGGAGAGCTAGAGCTCTCTCTGCTGTCCGGAGCGGCCCAGAAGGAATCCTCGCGGGCATGCCTGCAGCAGCCACGCAGGCCGCCCCGACACCTGCTCCTGATTCCCAGTGGACCTCAGCCCCCTGGACCACCCACTCTCACGTGAGACCACCGGGTGTCCCCACGCGTGGGCATGTTGTAACACGGATCTCTCCCACGAGCGCCGGTAGCTCCTTCTAACCTGTTTAAGGTGGGGAGTTGGTGGCTGAGAGCACAGCCTTTGAAGTCAGACCGACCTTATTTAAATCTCAGCTCTGCTCTTCGTTCGCTGGGTGACCCTGGGCAAATTACCCTCTCGGTGCTTCGGTGTCCTTCTGGGACTGAGGTAGGACCAAAGGAGGTGCCTTGTGTGAGCCCCGGCTGAGGCCCGGCACACACTGGGTTCTGAATCCATATTGAGGGCTTCCAGCGCCAGTCCCGTCATCACCCACCCTGACTGGCACTACGCCAGGACCACCCCGACCCCAGAGCATGTCCGTGTGAACTGAGATGTCTCCCAGTCTCCCTGACATAGCTCCTCCACTGTGTGCTCGGATGCAGGCACCACGGCCTCTCCTTAGCCCCCGTCCTACCCGTCTCTCATAGCCTCGATAATCATGAAGCCAGGCTCAGCATGAATACCTTCTGGGCATGAGGCTCACACTGGGGGGGGCTCAGGTTCCATCTAGCCAACTGCTCCCCAAACAGAGCCACATCCCGGCGCACCGACCGCCCTGACAGTTAAGTGGCTGCTAATGCACCACGGAAGGCTGCATGGAGAGCCCCAAGTGGGTGGCGTCTGAGGCGCCCACTGGGGTGTAAGGGATGGTACTTCATCAGATCCAGTCATATCAGCATGACCGGCAAGGTGCTCTCAGCCAAGTCGGAAAGAAATGCACCACCTTGTGTTGTTACCTGTTAACTCGTAAGTGCCATATTAGTGGAACAGTCCTATAGGTGGCCAGAGAAGGAAGCCAGCAGCGGATAGAGAGACCAGAGGTCACTTCACAGACCGCGAGGGAGGACGGAAGTGTGCTCTGACATCAGAGAGGCAGGGCGGACTGCAGGTGAAAGGCACTGGATGAAGCAGTTTTGCGGGTGTACGGTACGGGGAGCACCGCACTCTGGCTGGAATGGCAAGTTCAGGCAAAAGAGAGGCTGGAGACAATGCAGAGAAGGTGGTCTGGGCCTAAAGCCAGGTCTCTCAACCCGGCACTACCGCCGCTTGGGGCTGGATGACCTCCTGTCTGTCCCTGTGTCTCTGTGCACGTGCATTCTAACACACGAAGTTCTCATAGTAAGTAGAGGGAAGGAATTAACAAGGGTATTTCTTCCGACCTCCAGGGGAGTGTGTAGTAAAGGATACATTCAAATACAAATAAAGTAAAAAAAAAAAAAAAAAATAAAGTATATTTGTCTACACTGAATCTTATTAATCATGGTTCTGTCTATATATACACTTTCATAAACATTCTTAAATTTTATATATTATGAATTATTTCATTATCTATATGTAAAGGGAGATATAATAGTGAAATTCTCATATTTAGATAACTTACAAAATGTTAAAGAAGACTGGTCTTAAAATTATTCCCTGGGGAACTGTACTGTTTATACTTCCCCATCAAGAAATAGACCTCTGAAAACACTAAGGTGGTTTCTCAAAAAAATTAAAGTCAAATCCGTATAATCCGACAGTTCCACTGCTGTGGATATACCCCAAAGAACTGAAAACAAGGATTCACAGAGACATGTGCACACCCATCTCCACAGCAGCAGTATTCACAATAGCCAAAAGGTGGACACAACAGCCAGCATCCATCAGCGGATGAACGGATAAACAAAACGCGGTAGTTACAGTTTCCCCTGGAACAGCACAGGGGTTTGGGCACTTCAAAAATTCGTGTGTAACTTAACTACTTAACTACCCCAAACACTTAACTACTAATAGCCCACTGTTAACCAGGAGCCTTGCCATAACATAAACAGTTGATTAACCCACATTTTGTTATGCGCACTATATTCTTACAGTGAACAGGCTGGAGAAAAGAATATGTTTTTTCAAGTTGTTGCAAATCTCCAAAAAAATTTCCAATATATTTATTGAAGAAAATCTGTGTGTAGTGGACCCACAAAGTTTAAACCTGGGTTGTTCAAGGATCAACTGTACATGCAATGGAATATTATTCAGCATTTAAAAGGAAGAAAATTCTGAATTCTGACACATGCTACTGCATGGATGAACCTTGAAGACATCATGCTAAGTGCAATGAGCCAGACATGAAAGGGCAAAAACGGTATGATTCCACTCATGTGAGGTCCCTCGAGTAGTCACTCACAGGTGCAGAAAGCAGAACGAGGGGTGCCAAGAGCTGAGGGGAGGAGGGAATGGGGAGCGGCTGTTTAATGAGTTTAGAGTTTCAGTTTTGTGAGATGAGGAGTTCTGGAGAACTCCGGGTTGCACAGAGACGTGAATGGACTTAACTACTCAACTGCACACTTAAAAATGAGGAAGGTAAACTTTGCCATGTACATTTTACCACCGTTGAAAGACAACAGGTCTCTCCACCAGCACTCCTAGTACTCAGTGAATCCCTTCCTCACAGCAGGAGGCAGTGGGCTTCTTGAGCCTCTATATGTGCTGAGCATTTTATATGTAACTTATTTTAATTTTATAGCATCTTTCTGAGGTAGGTAATCTTCATTTTATATATGAGAAAACTGATACACGGAAAGGTCAATGAACTATCTCAATGTCACATATACCAGCAGCAGAACTGAGCACTGAATCTAGGTCTGTCTGACTCTAGAGGTCATACTGCACCCACCCTCTCTACCATACTTTCTCAAAATTCGAAACTGCGTCCTCCACCCAGTTCATCCCTTACTCCTAGTCCATATGGAATCATTTTAAGACTTGCCTTTGGTGTGTGCTTTAGTCCCAAGGCTTAGAGCAATGCCCACTGAGGAGCAGTGCTTTAGTTTGCAAGATGAAGAGTTCTGGAGAACTCTGGGTTGCACAGAAACATGAATGTACTTAACTATTTGCATGCTTTATTCCCAAGGCTTAGAGCATGCCCACTGAGGAGCAGACATACTGAATGAATGAAAGGCTTTTCGTAAGCCCAAGCAGCATAGCAGATGCATGACAGTGTGCTGGTGGAGGCTTCGTGGAGAAGGTGTCATAAAAGGCCTGATATAAGGGGGACTAGTGGTTGGTCACAGAAAATGTCAGTTAAGACTTCTGATTTGAACACTGCACCATGAAGTCATAATTTTGAAATGCTATTCAAAATGTGTCCTAAGTGCAAAAAGGAGAAACAAAAAAAAATACAAATTCATTTTCAACAAAACTAGGAGGCTATAAAAATGAATTCTGTACAGGATCTACCTAAAGATACAAGAAAAAAATGAGGAAAGAAATTGGAAAACCAAACAGCAGACTAAGATTCCAGACTGGAAAAATGCTGCCTTGGATCAGATAAAACTGTAGTAAGTATCTTGCAAAATTAAAAAAAGAAAACTATGAAGCAAGAGCTCAAAACAGAAGTGAGGGAGCTTATGGGTGAGGCAGGGAGACAACAAGGAGAGAAGACATACACCAGGAAGCTATGGCAGGAAGTAGCAGGAAAAATGCACAGGGGTGAAGATGCAAGCAGAAGGAACAAGGGGGCAAAGGGACCCTCTTCTCCGAAAGGGGAGACCATAAAGGGCAGAAATGATAAAAGGCAAGTGAAATGAAATAAGAGTTAAAAGGAATAAAGAGAAATCTGAGTTCAGGAGACAGCAGAGGAGATAGAACATATGCATAAAAGAAAACTGCAACAGAACTATGCAAAAATTGGTCCCTCAAGACTACATAAAGATATAATTCAAGATGTTTCTGACATAAAAGAGGATCTATATACTAAAAGGGAACATTGTATCCCAGAGAAAACTGACCCAGAGCAGTCAGTGCCAAGACAGACCTGGAGGGGAGATTTCTGGATTTCTGCAACCAGGCAATAAGATCAAGTCACTTAAAAGAGGGACAAAATCTTGACAATTTCCACAGTAAAATCCAATACTAGAAGAAAAAGGAATAATACTTTACAAAATTCCCAAGGAGAGAAAGTGTGACTGAGGATTTTTATACCCAGTTGGTTGTCAGTCAAGGGTAATATTGTTCCATGAATCTTCCTTGAGAAACCCACAAAAGGAACACTTCTCCAACCAAGGGATGACTGGAAAAACTATGGCAGCAAGGCGGGCAGTGAGCCCCGAATCTACTTAGTGGTAGGACAACAGAATGTCAATGTCAAGTGCCCTGACAATGCTGAAAAGCCACAGCCAGCAAAAACTAGGAAAACAAAGGGGAAAAGGAGGGAGGTAGAATAAGAACACCAAACTCCTCATCCTCAATAACCAGAGCCGATGGATGTCATTTAAAACTGGACCATTCAAAACAGGCAGCATTTCTTTGAGTGCAGATAGAGGGGACCTGAGAGACTTGGAGGTTGCCGAGCACAGGTGTGGGAATAAGGCAGCCACAAATCAATGCTAAATCATGTACCTAAAACACTAGGGAGACAGTGAGATGACAAAGAATGGTTCCGTTAAATGACAGGAATTGACCGATGGGCTGATCTGGAGGATGCCAGCAGAAATGTAGGTAAACACAGCAGAGAACACTGAGTTAAAATACCAAGACAACAAAGGGAAGTGGGAGAAAGAAAATCTGAAATCTGAGTCATGTAGGTGGCAATACAAACCACAAGAACAGAAGAGAGCAAAGAAGGGAAGGTCCTCAAGAGCCTTAAACCCAGCCTGACACAGTGTGCACTGAACCAATAGGAATTACCAAGTAGTAATAATTTATGGCTTTCTGCTATTTCAGCAACCACCTCAAATAATGACATGAACAAAATTCATTCAGAAGTGTTTGTTGAGAGAGTTTAAACAAAAGTGATACTGATTCCTTAGCTCCTGCCAAATCCAATGGTAATCTGACCTCGGAATAACCACAACCAGGAAGACTTTCATCTGAACATAAAGATTAACATACCCCAATAAACCAACAGGGTATCTTGATGTAAGAGGAAGGCAACAGAGAAAATAGTTTGAGTCATGAATCTGAAGTCTCAACAGGTAAAATGCTGGTGTAAACAAGGTCAAGATACATAAACGTATGGCCACACTTTAATGAGTTGAATTTGTTTGTAATTGTCCTATTTAAACTTTTCTTTTTAAATCTGTCAAAACAGTCAAAGAGTAGGAATAATTACCAAAATCAAAATGTCTATTCCTCTGAAGGCAATCCAACCAGCCACCAAGCCTCTGTTCTCTTCTCCCCACACCTCTGGACATCTATCTGTCTTACTTCGTTTTTCTCGTCTAGGAAGCGATCACATTGTCCTCCTCCCTGGAGGAACTCGCTTCTGTGACTGAAGCCACTGCCATCAATCCGGCCACTCTGTTCTTCTCTGTCCACACAAGTCAACTCCGGAGACCTTCCCCTCAAGAACTTCTAATGCCCTACAAGCAATATAAATATCCTGATCAGGATGGGGGCCTGTAAGTTTGTGCCCTGGGCTCCCCCAAGGAGTTTTTCTGTGACCCAGTTTAGTAATAGATGAAATAGGAAGAAGTCTGGTGCATGCTGAGGATTCAGCAGTGCTCAGGGACAGCCTTGGGACTCCTAGAAGGTGTGACTCTTCTGTCCTGAAGAGCTCAAATCAGAAGTTCTGTGCCAGCAACAGCCTGGCCAGCAGGTCTACTGTAAAAATGCTCAGGAAGGGAAAATAACACTGGGAGGCATCGGAGGGGAGGTACATGACTCTCTAACCTGCTGGGACTTACTGACAGAAAGCACTTTCCAAACTGGACCAAGGGCCTGCAGTGCTGCTGACTGCTAAGAGGTCCCGATCTGAACCCTCACCACTTCCTACCACTCTTCATGCTGATCCTGTTCAGCAAGCTGTGAAAATCAGAGATGTCCTTCCTGGATTTGAGGTGCTCAATGAGGAATACTCAAGGCTTGGGCCAAGTAATTTCAAGAGGCTAAGGACTGCTCTAGGTTGAGATCTCTCGGGATATACTGTGCCTGGGATGTGTTTCTACTGAGATACTTGATTCAGTGCACTGTCATATTTTTTTCTTGTCTGTCTCTTCTCCTCAACCATGATTTTCCTTGAGGGCATGTTCTGTCATATTCATACATGGGTTCCCAGTGCTAAGCACTGTGCTTGGTAATAGCGTAACTTCATAAATGCTAGAACCACAAAAGATCTAGACTAGCCAAAGCAATCCTGAGAAAGAAGAACAAAGCTGGGAATATTATGCTCCCTGACTCAAGCTATACTCTAAAGCTACAGCAATCAAAACAGTATGGTACTGGCACAAGAACAGACCCATACATCAATGGAACAGAACAGAGGGTCCAAATATAAACTCATGCATATATGGTCAATTAATATATGATAAGGGAGCCATGAATATACAATGGAAAAATGACAGCCTCTTCAACAACTGGCGTTGGCAAAACTGGACAGCTACATCTAAGAGAATGAAACTGGATTATTGTCTAACTCCATACACAAAAGTAAACTCAAAATGGATAAAAGAACTGAATGTAACTCAACTCATGAAACCATAAAACTCACAGAAGAAGACACAGGCAAAAATCTCTTAAACATAAGCATGAGCAATTCTTTCCTGGACACATCTCCTTGGGCAAGGGAAACAAAATAAAAAATGAACAAACTACATCAAACTAAAAAGCTTCTGCACAGCAAAGGATATCATCAGCAGAACAAAAAGGCAATCTACAGGATGGGAGAATATATTGGTAAATGATTTATCTGATAAGGGGTACATCCAAAATATATAAAAAACTTCATATGCCTCAACACCAAGTAACTCAATTAAAAAACGGGCAGAGACCTGAACAGTCATTTCTCCAAAGAAACACAGATGGCCAACGGGCACATAAAAAGCTGTTCCACATCGCTTATCATCAGGGAAATGCAAATCAAAACCACAATGAGATATCACCTTATACCAGTTAGAATGGCCACTATCCAAAAGACTAGAAATAACAAGTATTGGCAAGGATGTAGAGAAAGGGGAGCCCTCCTACACTGTTGCTGGAATGTAAATTGGTGCTGAATGGATGACAGAGACCTGTGTGGCTCAGACACAGCCCTCAGAGTTGGCCTGGCTTTCCGTTCTGGCCCTGAGAAACATGCTCTGCTGCCTGGGACCCAGAGTCAACCTCTGCAGATAAAGGAGGGTTAAAATGAGCTTGCAAGTTCATGTCAGGATTCACAGAATCTAAGAGGAAAAACAGAGTGTCACTTCAAGGACAGAGGTGCTCCTTAGGGACACAGCTCTGGAATTGCTGGGGATGGAGACAAGTCAGTGCCACTAACCCTATCAAAGATAGTGGATCCCAGGATCTTCAAGAGTTCCATCCATCCTTGGTTATGTTTCTCCCTGAATTTTTTTGGATCCAATCTTAGGTCAATAGAAATCATCACTAAAAGCAAACTGACGTGGAGCCTGAAAATAACAAATGAGATATTACTTTTTCCTCTAGTAAAAACAGTTTACAGACCTTAAATTGGCCATGCCCCAAAATTTTATTTTTAGGTATTAAACTTACAATTTCTTTTTCTATAAATATAAAAACTAAGGTTTCCATCCTAGCAGCTTACAAAAGCTGACTTCAAATCTGTGATGCTACCTAGAAAGCGTTACCGCAGAGCACACCTGCAGCCAAAACTACCATGGGTAATACCATTTAGTACACACAGCTCAGTGTCAGGATGGCGGGAAGCCATCTAGTGGAACTCCACGGGCTGGGACACCGGGGCCACATCACACTTAGCCCAAGCTCGGCCACATCCACAGAAACCTCCAGCCCCAGACCAATCTCTCCCCAGGCGTTCTGCACTGGAAGACAAAAGCCCGTTGTACCACAAAAGGCAAGATTCACATGCCATGGATATGCCCAGCCATGCTCTTGTACCTGTCTTAAAACAACTGTGTCACCACAGAGAAGACAATAAAACACTAATCAAATACAACAGAGCAAGGTCACAGTGCTTGTACTGGAACATGAGGATGCCAATATTGCAACATTCAAGTTTTAAAAAAGAATTGTTACTCACTGATAAGATTATCTAGCCCACTAATAAAAACCTGAGTGCTGATAACTTTTCCTATCACTCTTGGCTTGGCTGGTTTCACTAATCCTAGGAAAGGCCTTCAGAGCGTAAAGAGGGAAGAGCTCTGGGGCAGGGTGAGGTATGCGTCCTCTCTCTGTCCACGCTCGAGGGTCTGGAGGCTCTTCACAGGCCAAAGGTGGGAGCACTCTCAGTGGATTCAGTACCGACAAGAGAAGTGAGAATCATGGGAGTCATCTTGGCCCAGAGTTAGTCTCTAGCTCCTAAAGTATCCATTTCAGAAAGAGATTAAAAGCGAGAGAAGGCATGAACATACCTTCCAGATGCCTGGCACATCTGCCGCCTCCTCTCTTCACCCTGCTTTCAGTCCAAAGCCCAGTGTTTTTCCAGCACTTTAAGACATGCCAAGGACTGCCTGTCCTCATTCCCTGCGGCAGGGCTTCATCTCCCCAGCCTACAGATGAGCACACGGGAATTAGAGTCTACACCTGCTGCCCGAGTGTCTTGCAGGCCTGACTGCAGGGGATCCGGAGCAAGCGCCAGGCACACCTGGTCCCGCCGAGAAGCGAGGGAGATGAAACCGCATGCGAGAGTCAAACACTAAACCAACATTAATCCTTTCAGTGGACTTCAGAAGCACAGATCTGAACAGACATTTTCCAAAGAAGATACACAGGTGGCCAACAGGCACATGAAAAGTTCCTCACATCACATCATCAGGGAAACGCAAATTTAAACCACAATACAGTACCACCTTAAACCTGTTAGAATGGTTGTTACCAAAAAGACAAGAGATAGTAAGTGTTGGTGAAGACGTGGAGAAAAGGGAACCTTCACACAGTGTTGCAGGGAATGTAAGCTGGTGCAGTCATGATGGATAAACAGTATGCAGGGTCTTCAAAAAATTTAAAACTAGCACCATGTATGATCCAACAGTGCTACTTCTGGGTATTTAGCCAAAGAAAATGAAAAAACTAACTTGAAAAGATACATGTACCCCTATGTTCACTGCAGCACTATTTACAACAGCCAAGATATGGAAGCAATGTAATTGTCCACTGATGGATGAATTTATAAAGAAATTGTGGTGTACATATACAGTAGAATATTATTCAGCCAGAAATAAAAAGAATGAAATCTTGCCATTTGCAAATGGATGGACTTTGAGGACATTAGGCAAAGTGAAATAAGTCAGACAGAGAAAGCAAATACCATATGATCTCTCTTATATACGTAGTCTTAAAACACATTAGGCTGGCATGTGCATACAGTGAGACAACAAATTTGACTGGATCTGTACTGTTGGAACTCAACCAGGAGTTGGGAGGGGTGCAAGTTGTAGCGCTCCAAAACCTTACGACTATAGACTATCTACGGTTAAAAGAACATATGGGATGTGAACAGATCCCAGAAATGGGTTGCTTTAATTTGTCTGATTTCTCTCAGACTGTTCAAGTACAGTTGGACAATATCCATCATATCATAGACAAATTCTCACAAATGCCTAGGGTGCCTAACTGGTTTTCTTGGCTTCACTGGAGATGGCTGGTAATTATAGATTTGCTTAGTTTATGTCACCGTATTCCTATTATGTTAATATGTGTGCGCAAGTTAGTTAGTAGTTTAAAACCTATACATGCTAATGTTACTCTACAAGAAGATATGTCAAAGAAATAATCAATCCTCCCATGTTTCCTTCCATATGCTACCTCTATAGCTTTTCTTCTTCCTTCCTAATTACAACCCTTAAATAGAATTCGTGCCTCATATCGAATTTACTGAGCATCATAATTCCTCCAGGTGGTAAAGATACCTCGAGACAAGTGCTGGGCATAAAAGCCACAGGGCATAAATCTGCAAAGAAGTAAAAAGCTAACCTTCTCAAACAATATGGCTTCTCTCTCACTTACCAACTTTACATCTCCCTGTAGGGCCCCGGAAGATGACTGGTTAGCCAGAGACGGATAAGATTCCTCAAGGGAGGAACAACCTAAAACAGGCACAGTCGCAGGGGGGCCATCAGGTGAGAAATTGGGGATCAACAGTGGTGAGGCTTAGAACCTCACCCCCCCTGTTTTGAGAGAAATCTGCATCCGTGGATGTTTTAAGGCCCTTGTCTAGCTTGGATTAACACATAGTCTACAGGAACACACCTGATCATCTACAATTGCTCTCTTACAACACTAAACTATCTTGCATCTACCTACCACTTCAGCATTTTATTAAAAATAAAAATAATAATAGTAATAAAGGGAGAAATGTGGGATCCACATATAAATCAAGTATAAAAATCAAACGAATATTCATATTTGACCTGATTGTTTATAGTTCATAATGCGTGATCAAAACCGAAAGTTTCTGTGATGACTGCCCTTGAACTGTTCACCATGTAAGAACTTATTCACTATGTAAGAATTCGTTCACCGTGTAAGAACTTGTTTGTTATGCTTCAGAAGATTGGAGACTGACGAGAATTAGGCTTGAGATGGATTAATGATTGTGCATTGAGCATTGACCCCCCCTATACAGAATTTTATTGTTGTTAACAACCATTTATTCAATAAATATGAGAGATGCCCTCTCAAAAAAAAAAAAAAAACACAAATACACACCTACAACTAAGCTCATAGATACAGAAAACAGACTGGTGGTTGCCAGAGATGGGGGCAGGTGGCGGGGTGGAGAAAATGTGAAGAGGGTCAAAAGGTAAAATAATTAAAAAAAAAAAAAAGGATAACAGCAAATGTATTTGACTTTGTGTGCCCATGTATTTGTGTTTACATGCAAGTGAAACAAATGACAGCAGTGATACAAGATGAGGGAGGAATTAGGATTATTTTATTATTGTAAGGTATTTGCACTACCAAAAAATTATGCAGTAAAGGAATGTTACATAACAAAAATGCTGATGCTGTATCACTGAATGAAAAATAAACTGGCTATATACAGCATGGGGAAAAAAAGTGTACTAAACACTCTCCTGACTTCTAAAACAGAATATTCTGAACATAATTTAACTTTTTCTTTGCTACTCATTGTTAACGTCAACTCATGGATCTACTCTAATGCCGAGATACCGTCAGGAACCCGTAGACACACAGGGCTGTCTGGCCCTAGGCAGCTCCGCCAAAGTGAAGAAAGAACCTGTTTTTCAATCGAAGAAACTGAGGCACAGAAGTCTTTAAGAGATAAGAAATCAAAAGGCCAGATGGAATGGCCAAAAAGGCAGGTAAAATACCAGATGAATGTGTATCAGAGAAACCAGGAACAAAGAATGCTTTAAGAATGAGGGAATGTCAAAGCCTTGTGTGGGAAGTGTCCACTGGGCTCGGAACTGCAGAGGACAAGGCTCTCCACAATCTAATCACCATCATTCATGTCTTCAAACTTCTCTCTGATTAACCCCCACACACACCCTGAACTCTACCCGACAGCTGGGCCCCCAATGACTACAGTGAATGGACACACCATAGCATGAGGGAGAAATAAACCATGTTGCTATAAACTATTGGGAGTTTTGGAGTAATTCATTATCTAGTCTACCTTTATATGACACAGACACCCAGCTTGGTGAGGGGGGTCTCAACTCGGGGTCAAGAAATTCTGCTTTTCACTTTGCTTGCCCTCTGTGCCCTTTCCCCTCTGCTCTCTCCATGAGATGAGTTCTCTGTGTGTAGCTGCTACCCTTTTCACTGACCTGCAACCTGAAGCAAAGCCATGAAACTCAGCACTAGCTTAGATAAGCTGATCTCCACCTGACCTGCAGATGTGTGAGAATAAATGACAGTCATAAAAAAAAAAAATTCTGCTTTTCAACCTACAGGTTCAGTGTAATCCCTACCAAAATAGCAATGGTATTTTTCACTGAACTAGAGCAAACAATCCTAAAATTTGTATGGAACCACAAAAGACTGTGAATAGCCAAAGCAATCCTGAGAAAGAACAAAGCTGCAGTTAACACACTCCCTGATTTCAAACTGTACTCCAAAGCTACAATGATACAAACAGTGTGGTCCTGGCACAAGAACAGATTCACAAACCAGTGGAACAGAAGAGACAGTCCAGAAAAAAATCACACTTAAATGGTCAATTAACATACGACAAAGGAGCCATGAATATACAATGGAGAAAAGATAGTCTCTTCAATTAATGGTGTTGGGGAAACTGGATGGCTACATGCAAAAGAATGAAAATGGATCACTGTCTTACACCACACACAAAAATATACTCAAAATGGATTAAAGGCCTAAATATAAGACCCAAAACCAAAAATCTACTAAAAGAAAACCCAGGCAGTAATCTCTTGAATATCAACATTAGGAACTTCCTTCTGTGTATGTCTTCTCAGGAAAGGGGAAAAAAAGCAAAAATATACAAGTGGGACTATATCAAACTAAAAAGCTCCTGCACAGTAAAGGAAACCATTAACAAAATGAAAAGGCAGCCCACGGTTATGGGAGAATTTACTTGCAAACAATATATCCAATAAAGAGCTAATATCTAAAATACATTAAAAAAACTCAAACAACTCAACACAAGAAAAACAAATAATCTGATTTAAAAATGGCAGAGGACCTGAATAGAACTTTTTCCAAAGAAGACATACAGAAGGCCAACCGGCACAAGAAAAGATGTTCAACATCACTAGTCGTCAGGGAATGTAAATCAAAACCACAATGAGATACCACTTCATACCAGTCAGAATGGCTAGTATCAACAAGACAAGAAATAATAAGCACTGGCAAAGATGTGGAGAAAAGGAGCCCTCCTACACTGTTAGTGGGAATATAAATTGATGCAGCCACTATGGAAAGCAGTATGGAGTTTCCATAAAAAACCAAAAATAGAAATACCGTACAACCCAGTAACTCAACTTCTAGAAATTTACCTAAAGAAAACAAATTCGGTAATTTGAAAAGATACATGCACACCTATGATTACTGCCCCATTATTTACCACAGCCAAGATATGGAAGCAATCCAAGTGCCCAGTAATAGATGAATGGATAAAGAAGATGTGGTACATATACACAATGGAATATTACTCAGCCATAAAAAAGGACATTTTGTTATTTAAGACAACATGAATGGAATTAGAGGGTATTACGCTAAGTGAAATAAGCAAGACAGAGAAAAATAAATACCATATGATTTCCCTTCTATGTGGAATATAAAAAACAAAATAAAAAAGAATTAGACCCCTAAGTTACTGACAACAGACTGTTGGTTACCATAGATTACCACAGGGAGGGGATGAGTGAAATCGGAGAAGGGGATAAAGAGGAACAAATTTCAAATCATAGAATAAATTGGTCACAGAAATGGAAATATAGCATAGAGAGTATTACCAATAATAATGGAATATATGGGTATGGCAACAGGGGTCACCACACTTACTAGGGTGAGCATTTAGTAATGTATATAATTATCTAATCACTACCTGATTAACCATACCTGAAATCAATATAATATCCTATGTCAACTATATTCAAACAAAAAAAAGAAATTCTGCTTTTTTATCTCAGAGCAGGCCAATTCTCATCTACATTATAAAGGATATGGGAAAGAACAGTAGAACTAAATCCCAATTCCAGCCTTTTAGGGCACCTACAAATCAGTGATACAATTTGTTTCATCTGCAACACATCCAAGTAATATCACTGGTAAGAAGTTTCGCTATTGACTACAATCTTGACCAAACACTGGGTTTTATTGAAAAGGCTGGATAACAGACAGACAGAGCTCTAAAGGTCAAATTTTGCTGTTTTGTGTACACTGTCATTGTAATGCCCTTGCCCAGTAATACGGGATGATTAAGCAAGGCAAAAAGGTTCTCTGTCATTTCAAGGGGCAGAAAATCTCTGAGACTGTGCACCGAGGCAGGGCAAAGTTCAAGTAAGGAAAGTGAGTGTACTGTAGCAGGTCTAAAGTGTAGTTTGGAGCAGTCTTAACTTTTCTTTCTTTCTTCTAAACAAAGTATAGTGATGTTAGAAATTCAAGGAATCCTTATAGCTAGTCTCAGTTGTCCTGAGGGAATATGATACTGCCTTCTGAAAAACATTCTGCCACAAAATTCTTATCTATCAAGCAACAGCAGACAAGGGCTCAGGATGCACTGGGATGAAGGGTTGGCCTCGGCTCCCCTGTCTCTCTCAGGCCCGTCCAAAAAGAGAAATAGAGGTAGAAATATTAGGACGCCAACAAGCATCCTTCACAGAACTAAACAGCAGACAGGTGTCTTGTTCTTCTAGGCCAAACAGCTCCTCCTTCACTAAAAACACACAATGTGTGTCCCTCACTCTCACTTCCATTCCTGGAGACTAGCAATCAGGGCATCTGCTTCAACATCAGTAGGGCGTGGAAGGGGGTAATAGCCTTGTGATCACATGCTCTGTTCGAGAAGGGACCTTCAACTAACGCTGTCCATTATACTGTTTATCATCTTTCATCTTGGGACTCATTAGTTCCCTTCAACTTTGAGCTCTCAGCTTTTTTCCATTTCAGCAGCCTCTACTTAACAGAGTTAGAATTCCATACTATGAAGTTCCTTCAGCTCTGACCCGCCCAAACATAGGTTCCAACTTTCCTGAGATAGACCATTGCAGACTGAACCTATAAAAGGGCTGGGTAGATACCCTTGACGTAGCCACTGACTGTGACTCTGATGACCAAATCTTAAAAGCTCAATTGAGTTCTAAATCCAGCTTTGCTGTTGAGACACTGGTAGATCAGAATGGTAGGCTACCCACATGGTTTTCCTGGAACAAAACTAAATTCATCATAACAACATCAATATACAGTTTTGGTATACTGAGCTGTGTCTGGGGATTTCTGAAAGCAAAAGGCAGCCAGTTGTCCTGGGCAAAGTAAGCTCCAAATGGCACAGTCTGGAGAGGTGAGGACTACCCCAGAGACTATGAAATCGGACTGACTCCAGACTGCAGCAGTTTAAACCATATGAGGGTAGCTACCTGGGAGCTCTTTAGTGACACCCAAGACTACCTCACTCAGTAAAAGGCATCATGTCACCCATGGGAGACAACACAAAGATCAAGACGGTCCAATCAAGTAGGGAAAACATACAAACATATAAACGAAGGTATGTGAGGACAGAAATAGCACTATATACGGTTCACAGAGATCAAGACAGGCCAGGGTGATGAGGACAAGCTTTAGGGTGATAGGATTTGACCTAAGCTTGAAAGACAGGCTGGATTCAGTTGCAAAAAAAGATGTGAACAAACAATTCAGGCAGAGGCTCTGAGCAGGAATTGCTAAGTGACTAAGACTGGTACACTATGGCTGCAGTGCAGAGTATCCACTAAGAAGTAACAGTAAGTAAGACCAAGAGAGAACAGAGACAACTGTGGATAGCCTGGAATGCCTGGCTCCGGGACTAGGCTTGATAATGGGGGACCAAAACAGGTCTGTGATAAAGGGAGCAGCTGGTGTAAAGGTGCTTTGGCAAATGAATTCAATTCCAGTGTGCAAGATCAACAAGAAGGAAGAGAAAATGAGGTTAGAATACCTGATAGACACAACTGGAATCAAGAGGCCCCATAACTAGATAGCACTTGACCCATTGTCTGAAGTAGGATTTATATACATATATGAAGGACATTAGTTGACTAAGTGAGGAAATTAAAATATGAACCATATACTGAATAACAGAGTTTATTAGAATATGTAATTACACTGTGGTTGAATTATATTGTAATTATGTTAAAGAATTATGCACAGCATATTCTATATAACAATGTTTTTGTTCTTAGAAGATGCCTGCTGAAGTATTTATGGAGGAGAAGTTATAATGCCTGCAACTAACTCAAATGTTTCAGGAAGAAAGGATTTACCTGTAAGGAGAGACACAGAAGCAAGTTCAGATGCCGAATGTTAGTAACTGGTGGACCTAAGAACAACATACAAGAAGGACTTTACAGAAGAAGCAATGGGTTTTAGCGACCGGCTGCCGGGGGCAAGGAGGAGGGAGGAGGGAGGAAAGGTTTGAAAACATCTGACAGAACAGGAACGACGGCCGCACCACGAGACAGAGGAAGCTGGGGAAGCAACGGTTTTCAGGAGCTGCACACTGAAGCTGGTGCTGGAGAAGGAGTGGCAAAAAGCAACGAAATGCGAGAATGAGGTAAGGAAGAAATGTCCTCAGGCAGTGGAAATACAGGAACAGGACCCAGGCCTTCCATCAGTACTAGAAAATTATCAGTTTGGGAATTACCTAGATGGATAATAGTTTAAGTATGAGAAATGGATGAGATCTGTGATAGAAACCTGAGGAAGAGGAGTGAGGTAAGAGATGACTGACGACGTAATTCAGTGTTAGAAGGGGGGATGAGAATAAGAGAAGAACCAAGAGGGTTCTGTGACAGAAACAAGGGGGAAAAGGATTAAGCAGTGGTCCATGGAATGATCAATAACATCAAATACTGCAAAAACACTGAAGAATGTTTGAATGGCAAATGGGATTAGGAAATCAGCCGTGAATTTTGGGTAGGGGTTAAAATCAGGCTGTTGGGCCCCAGAAATCTAACAGATGAAGTAGAAGTGCAAGACTGGGTGTAAACCACTCAGTCGTTCAAGAAGTTTATCTTAAATCCAACGATGGAGACGGAACTACCGTTAAAAGGGGGCAGAAGCACAGGCCGAGCCGTATTCCGTGAGAGACTGGGGCAATCTGGGGAGATCCGCAGCTGCAGAAGGAACATCTAGGACACCTTGGAGATGGGATGAAGCAGCGAGATTAGGTGTGTGCTGGGGAGAGACAGGAGAGGACTTAGCTCCATAAATAGAATAGAACAGACCCTCCTTTAAGACAAGAAGGAAGGGACAGCAAAGAGGTGACGACAACAGCAGTGATAAAGAGGACATCAACGAAGACACGTAAGGTATCTGAAAGGAAATCTTGAGATTAGACAGAAATAGATGGGGCAGCAGGAACCGGTATACCTGGTCCTCACACAGGCCTACTTCCCAGCCACATGTGCTGAGGGAGGTGGGGCAGAGCTGTGACAATCAAAGCAGAGGGCAAAGGTCCAGGCAGTGACAGGGGCTCCTGACTCGAGGTGGACTCTCCAGCGCAGAAGGAGGAAATCCAAGGGGACACTCCTATTGTCTTACTCCTAATGTCAGGTGCGTTGCCTACCTGAGTAAAAAGACCATCTTCCATTATTAGCAGAAGATACGCCTGAATTAATAACTACTCTGCGGGAGGGTAGAGGGGCAATGACAGGCTTGAAATCCCACTGGAACGGTCACCTGAGCGAGATACGTTTAGACGGGTTGAAGCTCAGGAGGAGGAGATCCTGGCTCCTTGCATCACAACTTTTCAGTAACTTCTGGTGATACGGGCAGCAGTAACTCTGTGATGTAATGTGAACAACTAAAAATAAAGTCTTATACAGGAAACTTGCAGCAGAAGCAAGATATTTTATGGAACTTATTTGAAGATAAGACACATGAGAAAGAAGAACATTTCATGACCTTTCGCTTCCCTTTAAAGCCGTGCCCAGTAATATAATTAGGACTGAATTGCTTTACAGCTTGAGCAGATAGCCACACAAATATTTAAAAACAGTATGAGAATGATTAGGCAAAAAATCATGATGAACTCAGAGATGGAGAAAAAGTTTTTGATGCATTTTAACATCGCTTTGTCACTAAAAACTCTCTAGCCACTAGATAAGAAGGGAAGAAACTTCCTTAACCTCATAAAGAATATTTGCCAAAAAACCTACTATATTTCAAAAAGTATAGATACATCAAATACTGTATGTCATGGGGACAGAATGAAAGCTTCCCCCGAAAGAAGGAACAAAGTGAGGTGTCCTCCTCACCACGTCACTCGGTATCACACGGTAGGTCCTCCCCAGCCAGGCGAAGCAAGGAAAAGATGTGAAAACTATGAAGATTGGAAATACTCAGGTGAAGTAAATAAAGTGATTTCTATACAGCAGCAATAAACAAAAATGACTACTTAAAACATCACATACATAAAACACAAGTATCTAGGTTTAAATTTAATAAAAGATATGTGAAACTTCTTTGGGAAAGATCATAAAAGTTCATTGAGAAACCTCAAAGACCTAAAGAAATGGATACACCCTAAAACTCAGTACTGTAAAGATGTACATTCTCCTCAAATGTTGTATAGGTTCAATGCAATTCCAATCAGAATTCCAATGTGTGTGTGTAACTTATAAGCTGACTCTAAATCATACACAAAATGCAGAGGATCCAAGCTCACCTTCCGCAGAGACTGCCAGCTGCCTCCCCAGGTGTGTCATCCCCGTCCCCAGAGCCCTCAGACTGGGCAGCTGGCATTCCCAGGCCACTGCCACAAACAGCTGGCACCTAAAGAGATTGCCTGGTGTCCATGGGGCTTGTTTATCTCCTCATTGGCAAAGCTACTCTCACAGTTGCCTGATAAAAGGGGGGCACCAGGAAAGGGGGTGGGGGCACCACTCCAGAAGAGACTGGCCCGCACAGCTCTGCACCGGTCAGCGGGAGGACGGCAGACCTGTGCCTTCCTTCCCTTGCTGTGACCTTCCCTTTTCCCAAGCTCACTAACCCATGCTTTGAGACGTGGATCCATCTCCAACCTGATAAGCAGCAGGTGGCACCCACAAAGAACTCCACTCTGAAACCAGGTGGTAACCCCAAAGGTAACACCTTGTATATAACAATTTAAAAAATTTGTTTTAAAATAATACCAATAAGGTCTTTAAAAGGCATTCCTCCTTCCCCCACACTCCCAAGTCCCTTCAATCTTAACCTTTTCCCCTCACTAGTGCAGAGGGGAACCACGGCTCTCCTCACAGACAAGCCGACAGCAACTCCAAGCACCTGTAAAGAGGGGGGCCGAGAGGCCTCTGAGGTGTCTGAGACCCTGTCACATGAAAAGGACCTTTCTGAGGACCACCTCAAAAGCGCCAGTGAGCCCTGGAAGCCTTGAGAGGTTGCCAGGGAGCCCCAAGTCAAGTATCTGCAGAAGACTTGAAGCTGTGTAACTCTTGCAGCAGGCTGCTCACGAGCCACAGAGCCAAGCCAGATGTGGAGAGAAAACTCCACTCGTGCCAGCATCCAGCCTTGAGACTGCACTCACCACATCTGTCTGCAAAGGGCCGCCTGGCAACCCTGAGAGTCAACCAAGACCACAGAGGTCACTGGAAAATGACAAGAAAGTCCTCGACACAGCAGTGCTAGCCACGATGGATCTGAAACACCTATCTCAGCATGATGAAAACAGATTAGTCAAGGATCGTGGCTTAGCAATGAGTGGTGGTCTCCTAAAAATATTAACTCTCTGCAAAGGCCATGGATCGTAGTGACAGCAATCTGCTGAATTAAAGGCCCAAGCAGACCTCAGATGCCCTCACGTCCACCGTGAACAGCACTGCGTACAGCGTGTGCCCCACCGAGCAGAATGAATGTGGCGGTTCCCAGTCCCTTTCTTACCATCTGCCACATTTTATTTGGCATGTGAGGACATAGACCACCGCTACGCAGCGAATCTGAAAACATGTGCCTGGGGGACCACTTCAATTCTGTGTGCATCCCCACCGAGTATCACCTGACGTCAAACTATGTTAATGGTGTCTTAGTCACTGTACTAGAAAAACATAAAGTTTACTACCTGGGTCAAAACCCCTGTGTCATCATTATTCAAAGCATCATTGTCACTGGACTATCTCTAGGAAACTCATTTTATAATCAACATAAAACTATCTATCTCATCTTTAGGAGCCAGTCATCTAGTGACATCATTGCCCTGTATCAAGAAGTCTATCTGTGAAAGATGAACCAGGGTACAGGCCCAGTAATAGTCTTGTACATGTTAAAATTGGTAATAGAACTTGGCAAAATACCCCAAAACTATTAAACTGATAAAATGAAACAGAGTCTAGGAATATCCCCAGAATAAAAACAAAAACAAAAGGACGTTCGGGTGTTGGAATAGCTAGAGATGTCCTAGACTCTCGGTTTTCTGGTAATCCTGGTGAGGGAGAGAAGGTACCTTATCCATATGGAAGATCAAATCCAGCTCACAAACGTTTTCAAAGCATTTATCCAGGGTCTCCACAAAAACCTAGGAAACAGAAACAGATAAAGAGGAGAAACAGAACCACATTCACATGTTCATAAATGTCATATCTGAAAATAAAGGGAGCAGTCATGATACCATTTACCTTATGATAAATCTCAAAAAACAATAAAAAACTACCAGCATTGGCTCATCCCCCAACTTATCCCATGGCAAAGGGACAATCTAGGACAGGACACCTGGTTTTAGCAACACAACCAGAAGGCACATGTGGCTTTCTCCCCCCTTTATAAATGCTAGTTTACATAAGAGAATAACAAACTGAAATACCAACTACTTACAATACTATACCCTTTCCCCAAGCCTTCGTGTATACATGTACCTAATTTTTTCATCATTATATACAGTTCATAACATCTAGTTAACATACTTTGATCCCACTAATTTCAACTAACATTAGGTTCAAAACATCTTCTCATGAATCAACTTAATTAACATACTTACAATTTTAATTTTTTACCTTTTTAATATAACATTTAAACAGAAAAGTGTACAAATGATAAGGGTGCAGCTTAATGAAGTTTCCAAACATCATGTTTTCCAAACCACCATTCAGATTCTGAAACGGAGTATGACCAGCTCCCGCGAAGCCCCCTTCCTGCCCTAAGCCAGTACCCCCTCTCCAAAGAGAGCCACCGTCCTGACTCCTATCACCATAGCTCAGTTCTACCTGCCTTTGAATTACATGGATGAGTCATCCATGTACTCCCTGTTGGGCTTCCTTTACTCAACAATGTTTGTGAATTCCTCCAGGCTGTTGAAGGTCATAAAATCGTGTTCATATTCACTGCTGTACAGTATTTCATACCAAAATTTTTTAATCTATTCTCCTATAAGTAGATATTTGATTTACCTTCAGTTTTTGAGTATAAATTGATATAAATGGAAATCATATTTCCAACCACTTGGGAAAATTATTTGACATTATTTACTAATCCCCTAGGACCCAGCAATTCTACTCCATATGGCACACAACATGTATGCAAAAAGACACATGCAGTAACTTCCTGACAGCACTACTCATAACTCTGTATTTTCAACACTTACTGAATAGCTCACTGCAAAGATCACACACTTAAATATGGGCTTGTTCTCGGTCACTGTGCTGGCCCCTTAGCGAGCCCTCACAATCCAGCAACTCAAGTCCTTCGGCTTGTGGAAATTTTATCAAATCACTTTGTGGAGAATTTCGTTCGTCCTTTCACATTCTTAATCTTTCTTCTGAAGCTCCTTATATCAGGGTAGTGGACTTCCTTATTTTCTTTTCTCTCCTGTTTTCCTCTCAGGTTTTTAATTTCTAAGAGATCATTCTGTTCTCTGTTTATTGTCTGTTTGGCAGCCTGTTTTTTTCTGTCTTCTTTTATTCTCTGTGGCTTAAAGATCGGGGTTGGTTGGTTTTCCTTTCTTTGCAGGTCTGTTTTTCCTCTAAGTTGCTTTTACTGCTTGTTTTAGTCTCTATCTTCCACGTTGGAGGCTTTCCTCAGATGTCTGATTATACTTGTTTTTTAACTCATCAGAATAAAAGGCTGTTGGGAAGCCCTGCTACCATGGCAATTTATTGAGGAGCTTCCCAGGCACGCCCCTGAGCTTTTTCATTTTCTTCACCTTAGACTGGTCAGATTTCCCAGAGAAATTTTACAATATGCTTGGGCTGCTATAACAATATAGCACAGGCTGCGTGGCTTAAACAGTAGAAATTAATTTTCTCAGTGTGGAGGCCAGAAGTCCCAGACCAAGGTCTGGCAGGACTGGTTCCCGGTGCGGACTCCTGGCTCCCAGACAGCCACTGACTTGCTGTGTCCGAGCGGGGTCTCTCCTTGCTTCGTGCACATTGAGAGGGCACGCGATCTCAGGCGTCTTTTCCTCTCATGAGAACACCATTTGTATGGGACCAGGACCTCACCCTTATGACCTCATTTAACCGTAACAAGTTCCTTACAGGCCCCATTTCCCAATACAGTCACATTGTAGGGTAGGGCTTCAATGACACAATTTAGTCCATGTAACAACTGGGATGTCAAATGGGTTAGTGGAACAGCATGAGATGGAATAACCCCAGAAAAGACATGCTCTTGCCCAAGTTCTTCCACTCTTCAGCTCTTTGAATGACTGGCTATTTCATCAGTCACGACCCAGCTCCAGCGTTACTTCTCAGAGAGGCTTCTCCTGGCACCCTATCTGAAGTACCCCTATCACACCATCCTGTGAGCACTTCCTCAGAGAGGACCTTGTGTATGTGCCGCCTTCTCACATCCAGAACGTAAGCCAGGCGGGAACATGACCTGTGGACTGAGGTGTACCTACAGTGGATGGTACGTGTCTAGCATGCAGTGATCACTGTGTTTATTTTAGAGTTTTGGATATTAAGTTTTCATTATATTCACAAATATTTCTTTACCATTACACAGCCTTCCTTTTAGTTCTTTGCTCACTTACATTGTTCGTTATTTCCATTTCAATAAAGTTGAAACTATGCTTTATCTTCTCTTCTTCACTAGTCAGTTTATTTTCCTATCACAACTGGGACAAAATTCCAAACCATCTGTTTCCAGTTAAATATATGTATACTATTAATCTTTGTAGCACAATGATTTACTGAAATCTTTTAAAAACAAGCTGTATTTTAATACATAAGTAAGATATGGAACTGAGTTACCTTTTCTCCATATGATTATACAGTTTCTCCAAATTACTCAATCACTCACTGTTTCGCTACTCTAGTTTAACATAAATTTCTGAAATTCCACTCCATTTCTGGAACTTTAAGTTAAACTAGGAGTAGAAAAACAATGGGAGACTGAGTAATCTGGAGAAACTGGTCTAATTATATTACAAGAGGTTTACATGAAAAAGAACATTGTAAATTCACCCATGGAAAACGAAGATGTAAATAATAAAATAAAAATTCAGCCATTTGTGAGGTACCACTCTACCTCTGAGTAGAAACGTTAAATGACATATTTCAGTGTTGGAGCTGGTAAGAAACAAAAACTCATATAGTCCTGGAGGCATTACAAATTAATACAGACTTCCTGAATATCTAGCTAGCAACATGCATTGTAATTAGAAATATTAATCCCTTTGACCCAGGAACTCTGTTTTCAGCAGGTGTGAATAAGCACAACAGTTCGCATAAAGCCCTATGGTAGTTTTATCAGTGTTAGTTTAAAGGAAAATAACAATCAAACTATTCAGTGTCTGTTCTACTGCTCTGCTGTGTGGATCAGCTGAGAACACTCATTTTAGCCCCACTAAATGTTCGGCTTCAGTACTCTTGAAATAAAGAAGGAAGTCAAGGCAAGCTGAGAAGCAGATGAGGAGCGGTCCGGACCTCCTCCTCGTGCTCCTGCCGGCCGGCCGGAACCCGAGGCGCCGACTGGGGCAGGCTCTACGTTTGCCAGCGCTCACTCGCATGATGGTCCTCGGACCTCCCCAGAAAGGCCTCTTAGGAACTTCCAGCGATACTGAAGCCAGATGGTGACCCAGAGACATATTGTTCAGATTATTTTCTCTTGGAAACCTTCGTCTAAAAGTGGCAAGTTACCCTTTCTTTACACAGCTAAGTTTCTGCTTGTCACTCAGTCTTTCCAGACTAAGCAAAATAGCATTTAGGGAATACACATCACACGGTAAAACTGTACAGAGAAGCAACGGAATGATCATCTCCAGAATCTGAGGGCTGCAGTGTACGGGGGGATGAACTGAGTGGGGACATACAGAGCTTTAAGGGACTAGAATGTACTGTTTCTTAAGCTAAGCAAGAGCTTCATTTTGTTGGCATTCTTTAAACTGGATAGGCATGTTTAGCATGTTTTTTTGTATATACAAGAGGTTTCACAATAAAAATAACTTTAAAAACAGTAATCTTACTGGGATTCTAAATGGGTTTTCAGTAATTTATAATCTGAAAGTACTGACATTTTAATGAATTTTCTCAGCAAACAAAGGGTATGTTTTATTCATTTATTTTTCTCTTCTTTCATTTTCACTATATTTTGAAAATTTTCTTCGTATAGAACTTATTTATGTTTATTCCTGGGTATATCTTATGGACGTTTTGCTATTGTGAGTGGACCTCTTTAAAATGTATTTTCTAATTTATTATTGTTAAGGGAAAGCTATTAAAATTTTACATGTTAAACTTGTATTCAGTCCCCTTACTGAACTCTATTATTAGTTCTAATTATTTTCAAGTTGATTCTTTTGGATTTTCTAGCTAGATATAACTTCACCTCCAATCATTATATATTCTGAAGCCTAGTAAAACCAATCTCCTATTACTGCCATGTTCCCTCAAAACACACTTTTACATTTTGCAGCCATTCATTTTTCTGATAAGTTTTCCCTTTAGCAAGTCCTATTAGATCTCCTGATGGAATTATATTTGGTTTCCCACTTAATCTACTGACTAGTACTGTCATCTATGCTTGCCTCTTCCCAACAGGGGAGGGCTCGTAGCTCCATTTATTTCAAATACTCCTTTATGTTTTTCCTTTAAGATTTTATTGTTTCATTAGAAACAGTCAAGTATCCCATACTAAGTTAATTTCCAAATACTACATACCCTTTGTCACTACTTTAAGTGAAATTTCTCTAATTACAAATTTGTTTTCACAGAAATCGGAAATTCGATTTTGATGGAGTTATTTCATATGCTACCATTTTGCTCACATTCATTACTTGATAAAATTTTGATGGGTTTTTTGTTTTTAGGTTTTCTAGATACATAATCAGGCCATTCTTACAGTGATAACATCTCTCTCTTCCTTTACTATCCAACTTCATTTTTTTTTTATCACTCCTAACAAATATTTGTTCAGATTAGAGTACATAGTAAAAGACACTCTTGTTTTTATGAATCCCTGTAGCTTTCTCCCCTGAGATAACAAAGGTTCTGGTTTTTGGTTCTAAAACTAAAACTGGCTGTTTGTAGAGAAATAAACTAGGTGATAGAGGAGAGGGAAAGTAAGACATTTTTTACTGTGTACTCTTGATACGCCTGTTGAATTCTAAATCACATAAATGTATTATTTCTTCAACAATAGTTTATGCTAAATAAACATGCACTAAATAATTTTTAAAAATGCTTCCTGTTGTAATTTAAGAGTATTTCAGGAATATAATTTCGATACTCATTTCTCTCAGCATCTACTGACACAACTGTATTAGTTCCACTGTTTTTCTTACTGCTGTAATAGACTCTAAGAATTTTTCCTTGTTAAACTGACTTGTATCCTTAGGCTAAAGACAGTTGGGACACAATGAATAATTCTTCTAGTATGCAGTATTCCTGAGAGAGAAAGAATTTTTGAGCTAGAAGAGAATATCTAGTACACTTGTAAATCAAAACAAACCCGCACACAGAAGAGTCAAAACATAAAAAAGCAAAATTCTACTAGCAACAAGCTGAAATGATTTACGGCCAGACTGCTTGTTAATGGGGGAGTCGGAAACAAGAGCCAGGTCTCATGACTTATTGGTTCAACTGATTATTGGCCAAGATTTTATTTAGTAATTTTGTACCAATACTAATATGCAATATATAATAACATTTTCCTTTGGAGAGGCGTTTGGATCACAACCAATTTACTCCATAAAATACACTTAAGTAGTATGATATTTTTATTCTGAGTTTAAAAAATAACTTAGGTAATATACAGGTTTTATTGCACTTCAACATTAAAAAAAAATTCTTCTGAGCCCATTAGGGTATCAGGGCTTTTGTTAACCTTTCTTATCTCATCCTGATATTGGATTAAGTGCCTTTTTGTTAACCTAACTTGGGTATTTATTTTTGGTAGTCAGCTATTTCAAATATATCGGTAACACAATTATGTATTTCATCCTCTAAAATCATTTTGATGCTTCCTATCTGACTTTTATCTTCCTTATATTAGGCCAACTATTTGATTTTATTTTGTCTTTTCAAAAAGCAAACACTATAGTTCCTATTATTTTCATCTTTTACTTATCTATCTTCCCAAATCCAATGCACAATATTTAATAAATATCCATTACATTATAAAGTTATAGTTTGTCTTATTAATACAGATATATGAAGTACATTTCCTCTAGTAGCTGCATCTCAATATTTCAAGTATTACCCTTATATTTCCTTTATTTTCTAACATACTTGGTATATGCACATCTCTACAGCATTCTAAAATTTACAATACCATAAAGTACACTGTTACAACTGAATTCTACAACCTAATATTTCCATATTCAGATGGTGGATCCATGACTCAAACCCAGGCTTTCTGATTCTAGGTCTTGAGCTCCTCCTACTACACCACACTGCCTCTCAATGTCTAATCCGACTGGGGTGTTAAGAAAGCATTTAAAATTATCTTAGAGATGAATCTTTTTTAGATGTTTTCATTATTTATTTATACTTTCACGTATGATAAAAGATTATGACACATGAAATTTTTAATTAAGCATCTTAAATCATTTTCTGAATGTGAGTAGGTATGAATAAATTTTAAAAGTTGGTATGTTCAAGAAGAACATCACTTTTTTAGAAAAGAGTCTGGTGTATTTGAAATTTGAAAATAACACTCCCAAATTTGCCATTTTTGACCCTTCTAAATTTAATATTAAGTTTAGCTTCTCTAATTTTATCTTAACAAAATAAAACACAGCTGTAAGCATGTAAAGTTTGTATTTTACAGCCAGAGGGTTTTGCTCTCCATAATTGTTGTTAATGAGATTTTAATACAAGCTTCTATTTGAGTGTAGTCTACTTAAGCAACTTATTCAAGGAAGCCCACCTAGAATTCCATGTGTAAAATGATGAAACTGTACTAAATTAATGGTTCCCAAGCTAGGGTGATAAGGAAAAATTCTGAAATGTCCTAAAATTAAGTGACATAAGGCCAGAGAATGGTGAGAGAGATACATGGGAAGGTAATCAGTCAATAACCACGGGACATAGCTAGCCAGAAACTCCACATTCCTGGATGAAATCACTTAGCAATTATCTAGAACGTCCCCAGAACTACGGCATTCCTCATGCTCGTGAACAGCGTCTGACCATCATCAGCAACCAATCCACGAGCCGCCTCTATCAACTGACCACCTATCCCTAGGCCTCCCGCTTCGCATTTGCCCACCTTCTTTATATCCACAGCCAAAGCAAACTGAAGGAACTTTCTTCCCTGAGACCCCTTAGAAATGTCCTGCTTCTTGAGTCCGGCAGACAAGTTGTTTCTGTTAACTGACCCTGCGGTTGGTGAAGCAGAAACTGCCTGTCCCAGGACTCAGTCCTTCTCTGGCTGCATTTATAAAGGCTCAATAAACCCTTTTATTTCAGAGATCTCTCAGTCTCAAGAGTTTTTGATTTGTCAAGGGTCCCTGTACAACTCAGTTTCCATGAAGGCAGTGAAAAGAATGCATAAGCCACTTTTAATTTTCAAAAATCCTAACAAAAATTATGTTAACCTACATCGAGATTGCACAGACCAACTAAAACATCAATTTCTTTGTTTTAGGCTAAAATTACAAGTGAAAATATAAAGTAAGAATTTTAAATGTCATTTGGTTGGACAGTTGAAAAAAACTTCAAAACATGATGTGTTGTAATTTATAGTAAGAACTATTTGGTATTCATCCCCATTTCTGGCACAGACCTCCTAAAACCCTAGGAATTTCCTGAGTGATAAAGGTGTCTTTTGTTTATATTAATAAGATGACTTCTGAAAGCACTTAAGGATGGGGCTAGTTGCCAGGGGAACCAACCATTGTGATTAGAGGGTTGGAACTTTCAGTCCCACAGACCACCTCCAGGGAGGGGAGAGGGGCTGGAGATGCAATCAATCACCAATGATTTACTCAATCACACCCATGTAATGAGGCCAGGGTCTGGAGAGCTTCGAGGCTGGTGACATGTGGAGATGCTGGGAGAGTGGGATGCCTAGAGAGCACTTGGAAGCTCTGCGCCCTTTCCCCATACCCTGTCCTATGCCCCTCTTCCATCTAGCTGTCCCTGAGTTACAACTTTTTAGAATAAACTGGTGATCTAGTAAGTAATATGTTACCCTGAGTTCTGTGAGCCACTCTGGCAAATTAATTGAGCCCAAGGAGGAGGATGAGCAAACCTTTAATTTATAGCCAGTTGGTCAGAAGCACAGGTGACAGACAACCTGGACTTGCGACTGGTGTCTGTCTATCTCTAGGTAGACAGTGTCAGAATTTAGTTAAGTGTGTGGGACACTGGTCATTTCCATGAAGAACTGAGTTAACTGCTTAATGGTGATGGGGAAAAACACACACATCAGAATTGGTGTCAGAATCACACATGAAAACCAAGGTCAGTGAGAGAGCTGGGTAGAAACAATGAATCCAAAAGCTCTAAGAGTTTATAAGGGTGCTAAGGAGCCTTCGCACAGCATCATATAGTGGACATCTAGCAACTTTTACCAGTATCAATAAAGAGACTGACAAAAGGCTCTACAAGAGGGTTACTTAAAAACCCTGGGCCAACTTAAAATGACTGCCACTGTTAGCTGACTACACATACCTGGATGAGGTCCAAGATCCCAAGTTCACTCTCTGATGAATCCACACAGAAAACAAAGTAGAGGGTAGCATAGTGCCGATAAATCAGTTTGTAGTCAGAGCCACCAAGCAAACTGTGGAAGATGGAAAACATTTAAATGCCTGTATCTTCATTAAGCAGATCAAAGAGAAACCCTGTGCCAAGGAATGAAAACAGGCCCAATAGAAATGGGGAGGACAGGCCAAACAACGGGCCGTTTCTACCAGGTGAATGGCAACCACATTTGGCAGAGATGCCTAGAGCCACCTTACCTTACATCACGTTCTGCCCATCCTCCCAGGAGCCAAACCTCTAATGAGTAATATCTGGAGCACAACCATTCAACAGCTTCTGAAACAGAACTGAGTCTCTGTCTGAGCAGATCATGCTAAGATCAGCTCACAGCGCTTTAGGTACCCACCCGACACTTGGGTGCTGCCTGAAGAAGTGCTGCTGATGAAGGCCACCCAAACGTGGACATATGGGGAGAAAACAAAAGCCAATCATTTACCTTCCACCCTCCAAGAAGTTACAAATGTTGTCATCCCGCTTGAGAACTAGATGGAAGGTCTCTCGAACAATCTGCTGCTGAATTTCTTCTGGCTATGGAATAAAAGAAATAAAGCAAATAAGCAGAGAAGTCTGAAAAACTATATTCCTTGATGAAGTTGGACAGGGAGAGAAGTGCTTCCAAGCAGGAAATGATTTGGTACCAAAAAAAAAAAGGTAGAGAAAAAATAAAAGGGAAATCTATGGAAAAATGGGTGACAAGCGTCTGTTAGAGGAATTAAGAAGGGTGTATTTACCTAGCTATCTACTCACAACTATTACTGTCCTGATCAACAAGCTAATATTTCTTTACAGTTAATAACCAAGCAAAGGAGAATGGATCAACTTTCATACAAGGCAGAACAGTAACTAGAAGGCCTGGTACTGAAATATTTTGTTGTCCCCTAGAAAACATCTATCAGGGTAAATAACAAATATAAACAGGTCTAACACTTCAAAGAGGTCAAGATGTAATAGTGTATATACTTTAAAAATCTAAGCTTGCCATCTTGTGTAAAGTAACAGAGGTAGCACATGTAAGATGATATGCTACTCTCCACAAAAGTATTGAGAAAAAAAGTTCTATTTACAGATCAGAATTTTGAACAATCGCAGGGCTACAAATATTTTTTTTCACTTAATATTCACTTGCGACACACAGGGAAGCTCAACTGTGATGGAATCTCTTGGTAACTCACATTTGATTCCTATTTACATCTATATGGTTCTTAATAAGTATAGTTTAAAAAAGGATGAAGGGAGGGAGAAACCAGTCATTAAGACAAAAGTAACAAAAAGCTCTAGAGCAATGCTCTCAAATCTCAATGTACAATGAATCACCTGGGGATGCTGTTAAAATGCAGACTGGCATTTAGTAGGCCGGGGGTAAATTCTGAGACTGCATTTCTAACATGCTTCCAGGAGACACCAGTGCTGCTGGTCTGTGGGCCACACTTTGGGTAGCAAAGCTTAAGAAAACCTTCAGATTGGACGTGCCCCAAGAGTCAGAAAACAGATTCAAGTAATGTTAATCCCTTTCTTTCTACAGACTGAACTTAGGTTTGAAATGATTAGTTATCTAAAAGAAAAGAGAGAAAAAAACAGAAAATGTCACTGTGAAATTACTTTTCATAATTTTGACTCAAAATGGGTATACAGTAGCTCTTAGCATTTATTGAATGGATGAATGAAAACTTGCTAATCACTGGTCTTCATAAATTCAAGTAAACCAATCACTATTTTCCTGGTTTCTATTTAAAGAACTCAAAAAGCTCACAGATGACAGGATGATGTAAAAGATTAACTCTGTGTACTCGGTAATACAAAACATGCCAAGTAAAAAAGTTTCACGTTTTTAAACGGAGGAAAACAATCTTTCAAACTAAACCCTTTTTGCTCAACTGAGGAGGAAGTGGCAGTAGTCAGTGGGGAAGTGGTATGAAATGGTGAGGCCACCTAATTTCCAATTCAACACAAGTGTAAGCTACCAATTGCTTACATGCCTCAATTATTTTAATAATCTCTCATATCTTTTAGTACTCTGTGGTTTGTAAGGTAATTTTTATGCATGAACTAATTTGGTTCTTAGAAAAATCTTACATTCTCCAAAGAAGATATACAAATGGTCACTAAAGATACTCAACATCATTAGTCATTAGGGAGATGGAAATTAAAACCACAATGAAAATGAGCTCTGCACCCACTAAAATGTCTTAAATCAAAAAGATAACAAATATTGATAAGGAAGTGGAGAAATTGGACCTCCTATGCATTGCTGATGGTATGTGAAAGGGTGCAGCCACTTCGGAGAAATCTGGCAGGTCCTCAAAACATTCACCACACAGCATATAACCTGACAATTCTACCTCTAGGTATATAACCAAGAAAAATGGAAAACACACGCCCACACAAAAACCTGCATATGCATGTTCATAGCAGCATTATTCACAGGAGCTGTGGGTGGGAAGACCAACTGACCAATGGACAATTAAAATTCCATACAATGGAATATAACTCTGCCATAAAACGGAATGAAGAACTGATACACACCACAACATGGACGACTCTTGAAAACATTATATCAAGTAATAGAAGCCAATCATGAAAGACCACATATTGTATGACTCCATCTGTATGAAATGTCTGTAATAGACAAATTCAGAGAGACAGAAACTAGATCACTGGTTGTTGGGGCTGGTGGAGTTGAGGGGGTAAATACTAATGGGTAGGGATTTCTTTCTGGGGCAATGAAAATGTTCTAAAATTGTAATGGCTGCATAACTTGTGAACATACTAAAAAACACTGAATTGCAGACTTTAAATAGGTGAACTGTTATGGTATACGACTTCTACCTCAATAACACTTAAAAAAAGGAAAGATTCACACACACACACACACAAAGCAAATACAAATTGAATAATTCTATTAGATGTTAATATTTTACCTTGTTATAATTAATAAAAATCTAATCTAGCTTTAAAAATTATATGAAAAAGGTAAAATTATTCTTTTCATTTCTATTTGACAGATGAGGAAATACAGTCTTAAAGATGTTTGTTAACTTGTCAATAGACACAAGGGTAAAAAAAAAAAAAAAAGGGGGAGCTGAGGCTTGAATTTTAAGTTTTCTGACTTTCTCCTTTTCGGTTTCACCAGCCCACCTACCATACATGTAACAGTTCGAAACCTAGATATAGCTGCGAAGAAATAAAACATTGGGGCGCAGGAGCATTTGCGTTTCTCTAGAGGAGTGTTTTTAGACAACTCAAGTGCCTATTATTTATTGAGCCGTCATGCGGCAGCATTTATAACTTCTCATCATTTCTCACTTTTAAACTGACTTTTCTTCAACTCTACACGTAGAGTGATGGGTATCCAGACCCTAAGCAGTCCCAGCCAACACTGAAGCAAAATTAATTCCAAGAAAGCAAAACCTTTTAAGAAACTACGTTTAACAGCCAACAAGATTAAAGGACCTTCAATCAAGTTCTCAAGAAGGCGCCTCCCCATCCCCGCCCCGTCACTTGTAGTGCCGAGACCCAAGGAGAAGTGTCACAAAATGGCACAGAAAAACCAAGGTCCAGGAAAGGATCAGAGAGCGCGGCGGCAGCGGGGCGGGGGGCAGAAGTCCTGCCACTGGCCGGAGTCCGGGGATGGAGGTCAAGGAAGACAAGGGTCACGCACGGTGCAGGAGCCCGAGGCGGTCAGCGGGCGGTGCCCGCGTGCGCCGGAGGGCCCCAAGGGAGGGAAGAGGGCGCGGCTCCCCCGAAGAGACATGACCGAGCTGGGCCGCACTCACAAAATGCTGATAGAAGCGGACCAGCCGCGGCTTCCCGTGGTTGTTGAAAACCAGAATCGCCTGAATCATCTTTGCCGGCCACGTTTCTTTCGGCACCGGCGGCTCCCAGAGAGCACCTCCTTCCGCCACAATACAGACACTTCCGGTTGGTGCGCTGCAGAGAGTGGCCCGCGGAAACTTGCCCCCGATGCCCTCGGGGCCTGGCCGCGAAGAGTCCGGCTGCTCTGCACGGCTTGAGGATCCAGGTTGGTCGGGTTCGCCAGGGCAGGTCCGGTGCAGACACCGAGTCCGGGGAGGGTCGTCACCGTGGCCAGAGTCGGTTGGCCAGCTAGGGCCTGGCTGGGATACGAACCCGGAACCGTGCCCTTTGCCCAGACAGACCGCTTGCTGCAGAATCCCAGGCGCGGCGCAAAGCCGAGGTCGTCGGAAAAGCAGGCGCAGCCAGCAGAAACCAAATTCTAACAGCAAGCCAGGCTCCCTGGCAGAGGTGGCCGGAGCCTCCCTTTCTGTCTACGCTAAAACATATAAGCCTGCCCTCCCCTTAACACTTGCAGAACGTCCCGCAGTGTGGAAATACAGCTAATTTAGCCATTCCCCGATTGGGGAACATTAAGTTCATTATTCTCAATATTATATACAGAGCTTCAGTGAATTACTTAGATGCCTCCTCGTGCAAAAGGGCTATTTCTCCATGGTAGAGAGTGAATGGTTGAATTGATCTTTAGTGCAATTCCATTTAAAAGGTACTTGCGATTCCAAATTGGTAGTTTTTTCTTCTGTTAATGACTTAATGGGTGTGGTGGAGCACGTCCCTGTATTGCAGATAGAGCTGCAAATTGGAATCCCCTATCCAGAGGACCGTCACTATGTCAGAGGTTTTTAAAATATACAGAACATTATACCCATAATATCCAGTTTTAGAACTTATAATAAAACGATTGTGAATTTGTGAAAATTTAACCTCAAGTATGTCCATCTCAGCAGTTTATTACAGGGAAAAATGGAAAGCAAACCAATTATTCCAAAATGAGAAACTGGTTAAATGCATTGACCTGCATGCCTGGAAATTAAAGTTATTAAAAGTCATGTTGTAAAAGATTCACAGTACAGGGAAATGTTCATGATATAAGTGTAAAGAGTACACAATGGACAGGGACATTCCACTTTGTAAAAGAATGGAAGTAGATGCCCCAAAAGATGAATACTAGTTGTGTCTGGAGAAAGACAGCATCACAGAATGCTCAGCCATAGGTCCTTGGCACCTGCCCTGATTGAAACCCTGGCTCTGCTGATGGCATGGATACCTTAGGCAAGTGTCTTGATCTGTAAAACAGACATAATATCAGTTTCCTTCACTGTAAAACTGGGCTTTTTCTACTTGAAAAAAAAGATTCTACTTAACTTCAGTTATAAACACCAAAAGAATTAATATTTGTAATTATTTGGAGCAGTGCATGGCATGTAATGGATTACTATGTAAGTGATTTTTTAAGTAGTAGAACTACATGTACTTTTTAATTTTCTAAAATATAAGTTTGATTTATTAGTTTATTAACTTAAAAAATCCAAAGGCAATAAGTATGCACTGAAACTTGATAAAATGTTCCAAATGTTGAACAGAAATATGAAAGAAAATTCTAAAACAGAAGAATAATGATGGGGACCTAGCTCTACCAACTATTAAAGTCTACTATGATACTTAAGATTGTCACTACAGGGAGACTCATTGAAATATAATGGATAATTTAAGTACCAATAACTTTAATATGTGATGCAGGAGAAGTCATAACTTGACAGTGGGAAGGAATTCAACAAATATGTTGGGGTAACTGGTTAGCAACTTGAAAACAAGCAATTTCATTACCTCACTTCATACCTTCCCACAAATTAAAGGCAGAATGGATTAAATAATTAAATATAAAACCAGGTAACCAAAATGGGAGAAAATGAAATTGAGTATCTAACATCTGAAAAGAGAATATAAGCTTTTTAAAAGCCAACAAAAGTCACAAAAAAAGTTAACAGCTATATCCATATAAAGATTGTTTGTAAAATCAATTTTTAAAAATGGAAAGAAGTTGCTAAACTATGGCAAATGGTTATATGTAAAATATAAATAAGTCTGATAAACCAAAAAAACCTCCTCCTCCCTAGTAGACAAAAGGGGAAATACATACAGGAAATTAACATGAGAAAAATGTTTACAATCCCTCTTAATGGGAAAGACCAATTAAAGTATTAACTTTAAAATAAAAATTAAAGCATTACTTTCACCTTATCAAATATAATTTCTAAAAATGTCATAATACCCAGGCAGTATAGCACAGAGAAGACAAGTAATGACTCTATAGCATCTTAGTACACTGGTAGACAGTGATTGCAAAGGGACTGGGTGGGGGTGGAGGGTGGTGAGGACTTGATAATATGGGTGAATGTTGAAACCACAATGTTGTTCATGTGAAACCTCTGTAAGATTGTTTATCCGTGATACTTTAAAAAAATGTTTAAGTGTTATACCCAGTTCTGGCAAGGATAGCATGAAAATGGTCCTCCTACATTGTTTTTGAAAGTGTAATTTAGAACAACCCTTTTGGAAAACAAGGTAACAAAACCTTTTTCAAAAATTCCTAGATTCCCAATCATCTGACTCCTGGGAATCTGTCCCTAAAGAAATAACCCAAAAATATAATGTGTGTGTATGTGTGACTTGTGGGCGGGTGGTTGGGTGAGATTGAGGGAACTATATCATTTACAACAGTATTTGACATATTAATTATATTAGCTCTAAATAGGGATCAATTAATTATCCCAAAAGTGGAGAATAACAGCTATTAAATGGTAGCCAACCTTTAAGCACTGGTTATGAAGACTATGTAGCAATATGGAAAGTGATTGTGTAACAGTAATTGAAAAAGGATTATCAAATTTTACGGTTAGGTTTATTATCACAACAACCGTATACAGAAGTTGCACACGTCCCAGGAGCAGGCCACTGCCGCCCCTTGGCTTTTCTCTTGCTGCAAAGTCCCTTCCCTTCTCTGTCTACCTGAATTGTTTTCCATTGTCACCCCGACTGCTACAGACCAAACCATTCCAGTCTCTCACCCTGACAACTGCAGCAGCCTCCTAGTTATGCTCACTGCCTTCCGTTTCACTGTAGTCAAGCAATCTTTGAAGTACACAAATCAGATCTTACCACTCTCCCTGGGATCCCTGGCTTCCAGGAAGTTAAGGACAAAGTCCCCAAATACTTAACATGCTGAAAATGCCACGCCCAACCTCCAGCCTCATCTCAAACGTGCCTCCACCTCCGCCCATCCTTTGAGCTCCAGTCACAGCGGCCGTTTCCTTCTAGGAGCTGCCCGGAGACACCAAGCCCTTTCGAAGCCCTGGGTTTGGCGCACTGACACCCTGGACCTCCTTGTTTGGAATGATGGCCTGCCCATTTGAGCCTGCCATACCCTCTGGCCACAGGGCTTTGGGCAGCACAGTGCCCTCACTAGGTCCCTCTACCCAGTCAGTGTCCCCCAGTCCTCCTGCTTAACCACCCCCTTGGCCACCCCATGACTGAGGCCCAGCATGCTCCGTAGTGAGCCAGCCCCACTCACACAGGACACCAGAAGGCGGCGTCCACAATAGCCGGGGTGAGAGGGGCAAGGTGGTCTGAACTGAAAAAGGGCGACAAGAGCAGAAGAGACCCGCGAGCAGCCCCGTAACCATGACTTCAGATGGCGTAACTGAAGCGTGAATCCCAAGCCTCACAGCCATATCATGGAGCTCAGATCAAGAGTCAAAGATGTAGGCAGGTTCCTTAAGTCTGGGAATGTAACCCTGCTTCGCAAGGCCAGGGCCATCTCTGGTCCCTGTGTGCAAGGCCCTTCTGTAGGCCGAGGAAGCAGGGGACAGAGGAAGGAGTATAACCTTTGCTTATTAGCTGTGTGACTCTGGGCAATTTGAACATAAGCAGTTATGACCCTTGCCTTAACCTTTCTGGGGCCCTTTTCTCTTCTGCAGTATACACGTGAAAGCAGAATAATCTTGAAGTTAAGAACGTGGACTTCGAAACCTGACTGTTAAGTTTCCCCTGCTATCTTAAAGCGGAGCATTCCTATGGGAACTTTCCTAAGCTGAAACGGCGTAGAGTGAAGAAGCAATTACAATTTATATGGAAAAATTTTTGAGCATTCCCAGACTCAAAAAATAACCTCTCTTAGGCTTTTCTGGTACCCTAGGACACAGCTTGCTAACAGTGCAAAATAAATCGAGATAAAGCACAGATGCTCAGGTACAGTTCAAAGCTATGGCTGCGTGATGCTGAGGTGCTGAGGGGAAGGAGTTTGGCGAGACCCCTCTCACGGCTGGGGGTGCCCCCTGCCTCTAGAAGTTGTTGCAAAACAAACACTGAACACTACTTTTGTTTTTAACCTTTTCTCTTAAAAGCAAAAATGCTCTTCAGATTTTCTTTTGGTTAGTAAAAACAGGCATGTACTAATGTTAAGGCTTTCATAAAGGGAAGTGGAGTAATGCAGACTTTTGAAAAGCAGGGGATACCTCTGCTGACACCAGGAGGAACTCAACAGTCAGCAGTCACACTTACCGTGGGAAGCCTCTAGTGCTGTTGGCTGCATTAGGGGACTCCACCACCCCTTCTTTTCTGAGGCAAGCAGGATCCACATGCCACCGAGTCCCTACCCTTTCTTGGGACCCGCAGATTTCACCTCTAGCTCTCTTCACAGATCTGGGTGTGGGCACAGCACCCAGCAAGGCAATGTTCATGAGCAAAAAGCAATGGCTGCCTTCTAGGGACACTGCTCAGCTGGAAGGCTGTTTACACCCGACAAATACCCAGTCAGTGTAGAGGAATCCTTTTCTGAAGATTTAGCCAATCATATAAAGTTCTAAAGATACATAACAGAAACAAAATATCAAAAATGTGGCCTGGCAGAGTGAGCCTGAGAGATGCGGACCAGCCAGCCACACCTGAGGCTCCTCTAGCCCTCCCTGAGGACACCATGCCCAGGGAAGCAGTCAGGAGGCAGGAACCCCCAGGGTGGCAGAGAACCAAGGAAGAAAAAAGAACTGACAGCTCCAGGGAAAGGAAAGGATGGGGCAGGGGACAAGACGGCTTGAGCCGGAGCACAGGGGCCACAGCCCAGCGCCGGGGAGGAGGCTGACGTGAAGGGAGAGCAGGAGATGCGAGCAGAGTGGGGAGCCACAGAGAACTTTTCCTCCAAGCCACTCTGCATGTCGATGAGGGGTACTCCCTGACCTGCACCAAGACCAAGTGCAGTTGCTCTGAATGCCCTGGGGACTCACCCCCTGCCTGCCTCCAGAAGGAAGGCTCACACTCAAGGCAAGGGTCACCAGGACACCGTCTAGGAAAGCTAGACCCACAAGGTAAACCATGCTGCTGGCTCCTTGTCCTCCACCCACCACCCAGGGAGAGACCCTCCAGAGCCACAGCATGGGGCCCCACTGCTAACACGGTCCAGGTTTGATTTTAGCAGAGCTTGTTCAACGCGTACTCCACGGTGGCTGGAGGGGGGAACCAGGTAAGGCTGGGCATTGGCAGACTTCTCCCTCCATCTCCAGAGTGGAAGTCGATGGAAGAAATTCTCAACGGTGGTGGGTGGGCTGGAAGGCTCCCCATCGCCCACCAATCTCAGTCATCCTAGGGGGTAAAGAGAAGAGAAATGAACAGGGCACATTTCATGAAAGCATTTTGTAAGTCATCAAGTAAGGGTTTGATTAAGTGGTAGCGGTGGGGCCCTTGGCCTCCTCCTTAGAGCTGTGGCCCAGGCAGCTGGCCTGGCAGCTCCAGTTGTTTTTCAGTCCAAGACTCACTTCATTAAGACAAAAGGGGATCCAGACTCTACTCTACCCGGCCCTGCTTTCTCTAGCAAACGTCATCTTCTTGGTCACCTGGGTAAGTAACCCATTTTTCTGTGACTTGTTTTAAGTGTTCAATTTGGGGCCTTTTGACATCAAACCTTTAGGTGAAATATTCCTCGGAAAAACAAATCAACTGTGCACAGGCTGAGCATCAACTAGGGGGCTGACCCTTGGCAAAAAGAGAACCAGTAAGGACAAAGTCAGCCGTTTTCCAGCCACTTTGGGCAGGAAGCCCAGAACAAAGGGGGGGGGGAAACGCCCATTCAGCTGCTCCACTGCCTGAAATGGCTAATGCGTTCACGTGCAGTGGAAATGTTTGGGGGACTTCATGACATTCGGTCTCACTGGCTCCCCTGTGCACTCCATTCTCCCCATCCCTCATGTTTATAAACCTGTGGGGCTTTCTTGTAGATTGGCACAGTTCAGACCCACCAAAAAGAAAGGTCCCAGGGTGTTACCCTGCATGCCTTGAAGGAATTTTTCTGATGCTAACACACTCTCAGGAATTCCACGGAATCCCACCAAAGCAGGCGGGTAACCCATGCTGCTGGCTCCTTGTCCTCCACCCACCCACAGCCAGCACACGCAGAACTCCCACCAGGGGCCAAACCAGCGACGCCGCAGTCCCAGTCGTCTCCCTCGACCTACCCACTCCTCGTCCTCTGCCCCGTCTCCCTGCTCTCGGGTCTTCACGTCCGCCCCTTCGCAAGACTTCTGGGCCAGGATGTTGTCTGTCCAGGATGACCCCATCTTTCCATCACCAGCAAAATTACACTTGGTCACTGCTCCAGCCTCAAGTTTGGCTAATGAATCTGAAAGAAGAGAGCTAGTTGAATGGCCTCTCTCCCTGTAGCAGAAACACAGCAGGGGCTGGCCCATCTGCTGAGGTCCCCTAGGCCTGGGGTAAGCCACTGTTCTCTTCAGCCTGGGTGTGGCCAGGGAGACCCTGGGTGGGTGGGACCCCCCAAGGCACTAGATAGAACAGGTCTCCCTCAGGAACCACAGGATCGGGCACCCCAGGATCCGCAGTGTCCAAGTTTTTGACCACAGGGCACTTGCCCAGGGACTTAGGGATAGAATCCACGGAGTCAGGTCCCCACAGAGGCCAGGCCTGGCCGGCTCCTATGAGCTCTACACAGGACGGGCGGGGGAGCCTCAGGCAGGAGGCCACCTGAGGACACTGGGCCACACCTGCCATCAGGCTGCACTGCTCACCCAGGAAGGGGCCGTCGCCTCGTGTTTTCAGCCGCACCCCGGCCCCCAGCTCGAACTCCAGTGCCTCCATCTCCGACTCAGGCATCCAGAAGGCCACTGTCTGGTCAGGGGTGAGGCTCCCCGTCAGCGCAAGCAGTTCTGGCTTATTCACCAGACCCTTCAGTGCCTCGGGTGTCAGTCTGTCCGTGTCCCCCTTGGCCTCCACCTCTGCAGGCACACAGCACACAAGGGTTATCACACAGGCAGGAGGGCCTTTTGGGAGTCAGGTGAGGGCTGGGTGTTTCTACATGCTCACAGCCACCTGCAGTAGGACTTGAGCACCCATCCTGCCAGCACTCATCAAGGAATCCCTGGCAGAGGCGTCAGGCACACAGACTCTGGAACCAGGCTGGATGCCTGGTACAAATCTGCTCATAAGCTGGGTGACCTCAGGCAAGTTCCTTAATCTCTCTGTGCCTGACAGATAGGGATAAAAATGCTTCCCTGACAGGACTCTCATGGGGTGTAAATAAAATAATACACGTAAAGCACTTAGCACAGAGGCTGGCACACAGTGAACCCTGGGTATTAGTGTTTGCATTACTCCTACTTTACAGATCATAAGGCCAAGGCTTAGAGAGGCTCAGCAATTTGCCCGACGTCACACAGCCAGGCAGGATTCAACCCTCTACACACTCCTGCCCTCCCGTGGAGACCCCAGTGACCAGCAGGGTTCTCTCCAGGGTCTCCATGGCTGCGGTGGAGTCGGCCGGAACCAGCTGCCAACTCCAGTGGTCCCCACGCTCTCTGCTGGACGGCTCACCCTGGCCCTGCAGGGCAGAGGCTCAGGGAAGATTCCAACAGCCTCACCTGACACCCTAAAGGCCCCACATCTGCAGACCCTGGGTGGGGCGGGGGTCCAGACTGAGAGGTGAGGTCCCGCAGGGCTGGGGGCACTCACAAGGCCCAAGTCTGCACAGAGGTGCCCCGTCCCTCAGCACAGCAACTCTGGAGCTGTCCAGGTGGTTGTGTTCTCCACGCCAACCCCCCCGGGCCCAGCTCTGATGGAGAACAGCCAGCGAGCCACAGAGCCCAGAGCCACAGAGCCCACACCTGGAACAGAACCCTTGCCGAGCTCCGACACACTCACACCCAGGACAGAACCTCTGCCGAGCCCCGACACACTCACACGCAGGACAGAACCTCTGCCGAGCCCCGACACACTCACACGCAGGACAGAACCTCTGCCGAGCCCCGACACACTCACACCCAGGACTTCCAAGCGGCTCCCTTCTCTTGAGCCCTCACCCCACCCGACACCTCGCAGACAAACCACCTCAGCCCGGCTTCCAAAATGCCAGAAGCCAGAGGTGGAACCATCGCCTCCCCATCGGTTTATCTATGACCACCTGAAGCCCCTCCTCCGCCCCTTCTATCTCCAGGGACAAGGTGTCCCCAGCCTCAGCCAGGACCTCCAGCTGGGCTGCAGATCCCACCCCGTCCCGCCTCCCCGGGGACCTGCCTCTCCCTCTCCACTCAGATCTGTCCTCAACGCCTTCCTGTTCCCCTCCTGGCTTTGACTCCCGCTACGCCAGAGCTCTCCCACCCTACCGGTCACCGGGGAGCTCTTCACTGGGCAGCCCTTGGCGGCCCCACAGTCCAAGCTTACCGGGCCTTGGGCAGCACCCGACCCCGCTGCCGCGTCCTCCCTCTGCCCCCTGGGCTTCGCGGGCCCTCAGAGACACGCACCCTCCCTGTCTCCCTCGGACCTCTCTGGCGGCTCCTTCTCCTTACGGGATGCCCTCCCTGGCCACCTCCAACGGTGGCTCCCCCAGGTGACCTCCTGGCGACTTCATCTAGCTCCCCAGCTTCAACACAACAGTGCCAGTCACTCCGGTGAGCCGCCAGAACTGCGCGTCCCAGTCCTCAGTGGCCACCTCCCTCTTCCAGAAGTGCACCATGTGTCCCACCGGAACTCTTCTCCCTAGCCCCGCTCCCCGTGTACCTCCCCCCTCCCCCCGAGCCTGTCCCCAAGCCCCAGCCCGGGGGTCACCCTGCCTCCTCCCTCCTCCTCCCCATATCCAAGCACACACTGAGGCCACTGGTCTTGCTCTATCTCCAGCCTCTCTCGTCTTCCATCAGCACTGTCAGGCCCCCAATCCTGGCCCTCTTATCTCCCCCCGCCAGTTGCCATCACAGCTCCTAACAGGTCTCCTGCCCTCCAATCTATTCACCTCCCCAGGGACTTCTAAAAACAATCCTAATCACATCACTCCCCTACTTAAAACCACTCATTACAGGATTCCTATACCTTCAAAGCCCCCTCTGGGGCCCTTCTCCACCCGGCCCCTCACGCTGTCCTCCCTGCACGGCCTCTGTGCACCTGCATGGGGAGCCCGCAGCCCCTGGAATGCCACTAGCCCACCACCCCCTCTCTGAAATGCCCCTCCAAGCCCTGGCACCAGGCTGATTCCTGCTTATCCTTTGGGACGCAGTACTGATGTTCCCTCCTCCCGGGTGCCCCCCAACCATGCCTGCCTGGGCTCAGAGCCAACCCCCACGTTCCAGGCACTGGCCTGTCCCTCTCCTCTACCAGACTGCGAACACCTTGAGGGCAGCCTTGTTCATCCCTGGACCCCCAGCAGGCGGCACACGGCCGATGCTCACTAAGTGGTCAGGGATTAATGGGCAACTGAAAGCAGCCATGAATAAAACAAGAGGGAAGGATGGGTTCCCACCCAACCTCGACACCTCCTCACACAGGGACAGGCCGCAGAGCAGTCCTTCTACAGCCAGAACCGGGAAAAGGAATGAAATCGCAGAGGGCCCAAGAACCAAATGAGAATTTTGGCAGAAAATGGAGGCCACTGGGAGACTGGCCTGGGCTCTGCACAAAGACAGTGAATGCTCAGAGTCAGGTTCATGGATGATTCTGCCAGACTGCAGGACGGGGCAAGGTGGAGGGGCCAGCTAGGCGCTTGCGGCTGGGGGGAGCCTGGGGAGCCTGAGTGAATGGGGCACAGAAAGAGTCCAGGAAAGATTCTAAGGCCAGACATGGGCTTTGAGGCCAACCTGCTGAAAAAACTCTTTCTAGCAGCCAAGTGACCCCTAGAGACAGAGGCAGGCCACAGTGCAGGGGGGCCGTGAGGGAGAAAGGGGGGAAGATACCTACTGTAGGATGACATGAGGAAGCCTGTGTTCACCCTCCTGGTGGCGCTGAAGTTGGGCTCGATTTCGTTTCCCCTGGGGTCAAACTGACGGCGATGGATGCGAGTAGGCCGAATGTACAGCACGTGGTAGCGCTCCTGGGGCCGGGCGGGGAGAGGAGGGGCTGCTTCACTGTCCCCCGCTTCGGCTGCAGCCCTCCCCACCCTCACTCCCCACCCTGGAATCCCACCTCAGCGCCAAAAGACCTTCAAGCTGGGAAGATGCCCCCTCCAGCGTCAATCCATCCACCCACCCATCCATTCATGTACTTCCTAGTGGGGTGCCTGCCCCACTGATGAACCGAGCTAGACGTCCATGGGAGGGCCAGCCCTGACCACCAGGCCTGCACACAGCCAGAGGCAGAAAGTGTGTAGAAAACCCTAACACAGGCACCAAGGACCCCTACAGCACGAAGCAGGAGTGGAAGCGGCCACAGCGCCACGGCAAGGACACCGAAAGGGAATTCTGAGCGAGGGCAGCCATTGCGCCTCTTCCAGATGTAGGACCAGAGCCCAATCACTCCTGGCCTGTTTCCCTTGCCACAGGGGGACAGGATATCTTCTACCTTCAGGAGTGTTGTGAGGGTTCAGTAGCTAACGAAGGAGCCAGCCCAGTGTGAAGCATGCAGTGCGCTGCAGTGACACTTCTAACCGCAGCAGGTAGATGAAATGCCCCTCCAGGTGGAAGAGGGAACCACCTCCCGAGAGAAACGGGACGGCAAGGTCTCAAAGGGCGGAGAAGCCCGCAGCTGCGGGAATTAGGGTGCAGGAAGAGTAGTAGTGAAGTCTGGGATGGGTACTTCAAGGGACGCCAAGGTCCCGCGCGCATGCTCGAGCAACACTGGGCGCTTGGAGGACAGGTGCCTGGACACTCAGCCCTCCCAGAATACAGAGCCTCTCGTCCTGCCCAAGCCTCCCGGCTGCTAAATCTGTTCCACGAGAAGGTGACAGGACCTCTTCGATTGGCTCTCCTGCCCGCTCGGCACCCACAGCCTCAGTCCCGAACCCTCCTGGTCACATCTTTTGGCTTTGAGGCCTGATCTGTCTGTCTTCGTAGCAAGAACCCGGGCCCTCCTGTCTGACCCCCGCCCAGCACAGCCCTAACCGATCCCTTTTACTCCGTGGCTCCTTTCGGCTGCTAATCTCCTGATTTACCTCCCACCTGCCCTGTGAGGCCTCAAGAAAAGAGCTGGGCCTCAAGTCTTGTCCCTGGCAGAACCAGGCACGGCAGGCGCCCTGATGGGTGAGAGCCGTGAAGCGGGTGCCCTGCAGGCGGCCCCAAGGAGACCTCCTCACCTTCCTGCCGTGGGCATCCGTGATGCTGTGCCGAGAAACATCCACCAGTTCTCCCTCCAGCAGGACGCCATTTCCCCTGGGGAGGAGAGGGAAAGAGGGAACAGTTGGTTCTCAGCCCTCAGGAAAGAACCACAGGCCGGCTGCCCAGACTGAGAGTCGACACTGGGACAGAACCAAGTCCTCCGGGCGACTCTTACCCACTGGGTCCCTGGAAGGCCGGGTCCTGGGCAGCCCTTTCTCTGTGCCTCCTGCCTGGGGCCTCTGTTCCCCTGGGGGTCCCAAGGGCTGGGTGAGGCGGAGCCATGTCAGGCCGGGAGACCCAGCTCGGCCCTGCTGCGGCGTCACTGTCACAAGAGCCTCTGCTGTTTCTAGGATGACAACCTAAGATCATGTATGTGCAGGTGTTCTGTAAGATATTAAGTGCTTACTAAATATAAAGGATTTTATTTTTTATTTAACCAAGTTTGGGGGGAGGGGCATCTAAACCGCTATAGGTATCTTCCCCTTTCACCTGTTTTAAAGCACGTTTATACTCCTGTTCTCACTCATGTCCACTTTGGAAATGGAGAGACCCAGGCTCGGGAGTTTTGTGCCTCGCCCAAGGTCGCGGTCTCCCCAACTGGGAGGAACTGGACCCGAGCTTCCCGATTCTGGTTTTCATAAAGCAGAACCTGGGGGCTTCCTTTTCTGGAACCACGGAAATGGGGGAGGGGTGAGGATGGCTGCAGGGATGAGGGTGAAAAGTGAACACCAGCCCCACCGTCCTTGGTGCGAGCTCCCCCCAACCCTGGCGCGGTTGGAACCGGCACCGCCCCTGGGTTCTCGGAACCGCCGCGTGCGTGAGGACGGGGCCTGGCGCTCCGGACCCAAGTCCCCCTCCGGGCAGGCCCCGACAGCGGCCCGGCCAGACCGACTCCACACCACTGTCCCTCGGGAGGGGGGCCGGAGAGGCGGCCCGTGCGAGGGCAGCGGGGCAGGGGCCGCAGCTACAATCCCCGCGCTGGGGTAGCCACCAAGGTCGCAGCCTTCGGGGCTGGTGGGAGTCGGGCCGAGACGCCCTCCCGTGGGTGCGACAGCCCGAGAGCCTCCGCCCGAAGGCGGCCCTTGTGGGTGGGCCCGGGCGGCGGGAGGGGGCGCCTGGGGCGGCCCGCCCTGCCCACCGCACCCGGCCCCTCCCCAGGCGGGGCGCGCGGAGGCGGCGGGGCCTACCGCTGGTGGGCGGCGGGGTCCCAGGCCCCGGGCAGCCGCGCGCTGCGCACCGGCCTGCTGCGGAGGCCGCCGTCCTGGTAGATGCGGCTCATCCTCCCGCGGCCGCCGCTCCGGCGGGGAGGGCGCTTCCGGGCTGCGGGCCTGGGCGGGGCGCGGCCCGCGTTCCCGGCGGGACTTAAAGGGCCCGCTCCGCGTTCTCGCCGCACCCGTGCGCCCAGGGTGGGGCGGGGGCCTTAGCACGGGCCACGCGGGGTACGTCCTTCTTTTTTCTCTCCCTCTTCCTTGTTACTAGAGGGAAACTACTGCCCCAATATACTCACAAAGGGGAAATTGAGGCCCAGAGATCCTATAGGATCAGCTCTGGAAGGATGGGTTTCCAGGGAGCAGGAATGGAGAAAAGGGAACAGCCCTCGGGGAGGTCAGGGGCGGTGGTCAGCACAGAAGCTGCACTTTATGTCCCGCCTCGGGTCCCACGATGACAGAGAGGGGTTCCAGGGATCTGTGAGGAAGGAGCCTAGACTTGCGTGTCACATCAGCGACACACGAGGGTTTGAATTCTAGCTGTGTGAGCGTGGGCAAGGTCTTCAACCTCTCTGAGCCCATGCATACTCCTCGGGAAAATGGAGTCAGTATCAGGGGTTGTAAAGATTAATACAAACTCACTCTTGAACATAGTATTGCCCTTCTTCGTCTTCCAGGATAGTTCTTGGTTTTAGTATAGCTGGACCTCTACCCAGCTGCCTACTGCCTTTTGCACACATCTTTAACAGTCTAGGGGTGCATTTTCCAAGCCTGGGTGCTTTGGTCTGTCCTGCCCCCGGAGTTGTTGGAGAGCCTTTATTCTCTTGTTTGAGAAGGGCAGGTGGACCCGCTCATGGAATCCAGGTGTGGCCTCTGAGGGAGCAGTCAACGGGGAGGTGGCCAGATAGGTGCCTTCCCAGGTATCCAAGCCGACAATGAGCTGTAGGTGCTAGAGCACCATCTCCCCCACATACACAACATGACTTTTGTGAATCCTGGGCTCTTTTTTTTTTTACAAGGGCTCCTGCCTCCATTAAAATGTTTTTCAGTTATGTTTTATGACTGGGTTAACATAAACATGAATTTATTGATATTATATACTAAAACATTTTCTTTGGCCTAAACATTCTTCTTGTCTTCTGATATTAAAAGAAAACATTTTTGTAAGTCCTAAGCATTGTGTCTACTGGATTAGTCAGCGCCACCCCCATGTTTGGCCTACCAGGCTGCTCCCTAAAAGTCTAAGCAGGAAGGACATAGAAGAGCCCTCATGGGAAGCTTTCTGCCTAGAACTGTCCTTGATTCTCTCTTCAAAACTTCCTAGGCTGATATAAGAAATTCCTATAACTCAATAGCAAAAAACCACCAGATTAAAAAATGGGCAAAGAAACTTTTTCTCCAAAGAAGACATACAAATGGCCAACAACTGTATGAAAAACCATTCAACATTAGTAATCATCAAGGAAATGCAAGTCAAAATCACAGTGAGCCGTCACCTCACACCTGTTAGAATGGTCCTTATCAAAATGACCGAAGATAAATGTTAGTAAGCATAGAGAAAAGGGAACCCTTGGGCACTGTTGGTCGGAAGGTAAATTGGTGCAGCCACCATGGAAAACTGTGGAAATACCTCAAAAAACTAAAACAATTGCCATGTGACCCTGCAATCCCATTTCTGAGTACACATCAAAGGCATTGAAATCAGATCTCAAAGGGACATCTGCACCCCCATGTTCCTTGCAGCATTATTCACATTAGCCAAACTTGGAAGCAACTTCAATGTCTGTCAGTGGATGAATGGAAAAAGGAAATGTGGTGTCTACATACAATGGGATATTATTCAGCCTTAAAAAATAAGGAAACCCTGCCATTTGCAACAACATGAATGGACCTGGGAGTGAAAAAAACCAGACACAGAAAGACAAATACTGCATGGCCTCATTTACATAGAGAATCTAAAATAGGCAAAACTCATCGAAGCTGGGAGTGGAATGGTGGTAGCCGGGTCTGGGAAGATGGGGGGAAAGGGGGGCAGTGGTCAAAGGGCGCAAAGTTGCAGGTATTCAAGCTGAGTAAGACCTATCTACTGTGTAGCATAGTGCCTACAGTTAACAATACTGTATTATATACTTAAAAATTTACTAAGAGGGTAGGTCTTAGGTTAAGCATTCTTATCACACCCAAAATAATAATTAAGAGCTCAGCAGGCGGAAACTTGGAGGTGGTGGGTTATGTTTATGGTGATGGTTTCACAGGCATAAACTTATCTCCAAACTCCAGTTATACACATTAAGTATCTACAGTTTTTTGTATGTCAATCATACCCCAATAAAATGGCTTAAAAAATAAACTCCCCAGGCTGTCACAGCTAAGTGACTGGTGTACCCCCATCCTCCTTCCCCTCTCTGCATCATCATCCCCCTCCAATGGCTCTAAACCCTCACTGCCTTAGATGGCAGCCACTAGCCACATGTAACTATTTAAATTTAAATGAATTCAACCTAAATAAAACTTAAAATTCAATTCTTCAGTCTCACTAGCACATTTCAAGTGCTCAATAGCCAACAGCGCGTGGCTAGCAGCTACCATTTTGGGTGGCACAAATACAGAACGTTTCATTAATTGCAGAAAGTTCTACCCGAAAATATCCTTTCTCAGGAAAAGTAATCTTCTTATCGGATTCTGTGACTTCACCCCATTAGTACCATCAGCAGACCAGGCGTCAGCAAGACGGAGCCTAAAAGAACAAGCAAACATCTTTTTTTTTTAAGTTTTGATATTTGTTTCCTAAAAAGCATCAATCATCATGGGGAAAAAAACATCTTTTTTGGACTTTCTTACACCTATTTGCAGGTCATGGATGTCTATATGAAATGATAAACCAGGAGGTACAACACGGAGGCCGCTTAAGCTTTGGGCCCCTCCATTCCATGACAAGTTCAGGAATAAGAAATAGGTTTATGTGGTCTGTAGTCTTGCCCACCTGTGATTCAGTTTTTGCCGGCTTTGCGGGCGTGAGAGTGCGCTACCCACCTCACTGACTCATCTGGTGTGGGGCGCATAGTGTGGGGGCCCAAAGGACCAGGGCAAGTGGGTCATAGCACAACGGAAACATGCTTCACAGTGCCTGGCAACGAGGTCTACGGGGAGTGGAGAAGGCCCAAGGTGTGAAACAGAAGGGGCCAGAAGCTGGTGTGTAGAAATGCAGACAGGTTATCAAAATTAGACAGGTAAAAACGTGAGCAGAGGATTTGGTTCTCATTAACCCTGGTCAGAATGGATCTTTGTTCAGGAATGTTCTCGCTAAGGCTGTGCATGTAATTATAAGCATGTTAACTTTTTTTTTTCTCTTTCAATGGGTACTGGGCAAAACGGAACTTATTGGGATTCTTGTAGGGCACAAATACATAACAGTAAAACCAACGAGGAGTGCACGTGTGATGCAGTCGTAGGTTTTATGCATCAGATCACTTCTTAGCACATGTGACACATTTTGCCTTGACAAAGTCTGGTGGTTCCAGAAGAAATAAAGTACCGGTTTGCCAAAAAATGCAGTGAAATAATGTGCAGAAAACATACACAGACACCACAGAGTCAAGGATACAAAACAAAGAATGCACTCAAGAGAGAAAGCATAACATGAAATAAGATGCCTGAATAAGAACGGAACTATCCATCATATTACATCAATAAATGCAAATAAGGCAAGCCTCATTTGGAAAGAAAATCCATGCTATGCCTTTGTACCAGACATCTCTTACCACCGCATCAGAGCCTCTGTCCCTCGTGTGCCAATCAGGCCGTTGCCCTCTCCTGTCCTAGACTCTCTATGGGGACCAGCTGTGCTCTGGCTCCAACTGATTTCACCCAAAAACAACCCTCTGCACCTCACTTCACGACCATATGGCACCACTTGCCCCCTAAGACAATGGGTCCCAAGGGTGGTCCTTCAAAGAAGACGCCCAGGATGGGACCGTGGTTGGATTACCAATTGTTCTGATGGCAATAAGGCCACTATTACTAGGTGGCGATAACCCTTGGCATGAAGTGGCATCAAAATTACTACGGTTTTCATCTGTGGTTAATTAGGGTGAGGCACAGGCGGAAGGTGAAGCTGTGCTGGGAAATGGGGTGCCTCTAGCGTCTGATCAGTACGGGGCCATGATAATCCTAGGAAACGCAGAGTAGGCTGACTTCATTAACAACATTGGAAACCTTGCAGAAAACAAAATCATAGGCTCAGGGCGGCTAATGGCCAGCTTAAGGGATACATAAAGGCCATGGGGCGCTTTGTGGCTGTTTTTTAAGGAGACTTTCATCTTCTGCAGCTTCGAGGGAAACTGCTGTCAGGCTCAGCAGCTGACTGTAAGGTGACAGTTGCTTGTTCCATTCCAGCTGTTGCTGAGATGGCAAACCATGTGCGTGTGACTCACTTACGTGGGTACAACCCAACAGGGCCGCAAGCCCTCCTGTGCCACTTCTCTCCCTGCTCTTGCCCTGGGGCACCCTTGCTGATGCTGAAGCAGGAGACGCCAGGGCCCGCTGGGCACTGGAGCTCATATAGCATTTAAGTGCACAGGAGTTAACAGCTGTGGAGAGAACCTCTGACCAAAGCTGGCAGATAAATCCTTCCTCCTTTCTCTCTCTATACAGACTGTGATGAAACACAGTTGAAACGGCCCCTTGGAAGACGGTTGCATAAGATCAGACAAGCACCCGCTCTTAGTTCCAAGTGGTGACCAGGTCGTATGGCACCCTTAGGTTTGCTCTTCTCCCCTGGGATCGCACTCCTAGTACAGGAGCAGCAAGGAAGATTTTGTCTCCGGCTATGCTCTGTGAGGAACCCATTACAATACAGTTATGTACGAGAATTTTCTAAAAGAAAGTGACCCAGAAAGACAAAAAGGATGTGGCAAAGACCAGGGAGAACCTACAAACCAAATAAAAGTCACACTTTTCATAATTTTAAAAATGCATTCAATCAGATTTTTTAAAAGGGAACATTATAGTGCGAAACATCACAGCCCACAGAGAAACTAAATAAGATAATAGGTCAAATCAAATAGGATTAAAATTCAAAAATGCAAAATCTGTCAAAGGAAATGGGAAAAAAGCACACTGAGCTCCTACCCTACACCTATTAGGATGGCTACGGAATAAAAGCAAAAACAGAAATAACAGGTGTTGGTGAGAATACAGAGCCGTTGTGCATCACTGGTGGGAATGTAAACCGGTGGGAAACAGCATGTAGATTCCTCAAAAATTAAACATAGAAACGTCATATAATCCAGCAATTCTACTTCTGGGTATAAACCCGAAAGAATTGAAAGCAGAGGCTTGAAGAAACATTTGTACACCCATATTCGCAGCAGCCTCATTTACAACAGCTGATAGGCGGAAACAACCTAAATATCCATCTCTGGATGAGTGGATAAAGAAAATGTGGGCCATACATACAATAGAATATTATTTAACCTTAAAAAGGAAGGAAATGAATGGTGACACACGCCACAGCATGGATGAGCCCTGAAGACACCTTGCTAAGTAAAATGAGCCAGCCGCCAGTGGACAAATACTATGTAATTCCACTCATGTGAGGTCCCTGGAGTAGTCAAATTCATAGACAGAGAAATGAAATGGTGGTTGCCAGGGGCTGGGGGTGGGGTCGGGGCAGGAATGGAAATCTAGGGTTTCATGGGTAGAGAGTTTCGGTTTGGGAAAATGCAAAAGTTCTAGAGATGACGGGTCACAGCCACGTGAGTGTACTTAATGCCACGGAACTATACAATTAAACATGGTTAAGATGGTAAACTTTATATCAAATATATTTTGCAGCAGGAAAAAATTTCAAGGTACACAACCCCTGTAGAAAATATGATAAGCAAAAAGAAAAAGTTTTTAGAAATTGCATTAAAGGAAAAAAAAAGAAACAGATTGAGTCTATGTCTAAAATGATGTATGTCAATTTTAAAACACACACATCCACACTGGAACACTGGATGTCTTTGTTTGCTAGGGCTGCCATAGCACAGTCCGCTGGCCTGGGGGTCTTCAACAACAGAAATCTGTTCCCTCACAGTTCCAGAGGCTGCAAGTCTGAGAGCAAGGAGTCCGCAAGGGCTGGTGCCTTCTGAGGCCTCCCTCCTTGGCTTGGCGACGGCCGTCTTCTCCCGGTGTCCCCAGTGGCCTTTTTCCCTACGTGCATACATGTCAGCGTTCAAATTTCCTCTTCTTGTAAGACCAGCCATATTGGATTAGGACCAACTCTAAAGACTTCAATTTAACTTAATTACCTCTTTAAAGACGTTATCTCCAAACGTTGCTACATTCTGAGTGAGGTTCTAGGAGTCAGGACTTCAACACAGGGACACAATTCAGACCATAACCCTGTATGTCATTCAGTGATACATACATAACCACGGACACTTAGTTAAATATGTGAAAGCGGGTTCCAGAAGATGAGGGGGCAGGGAGAGTAGAGTTGAGATAGGAGTGAAAATGGTGAATGTAGGGGAAATATGAAAATGTGTGTCTATTAGAAATACAATAGAAATAAGAGACTCTAATTTACTCCTCTCAGCCAAGAACAGATGAAACAGACAAAAATTATTTGTTAATAGCTTACTATAATATCTTGCTATGGGTATGCTTTACCATTTCTTCCTCATTGTTATTTACTGGTTTTTATTTTTTCTCTCCAAAAATCATTCTCTGCATTTATTTATTAGTCCTACCTTTTTTTTTTTGTTTTCTAACTCATTATTTTCTCTTTTAAGCTTCATGAATTCCTTCCTTCTGCTTTCCTTACATTCATTTCACTGTTCTTTATTAATGTCCCGAGTTGAACACTAAATCCACTTACTTTCATTCTATCTGGCTGAGTGATCTGTTTATAAGCTGTCAGTCAGGCCCTGCTGTCCTGATGCTCTTGGGACAGAGAGTCAAGAGTGACCCCCCCCAGCGCAAGTCCCAGATTTCTGTGCTCTTCATAGTTCGGGGAGATACTCCTCCTTGCTGCCCTCAAAGGCACCTACCTCTTTTCCCTCCCTGTAACATATGCCTCACAATGATTAGGGTTCCCAAAATAAGATCTCTAGGAAGGCAGATCCGCACATTCGCGTGCGACCCCACATTCCCATAGTGGGAGGTGGGCGGACACATGTAACACCGGCATAGGATAAAGGTGCCTTTGCAGACCAGCATGAAAGAGAGGCACAGACCAACAGGTGGCATCAGGACAATTGAATCCCAATAGATTAAAAATAAAAATTTTAAAGTACTGTAAAAATGCCAGAAGAAAAAATGGAAAAAAGCTTACTAATTTCAGTGTGGGATGACTTTTCTCTACAAAAACCAAAATCTCCACCATAAAAGGAGACTGATAAATTTGGCTTCGTAAATTTGAGAATTGATGTACTGACATGCCAATGCTATGAAAAAAATGGGGTGAGGGAGCACTGTTCTAGATTTGTAAATGGCTTATAAACATGTAAAAAGAGGCTCAACCTCACTCATAATTAAATATATGCAAATAAAACCACTGAGTGAGTTGAACCTCTTTTAACATGTTTTATAAGCCATTTATACTTATATTTTCTGTGAAAGCTGAGTTTTGCTTTCAATCATATTTTCCCCCCAATTTGGTAAAGATCAAAACACTTGGTAATGCAAATTTATCTACATCAATAAACAGACACTCACATACATTTCTGGAGAAAAATACATATGTGAGCTGGTATGACTTTTTGAAAATATGCTTGACAGTGTCTATTAAAACTACAAACACATAGATTTAAAATTTCTCATCATAAGAAAAAAAATTTTGTAACTATGTATAGTAAAAGATTTTAAGTAGACTTATTCTAGTGATTGTTTTGCAATATATAAGAATATCAAATCATTAACCTGTACTCTTAAAACTAATGAGATGTTATCTGTATGTCAGTTGTACCTCAAAAAAAAAAAAGCTATAAGCACAGATAGCTTTCTACCCAGCAATTCTATTTCTCAGAATAAAACTATTTCTAAGAATATATTCCTATATGTATGAAAAAACATATTTGTGAGCATTGTTTGAAATAGCAATAGACTAGAAATGACCTAACTGTCCATCAATGGGGACCTGTTAGATAAATTATTAAGAAAATACTATAGGGCCATAAAAAAGAATGAAGCACATGTACGCAACCACATACAGCGTGTAGAGGTGTGCGCATGCAATATCGAACTATTTCACTTATTGTTAAGTAAAATCAGCAAAAGTATAGCACAGAGTGCCCAATATAACTTTTGAACAATACTGATGGAGGACTTGCTCCATGCTGGGAACTGTCCTCAGTACTGGAGATGGAGAGGTAAACGGAACAGCTCAGATCCAAGCTGCCACGAAGCTTACATTCTGGTAAAGGAGAGGCAGTGAACCAAGAAAACAATCCAGAAGTGAGATCATTTCAAAGTGGTTTTCAAATGCTATGAAAGAAACTCGACAAAGACAGGTGACAATGAGAGATGGGTGCATGGGGCTGCTTTAGAACAGGTGCTCAGTGAAGACTTCTCTAGGGGTGCCATCTGAGTTGAGGCACCAAGGGGCAAGAAAAAAGGCCCTGAGGCAGGAAAGAGCTAAGAGTGCTAAGGGCCACAGTCATGGCCAGTCCAGCTGGAGTGTAGTGACTGGTGGGGACAACAGTACAGATGAGATCTGAGTGATAGACAGGGCTCGGGACTTGTATCTTACTGTAAAACATTTTCCCATTGTGTACAAAAAAGAGAATATAAATGTACATAAATGCATTTCTTCTTATATGTGTGCTTGTTTATGTACATAATATTTCAGGAAGGAGAAATAAGAAAGTGATCACAGTGGCTGCTGCCTGCAAGGGGACTGGGCTCCAGGGCAGGAAGAAGACATGTTTTACAGTGTATCTTTTTATGCTGTTTGATAGTTATACCATGTACAAGAATTACTTTTTCAATTAAAAACTAGTTAATTTTTTAAACTCTGGAGACATCTTAAGATTCAGTCTTGTTGTAATCAGAGAAATGCAAATTAAAACGTCAGGGAAATAAGATTTTTTTAGGAAGGATTTAAAAACTCATAAAGCTCATAGTTGATAAGGATATGCAAAAATGAACTTCTGTATTGTTTGTACATTTTATTTGTAGGAACGAGCATTGGTAAACCTTTCCTGAGGGTCACTGAACTTTTTGACATCACAGGCCTTAACTTTTTTAGTGTGTCCTTGACTCAACCATTCCATATAAATGAGTTTCCCCAGAAGAAAGAAACAGGGAAAGGTGCAAAGATTAAACTACAAGGCTATTAATCCCAGCATGTTAATAATAGGGGAACTATAGGAGGGAGCAATTTATATTCTAACAACAGTCATTTATTTAAATAAATTATGGTATATCCATACAATGGGATTGTATGACTATATTTAAAATGCCGTTAAAGAATATTTAATTACTTCATTTATTGTTAGGTGAAAAATAAAGTTACAAGAGTGGTCCATATTCCAGTTTTAGCACAAATATATATATGAATACTACAAAAATATTAACAATAATTAATAAACCATAGGTGATTTGTAGTCTCTTCTTTTTGCTTAAAGTGCACTTTTTGGAACTCAGGTGGGTGTAATTGGATTATAATTTGTAGAGAAGAAGACACTGTCATTGTTTAGCCTATGCACTGCTGTTTCATTTTATTTTCTTTGGTTTATGCATGTATTTCTACAATGAACTCCCATGAATCCACCTCCCAACTACAATATTGCCAATAACCATATATGGCTCCTCACCTTTCTCATCCCCATCTTCCCTCAACTAAAAGTACCCACCACCCTGAATTTTGTGCTCCTTATTCCTTGCTTCTTTTCATTTTTTTAATCTTTTAAAAACTATGGTAAACTACACATAAAATTTAACAACTAAGGCATTTTCAAGTGTACAGTTCAGTGGCATTAAAAACATTCATACTGTTGGACTGCCATCACCACCATCCATCTCGAGAAGTTTTTTCATCTTGCAAAACTAAAACTCTGTCCTTATTAACTAGTAACTCCCCACTCTCTCCCCCCTCCAGCCCATGGTAACCACCATTGTACTTTCTGTCTCTGAATATGACTTCTCTAGGGACCTCTTGTAACAGGAATCATACAGTATTTCATCCTTTTGTGACTGGCATATTTCACTTAGCCTAGTGTCCTTAGCTTCGGCCATGTTGCAGCATGTGCCTGGATTTCCTTCCTTTTTATAGCTGAATAATATTCTATTATATGTATATACCACCTTTGGTCTATCCGTTCAAACATCACTAACACTCAGGTTATTTCTGCCAGTTTTGGCTATTGCAAAAAATGCCACCATGAACATGAGCATACGTCTATCTCTTCGAGCCCCTGCTTCCAGTCCTTTTGAATATATACTCAGAAGTGGAATTGCTAGGTCATATGATGGTTCTGTTTTTAATTTTTTGAGGCCAATTTTTTGCCACCATATTGTTTTTCATAGCAGTTGCATCATTTTACATTCCCACCATGAACCCAGAGTTCTGGGGTTTCGACTCTTCCACATTCAAACCACCACTTGCTATTTTCTGCTATAAATGCGTATGATATATATATGGCCGACCTAGTGGGTGTGAGCTGATATTATTGTGGTTATTTGCATTTTCCTAAGGATTAGTGATGCTAGGAACACCTTGCATGTGCTTGTTGGCCATTTGCATATCCTCTTTAGAGAAATGTCTTTTCATGTCTTTGCCCATTTTTTAAAAGGGTTGTTTATTTTTTGTTGTTGTTGAGTTGTAGCAGTTCTTTATATATTCTAGATATTAGTCCCTTCTCAGATACATGATTTGAAAACTTTTTCTCCCATTCTGTGTACTTCTTTTTCATTCTGTTGATTGTGTCCTTTGATGCACAGAAGTTTTTCATTTTATGTAATCCAATTTATCTGGTTTTTTTCTCTTGTTGTCTGTGCTTTTGGTTTCATATCCATATCCCTATAAAATGGTTTTATACATATATGGGTGCCTAAACAATATCTTATTTTGTTTTTCTTGTTTTAGAGTCCTATAAAAAGTTTATTGTGCTCCATCCATGTGGTTATCTGAGAAGGACTATTTTCATTCATCATAAAGCTATCCAGATTCACACATGTGTTGCCTGGTGTTATAGTTCACTTGTTCTCAGAGCTGTATATCAGCCCACTGTATGAATATACCAACATTTATTCATTCATCTCCTACATCTGTGAATACTTCCATATGTGTCTCCTGGTGCATGTGTATTAGAGTCCTCTCAGCTGTCTGCCTAGGAGTCATTGGTTCAAATCTACAAAATAATGCCAAGTTATTTCAAAGTAGCTGAATCAATTTATACACCCACCAGCAATGTTTATGAGATCTCATTGATACACATCTAACACTTTGTATAGTTATATTTCTTAATTTTTCATCTTAAATTTTAATCTTGTGAATATTAAACAGTATCTTATTGTGGTCTTGATTTGTATTTCTCTGTTTAGCATGGAGACTGAGCATCTCTCTAAGGTACCTATTGGCCATTGATATGTTCTCTTCTGTGAAATGCCTGTTCATGTCTTTTGTCTATGTTTAGATAAGTTTGCTTATCTTTTTCTTGATAAGTTTGAAGATATTTATTATGCATTCTCCACAGCAATTCTTTGGTTGGATACATATGTTGCAAATATTTTCTCCCTTTTCTCCCCCCCTCACTTTTTACAGTGTCTATTGGTGAATAAGTGCTCTTAATTTAAATGCAATGTATAAATTTTCTCTTGTATGGTTAGAACTTGTTGGCAGGCATCTGGCTTAAGAAATCTTTCCCTACTCTAAAGTTAGAAAGATATCCCCTATATTTTTTTCCAAAAGTTTTTGAGTTTTACCTCTTGCATTTAAGTGTATAATATACTCAGATTTGATTTTTTTGCACTGCTCTAAGGAAGAGATGCAGATTACTTTTTTCCCCATATGGATAATTGATTTACTCTACTCCATTTATTGGTAAGTATTGGAGGTAGCATGGCAGAATGTGAAGAGCAAACTAGTCAATAAATGGAGCTGGGCATGGAAATAAGGCCTTGAGCCTAAGGGAAGTCTGCAGGGGCTACTGATGTTTCTTCCTTAACAATAACTGACAGGTGATAGGAGATTGTTTTCTTGCATGTTGTCATACAAAGATTTGATACTAGGGGCTGTTGCAGCCTTTGTGTCCCCAGAGGGGATGTTGCTGACACCCAGAAAATGGACAATTGGAAATTTGTAAAGGACAAAAGTCTTTGATGATATAATTGAGCTGCTGAACCAACTCCTGAAGCAAGCATCTGGTACATATTACATTTTCAACAAATACTTTAGAATAAGTAAATGAATGAATACATATATCCCCCTGGGACCATTCCCTGTGCCTGATAACACCCAATTCTTTTCTGCCTCTGTACCTTTGTATTTTCTGTTCCTTCTCATGGAATGTTACCATCTCCATCTCCTAAAATCTGGCTCATCCTCCAAGACTCATCTAGAATACCTCATTTTCCCTGAAGCTTATTCTAACCTTCTGAGGTAAATGTGATTTCTCTCTCCCTTGAATGCCCATAGCACTTTATACTCATCATGCTTACATTTTTTAACTTTTGACTGTTAATTATTTATGCCTAATCTTGTTCTAGAGAAGATTTGGAGGTGTTACAAGAATACAAAAATAGAAGCAAAAATGTAAAAATCAAGACCCAAAATATATAAACTAGAACAGAAGACCAAAGCAATGAAAAGATTTGAAAGCATATATGTAAGCCATGGAGTCCACAGTTATTAAATATGAGTGAATTATTATTATCTAAAACAACTGCTCATACCCCTCCCATTTGTTATTATATTCAGAACTAAATACATCCCTTGAAGGTTATTTGAAATGCCATCTTTGTCATATCCTTTTTTAAAAAAAAATATGGGTACACTACGTACCATATTGGTTTTTTACTCTGGCCCACTGATCTGTCTGAGTAGTACCACACTGTTCTAATTTTTGTAGTTCTGTAACATATTCCAGTAACTAAGAGAGCAAGTTCCCCTTTGAAACTCTTCTCCATTTCACCTTGGATTTTCCTCCTGCACCTACTTTCCTAGGTGTATCTAAATATTCTAGACCAATTAGAGCTCCCAGAGTGACAATCAACCTTCAAGGCATAGGCAGAGTGATGCTGGGCCTGCTGCCTCCTGGGTTTGCTGGGGTCCCTCTAAATCCAGAGCGACCCCTCCAGCAAACTCCAAGCTCCCTCTCCACTCGGTCAGGAGCCATGCAGCTGTGGGGGCACCACAGAGGCTCAGGGAGCCGAACCGCAGGGCTGCTCCATCACTGTGCCTTGGGACAGCTCCAGGGCCTTCCACGAGGCAGCCTCCTCGGGGGCTCCAAGCAGGGGGAGGCAATGCACCTTCTGTCCTGTGCCACTGAGCTACTGGCTTACCCGAAACCCATCTCCGGTCTCCATTCTACCTGACTTGCTCCCCTCCTGTGCCGTCAGCTTCCCACTTCCCCCAGGGTTGAGTCAGGAAACCTGCCGCCCTGCTCTGCTGCGCACTCCTTTGTCCCTCTAGCCCCAGGGCGGGAAGGATTCTCTTCTCCACAAAGGGTGGACCCCACAGGCTGAGCCCTCTGGGCTTGGCTGGTGAAATGCTAAAGGAGGGGACTTGCCAGCAGGTATGCCTGGCATCAAAAGAAAATAATTTAGAATATCTTCTTTTAAGATAGACACCCGTTTTGCAAGGCTAATGTCTTGCTGCATTATTCTATTTTGAATGTCAGAAGCTGGATATTAATTCCTTCTTCTCTCTTCATTCTTTCTATGATTTGGCATTTCATTGAAGTGAATGCCATCAGTTGTAAGGTGCACTGTTATTTGAGGTACTCCCAAGAAAGGAAAACAAGCTGCCAATTAAGTTATAAACAAGGCTTTCTTATTATTTCGAATTTGGGTTTATATTCGTGGAAAGAGCTCTTTTTAGATTGATTTAGATGTACCTTTTCATCATATATCACTCTTGCACATAGGTTAAAAGGAAAATAGAAGTGAAAATGATTGGCAAGTATTCCTAAAACTTCTTTACAGAAGAGACTGATGCAAAGAATGATGCTTTTGAACGTCTTTTCAACTCAGAGTTGGTGGTGATCGTGTCTTTCGCCGCAGTATTGATCGTGTCACCATCACAGCCCTGACAGTTACATTGACCCAGGATCTCTTAACCCAGAGATGAAGAGATCTGCCACTGTCCCTGGGATTTTCTTCCAAATTGCTGACACCCATCCTGCACATTTTTATGCTGTGCCTCCCCAGGCTTTAAGTCTTTAAAGAAGGTGTGGATAGAAGGTTTTCAGACCAAGTTTGCATATGTGCAGACAATAAGAACCATATCACAACCATAACTATCCATAGCTAGTGGCAGCCAACACTGACCCGCGCTCCTGACCAACAGACTGTAGATCAGAGGTTGCAATGACCCCGTCCTTGGTTTCGATTAGTTTGCTAGAGCAGCTCATAGAACTCAAAAAAATACTTAGATTTACCAGTTTATTACAACAGGATATAATAAAAGATACAGATGCACGGCCAGATGGAAGAGATACACAGGGCGATGTCTGTGAGAAGCTCAGAGCTTCCATGCCCTGCCTGGGCGGCCGCTCTGTCAGCACCCCCATCTGTTCACCAATCCAGAAGCTCTCCGAACCCTGCACTTTGGGGATTTTATGGCTTCAGCACATGGACATGATTGATCATTAACTCTATTTTCAGCTCTTCTCCCTTCTTAAGGGAATTGGGGGCAGGGAATTCCAAGCTTCTAATCATGGCTTGGCTTTCTGGTGACCAGCCCCCAGCCAGGAGCCAGCCAGCAGCCCACACACAGTCGACTCATTGGAACAAAAGACACTCCTATCACCCAGGAAATTACAACGGTTTCAGGAGCCCCGTGTCAGGAACAGAGGTCAAAGATCAATATTAGAACAAAAGATGCTCCTCGTCATCTTATCATTTAGGAAATTACAAGGGTTTTAGTAGCTTTATTCCAGAAAAGGGAGTGGGCAAAGACCAATATATATTTTCTATTATCTCACAGAAGTTTCAAAAAGGAAAGTAAACAATCCCTTTGGAAACCTTTAAACCCGCTTCTACAAAACTCATGGGTAAACGAAAACATGGACATTTTAAATAACCAGAACAGAATAAATATGAAAACATTGTATCTCAAATAGTGTGTGTTGGAGGGGTACAGCAAATCTTTGATTCAAGTTTCTTATTTATATTAGAATAGAGGAAGACCTTAGAATTACTGAGCTAACTGCTCACATTAAGAAGGTAGAAAAAGAACAACAGAATAAAAGGAAAAGATAAGAAAAATAGAAATGAATAAAATGCAAAATAGAGTTTTAACAGTTGATCAAAAAGTGAATAATGGTTCTTTGAAAACAAACAAACGAAATTGACAAACTTCTAGAGAAGAGAAAAGACACAAATACTATGAATGACAAGAGGCATAACTACAGATAAGGTACAGATTAAAAATATAAGAGACAATGATTAACAGCTATATGCCAACAATTTTGAGAATTTGGAAAAATACTCAGATTTGCAGGAAAATATAACTACTAATTGACTCAAGAAGAAATAAAAACTTGAGTGGTCTTACAGCTGTTTTAAAAAATTAATCAGTGGTTCAAAATCTTTCCATAAAGGAAATAACAGGGCCAAAGATTTTAGAGTTCTACCAAACATCCAAGGACCAGATCAACCCAATTTAATACAGACTCTTTCACACTTACTCTACAGGGGTAACATAATCCTGATGCTAAGAGCAGACAAAGGTAATGGGAAAGGACAATTACATAAATATAGATGCAAAAATCCTAAACAAAATATTACCAAACCCAATCCAAAGTGTATAAAAAAGGCAAATTAACAATGACTAAGGTAGACTTATCCCAGGAATCAAAGAATGACTAGAGAATCTTCAAATGTAATTTACTATATTAAAAGATTATGAAAGAGAATCCATGTAAACATTGGATGGATGCAGAAGAAATATTTGATGAAATCTGACACGCACACATAATGTTTTTGAAAACTCTTGGTAAGTTAGAAATAGAAAATTCACAAATGTGCTTAAGTATGTCTATTTAAAAAAAACTAGAGCAAACATAATTCTAAAAGCGGTGTTTTAAAAGCATTCCCTTCACTCTCAAAAATGGGATAGGATGTCATTACCATTAATTCCATTTCACATTGGATGTGAGGTCTTAGCCAATGCAATAGTTGGAGTACTTAGAGGCATAATGGCTGGTAAAAAGGAAATAAAGCTCTCATTATTTGTACATAATAAATTGTTTAAATACAAAACCCAAAGAATATACAGGTAAACTATTAGAAACAAGAGAATTTAACAAAATGGAAAATGGTGTAAGACTAATATATAAAAGTAGCATTTTTATACTACAAGAGCAAACAACTAGAAAATATAAGCAAAAAGAAGATGTCCAAAACTTCTAAGGGAAAATAATACATCTTTATTAAGGCATATGAAAGCAGGCCCAAATAGATATAGCTTATAGATAGAAAAGTATATTATAAAAATGTCAATCTTTCCCAAATTGATCTAAATCTTTGATGTAAGTTTAATCAATGTCCCAATAGAGTTTTCAGTAGAACTGGTTAAGATTATTCCAAAATGTACATGGAAAAATAAAACACCAGAGAATGCCAAGACATTTCTAAAGACAAAGAGGACAGTGTGAGATTTTACTACCAGATATCAGGATTTAATATGAACTTCTTGTCACTAAGAAAGTTTAATATTGATGTAGAATACACAAATGACAGAGATAATGTATCAGATCAGTGAAAAAGGAGCTGAAGAATCTATGCAGAAAAAGAATTATTTGTGTAGGGAAAGACCCCACGTCATATACAAAAATCAACTCCAGAGGAATTAAAAATTTAGATTTCCAAACAAAACTGGAAAAATGTTAGCAGAGAACTTAGAGGGAGGCCCATCCTTTAGAACATGGCGTACAGAAAAATGTCTCAAATTAACTACAAAAAACAATAAAATACAAGATTGACAAATTACTACATTAAAGTTAAGAACTTTTTCTTAAAGGAAAACATAAAGCAAAAGGCACATACTGGCAAAGAATTCAGCTCAAAAATGGATAAAGAACTTTCATTAAATAATATAAAAAGGACAAGCAGCCCAATAGAAAAATAGGCAAAAAATGTGAACAGGCATTTTGTAGAAAGAGAACCATACATATCAGTAAATATATTAAGAGACATTCAAAAATGATAAGGTAAATACAAGTCAAGGCCACAAAAGATAATATTTTACATATAACTGATTGACGAAAATTTAAAAATTTGATGCCATCAAGCATCAGAAAGGGTTTATTGCTAAAACACTCAAACATTGATAGTGAGAATATAAATTAATAAAATCACTTTAGAAAACAAGACCAAGCAAGTCTGCTCCTAGCTCTTAAATATCCAAAAGGAATTCTTATACATGCACACCCACAGACACATAAAAATGTTCATGGTAATATCTGAATTCAGCAAAGTTGTGGGATACAAAATTAATACACAGAAATCTGTTGCATTCCTATATACTAATGATGAACTACCAGAAAGAGAAATCAGGAAAACAATTCCATTCACAATTGCATCAAAAAGAATAAAATACCTAAGAATAAACCTAACCAAGGAAGTGAAAGACCTATACATCTGTTTTAATTTCAAAATAATCTCACTTTTCAAAGAATTGTGGTAAAAACACACAATTCAAAATATATAAAGAGCTCATGCACCTCAACAAACAAAAAGCAATGAATCCAATTAAAAAATGGGCAGGGGAAAAACTGTGATCTGTATTCAAGATGAAAGATAAGGGACGTGTGGGATCTATTTGAAAGATCTCAAGATTAAGAGGGGAAAAGCAGACTTGTAAATCAACAATCAAAATTTTAATGTGGTCAGTGTACTCAGGCACTAGGTGCCCAAGAAGATATGACTGGCATTTCCTAGAAGACCAAGGAATACCTGCTAGAGAAGGTAATGCTTATGCTAAATCTTAAAGGATGGGTTTTTAATATTTCTGTGAATGGAACATTTCTCATTTGAAAACATAAAATTTTCCTTCCTAAACGAAACCATTGATTGTATTTGGCATTTCCTTGGTACATCACAGGTATGCAAACCTGAGAGTACAGCCCATTCATGGACACAATTAAACTTTATATGTTGCAAAAAAATAAAAAAATAAAAAAATGGGCAGAGGAGCTGAACAGACAGTTCTCCAAAGAAGAAATTCAGATGGACACAGACACATGAAAATATGCTCCACATCACTAGTCATCAGAGAAATGCAAATTAAAACCACAATGAGATATCACCTCATACCAGTAAGGATGGTCACCATCCAAAAGACAAACAACAACAAATGTTGGCAAGGATGTGGAGAAAGGGGAACCCTCCTACGCTGCTGGTGGGAATGTAAATTAGTTCAACCATTGTTCCTCAAAAAGCTCAAAACAGAAATACCATTTGACCCAGGAATTCCACTTCTAGGAATTTACCCTAAGAATACAGCAGCCCAATTTGAAAAAGACATATGCACCCCGATGTTTATTGCTGCACTATTTACAATAGCCAAGAAATGGAAGCAACCTAAGTGTCCATCAGTAGATGAATGGATAAAGAAGCTGTGGTACATATACACAATGGAATATTATTCAGCCATAAGAAGAAAACAAATCCTACCATTTGCAGCAACATGCATGGAGCTAGAGGGTATTATGCTCAGTGAAATAAGCCAGGTAGAGAAAGACAAGCACCAAATGATTTCACTCATCTGTGGAGTATAAGAAAAAAGAAAAACTGAAGGAACAAAACAGCAGCAGACTCACAGAACCCAAGAATGGACTAACAGTTACCAAAGGGAAAGGGACTGCGGAGGATGGGTGGGAAGGGAGGGATAAAGGCGGGGTGGAGGGGAAAGAAAGGGAGCATTACGATTAGCATGTATAATGGGGGGGCACGGGGAGGGCTGTGCAACACAGAGAAAACAAGTAGTGACTCTACAGCATCTTACTACACTGATGGACAGTGACTGTAATGGGGTTTGTGGGGGGGACTTGGTGATGGGGGGAGCCTAGTAAACATAATGTTCCTCATGTAATTGTAGATTAATGACACCAAAAATAATAAAAATACTACCATCCTAAAATACATCTTAATAGTATTTACCTTCTAGGGCTCTTAAGAGGAGTACAAGTTAGTAAATGAGAAGCATACTTGGACCTATGCTGGGCACAGAGTAATAACCATATAAGTGTTACCATCATTACTGTGGAATCCAAGAGGCTCAGTAAAGACCTGCTCGGGTCTCAGAGCTCCACCGTGTACAGCTGGCCACCCTAGTACCTCTCCTGAAAGCAAACCAGGAAACTGGAGAAGCCACCTTCCAACACCCCCAGCCTGTCGTCACCTAGTAATGTGGGCTGAACCTGGCCTCCGGTGCAATAAGTGCAGTAAAATGGAACTGCTCAGTGAATGAAATGGAGGCACCATTTGTGCTGGTTCTCAAACCCAGGCCTCTCCGGTATGGGGCATTTGCTCAGCTAATCATGGAATGAATGGTGCTTTGATCCTCATCCGGCTGCTGGTCCACAGACATGAGCTCCTTTGGGAGCCTTCTGGGCCACACATGCAGCCTGCCAAGGTCTCCTGGCTCAGGGCCACAGCCCCACCCTGGCTGTGGTCCCCTTAGTACTCTACCTCTGCCCAGCTCAGAAAGCCACCATGTGTTGCTGGGTGTAAAAGCAAAAGGCAGAACAGCGTGTCTAATACAACTATCATTCAAACATACATGAAAATGCATTTTCAAATTCTAGAAGGATGTATGCCAAAGCGTTCATAGAAGTTACTGAGGGTTGGTTTGCCCAGGCAGAAGCATGGGTGTGTGGGGAGGGCACATGCCCTCTGCTATAGACCATCAGTATTGTGATGCTTTCATAACAAGCACATACAATTTCTGCTATTAAAAAAAAATGAAGATTTTTTTTCAACAGACATCAAATTATGGGAAAATATTTACAGCACATTTGGCAGACAAGGAGTTAAAGCAATATCTGTAAGTGTTTATGAATAGAAAAAGTAGTTGAAGATAATACAATCAAACAACAGTGGTTATCCCTAGAGGAGAGCTTAATGGGATAGTTTAATTTTCTTCTTTATACCCTGGCCTTTATTTCCCGAACATTTAACAATAAAAATGCATTATACTTTCGAGTCAGAAAAATATGATTTTTTAAATCGAAGGGAAATACGACAATAAAAGCAGATAACTAAAGAGAAAAGGAACCAAAAGGCTGATGAGGTTTGAGAGGAAGGAAGGTAAAATGAGACCATTTGGAAAGAAAAAATAATTGGGGAAAATTCAAGTCAGAATGATAAAATATGTATACTGAAGTAATAAAAAAGAATCAGCTAAGATATTAAAATTCAATATTAAAATATGTTAAAAATCAATAGCCACCAAAATCTTACGACTACAGACTATCTACTGTTAAAAGAACATATGGGATGTGAACAGTCCCCAGGAATGGGTTGTTTTAATTTGTCTGATTTCTCTCAGACTGTTCAAGTTCAGTTGGACAATATCCACCATATCATAGATAAGTTTTCACAAATGCCTAGGGTGCCTAACTGGTTTTCTTGCTGAAAATCACTGGATATGGCTGGTAATTGTAGATCTGCTTTTGTTATGTAGCTGTATTCCTATTATGTTAATGTCTGCGCGCAATTTAATTAGTAGTTTAAAACCTATACATGCTTATGTTACTCTACAAGAAGATATATCAAAGAAATAATCAATCCTCCCATGTTTTCTTCCGTCTGCTACTCCTATAGCTTTTCTTCTTCCTTCCTAATTACAACCCTTAAATAGAATTCGTGCCTCATATCGAATTTACCGAGTATCATAATTCTTCCAAGTGGTAAAGATACCTCAAGACAAATACTGGGCATAGAAGCCAAAGGGCATAAATCTGCAAAGAAGTAAAAAGCTAACCTTTTCAAACAATATTGCCTCTCTCTCACTTACCAACTTTACATTTCTCTGTATGGCCCCGGAAGATGACTGGTTAGCCAGAGACGGGTAAGATTCCTCAAGGGAGGAACAACCTAAGACAGGCACAGTCGCAGGGGGGCCATCAGGTGAGAAATTGGGGATCAACAGAGGTGAGGCTTAGAACCTCACCCCCCCTGTTTTGAGAGAAATCTTCTGCGTCTTGGATTAACACTTAGTCTAAAGGCACACACCTGACCATCTACATTTGCTCTCTTACAGCACTAAACTATGTTTTCTACCTTTATCTTGCATCTACCTACCACTTCAGCATTTTATTTAAAAAATAATAATAATAATAATAATAAGGGAGAAATGTGGGATTCACATATAAATCAAGTATAAAAATCAAACGAATATTCATATCTGACCTGATTGTTTATAGTTCATAATGCGTGATCAAAACCGAAAGTTTCTGTGATGACGGCCCTTGCACTGTTCACCATGTAAGAACTTATTCACTATGTAAGAACTTGTTCACCATGTAAGAACTTGTTCGTTATGCTTCAGAAGATTGGAGACTGACGAGAATTAGGCTTGGGGTGGATTAATGATTGTGCATTGAGCATTGAGTCCCCTATACAGAATTTTATTGTTGTTAACCATTTGATCAATAAATATGAGAGATGCCCTCTCAAAAAAAAAATCAATAGCCAGTAAGTTAAAAATAACCACTGGAAAGCAGACCAGTGATGAGTCCTTATGCAGGTCTTGCAGGTGGGAGACCCCGGCCGAGGTCCAGAGGTGTCCTTGTGAGGGCAGGGTTTCCTACACACTCCCTGAGAGAGAGGTGGCAGACCCTTTGGCAACATTGTGGCCACTCGGAAGCCAGGGCTTCACCCTCCAGGCTCCTTCCCCTATCTCAGAGTCATGTGGGCTCCCCTGTGCTTCAGGCCTTGCTAGATCCATAACTTCAAGTCCTTTGCTCCAGATCAGGCTCCATGCCTTGGTCAGGCCTGCAGTGCAACCTGGGCAAGCCATCGAACCCACCTGAGCCTCAGCTCCCAGCACACTTTATGGAGATGTTGTGGCACAGATCAATCAGATGATGTTTGCAAAGCACCTGGCATACAGTGGGTGGTTAGCAACAGCTCAGGGAAGAAGTGATGATGAGTGGCATCCCATCCCCCAGGTTGTCATACACGAATCAGAATCCCAGCCCACTTGAGCTCCACATAGGTGCCACTCTGCCTACCCACAAAGACAGACCCCTCACAGCAGTGGGTTCCTTGGCCTGCACACCATGAAAGCCCCAGCTTCCCTGTGCTATCCCCACCAAACAAGGAGACTCATTGTGAGAGAGAGTGGGGTTCTGCAGGCAGAAGGAAGTCCTGAGGCTGGCAGTGAGCCCTCAGCAGGCCCCCTCCCCACCTAGACCCCAGACCACAGCCCCCGAGCCTGAACAGCATGCCATGGGCCTCTGTGCAGCCAGAGCCTTTCGCCAGTTCCACTGGAGCCCTGAGTTGCCAGCTGTGGATGCATTTGTGGTCATCAGCTAACGATGACCCTAATTTACCCATAAGCCCTCAAACTTTGAGCTTCAATCAGCCCAGACCTAGCCATTGCCAGTGAGGGCCATCAAGAGTCAGGGACAAGGGCTGGGCTTCTCAGGCGTACTGTATACAGGATTCACCTGGAATCTTGTCACAATGCCAATTCTGTTTCAGTAGGTCTGGGGCAGGGCCTGAGAGTCACATTCCTAATAAGCTCCCAGCTGATGCTGCTGGTCCAGGAATCCCACCCTGAGTGGCAGGCTGCTAGACGGCGCATGCCATGAAATCATTAAACTCGAAGGGACTCCAGAGACCATGTTTTCCTGCTTCCCATTAAGGCCAGAAATTCTTCCTGCAGCATTTCTGATGGCAGGACTATGCCTGGCATGTACCAGGTGCTAAATAGATGATAGTTGGCCTGAAATAACTAAATTATTTCCAGGAACAGGAAGCTCTCCTGGTAGAGATGGCTCTCTTGTGATTAGAAAATGCCCTCTGTTGATCCACACAGTCTCCCTGAAACTGCCACCCACTGGCCTTGGCACAGTCCAGGCTGCCTCACCCACCAGGCACTGTGGCACAGTGCCGAGGTCAAACAAAATGTTTGCAATCTGGAAAGTGAACGAGCAAACAAAGAATGACTCCAGAAACTAAAGACAGTTAATAAATGTTAGGCTGCAAAATGCCATGCTTGTCAAACAGGCATCAATCGGTAATAGTTATAAATTAATCGTAATTGTGGGTTCAGGTGCGATTTAATGTGTGTCATGTGACCTGGGGTGGGGCCTCCCAAAGTAAGCATGTCTCTGGCCCTCAGAGATCTCAGATGGCCCTGTACCATCTTCCTCAGGCTCTCTTTCCCCCTCAGAAGTCAGCAGCTGTGGCCTGCCAGGGTCCTGGCTGCTACGCTAAACCAGTTCTACAGGCCTCCAGGTTGGGCACAGGGGAAAACACACCTCAGAAACAGCTCAGAATGCTTCCAATTTTTTTCTGTCAAAAATAACTGTGGAATCAACATTTCTTTTTGCACAAAGCCTTTATAATCATAGGATTAGATCGCTGGCATACAGACTCAAAAGGTAAGCATCACTAAGGTGCCTCTCGTGCCCGCTTGTCTGACTGTTTCCAAGGCCTATTAGTCCTTTCTTTTCAGCATCTCTTGACTTCATCTACTCTTTCACATTCACTGTTTAAATTCACGTTGTCAGAATTTCTGCCCAGATTTTGACCAAAACCTCCCACCCAGTCTACCTTACATTTATTTGTATTGCCTTCCTCCAATTTACCTTCCATATTTCTGCTAGAATATTCTTTCTAAAATTAAACTTGAGGGAATTATTCCCCCACATAAAATCCTCGACAGTTTCCCGTTGCCACCTGAGCAGAGCCTTACCTCCTGAGCTTTTTGCCTGGACCTTCCTGCCTCTGCATCAGGTCTCCAGGGTTCCCTCTCTAAGCCGTGATCCTGCTCATACTGAACCGATCACAGCCGCCCCCCCAAAACTGTAAGCTCCTTGAGGAAAACGTAGGGGGAAAACTTCATGACATTAGATACTGCATTGCTTTCTTGGATAGGAAGCCAAAAACAAAAACAAATGAGAAATCACATCACCCCCGTTAAAAAAACAGAAAATAGTACTGGCGAGGATGTGGGAAAACTGGAGCCCCTGTACTCTGTTGGTGGGATTGTAAAATGGTGCAGCTGCTCTGGAAAACAGTACGGTAGTACTTCAAAAAATTAAATATATAACCACTGTGTGATCCAGCAATCCCACTTCTGGGTAAATAATCCCAAGAATTGAAAGCAGGGACTCAAACAGATACTGCACCCTCAGGTTCACCGCAGCATTATCCTCAATAGCCAAAAGGTAGAAAGATGGAAGCCACCCAAATGTCCATCAATGGATGAATGGATAAACAAAATGTGATATGTATTTATTATATATATAATATATAGCATAATATATGTAATGCATACAATTATATATAATTGTATGTGTATATATATGCATGTATATATATATGTATATATTATATATAAAGTATAACAATATACATATATGTGTATTATATGATATATATTATATATGTATTACACCATATATAATATAATGTATAATACATAATGAATAATATAAAATATGCAATAATATTCTACTATAATGTATAGTATACAATATATGGTAGTTTTATAGCGATAGAGATATCATTATATATTATATATTATTATGTATATATTATATATAGTAGAACATTATTTAGCCTTAAAAAGGAAGGAAACCCTGTCACATGCTAAACTTGACTGAACCTTGAGGACATTATACTAAGTGACATAAGCCAGTCACAAAAAGAGCAATATTGTGTGATTCCACTTAAATGAAATATCTAACGTAATCAGATTCATAGACACAGAAAGTAGGATGGTTACCAAGGGCTGTGCAAGGGAGAAGTGGGGAGTTTTTGTTTAATGTGTACATTTACAAGATGAAAGAGTTCAGATCTGTTGCACAATATGAATGTACTTAACACTACTGAACTGTATGCTTAAAAGTAGTTAAGATGGTAAATTTTACACTATGTGTTTGTATCGCCAAAAAAAAATTTTTTTTTAAACCATGCAAAGAAAAGAGGAAAAAAGGAAAGAAACAAAAAACCTTCTCAGGTGATTTTGAAGTACCCCGGACTTGTAAACTGCTGGCCCAAAGTGATCCTGGACGGCTTCTGGGAGGCAGAGTAACTGAGCTGCGCTGGGAGGGGTGGACACGTGCCGGCTGGGTGAACAGGAGGGGCGGGTTACAGAGGAAGGGATTGGCTCAGAGGCAGCACTGTCGTCATCGCAAACATTTGTTTAAAGTGCCTGTCAGGTGCCAGGAGTGTGGTTCACAGGCGCCCTCTCATTTGATGCTCACCAAAGCAACTCTGTGAGGTGCATGCTGCTGGTGCCATTTCACCGCGGATGGCAGCTGGGGGAAGCAGCCGGGGGCCAGCTGGCCCGGGCAAACTGCGCGTGTGGGGATGATGCGGATTGGAAGGGGGAAGGCAGGTCACCAAAGGCCTGGACCCCACGCAGAGACGCCACAGGATGCCGTGGCCATGGCCATGGCAGGGTCTTGAGCAGAATCAGAATATGACTGAGCCGTGTTTTCAGCAGGTAAATACGGAAGCAGTGTGCAGGAAAGTGCTGGCTGAGCCACTGTGCCCTGCACCAGGGGGAAACTCAATCAGACCGAAATGGGTCACATAAATAGAGGTGCTAATTTGGGGTGAAAATCTGGGGTCCATCCTCGACGCAAGCGCCCCATCCCCCATCTCCCGTACCCCCAACACTCCCAGGCCTCGCCTCTGAATGGCTCATTCCCCCTGGGACCGCAGGTGTCCTGGTACCCACTCTCCCGCCGAGCAGGGCCAGATGGGGCAGGGCGGCCTCTCCAGCGGCTTGGTGGCTGGCACCGCGGGCATTGGCTGGAGTGGGGCACCTCCCATCCCCGTGAGCGCCCTCTGCTGGAAGATCCTGGACTGGCAAGTGTCTGCAGGCCCTGGGCCCCCGGGGCCTGGTCGTCTTTCATTTTTTATTGGAATGATGGGATGTCTGTTGGAGCTTCGGTGATACTAATTACAGCCTGTCTTATTACCGCCTCAGTTCTCACAGAGCACAGAGCTCTCTTTCCCAGAGGCGTCTGGCCCCTAGGGCCCCTCCGAAAGGGTTGATTTCTCAAGGATTCTGGGCCCCCTCCTCCTCCTGCTGCTCAGCACAAGCCTCCCGCCCCCCAGCGTATCCTCAGGAGGGCCAGTCAGGCAGAAGCCTGGAGCTCCTGGTGAGTCAGCCTGGAAGCTGCTCCTTCAGGATGGAGAATTCTAGAAACTGGATCTAAAAACCAGACACAGATGACCATGACAGGACAGTGGATTCCTGCTCTAGTAAAGACAGGTAGTGAAGTTTACTGTTACTGGATTCTTCCAGGAAGGGCCTGCCCCACAGCAGGAGCACCGTAGTGGATTCCCGCACTGAGCTGCATGGTTTTCAAACCTCTCTGAGCTGCCACCCCCGGAACCTTGCTCTCTAGGCCCTCCTGTCGCTGAGGCAGCTCTGCGGAACCCAGGATTCCTGGGGCCACCACTACAAGCCCCAGCTGATGTCCCTTCCAGCCACGGGAGTCCGCACTCTCCATTCCAAGCCAAAGAGTGTTTTTTTTTTAACTGAAGTATAGTTGATATACAATATTATATTGGTTTCAAGTATACAACATGGTAATTTGTAATTCGACAGCTTTCTGCATTATTAAATGCTGACCGATCAAATAGCATTAAGTGAAGGAAGACCATACATTTGAAAATCAGCTTCACTCATGAGGGTCAAGTGTTCATTTCTGGATTCGGGGGTTCCTGAATTTCTGATTTGTTCCTCTTCGTTCAGTAATGAAATAAAAGTCACAGAGACTAAGAACATTCCAGGGACACACACTAGCACTTTAAATATGTTTCCCTCTTTATCTTCACAGTAGAATGCTCATCTCCATGAAAATAGGGAGACTGGAAATGGTGGTGGTGATCTCCCCAAGGTTTCTCAACTGAAGCCAGGATTCAGGTCGGGGTCTTCCTGACACTGAGTTGTCCGGCCTGTCTCCTTCTTCCTCCCCAGCCCCTCTAACTACCTTCTCCATCAGGGAGCCCGGCCCATGCCAGATTCTGCATTGCTGTTCCCTCCATCCCATCCCTACTATGTCCAACCTCCAGATGAAACAGACATAGAAAAAATATGTTAGAAATGTTTAATGTGCATTGGAAATGGCAGGACCCAAATCTGAATAGTGAGAAGTATTCAATATTCTGAAAAGAGTACTGAGTCCATCTGGGGCCATAAATAGGATTCTAGAAAGTTTTTTAAATGTGTCCACATTTCATTTAATCCTCACATTCAGCTTGTGAAAGCGATAATGTGTCAATAGCCCCATTTTACAGAGAGAACACTGTGCCCCGTTCAATGTCACACAGTTCAGGAAAGCTCCACAACCAGAACTAAAGGGATGAAGAGGTGCTGGTTAGATTAATTCCACTTAAAGGGAACAGCAGCCTCATTCCTGTGCTCAGTAATTACAGACCACCACTTGCATAGGCACCATGGACACAGCCAAGGTGTACACACTACCTGTATGTAGAAAGGTGAGCCTTGTGAGCGTTGAACAACGTGCCACACAGGTGCACTTGTGAGCTCATTGCATCCTCACCACAAGCCCAAGAGAGGTTTCCATTTGCCCACTTTACACGTGGGGTGATAACGGCTCAGAAAGTTCTCGTGGCTTGTTCAAGGTCACACAACATAAATGACAGAGCCCAACTTGAATGTAAGTTCACCTGAAGCTGAGGTCCATGTTCTTCACCCTGCAGCTCCTACTGAGGAACCATCAAACCACAGCACCACCTTCTCTGTCTTACTGCTTCCAGGGTGCGCTAGCGTGCTTTTCCAGTAGGCCAGGCCTGGAGACAGCTGATGACAATATCAATTATTATTTTCCCCATGTCTTGGTTACTTACTTCATTCAGGTGCTGTGCTTTACCTCATTATGTCACTCAGTCCCCACAAATGCTTCGTGACGTGGACATTGCTAACCCATTTTACAGACTAGAGAGTTGAGGCTCAGGGCTCAGTAGCTCAACACCAGCAAGCAGCTTGTAAACAGTGGGATGAGGGTTTGGACCCAGATCTGGCTGACACCTGCAACCACCCCTCTCCCCACGTTACTGCCAGGTTTACTATTCTTCCAAATACGACATGAATTCTCTCTGCCTCCAGAGATGGAGAGACCAGTCTGATCAGTTTGGCGGGAGGGAGAGTCAGAAGGCGCTGAGCTCCCTGTCACCTGCGTTCTGCCTGAGGCTGGCTGCCTCGCCCTGCCAGAGAGCTGCTGAGCTGCTCCGGGTGTCAGGATGGATGCCAGATAACAGCTAGAGTGTCTGCTGGAGCCCTGGGAACATATGTGACTTGCCTATTTGGAGGTACAGAGGAGACTGGAGCTCAGACTGTTTAAAAACAGTCCCTTCTTTTTCAGCAAGAAGTGTGCGCAGTGCCCATACCCCCAAGAGAGGGGAAGCATGGGTGTTTCAATCCACAGTGGGGGTCTGAGAGTCTGGCATGAGGCTCCCCGAGGTGGGAGTAGATGGGCAGACGTTAGAGAGGGAACCAGGCAGGGCCCTTTCGTGACAGAAAACCCAAAAGTGGGTTTACTGGCTCATAGAACTAAAAGCCCAGGTAGGTGGAGCTTCAGTACAGCCAGATCCAGGCAGCAGAGGATGCCTCCAGCGCCAGCTACCCAGCCCTGCTCCCCTCTGTGTTGGCTTTACTTCCCTGTCATGGTAAGACGGCAGCCAAGGCTGCAGACTCAGGGAAAGGCAACAGGTAGTCCAGTGAGTTCAGCAACCAGCTGAGCTTCCCTGGCTCTAGCTGGCCTGCCTTGGCTCGACCCTGACACAGGGAGGCGATGTGCTGGCGGGCTGGGCTCAGGGTAGGCTCCACACCCACCCAACTGCATGGACTTAGGATGTCAAAGGTGTGCCCGCAAAGCAGTATTGGGATGCAATATAAGAAGCGGGATGAGTGGGTGTTGGACGTCAGAAAGAAAGAGAGAGACAGAGGAAAGAGAGAAGGAAGGAAGAAGTAGGGAGGGAGGGAGACAGGAAGGGAAGGGAACAGCCGAAGTCCACTCGGGGAACAAACGCAAGCCATTCTGGGGTCACAAAGTACACTGCGTATCTTCACGCAGGGCATGCTCCCAAAGCTCAGTGGTGAATCACTTTCGAACTTGGCACACTTTTTCCCATGTGGGGACAGAGGAGGGGGCATTTTTTATTGTAAACTACCCAAATTGATCTAACATTTTTAAAATGTAATCCGTAGTAGAACAGAAATGCTTAGATATTTGCAATGAGAAATGAAAGGCAAAATTTACAACTGTGGATGATAAATCAAAAAAATTTTGGCTGTGAAACCTTGTATTTGTTATAAGTGTTGATCCTTGAGAAAAAGCAAGTGTAATTACTGAGAAGGAGCTAGCAGGCCTGGACGGCAGTGAGGGCCTGAGCGGGGCTTCTGAGCGCACCCAGGGGCGGCCGGTGGCAGGGTCTGTGTGCCGCTGGGTTTCCCTTCGCGCCTAGCGGTTTTCCTTTCTCTTGCTTTAAGTGTATCAGGGAGGACATTTCTTTGACATCTTCTTTTTACAGGTGTGCCGAGGCACAGGTAACTCTTTGCAACTCCACCATGACCCGGGTCATTTTGGACCCATGGGTGGAATCCAGGGGAGGGAGAAGAGAGCAGGAGTTGGTCCCATAGGACCCCGTGGGCAAAAGGGGGCAAGGGGAGGGGCCAGAGAGGGGCTAAGAGGGAAGAAACCCACACAGAGTGAATGTGAGTCTGGGCCTGAGCCGGGGAGGGAGCAGACAGCTGGGCTGCCAGCTCCCCTTGTCCACCCCAGCCACAAGATGCCTTCAAACCCACGTTTCTCCAGCACTCGGCACTTCCCCTCTCAGACCGTCTTCTAGAAGGTTGGGGACGGCAACCAAGCTAAGCTTAGACCCCACCGGCCGGTACACGCAATTCTCTGAGACACACACGTGGGCTGCTTCTGTTCCCTGACGCGAGCTGATTGGATACATGCCTCTCTCTCCTTTTCCCTGTGCTTCTCTCCCACCAGCAACCAGGCTATAGAATTTCTTTGCCTAAAACACAAACCTGATCCCATCACTTCGCACCCTGCCAGAAACCGTTCAGGGTGGCCCAGTGCCTACAACAGCTTTTCTATAACCCTCCTTGTATTCCTTAGAACCCTCATTCTTTGGGCAAATGAGCTTGAGAAATCCACTGTCCTTCACATTCTTAGAGAATTCCGATGCAAAATGACAAATGAAGGGCTCCAAGCCATCTTTCAGTAAAGGACCTGTTTCGATTTTTTTACTCCATCTATTCTTAGCCTTATTTGACATAGAAGCCCTCCATATGCAATGTCATTTAGCAAGCACACTTTGGGATTCACTAGCCTACAAGATACAGCCCAGATACCCTGACACGGCATTCAAGACCCTTCCGCTGCAGCCACAAGCCCACCTCCAGCCTCACCGCCCAGTCCTTCCACAGACGTACCCTGGTTCCCACCGTACTGACCACAGGAGACCACATGCAGATGCTTTATGCTTTCATTTCTCTGTGTTTTTGTTCATATTATTCCCCCTTCCCTCCCTTTTCCCTTTTCCAAGTGAAACAGCCTTTCCCAGGAGATCCATTCAGGGTATTTTGTTAATGTGAAAGACCAACGTACACTGAGCACGTACTAGGTGCCAGGCCCTCTCCCTTCAGCTTTCTCCACTCAGGCCCCCAAGCTGACAAGATCTGACAAGGAGTATGTTGTCTTCTCCTCTCTGAGAGCCCCTTGCACCAGGGAGCCCCTCTCCCCTCATGGCTACCCCAGACCTCCCCTGCTGGGCTTGGGTCTCCAAACAAATTCCCCCTCACCACCTCCCTCCCTCTTAGAAAAGAGCTTTGTGGTATCAGTTGATAAGGGCAAATGAAGCCCCAGATTCATTCATTCACTCATTCATTCTACAAATATTGATTGAGCACTGGGGGTTTTAAGATCGCCTCTCCACCCGATCCCAAACCTTCCCCTGAGCTGTAGGCCAGGGAAAGCAGGGAACAGCATTAGGAACAAATCGATAGTTGCTAAAGCACAATGTGTGGCCAAAAAAAATGGGGGAAGAGGCCTATGGGAAGGATTTACCAGGGACTTAATCTGTTCTGTGGCTCCAGGGAGGGCTTCCTGGAGGAGACAGGGCCAAAGGAGACGGGACAGCTTGAAAGGGACAGAGGTGGAAGGAACGGAGGTGTGTTTAGGGGCTGCAGAGAGTATAGCAGGGAGAGTGGCTTTGGAAGAGGCTGGTGAGCAACAGGCAGGGCCCGGGAGTCTCCGTGAAGACCCAGCTCAGCAGCAGGAGTCAGCATGCTTGGGTGTGAATCCCACCCACCTGGCCATTCATGCGCTGTGGGGTTTGGGGCAAGTTTCTTAACCTGTTTCTGTTTCCCTATCTGCAAAATGGGGCATCTTCTCTAACACCTAGTTAGACTTAATAAGCACTTACTACATGCTAAGCACTTTTCTAAGCACTTTACACAATATAACTAATTTAATCCTATGAGATAATGTTATCCCCATTTCATGAATAATGAAACTGAGTCGCTAAATGAACCTGTTGAGGGTGACCCAGCAGGTGGAATGGATGTAGCTACAGAATAGGTTTGCAGAGTTCAAGGAGATAAAGCTGGTAAAGCCCCTAGCAGAGTGCTGGGCGCACAGTAATTGCTCAACAAATTTGCCATTTGTCTTGATTTCTCCTGAGGGCAATGAGAAGCCATTAAAAGGCTTTAAGGTAGTAAGAGGACATTTCTGAAAGACTGGGTCTGAGGGGGTCCAGACCAGGTGCAGAGAGTGGTTAGAAGGCTGTCTCAGGGGACGGGATATGGGCAGATGCATCAGACCCCGGGGAGTGGAGGGCTGATCAATACCTGAGAAGTGTTTCCAGGCTGGAATCAATTTGCCTTGGGCTTTAATGGGCACTGTGGGTGAAAGATAGGGAGGGCCAGGTTTCTGGCTGGCCTGGATGGACAGTGGTGCCATCAACAGGAGCCCAGGGTAGAGACAGTTTCAGTATGGTGCCTGCAAAGAGGTGAGGAGCTCTGTTGGGACAAGTGACACGTGAGGATAAAATGCAAGCAGAAAGGACCAGCAGACATGAGATGTACATGTTCAGATCCATGAACTATTTCGAGCTGATGAGCGGGTCGAGCTTTTGAAGAATGACGTACCAGCTACCATTTGCTTGGCAAGCCCTTTATTGGACCAGATCCCGTGCTGAGTGCCTAACTTCCCCACAGCCCTTGGAGGGGAGCTCTGCTCTTATCCTCAATTTAGAAAGGTAAAAAATGAGTTCAGGAAGGCTCATTTTCTTTCCTGGGGTCAAGTAGCTAGTAGGAAGAACTGGGATTTAAACTCAGTTTGCATGGACCAGAAAAAGAGGTGAACCATATGCAGTCACACAGCTGTTCATTGTGGGGTCCCAAGCTTGGACAAACGCTGGGGATCTGACAGCCAAAGAGAGGGACCCTATCCCCAAGATTTCCCCTCTGCTCCTGTGCTTTAAAATTCCTTTGTGAATCTTGTGATTTTATAATACAATGGGTTTACATACCATTTTGTATATCCCTCCATTAAAATACTTATAATATTTAAAAAAATAGAAATAAAAAAATAAAATTCCTTTGTTTTCATCAGTCCTGCCCACCTCGGCCTGTGGTTTTCTCCGAGCTTGAGGAAGTCCTAAAGCCAACTTTCCCCATTCTCTGGTGCTCAGCCCCAGGAAGGGACACCAGGGTGGGGCACTAGACAGAATGCCCTCCATTGTGTCCGCAGGCTGGGCCATCCCACCAGCTTTCTGTGGATGCCCTTCTCCCTGCAGGGTGGCCACTGCAGAAAGAGCAGGAAGGCTAAGGGGTGGCAGGAGAGGACGCCGACCCCATAGAAGGCGATGGGCAGGCAGTGCTGGCAAAATCTCCAGTTAGGGGGACTTGCGCAAGGGTCTCTTTCTGCCTTCCCTCTGTGGCAGTTCCCCCAAGTTGCCCATTCCCCAAGACTGAGCTGGTCCTGGGGCCCAGAAGGGAAGCTGGAGTTCTAACTCGGTGCATTTTATTTAAATGACTCTGAGTGTGAACAATTTCTTGGACTTTTTTGAGTGACCTGATTCATGGTATCTTTTGACTATTTGTCTATTGAGATTTTACAGTTTGAAAAATCATTGAAGACAAGCTCTTTATGTAACTAAAAAATGGCTTTTAAAATATTTAACATAATATGCCTTTTTGTTTTTGTTGCCACTTTTAAAATTACATGAACATGAGCACATTCTTGTTATTAAAAATTAATTCATAATTTATACACTACAAATAAAGCAAATGTCCCCTTTGCCCACCCTTTTCTCCAGTCCCTCCCCACCCCAAAGCTATCAGTTTGTATATATCCTTCCTGACCACTATTTACACACATAATATATTCCCACAAAATATGTACCTTTGTCTTGTGTACATTTTTCTTCTTTGTGTGAACATTATACTAACAGTATATCTTGGAGATGATTTTTGTGTTCTTAGCATGGAAAATTTTAACTTCTTGACATAACCAAAAACGTTCTCTTTTCCCTTGATTTCTTCCATTGGGTCTAAGCTTGGAAAGTCATTTCTTCTCCAGATGCTTGAAAGTGTCTATTTTCTTTGCCTTACAAATTTTTTATGATTTGGTCTTGATTATTATTATTGTTATTTCATATAATATTTTAGTCCAGATAAAATTTTTATATTTTAGTCCGGATAGAATTTTTTGTTGTATTATTATGTGAGATGAAAGTAGAAGTTTTTTTCCTAATTGCCAGCCAGTTAGCTCAAAATAATTTTTAAAATAATCCTCTTTTTCCAATGATGGCCCTTGATTACATGTTAGATTAGTACGTGGATCATTGTCTTATTTTGAGCTCTCTATTTTAGACTATTAAAACAGCTATACATTTTTGCCTTAATACCACACAATTTTAAATATTACATTTTTCTAAAATGTTTCCCTTCTACGTCTATTGCCACCATCCTTGCTCTTATTTTACAAACATTTCCTTGAAATTCCACCTGTTTATTCTGCTAAATGAGTTTTATGATCTTTTTGTGAAAGTTTGAAGAAGACGCTCATTTGAATTTGCATTAAGCCCATAAGTTCATTTGACCTTTCCCTCTTTATTTAACCTCTGCATCAGGTACACGGTACTGTCATTTTCTTCATATAGAAATACTTGCCATTTTCTTCATATGGAAAATGCTATGTTCTAGATGAACTTATATAAGATGGGCTACCCATGCCTCGAAACTTTAAGACACCCACCTCTCTCCAGGAAAGCCATTTGGGCTGAGAACTTAAGGGGACAGTAGTCTCGATGTTTTTCAGAAATTCTTCCTCAATTCATTTATTCCTTTAAATAATATTTACCTCTCATGCCTGGTATGTGCCAGGCCCAGTTCTGTGCAGTAGCCAGACAACAGCCAGAAAAATGGTTTTCTTACAATTAACTAAAATACAACGTTTAATTTAAAAAACACAATGATGTCAAAATGAAAAGTTTGCTTGAAAACAAAACAAAGTTCTCTCTACTCAGGAAGCTCATATTCTGGTGGGGACAGAAGAAGTCACACAAGCAATTAGGCCCATGTCATATCTGAAGACAAGAAATGCAAGGGTGTGGGGGGCACGAAGCAGAGCACGGGTCAGAGAGGAGCTGCCTTCAAAGGCTTGGTCAGGGAAGCCTGTCCAGATTGCTTTTGAGCAGAGACTGAAGGAGGTGCTTTAGATTTTCTGGGCAGAGCAACTTACAGCCGGAGCCAATCTATCTCCAGGAACTGGGGGAAAAGAACAAAATGTGAACAGGAAGTTTCAGAGCAGAAGTGATTTTGATACAGAGGGGACAAAGAGCTGGCTTTTTTTAGAAGCAACTAAAAAACAGGCATGGTGCTAGGCTTTCTGCACCTATTGTGTCATTCAGCAGAACAGGAAAACAGGTTCCTCAGGTCTGTGCCCCTGCTCAGAGCCCTGTCCCCTTGGCTGAGCTGAGCAGTTACTACTTTTCTTTCAGGACTCATTGTAAATATCACCTCTTCCGAGAAGGCTTCCCAAAGATGAGAGCTTTTGTACCTAATCTTACATCTGTCCCTCTTGGTGGCCAGCACAGGGTCGGTTCTCAATTAATGTTTGTTGATGAGGTGAAGAATAGATGTAAAGGGAAGAGACCAAAAAGAGAATTCATGCCTAACGATTCAACACTGCAAAGGCATTACCCTATGGTTCCACTCCCCCAATCCCAGCAAGCAAGTGAGGCAATCGTGCTGACACTTCTAGCTCCTTCCATCTTCAGGGTGCTTTACTGCACAGCATTATCCTGCATGCATTTGATCTCCTCCATGAACGTAGGTTGCCCAAAGCCCATTTTCTAGGCATTGAAAAACCCAGAGACTGAGTCTGACCGAGGTCACACAGATGGCAGGTCACGTCGGCCAAGAGCTCCACAGACTCCAGTCAGTGCTACATTCACCCCTGAACTCAGGTTCCTCCTGATGGTGAAGCAGACACACACACACACACACACACACACACACACACACACACACACATGCACACACAAACGCGCATGCACATGCACACGTACTTTGCTGCCTTGGTAAAGAAGACTATAAATTCCCCTCCTGTCTTGCTCCTCATCATGGCTCCACAATGGAATCTTTCTTTTCCAGACAACATATTTAATTAATGCCTTAAAGGAAATTCATGAGAGTGATCCCTGAAGTTACGTGCTCACTCATTCATCTATTCCTAAGGGCAATCAACATCTACGGAGCCCCTGTTAGGAATTCAGCACCAGGAACTTGGCTGGCCCTGGATGCTGTGACACAGTTGCAGGCCGGGGAGCACAACTTGAAACGACTTTCGGGGCGTGCCTGCCCACAGCGGACCCACTGCTCCCAGGCCTGCCTCCTCCTCCCCCACCCTCGCGCTCCCATCCCACACCCTCTTTATCTCCCTGCACAAAAAGCCCCTTTCTCTTTTTGCACAATACGCTTTCACAATAGATAGTCTATTCAACCCAGAGTCCAAATCCTCAGCAACCAAAATGCTGGTTCCTCTTTCCTCTCAGGTCTTCAAACACTTCCAGGGGAGGAGAACTAATTGCAGTTCTGCAGTGTAACTTCCTGTTTGCTTGGCTATTTCTCCTATAGACTAGAAGCTCCTTGAAGGCCTGGCCTGCATCCACTCACCCTTGCCTTGAATGAGAGGCCTAGCGTTCGTGTTTTCTAGCATAGAAGTTATTGTTTAAAAATAATATAATTTATATTAAAAATAATATAAAATATATATAAAAAATAATCAAAATTTGGCAAGTATACTAAGAGACAAAGGACAAAACAAAAATCGTCCATAATTCCAACAAACAGAAATGACTTTTTAACTCGTATTTCCTTCCAAGTACTTGATATGTATTTTTCAGAATAAATGTACATATGTACCAATTGGACAAAAATAGAATTCTGATGCCTATGCAGTTTTGCATCTCGCTCAGTACGTTACAAACATTTCCCAACTCACTAAATATTCTTCAAAAACGTGGTTTTTAATAGCTATCTAGTATTATATCAAATATTTGTATTTATTCAAGTTGTAGCATGCCATACTTCTTTAAACACTTTCTTGCTGTTCAAAACTTAGGTTATTTCCTTCCTTCCTTCTTCCTTCTCATTTGTAATTTTTGCCCAGGTAAATAAAACTTTGATAAACATCTTTAACGTACACCTTTGGCCACATGGCTGATTCTTTCTCTCAAATAGATTCCTAGACCTGATGTTACTGAATCAAAGGGTATAACTTTTAAATTTCTCTTAGTCCCTAATATCAAATTATTTTCCAGGCAGGCTTTGTACCCATTAGCCAACGCATAGCAATGTGTCATCACTGTGGCTTTTATGTATTTGTTTTTTAACTGTTTGGTGACGCTGGCAGTTTCCTGCTGCCATGGTTGATGGCCTATGTTTCTTTTGTCATATATTTATTCTTATATTTATGCAAATAGGACTGGTTAACTTATTGGTCCAAGTGATGATGGGAAAAAACCATGAAAAAATACACACCCTTGGTCCCAAGGAGGGTCAGAAGGGGTAGATTATATGACGCACCCTGTCATCACTTCTGGAAAAGGAATTCACAAATGTCAGATGTTCAGCTCATCCATCCACAGGGACGTGTGCTTTCTTGGGTTTTCCCCCACAGACACTGACTATTCCTAAATTGTTACTATATTTCTGAGGTCTCTGAGTTGTTGCCCAACACATCTGCAGGACTCAGGCCACTAACTGAGTTCTCAGTGACTCTTTACCAGTGCCAGGTGCCCCTGCCATCTCCAAGCCCATCCTTTCAGGGGCCCTAGGCCCACCTCTGTTCTCAGCAGCCCAGTTTAGTTCAGCCCTGGTGGCTTATGCCAGCCATTAGCTGGATTCCAGCTGGGAGGTTTGATACTAAAAATCGAATATTAAATATTACAAAGTGACTGATATCTTTTTCAAAGGTTCATTTGCTTCTGCCACTGAAAGAAACAGATTTTAATGATCGCCTACTAATCTCCCAGCAGTTACCCTGGTGAACACTTCAACTGCAACACTGAGGAGCTGTTTCATCTCTCTTTTCTGTTTACAAGGTTCCTGATTTTCAGAGATGGATATAAATATTTTGGAAGCTCTGTGGCATGAATGCATCCTCCCTCAGGGAAATCATGAGGGTTAATAAACTTAAAAAACTTTCAAGTTTAGTTTTATTAATAAACTTACAACAAACTTTCTTTCCCACTTCAGTTCCAAGGGAGCAACTATGGGGCTTCTGAAATACCCAAGGGAGGCCTCCCTTTACTGCTTCTCACCAGAACAGCTGGTTTTTCCCCCTCTAGTGGGACTGTGGAGGCTTCCTCCCTCCGTCTGGGCAGGCCAGGGGATTTGGCTGAATGGTGGTGGTGTCTGGTCATGAGGTTAAGCCTTTGCTGGTACCTCGTGACATTCACATACTTCATGATATATGAAATATACTGTTGCACATTATTCATCCTGTATTACCTGCTTTCATTCCTCTCAATGACCCCAGGAGGTGGACATTACTGAAGTTAAAAAGGTGTCAGAGAAGGAAGTGGGTTACCTGCCCAGACAGATTCTCACAGGGAGGTGATCTGTGAAAGAAGATAATGGGGGGGGTATGTGGAGGGGACAGCTGCTCTGGTGCAAAGGAGAAAACAGATGCCAAAGGGAACTCCCAGCTAGAAAGTGGCTGCAAATTGTGGCTCAGTCACTCCAGAGCTGTGACCTTGGGAAGTGTTTCTTTAAACTTTTCTGTACCTCAGTCTCCTCATATGTAAAATGATGATCAGAGTATGACATCTACCTGGCACAGAGGGGACTGTATGATTATTACAACCAGTCCATATAAGTGAAAAACTGGAAACATCCCACAAGTCCAACAAGGTGTTCAAACACGTGATGCACACCATGGAGTAACACCATTTCTTAAGAATGGGGGAAGATATTTGTGACATATTACTGGGCAAAAGTGATTGCAATTCAGTAAATACATCTGCCATTTTTGTTCATTTTATAAAAAATAAATTCATATGTATAATCATTCATTTGTTTAACAGTATTTACTTTGTATAGTTTTATTATTATGTGCATTTACAGGTACATATGTGGATAGAAAATGTCCAAGGATATACACCAAAACATAATGTCTCTACAGGGGGTCTTTTGGCCTTGCTTAGCTGATTTTCCAAATCTTTCACAAACCAACTAGTGTCATATGGAAATAAAAGAAGAGTAGAATGTTTACAACGCAGCAACTCGAATGCTGGCATCTGTCTGGATTCAGGGGGCATTTTGCCAGTGCCAAGTTCATCTGCAAGTTGCTTGGAAAACCCAAGAAAAGGACTAATAGGTTTTCAGACATTTAATATGGGCTCTGGGGGAGACAATCTCTTTCTCCCCTGCCTCTGCCACAGTGTGAACTTCTGTGTCTACTTCTCTCCAGAGCAAACACAGCCAGGTATCTGCTCCTAGAGGGTCTCCTAGATTTTACGAAGCCACTGTCTTCTGTTCCCTATTTGTCCTTCAGGCCAACGAGAATTACTCTGATCAGGCTAAGCCTTCCTAACTAAAGTCTTCACATTCTGGTCATGTTTGTGAGAGGACACCCTGGCCATGCCAATCAGACGTAGGTGTTCCCTAATCCTAGCCACCTAATGGGACATAGGGCATCTTTGAAAGAATGTTTCCTCCACAGCCAGCTCATCACATTTCTGACATGATGAGTCATCCCAGTTTCAATCCAGAACATAACCTCATTTCCAGGTTGTAAGGGCACCTCCCTGTCACTCCCTGATTTATAATAATAATGAATACAAGCTACCATGTATTGCTGCTTATGTACCAGATACAGTGCGAGGTATGGACTCATTTAAGCCTTACAACAACCCTGTGAAGCAGGCTTTTTCATCCCCATTTTACAGATGAGCAAACAGAGAAGTCAGCTTGCCCAGGGATACACAGCAATAAGCCTGGGCCCTCAAACCTAAGACACTGTCTCTGCAGCCCATGGGAGTTCTTACCCGCATTTCGTAAGTGAGGAAGTGGAATCTAAGTTATTCCCTGAGGTTGTTATTCACCCAAGTTCATGAAGTTAGCAACTGGGAGAGGCTAAAATTTGAACATCTCCCTGATATCCACCCCCTACTCCACTTGGGCCCTGACACTGTCCTGTCTCCCCATTCCTCCATTTGTACTCTTCACTGCAGCAAATAGTTGCAGCAGTTCCCAGAATCTGTAAGAATGTGCTGTCTTGCCCTGGGGCCTTTGGACAGGCTGTACCTTCCCATGCATTTGCCTGGCAAGAACCTACTCATTTGGATGTAACCCCCTCAAGGAAGCCATCCCTGACCACCCCAGTGCAAGTACCCTCTTAGCGCTTCCTTGGTTCATCCTTGCATGTATCACAGGGCACTTGGTCATCCTCCCCTGCCAGTTTGCAAAGCCGAAGAGAGGACCATGTGTGCTGACGGTTAGGGCCTTAGCACCCAGCGTAGTAGCAGGCACAGGGGGTACTCAGTAAACATTTGTTAAATGAATGCTTGATTATCAGAGCTGAGTCTTGCTTTGTTTGAAGGAAACAGCCTAGATGCTCTACGTGGGAGGATATAAAACTGAGGGAAAAGCAGCTTTCGGTATATCCTAATAAGAGGGTACAGAGGCAAATGCCCTCGGGTCATCCGGGGCTCTGTGCGCTGATGTGAAAACCATGGTGTTCTCCTTCCCAAAGCCAAGTCTCAGGCTACCGTTTTTCTCTCTCGCAGTCAGAAACAAATCGTGTTCTGAGTGACTGGAGTCACTGCTCCCAACACCAGGAGCTACTCTGGGGTGGGGCGAGGGGCAGTGGCCCTGGGGCTCCAGTCTCTAAAGGCCCAGACCTCCGGGCTGGGGGGGAGGGGTGACGAGTGGCAGGTCCTGTCCCCGGGAGACTGCAGCCACTGGGGGGAGAGACAATGGGGCTCAGCATCTGCTCCTCGCTGGGAGAAGGGACCCTCAGTGAAGAGCCAGGGAGAGCGGGGAAGTGTGGGAGGAATTGATGAGAAGGGGTGGAGCCGAGGAGATGCAGCCCGGAGGAAGGAAGGGAAGGGGGAAGGAAGAGAGGGGAGGGAGAGGAGAGGATCCAGGCTTTCCTTCCTCTAGATGACCTGGTCCTGCGCTGCGGCTGGTTCTGGCACTGCTTCCTGCGGAAACTCTCGGGGCCCAGAAGACCTCACGTTTCTCCCCAGCCCCTGGCAGCAGGACCAGTCCAAGGGCCCAGGCATCCAGCAGGTGCTTAATACTTACTTGGGAAAACGAGAAATGCGGCCAACTTTGCTCTGGGAACTCCCCGCCCCCCCCACCCCTGTGTTCTCCCCGCTTCTCCAGGGAAGCTGAGGGCAGAGCAGATCCTGGGAGCACGTCCAGGCGCCTCAGGAATAACTGACCCTTCTTGGCGCCTCTGCCCAGCGCTGCCCGAGGACTCCGGACGCGCCCTGCGTCGGGGTCCAAGCCGGAGTTGCGGGCTTGGAGGTTGGAGGCCGAGGGTCCGGCCCGCCGGGGAGCTGGGGGGAGACCAGGCTGCGCGGAACCCCGCGGCCCTTCAGGGAGGCGCAAGGGGCCTGCCCCTGCCGGGCGGACGGCCCGCCTCCGCGCCCCCCATCAGCGCGCCTTGGGGACTGGGGGCCCAGACCCGGGATTGGAGGCCCCGGAGGGGCGGCTCCCCGGAGCCCCTTCCCCGCCCGGGGCCCGGCGCTCGCAGCCCGCGCCGCTCCCTCGAGCCTGGCCGTCCAGGGCTCTGCAAACAGCTGTTCAAAGCCCTTTTCCAGTTCAGTGCTCAGCGGGGATGTTTGTTCCAAGCCCGCTGCCTACTTTAAAAATATATAAGTAAAGCACACACCCAGCCTTCGCCCTCCGGCCGGGGAGGGGCGCGGAGGCCCCGGGCCCTTTGTGCCGGCTGGGCCGGGCCCCCCGTTTCCATGCGAGGTTCCGACGCTGCCCCGCGCCCCCGCTTCAGTTAATCTTTGTTCCCCTTTTCTGCTGGGAGGAGGGGGGGAAAAAAAGAGAAAGAAAGAAAAGGAGGAAAAAAGGCGTGACTTGATTTTCAAACGAAACTCCCACAGCAAACAAAACCCTTTTAGAGAAATAAGAAAGGAGGAAGAAGGAAGAAAAGAGGGAAGAAAAAGAAAAGGAGAAAGAAAACCCTCCAGGCTTTCATTTTGAGTGGGAGAGTTGAACCGAAAGACAGAGAAAGAAAGGAAGAAAAATCCTCTCTGCGGTAGAAAGAGAAAAGAAAACTTGGGCTGACAGGAGGGGGGTGCGGGGGGTGGAAGGAAGTGAGAAAACAAAAGGGAGATAAAAGGGCTGCTTTTCGGTCTCTTCCTCCGCGCGCCGGCTTAGGAGGAGCTGTTTTGCATCCCTTCACGTCAGCCCTGCCTCGTTCCCTTCTTCCCGGGAGGGAGAGCGAGCGAGCGAGCGAGCGGGAGGAGAGGGGGCGCGGGCGGGAGGAGAGGGGGCGCGGGAGAGAAAGAGCGGAGCCGAGGGGGGCGGCGGGCGCGCGTGGAGGCGGCGGCGGGCGCGCAGCAGCAGCCGGGCGGCGGGCAGCAGGAGCCCCCGGCCCCGGCCCGCCGAGGGCCCAGCGCAGGAGCCGCGCCCGGACGCAGGGTGAGTGTCCCGCGCGGGCCCCGCAGCCCGGGCGGCGCGCCGGCGGGGGGCGCGGGGGGCGCGGGGGTGGGTCGCGGCGGCCGCGGCCGGCCCGCCCCCCGCCTCTCCCCGGGGACGGCCGCGCGCAGGCCCGCGCCGCGCCGCAAACATGTCGTCTTTTCCTTTCACTTCCCCGTTCCCTCCTGCCGGCGAGCTGGAGGGAGAGAGCCGAGCCGGGGGAGCGGGAGATGGCGTCTCGGGGGGAGGGAGGGGGTGGGCGAGCGGGAGGGGAGCGCGGGGGAGGGGGGCGGGCGGGGAAGCGGGGCGGGCAGGGAGGGAGGGAGGGAGAGAAGCAGAAATGAAAGGAAAGCGCGGCGGCGGCGGCCGAGCTGGAGGCCCGGAGGCGGCGGCGGCGGCGGCCCCCGGGCCCGCACGTGGGTGTCCCGGCGCCGCGCTCCCCCCGCGTCCCGCCGGGGACCCAAAGTTCCCCCCCTCGCCACCCGCCCCGCCCCGGGGGCTGCCCACAAACTTTGTTCTCGCCGCGGGGGTGCGCGTCCCCGGGGCTGGGGGAGGGCTGGGCGCACCGCGGGCGGCGGGGATGGGCGCCCCCGGGACAGGCGCGGGGCGCCGCGGGACCCCGCGCGGCCGGCCTCGGGGCGCCCCGGCCGGGGACCTGTTGAAGCGCTCGCCGGCTGGCGGGGTCCCCACGGCCTGTCGTCAGCCTCTCCAGCTCAGTTCCCCTTCCTCGTCGCCCGTCTGTCTCCGTCTCCTCGCGGTCATTTTCCTAATTGGACGGAGCTGTGGGGTGTGATCGCCGGCGTCGGATCGGGGTCCTGAGGCTGCCAGGTGGGCGCGGGGACTTGGGGACCGACGGAGCAGACACTGCAGACGCGCAGATCCCGCAGATCCCGCCCTTGGGCCACCGCCCCCCTAACCGGGGACTTGCTAACTAGTGCGTATCGGGTTTCTTTCCAACTTGCCTTTTAAGATGACTTTTATGGTCGCTGCAATTGCTTCTTTCCAGACTGAGCTGTAGTTGGGGAATATTTAAGAGGCCAGGGAGGTGCTCGCGTGGGTTTTAACTAACCCGAAACGGTCTTTAATGTATCTCTAAGCTCAGCGATAGTTGGGGCAAGCCTGAGCCGCAGCCTGGGTACATTTTCACAGGGACACTGAGAGGTGCTCTCTCTTCTTCCTCGTCTGAGCTGCCCAGTGAGGGACCATCCTCGTGGCCCATCTATGAGCTGCCAGCCTAGCACCCCAGCTGCTAAGGGCACCCTGTGCGCCTTTATTTCTGGGCAAAATGGAAACTCCAAGCCGGTGTCGACCTGGAGGGGACATAACAGTTCCTGTGGGCGCCTGGGAAATTCACAAAAATTCCCCCACAGGTGTGCAGAGCAGGCAGGACTTTGCACCCTTGGGGTCACCCAGATAACTTTGAAACTGCTCTTTCAGTCCTGCCTTTGTACACGTGTAAGTAAAAACAGCCAAAGTTCATTTCTGCCAAGTAGAAGACTGGGGTCCTGCTTGTACCCTCATCATTGTTGTACCCTCACCAGGGGCCTTCAAAAGACCTGCCCAGCTAGGTGGGGGACGGGAAGAAAACCACCCTTAATTGTCAATAGACAGTAAAACATGTATTCTTACTATTTGTGGTCAAAACCATGGGTCTGTCTGGTTTTGACTTTTGAGACCTAGGATGGCTATCCCTTACTTGTGTTAAAGCAAATGTTATTTTCTAGAGCTTTCTGGTGGTTTTGTTAGCTGGCCTTCGGGCCATGTCACCCTTAGCCAGGCACCTGCCAGGCTTGGAACAGGACCTCTGCCCGGTCAATTTCAGATCCAGCTGCGTTAGTGCAGTGCTCCGTTAGTGCAGTGCTCCGTAACCTGCAGGACCCACCTTTCCTGCAGGAAGGCAGCAGGGGTAGAGCTGCTTTCTTTTAGGTAGGGGGAGTTGGACATTTGGGTCACGTTTTCTTTTCTCCAGGCTTACCTGGTTGCCTGTGTGCCCATGGAGGGAGATGCAGGGAGTTGAAGTGGGTGCAGAGGCTCATTCCTGTCCTCAGAGCAGATTCCTGGGTGAGTCCTTATCCCGTGGCATGTGGCCATTTGTTCTGTACTTGGGTCACTTCCATTCCAACCAGGCTTTTCCTACCAGGGAAACCTACTTTGGGCCTGCTGTCTAGAGACAAGGAGCCAGACAGACAAGGTCTGGAGTGGTTTTCGAGTTGCAGGAAGGGAGACTAATGGGACCAGCAGAGATTTTGCATGACTTTTATTTTAGGTTTGCTTTGTGGCCCAGAGATACTTCTTTCGGAATTGTGTTTGGAAAGTTCAAGTTTGAAGTTAAAAGGGAGTAAATAAATAAAGGTGGTGTTGGGTGCATCTCAGAGGATGCTTTCCACAAGCTCCCCATGGGCTTGCTCACCCCCAGATCCCAGGGCAGGGGTTCATTTTGTTGAATTAAGGAATGTGTGAACTTGCTGAGTCTCATGTGGATGTGAGAAATTGCCTAGAAGAAACAGGCATAAGAAGCTCCATGCCTGGGGTCACGCAGTAAGTGACAGAGCCAGCACTCAATCACGAGCTTCCAGGGTCTACTTCCAGGGCTCTTAACACAAGGCTGCTGCCTCTATTCCTGCTGGGGATGCGGAAATCATGCTCTGTCCAAAGAACGTGGCTATGGGAACATGAAACCATGGGCATACGATACCCTCATGAGACGGGTAAATGGAGCACCCTATTTTCCAGGTGTGTTACACACACCGTTCTGGAGCATTTAATAGCCAGTGTGACTTGCTAGAGGAACCTGGCTCTTCTGGCTGTTTTAACATGGACTTGTTCAAAGTCCAGCAGTTCAGCAGGGCAGCAGTAGTTAAAGTCACTGGGATGTTCCCAAGTCACACTTTGCACTTTTTGATCCAGCATGCTTCCTTCATGCTCTGTACTTGTGTGTGATTTATTTAGGATTGGTCTGGGAGAAACGAATGGGGATGTAAGGAATGACCAGAGACCTGAACTGAATCTCCATTCATGCATTAGATCTCCTACTAGAATGTCGGTTTGTTAGCTTATAAGTCTTTCTTTGTTCATTGCTAAGCCCTGTGCCCAGAACAGGGCCTGGCGCATAGTGGGTCCTTGATAAATACTTATGGAATTAAGGAATCTCTGAATTTGTACAGGACATTAGGAAAAAGATTTCGCTGCTAGAAGGAACCCACAAATCATACACAGAGACAGCGACAGGGAGGTGATTGATGGGCACTGCAGAGTTTTGCAGTGAGTCATTGCTTCAAACTCGCTCCAGACAGGTAAGGCAGGAGGGGCTGGGAAGAGCCCATCCTGAATAGGTGGAGCTACTCGGTGGAGACTGGTGCCAAACAATAGAGAGATTCTTGCATTGCACTGGATATGAGGAGCATAACAATAATCACATATCTTGGCCTAGGCTCATCGTTGTGTATATCCTGTCCCTTGGTTCTCACAGGTGCTAGTTACTACATTATCATCCTATTTGGCATATTGGGACCCTGGAGCACAGAAGAGTTAAGTAACTCCTCCAAATGCACAGAGCTGGTATCTGAACCCAGGCAGACAGACTTAAAACTTCACCCTCCTAGGATGACAGCGAGGTCAGACATCTTGGCCCAACCGAGGACCTGAGCATTCAGAGCTTCAGGGTTGCTCGAAAGGATGGCAGCAGAAAAACTGGAAAAGAAATTATTGGTGTGCAGGGGAGCGGGGCTGGTCAGGGTGCATGCCCTCTGCCTCCTTTGCCAGGGCCCTCACAGTGCCCCAAGACCATTTACCCAGTGAAGACTAAGGGAATGCTTATGTGGGGGGAGCCTCCCTCTTTCCCAGGTAGAGTGGCTAGTACCAGATGGGGACTATTTTGCTCTTGATAAAGATTTAGGGGATTTTTTGGGTGGGGGGCAGAGTATGCTTTTCAACTTGAATTTTGGTTGGGGTGTATTTGGAACTGGTGGGAATTTTAAAGCTAGAAATGCCGCTGTTGGCCTCCGGGCCTCCACCTGCAGGCAGTGTTTTCCTCGGGCATGAGCCTTCCTGTTCCAGGATGCTGACCCAGGTTCTTCCAGACCACAACAGCTCCCCTTCCATTGACTGTGATCTATCAGGCACTGTGTTGGTCCCATCCTCACGGAGCTTGCGGTCTCCCTGGGAGACAGACAGTAAATTAATAATTACATAATGCTCTTTAATTACAGTTGTTACAAAAGCTTCAGAGGAAAAAGTACAGAGGCCATGAGCTCTGATCGTCAGGGAGGGTGGGGGGAAGAAGGCTTCCCTGAAGAAAAGAGCATTTAAACAGCCATGTGGGGGGTCGGGGGGGTGAAGAGGCTCTACCCCGGCTGGGATGGGCCGATAACCTTGATACAAACCCTTGCTGTTGTCTGTGGTCCACTCACCTACAGCATCAGCACCACCTGGGAGCTTTTTAGAAATGCAGACTCTCAGGCCCCTCAGCAGACCTGCTGCATCTGTGTCTAAACAGTGTTGCCTGCGTGGTGAAGTCTGAGAAGTAGGAGGCCCTGGGCTTGGCTGTGAATCAGTTGGGTGACCTCGGGCAAGTCACTTCTCTGGGTAACAAAGGAATTAGATCATCTTCCAAGTTCCTTCTGGCTTCTCTCAGCTTTGGCTCTGCTGAAATGTGCTGTCTCCAAGCTTATTAAGAGGAAGGATCAGGCCTTGCACGGCGCCCAGCTTTGCCATGCCTTTGGTGGGGGCCCACGGGCACTAGTTCGCGCTCCGCTCTGACTGTAAAGGCTGGAGCGGGGCCTGACTATCAGCCTTGGTGAAGGATGGGAATAATTTGCAAAAAGCCTGTGGAGCTTTGTTGCACGCAGAGAGCTTGTCTTAAGGTGACCAAGGGAGGATTTGGCCTGAATCGAGAGAAAAACTGGCAAAGGTCAAAAGGGCTTTGGGGAAGAAAGGTGTAACATTTCTGCCAAAAGTGGCACCTGAAACGAGGCAGGGACGCTCCTGCACAGTAGTTCGTGCATGTGAACAGAATGCTTTGAGAACTGGTACCGCATTTCACCCCTGAGACCCTCACATCGCTGTGAAGAGGACCAGAGGGGGCTGAAGCTAGGGATCCTTGACCCTGGCAGTCTGCGGTGGCCTTCTCTGGCAGCTCAGCTATGTGGAGGGTTATGTGTGTGTGTACGCTCTCCTGAGGCGAGGACCTGTAGCTTTCGCTGGGTTCAGAGGGGTCTGCGGCCTCCAAGAACTAGGAGCAAATGCCTTTCTTGACTGATCTCTCCCAGCTCTGTTATTATACAGCACTTACTGTGTGCACTAGTTCAGGCACTGTCCACATACTAGCCCGTTTAGGCTGAATCCGTGTCTGGAGGTCACACACCTGGTATTGGAACCAGGATTGGCACCCAGGCAGTTGGGCTCCACAGCCCCTCTTGCAAAGCTTATCTTAGTAATAGGGAAGGTGGGACCTGGGACCAGGGGGAGCTTTTTCTGGTAAAAGAGAAATTGAGATAACAGAGTCCCCCTACCCCATTTTACAAGTAAGCATCTCCTAATTGCTCATGCATAAAACAGAAAGGATTTTCCAAGGAAACAAGTTCTGAGCAGCACCAGGTTGCCAGGCTCGCCCATGAGAACCTGTGTCACATATTTGGCCCAATTCATGCTTATTTGCCAAGAAAAGAATGAAAAATCAAAACTGCTACAGTACTGCTACAATACAAGCCAAATAAAAAATTCTAGAATCAGAAGGTGCTTGGAGAACTGCACTCTCAAATATGGGAAGTGGGGGAAGTAGCAGGAAATTGGGGTAGATTCTGAAAGGGGGGATTAACAATGTTAGAAGCCAAAGCAGGGCCAAATATATGTCAAATCGGCAGCTTCAGTAGGTAAAATAACTGGTTCTTATTACCTACTAATGAATGTGTGTAGTTCACAGATCTGACCCTTCCCCCATCCCTAGTGCCTGACCCCAAGTACAGAGGCCTTTTGTCTTCTCTTTTATTCATTTCTGTGCTATTTGAATTTTTATCAGTGTGTATTATCTTTATAATCTGTATATTTATAAGTGGAGTAAAAGGACTCTTAGAAGTGGGTTGACCTCTAGGGGTTTGTTTCTGTCTTCACCCATCATCCTAAAGGGATTTCTGACGTTAACTATATATGCTCTAGTGTATGTATATTTGGGGAACAAATCTGCAAATGTGAGGATTTCCTGTGTAGTTGGACGCTGGGATCACCTTGTGGCCTGACTGCCTTCCCTGTCTGCCTCCCCCTCAACCATGTGTAATAAAAAGGGAATCAAAGTCAGGTAGGAAGGGTCACTTACAGCTGGAATGTCCACCCTCCAGATTTACATGGGAAACTATAATTTCTGTGATGACTCTTGGTTACGTGTGGTTTGCCTTCTGGCTGTTTCCTGAACGCCATCCCGGACCTCACCCCACTCCCAGTGGGGCAGTGATGGAATGGGCTTCTGGATGGGGAAGGCTGTGCTGCATGTGTTTGGTAAAAAACAACAGCCAAACCTTGGTGGTGGTTTTATGCGCCGCATCAGAAGTCCTCGTAGGGCCCACATCTGAGCTGGCCTGTGGGTAAGATCGGGTGCCCTTTGGAGGCTGGTGGTGCTGGTTGGCTAACCCTCCTCTGTGAAGTCCAATCCGCACAAGCCTCACCCCCAGCAGGGCTCATTCGGTAGCCACAGACCCCCAAGACCAGTGTGGACTGGCTGTTATCTGGAAGCAGGTTGCCTCTAAAATTCCGATTTCTTCCCATGCCCCCCAACTGCACAGCCCTCCCCAAGCTGGGAATCCTGTGCCTTCCCACCCAGGCCGTGTGCCCACCATCACCCCATGCCTCATTCCCCTGTGCTCTGCCCTGGCTTCTGTCCTAGGGCTGAGCACCCCACATTCTCTTACGTCCTGATTCTCCACCTACAGTTGCAGGCACACCTGTCTTCCTCTCCTGTGGCCCTGCCTCCCACCCAGCCCCACCCCCACATCACTTTCCCCCATTCTAGGACTTCACAGAGCCCTCCCTTTCTGTCCCTACTTACTCTCTCCCCGCAGAGAGTATGTCTCACACACACATTCCTACCTGCGCTCCCAGAGGTCCATTTTATGGCCTCTACTTACCTGATTTTTCTGTAGGAGGTGGAGAGCCTTGCCCCCAGTCGGTTCTGGCCCATCTGGGTCCTTCTCCCGCTCCCTCTGATCCTACCATTTGGGGCCACTTCCTCCTCTCACGGCTACACTTTGGTGCCTCCCCCGTGGTTCTCTGCTACTTGCCCCCCTTCCACGTCTGGTTTTAGGCTGCACAGCCAGGACTCTAGGCCTGCATCCTGGCCTCGTGTCTCCTGTGAACAGCCTAGAGCTGGGCTTGCATTTGTTATACTTTGGGATATTTATGGATTTCTTTCTACCAACTTACTGTGCGCCTTCTGTTTTTTCTTTTTCTGATTATTCTCTGTTCATTCTTTCTTTTAAATTGATTGGAAGTTTTTTCTTTCCTTCACTCAATTTTTTTTCTCTTTACTGCTTTGGAACACAGGCACTCTGTTTCTCTTTTGATGCATATGAACTTCAGAAGGTTTAAAGTTAGTTGGTGTCCATGTTTCTTTATGTTCTCAGGTAATACAAAGACCTTGGAAGGCTGTATGTGAAGTCTCCATTCTCCCTGCTCACATTCAGTTGCCCTGTGGTGGTTTAGCTGCTGCTTGCTTCTCTAATTCCACAAATTGGGTGGTGTTTTTAATGTTGTATAGTTAACCTTTGCTGTAATTTTCTACATACTTACCATTTTGTTTACTTATATTTCTCCTTGCATCGCAGGCCTTCTTTTTGAGATCAGAACATCATGTGTTAAAGGTCTCAACCATAAATTTTTCAGTTCCTGTTTGACTGAAATTTTATTTCATCCGTATTGTTGAAAGATTGCTTTACTGGGTGTAAAACATTAGCTTGACACACATTTTCTCTCAGTATTTAAAGATAGTATTCTGCTCTCTTCTGGATTTCATTGTTGATGTTGAGAAGTTGGTAGCCCCATTATTGTTCTTGGGTAATTTCTTCCCTCTGGTGGTGGTTAGTGGTGGTGGTGGTGAGTGAGTGGGTGAGTGAGTGAGTGAGTGAGTGAGTGAGTGAGTGAGTGTGTGTGTGTGTGTGTGTGTGTGTGGTGTGGTACAGTTCACTGTAATATACTTAGGAGTGCATTTTATTTTATTTGGCTAAGAATTCACTGGGCTTCCTGAAACCAAAGATTGGTGATTTTCATCAGTTCTAGAACTATTTCAGCCCTTATCTCTTTTTGAATCATTATCTCTAGCTCTTTGGGAACGCCAATTAAGTGCATGGTAGGCCTCATTCTATCATTTATGTCTCTTAACATTTTCATTTTTTATTTTCAATCCTTTGGTTTTATATGATGTTTTCTAGGCAACTTATCTTCCAGTTCTCTAATTCTCTCTTTATTCATCTCTAATCTTCTGTTTAACCCCTGTTTGATATGTTTCCATTGCAGTTATCATTTTTGATGTTTATCCCTTGAGTTTTTAATCTGGATGACTTGTTTATTTTGGGGTTTCTATTTTATCCTTTTTCAAATATGCATGGTGTTTCTTTTTTTAATAATGTTTTACTACTTACTTGTGTTTTTAATTGCTTGTTTTATTTCCTTAATCGTATTAAATACTTTCTTTGTATTCTGTGTCCAGTAATTCCAAGTACCTGAAGTATTTGCAGATGTCGTTCTCTTGATTCCGACTCCTAAGGGCTTGCTTTCTTCTGTGTTTCATGATTTTTTATTGTGAGCTTATATTTGTTAGAATTCTATTTGTGAAAATTCTGTGAGGTATGGAATGAGAGTACATTCTTTCAGGGAGGATATGTTGCCTTCTGCCAGATGCCTGAAGGCCCTATAAATGGGTCCATTTATTTCTAATTCTTAGCTTGTAGTTTTGAGGACCTGTCAATGACCACAGCTTCTCAGAGGAACCTTTTTTAAAAACTCCATCCACAGCTAACACTAGGCCAGATTACTTCCTTCCTGACTATATGCCACCAGACACGCTGCTTTGTCCCATTGTTCCCTTATTGCCAAATGCCTTCTGTCCGTACAGACAAAGCCCTAGTCATGCCAGGCCCAATTAAAACCTTTATATCTTCTGGGCCTTCTCCATGCCATCGATGCAGAATTAACCTGTCCCTCCACATTCATTGGCCACTGTTGCCTTACCTCTTAGTCTGTAGGAATAAATGTTTAGACCCCACACTGGACTCTGAACTTCTTGAAAGCTCAGAGCCTGTGTCATTTATTTCTGGAACCCCAGCATCTGGTGCACTGGTGGGGAGAGTAGTTGCTTAATAGATACCTATTGATTGAATAGAATTTATGGCAAAATCAATACTTCTTTTCTTCTTGAGTAGTAATAAAAAACAGACAAAAAAATCCAGGCATTCTTGTCTAGCTTGGATTAATACTTAGTCCATAGGCACACACCTGATCATCTACATTTGCCCTCTTACAGCACTAAACTATGTTTTCTACCTTTATCTTGCATCTACCTACCACTTCAGCATTTTATTAATAATAATAATAATAATAATAAGGGAGAAATGTGGGATCCACATATAAATTAAGTATAAAAATCAAATGAGTAATCATAATTGACCTGATTGTTTATAGTTCATGATGTGTGATCAAAACCGAAAGTTTCTGTGATGAATGCCCTTGCACTGTTCACTGTGTAAGAACTTATTCACTATGTAAGAACTTGTTCACCATGTAAGAACTTGTTTGTTATGCTTCAGAAGATTGGAGACTGTTGAGAATTAGGCTTGGGGTTGATTAATGATTGTGCATTGAGTCCCCTATACAGAATTTTATTGTTGTTAACAACCATATGATCAATAAATATGAGAGATGCCCTGTTAAAAAAAAAAAAAAAAATCCAGGCACTAACCTGCCCTCTGATCTTGGACAAGTCCAGTTTTCCTCTCTGGATCTTAGTGTCCCTAGGCTATAAGAGGAAGGGGTGATTCTGAGATCTCTGCTTGCTCTAAGATGCTGAGATTCCGTCCAACCTGTATGATCGCCAGTCACAATAACATAGATAAACCTCTGGCTCACAATGGAATGACGAGATAGGAGGGCCTTGGAGAGAAAGAGCATGATTCTGAGGCAACTGGGTATGATTTGGGAGAGAAGAAAGAGAAGGGACTCAAAAGTAAATTAATATGACATAAAGATGGCATTTTAAAATTTGTGACCTGAGAAAACAAACATAATGGCTATCTAAAAAAATGATTGCATTATAGCACAATATATTTCAGATGAATTGAAAGTGATAAATATTTAAAAATAGACTTGGGAAAAGATTAAGAATGACTTAAAACCCAGAAGCCTTAGGAAAAGATTAATATATTTGACCCTATACAAGTAAAAACAATTTTGTGTGGCAAAAATCATCATACGTGGAGTCAGAAAAGTCTCCCCATTCTCAAAACTAGGGAAACATTTTTGCAACATAAATTGTAGATAGAGCTGATTTTCTTAATATCTAAAGAGCTCCTACAAATCAATAAGAAAAAAAACCTAACTTTTAAAGTAGGCTAAGAACACAGCTCACAGTTCACAGAAAATAATTACAAATGGTTCTTAACTGTAAAAGAACACATCCAACCCACTAGCATTAAGAGAAATGCAGGTTAACTCTGCTATGGAGAAGTGACAGCAGGAACAGATACTCTCATAATTGTTGATAGAGTATAAATTTGTTGATAGAGGATTTTGACAGTATTTATTAAAATGTAAAGTCCACAAGCAATTTCACTTCTGGAAATTCCTCTCATGGATATGTTGCATACATATGCATGAAGTGATGTGTTTTTTTAGGTAGTTTATTGCATCATTGCTATAAAAGCAAAAAATAAATGTAAAAAAAGGGAAGCAACCTTAACGTCCATCAGTAGAGAACTGATAAATAAATTGTCCTGCAACCATACAGTGCAATTCTGTGCAGCTATAAAACAGAACGTGAAAGTTCCTTAGGTATCGCTGTGGTGGTCACTGAGATACTTACTAAGGGAGAAAGCAAGGGACAGAATGCCTGGCTCTGCGCTGGTGCTGCAAGGATACCTAGATTAGTAACAGTGGTTTCCTGCAACAGGGCCTGACTTGTCACTGTGTACCTTCTACATTTTAGGTTTTGTACCTTCTGCATATACTTCCTAATAAAAAATACTTTTAAAAAGGGAAGAAGAGAGGGTGGGAAACAGGATCTCACCTTTGCTTTGCATTTTCACATAAGCTATTTTAGTTACCCTCCACAGCAACCCTGGGCAAGTTTACCATTTTTAGAGGCCTAGAATCTGAAGGTTGGAGGTCAGAAATGATTTTCTCAGGTCCATATGGAGAGAGCCTTGGAACCTGGCATTGAATTCAGTTCGCACCCCAGAACTACTGCGCTCAAGTCTGTGGATCGGTATCCTCTTCTCTTTCTTTATTTTCAACCGACATCTCATTGGTCAAGGGCCAATGGCTGTACCCCTTGTCTGTACACCATGGCGTAGGTCCATCCACCTCTGCAGCTGGCTTGCTGGCTCATAAGTGCCCAGGGGCAAAGCTCCGGTAGTAGGTCGCAGCGCTAGCCCAGAACCCAACCAGCCACATCAGACGCAATGAGGAGGATTAGGGATGGGTTTGCAGTCATTCCTTTGAAGTTCCCAGCTTTTATCAGAGTGTCTGAACCTTAATATTATTTCAAGGGAGCTTTTATTACTGCCTGTGAACTGGCCTCAGGTGGGTACCAGCCGCTGCCAGGTGCCGATGGAGTACTTCTGGTGCCTTCACTTTGTTTTATGGCAGGGAAGTTTTCAGGGCTACAGGCACTTGATACGTGGAAGATTCTGGAAGAATAACTTTGTTTCTATTTTTCTATTCAGAGGTAGGACTGGATGGCATCCCTTTAATTAAAGGAAAGGCAGAGAGGTGCTCTTTTTTTTGGTGGTCTCACAGAAATACCTATACTGTTTTCAAAGTAGAATATTGACTGCTCCCTCTTTGCCAAAGAAAAAAGCTATAGAACAAAGCTAAGGTTTGGCCATATATAATATGAGGCTGTAATTTACAGGATGCAGCTTCACCAGGGAAGGAATTTGATGTGTTTAAGAAATACAGAATCCTCTAGCACCATAGTCCTCGCACGCAGCGTCGTTGGGGTCATCATTTAAGAAAGGGGCAGGGTCCTTTCGAGCCGGGGAGTGCTCACGGGAGTAGGAAGCCTTCAGGAACTGTGAGCCTGAGCTGCCAGGTCCAAGACACTGCCACATCTTTATGAGGGGTGCATCCTAATGACCCGCCCGTGTTTTTCTTTGGTGGAAGTGGAAATGCCTTGCACATTACAGAGGTACCCATGTAAAATTCAGCTCTGCTGAATGCATGAATGGATAGAGGGCACCCAATGTTTCCTGAATGGATGAGTTTTGATCCTTGAGACGGACTTTAAAGCTTTGGTCATAGTTCTGGAGAACTTAGATGTCTCCCATCGCTCCTCAGGTTTTCCTAACATTTGAATAATGGAGTCCATGCCCCGCGGAAGTTTTCCTTTCTTGGGCTGTAGGTCATCTCTCTATGCAAATGCCAACTTCTGTAAGCGGCACGTGCGCTCTCTGCAGTGGTCCACTCCATTATCATCTTGTGTTCCAGCTCATTGTCCAGAAAACCTTCAGTGTAACAGCAGCAAAGTTCTTTTTCTTCAGTTACAGAGCTCATCAGAATTTCTCTTGCAAACCCCTATTTTGGGACTTTTAGACTTTGGTTGTAAAAAGTCATTCCCTTTCTCCAGGTAGATCAGCAAATCTCTTAGGAATGAGTATTTTTTTGAGGGGGTTTTCCTCGCCTCTGAGTTCATTGTCTAAAGAGATGGCTATTGTCCTGTCCTTGATCAAGGACGAAAGTGACACTTGTTTTGCCTTTTTGCACCTGGGCCCCTCCCTTGCCCTCATCTCCCTACCTGACAGAAAAGTGCAGGTCCTGGGTGTTGGGGGGTCTGGCTGCTGGCTGGAGCTCCCCTTTTCTGTGCTCACTTGAGCCCTTCTGGAGGATTGCAGTTCCTCCGGGCTGGAAACCCCCTTAGTCCTTAAGGTGGTTTTAAGATGTGTCTCTTCGGTTCAGTTGTTGTTTTTCAAATCCAGCTCTGATTCGAATGTCCAAAGAATGAGCCGTCGTTTGGATCTTGAATCTCTTCCTTTTGTTTTTTAGAAAACAGCTTTCATTGATTTTTTTTTCTGGTTGCAAAAGGATTTACGATTGTTGCAGAAAATTCAGGAAATAATAAGCAAGCAAAAAGAAGAAAATAAAAGCCACCTATAATTATTAATATTTTATTATACTGTATATCCTTCCAGCATATATTTTTTTAATTTAAAAAAGTGAGATTGTCCTGGATGTACCCTCATGTTACATTTTTCTTCCTTTCTCTCTCTTTTTTTTTTTTTTCTTTTACTTAACAGTATGTTATTAAAATTTCCCTTGGATTAAACCTTCTCCAAGTCATTTTAAAGGGTTGCATAATATTCTCTCAAACGGATGGTGGGCCATTATTTAAGCAGTCTCCTACATTTAGGTTGTTTCTTCTTTTTCTCTTATAAAGAATGCTGTGGTGAGCATCCTCGGCTGTTTTTGTCCATAGTCTTGATTATTCCTTGGGGTTTCATTTCTAGAAGGGAATCACTGGGCCGAGGACCCATTCTAAAGGCTCTTGATTTAGATGGGTAGATTGCCCCCCAGAAATACCTAGTATTCTTTTATTCATTTTAGGTGAATACTAAGTCATATGCCTTTAAAACCTGGTTGTGCATTTTTAAGACACCACTTTCCAAGTGTTTGATGTATGTTGGTTGAGAGTACCCAGCCAGGGAAAGGCCAGAGAGGCCCAGGGCACAGCTGGCATGTGAGAGAGAACCTCCCATCCCGGCCCCTTTGTCTGCAGTGGGCTGAGGCCAGCGGCCTTTCCTGTGTCCTCGGACTGCGGCAGCTGGGAAACCTGGAGGTGCCGTCCTTAGGGCATCTGGGACGGAGCTGGCTTTGAGGATTCCAGAGTCTCTCAGGGATCTTAGGCTGGTCTTCCTGCCAAGAGGGTACTCACAATAAACATTTACCCCAACTCCAGAGACCAAGGCTGGGCCTCCGCTTAGCGTTGGGGGTTAGGAACGGAGACTTCCTGCGCAGGCCACCCGGGGTCTGCCCCCGCCCAGACCTGCGGCCCTCACAGCCTCATTCCTCAGTCCTTGCCCTGGTGGGAGGGCCCGGGACGGGAGGAGGGTGGACGGAATCGCTGAGGAAGTAGCCCTTGCTTAGTCTAAATTGGGCCTTCCTGTTCCAGCTCTTTCTTCCTCCTTTTCTGCTCTCTCCCTTCGCCATCCCAGCACATTCTTTAGGGTGGTTGGTGAGGCCCGTGGGGACACTCGCCACTTCTTAGCGTCCTCTGTCCTCTGCACTCCAGGTGATGCCTAGGTTGGTGCCCACCTCCCATACCTGCACCTCCGAGCATGTCCCGGCCCTTTCCCCACCCACCTTCCTCCGGCTGCCAGCCCCCTCCACCCGCCTTCCTCTCCAGGGGGTGCTGACCCAGCCGAGGCCAGGCCCTGCCTGTCCTCAGGCCTGGCAGGAAGGGGACCGGGCTCACGGAGGCCCGAGCTGCCTCCCCCCAGAGACACAGCGTGCCAGCTGCTGCCTGTCGGGTTACAAAGCACAAAGACACAAAACCCCAGCCCCTTGAGATGAGGGACGTTTTGGTTTCTATGAACCTGACGACTCATGTGCTGGAAATGAGAGGTGCGGGTTGGGAGAGGGCGGGTGGAGGTTTCCCCTGGGGTGAGCTTTGTTTAAAATTTAATATGCTCTTCCTTTCTCTCAACGCGCCAGCCACGCTTCTGCCTCCTTTGTCATTTAGCTTCGTCATCTGTCTGGCGGATGAGATCTCATATCTGCCCGGCCGCCTCTCTTCCCTGAATGGCCCGTGCCCGTCCCACACCGCACCCCACTCTGTGACACAGTGTTACAGGTCCCAGGTTCCATCCCGTGACCTCAGATTCCATGAAGCTTGTCCCTTTGCTCCTTAGCCAGGTCAGGTGTGGAGAGGACAGGGGTCCGCTTCTAATGGTGTTGGACCCACCAAAGGCACAGGTAGTGAGCAGCTTTGGTGCCTGTAAGAAAGGATATGGCACCTCACCCTTAGCAGCGCAGGGACTGTTGGGTCTCAGGGTGATGGTCTCAGCGCTGGGTGGCCTAAGTCGCAGTTGAACATTTGCTCCCATGTGTATTCCAGCTCCTGGCCTGGCACCTGCTTAGGCCTGCGGAGCCTGTAGGCTGCTCTAAACACAGAAATGCAGAATCACTCTTTTCTCCGCAGATGGGAATTGGATTTAAAGGCTCCCTCCCCGTGGCAGGACTCAGAGGCACGGGGAGTCCTTGCTTCAAGCCATGGGACTCAGGACTGGGGGGTCTTGGCTTACTGTCTCCTAGTCCCGGTGAGCCCCAGAGCCCCTAACCATCAAGGTTTGGTTTCATGGCCTGTGAAATGGGTTCATGAACCCACTTTTCATAGCTGTGCTCTGTGCTGTGAAATACGGGTTTATCATTCTTGCCTGTGGACCTAGGGCTGAGAAGTCAGGGGAGCACCCACACCATCCTGAATCCTCTTTGCTCTTACAAAGCTCCCTTAACCGTCTTTTTATTCCTTCACTTAATCAGCAAACCTTTATGCAGCACCTACCATGTGCTAAACTCTGATATAAAGAGGAATGATAGGGTCTCTGTCCCCAGCAAGCCCTCAGCCAAAAGGAATATTGGCTGTGTAAACAAGAGTACAGGAAGTTAGGTCTTTGAATGTGGTGGGAGTGTAGGGTTACACAGGAAGACTGCCTGGAAGAGGTGGTGTTCAGCTGAATCTCAGCAGACAAGGGGAGCAGGGGTGTTCATCAGGCAACTAGAGAGTGTAGAGGCACATTTGAAGAGTCAGTGGTAGTTTGGCGTGGAAGGGAGGTAGGGTGTGTAGGTGGAACAGTAGGAGACGGGGCTGGACAGAAGGTAGGGGCTGATCTGGGGATGTGTCCAAAGGCTAGGCCCTCATCTAAAGGTGTGGGGGATCCCTGAGTGGGTTCTAAGCAAAGAAGCAAAATGACATACCTGTGGCCCCAAAAATTTGGGGCCTATGTTGCTAAATCCGTGTGGGGAAATCCCCTTGGCAATGTTGACCTGAGAGTTGAGAAACCTCTCAGAGGAATAAGTATAGTGCTTTTGCTTGAATTCCTTCTCATTTCACCTGAAATTTCTGCTTTGTACCAGATGTTTAAGATAATTTACAAAGGTGCATTTTCAATGCTTCATTGTGTTTTTTAAAACTTACCAAGAAACAACTCCGAGTAAAATTTTTCTGCTGGGGTGTGTTCTTTATTTATTTTTATTTATAGTTACCAAATTGACTTAAGACTGTCGGAAGGTCTTTTGAAATGTTGCATGAGACCTTCAGGCTGGGGTCCCCCTAATCTTGGCAAGAGAAAGCAAAGGAAAACCAATGTTTCTTGAGCATCTGCTCAAGGCCGGACAGTAGGTTAGACTCTGCTAATTCATGACCCTGCAAGAAACAGCATTCCTGGTGCATTTTAGAAACGGAAATGGGCTCATAAAGGTGGCTGCTTATACCTCTAAGAAAGTGGTGGGATGTGAACTCAGGTGTGACTGAGTCCAGAATTCACACCCCATCCACTGAACCGCTCTGCTGTCCAACTCCTAGGACACACCAGAAAAGTACAGTAGGAGATGCAGAGGGGGTCACGTGAGCCACTGGAGAGCCTTTTGGCTTCTAGATAATTCTGTCCTTCAGTAAATTATTCCGCTGGCTGAGGCACCCCAGAGAACAGCGCTTTCCTAGGGCACACTCCTCCAAAGGGTGATGGTTGCAGCCCCTTGGCTGTGTTCTGATTTGGCTATTTCAACCCACTGTGTAGACACTGCATGGAGCAGAGGGCAGGAAGCTGGTGCCTGTAAGTGGCATCAGGTTTGAACATAGGCATACTTGAAGGCCATTGCCCCCAACACCCAGGGTGGTAGGCATAGCTCTACCCGAACACGGAAAGCCATGAAGGTAGGCGCCAGGTTTATTGAGAAAGGATATTGAGAAATGGCCCTTTTCACTCTCATGTGGCATCATGAGACCCTCTTCCACACTCTACCTAAGCCATACGTGGCACTTTTTTTCTTCTTTAATCAGAGCTAGCATGTCCACTACAGAGCCAATTTTTTCCCCCAAGAGGATTCCAGGTGTTTAGGATTTCAGCTTCAGTAGATGTTTGTTCCACAGTAATTTTCATGGTCTTTTCCCATCTACCATTTATGAGAGAACCTTTGGGTTTTAAATGCCTAGGTGAGCTTGTTCATCTGGGTATGTGAGCATTCCCAAGAGACGGGATGCTCCGCTGGGGAGCTAGGCACGTGCCAGGATCTCTTTGCCTGTCACTGCACTTCCTGTTGGCCCTTGGCCTCTGCTTGGCCGCCTTAATACATTCATTCCCTGTGGGAAAGGACACGTTGTTCGGGATGCTCTTATCTGACTTCCTAAGAGTGTCTTTCTCACTCTGACTCAGCTGGCCCTAGACTCGCCCCTTGATGGGCTGGGGCTCATTGAAACCATCACCTGTAGGCCCACCTGTGCCACCTTCCTCGTAGGCAGGCTGCCCTCCCCATCTCTGCCTCTGTGTCTACTACAGAGGATTCACGTCAGTGAGTTGGAGGGCAGGGAGACAGGAGAAACACTCCACCGTGAGACAGCTCCTGGCAAAGGTAATAAATGCGGGAGAGGGGTTAGTCACCAGGTGGTGAGTGGGCTGTGGTGCCTCCGCTAGTCACGTGTTCAGGACTTGATGGGTCTCAGCACCCCATCACCCACCCTACGTCTTCTCCCGTTCTCATCAGCACTGCCTCTTGCCTAGCCTCTGTCCCTGCTCTTTCCCGGGCTGGACTGTCAGGAAGCACGCTTCTAGGTCTCCCTGGGGTTTTCAGTCACACGCTGACCAGGCAGCTTTTTGGAAGTGAGGCTGCTTCTCTCCTGAGTGAGCATCATAGTGGGGCGAGCATCAGGAGCTGGTGGAACAGCCACGGTGAGCATCAGCCACCTTTTCCATTTCCAAGGACCCTTGGAACTGGGGGTTTGGCCAGAGCTGCTCTGAATTCATCCCTAGCAGTTGACCTTGAGTTGAAAATGTGGTATTTGAGTGGGCCATAGGGATCATGTTGAGGAAGAAAATAAAAGCCTGCGTGGGTCAGCTGCAGTATTGGACCTCACTGTTTTTCCCTGTGAGGTGAGACTCCACCGTCGCAGCAAGGGGAGATGCTCATCTGGTGTGAGGAGCATGGAGGGATGAGCTGGTTCTCCTGGGTGGCCCCCAGCTGTGAATTTCCTCCTGCAGGGGGGACCTCCAGAGCCACAGTGACTGTGGGTCCCTCCCAGGGCCAGTGTCTTCAGTCGTCAGTTCTCTTGGGTCCAAACCCAATCATTCCTCAAGTTCTTGCTGACGTCCTTAACTCTGGCCAGGGGGAGCTTCGCAAAAATAGTTTCAGCATCAGAGCATTTCTGTTACCAAACCTTAAGCAAATAAGCATTTAAAGAAATCTTACTGTTAAGGTAGTAAATCTTATGCTTTCATAGAAAATTTGAAAATACAGAAAAGTGTAAAGAAAGTAAACACTGCCCATACTCTCACCAAATAGAAATTACCATCACTGTTCCGCACCTTTATGCATTTCCTTAAGTCTTTCTGATTGTGCTTATGTTCGTTAATACACTGTATTTTCAACACGGTCACACGCACACTGAACTTCATATCTTTTTTCTTTTTCATCTGGCATAACATTACGGCAAGCAAAAACTTTTTAAAAACGCCTAGGCTTTGCAAGCAAACATATGTTTTGCAGACATGTCTGTCGACCACCAGTGACCAACTGTAAGAACTCATGGTCTTCCCAAAACAGAAATTGTGCCAGTCGGAGAGTCCTTTGATCAGCGTGCAATAAACCTAGCCAAAATATTGTAAATTTAAACAGACTAAAACTAAAACTCAACCACTTGGAAAATTTTAAAAGACTCTCCTAGATTGCTATTGGGTCAAGGAAGAAATAAAGAACCTAGTGACAAATATTTTGAAAGCACTGAAAACCAGAACATCACATAACCAAGCCTATGGGAGACAGCTGGAGCTATTCTCCTAGCTTTAAATGCTTTTATTATTAAAAAGGGAGAGAAAAAAAGAATAAGCCAAGCATTAGCCTGAGATCTTAGGGAAAAAAGGGATGAAAAACAGCCTCTCAGGAAAATGGGAAGAAAAAAACAGTAAAGATAAAGGCAGAAATAAATGAATTAGAAAACAGAAACACAGTGAAATTAGCAAGTATATCCAAGAGCTGATGCTGTTTTTAAACACACAATTAAGTACACTAACCTCTGGCAAATCTATTTGAGAAATAAAAGAGAGAAAAGAAAAAATAATAGGAATGAGAAAGGGGACATGGCAGCAGATAGATATTTTAAAGGAAGAATGCATGCACAGTAAGCTCCAACTTGAAAATCTCAATTAAACAAATGCTTTTGTGAAAATGTATATGTGGTTAATTGAGGAAAACATCTGCGATTGATATCAAAGCATTGCCCCCTCTACCCAAAGAAGACCAGGTCCCAAGTGTTTTTGCTAGGTAATTATTTCAGATTTGATAATACTGATAACATTAAGCTATTCTGTGGCTTAGCAAAAGATGGAGAGCCTTCCAATTCATTCTACAAAGCAAAATAAGCCTGATATTAAACATGGCAAAGAAATCATATTCAAGGATGAAAGTGCTGTGTCGGAAATAGAATTCAATAATACATTAAACAAGTCGTCCACCATAACCCAGTGGAGCTAGGCAGGGAGAATCATCAATATTAGGAAAGCTTAATATAGTAACTACGTCATGCTAATGGGTTAAAGAAGTAAAACCAGATTGATTCCAATATATGCGGGGGGAAATTGATTAAAATCAAACAACCATTTCTACCTAATCAATACACCAAGAAAGGAATAGAAAGGTGCATTCTTAGCATGATTAAGAATATCTATTTCAAACCAATAGCCAATGTATAATGAACTGCGAGACTCTAGAAGCATCCCTGTTGAAACCAGGAACAAAATAAGGAAGCCTGCTATCACCACCACCATTTTAACATTGTTCTTAAAATTCTAGCCAACACAGTAATCCTGAAACAGAAATAGAAAGAAGTAAACATAACAGTATATATAGTTTACTCTATGCCAAGTCTTGGACTAGAGGTTGACTTCCAAAGTTTAGAAATTTTTTTAAACAGTCATAAAAAAGTCCAACAGATTTGACCCCATTAAAAAAATTGTAACTGCTCTGTGCATTCTGAAAGACGATCGAGAGCCTTGGGGAAAAGATCTTACCGTAAGACACCTAAGGGTCAATGTTTTTATTCAGTCAAGGTCCTACATATTTTGGTGTTTAAAAATTAAACTTGAGAAGAAAGTGAACAGACGATATAATTCACAAATACATTCCCCACCCAAAGAAATGCTGCAGTGTAAGCCCCACGAGGTCAGGGACCAGGTCAGTTTACTGCATAATAGATACTATATTGAATGAATATTTCTTGAACAAATTAAGTGAATACAATGCCAGTTTGTAATAAAGTACGATGCCATTGTTTACCTTTTAAGTTAGCAAGAATTTTTTTCAAGGTTTATTTTGAAAAATTTCAATGTAGATTAAAGTTAATACTATAGTAAATCCTCATATACCCATGACTGAATATAACGAGATAACTAACATTTGCCATGTTTGCTTCATCTGTACATGCATGTATTTTTTTCCTAAATCATTTTTAAATGCATTTTTTTATTGAAGTGTAGTTGATGTACAATATTATATTGGTTTCAAGTACACAGCATAGTGACTCAACGGTTATGTATGTTATTAAATCCTCACCCCAACTAATGTAGTTGCTATCTGTCAACACAGAAACATGTTAACAGAACTATTGATTATATTCTCTGTGCTGTACTTTCATCCCCATGGCTAATTTATATTATGACTGAGATTTTGTGCTTCTTTATCCCCTCCACCTACCCACCACAGCCCCTCCCCCATGGTAACCACCAATCCCGTCTCAGTGTCTGTGAATCTGCTGACATTTTGTCCATTTTGTTTTGTTTTTAGATTCCACAAATGAGTGAACTCATATGGTATTTGTTTTTCTCCACCTGGCTTATTTCACTTAGCATAATATCCTCTAGGTCCACCTATCTTGTCTCAAATGGCAGAATCTATTTCTTCTTCATGGCTGAATACTATTCCATTGTTCATATGTACCACATCTTCTTTATCCAGTCATCTATTGATGGACACTTTGGTTGCTTCCATATCTTGGCTAGTGTAAATAATGCAGTAATAAACACAGGGGTGTAGATGTGTCTTTTCAAATCAGAGATTTTGTTTTCTTTGGGTAAATTCCTAAAAGTGGCGTTACTGGATTATATGGTATTTCCATTTTTACTTTTTTGAGGAACCTCCCTATTGCTTTCCACAGTGGCTGCACCAATTTACATTCCCACCAAAGGTGGAGGAGGGCTCCCTCTTCTCCATGTCCACACCAACACTTGTTATTTCTTGTCTTTTGGATGGTGGCCAGTCTGGCTGGTGTGAGGTGATACCTCATTGTGGTTTTGATTTGCATTCCCCTGATGATTAGTGATGTGGAGCATCTTTTCATGTGCCTGTTGGCCCTCTGTATGTCTTCTTCGGAAAAATGTCTATTCAGGTCCTCTGCCCATTTTTTAATCTGATTATTTGTTTTTTTGGTGCTGAGGCGTATGAGTCTTTTACATATTTTGGATGTTAATCCCTTTCCAAAACTATTCTGAAGTAAGTTGCAGAACATATCTCTTCTCTCCTGAATACTTAAGCTTGTAAATCCTAAGTCTCCTGGAATCTCCCTAAGTCTCTCCATCTGTGTGGAGGCATTTGGGAAGCTGCCCCATGATGCTTCAAAAGTGTCTCTGTAGATTATGCTAGTCCTTGAAAAGGCAAGCAGGACTCACAGGTATGACCTTCTGATATGGAAGAAAAGAAAATGCACATTTATTATCAGGCCCAGTGCCAGGCGTTTTACTGATGGTCTCCTGTTTAATCTTCTCCAGAATTGTATGAAGGAGGCGTTATGCCCATTTTTTTGGGAAATTGAAGTTCAAAGAGGTTAAGTAACTTGCCTACATTCACACACTAGCATTATCCAACCAAGCTCATCTGACACCATCGAACCACACGTTTGCCTCTTTCCTTTATCCTCTCTCTGCATGAATGCATGAAGGCATTTCGCGGACAGTGTGGACAAATTGGAAACAATCTGAATGTCCTTCAGTGCAAGAATGGGCAGGCAAATGGTGATCTGTGCGCTCATGTGAATGTTCTGTGTTTACGAACGTAGATTATTGATTGTGAGCATGCAACATGGAAAATTGGTTGTGGCACCCAGGTAAGGGAAAACACAGGACACCAGCTTGCACACACCATGATCAAAACCATGCAAAAAGCACATGTATGAAGAGGACCAGGAAGAAATATGCAAGAAGTGGTGGTTGGGTTAGGGTGAAAACGAGTATTAATTTTTTTCTCTTCCATCCTTTTCAAACTCTTTACAGTGGGTGATTTTATTAATTTTATGATAGAAATTTTTAATTAAAAAAAGCAATTTATACCCACTTTATAGTTTTAAAAGCTTATGGCATGGGAAGGCTCTGCTCTGCTTATTGCTATTTTATTTCCCAATGCCCAGCCCCATGCCTGGCCTGGCATATTATGGACATAATAAATGTGCTGGCTGAGTGCCTGCTGGGAAACCTCTCAGAGGGGCTTGGCCCAGGGACGTGTTTGCAGAGAGCTTCCGCCAGCTGGTCTCTTCAGGAGCAAGCACAGGCCAGGTGTGTGTTGTGAGGCGGTGTAATTGCAGGGTAAGCTCTTCTGGTCCAACCAGAAAGTCCCACTAAGGCGTAGGAGCCATTCTGGCTGTTCAGCATCACCAGGGCATTTATGCTAATGTCCACATAGAATAAACAAACTCTGGCTCAAACGGAAACAGATGTTATGTCATTCTGGGACTTTCAAAATTGATCATAAAGATTATATGGACACTTATTATTTATCGAGTGCTTCCTAGAGGCCAAGCTAATGCATTTACAAAACCATTCCCTCATTTAATTTGCATAACAACTATTATCTCCATTTTGTAGGTAAGGAAACTGAGGCACAGAGCAAAGAGGCTTGAGTTCCAGGGCCTGTCTTGGTTTTGCCAAGAACTTGACTCAGCAAAGCACAAGCCTTCTGAGCTTCAATGTCCTTGTCTATAAACAACAGCTGACATTAGTTGAGTGGTTACTATGTGCCAGGCCCAACTGAGTGGAGAATGAGAAGCCACCTTCAATGAACTAACTATATCTCTTCCCCGGGAGCCTCTGTGCCAGGGCTTTCCCCAGCACTTGTCCCAGGAGAATAAAGCCAACTGGTTTTGTTTGTTGGGCTTGTTTTACTTCCCCAAGACCAAATCTTGGGAGCCACAGGTCACACCTCATCTCTCCTGGTTCTTATGTAGCGAGAGGCATCTTCAGTGGCCGCATCATTTGTTATTCCCTCTTGGAAAGCTCGTTAAAATGCATTTACCTCTGTCCAACCCCACATCCACTGGGTCTGGGTAGGACTCATAGGTCTGCATCTTAAAATACCTTCCAGTGGTTCTAGTCTTGTTTGGGCCAACATGGGCCAACCATGAACTGTTAGAGTGGCCTTTTTCTTCCGCCATTAAACCTACAAATGGCTCAGGCTGCTATAAACCAAAGCCCATCTGGAGAGACCCAGCAGAGCTATGAACTTGGTTATGAATGTGGCGAAGTGCTGCAAATTTTGTGCTCTGTACTGAGCTCTTGGGAATTTGTCATTGACAGAACATTCTCTTCAGACCTCAGCTCCATGGAGCTCAGCAGGCCACGTGTAGTTGAATGTCAATTCCAAGAACACTTAAGAAACTTAAATGTATTATTTTCTGTTTTTAAGAGAGAAAAGACACAGGCGAGACAACCATAGGAAATTAAATAACCCAAAAAGTGGCCATCAAAAATGCATGTTTGAAATATTAATAGGGTAAACTTGAGGCTCTCTTACCTGTGCATAAAAGTTTCATCTAAGAGGAAAGATATACATCTGGACTTAAAATTCTTAAATTTATAAACACTGTCATACATACTTAGGCCAGTGCCACACAGAAGGACAGGTCATGGACTAATGCTGTTGTGCACCATGTTAGTCGAGAGAAATTGAGATTGAGGTTTGGAAACGTTAATAGTTTGACGTTGCCATGACAACAACCAGGTGGATGCTCTGCAGCTGCACCTTGAACAGGGTGTGGACCAGTGTGGTTGTATCGACCTAGTGTGGCAGGTCGTAGGACCAGGAGCTGCCTGTAAGGTTTAGTCCTTCCAGGGATTCAAATAAAACTCATCATCCACTGTAGACTTTGAGAAGCACTGGGCATGTTAAATGTGGTGAGCGTTTGCAGTGGGAGGTATGCTCCTAAGTCTAAGAGGTAGAAAGTACGAGAAAAGTTGGGGAAGAGGTGGAAAGAATTACGCCCCACCCCTCCAAATCCCAAGAGGCCAGTTTATGCAGAAGGGGGTTATGCACTCCAGCTGACCCCTCTATTTTGAGCCCTTCCACTTGTCCCATAGGATTCATTTAAACCCTGCTCGTGGGGCCTGTGGGAGGGATTGGTTCGTCCAGGGTGGAGTGAGTTGGTTGAAGAGGTGGCCTTTGGAGTGCAGCCAGGCCTGGCTGTGGAGACTCGGGTGCGACCAGTTGGCGTCTTTGATCCACCACCTTTCCTCCTCCTCACCTCCGAGTTTAGGAAACGGGAATGACGTACCTCCTGGAAGGATTTCAGGCAAGCTAGAAATGAGACAATACACCCCAAGGGCTCACTGTCTGCTCTTGGGGAAGGGAGGGTTCTTTGTGTTGTTTTGTCTCTGTTATATGAAAAAGTGGATTGCATTGTGGGTCTGCAGGAAGTTGCCGGCTGCCCTCCCTGTTTCCGAGCTCGTGTGTGTGTGTGTGTGTGTGTGTGTGTGTTCTGTGCCCGTGGTGGTGGTGATGGTGGTGGGGTTGTCAGGAAACAGCCCTCAGTTTCCTGCTGATTAATTCAGTTCCTGGAGGGCCTCCCTAGCAGTGAGGGAGGCCTGGCCTCCCGCCTCACTGGCTCGTTCTCCTGCACCTTCCTAAGAGGACTGCTCGCCCTCCTGCTACCTTTAAGCCCAAGATACCCTCCCAGGCCTGCTGAACCTGGGTTTGTTCTGGCCATGGGTGGGGTGCCCAGGTTCCAGCCACCTCGGGTTTGGCCTGCAGGTGCGTTTCCTTTGTGCACCTGGTGCCATGAGGACTTGGCTCCTCCAAGTCACTCCCTAGGCGGGGCCGAAGCAGTTTTGATCACCTAAACGTAAGCCCTTGGGAATGCTGCTGCCGGGGTTCCTCTGCTCCGTCAGAGAAGGAGGCCAGATGGTGGGGGCTCCAGGAAGGAGCAGATACCAGGGCTGCAGACCCCAACAGCAGGTGGAAGGGGTCCTGGCAGGAGGGAGAGGTCGGTGTAGTGTTGGGATTCGGGCATCCCTGACCTGCACCCTGACGCAGAGAAGGGGGGCACTGCTTGGGGGGAGTGTGCAGGCCTATGGTCTTGGTATTTGGAGGACCCACCTGGCCACTTTATTTTGAGAGTCAGTGACCACATGGTCGTCCCTTGAATGGTGTGAGGGCCACAACACAAAGCCATGGTTTTGGACCCAAACACTTGGGCTCCCTGACTGCAGGGTGTCAGTGATGAGCTGAAGCTTCCTGCTTCGACCCCTGGGTTCCCACAGAACTGGCATCTCCACTCCACACAGGGGAGCCCAGCTGCTCCAGGATGTAGTTTCTGAGGCCTCCCTCAGCCCCCGTTTGTGCAGCAGGCTGGCTTTCCGGCCTCAGCACAGCCCATACTTCTTGCACGCAGGGACAGGTCAGGCCCACACGGCCTAGTGCGTGGCAGAGCCGCACAGCTCCTCACACAGCTCGCCTGAGTCCGCCTGGCTCTTTGCCGGGGTGGGAAACCCTGTTTTTGCTAATACCTAGTGGCTGAGTCAACAACGCCCGGACGCGTATTTGGTTAGCAAATAGGAGCAGCAGCTGGAGCTGGCCCACTGCCTTCCTAGCAAAAATGCCCTCTAAAAAGGTCAGCCAGGACCAGCTGCATGATTTAAGGGGCCTGGTGCAAAAGGAAAACGCGGCCCATGAAAGAAAATGAGTTGGAATCCAAGATGGCAGCAGCCATGCTGATGGAATCTGCAGGGGCCCACGCGGGGCAGCCCGGCCTGCGAGGGCCTGACGCATTGGGGTGCCAACACTGGGCTTCTCTTTGGTGACACAGGCTCTACATGCCCACTGGCTGCAGGTGCCGATCCACCCTCCGCGCACCCTGCCGCGCGAGCAGCTTTTCTCGAGGGTTGGAGTGGCCTCCGCACCAGCTTTTTCTTCTCTGCCCCATTTCCCCCTTTGTAACCTCGGAAAACTCGGAGACCCTCCGACCCTCCATGGCTCCTCCATGCCTTCTTCCCCTGCGCCCTTGCTGCCCTCCCCAAGACCCCACTACCGCTTCTCTGCCCCTTCCCATCGCTTTTGTCCCCTCCCGTGTCGGCATTGTAATGTCTCCCACCTGCTCGTCGGGCGCCCGTTTGACCATGATGCCCCTCTGAGGGCCTCGGGCCAGCATGCCCCTCGCATTTCCAAGGCCTCCCTGAAGGGGCTCGGACGAGCACCTTCCCCGACCAGGGCCGTCCCTCCCTCAGCCCCTGGCTGGTCCAGATGGTCTCTGTCCCCTGGGAGCCTGCAATGAATGCTCATTGTTAGCATTCGGCCCTCACAGTGTCCTCCCCCGACTCAGCTGTCAGCCCTCCTGCCCCAGTGCAAAGAACGCCGGCATGTGCTTCCTGGTGGTCCTGCCTGAGCCCTGGTGGTCACCTGGATTCCAGAGGCCTAGGGCTGGGGGCGGGGCATGTGAAGGTGCAGCAGGTAAGCCCGGCGGGCCACGGCCTGGCCCAGCCCTCCACACCCTCTCCGCACAGTAACCAGAGAGTTTTTAGAACAGCCACCTGGTCACTATACTTCCTGGTCTAAATGCCTCCTCTGGCTTTCTGATGCCTGAAAACGGCATCCAGACCCTCGGGTGGCCTCCAAGGGCCTGTCCTGGAGAGGCAGGCAGCCTCGGGTTGCCGCAGTGACACAAGCCATGCCTGGAAGAATGCAGGAGGTCTGGGAAGGTGGAGAGGAGAGGAACGGTACGAGGAAGGGGTGGCTCAGAGCACCGGCAGAAAGCAGAAACTGGGACTGGCTGTGGGGAGAGGGCTTTGGGAAGCAGGCCTGGCCCGCTCAGCTCTGACTCAGTCCCTTACCTTAGGAGGTGGTACTCAACCCTGCTGCACATTTGAACCACCCAACGGGCTTTTAAAAATTACAAGAGTCTCAGGGTGAGCCCCTCCTGGTGTTTGTGTTGGCTCCCCGAGGGCCACGTATCTGGGAATCCCAGGTGAGCTCTTTAGGAAGGTGTCTGGTCTCGTCGGCAGCAGGAACATACTGGGACTTTTCTCTGTTGACGGCTGCCTTGTGCCATCAGCCCCAAGCCTCTGGCCAGAATGAGCTAAGGGAGCGCTAAGCAGAGATGGGGTCTCTGGAGAACCGGAAGGGACCAGCAGAGTGGGAACTGAGGCCTGATCACCAGTGAGTACCAGTGATTAACTATAGGCAGCAGAGCCCGGCGTTTGGGGCCTTCACCCCTGCTGGCTAGGATGAACAAAGGCTGCCCTGGAACATTGTAGCTGACGTGATCTCCAGCAGCTGCTGGTGATTGTGGCTGTTAGAGCATCTTCAGCCTCCGGATCCTCACTCTCTGGACCCTGTTCCCTGACCTTCAAGTGTGGCATACCAGGATCTGTGCTTGAAGATGCGGGTGGCGGGGCAGGGCTGAGCTCTACCCAGGTACTGACTGGCCCTCAGCCCTCAGGCAGTGAGTGGGGCTGGGCAGGACCAGAGCAGCCGGTGGCCATGGCTGGTTTTGAACAGCCTTGCCTGTGTCCCCCAGTGTGCGGTCCAATGTCATTTTCTGTGTGCCATGCAGACTGGGAAGCACAGCAGCTTCCCATCCGTGCGTCACGAGCACATTACTTCCTGTGTTGGGCGGGTTGAGTAACGAACCAAAGGTGGACCCAGCAAATGCAGGGAACAAGTCACAGCTCACCTGCATGCTCTGTTTCCTCGCAACGTTTTATTTTGAAAATGTGAAGCCTAATAGAAAAGCTAAGAACCTTTGTGTAGATTCACCGGTTGAGTGTTTGTTTTGCCACATTTGCCTTACCTTGTCCTCTTTCAGTTGGTTTTGCTGAACCGTTTGAAAGTGAGTTACAGGTCCCATGATGCCTCACCCCTAAACACTTGGGCAGTTATTTTAGGAGCAAGGACTTTTCCCTGGGTTACTGCAACGCTATCATCATTCCTAAGAAATTACATGATTCAATAATACCTAGTATACAGTCCTACTCATGCAACCCCAATTGTCCTCCAAAAATGTTTTTTAGGCTCTTTTCCTGATTCAAAAAGGCTCATGCATTGCATGTGGTTATTATGTTTCTTTAGCTTCTTTTACTATAGAAAAGTCCCCCTGCTTTGTGTGTCTAGAAAGAGTCCAGGCTGGCCAGCTGTCTTGTAGAATGTCTGATTGAGTCTGGTCAAGTTAAGTTTGCATGGTTTTGAAACTGGCCTGATAATTGCTACATTGTGTCTATAAAAGACCTAAGGCAGAGGGTACAGTTGAGGGTATCTCCTGTGTCCTCTACCCCTGCATGAGTCATGGAATGTCCTGTCCAGCCACCCAGAAAAAGAGATGGCTTTACTAACATTGCATTATCTTTATAAAATGTTTCAGCTGCCTATGATTATTTCACGTGATCCACAGCAGGCCTGCCTGGTTGGGCAGGGGTTCTCTTCTTAGAGTGGATCAGAGTCTGAGAGGCTGAGTCTATGTCCAGGTCCACGCCTTAGGCAGAACTGGACCAGAGCCCAGCCCCTCTGACCCAACTCTGGGTTCCTGCACCTTCTGCCCTATGGTGACGTCCCCGCCCCCCAGGAGACCAGGCAGAGCTGATGCCTTTGCTGCGCTTGCTCCAGGACCGGGTGAGCTACGAGGTGGTGTCGCCCAACCTCAGCTCTGGACCCAGCACCTGCGCTCCTGAGTGCTAGACTGAGAATACTGAATGTCCTCAAATACGATGTGACCTTTCTTGATGACTGAGCCGTGGTCGCAAGTTTAGGTATTGAAGTCGCTCGCCCTGCCCTGCATGGCCCCGGGCTGCCGTCTAGTAGTTTTCGTGCTGCACTCTCGCCATCAGCTGTCACAGCCTCCAGCCGTGGCACCCCTGCCACCTCCCTGCTCCTCCTGATGTACAGCTTGCGTCTGCTGTGGGCTGGGAAGCCAGATGGTCAAAAGGCCGCGAGTGAGGGGTTCCGTCCCGTGGTGGGAAGTGACTGTGACGCCGAAGGCCCCCTGTGGAGGCACCCCCATCAGATTTACTGCTGGGCCGTCTGAGCTCCTTGGTAGAGTCTGCAGTTCTCTATTCTTGAGTGAATTTGAGGTTGCCAGGGAAAAGACCGCTGGACAAGTGGGGTGTTGCTGTTATGTGTTTCAAGTTCAAAAGGCCTAGAAAAGACCAGGACATACAGCAGAAGTGGCTGGTGAGAACGACCAGTGGCTGGGATGCCTAAGCTCGGGCTGGGGCATAACGATGGGTCCCAGGGCTCAGACTGGCGTGCTCCACTCTCCCTGCACGGAGATCATGCTGCCCTCACCTAAATAGGCCGTGCTAATACCCACCCCGGGGTTCCCTTCTCTCCCAGGGAGGGGTCCCCGGCGTTTCCCATCTTGTTAAAGCCTCATGCCGATATTCTGCAGGCTTCTTCCCCCAAGGAACTTTCTCTCCATTCTGTTCCCCTTGATTGTGTTACTTGGACAGGAGCCCACTGAATTCTGTTCTTTCTCAAAGAAATTTCTCTTCTCTTAAGCCCATAAGCGTGGTGTCCTTTCCGTTTCTCAGCCAAGTACTGCAAGGACCCAAGAGCAATCACAATTTAATTTAACAGTAACTTTTTTTGCCAGCCCTTTTTGCCTATTTGCTTTTCATTTCATTTTTTTATCAAAATAATCCATATGCATCTTTTTAAAAATATCAAAGAAGGATGATGATAAAGCAGCAGGCCCCGCCCACCTCCCTTGAGAGACTCCAGCCTTCCAGACCCAGAACTGTTTTCGATTCTTTTACTTTTTCCTTGCTGTTATTCACATCTGCAACAACATGTTTATCCTTGATTTGCTTCTTGATTTAGCAATTTTGGACATTATCTGTTGCTTCCATATCCTTGCTTTCCCTGTTAATATCGCTCTATCTCAATTTGGGATTAAATCTGCAGTATAAATGCTGTTCACCCCTGAGCCTAGCTAGCACTGAGTTCATTCTTCTCGGTGGCTTAGTTTTCCCTGCGTCCGATTCTGATTCTTGCCAATACACCCAAAGATCCAATCTCTGTTAGTTCATTATCAATTCTATTTTTCTTCCCTAGACTTTGGGATAGTCTCACCAGTGAAATTCTTTAAAGCTTTTTCAGAACAAATGAAAATTTAGTTCATTGTTATGCATTAAAATAATTGCATGCCACCTCCTCTGGAAAGGCTTCCCTGACCCCCACCTCCTCAGGCCCCCTCAGGCCCCCACAGTCCCGGTTCTTGTACTCTCCTGTTTTCTTGCCTGCCGCCCCTCCCCTGCCCCTCCCCTGCGAGTTCTTGCAGGCAGGGCTGGGTCTGGTTTCCTACTCTCTCCCTAGGGGTGCACAGCAGCTGGCTGCCACATAGGAGGTGCTCAATGAATATCATTGGAATTTGCCGTTGCGGGATTGACAGGAATGATGATACGCTCTAGATCGTTCGATGAAATTTCCGACCTGCACTCCCTTGCATATTCCAAGTGCCTCTTTTTTTGGCTTCCCTGTTGGAGTTTGGAGGCCCTTCCGGGCCTCATCCAATAACAACAGCCTTTCCCAGATGAAGTCAGCAAAGGAAGGGTATTCTTTCCCAGATCTGAGGTGCACCCCACCCCACCCCACCCAGTTTAGCCTCGAGCGTCTCAAAGCCTCAGATTGGTCCTTGTCACTTTATGATCCCAACCCCCCGCCACTGAGCTCACAAGGACAGATTGCTCAATAGACGAGTAAGGTTGAGACTTGCTCAGTCAATCAATCAATAAACCAATCAGTCTTCCTCCATCAGCTTCTCTGTTCCCAGGCATTTCTCATTGTCCAGCCTTTAGATGATCAAAAGGAAAAAGAAACCTCTGCATTAAGGTGACCCCATTTCAGGTTTTATTGTGACTCACTGAGTACCGGAAGAGAGGAGGAGCAAAAGACAGACAGACAAAGAAGCGGGGAACCAGGGACATTCACCTGTGGTCTCCGAGGGACATGCCGGAGACGTTCAGTCACTAGGCTGAGGGCCGCACACGGGCAGTACACAGCTTTGCCCAGGAGCTTAGCGCCGGGCCCGGCCATGACTAACGTCTGACTGCGGGAAGGAGGAAAGGACAGCAGTCCAAATCCAGGCCTGCGGGGTTCCCCGGAGACCCTGTATATTGTGCCGCCTTGGGGTCTTGGCTAACTCAGAAAACTGGTGATCTGTGACGTGACGACAAACCTCAGTGTCCACAGAGGCCCCTGCCTTGTAAGGACACTGACCCAACAGTTGGCAGCCATTGAAAAGGACTCACCCACCCTCTCACCCTCCTGGAATGGGGGCCCGGCCTGAGCAGGCAGCCAGGCTTCCTTGGAGCAGTCCCTGGGGAGGACACCCCATCCCAGGCCCATTAGAGCATCACCCATCCTCAGGTACTGGAAAGTGAGTGGACGCAGCCCGCGCTGGCCTCTGGGCTGCCTTCCTCCAGGCCCCGCCACTGCGCTCCTTCCTACTTGGGCTCCTGGCTCCCAGCCGGGGCAGCGCCGGGAGGGCTGCGCATGGGGTCACCTGCGGCCCCGCCTGAACGGGAGGAAGCTGCGGCCAGGGCCCACCGGCCCTGAAAGGAAGCTGATGGCCGCCGGCCTTGCCCCTGCACCCCGAGAGGGGTACTGAGTTTTGGGGGAAGCCTTTAAAGCGGCTCTTTGATGCTCCTCCAGTGGAAATGAATTTATTTCTTTGTGTTTTTAGGAATTAACTTGCAGTTCTCAGCCTCCCCCTCCTTCCCTTTCTGCCCAGAAAGGAGAGAAGGAGAGAAGAAAGGGTCTGTCTTGTCACTGTGACTGGCGCCTCCTGTGAAGGAGGGTCACTGCCTCGCCCGCTCCTTTCAAGCGCTCCTCTCTGCCTGGCGCTGCATCCGCCGCTGGAACATTCTCCCTTTCAAAGCTCCTGTCTTTCTCTCCCTTTGTGTCTCTGCTCTCCCCCCTTCTCTGCCTGCCTTTCCGTCTCCCTCGGGGGGATCACTCTCTGCTCCCTCTCTTTTTCCCCCTTTTGCTTTTCTATTCAGTTCCTTTTTTTTTCCTTTTTTCCTTTTTTCTTTTTGTTTTTGAATAGTGCTTCTATATCCAAGGGATGGGACCGGTGGAGAAGTCGGTTTATTTGAGCGGGGAGAATGTGAATGTTTTCATTTTTCTCTGTTGCTCTGAATGTGTTAAAAATCAGTGTGGATGCCTTTCTCCAGGCTCCCACTTTGAGAGGGGAGGGTGCTGGGGAAGGGTCTCCACCAGACGAGAGGGAGCCGTGCACCCCAGGTCAGGCAGCTCTTGTTGAGAAATCCTGCCCTGGTCACCAAGGGCGGTTGGCTAAAGGCCTGCAGGCATCGGACATGGCCCCGGGGACATTCTGCCTTTCTGCCCGGCCCCAGGGTGGGCTTTGATGCGAGGGTGAAGATCAGAGGTGGACACAGATCCCCCAAACCTCCCTCCTCTGTGAGAGCCTGGCCTTCCTGGCAGGCGGAAGTGTGGGAACACATATGGAGGCAGGGTGCAAGGAAGAAGGTCAGGTTCACACACAGCACCACAGTCGCGAGCATGTCCCCGTCCGCCAGGGCGAGGGGCACAGTATCAGATGGACCCAGGGTCCTTGAGAGGAGACTGGAAAACTGCAACAGTGGAAGGGAGGCCAGAAGGTGTGGATGGCCAGCAGTCCTTGGAGTTTAGACCGGTGATGATTGATAGAAGGTTTGACGTGTAGGAATCGTTGCAGGGCTGGGACAGAAGTGTAGGTCTGGTGACATCAGCAGAGGTGGGAGTCGAGGCCATGGGAGGAAGACTTCTCCGAGGGAGCCCCCCAGGACAGGAAAGCAGAGGCCAAGGCCTGAGCAGAGGCCACTGGGATGAAGGAGGCCAAGGGAGCAGGAATGGAGGGCAGCAGTAGGTGGCTTAGAGCCGGGGAGGGCAGCAGATCTGCTTCTGGCTCAGGGGGAGCCCCGAATCAAGCCTCTGTTTGGAAAGGCCTACCTGTGACCTTCGAGAGGACAGTTAGCTTCAGTGGAGGGGACAGAGAGCGGGGTTCCAGGATGATGTGGGAACTGACTCCCTGTTGGGGTGGAGAGAAGGCAAGAAATGGGGCCCTGCAGGCATGATGCAGACGCTGGGCCTGAGGCCTGGGGACCCGTGTCTTCCCTGCAGAGGGTGGGTCTCAGGCTGCAGGTCTGGAAGCCCCTTTGCACCTCCTCAGAGCACAGGGGAAAGGGCAGGCTCTGCACCTCCAGGAGCCCCAGGAAGCATAGGACACCTGGGGGGACACTGGGGGCTTTGGGTGATGTGGAGCAAAGGGTCCAGGCCAGAGTTCGCTGGCACAAGCCACCAGGCCTGGAGGTCTGGCTGGTGGGAGCCTCCCAAGGTCAAGCCGTGTATCTCCTTCCTCTGCCACACCCAGCACAGCTGGCCCTTGTAGGCAATTCATAAGTGTTTGTTGAAGTGTGAATTGCATCTGTCTTTACCAGGTGTGGGATGGATGCAGCACAGGGCACAGCCAAGTGCTATGTAAATTAGAAAGCCCCGTCCAAAGAAGGACCCCATCCCCTGAGCCCCCAGGGAACAGGGCATGGCAGGGAGGGGTGGTGTCCTCCTCAAGGAAGGCTGCGGCTGTGGAGGAAGGAACGAGTCAGCACCTGACGGAAAGCGTGGCACAAGCAGGAGCGGGTGGGGACCAAGCTGGACATCAAGACAAGTGAGCAGCCTATTGGTGGTGACTGGAGCTCAGGTGGAGGACGTGCCTCGGGGAGGTGGAGCTGAAGCCCCCAAAGGTAGTTTATTTAGCAGACGCGTCAAGTACCTACTGTGTCCAAGTTCATGGATGACACATGCTTCAGAGGAGGAGGGCCTGGGGTTCTGAAAGGCTGGGAAGAGGCTGTCTTCCCTCTGGGTCCGGGTGACTGGGTCACGGTGAGCTGTGGGTAACAGTGTGGCTCTCTGAGGACATCGGGGATCAGTCTAGGGAAGGGATGGAGATGCCCGGGAGCAGGTGCCATCCCTGCAGGAGGGATCCAAGATGGCCAGGTAGGGAATGCCACCGCTGCTCTTCCCGGCCCTGCCTGCCTCTCGTGACACCTGCTGGCAGCCCTGGTGCCTGCCAGGGCAGGTCTGGCTGCCCGTCAGGTTTTTCCAGTTTGGGCAAGAACATCTCATGCTCCATTAAGGCACCACAGCCTGGAGATGAAAGGGGGCAGGTCCTGGCAGGGGGATGAGGGTCTGAATTTGTGAACAGGTTCAGGGGCAGACACGCCTCCAGTTCCAGAGTGGCAGAGGACCTGGTGGTCAGTCCCCTCCAGTGACAGCCATCAGGGAACAGGCCCCTCCGGTAACCAGCAATGTGGCCCCAGGCAAGGTATCGAGTGCTGCTGCCAGTAGCAAACAGGCAGGGCCAGGCTCTGCTGCAAGCACTTGGCACATTTTAGCTCCTGAGGCAGGTGCCCTCAGTGGTGCGCAACCCCACCTGAGTACGGAGAAATAGTCACACCAATGGGAAGTTGCAGAGGAGGGATTTGAACTCAGGCCTTGAGACTCCAAAGGCTCTGCTCTGAAATAGTGCTTCTCAATTGATGTTTTAATTTATTATGATTTCTGGTCCTCACAGACCGATACCTTATCAACCCTGCCTGCAAGTCACAGCGATGTCAAATTGCTATAAAAATTTCTAAATGCTGCCCTGCACGTGGCAGCAGGCACCAGGGGCCCTGCTCTAAAGGCCTTTCTGTGCCTTAATTTCCTTATTTGTAGAACGGGTGTGATGCCACTAATACCAGCCATACAGTGAGTGGCCAGTATTAAGTCAGGTAATGATATTGCACCTGGTGTGGGCACAGGCTGGCGCTGGAGCTCTTGGGACAGCCATCCAATCCACCAACATCAGGATTTTGCCTGTCAAATGGGAATAAGAGCACTGCCCACATGGGTGCCACCCCTGCGAGGCCAGCTCAGAACCCAACAGAGAGGGTCCAGTGGCAGCGCCCCTGGGAAGGGCTTTGTAAACTGAAGGGGGCTGTGCCCTCATGAGTGGCCTTGTTCGTTCCCCTGCCTTTCTGAGTCCTAGAAGAACTTGTGTTTCATCCTGCACTTTGGCACCCAGATCTGGGCCTGGGGCGTTTGGAGGAAAGACTCCCCCACGCCCGCTGGAGGCAGCCCCGTGTGCTCCTCGGCTGGGACACTGCCCCGCCAGTCCCTGCACAGTGCAGGGAGGAAGGGGACCCTTGCTCTAGGCCCCCATCCTGGGGGCATCCTGGGCACATCAGTGTCAAGGAGTTGGTACCAGCACGGGGGGTCTCATTCGCCTCGTTCTCAGAGTCTCCCCATCACGCCATGACCCATCGAGGCTGTGTGCTGGAGGCGGGTCATTGAGCTGGTCAGAGACAGGCAGTGCCCAGTGATCCCAGAGCGAGACTGCACTCTGGTGAGTGGAATCAGGTCTGTAATTCATTTAGGAATTTGGTCTTCTGCACCACCTTGATGAGTTGTGAAATTCCAGCGTCTGTGGCAAGGGCCTCTACACCAGGTCCACCAGGAGAGGCCTTCCCACCTCTCCAGGGCTCCTCTCTGGATCCAGGAGCCCAGGGGACCCTCCTGGCCCGACAGGCACTGGGGTCAGGAGCCCCCAACCGCAGGCAGCCCAGGGCCTCCTTTGTGGGCTGAGAACTTTCAGGCAGAACCTTCTCTGAGACCAGTTTCATTTCCAGCCTCTCCCCTTGCACGTGATTTGTTTACTTTTTCTCCCTCAAAATAGCAGCTGTTTTTCTAAGTGTCATGCTCTTACGACTCTTCATGGGATCTTTAAGAGGTATTTTTAGTGATAATAAGAATACGAATACCAAATATTTCAGGGCCTTAGGTGAGTCACATTGCGTGTGTACATATACTGCAGTGGTAAAAGCAAGAGATGACCATTTATCAAGTGCCAGCCCCCATGCCAAGTACTGTCACTCCCATTATTTAATCTTCTCCGATGTCCCGTGGTATAGGCAGCTGTTGACCCCATTTCACAATTGAGGAAACTGAGGCTCTGAGAGTTGAAGCTACTGGCCCAAGGCCACACAGCCAGGAAGTGGCCTGCTGACTCCAGTCTCCTGCTGCCCTCCGCCCAGGGGCACCCCCCCTGCACTCCCTGAGGGGCCTCAGAGCCCACAGCTGTCCCCACAGCAGCGAGAATGGTGAGGACACCCCCAATGGGACCATAAACACCTCTAGTGAAAGCCAAGCATTTGCCTGCAGTCACCTCTGCTGAAATCATTTTGACCCTTAGGTCACAAACCACATGCATGAATTTTAGCACCTGGGTACGCATGGCCCAGAGCTCCCCACTCGGCAGCTGAGGTCTGAAGTGCTGAATGTCGTCCTTGGTGATCCAAACAGGAGAGGAAAGCCACTCCGGGCTAAGCTGGCCCCTCGGGTACCTTCTCTGGGGACCTGCCCTCCAGTCCTCCCACCGCCTGCAGCCTGCAGATGAGGGGCCCTCCTGCCTCTCCCCGTTAGCTCCTGGTAATATACAGACCACCCCCTACAGTGCCTCGCAGGGATACCCCCATACCGAGGCTCCAGCCTCCCCCTCTCCTGCCTTCTCTGCCCCAGTCTCTCCCCTGAACCTCTTATCTCCTGACTGCATTGCGGGCTCCCCCACCGCAGCTAGATGGCAGGGGTCCTCAAGCGTGTGTGGGTCCTGTCCCTTAACTCACTGTACAAAAGTGTCATTTGTCGGGTGACCAAGAATGGGTTTGCACGCTGTCCTGCTTGCCGCTGACGATAGCCTGTGTGGACGGCGTGTGTCTGATGTCTGTGTGTGTACACGATTAGCCCGAGTGTATCCCCAGCTGTCCCTGCCGCCAGGAGATACATGGAGGCTTACATGAATGAGAGAGGCACTCTTTACTCCTCTCCTGGCACAAATCCATCCTCAAGTTGGGTGTGTGGGTGACTGCAAAATAAATGTTGATTACGGCATCGGCTCCAGGAGGCAGCCCTGCCAGGGGCTCTGCTGGGAAGGAGGGAGAGGGCCATGTGCCTGGCCACACGTGCTGCCCGTTCTCACCCCCGGCACCTTCCCCACCCCTGCTCTTCTGTCCCCCAGCGGCCCTTCTCCAGCCTGGGCGGGCCCTCCTCGTCTCTCACTGCCTCTGCTGGGTGGGCCTTCCTGGCCAGCTTCTCCAGCACTTGGCCCCCCAGCCCCTCGGCCCCACCTTTGTGGGCTCGAGCGCCAGGGCCCTGCTCACCGGGTCATGAGCTCTGTGAGACTCCTCGCAGCTCTGCCAAGCAGGAACCACCGTCCCGCACCACAGGCGAGGAGACTGAGGCCCATGAGGGGTGGGTGGACAGTGCAGCCCAGGCTCTGGGTCTGGCTGCCTCCCCGAGGGCCGGTTTGCATGGAAGAATGTTTCCCATCCCTTAAGTTTAGAATGAAAAAGAAAAGCAAGCTTCCCCTTCCGTGGTGCCCCGCACACTTAGTGCTTGTTTCCTGTCTGGTACTTTGCTCCCTTGCCGCGTGGGTATTAGTCTTGTCTTCCTGACCAAATCGTGAGGCAGCTGAGGGTGGGGATCTCTGTGTCCCACCAGCAGCCAGGACCAGCCTGGCTCGGGAGTGGCTGATGATATGGAGAAGAGCAGTGGCCCCCAGGAACCATCCTTCCTGCACCCCCGTCTTGTTATCACTCGTTACTTCCCTCCTTTACCTTAAAGGCACAAGTGTCCGTGTTAGACCCAAGAAAGAAACCCCAACTCCACCTATTCTTTGGTATGTCTGGTGACTTCAGCAAGTCCCTCAACTCCTCTGTGCCTCGGTTCCCTCCTCTGTAAAGTGGGTATTGATGTCAGGGTTCCATGCTCTGTCTGTGTGATCTCATCAGGTACAAGCCTTACCTGAAGGGATGTCTCAATACATTCACTGTCTCCATCCTTCAGATGAGGAAACAGTCCCAGTGAGGCCGAGGAACTGGCCAAGGGCCACACAGCTTATGAGCGGCAGAGGTGGGGTGCAGGCCCTCTGCTCGTCCACAGAGCCAGGTGCTGGCCTTCTCCGTTCCCACTCACCCTCTGCTACAACCCGGCTCTCCGTCCTCAGGCCCTGCGGTGCTAAGCGGCCTTCCCGGGCAGATGGAGAGCTGTCACATCATCAGCTCCTCTGTGGGCTCAGCAGGCCCGGACCCTGGGACAGGCCTTGCCCGCCGTGCCCGGCAGGACAAGCCGGGAGCTTTTCTGAGGGGCCTTTGGGTCCCAGGGCTTAGAGGAACAATACCCGGGGCCTCCTCCGGGGCCCAGCAGTGCACCACGAGCCTGTGGGGCTCCTGAAGGTCCAGGGCCCCTTTCTGCTCCACGTGACCTTTGTCTCCCAGAGGATTTGACACCATTTTCCACCAGCCCACCTGTTCTCTCTCTCACTTTGAGATGCTGGGGCCACAGCCGGAGTCTGCCTGCTTTATTTTCTATGGTAAATCCCTTTGTTTCTCCTGCCGTTTCTCATCACTCCAGATTAAACACAGACATGTAGGAGGCAGGGGTTGGGGAGGCTGGCAGGGCCAGGCGCTGGTGTGACCCTCCCCTCCTGGGAACACAGGAAAAAGGGAAGTAAAAAGCTGTGACGTGATTGTAATGGCTCAAGTCCCACCTTTACCTTTTACTAGTTGTGTAACTTGGACAAGTAACTTTTCCAAGCCTCAGGTTGCCCATTTGTAAGATGAAAGTTGAATTGCCCGTGTCCCTATCATGTGTCTGGTCCATAACAGAACTCAGTAAACAATAGTGAAAAGGAAACTGGAAAGAGCTGCCAGCACTTACTTCTGCCTGACGCGGCGGAGACGGGGACGTGCGTAGGAGAGAGCGGGTCCTCCCTGTTCTCTGGGGCCGATTAGATCCTGGTAGAGTGTGTTTGGAAGAACGGACCAGTCTCACCATCCCGTTTGGACTGAGAGGGCACTGGGCACCCACTGGGTGCCACGGCCTGGGGCCAGGCCGTGTCTCATTCTCACAGGGCGAGGGGGTGCCTGGAGGGGCAGCAGGGCTTCCCCGAGCTGCCGTCAGTTCCTGCTGGAGCTCTGTTATGAGGGATTCTGGGTCTGCCTCACCCCAAGGCCCTTGCCTCATCCTGTGGGGTTCCCCGTGAGCCCTCAGCCCCTGGACACCCCCCAGCTGTGTGGAGAGCCTGGCTAGCGGCAGGCCGGGGCGCCCCTCTGGGCTCTGGCTGTGTGACTTTGGAGGTGGCCCGGTGGTCTGAGTCTGTGCTGGCAGAGCTGGGGTGATGAAATGGGCTTTTTTCCTGTTCTTCCTTTTTTTTTTTTTTTTTAAGTGAAAGATAACTGTCTCCTGAGATGACAAGAGAACGTTGAAGGAGATGAAAGAGTGAAAGGGAGGGACCAGAGGCACATGACAGGGGGGGCTGGGCCGTGGCTGCGGAGAGGGGAGAGATGGAAGAGGAAAGGAAGAGGGGAATGAGGGACCAGGGCAGAGCGGAGGAGGGGTTGCCACGGAAACGGGAGGGGAGGCTGAGGGCGGGGCTGGCGGGCGGGGCCAGGGGGACGGCAGCCCTGAGGGTTCCCCAGGGCTGCACCAGGCTCCTCTGCGGGGAGACGGCTCTGGGGAAGACGATGGCTCCGAAATCTCATCCCCACCCAGAGCAGGCAGGGTGGGGAGGTGACCTGGGCAGATCCACTCTTCCTGCAGGGGACTCCACGCCTCAATTTACACAACCCTAAAACGGAAAACGGTGTTCCCTACCCCACAGGGCTGCCTGGGGGGCCACAAATGCGTGTGCTCATCACAGGGTCTGACAAGCCCCAACAGGGTCTGATGCTTCTGCTGTTCCTTCATTGGTGAGGCTTATCTTTGTCCCATGAGCTTGGAAGCCCAGGCTTGGCTTTTCCTTACGTTAAGCAGATGATCTCTGGGTCTAGGCTGGTGTAGCTGTATGGCTGACAGATGGGCTTTTTGCTTCTCAAATTGGAGGGGTACAGTGGAACCTTCTGGAAACATGAGGCCCACTGTCCTTTCCCCTGGGAACTGGCACTGGTCCTGAAGCTGAGGGAAAGGAAGGGGGCAGGGTGGGAGGTTTCCACCCAGGGCTCAGCAAGGGACCTTCTTTTTCTTTGCCCTTGAATGTGGGTCTTCGCAAAAGGGCAACTTGAATTCATTGCATCTGTGCACTTTTACTAGGACTGCAGTGGTGGACACACAGACTGCTTCTCTGCCCCTGTTGAGGCTGTGGTCTAACTGCGAAGCCGGATAGTAAGCAAATAGCTATATATCATTGAAATGTTTGATAAAGTCCAGGAAGAAAAACTGCTTAGAACTTGGGGGACCAGACCTGGTTGGGGAGGTAGGAGAGAGTCGGGGAGGCTTTGGGAGGGAGTGACGCTGACTCGACAGCTGAAAGATGAGGAAGAGCATCCCAGGCGCAGGGAACAGCATGTGAGAAGGCTGCATGCAGGAAGGGCTGTTAAAGAAAACGAAAAAAGCTGCGGGTCCAGAAGGTATAAGGGGACAAGCAAAACACACTCTGAAGTTGCCAAGTAGGCAGAGACCAGTCATGAGAGTTCTTATAGGTCCTTGGGGATGTGTTTGAACTTGACTGCAGAGATGGAAGTGACTGGCATTCTGAGCAGGGTGGAATGTCGGACTGACTATTTTAGCATCTGAGGTCAAGGGGTGGCTGGGAGGCCCAACTCTTGAGAGTTCAAGGTGCCTCCTGCAGGTGAGCTGGAAGGCAGAAATCCCTTGCTCCCACACCCATTGTGCCCACCCTCACAGCCCCCAGACCATGAGGGTGAGCGCCCTGGTGGGGGGGCCCGCACTTGTAGGGTGGCCACCGTGTAGGACATAGATGGACCGATACGCCATCCCAGGTGAGTCCCCGTTATGGGGTAGGGACCTCGGGGCCTCAGTTTCCGCAGTCCCCAGCATTCCTTCTGCAACAGCTGATGAAGGGTTGAAAACCAGCCTTGAGGTCCACAGGCAAAGAGGCCGAGTGCAGGGCCTCCAGTGAAGCCACTGCCCTGCAGTGGAGAGCCCTCCTTCCTCCTGCATGTGAAGAAACCTGCATCTGCCCAGCAGGACTACCCAGGGCCCCCAGTTTCTGGGGACCCATTGACCTCAGATCAGAGACACCACATCCCTCCCACCCCAGCATGGACAGAGCTGCTCTGTGGACGGGCGCGTCCGCATGTGCCGCTGGTGACGTGTGCAGCTGCTGCTCCATTAGGGTAGGTGGGCTCATTGCCATGAGGGTCAGAGAGCGCGCAGCTCAGCTCAGGACAGCAGGGTAGTCACCGAGGGCTCCCCAGGTGAGAAGCAGGGGACCAGGGCCCCTGCGCCCTCCTGAAGGTGCCTCAGTCCATCTCCAGCCACAGCTGGAGTGTGTGCTCCCTCCTCGTAGGGTCTCCGCCTCAGCTTGCTCAGGGTCCCTGCCCGGCTGCAGCTCGTGACACGCCTTTGCTATTCCTTGGGCACCAGCTCCTGCCGTCCAGGGTGTTAGGCTTGGGGCATGGCCACGTTTCCAAGAGCGGAACCCATTGTCCTCAGTTCTAAAAGGCTGTGAATGGGGCCCCGCTCCTGTGTGGACCGCCCGTGGAGGTGTGCGCTGGGCAGAGCAGCCCTGGCTGGGAGACAGGAGGGAGCCCACCGGTGTGCATGGTCCCATCTTTGGGGAGGGCACCCCATTTGCCCCCACGCCAGGTCACTGTGAGAGCCCTCCCAGCTCCGACTAATTAATTTGGAGAATCAGAATCAAGTGGGGATATTTGTGTGTGTGTGTGTGTGTGGTACATTTAATTTTTTTTCATTTTACTTTTATTTTTAATTAAGGTGTTATTGATATACACTCTTATGAATGTTTCACATGAAAAACATTGTGGTTACTACATTTACGCATATTATCAAGTCCCCACCCATACCCCAGTGCAGTCACTGTCCATCAGTGTAGTAAGATGCCACAGATCCACTATGTCCCTTCTCTGTGATATGCTGTTCTCCCCGTGATCCCCCATGTGTACTAAACATAATGCCCCTCAGTCCCCTTCTCCCTCCCTCCCCACCTGCCCTCCCACGCCCCTCCCCTTTGGTAACCACCAGTCCCTTCTTGGAGTCTGTGAGTCTGCTGCTGTTTTGTTCCTTCAGTTTTGCTTCGTTGTTATACTCGTTGTTATACTCCACAAATGAGTGAATCATTTGGTACTTGTCTTTCTCCACCTGGCTTATTTCACTGAGCATAATACCCTCTAGCTCCATCCATGTTGTTGCAAATGGTAGGATTTGTTTTCTTCTTATGGCAGAATAATATTCCATTGTGTATATGTACCACATCTTCTTTATCCATTCATCTACTGATGGACACTTAGGTTGCTTCCATGTCTTGGCTATTGTAAATCGCGCTGCGATAAACATAGGGGTGCATATGTCTTTTTGAATCTGAGAACTTGTATTCTTTGGGTAAATTCCTAGGAGTGGAATTCCTGGGTCAAATGGTATTTCTATTTTTTATTTTTTGAGGAACCTCCATATTGCTTTCCACAATGGTTGAACTAGCTTACATTCCCACCAGCAGTGGAGGAGGGTTCCAAGTGAGGAGATTTTGAAAAATACAATGCCAGGCTCAAATGCTAGCTGAACCCTGTGGAGCCAGGATGTCTGTCCTTAGAAGACTTTGAGGCCACACAGATAGAGTGGGAAGAGATGGTGCTTCTGGCCGTGGGAAGGCCATCCCTCATCTCCTTGGGTCCAGGGGTCGCCATGACCTCTCTGGAGGGCAAGGCCTCACCCAGTAGCCGCTCTACAGCAGCCAGGCCCACCTCAGCCCTCCACCTGTGAAGGAGAGCTGCAGCTCCCAGGATGGATGGCGGTGCCCCAGGCCAGGGAGAGCGGGAGGGGAAGGCCCTGCTGCCACAGGTCTGTGGGAGGAGCTGTTCTGCCTGGAAGGGTGCATCAGGTGGGAAGAGCTCAGAGCTCCTAGGCTGAGCCCCTGGGCATGCTGCCAGCTCAGGAACCTTCTCTGTGCGGCGGGAGGCCAGCCCCCAGGGTGGAGCAGGACTGGCGGTCAGGCTGGTCCAGGGGTGAGCAGTGCCAAGCATCTGTAGAACTCAGATGAGGATTTCCCCTGGGTTCCATTCATTCATTCATTCGTTCTAGGTCCCCTGGTGACTGCCAGCTCTTCCCTTCCCTTTCTCTATGCTGGTGTTGTTCTCTCAGGTACCCCACAGGCCATTCTGGTCACCCGCAGTCACTGTCCCCTGGGGTGGACCACCTGGTGGAGTAGATGACCCACAGACAGATGCAATTATGTGACAGCTGATTGCATCAGGGTTCTCTAGAGAAAAAGAACTAGTAGGATATGTATACGGGGACAGATTTATTTTAGGGAATTGGCTCATGCGACTGTGGGGGCTGGCAAGTCCGAAACGTGCTGGGCCGGCTGGCAGCTGGGAACTCAGGCAGGATTCCTGTGATGTGGTCTTGACGCAGAATGCCTTATCTCTGGAAAACGTGTTTTCCTCATAAGGCTTTATAGGATTGGATGAGACCCCCCCACACTAAGGAGGGTAATCTGTTTTACTTAAAGTCAACTGATTATAAAGTTAAATCACATCCACAAAATAGCTCACAGCATCATCTACATTAGTGTTTGACCAAAGCACTGGGTGCCATGGCCTAGCCAAGTCCACGCATCAAATGAACCTGACTTCTCAGCTGTGGAAGAGGCCCTCGCCCTGCCCCAGAGGCTAGAGAATGCTTCCCAGGAGACACTGCCTGCAGTGAACCCTACAGAAGGAGGGGAAATTCACTCAGTGAGAGGGAAGGGCAGTCCTGGCAGAGGAGTCAGCCTGTGCAAAGGCCCCAAGGTAGGGAAGAGCCACTGGGGTTGGGGAGTGCAGAGGGGCAGAGAGGTTGCCGGAGGGCAGCCAGCACAGACATGACCCCGTCCCGTCGGCCCTGTGTGGCTGAGGACGGGCTTCTGGGCCAGCGGCCTGCATTCCGGGCCTTGGTTTGCCATCTCCCTGTGTGACCTTGGGCTGGCCCCTTCCCCTCCCTGGGCCTCAGTTTCCTTATCTGTAAATAGAAGTGGCTGGATGCCATTTGTATCAGACCCTTGTGCGGTTTGTGGGTTTGCGGTGCTGTCTCAGCAGCCCAGCGGCTCTGACCCCTGGAGGCGGGCTCAGCCCATCTGCCCGCAGAGGAAAGCGGAAGCTGAGGCAGAGAGAGAATCCTACGAGCAGCAGACTCGCACGCTTCCCCCTTGGCCACCCCGTCCTCAGCCCTGCTGAGTGGCATGAGGCCTGGAGGGCAGGGCAGAAGTGAGACTGTGCAGGGAACCTCCAACTTTCGCTTCCTCCTCCCTTCTGGGGATGTGAGCAGGGTTTATTTTTAAGTCTCTGTGAGGAAGGGCAACAGAGGAAACAAGGGTGGTCTTGCTACAAGTTGAAGTCCTGTGACTGTGTCCTCACAGCCTGTCCACACCTGGGCCTTCCTTTCTCCTTGGACCCAGGGGCACAGACCCAGATACACACACGTGCGCGCGCACACCCAACACACACACACAACACACACACACACTACAGCCGGTGACGGGCCTAAGAAGCTGAATGCCAGACTGAGGAGTGAGGCTGTCCCCTCTTGTCCCCTGGGCCCTGAGCCACCTCCTGGGGTCCCAGCACCACCCAACCCAATGCTGCACCCACCTCCTGTCTCCCCACACCAGGTGCTTCAGCGGCTGAGTGAACTCCCTAAGGGCAGTTCCTTGAGGGGAGCCTTAATTTTGTCCCTACTGTATCCCCACAACCAGGCCCAGCACCCAGCACCTAGCAGGTGTCCAGTAAAGATGAGTGAGTCCGCGATTCAGGCGCAGGACTGCAGTCATTGAGTTGACCTCTGAGCTTGGCGGTGCAAGGCCAGGATGAAGGGGCCTGGGGGAAGCCCGTTCTCCTGCAGAGGCCCGGGGAGCTGGCCCCAACGCCTACAGGCCCTCAGAGAGAGTCATCAAAGTGATACTGAGGTGCTTGGTGATATCCCAAGACTGGGCAGCTGGTTTGCAAAGGTGTCCTGGTGGTGGAGGGCAGAGCCTGGCCAGGTGGCCACCAGGTGCTGCTGTTCTTCCCTCAAAGCAGTTCCTGTCCTGCCAGCCCAGGCCTCACGGCGGAGAGCTCAGCCCCGCTGTCTGTCCCAGGGCCACCTGAGCTCCCGGCCTGCGCCTCCTCCCTGAGCAGGACGCCTGAGGGGCCTCCCGGGGGGAACAGCCCTTTGGAGAGGTGTGGGGTGACAGCGGGTACTGTCACATCTGGGGGAGGCGACCCCGGATGATAGGCAGGTGGGCCCAGGATCAACATGCCCAAGAATTTCCAAGAAACCTTCCAATACGAGGAACCTGAGGCCCTAATGGGGTCGGATAACCTGTGGAGGGTCACTCAGCAAGTGTGTGAATGGTTTATAGGAACCACAGTGAGCCACAGAGGAAGTGGCAGAGCTGTGGGACCTGGGTCCCTGCCTACGTGGGGACCGCCTCCTGCTGGGCCTCAGAGGGTAAAGCTGGGGCCCCCCAGGGGCTGGCGCAGGCCTTGGGCTCTTGGTGTCCCCAGCACAGCGCCCTCCCCTTTCTCCATCGGGTCCTCCCTCCCCCTCCTCTGCTTTTGTTTCTTGGCCTCCCAGCCTCTGTTTCCCTCCCTCCCTCCCTCCTCCACCCCCAATCTCTCCCCCTCTTCCTCCACTGTGGCCTCCCTCCCCCCACCTCCCAGCATTAAGTCTTTAAACCACCATCAGGCAGCTCTTCCCTAACTTTGCCATTCCGTGCTCGCTGGGCCCTGGTAGGAGGCCCAGCTGCCTCCCTCCCGTCTCCTGGCCCAGGCTGTGTGTGGAGCGCCTGGACGGGCTGACCTCGGCATTCTTGTGCACCTTGTGGAGAGTTTTTGTTCTAAGCCTGCAGCACAAGTGGGAGGAGGCCTTGCCCTGAGAAGGGAGGTGCCCCAGGGGGGCCCCAGGCCGATGACCAGAGGGGCTTGGAGGTGGGGCCCCCCCTGGCACTCAGGTAGTACGCACCTGGCGGGGCATTAGTCAGGGGCTGTGGCCTGTGAGGAGCCAGGAGCCTGGGAAACGGGGCACAAAAAGATGGCCCAGGAGGAGGAGAGGCATCACACTGGGGTCACAGAGCCCCAGGCTCCCCACCACTCATTTGTGTGTGTGACAGACAGGGCAGCAGGCGCAGGGCCCAGCCCCACAAGCCCCACCAAACCTGCACTTCTTGGGGGTATGTGTTCTGGTCAGGCCAGTGCCCATCAGCATAAGAGAAAGCAGGGGCCCCACTGGGCCGGCAGGTTGATGGGGACCCAAGAAAATGTCCTGCCTGGTGAAGGCCCTGGACCAGCCAGGCCGGGCGGGTCTGAGGCTCCCAGGTCCTGCGGCCTCCTCAGCATGTGAGTGGGGCAGGGCGGCACCGGGTTGCTGAGGAGGCCGGGCTTGGAGCCCTGACCTGGACTCCCAGGTCAGCCAATGGGGCCCGGATGGGGCTGGACAGGCCCGGCTGCAGACCCAGCTCTGGAGCATGTCACTTAGGCCCCAGATTCCTGGGCTCTGAAATGGGGTGCACACTGCCCCCACCCCTATCCCACGGGGTTGTTTTGGGGTGAAATGGCTTGCATGGGACCTGGTGAACACTTAGTAGTGGGAAACTAGCTCTTCCCCCCACATTTGTGGTGAGTTGTTGGCACCTCTGTGTCCCCCACCATGTGGGCACAAAACCCCCAAGAACAAGGACTCTGGGTTGGTCCCCTCTTATGCTCAGGCACCGGCTGCTGATACAGAAACACCTTTCCCATTCCTCATCCCCAAAGCTGAAACCGCCCGCCTGGTCCCGTAGGACGGGAACACCGGTTTGTGGGGGCAGGCTTGGCTGGCGCCCGAGGGCCTGGCGTGATCCCTGCCAGTGGCTGCTTTCACTCTTAGCAGAGTCCTCCTGGTGGGGGACCCACCTGTGCTCTGACTCCCACAGGCTCCCCTTTACTTGGCTCCAGGTGCTGGGGCCAGGGAGGAAGACAGGGATGGGGCTCACATTCACACCGCTCGCCTTTTCACTGCCCCAGGAGTCGGGCACTGCGTCCCCTTGCACAGAGACGAGGAAACTGAGGCTCGGGACGTGATGGGGTATGCCCAAGCTAGAGAAGGGAGTCCAAGGCCAGGTCCCCAGTCTAGGCTCCGCTGCTGGGGATCAGTTCCTTACCTCTGCTGGCCCTTCTTCAGGGGTGAAAAGTGCTGAGCCTGTGTTTGCTCAAGCCCACAGCAGACAACGGGGCTGCTGCTGGGGCCGCAGGCCATTGTGACTGGAGGAGGCAGTGACACACCCGGGGGGGGCTGGGTGCATACAGTGGTCTCTAATGTGGACGCTGTGGGGACAGAGACCCTGCCTCACTCGCCTTACCTCTCCAAGCACAGAGCCTGACCCAGTGATGAGCCAGTGTCTGTTGCACAAATGAGTAAATGAATGAATGCGTGAGTTCTGTCCTAGAGAACAGAATCTTGTCCACAGAATTCCCAAACGTTTGCTGAATCTGGGACCCAGAATGGAGAGATCTCAGCTCTGTGGTTTTTCATCAGAAAAGGCTTCTTCCGGAGATGGGGCAGTCAGTAGTAATTCTTTACATTTGGGGAGGGCTTTATAATTCACAAAGCCCCTTCACCTACATCATGACTCCGGGCTCTCACCGCCCTTCCGCTGTGAGGCATCCTATCCACATTTGTTTGATGGGGAAACTGAGGCACAGGGGACTTTGCTCAGTCGTGTGTGGCAGGTCAAGCTGCCTGACTCCCAGCTAAGTGCTCTTTCCAGTGCTGGGGTGGAGAGAGACTCTGACTCACTCTGGTTTGGCCCCTCCAGCCTGTTCCAGATGGACCCTAAACTCCGTGTCCACTGACTCTTCCCACGAGAGCCCCACTTAAAGCTTAATAGTTTGATCTGCAGAGTCCATTTCAAGGAGGCTGAATTCCTGTCTGGGGTGTTTTATTTTTAGCTGGCTTTGGAAAGGGGAAGCTCCACTGGCCCGAGGTGGGAGGGAGACACCAGGCCGGGAGCCGGCTTCCTGAGGGAGGGCCGCCGCCGGGCCACGCACCTGACCCTGGCCCTGGGACAAGAGCAGGCGAGGCCAGCAGGAGCACCCCCCAGTTTCCCTTCCTTATGGAGCACCTCTGATTGCAGAGTGCCGAGCCAGGGCAGGGTGCCGGTCTGAAACCCGGGAGGAGGGCTGTGCATTGGGCGCTCACTGCATGGGCCAGGCCAGGAGAGGGCGCCAGGGCCGGCGGGAGGCTGGGAGCAGGTGGATTTTGAGGGAAGCCTGGAGGCTGGTGGGAGGAGCCAGGAGCTCAGTGGGGTTGAGAAAAGGGTGCCCAGAGGGAGAACCCAACCCATGCCAGGGCCAGGGTACCCAGAGTGCTGGTGCACCTGCAGCCCGAGGAAGGCAGGAGGCCGATGCGCCGGGGTTCGGACCTGGACATGGGGGCATGCTGGCTGTTTTGGAAGAACCTGTTAGGCCAGCTGTGAACCCGGCAGCAGTTTCCGTGTTCACTTGAGACATTGTCTCAAATATGTTAGTGGGCAGGGAGCCCTCCCTTCAGTTCATATCTTACATGGGATTCCAGTGGACAAACCAGATCAAAGCTGTATTTTTAATTGGTATAAATTCAGATATTTAAATGTTTAACACTAATCAAGAACAATGACTTGTTAAAGATGTAGCCCTTAAACATCAGGCTGAGAGGTGGTAGCTGCTGTCTGGGGGAGACCTTGGCACCTAATTTATTTTTGTGTGTAGCCTCTTTTTGCCAAATATATGTATTTTTTTAAAAATCAAAACACCTCATTCATATGGCCAAGCCATTAAAAGTGGTGACAGTTGTTTAACACCTCACTGTACCATCTCAAGGTCTGTGCAAAATTAACTGCCTCGGCAGCAAAGCCAGAGAGGCCGCTGAAGGTGTTGGAATGACATACATATTTTAGATGGGTTATCTATAATCGATTTTTAAAGTAGAAGAATCTTTGTTTTTTGCCATTTTGAATCAGATTTTTGAGGAACTCCTGAAGGACATGCAGAACACCCTAACTCCCTGTTGTGCAGATGGGAAGAGCAGATGGAGGCCAGCACGGGGGCCAGGCTTACCCACGATCCCGCAGGGTAATGGAGGAGATGGTCAGATGCAAAGAGGGTGTCACTGCTCCCCGTGATTACAGGGGTACGCTGTTCCCAAAGCAGACACCAGGGACAGACACACCCAAGCGTAGGCGAGCCCTTGCTAAATGTGGGAGTGTGCCGTCTGCGCACCAGAGCCGGCACTGTTAACGTCCCTCTGTCGTCCCGCAGCGATGCCCTCCTAGCCAGCCGCCGCGGGATGGAGGGCTTCATGGACTCAGGGACACAGACGGATGCAGTGGTGGTGCTGTCCTTGGCGCAGGCTGCTGTGCTGGGCCTGGTCTCAGAGAATGAGCTCTTTGGAGCCACCATAAGCGCCGAAGCCTTCTACTCGGACCTGGGGCCGGAGCTCCCTGGGGCAGCCATGGGGGACCCTGGGCCCACAGGCCCCGACGTCTACCAGCTGGCCTGCAACGGGCGTGCCCTGGAGGAGCCAGTGGAGGAGGAGGTGCTGGAGGTGGAGGCTGCCTTTGAGAAGCACACCCGGCGGAAGACGCGGCCTCCCGTGCGGCTGGTGCCCAAGGTCAAGTTTGAGAAGGTGGAGGAGGAGGAGCAGGACGTCTATGAGGTGTCTGTGCCTGGCGATGACAAAGATGCAGGCCCTGCAGAGGCCCCTGCCGAGGTGGCCAGTGGCGGCTGCGAGGCCCTGGTGCAGAGCAGCGCCGTCAAGATGATCGACCTCAGCGCCTTCAGCCGTAAGCCCCGGACGCTGCGGCACCTGCCCCGTGCCCCGCGGCCAGAGCTGGACATGGCACCCTACGACCCCCACTTCCCCGACCCGGCCCAGGATGGCTTCCCCGAGCCCAGCATGGCGCTGCCGGGCACAGAGGCCTTACCCACAGAGTGTGGTTTTGAGCCCCCCAACCTGGTGCCCTTGAGCGACCCCGAGGCCCCTACCATGGAATCCCCGGAGCCCGTGAAGCCAGAGCAGGGCTTCGTGTGGCAGGAGGCGGGGGAGTTCGAGGCCGACTCAGCGGGCTCGACGGTGGAGCGTCACAAGAAGGCGCAGCTGGACCGGCTGGACATCAACGTGCAGATCGACGACTCCTATCTGGTGGAGGCAGGCGACCGCCAGAAGCGCTGGCAGTGCCGCATGTGTGAGAAGTCCTACACGTCCAAGTACAACCTGGTGACGCACATCCTGGGCCACAACGGCATCAAGCCGCACTCGTGCCCGCACTGCAGCAAGCTCTTCAAGCAGCCGAGCCACCTGCAGACGCACCTGCTGACACACCAGGGCACGCGGCCCCACAAGTGCCAGGTGTGCCAGAAGGCCTTCACGCAGACCAGCCACCTCAAGCGCCACATGCTGCTGCACTCGGAGGTCAAGCCCTACAGCTGCCACTTCTGCGGCCGCGGCTTCGCCTACCCCAGCGAGCTCAAGGCCCACGAAGTGAAGCACGAGAGCGGCCGCTGCCACGTCTGCGTGGAGTGCGGCCTGGACTTCTCCACCCTGACACAGCTGAAGCGCCACCTGGCCTCCCACCAGGGCCCCACCCTCTACCAGTGCCTCGAGTGCGACAAGTCCTTCCACTACCGCAGCCAGCTGCAGAACCACATGCTCAGGCACCAGAACGTGCGGCCCTTCGTGTGCACAGAGTGCGGCATGGAGTTCAGCCAGATCCACCACCTCAAGCAGCACTCCCTCACCCACAAGGTGAGCCTGCGGGCCCCTCCCCTCCCCCGGGCCCTGCCCCCAGCCCTGACCCTCCCCTCCCCTCCCCTCCCGCAGTCCTGTGCTTCCCAAAGTACCAGATGGGGAGATTGCTGAAGTGGTGACATAGATGGTACACTGATGAATGCCACTTATTTTTATAGTTACATACTTATTGATGAGTATTTGAGAAAAATGTAATTGAAATTGGTTTGTTTTAGTGGTAAAACCTTACGTATTTAAAAATAAGTTTTGAATGAAATGTGGGAGGAACCCTAGAGGGCCCAAGGAACACAGTTGGAGAATCGCTGCATTAGCCACGCCCACCCACACCCCCTCCCCCGTTTTATAGAAGATAGGGCAGAGACCAGGATGCCAGGGGCAGATGGACGAGATGGGCAAAGTACAGAGGGTTTCCTCTGCTCCTCGTAATTACAAAAGAATATCAACCTGTGTGACTTCTCTTTAGGAAAAAGCCAAAGATATCTCATTTTAAAAGGGAATCATTGTAAGGAAGAATATAGTTATGGAGAAGTACAGTCGGTTCTAGAATATGACCACACTAGGCAAAGAGGTCACGGAAATGGAAGGTGAAACAACACTGCTCTTACCCAGCATGTCCCCACGTCCCCAGACATAATCTTGCCCCGTTCTCCACTACCTGCTCCCTCCCTTCAGGCTGCTGCATGTCTTTCAGCCCACGGCACCCCCTCCGGGAGGCCCTGTATATCCACACTGGTAGAATGGGGCTTGTTGGGCCCCAGAATCCCACTCTGGCCCCTGGCCTGCCCCCTAGTTCCCACCCCAAATCCAACCAGCTTCCAGCTTTGAAGCTGAATGGGTACAGAGCTTCTTCCTTCCGTGACGGCAGCTTGAGAGATGCTCCGGGTGCAGCTGGTGGCCTGTGGCTGAGAGTGGACGCTGCAGTGAGTCGGGGAGCGCAGCCTGCCAGGCCAAGAATCCAGCCTTCCCCAGCCCTGGGAACTTCTGCCACGGCAGAGACGGCACATGGGTCTCCCTGCGGGTGCTCCTCCAGTCAGTCGGGCAGCCACCTAGGGTGTAATGCTGGGAAGGATTCTGAAGCTGAATCTGGGCTCCGCAGGGGATGTGCATGGAGTGGAAACCAGATGACCGATTATTAATGTCTGCAGGACAGGTACTATCTAGTGGCCACTCCTCTACAGAAGTCCCCACAGGTCGGCAAAGTGTGAAAAGATAAATAATATTGTGAAGAAAAGCTGAAAGCAAAAATCAAAGGCTAATAAAAGGGGAAACATCCCTGTCACCAGCCTGAATGTGTACAATGTGCATTATCACGCACTTACAGAGTAAGCGCCAAAAGGCAGGGCCCCCTGGTGGTCGTACACACCCCCAGTGTGTCAAGCCGGCAGCTAAGACACAAGACACAGCCCATCTACTGAGAAAAATAGACACAGGAACCATTAAAGTATAACATGCAACTTACGCCAAACAAGCAGTTAGGACAGCAGCTGCGACGACAGACTTGTGTCCATCCCAATGGGGTTCCACTAAATCACTCAGCAAAGAGATCGGCTCCCACCTTTGTCCTAACTCTCCTCCCCAGATAATACACTGGACCCCTTGCACACAGCCCCCTGCCCTGTTCTGGGGGCCACCTCCAGACCACTGAGAAGCATGTTGGCAGTGCAAACAAGGGTTCTGCCTTGAGTCTTTGTCTCCTGGGGCCAAGTGTCCCAAACTCCATCAGTCACCTGGGGGACCTGCCGAGATGAAACAGCCCTGGACCCATGGAATCAGAATCGCCAGATGGCAGCCTAAGGGGCTGACTGTTCACCAAGAACAGGTGGTTCTTATCATCAGGGAAGCTCAGAAAACCCAGAGGGTCTGTGGATGGGCTCCGCAGGGGGTTGAGAACTACACATTCTGTGCAGGCTTGGGTCATTTTTCCCAGGGTGTCCATACCTTGAGTCATATTCTCAAAGGGGTCTGTGAACCAAAAAGACCACTGAGAGTGCCGAGGGGGGAAACACATATGCTCTCACAGTCCACAGCCACCAGCCTATGGTTGTCGTCTTGGCCACAGGCCCCTGGCGCCTGGCACGATCAATGCTGGCTTGTAGCAGGGCCTGGTGAATGGTCGCCGAATGAATGAACACATTCTCCTCAGTGCCCGGTACAGATCTACAGGTACATCTGCTCTGGTGGGCAGGAGCAGTAAGTCCTAGCCGGTCTCTATCTGTTGCCATGGAAGGCTTCCTGGAGTGGGTGGCCTTGCCCTGATATTCTCCCAGTGGTTTTAAACAGTTTTAATCAGGTAGTACCTGTTCAGAAAGACCCCAGAAGTTATGTCCCAGAAGCTCTACGTTAAGAGTAATGCCGTGGTCCCCACACACACTTCCAGGGCCGTGCCCACTGGGTGACCCTATCAACCTCACCCCCGCAGGGTGTGAAGGAGTTCAAGTGCGAGGTGTGTGGCCGGGAGTTCACCCTGCAGGCAAACATGAAGCGGCACATGCTGATCCACACCAGCGTCCGGCCCTACCAGTGCCACATCTGCTTCAAGACCTTCGTGCAGAAGCAGACCCTCAAGACCCACATGATTGTACACTCGCCGGTGAAGCCATTCAAATGCAAGGTACCCAGGTGGCAGGCCCCACGGCAGGGGCTTCCCCAGGGGCAGCGTGACTGCAGCAGCCGAGACCCACCAAGAGCCGGGCTGGCCCATGCGGGCAGGGGAGTCCCGGCTGGGTGAAATGGCCAGGCATTGGGGGCTGGCGTGGGCAGTGGGGGCTCCGATCCTGAAGTTGTTTTTTGAGAGTTGGGGGGGCGGTGAAGGTCATCACAGCCACAGGGAGCAAGCCCGGGCCTGGAACCCACTACAGTCGGAGGTCTGAGCCCTGGGTTTCTGCTGACTGCAGCTCAGGCCCACAGAACAGTGGCCCCCCAGGAGTGGCTTAGCTCTCTGCCTCACAGGCCCCTGGGGTCACGCAGGAGAGGGCAGAGCACGTGCTGTCCACAGCAAATGGATTTCAGCCCAGCCATGGAGATGGGAGTGTCTGGGGGTTCAAAAGGCCAGGCTCCCTGAGGGCTGATGATGCCGGGCTGGTGTGTTCCAGGTGTGCGGGAAGTCCTTCAACCGCATGTACAACCTGCTGGGCCACATGCATCTGCACGCAGGCAGCAAGCCCTTCAAGTGCCCCTACTGCTCCAGCAAGTTTAACCTCAAGGGCAACCTGAGCCGGCACATGAAGGTCAAGCATGGTGTCATGGACATCGGTCTGGACAGCCAAGGTGGGTGGGCCCTGCGCAGTGGACGGAGCAGTAGCGGCACTATTGAGGCACACTCAGGAGACTCCTGTCCAGTCAGGGGTGTGGGGAGGCTGGCCAAGCCCACAGCCTCCCTGGGGTGGGCTCAGGTCTGGGGAGGGGGCACCCTGGAGGGCTATCATGACGGTGATGGGAAAATTATGTATTCTTCAAAGGACTTAAGTGGGCTCCCATAAACAACAATAATAAAAAGAATCACTAATGTCGATTGAGTGCTAACTGTGTGCCAGGCCTTTATTAACTCATGGGATCCTCACTGTGAGGATGGCTCTGCTATTATCCCCACTTTACAGATGCAGAAACAGAAGACAGAGAAGTTAGGTGACTCCTGTGAGATCACAACACACAGGAGGTGACAAGCACTTTATCTTGTTACTATGATGTGACATTTTAAATAAACAGATAAGAAAGTAACAGAAGGGCAAGTAGCGACTGAAAAAATAAGGGAGAGCCAGGCAAGCTCACAATTTCAAGTGCACCATGGACGTGAGGAGGGGAACTCTGAGCTTCCTAGCAGCCATGGCAAAGAGTGTAACACAGTCAGTCATGCTCTTCATAGTGCTGGCCCAAGAGAATGGAACTCAGATACTCAGAAGAGGGTCCTCACGACTGAGGTTGGTAGAAGTCTCATGGGCTGTTTATATTAACATCGCCAAATGCTAGTGATAGCCTCCTCCCTGGATATTCATCACTAGTGGAAAAACTTTAGTCTCTGTCCTTTTGTGCAAGGAGGCAGGCCCTTTAGAGATCCCATAGGAAGAAAGAGCAGATAGCACTTGAGGAAGGCTCCTTGTACGGTCTGGAGCTATTTGACTTTCTGGTGCTCCTGAGACAAACCGGCTGGGAACGTGCATCAACAATAATCGGTTGAGTTGACGTACCTGAATGAGATTCCTCACTAGCCGTCAGTCAGATGCTGGGGTGTCCGCAATAACCCTGGTTTGGTTTTGCAGCAGCTGACCTGTGAATGGCCTGGATTTTCTGGCGGAAACAGGTGTCTTCAGTTTTCTACTCTTGTAGGCGAGAATGAAACCCTGTGGGCTGCATCTAGATGCTCTCTGGAGCCCCTTCCCTCCTGAAAATGCAGTAGGAGAACCAGCGACATTGGCATCACCTGGGATCTTGCTAGACCTCCACACTCAGACCTACCCCAGACCTGCTGAATCAGAATCTCCATTTCAAAAAGATCCCCCCAGGTGATTCCTTCGCATAAGGAAGGTTTGAGAAGCATGGATCTGTGTCGGTCCCTCCCTGCCTCTGACACCTCACAGATCAGATTTCTATACTTAATTTATATATTAATCCCACAGATCGGGAGTGGTTTCCAGCCTTTAGAATCACCTGGAGGCTTGTTAACCCCACAGCTTCTGATTCTGTAGGTCTCAGGTGGGGTAGAGACCCCCCGGGACCTCTCAAAGAATACCCCAGGCCGTACTGAAGCTGCTGGTCAGGGACCTCGCTTTGAGAACCTTTGCTCCAGACTCTAGACTGTTTCTCAAATTTGGCTGCACTTTGGAAAACCCTGGGGACTTTGTTTAAATGCTGATGCCTGAGCCTCAGCCCCAAAGAACTGAATGTAATTGATCTGCATGGGGCCTAGGATCGGGATTTTTTTTAAGCACTTTAAGTTTCCCCGGTAGACCTGCCAAGAATCTTCCCCACCAGTAGGGGCTTGGAGCAAACCTTGTCCTTTTGGAAATAACGTTCCCTATACACTTTGCTCCTGGGAGGTGGTCAGGCAGAAATTCTTTCCATCTGAGATCAGTAACCAGGGATGTGTAGGAATTCTTGACTGGTCCAGATGACAGAGAGTGAAGTGATTGGCCCTGGAATGGCTGGGACCCAAGTCCGCCTTCTTCTCATGTCAAACCTTGGTCTGAGCAGCTCAGGCTTGATGCTGTGGGGAGGAAGGTAGCATACACTGCAGATGGAACCACCTAGAAACTAGTTTGGGAGGTGGTGCAGACTGTTCCCCAGGACCAACTGGACAGCATCAACAATAAAGATAAACAAAGTGGGTGGTGGGAAGAATGGATGACAGAGACCAGAGGTAGAAAGTTTCCCAGGATGAAATGATGGACTGAATGATATGAAAGTGTGGCACTAGGCTTTGAAAAGGAAGAAACCGCCAAAGGGCTATAAGATTTGGGAAAGTGGCCTTTTATAAAGTCAGGGAGACACAGTGTGTCAGATGATCTGGGCACAAATCATAGACACCCCATTCAGATTGGCGTAAACAATAAGGAAATAGACTAAGAAATGATTCAAAGTCCAGGCCATCTTCAGAGCTGAATGATTCAGCCCCTCGACAATGAAATCAGGGCGAGGCTCCCTCTGTCCATAGCATTAACTTAAGATTTTACTCATGGTCATGAGGTGGCTGCCAGGCGCCTTCACCGCAATGGGCTTCCTTGCTCTCATCTAGTGGGAGATGAAGAGACAATTCCCCTTTGCCCTATGAAACCAATGAGAATGTTCCAAAAACTCAGTATCAGGCCCTCCCTCGTGATTCACTGGCCAGAACTGGGCCATGCCTATTCCTGAACCACTCATTTTCAAGGGGATGGGATTACCCTTAGACCAGTGGTTCTTCACTGCGGGGGAGTTCGCTCCCCAGGGACATCAGCCAATCCAGAGACATTTTTGGTTGTTGCAGTGGGGTGATGCTACGGGCACAGACTGGTAGAGGCCAGGGGTGCAGCTAAACATCTTACTGGGCACATCCTACATCCCCCACAACCCAACAAATAATTATAGCCCAAAATGTTAATAGTGCCAAAGTTGAAAAGCTCTGCCTCAGACTTACCAGGGCTAATCCCTGGACCGGGGTCTATTTCTCCCCAGAACACATCTCCTAGGTAGACAGGAGCAGAAGTCACATTGGGGCTCAGCCACAGTTGCTGCCAGCCAGCCTCCCAGGGTCCCCAGATCACACCCTGGGCTTCCTTCCCTCTGCAGCCCCAGGTCTCCTCTGTGGAGTTTTCTCTCTGGCTTTTGTTCTAACACCAAGAGTTTTATAGTAAAATTCCAACTTGGTAAAATTACCAGAGACCTCTTCTAGAGTTTTGCCTCACGCATCTTAGTTAAGCTACCTTGGGTGTTTGTCCTTGAAGAGCAGGGCCCGAGGCAGCCAGCGGGTAGAACTGGTTTAGAGCAGCCGTGCCCAGGTCGGAGGAGAAAGGGCCGTCCAGCCTTCCAGGGTGGAGCAGAGCTTGCTGGGTGCCCTTGGCAGTGGGTGGAGCTCTGGACTTCCTTTTGATCTCCTACACGGTGTTGCTGTGAGCATTCATGAGAAGTGCCGAGCGGCAGTGGGTGCTGAGTGGGTGCTCTTGCAGAGAATACAGTAAGTAGGGACTTAGTGGCTTAGGAGGGGCAAGAGGCACGATCAAGGTCAGCCCTGCACCCACCCTGTGCACACACAGCCTTAGGGTTCAAGTCCGGTGACTCATCTGAGAAGCCACTGGAGCTTCGGGCTTCCCAGAGCAGAAAAGAAGAGGGGCAGCTGAGAATACTCGAGAAGCAAGAGCCAGGAGGTCCTCCCTTTAGCAAGGGCACCTGCTTCCAGTGTGGGAGTGACTGGCTCTACCTGCGTCCAGGCCTGACTGTTCACTCTCTTGCAGACCCCATGATGGAGCTGACGGGCACTGACCCCTCTGAGCTTGACAGCCAGCAGGAGATGGAGGACTTCGAGGAGAACGCCTATGCCTACGCTGGTGTGGACAGCAGCGCCGAGGCCAGTGTCCTCACCGAACAGGCCATGAAAGAGATGGCCTACTACAACGTGCTATAGCACAAGCCAGGCTGCCCCGACGGGGTGAGGAGGGCACGGGGCGTGGGGGTGAGACCCACATGCTGCAGGCTGCACCTTCTGCAGCAGAGAAACAAGCTACTGCCCCACTGTCCCGAGTCCTCCCCTCCCGCCACATCGTTTGCACCACTAGGGACTTCTAGACCAAACGGAGACTGTACTCCTGGCCTTGGCTGTGAACCCCCTACCGACCCCAGGCATCTGGGGAAGGAAGGCTGACCGAAGGCCCAGCTCTGCCAGGTCCCCTTGGCCTGCTGCTGTGGGAGGGTGAGAGGTATGTTGATGGGGCCACCTGGGGCCAAGTCTCAAGGTCCCTCCAGGCCCAGCAGAGCTGGGGCAGCCAACATGAGCAGGGGCTCCTGAGCGCTCCGCGGGGCCCTGACCCCAGAGAGCACTTGAGCCACGCCTTGTTCCTCCTTAGGACCAACTCCTGCCTATAGGATGGGATGTCTGAGCTCCTGTCTAGTCAGCACTGCCCCCCAAGTCCACCCCCTACCAGCCCCTGGGCTGGGAAAAGCCCAGGCCCCAGAGATCCCTTCCCACCCTGTCCATGGACAGCCAGGCAGGGCCCTCTGCCTTCTACCTCCTGGTGCCGCCCACGCTGTCCTGAAGCCAGGCATGCATGCAGCCCCAGTCCTGGCCTTAGGAAGGTAGGGTACAGCCCAGCCCCCCGCTAGCACCCTCTCAGCCAACCCCTAGAAGGCCCTCCGTCTTACAGCCCTGCTTGGAAATGGGTGTCCCTAAAGTGGATTTCAACAGATGTCATCAGTTCTGTTTTGAACTGGGGCACCACATCAGGGTCCCCCGACATGAGCGAAGCTGGGACATGCCTTGCACCAGGCCCACGCTGACAGATGGATGTCGGCCCCTTGAGTGAGAGGCAGGGCAAAGTAAAGGGGTCATGGGGACCAAGAGGGACCGTCCTCAGAAGGCGAGAACCATGTGGATGGGGGTGTGGGGAGGGGCGCTGGAGTATTTTCTTAACACGCGTCCATTTTGAGGACAGGGACAGCCAAGAGTCAACAGGTTCCCGAGAAGAGCAACCTATCTAAAAAAGCAAAGTGAAGACCATAGAGAAAAAAAATTATTGAGCAAATGGGGGTCTTCTGAAGGTAATTTATTGTTTTCCCCTATCCAGTTCTGTGTCGCCTGTCTCTTTTCTGATGGAGATCATTTTTCCCCAGCGGCAGCTTTCCTGTGCGCTGTGCCTCCGCAGCTTGGAGCAGCCCGGCCGGGCAGGCCTTGGGCTCCGGGGGAGATGGCTGACTGGCCCCAGGGGTGCAGCTGCAGCAGCAGCACCTCAGGAGGCCAGGGCGGGAGGCAGGAGGCAGAGCTGGGTGGGCCCTCCACCCGCTGCCCAGCTCCTCCAGCCAGTGACCTGCTCAGCGCCACCCCCCTCACTAGCCGGGCGGCTCCCTTCTGCTCGGCCAGCAGCTGCTCCCTTGCTCGCCACTCATCGCCTCTGTCCCCATGCCAGCACCTGCCCCTGGAAATGAAGACAGGCCCAGGGCATGAAATAGCACATTCAGGAATTCTAGGGCACCCAGACTTCTCCAACAGCCTCAGTGGGAGGGGCAGGCAGTGCTGTCCCCAAAGGCCCAGGAGGTGAGGTCACCAGCTTCAGCCCAGAAACCAGGCTGGAGTGGGAGTCATCTGAAATGCAGCTGCCCCCCCAAGGCTGCATGTATCCTCAGTGAGGGACCAAGCCAGGCCTCAGGGTGGCTGTGATCGGGACTGAGGAGAGGATAAGGGGCCCTCAGGATTGGGCAGCCAGGTGCACCTCCCTTCTTGGCTAGAGCTCATATGAAGCAGCAAACGAGAGGGCTGGGGGCTCACAGGAGCCTCGCCCCAGGGCGCCCTGGCCCCCAGTGCTCGCCGTGATGACCCTCAGGTGGCAGTGACCCGTCACTGTAGACGACATTTTCTCCTGCTGAGCAGAAGGATCATGCCCTGCAAACTACCTCTTCCCACAATGTCTTTCTCCCCTGGTACCAAAAAAGAATCCCGTACCTCCTCCTCTCCCTGCCAGTGCTGCGGCCTTGGTCTTGGAACCCTGGGGAGAGGGTCCGGCCCCCGGGGGGGCTCTCCTTCCCTCCCCAGCCCTGCCATCGGCACCGGTCCGATACTTGAACACCCCACTGCCTGTGCCTTGGGCACGGGCAGAGCTGAGAAGGAGACGGCACAACTCAACTGAGCTGGGGGTGGTCTTAGCAAGGCTCCTGGCCTCACCCGTCCCCAACCTTTTCAAAAGAGGTGTGCAGCCTCTTGGGTGACTTGGAAACTCCTGGACAGATTCCAACTTATTCTAACTTATTTTGACGTGTATACAAACCAACTGTTTAGAAATTCCACTTGTGCAAAGCCCTACTGTGTTTCTATGTTCCTGTTTAAAAGAGTTTACTTAGCAATAATTATAAATAAATGAATATTCTCTAGTGAGGTGATGGCGAGTGCTTCTTCTGTGGTTCGTGGGGACCTGGTCCTTACCCTCCCCTGGGAGGAACACCCAGCAAGGCTTCCCAGGCCCGCACTGGGCAGCTTCACTCTGCAGGGGCCGGGAGACCTGCCGGCATAGCGGCCCGAGCTGCCCCGAGCCCAAGAGAGAGGAGCCCAAGGCCCGGAACTCCCACCACCTGCAGAGAAAGCCCTTCCCCTCCTTATCCACCAGCAGCGTGCCAGGACAGAAGCCCATTCTCCACGCTAGACTGGGCTTCGGAAGCTGTGCATCCTGGGGTGCTGCCAGCCCTCTGAGCACAAGGGACTGGAAGCCGGGTGCCTCCCCAGGAGTCAGGCTAGCAGAGCCTGCACAGCAGCTTTTCCCATGGCCCTGGGAGCTCCAGGTAACTTGAACAGAAAGTAGCTGCCAGCCTGAATGGGCATCTGGAGGCCCATCTCAAAGCTGCAGAGCTTCCCAACCGTTGGGTCTCAGGAGCCATGACAGTCCCCCCAAAATCTGGGCAAGGGACTTTGGGTCACCAAGTACTTATCAGGAGGTGATGATAACCCCAAAACGAACAGGATGTGGGAACTGGACTGTGCTAGGAAATTCCAAGGAGCCCAGAAGCTTGTGTGAGGCCCAGCCCTCAGGCTGCCCCTGAAGAACTCGGGGAGGCTCCCAGTGCTGCCCGGCCCCCTCCCGCCACGCGGCCCCCTCCCACCACACGGCCCCAGCTGGATGGAGGCCTGGACACAGGTCTGTTGTGGCCCGAGGCGCTCCAGTCTCTCCCTGGTGGAATCGCCAGCCCTTGGAGGGGCTCTTTCTCAGGGCCCCAGCTGCCTCCTTCCCCTGAGGGACAAACACAGCAGACAGTTTTGTGCAGAGCTTTTTAGTAGCTAAATACGGCACCATGTGTTCCAAGGGCAATATAAATTACAGTATGCAAAACATACCGACTGGCTGAGGTAAAACACGCTGTTCCTGCCTCACGGTCACCGTGAAGGGAAACACAGATACAATTAAAAACATTTTGTTTATAAAAAATGTCCCCTAGGAAGGCCTCCGAGAGGGGCGTGAGGCTCACCCTCCACCTGGTGTCGGAGGCCCCGGGCCTGCTCCCGTGTGGCCCCGGCCCGTCTGCGACGCAGCCGGCCAGGCTGTGCTCCTGCCCCGCTACTGCCGGCCCAGGGCTCTGTCCAGGTTGCTCTTGATGGTGTCCAGGAAGTCCGTGGTGTTCAGGAAGTGCTCGTTCAGCTTCACGCTGCCAAGAGGACATGCGCATGAGGGGCTGCTTGAGCCGGGCCCTTCCAGGGAAGAGCCCAGCCGGGGCATCAGGATGGCAGCCCTCCTGTGCCCGTAGGAAGGGGCACAGCCAGGTTATCGGCCCGTTGCCTACAGCCCACCACCCAAGGGCCTCAGCAAACTCAGCAAGAACCTGACGGGGTCTGTTTCATTTTCCAGGTCACTAAGCAGCTGGGGACAAGCTCTCCTGGGAGAAGCGTAGATGGATGCTGGGGGGCAAGGGCTCTGAGCAGCGGGCCTCGGGGATGGGGACCAACTCACTCGGCCTGGTCTGGAAGGCCTGGCCTGAGCCGTCCCTCAGGGCCGTGGACCTGTCCCACCCCGGGCCACTGGCAGCCAGGCTGACTCGGGGGGGGCCTCTAAGAGGGCTCCTCTGGCTTCTTCCCACCCAGCCCTGAGGTCCCAGGAGGCCAGCCCGGCCCTCCACCACAGGCCACGTACTTGCTGAGGCCATGGATGCAGCCCGCCAGGTCCTTGGTCATGGCTCCGCTCTCCACTGTCTCCACACACACCTTCTCCAGGGTCTGGGCAAACCTGCAGGAGACAGGGCAGAGTGAGAACTCGCCACACAGGGTTGGGGCACAGGCCCCTCCCTCTGCACCCACCTGATGAGGTCCTGGTTCCCGTCCAGCTTCCCCCGGTGCTCCAGGCCACGCGTCCAGGCAAAGATGCTGGCAATAGGGTTGGTGCTAGTGGGCCGGCCCTGGAGACGGAGCCAAATCAGCCCACAGAGGCCACCGAGATGCCACTGGCCACCCCTAGGCTGACAGGGGAGGCCCGCCCTCCCAGCCTGCGGGGCCAGCAGTTCCTGGGCCTCTGGGGGTGGGTGGGCATGTGGCCACAGTCCCCACACTCACCTTCTGATGCTCCCGATAATGGCGAGTGACCGTCCCGTGGGCAGCCTCAGCCTCGATGGTCTTCCCGTCCGGGCAGACCAGCACAGATGTCATCAGGCCGAGGGAGCCGAAGCCTGAAGGGCAGAGGCCTCCTCTGAGTAGCAGCGCCTCCCCTCGGACCACCCAGCTCAGCCCCACAGCCCTCCACTCTGAGGAGCCTCCCAGCCACAAGCTGCCCCTCAGCTCATGACCCCAGAGTGCAGCAGGAAGGACACAACTGTTCGGGCTTGCCTGCTCCTGTCCTGGTCCCTGAAGCCCAGCACAGAGCAGGGGGCACTCAAAGGTGACCGTCGCCAACCCATTAACGTACATGTGAGTCCCCACCTCTAGGCACCCCAGAGGCCATGACCCCAAGGCCCAAGACCCCAGAGAGTTCTGCCCATGCAGCCTGGCTGGCGACCCAACGGCTCGTTCAAACAGGACAGATAAAGCCTACTGCCAGCCATTCCACAGCAATCACTTTGTCTGCTCCTCTTTTAAGCTACTTTAAAGCTTTGTGATTTATATCCAAATTTTCCTATATCAACCTTTTCTGTTGTCAGGGTCTCCCGGGCTTCAAAAGCACCCCGTGGCACCAAAATAAGAATTGTAAGGCCCAAAAAAGAAAAAGTGAAAAACTTCTGTAAGAAAACTATTTGTCTAAGAACTTGCGGTGTTGGGGCAGCGGAAGGGGGACCCTTCTCCATCTTTACCTGGACCTTCACCCTCACTAACTCCTTACATACCTCAGGGTGACTTTCATGCCTTTCTCTTGTCTATGGCTTTTCATCCTTCCATCCCAGATGGGAATTGTTTTAGTGAGAGGATGACCACTGAACTTTTAGAAATAAAGCCAAAGGTTTTTTCAAAAAGCATTGAGATTGTATGCTTTTCACGGCGACCGGGCAGGGGCTCTGCTTTTGTCCTTATCAGGAGCTAGACCTCATCCCATCTCACAGAACCTCATTTCTCCTTCGCTCCCTCTGTTCACACGTTGCCTGTTCCCGGCATCCCTCCTGGTCGTGTGCCCAGCACTGCTGGGCTGTTTCTCACGGTTCTTCTCTAGCGGCCTCACCCACACCTGCTGCTGCAATCCGATTTGTCTTTCTGGACACTCTAGGACTCGGGGGCTTTATCATCCTCTCCAGTATTCTCCTACATCTAAAAGGCTTACTGTGAAAAACGAATTCCCTGTTACGTCAAAGAGCATTTTCCATTTTTCTACCGCAACCAAACCTAGCCCAAACCTGGAGCCACACATAGTCACCTGGCCCCTGCACAGACCGGAAGAACCTCAGAGCCGACACACACAGCCCTTCAGAATCTGAATTCCTGTGTCATTCTTCTGTAACAGCAGCCTTAGTAATACACCATTCCAGACCTGATTTACGATCCTTCCTCACAGATGCCAGGTAACTTCTGCTCCCTCATGTCCACAGAGAACCCAGCAAGCCTCCATTCTACGCTACCCTAGAGGTATTTTCTACCAAAAGGGTCTGAAAATTCCCCCAGGCAGAGAAGACCAACATCCGTCCCCTCAGGGAGCAGGGCCCTCCCAGCATACCCTGGGCCAGGATGTCGGACTGCACATCTCCGTCGTAGTTCTTGCAGGCCCACACAAAGCCGCCTGAAGACTTGAGGACCTGGGCCACCATGTCATCGATGAGCCGGTGCTCGTACCAGATCTTATTCTTGTCAAAATCAGTCTTATAGTGCCTGAGAGCAAAAAGGCCACTGTGAATAGAGGGCAGGAGGCTGACAGGTGGGGATCTCTCCCTGAGCCTCGTAGCTGAGCCTCATGCACTGCGGCAGTGACCACCCTGGTAGGACGGGGCCCAAGGGGAGGAGGGGAGGAGGGCCGTGGAGCCCCTGGGAAGCAGTAAAGGGGGAGGCGTTACTTCTCAAAGATCTCCTGGAAGATGTCCTTGAAGCGCCCATCATAGGCTTTCAGAATGGTGTTCTTGGTGCTCATGTACAGTGGCCACTTCTTCTGGATGGCGTACTGGAAGCAGCTGTGCGCGAAACCTGAGATAGACTGCGAGGAGAGAGCAAGGTCCGTGGCACAATACCCCAGCACCAGGCCGGGTGCCAGAATGGGGTCCCTTCCCTCCACACGCCCCCGCCCCTCTCTGGCAGTCTGGGCTAACCCAGCCACCTTAGAGTGAGCATCTGTTGCTCCTGCTGGCCCAGCACCCCCTGCCCAGCTTCTGGGAGGAAGCAGCCCCCTACTCTGCTTTGGGAAGCTACCTCCCCTCGCCAATCTCAGACCATATGGCTGGGATGGGCTCCATCCTCCAACCCACCTGCCCGTCTCTACAACTGACAAAGCATCCGGGCTTATCCAATCAGAGCCTTTCATCTCCCAGGGCCTCTGTGACTGGCTAGAAATGGTCCTGCGAGCCAGGCCTAGTCCTCTGGCAGGAACCAGGAGCCAAAGGGCTTTTCTGATAGGGCAGCCATGCTGGCAGGACATTAGCCTGAGCTACTGGTAGCTGCTGCTTCATGGCCTGAGAAAGGCCAACCAAGAGGAAAGACGAGACAGGTGGGTGGGGATGGGGAGGGGAAGACATGCACCCAGTCTCCTTGACTCACACGCCCCCGAGGTGCATCCAAGCTGAGCCCAGCAATGCGGGAGCAGGCGCAGCTGGCTAAGCAGGAGTCTGACACACGGGCACAATACAGGGCCCCCCGAACACATCCAAGTTGCTTCCAAGACACCCCTCAGGCTGCTGCCCACCAGCCCGACGTGGCCCCAAGGGCAGACGGGCCCAGGAGGAGCTTGGCCCGCAGCCGGGCCTCACCTCGTCAGTGTTGTACATGCCCATGCCCACGCCGCCGCCGGGGAAGGTGTACACCTCCCACTCCTTGGCACCACTGCCGTCCTTCGGGGTGAAGACAATCCTGAATGTGCCGGCCCGGTTGACCACAAAGTCTGTGGCCTTGTACTGCAGAGATGAAAGGATGGCTCAGGCCAGGGGCTCCAGAGAGGCGTCCCGGGCCCGCAGGGCCCAACGCCCACCAAGGCCGACCTGGTCACCGTGGGCGTGCCTGCCAATGGTGATGGGCCTGGTCCAGCCAGGGACGAGGCGCGGGATGTTTTTGCAAATGATGGGCTCCCGGAAGACAGTTCCCCCGAGGATGTTCCGGATGGTTCCATTGGGACTCTTCCACATCTTCTTCAGCTTGAACTCTGAGGACAGAAGTGAGCAGCCCCACTGCAGCCTCCACCTCCCCACCGGAATCTGAGCCCAAGCAAGAACACAGCCAGAAAGGGGGCCTAAAAACCATCCTGGAAGCCTGAGAGTCTAGAGTGTGAATGTGCAGACTCTTGACGTCAGATTTCCGGGCTTCAAGGTGCAGCTCCACCACCTCCAACTGTGAGCTTCATGCAAGTGGGTAATCTGAACTGAAAAATAAAACTATTGATAAAACACCTAGCCTTTCAGGTTGCTATGAGGATTGAATGAGCTCGCATGTAAAGTACCTGGAATGGTGCCTGGCACACGGTAAGGCCTCAGCCAGCTGTTACTAGCCCCGCGTCGTATGTGGACGTAGCGCAGTCTGATGAGCCCCGGCAGCACACTGCCTCACTCCAGACCTTCCGGCTCTAGCCCCGGCACTGCCTCTAACAGGGTCCAGCCCAAGTTACTAAGATGATGACCCTCTACTTCCTTATCCATAAAACAGGGACATATAAATACCAGGGTGCAGGGGAAATGGAAGAAAATTTGCAAAAAGAGCTCAACACTAAAACAATTCCAATACCCGAAGGTCAGGTACAATGTGAAAGACAGGAGGAGGCCTGGAGAGTTTGAAGACGGCTTATGACCACTTCTTTCTACCTCCCTCGTGCTTCAGGAAGTGGAGAGAGAGAGAACTCTCCAAACTCTTAAATCCCCCATTCTTGAATTTTCTAAATCTGGCCCCTCTGTCCACACACTTGTGTCATCCTCTAGGACCCTTGAGAGTGACCCCCAGAACCAGGGGCCAGCGGCCAGTCCAAGCCTGGTGGCCACAGAGGCAGGGGGCAGACCTGTGACACCGAGACAGTCGCAGGATACTAGCAACGCTCCCAGTGGCCTCCAAAGCGCCGAGGGGCACAGGCCTGACCCCAGCACTGCTCAGCACAGAGGCAGCCCCAAAGCCCCTGCAAACAGCCTGGGAGGCCAGGGGACATCCTCGCTGTGACAGCATCACCTTAGCTCCCTCCTCCTCACGGTTACCGAGGACACCTACGCTGGCCAGTCACTCAGCACAGTAGTCACACCACCGGCCTGGAGCAGGGGACGTGACTTCCAATCCATTTCTGCTGCATCCTAACCATGGAACCTGAGGCCAGCCCCCTTCATCACCTATCCCCACCCAGGGACCTCCAAGGCTCCTCTGTCTGCCGGGCATTCGCAGAGAGGCTGGGGTCGCATCACAGCCCCTACCGTCCTAGCCCACCCACCTCCTCGCCCTCGCACCTTCCACACGGGCCTCATCAGGGGTGATGGTGGCGCACTTGACAGCCACACTGTACTTCTGGGTGGCCAGCGCGGAGTCGATGGTGACCTGGTCATCGGTCTGGTCACGGTTTGGAAGCCCCAGGTCGAAATATTTGAGCTGGACATCCACATGCGGCAGGATGAGCTAGAGACAGGCGGCCAGGGCAGGGCATCAGGCCAGATGCCTGTGCCTCAGGGACTGTGCAGACCGCAGCAGGGGACACCCGGTCAGGGCAGGGGTGAGGGAAGGCCAGCGGAGGGGGGACCAGCAGCAGAGGGCTGGTGTCAGCCATTCCTCAGTGGGGCCAGGCGGCGGGGGCTCTGGGGAGAGGCTGCAGCCCCTCGGAGGACTCATCCCCAAGTGTGGACCATGTGGTCCCAGTGATGGCCCGTCAACAAGCCAAATCCCCACTCCACGTGCATCTCGAATTCTCTGCACAGTGGCTCCCCTCTTCTTCCCCATTCAGAAGTGGCGATTCTCAACCTCCTTCTTGCGGATGTGTACACAATGCAGGGGGCTGCACATGGACAACATGCTTTCCCAGGCAGACCCAGACCACAGGCGCTTTTGAGAAGTCAGGCAGCCGCCCCAGGAACCATTTTCCATGGCGACTCAGACCTCTCACTGCCCTTCAACACACCCCACGGCCATGATGCAGGATGACATCTCAGAACCGCTGAGAAAAGGTGAATTATGCACCCAGCTCCAGGTGGGCCACCCTGCACACCAGCTCTGCTCCCCTTCGTTCCCCCAAGCACATAGAATGTAGGCGATCAAGCTGGACAAGACAGAGACCAGCCTTCAGTCACACACACTTTTGAAAACACAAGGCACCAGGCTTTGGCACCAGCACAGTGCACAGCCTTCCGGACAGGCCCCTACCTGTGCCGGGAGAACCCTGAGCTGCCTGGGTGCGACAGACGGGGGCGGTGGGAGGAGAGCAACATGACTGCTGCTTCCCACCAGGGCGACATGTGGATCCCGGGGACCTGAAGTGGGGCCCAGGAGACTGGTGCTGGGACTGAACCCCTGCCTGGACACGACATGATGGCCACCCACTCTGGGAGGGAACTACCTTCTCCTTGATGAACTGCCAGATGATCCGGGTCATCTCATCGCCGTCCATCTCCACCACCGGCTTCGCCACCTTGATCCTCTTGTTGGCATCTAGAACCAGGCACACACAGTGCATCATGCCCCTGGGGAGTTGGTGGGGAGCCCTCTCCTCCACAGCCAGACCCACCCAATGAGGACATGGCAGTCAGCCAGGGCTCTGGTGCCTAGTGCCCACTCCCCCTTCTGCAGGAGCGACTCCCGGACTGCTTGGAGGGTCTGGATCCCCCACCGAGTACAGCCAGCCAGGACTAGCCAGAAAGATGCCAGCCAGGCCACCAGATCTTCTCCCCTAGCATCCGAAGGCAGAGGAGAGCAACAGAGATGAGAGCCAGCTGAGGCCACCTTGTCCAGCAGCAAGTAGGGGAGAGGCTGCCTATGGGCGGCTGCCAACTGGTTCCCCAGAGCAGCCTAAACCCCTCTTGTCCAAACCCTGTAATTCTATAAGCTACCCTATGTCCTTCCAAGAACAGCTTCTCAAAGTCAGCCAGTCACTAACGTCCTTGCCTGTAACCTGAGAGGCCAGCTAAGGGGAGGTGAGGAGGGACTGCACGGAGGGCCCCCCATGGGCCTGACAGTCCTGCACCCTTCACATGTTCCCACTTACTCTTCAAAACCACTCCCAAAAGGTGCAAAGTTATGGCCAAAAGTTACACAGCTTACAAGCCGTAGATCTGGGAGGACTCACACCTTCCACAATGGGAAGACAGGCTTAGGGCACCTGGAAATGAGCACAGAACCCCAATGCGTGCCGGCTCGGGTCAGACAGTGCTGCCAGAGGAGATCAAAGGACCGGACAAGCGACTGACGCAGGTCCAGGGAGATGGAGGCAGACACAGGAGCTGGGGAGGCTCTTTGGGGAAGATCTGACTGTGAGAAAAACGAACAGTCTGGGAAGCAAATTCCAAAGAAAACTCAAGAAAATGGCCCATCCAATGAATCAGCGCAGGCTGCCTGAGGTGAGGCGTGTTGAACTTCTGCCTGCAGGACACCAGGGCATCCAGGCACCGACATGCACCCCTGCTACCGCCTGGGAAGAAGCGGCGATTGCAGAGCAGACAGATCTCACAAAACCTACAGCCAGGCCGCAGTCATCTGAAGCCTCGCCGCTCACAACCGAAACCCAGGCAGGAAGGGCACGGCGGAGGGCTGGGCGCTGTCCCCAGAGGCTCACTCCTCAGCCCTCACTTATGGCCCGTTTCCTCTGTTCCACACAATCCTTACACATAGAGTTATGGGCCTTCCACCTCACCACATACCAGACACAGTGAACCAGGAGAGGGGATGAGGGGGTTCACCTGAAAACACTAACAGCTGTTAGAGTGATGGCTGCCCAGTGGACAGCAAGGCCCAGAAGCCTATGAGAAGCAAGCCTAGAAACTAAAAAAGCAGAGTCAACCTAGGCCCAGTTGGAACACAAGGGAGCAAAGCCCAGCAGGCCCCAAACGTACCCCTGTCCTGCCACACACGCCACAGTCACAGCTCATCATCAGCATAAGAAAAAGTTGAATGACACGCAGCAAAATGACTCACTTTACGAAGATGTGCAAACAGATTTTTTGAGATCTAAAAATAATCTCCCAAAGATGTGCAAACAGATTTTTTTTTCTCTTAATCTAAAAAGAATCTTAACAAAAATGGGACCCAGGGAGCACGGCTTGTGTCAGAGTGGGGAGAGATCCCAGGTCCCTGGCTCAAGCAGCCTCTGTACACCCTGCTGGGTCAGACGTGCAGAAACCGAAAGCAACGCAGACTGGAAATATCTCACTCCCCAGAGAGCAAGGTAGACACTGCTGGCCCTGCTCCACCACCCTTCCCAGGATGCACTGGGGAGTCTGGACCCAAGCTACAAAATCCCATTCACCTTTCCTGGTCTGAAGCTTGAACAGGAAGGGCTTTAGGAATGCAGCAAGTCTACTAGCTGTGCAGAGCTAGCTTAGTTTTTAGGGGCACCTCCTATGAGTTAAGGTGATGAGAGCTCATCAAATTTTAAAAAATATAGTAAACCTACCATACTCAGGAGCCCTAAGAAGAGATTCTTTTAGGACCAGTCCTAAAGGTTGCAGCCTCAGCTTGGGTTCCATTCAAGTTCTGGGCTTCAGACAGCAGCCTGTGGGCTATGGACACCACACCTCTGTGGGGGAGTTCAAGGTCAAGATCACAGCTGGCAGCCCTCTCTGCTGTGCACACAGGTGTCAGGCCCTCAGACCCCACAGGCCCCACATATTTACCACCAGATGCTAAGCACCTCTTCCTGAAACACGCAGCGCACAGTCATGCTCGCCCTCAAGGAGTGAGTAAGGAAGGAGAAACCAAAGGTAACGCGGAGAGGGCAAGCAGCTGTTTCCAAGCACAGACTCCTGAAAGCACACATCACAGGACAGCTGGGGACACGCGAGCCAAGGCAGCCAGCTTGTTTTGTTTGGTCCAGGCAGTGGTTTTTTTAAAACGTTCGTTGGTGACCAAGGTTTAAAAAATCAGGTGATTTCAACAAATCAAAAAAACGAATAACCCAACTAGTACACGGGCAAAGGACTTGAACAGATGTTTCTCCAAATATGACATGTAATGGCCAACAGGCACATGAAAAGATGCTCGACATCACTAAGCATTAGAGAAATGCACATCAAAACCACAATGAGATGCCACCTCACACACATTAGCACAGCCACCGTCAAAAACACAAAACAGAAAACAAGTGCTGGTGAGGATGTGGAGAAACTGGAGCCCTTGAGCACCACTGCTGAGAATGTACAATGGTGCAGCTGGTGTGAAAACTGTGTGTGACGGTGCCTCGGAAAATAAACACAGAATTGCCGTATGTTCCAGCCATCCCACTTCTAGATATCTACCCAAAAAAATTAAAAGCAGGGACTCAAAGAGAGATTTGTACACTCATGTTCAAAGGAGAATTATTCACAACAGCCAAGAGGTGGAAGCAACACAAGCCCCCACCCACGGAGGAGTGTGTAACCCAAACATGGTGTTAACCTTCAGCAGAGAACAGGACTCTTTGCAAAGGAATCCAGAAAGGGCAAGAAAAAAATTGCTTCCCAAAAGTTAAAGGATGTTCACGACTCCAGGTTTTTCCAGGACTGGGCCGCCCACCACTTAAAGGTGGATGCACAGCTCAGTGATGGCTGTGGACCCACCCCAACAGCTTTGGCTTGTCACAAATTCTATTCCACAAAGGCAAGTTCCCTCTGAATCGCCAGGAGCCCCCCGGTGTGCCACAGTTACATACACAATATTGCCACATTTGCCAAACACTCTTTCAATCCAGCTGTGAGTAACATTTTTGGGAATAAATTAGACTCCATGTTGGAGACACAAATTTTTTAGGAAAAAAAACTATTGTACTTTTTAAAAATTTAAGTATCATTGATATACAGTCTTAAATTATTGTAACTCAGAAACAAATGAGAAGCAGTTAACAAATGTCAAGATTTAATAATTTTATCGCCTAAGCTTTTCACAGTTCCTGTCCCACTCCGAAGATACATTTTAACTTGAATATATTTCAGAATGTGGTGTGTACATATAATGGAATACTTCCCCACCTCACAAAGGAAACGCTTACACATGTGCGTGAAACTTGAGGACATTAACCTCAGCGAAACAAGCCAGTCATATGAAGACAAATACTGTATGACTCCTCTTTTATGAGGTCCTAGAATAGCCAGTTCAGAGAGACGGAAAGTGGGAAGGTGGTGGCCAGGGGCTGGGCGGGGGAGGGGACAGGGGAGTTGGTGTTTCATGGGTACAGAGTTTCAGTTTTGCAAGATGAGAAAGCTCTGCAGACGGGTTGCACAACAATGTGAATATACTTAACACTACCAAACTCTACACTTAGAAGTGGTTACCGTGGACATTTTTGTTAAGGATTTTACCACAATAACAAAAAAATACCTAAAATTTAATTTTAAAAAAAGTTAAACAAGTTAGAAAAAAAATCCCCAGGAGCTTTTACATAAAAACCCAGCCTGTCTTGGAGAAAGAGTTGCTTCCCCCACACTGAGGCAAGGATGGGCTGGGCTGACAGCCTCTCCTGTCATTCCAGGCGATTCCAGGCTCCGCAGTGCCTTCCCGAGCACCCCAAGGCATCGGAGTTTGAGACTTTGCTCTTCAGCCAGTGTGGTGGAGACACCCCCTGTCATCCGGGAGCTCTGGGAGACAAGCTTCAACAAGTGACCTGAAATGCAGGGAACAGCAGCTGGGCCGCCCTTAGAGCCTCCAAGGGGCAGCCACCATGAAACCAACACAGGACATGCTGCCCACCACCCTCTGAGCCCGAGTGGGGGACGGAATTTAATTACATCCGGCACAAGAGGCCTGTCGGGCCAGGTCTCCTCCCAGGTTGGGGCTCCCGGCACCCAACACCCAGTGAGGATTTCAAAACCCCTCGTGAGTCTCAGGATCCACTCGCTGCTCGAAACACAAGGCTAGAGGTCTCCTCCAAGACGGCCACCCCCAGAGGAACTGCCTTCACCACATTCCTACCCATGCTGCTCTCAGGCGAGAGGCCGCTCAGCCACATGGCCCAGCAGAAGGAAGGGGTGGCGAGGCCCCCAGTTCCTGGGAGCCCAAGAAGGCCAGGGGCAATTCTGAAGAGACCTCATATTTTCCCTGGTGTCACTGCTCATTCCTCCTCCACTCACACCCACATCCCAGCTATTAAAAAACCCTACTGGCTCTTCCTTAAAAGTACACCCAGAATCCAACCACTTCTCAGCACCCCTCGGGGCCACCACCCAAGTCCAAGCCACCATCTCTTTCCAGATTATGAGTATGGCCCCTGACCAGGTCCCTGAAGCTAGAGTTTAATGTAAATCAAGTCATGACACGCCTCTCAAAACCCTGCAGAGAGCCTCCCTTTTCACTCAGAACAAAGGCCAAAGCCCCCCGTGTGGCCTGCAAGCCCTCTCCCCTCCCACTGCCTGACCTCACCTCCTCTGAAGCACCTGCAAGAATGATGGGCGGGCCTCGGGCCCTCTTGCCTGTCTTCTCCCATGAGCAAGGGGACACTCCGCTCCTCTCCTCTGCTGCGGCCTTGGCACCTGCGGCTTCCTCCTCCCCTGGTAACTAAATGGCGCATTCCCTTCACTCCCAAAGCGCCTCAGGCAATGAGGTCCTTAATGGCTGTCCCATCCAACTTGTCACCCACCTTCCTTACTTGTCCACTTTCGTTCTTGTGACCATAAATCACACTGCCAACTTCACTCTTGTTTACTCTCTGTCCCCGTGTTAGAATGTAAGCTCCATAGGGGCCGAAATCTTTGCCTCTTATCCTCAGCTCTGCCCCCTGACCCCCCCCTGTACAGTGTCTGGAACATGGTAGAGCACAGTACTTGTTGAAGGCATGAATGAATGTCAAGTTTCAGTCAATTCTATCTGTGGTAAGGGCTTCCCTGCCCTCAAGTCCTATCTGGATGAAATGTGCTCCCTTCTGTATCCCCCACATCGGACCTCACTAGACCATCGCAAATAGACATGGGGGGCATCTCTGCCAGGCAACGGGTTCCTGGTCACGGAGAAGCTCACAATTTATGTTGTGTTAATATTTACAATCTGCTGGCATTTTAAACATGCATTTACAGAAGTATAAACTCCAGGGCAGGCCACAGAGCCTGGCTTCCTGTGATCATTGAGAAGTTTCCATACCCAGAATGGAATCAACACAAGAGGCCTCCACCGCAAATAGAGGATTTTATTTATCCAAAAGAAAGGCTTTTCCTCAAAACCTACTGAGCATTAAACACAACCACCTAAAACAGCTCTGATGGTCTTTTGTGATACGGCTGAAACACGGCTTGGCAGAGAACACAGGACTCCACTGGTGGGTCTGCAAAACTCGGAACAATCATTAAGTAATTTACCCTGGAATCTAGGCCTGCAGGCAAGTCATCAAGATCTGAGAAGTAATTCTCAGGCTAGGAGTAGAGCAAAGTAAAGCCGGGTAAGTAATCTTCCCACTGAGCGGCTGAGCAGAGGACACCTTCATTTCCCCAAACTCTTAACTTATCAGAACCACCACCTGCAGACGCTGGAGGCCTATGAGTCGCCAAACTAGAGACATGTGGGAATTAGGAGGCAGCAAAGACACAAGAATGTTTCAGCCAAAAAAATATTCTTTCCTTGTCATCTAGGGGAATGCCAAGTATTCTGTCTCCAGCAGTGTTGCCTGGTTACAAACTAGCAAAGGTTACAGTTGTAGTCTCATGTCCAAGGCAAACCCCTGGTGCTCTCCCCATGAAGAACCAACCCACTTGGGAACTTCTGGAAGGACCTGCAACTGGCTGCTCTTTTTATGTGTTGCCAAAGTTCAGGTCCCAAACGGGCTTTGTTTTCTTGTTTGTGTGTGTTGGGGTGGGTGGAGGGGGTTGTTGTTTTTTTTCACCATCAATGAAGAAAAAAGGGAGGACTGGGGAATGTATCTAACTTGCCCCATATTCTGCTGAAGCTGGTGACATATGGGAAACTGTTTGGGTCCTGGGGGCAATTGGAACCTTGGAGTTGCAAGGCTGACCTCTTGGAGACAAATACCGTAAGTACAAAAGCAGAAACGTCACTTTCTCCTTGGCAGGAGAGTGGGGGTGGCGGGGCTGGGGCCCAAACCTTTGCAGCTCTCCTCTCCCCAGCTCGGGTCAGCTGATCCCACACTGGGTTAAAGATTACCCACCAGCAGGAAGGGCCCCACCCCCTCTCCCTCACTCTCCTGGCTCCCCACAAGGGGCTCCCGGCCAGGTCAAGGTAGGGGTTTCCGTGGCGACAGGCACTAGACACAGCCAGGAGACCTACATTGTTCCAGGGTGCCGCCCCCATGCCCACATGCCAGCCCTGGCATCCGTAGTAATGGAGGTTCAAGCTAAGGCCTGCTCACTGTGACCCAACTGTCTTCTCTCCTAAGCAGGCAACTAAGGGTACCACGGAAGCTGTAACGAACGACTCGGGAAAGTGACATTTAGGCGCTGCTGCCAGGTCTCCCATTGGAGTGAGCGGGGCAGGGCCAAACAGCAGCACAGACTGGCTGGGAGAAAAGGTGGGTCAAGCCAAGAAGAGGGCCCAGGACGGAGCCTCAAGTGCCCGAGAAGGGGAAAGGGGGTGTCCAAACAAAAGAATATAAAGGACGATCCTTCAGCTGTCGCGTAAAAGGCTCCAAAAATAGCTGACAAGGGCCTGTCAGCGAGGACGGATTACAGCGCGCCAGGCTAAAAAGGAAGGGGAAGTGGGTGCCTCCTCCCTCCCGCCTTTGTCTGAGCAGGACCGGCGCCGCGACCCTCCCTCTCTCGGGGCTCCGCGCGCTCCAGTCTGCGCGGGTCTCCCCCCGGGGGCGCAGAGCGGGCAGGCTACCCTCCGGACCCGGAACACCCCCTGCAGGAATCCCTGGGGGGCCGGGCGCAGGGCCGCAGGGCAGCATCGCCCGGGCCACCAGTTGCCACCGTCCTTCAAGTCCACAACCTGCGCCCAGGGCGGCCTGGAAGTGTGGGGCAGGGTGGCGCATCCCCGTCCGCGGCTCTTTGTGCTCCCAACCCTGCGGTGCCGGGCCCCCGAGCCTCCTAGGTCGCCTCCCTGGCCCCAGCCCGGGAGGCCGCCACGTCGCGGTGCCCGGCGCGCCCCGCCCGGACCCTCCTCGTGGCACTCACAGTGGCGCCGCGGCGGCTCTTGCAAGCTGGGGGCTGTCAGGGCCGCCGGCGCCCAGGCCGGCCCAGAGCCGGGGGCTCTGCAGAGGGAGCGCACGACCCGTAGGTACCCAGCCATCCCGAGCAGGCGCGAAGCAGCCGCCGCAGGCGAGATCCGAGCGCCGGCCGCTGCTTGCAGCTGCCTGGCTGCTGGCGGCCCGGGGCTGGCGAGGCTGCCGGCGCGGGCGGCGGGACGGGGCGGGGCGGGGCCTGGGCCCACCACCCCATTGGCGAGGAGGCGGGCTGGGGCGGGGCCGCATTGGCCCCGCCCCAGCCCCTGCCCGCGAGTACGTTGGCGCCGCCGGAGGCTCAAGGGGACCGGAGCGCAGAGCGAGTGACACCAGGGAGCCGTCGGCGTGGGTCGCAGCTGGCGGTCAGGGGAGCCGTCAGCGCCGCCAGAACGCTCTCTCCAGGATGCCTTATTTAAGCCAGGGCGCCAACTGCTGACAAATGAACCTGAACCCAAAACGGCAGATGTGAGCGAACTGCTGGGTCCTTTGCGCTCACCGGGCTGAAACCCCAGGGAGCATTAACCCGGAGCAGCCTCAGCCCTCTTGAAGTGGGACCACGGGCCCCTCGGGGCCCCTCAGGTTCGCCCTCGGATCCTGCCATCCCCTCGCGTTGTGTAGACTGACCGGAGTCGAGAGTCGGAGTACCTCCTCTGCTTCTCACCAGAAAGGTCAAGCGCTAATCCTCGAAGTCATTAAGCGTAGACAAGAGCCTGTCTTCTGTCCGAGATGGGAATTGTAACAGCAACAGGGCTTCCGAGAGGCTGGGGTGAAGGGACATCCGTGAGAGGCCTGGGGCTCACGCAGCACATAACCACGACCACCACGCGTGTCGCGTCCCAGTGGGAACTCGGGGCCTAGGCCGGCCGAGTAAAGTCAGCGTCCACCTAGGCAAACAGTCCGGTTTGGCCTGTTTGCGTACAAAAGGTGACACTGACTGGTTCTGCCTCACAACCAAAGTCTTTCTTCACCTGTTTTCTTGAAATGGGACCAGGTGGGGCTGCATTTTATGTAGAGAAGTCTGACCCCAACCCCCTCCCTCCCATCACACCAACTCACTGCGGTACCTACCACCGGCCTGCACGACCTTGCCATCTCTCCCCTTCCTGGCTGCAGGGTCATCATAGCCCGATGGAGCTGGGCCAGGAAAATGACCTTGAATTTCTGACTCCAGAGCTTCCTTCTCCCTGTCCCAATCAGGAAAAGCTGCTGCCATGGCCCCGAGATCCAGGGCTGGGCCCAAGGGGAGGCTGCTTTTGGACCCCCCCATGTCTGAGTCCTCAAAGACCTGATCTTGGGCTGGCATATCCCAGAACGACCCAGAATGACCCATCATCCCTTTAACTCTGTCCCCAGTTCTCTTGCTCAAAATACAAGTAGAGCCCATAGAAGCCTCTGGTATCTGTCATGCCACCTGTATTATGAGGCACCTGGGCCTCAGGGTCCATACCTGTGAACTGGGAGAATGGACTCCCTGAGACTCCTTCTGGCCCAAACTGTCAGACTTTGGTTGTGTATGTCAACTACCCACACTGCCACTTCTGAAACAGTGCTAAAGAAACTGCTGCCCACCTGCCAGGGGTTCACCTGTTTCTGTACATGGTGGGCATGGTGTCAGGGTCTGGCAAGAGGCAGTACTGAAGTCTCAGTGTGTTCCAGTCTGGCCTTTGCCTGAAGAGGGCTGACAGGGTGGGGACAGGGGTGGGGGACCACACGTGTCCTGTGCAAGCACAGCAGCAGCCCCGGGGCAGTGGAGCCAAATTCTTCAGGTTAAACTGCCTCTGACCACCTGCCTCCCAGAGCTCCTGCTCCACACCAGCTTCCCTACGCAGGACCTATTTGGTGAGGCAGCTGATGTCAGCTCCACAGGCTCAGAGAGGTCGGGACACTTGCTCAATCACACAGCTGGACAGTAGCAGAACTCCATCCAGTTCATACCCACATACCCAGCTTACAGTCCTATTGCTCTTCTGAAGAGAAAAAAGGAGAAACTCTTATTTACTGCATTTGTTCAGAATTCCTGGTGGTGGTAACTACCAGTCAGGAAAGCCACTCGGAGAAAGATGGTGTTTAAAGGAGAAGTGCTTAGGTCCTCGGGTCTGGGGTTAGCAAACTGGAAACCCCCACTCTTGTCCACTTAAACCAGAGCCCAAGTAGTTATGGATGTAGGTCATATGCAAGTTCCCTGTGGAGGTGAACAGATGTATGGCGCTCAGCCCCTGCCTTCCAAGGCCCGGACACAGCAATGTGATCACAAATCACTCACAGAGGAAAGGGTCCCAGAAAGAATTTAGACTACACAGGAGACATCTGTCAACGAGAAAACAGCCTCTGATGGGGAGACTCTGGTAAATTGAGGGCAGGAACACCACCAAGTTGGCTTGTACGGAGACAGAAGATCTGGGAGGAGGCTGGACAGGCAGTCTGGGAGAGCTGATGGATTTGCACTTCCTCCAAGCGGACACTCCAGGCCATTGCTTCTGTGGTGTGTTTGTAAGTGCAGGAAGTATCTGGCAACGGCAATGAGGGGGTGGGATGTTGGATTTTAGGGCAGTGGGCATGGGGAAATGAGGCTAGGGTCCCTGAACCAGAGGCAGGCCTGACACAAGGTGCTTGCGCCACCCTCAAGAAGGGCAGGACTCCAAGAGGGTGCAGCAATGGAACAGGCAGCTATTGCAGCTGGCTGGACTTGGGTTAGGAGAGGAGTCAGAGCAACTCAGACTTCCATCCCTGGAGCTGGAAAAGTGGTGCTAGCATTATGAGCAGTCAGAAAATAGGAGGAGCGGGTTGTGGGCGAGGCATTGGTTAGCAGAGCTATTTATGGTCACCTCTAAACTGATTTCCCTGCCAGCATCTGCTCTGTCTCCATCTGCCTTAGCCCTGATCCAGCACCTTCACCCTGAAGGGCAGCCCGAAGCAATTACCCACAGCTCAACTATGTGCGTGGTGACCAGCTGCCCGATGCAATAACATCTGAATAGCTTAGAGCATTCATGGCCTTTACCTCCCTCACCACCCTTTCTCTTCTACTATTGACTCTCCCCAAGAACCCGAAATTTAGCCGTTTCCCTGAATAGCCCCTGACTGAGCTTTTGCACTGGCCCTTCCTTCCATCAAGTGGAGCCTTTCCTCTCCCAGTGGCCAGAGCCAGCTCATTCTTGGTGGCCAAATCCAAGCTCGCTTCTCAAGCCCACACCGGGTGGGAGGAGGGAAGGGGGTGACGTAACACTCATTTGCACCCGAGTCATCATGCCAGGTAAACAACAACGCCCCCCATGCCCTCTTCTTAAGAAGGAGAACATACACTACTCTGACTTTGACTTCATAAAATAAATCTATGGACAATAACAGGGGAGGTCCAGAAACAAACTCGGAAGGTTTTAAAATACTATTTCATTTTATGTAATTTTCTCTCAGGTTGCTTAAATTAATACAAAAATTCCTAAAAAAAGGAGAGCTCTGAAGCTGGAGCAAGAGGAAATGATTTAAAGGCATTAAAAAGAACCAGAGGGCAGCCTTATTACCCTGTTGGCAGCAGATTCCCAGAACATAAAGGTTTCTCCTTGTTTGCCTAAGTCATTTGTTATAATTGTCTCATTGCCCGGGCAAGTCACTTAACTTCTCTCTGAGCCTCAGTTTCTTCATCTGCAAATGGGAATAATAGCAGTACTTACTCATAGTAGTTATTCAGATTAAATAAATTCATGCAGATAAAATGTTTAGCATGGTGACTGGCACTGATGGATAGAAGAAACCTGCTTTTTTTTAAAAATTCAGTTGAGTAAAATTTAAAGTTCTTATTAACAATATGAATAGGCATTATTCAACAATTCATGAATTGGGCAGCATCTCATCAGTGGGTAGAAAGGAGTTATGAAGAGCTGTACAAAATGAAGAGCTTTTATAGGCAGAAGAAGGAGGGAAAAGGAACTTTCTAGAAAAAATAATTTCAGGCAAGGTTCAGCTTCCTATGAGGAGTGAAAGGGGGTTAGCGGGCAGATTACTTCACTCATGCTGACTAGGTAATTCCAGATTGACTGTTACAGGTCCTATTCCTAGGAGAGGCCAAGACTGCATTAGGTTAGGTAGTAAATCTTAGTTTTCTTACTTGGGGCTTATCCCAAGTCACTCCATTTTGAGCCTATTGTCTCACTTTTAACAGTGGTGGTGTTAATATTCCCTGTTCATTCACATCTACTCCATCCCATCTACTGAGCTCCTGTTGAGGCAGGCTAGAAGGGACAGAGGGACTCAGGGTTTAAATCAGAAGGTATGGGATAACGGGATGTTTACAAAGTACAAAGTGGCAGGATGTTCAAGGTTCCAAATAACAGGTAGAAAACAACAGGATGCTTGAAGACCTGAACATACAAAAATAAACTCTTAATGGTCTGCCTACTAAGTCAATTTCCTCTTAAGAGGAGACCTTTTCTTTCCCTCACTAGGCATTCACAACCCAGCCCATTAAGCAAATTACACACCCCTGCATCCATGAAGATTCCGAGGGGACTCCATCTGTACCCTGTGGGTAAAACTAATATTTCCAGAATATCTCCCCTGGCTTTAGTAAAACTGCATATCAACAGGCATTCCTCAGGGGTGGAGAGTTATCTCCATATCAATGGGTATGGAGGGCTTATCTGAACCTGAGAGGTGAGGGGAGGGCTGGTTTGCTTCTGTCTGAGTAGAGGAGAGAGAGACGCCCCCGGACTGCAGTTTGTAAGCAAAAAACGGGTTTTAAACTTTATTTCTCCCTTTGACTGATTTCGGTTTTAGAGATATTTTGCCCCGGGATTTCCTCCCCCCTGGACTTACAATCCCTTATAGGAGACCCAGCTCACAGGGCTGCTCTCTAGACCTGCTCTTGAATTCTTTCTCAACCGAGTCAAGAACCCTCTCCAGGGGCTGAGGTGTCACCCAGCAGCAGGGAGACCTCCCCAGATTGGATTTCCTGACAACACTCTGACATGACAGGTGTGACCCAGGGATGGATAAGAGGACACATTCCACTCCTGAGAGGACTTCAGTTCACTAGGGGTGTCAGGGAGATGGATGTGCAAACAAGCCATTTGAAAATACAGTGGCTGTGGCTGGAGGGCCTGTTGGTTAGGACAATCTCCTTGGAGGGCAATTTATTAGCCTCCCATCCTATTATAAAGTGCACATACCTTTTCATCCAGCAATTCTATGTTGAGGGATTATACCATAGAAATACTCACCAAATTGTACAGAGACATAAGGGCAAGGTATTCACAGCCACATTCTTTTTGTAATAGGGAAAAATGAGGAATGACCAAAATGTCCATTGTAAGTTGTATTGAGAATGAGGTAGATTTATATTTCCTGATAGAAAAATATATTGTGATAATAGTAAGTGAAAACAAAGTTTCAAAGAAATAGCCCATCTTTTTATCTATTAACTATATATCTTTATGTATTTATAGGTAACTATAAATAAATATATATGCACACACAAAATTGAAGGTACATAAACCAAAGAGTGGGATTATGACAGACTCTCAATTTTTACTTTATACATTTCTGCAGAGTCTGAATATTACCTAATAAGCATCTATTACATTTGTAACCAGAAAAAGAATAATATTTATGTCTTTTTAATTTTTAAACCAAATCGCCACCGTAATATATGCTATACGGAGTGTCCCGTGTCCCAGCACAGCTCACTCTGGCAGCTTCCTTCAAACTGAGGCTTTTCAGTCAGTATTCCTTCCATCCTGGGGGAAGGGAAGGGTTCAAGGGGCTGGGAGAGAGGCAAAGTGAGGTAAGGGGGTGTAACTAAGGGTAGGGGGGATATTTTCCTAGCCCAGGGCAAAATACCTTTGAAACCAAAATCAGTCAAAGGGAGAAATAAAGTGGAGGAAACCTGTTTATTGCTTACAAGCTGTCATCCACTTCTGCTTGCCTGCCTGCCTGTGTCTGTCACTCCCCACCCGGCTGCAAAAAGGGACCCGACTCAACCTCTCCCATCCAGATATGCCCTGCTCCCCCTGGTAATTACCTATTGATATGGAGATGGCCTACTTCTCTCCACCCCTTGCAAACACCTATTGATATGGAGATGCACTAAGGCCAGGGGAGAGATTCTGGAAATATTACAGTTTTACCCACAGGGGTTGAGGGCCCCTGGCATGCCCAGGCTGCAAAGGGCCCTGGGCTGCTGCACCCCAGCTGCTCCTGTGGAGGCCACTGGACTGCTCCTGGGGACGACATAAGAGGATGAAAGACAATGTAATACACCAAGTGAGGTGGAGATGAGGACACAATGTTGCCATCTGACCTAGAGCAACGGTTTTCAAAGTGAGGTCAGCAGACCCTGGAGGAGGCTAGGAAGTGTCCACTAGGTCCAAACTATTTCCATGATAATACTAAGAAGCCGCTGGCCCTTCTCAGTGGGGTAGCATTAGCACAAGTGCTGCAGAGGCAGAGGTGGTGAAAGCTGCTGGCACCTTACCGTGAACCATCCCAGAAGCACCGAACTACAGGGGTGATTTTACTGCTCACCAAGCATGCCCTCTCTGTCTTTAAAAAAAGTCTGTCAGTAGGAATCCTGAATAAGGCAGTAAACAGGGATTGTTTTATTAAATCTTCAGTCTTAATCTTTCTGATTTCCTACATAATAAAAATGGAAAGTACATACAAAGCACTCATGCTGCAGACCCGCAGGAGGTGGTTGTCTCCTAGAAAAGCAGTGAAGTTTGTCTGATTTGTGCCAAAGCAGCTGCTCTTTTCACACATTACCATTTTAACTGGAAAGAAGAACTGATGGAGAAACCATAGTGTGGGTAAAATCGTAGTATTTTCAGAATATCTCGCCTGGCTTTAGTGCATATGCGTATCAACAGGCGTTCCTCAGGGGTGGAGAATGGTCCATATCAATGGGTAATTACCTGGGCAACACCTGAGAGGTGAGGGGAGTGCTGCTGGGTTTGCTTCTGCCAGAGTAGAGGAAAGAGAGACGGTCCCTGACTGCAGTTTGTAAGCAAAAACCGGGTTTTAAGCTTTATTTCTCCCTTTGACCGATCTCCATTTTAAAGGTATTTTGCCCTGAGATTTCCTCTCCCTGGACTTACACCATAGTTATTCAGGCCTGCATATTTGGCAGATATTTTATCCAGAATGAATGAAACGAGCCAGTCAATTCAAGGAAATAACTGACCGCATTTACTGCCAATGATAAAATTGGAGCTTTCAAGGGAAAACTAAAATTTTGGAAAACTCGTATATATTTGGAATATTGTATATTTGGAAAACTTGTGCTTGAGAGTGTCTCAGTTCTTAAAGCTGTTTCTGATGAGATTGATGGTATTACCTAATGTGATTTTTTTCATAGTGTATAATACAATGTGTCAATTTTTGGAAGATCTGCATAACTCAGGGAATCCAATGTTTTCCAAATGGCCTATGTGTGATGTTAGAAAGTTATGCATGGGTCAAAGCTCTATGCAGGAGTGGAGTTGAATGTGACAGTAGGAAAGGCACATTGAAGTTGCTTGCATTCCACACCGCAGTTCACCTTTGAGAAACCATCACTTGCACATTTTGTTAGAGTTAAAGAATAGTCTGGGGAGGGCCTCATTCAATCTCCTCCACCAGGAAACAGGTGGGGAGGTAACAGTTAGAGATGTCCAGATGCCCAGAAGACAAGGCCACCGGGGTCCAGATGGGCCCACGCAGGTTGGGGTACACCTGGTATATGCAATGCCTACCACACCCAGAGGCACCCCCAGGGGCCCAGGCTGTGGTGCAGGCCTGATACATGGACAAGCCCCAGGGTGACCCAAGGTGGCCCCACAGCCTAAATGCCAGTGGTGGAGTTTCCCTAAAGCAGTTGGTCAGCTTAGAGTTCTTTTATGGAAGCTGACAAATAAGAGAATGATCCAGAATTAGAAAAGATCCAAAAACCCAGAAACTACTCCTGGATGGACAGAATGACCGTATGCAAACACAAACTGCCAAATTCTGAGGAAAAGATTCAGACATTTTGTGAGGAGCATTTACACTTGGATGGAAGATTTGCTACAGTAGGTGGCAATGGGTACTTTGGTGTAAGAAATAAAGAGGACTAGTGGGTCTGATTTTCATGGAGAAAGGAGACCTGATTACTCTCCCTGCAGGAATTTACCACTGCTCGGCATTGGATAAAAAGAACCATGTTACAGTCGTGTGGTGATTGGATAACCAGTGTGGACTGCATGCCTATAACCAGCCAAATGACCATTTCCATGCTTGAGGACTGCAGATAAAATTTCCAGCACAGACAGCCTCGCTGTGAGCCCTGGGAGCTCACACACCCTTTGTAAAGGTCGTAAACATGGTAACTGAGCAGAAAATCAGCCATTTTCTCTTTGCCTGTATATTGTCGACTTGAAGCTGTCTGTCCTTTACAAGATTATTTGATCAGAATTTTTTTAATGAAAGAAGCTATAAAGCTGATCTTTACATGGAAACAACTTTGGAAATGTACACAAAGCACAATCATTTTCTCTAATCCAACCAAAATCAGTGGTTCAGACATGCATACAACTTTAACCCAAATGGGAGTCTTTTCTCCTGAAAGAGCACTGGTTAAATGCTCTATCTGGACAAGATTCTTACACTCTAAGCCAGGGATCAGCCAATAGCATGCCTGCCTTAGAAGAAGGGTGTGGTGTGGAAGTACATTTGGTCTTGGTCCCCAGTTCTGGCGCAGAGCTCCTGTAACTCCGCTGCTGTTTATAAGCAGGCCCTGTGGAGCATCGCAGTGCCCCGGGGACCCCCAGACCTTCCTCTCTGTACCTCTTCATCTGGTTGTTCATCTGTATCCTTTACAATAAGTGGGTAAATGTACATCACTGTTTCCATCACTGTTTCCTTGAGTTTTATGAGCTGTCCTAGCAAATTATGGGACTCGAGGAGGAGGTCCTGGGAATCCCCAATTTATAGCTGGTGGGTTAGAAGAATGAGCGTCCCGGATTTGCGACTGGCGTCAGTCTCTTGGGACTGAGCCCTTAACCATGGGGTCTGATACTACCTCCAGGTAAAAGGGCTCAGAAATGAGTTCAACTGTAAGACATTCAGTCCTGCTGAGAACTGGAGAATTGCTTGGTGTGGGAAAACAAACCGGAAAGGTGCAATAATAGATAACATAACTAGAGAGAGGACACTTTTTTGTCCCAAAATTATCCTTCGGAGTGTGGAGCAGTGAGGGGGAAGAGCTTTCATGTTAGGGGCACACGCTCAGTTCCTTATGCCACTTGCCAGTTTATTGTTCAAAAAAAAAGTAACTGCCTAAATTTAAAAAATAGATAAAAATTTCAAACAATATGGCTTCTCTCTCACTTATCAACTTTACATTTCCCTGTATGGCCCCGGAAGATGACTGGTTAGCCAGAGACGGGTAAGATTCCTCAAGGGAGGAACAACCTAAGACAGGCACAGTCGCAGGGGGGCCATCAGGTGAGAAATCGGGGAACAACAGTGGTGAGGCTTAGAACCTCACCCCCGCCCCTGTTTTGAGAGAAAGCTTCTGCATCCGTGGATGTTTTATTGCCCTTGTCTAGCTCGGATTAGCACATAGTCTACAGGCACACACCTGATCATCTACAATTGCTCTCTTACAACACTAAACTATGTTTTCTACCTTTATCTTGCATCTACCCACCACTTCAGCATTTTATTAAAAATAAAAATAATAATAATAATAAAGGGAGAAATGTGGGATCCACATATAAATCAAGTATAAAAATCAAACGAATATTCATATTTGACCTGATTGTTTATAGTTCATAATGCGTGATCAAAACCGAAAGTTTCTGTGATGACTGCCCTTGCACTGTTCACCATGTAAGAACTTATTCACTATGTAAGAATTCGTTCACCGTGTAAGAACTTGTTCGTTATGCTTCAGAAGATTGGAGACTGACGAGAATTAGCCTTGAGATGGATTAATGATTGTGCATTGAGCGTTGACCCCCCTATACGGAATTTTATTGTTGTTCACAACCATTTGATCAATAAATATGAGAGATGCCCACTCAAAAAAAAAAATAGATAAAAAGAGGGCCGCCCTTGTCTGGTCCCCTTCCCCTTGCAGTGAAACCTGCTTCCCACAGACTGTGTGCCGGCTCCTCTCACCCGTGTGCTGCTTTTCCTCAGCTCTTCTTTTTCTTCTTTTTTTTTTAATTGAGGTACATTCAATAAAATGCACATATCTTCATGCACAGCTCGATGCATATTGACGTGTACACGTTCATGTAGCCATTCGCCAGATCAAGGTGTCAAACATTCTCACTAATTTTTCCTCTGGCACCTGTTTTACCCATCCCGCCGCCCCCCCCTTCCTCTCTGGTAACCACTGGTTGGTTCTCTGTGTCTATGAGTCTGTTTCTGTTTTGTTTGTTTTAAGATTCCACCTATAAGTGAAATCATATGGTATTTGTCTTTCTCTGTCTCTTATTCTTTTTGATTTCATGCTCAACCCCGGTGGGAGAAAATAGTGGCGAACAGCTTTTGTGAAATCTTGCTTATGCAAAAACGATTTTCTTTACTTTATGCTTTTGGTATTGTTGATCTTTAAAAACGCAATGGTCTTTTATAATGGGCAAAAAAGAGGATATCCTCAGGATCTGAAAAAGCTATTAAAATACTCCTCCCTCTCCTTTTGCAACAACATGTCTGTGTGGGGCTGGATTTTCTTCAAATACCTCAACCAAAACAACATAGCGCAACAGACTGAGCACAGAAGCAGAAAGGAAATTCCCCCTCTTTCCTGTAAGTCAGATGTAGAAAGATTCACAAAAATGTAAACAAAGTAACTCTTCTAAGTTTTTTATTTTGGAAAACATAGTTATTTTTAAATGAATAAATAAGCCTTTTGTTACTTTCTGTTTTAACTTTTAATTAGTAAATGTGGTTTTGTATGACCTATATAAACAAACGCTCCATGGAATCCTCAACAACTTCTCAGTATAAAGGGTTCCTAAGAACATGAAGTTTGAGAAAAACCCTAAAGGAAGGTACCAGCAGCTCAATAAAAATGGGGGCCACATTATCACACGAGAAAAATTTAACATTTATTCAATAATACTAGATAATATACAGTCCATGTTAAATCGTCCCAAGATGTCCCAATAGTTCCTTTAAGTCTGGGGTGGGGTCCGGGTTCAGAATCTCATCAAGGACCGCATGCCACAGCATGTTTGTCAAATTGCATTCTTCAAAACTGTATTTTTACACATTTTTGTAAGCTTAAGCTAATAGTTCCTGAGAGAGGCGTTCAGATCTCCCAATGTGGTTGTGGAGGTGTTCATTTTTCTTTCTACTGCCATCCACTTGTGCTGTATATATTTTGAAACTATGTGTTTATGTGTTAAGTGTAGGTTCCTGTCTTACATTTTTCCAGTGCATTATGCCTTTTATCATAAAATAACAATCATCCTTATACCTGATACTGCTTTTTGCTTTGTATTGCGACACCAACTTTATTTTGGTGGGTATTTGCCTGATACATTTTTTTCCATGCCTTTTATGTCCCTCTTTTCTGTCACCAAGTTTTATATATACTCACATGTAGCTACATTTTGTTTTTGTAACATATTTTAAAAGCCGGTGACTTTTAAGAGGCACATTTATTGTTCACAGTTATAGGGATTACTGAACATTTTTTACATATTTTTGTCACTTTATTTTGCATTTTCTATTTGTCAAGCATTTCCTATCCCTTTTTAAATATCCTTCCTAGTTTTCCATTGGAAATGGACTCAAGATTTTTTTAATTCTCTCCCACCTCCTTTGCTAGTTTAGAAATTACATATTCTACTTCTATTGGTTTCGGGATTAAATTCTTGACTTCATAAAGTTTTAAACTCACCATTTTCCTTATCCTTCTTAGAAATATGAGACATTTCAATGATTTCTTTCCAGCTTCTCCTCTCCTGTCTTCCATGTTTTATGCTATTTTGTATTCCAGCTCCACTGGGTTTTCTGAGCCCCTTCACTGTTTTCAAATAGATTTATCAACATGTTTGTCAGTTTCTTAGCTCAGCACTGTGTCTTACATCCGGCTCCTACCTCCTGGGTTCTGTTTCCTAACAACTGAAGGGCAGCATTCAACAGGTCTTCCAACATGTCTGTGAGTAATTAACTTTCTCTGTTTCAAATTGTTCAGTTTTATCACTCTTTTTTTTTTTTGGTATCATTAATCTACACTTACAGAAAGAACATTATGTTTTCTAGGTTCCCCCCTTCACCAAGTCCCCCCTACATAGCCCTTCACAGTCACTGTCCATCTGTGTAGTAAGATGCTGTAAAATCACTACTTGTCTTCTCTGTGTTGCACAGCCCTCCCAGTGCCCCCCACGCACTATACATGCTAATCGTAATGCCCCCTTTCTTTTCCCCCCACCCTTATCCCTCCCTTCCCACCCATCCTCCCCAGTCCCTTTCCCTTTGGTAACTATTAGTCCATTCTTGGGTTCTGTTATCACTCTTTTTTTTTAACTGATGCATAATATATACATACACATATACAAAAAAGCACACAAATATTAGTATACAACTTATGAATGTTCACTCATCACTGCCAGATCAGGAAATACACCACAACCAGCACCCCCATCCCTCAAACCACCTCCTAGGCACTAACTTTCCCAGCTTCCCCAAAGGAACCACTCTCTTAACTTCTGCAAAAAGGACCGGTTTTGCCTATTTTTTAAATATAAATGGAGTCCTACAGTATGTACTCTGTTGTGTCTTACTTCTCAGCATTACATTTGTGAAATTCATCCACGTTTTTGCATGTAGCTATAATTTATTAATTCTGTTGCTTTCTCCAATTCCACTTTATGCATCTGCCCCAATTTATGTGTCTATTCTACTATTGATGGACATTTGGGTTGTTTCCAGTTGGGGGCTATTGTTTTGTTTTGTTTCGGCTTAAACAACAGAAATTTATTTCTCACAGTTCTGGGGCTGAGAAGTTCAGGATCAAGGTGCCATGTCTGGTGAGGGCCCACTTCTGAGTCTGCAGATGCCGTTTATCTCATTGCATCGGCCGGGGGCTACTGTCAATGAACCTTCTTGTCTTTTGCTGTGCATACCTATGACATTCCATGGGCTGCTATTTAGGAATGACTTACCGTGTCATAGGCTACATACGTAAGCGTCCAGCTTCAGCAGCCCCTGCCAAATAACTTCCCAAGTGATTATAATTAATACTCTACCAACAGCATATGAGAGTTTCAGTTTCTCTACGCCTTCACCAACACTTGGCATTGTCAGTTCTTTTCAGTTTTCGTCATTGTCCTGGGCGTGCCTGCTACCTCCTGGAGGTCTTAAGTTGCATTTCCCTGGAGAGGTGAGTGAGAGTCAGCTCCTTTCATATGCTGGTGATCATGTGACTGTTCTCTTTTGTAAAGTGCCTGTTCAAGTCTTTGCTTGTTTTGCCACTGTCCGCCCATTTGTGATTTGTGGGAGATTCTGCTATGGGTCCCATTTTTGGGTACATCTACTGCAGAAGTTTCCTTCCACTCCGTGCCTTGCTTTCTCATTCTCTTAAGGTGTCTTCTGATGCACAAAAGTTCTTGATTTTAATTTAGTCCAGTTTATTGATCTCTTCTGTTTATGTTTCATTTCCTGCTTGATAAAGCTTTTCCAACCCCTAGATTATTAAGATATTTTCCTATTGTATCTTCTAGAAGCTTTATAGCTTTACCTTTCACATTGATACCTATGATATGTGTAATTCACCCAGAATTGATTTTTTGATGCACCCTATTTCAGATATGTTCAAATGTGAAAAATAGTATGTATCTAAGAATTGATAAAATACAGTTATTTTTTTTAACCTCCATTTTTTACTTAATACTTTACGTGCATTTTTTTTCCTGCCATTTATTCTTCTACAAGCTGTTTTTTTTTTAATAGCTGCCTCATAGGCATGCCTTTCTCTGGAGCAGGGGCTCTGGAAATAGACGTGCCTGGTTAGTGGCCTGTCCTCATCTCTTACAAGCTGTGTACCTTTCAACAAGTGATTTTAAGCCTTAGCTGTCATGGAAGGTGCCCAGGTAGCATAGCTGGATCTCAATTCCTGATTAATGATTGATAAATAGTGGATCTAGAACAGTGAATCTGAAACAAGACCCTAAAGAGGCAAAAAAATTCTCAATCATAATGTAAGTCGGTCACAGGGATGGCAGTACAGCATGGAGAACATAACCAATGATTCTGTAACATCTTTTATGCTGACAGATAGTAACCACACTAGTGGGACTGAGGATTTAATAACATAGGTAACTGTTGAACCACAATGTTCTATACTTGAATCCAACACAACTGAATATCAATGATACTTCAATTAAAAGAAAAAGACTCTAGAACAGTCTTACTTGCTCATTAAAGTCTCCTAAAGACCTGGGATAGTCACATTTTTTTTTGAGTCCATAGTTTTATTGGCTGTGACTAAGAACAATAAAACTAGATCAGAATGAATGCCCTGTGGTGGTTGAAAATTAAAGCCCAGTTGGCAGCTTGACAAATGACAGTTGGGCCTTATCACCTTCCCTTTCAGATTTTCCGATTATTCTTTATCTGTGGAGCTAAAGGTTATGAGAGGATCTAACCTGTTTTGGCTGATTGGCTTGGGAGAGAGTTGCTTAACTCTTCTGTGGCTCACTTTATCATCTGCAAAATGGGTAGAGTCAAAGTTCAATACCGACCTCACAGTGACATTGTGAAAGTTAAATGAGTACTTAGCGGAGGGAGGTTGTGGCAAGTGTGATGGCCACGATTATTCACACCACGATTATTCACACACTATAGACTAGTGAGATTTGCATGTAAGGGGCAGCTCACTCCAAAATTCGAGTGGGGAAACCCAAAGACTAGAGTGGGACTCTGGCCCTGTTTTGGGAGCAGACGGGGAAAACTGAAACTCATGAGAAATAGCTAAAGACACAGTTCCTGACAATTCCTGTTTGTCCGGTGATGGTAAATGTTTCTAATAGGCAGCTCTATGGAGGGTTGTGTGTGTACGTGTGTGCAATTATATCCCGATATAAATACTTCCACCAGGGCCAAACTATGACCATAACATCCCTGACCAAATTTATGTCGTATTTCCACCGCACAGATACAATAGATGTAAATATCCTCAAGGGAACAGGTACTGGTAAAATTAACAGGAAGGAGTTTGAGCCTTTTAATATAATTTATGTCATTGAACATTCACGTAACTTAATTTTTAATAATGACTGTGTTTAACAACTGGCTTGCAGCATCCCTGAAAATTCAATACTTGGCTCTCATGAGCCTGTATAAACTGGCTCCAGCCGCCTCTGAATTAGTCGTCCGCGGGTCTGTGTTTCGAGCCTGTAATCACAGACAATTAGCATTTGTGTTTAGTTCAAGACACGACAACTGGACAGTTCTAAGAACAGGCTCGGTGTCCTCCTGGAGGACGGGTGCTCATTCCCCTGGTAACTGCATCTCCCCCCACAGGTTTCGGCCCAGGTGACCTTTTCCTCCCTTGGCTCTAGGCTGTTTGTCATTCCTATGCATCAGCACCTCCCCCCACTTCAGGACAGACTGCCTCGGGAAGGCCTGGGAGTGCACGTACGGCTTCGTGGCCAGCCACGGCTGAACCCCTGTCAGGTGCTCCCAAGGTTATGCAGATGACCAGGGGGAGAGGAGCAGCCTTGGGAGGAGCCGGCTGCTCCGGGCCCTCAGCCCCGGGGCCTGGGTTAGGAATACCCTTGCAAATAGCAGGGACTGTTATATAAACAATGACGACGTGCCCCCGGTGCCCGCTCTAGCTTTATAACTGTCTGAACCTCATCACAGTCCTGTGAAGTAGGCACTATTCTTATCCCAGGTCTGTGGGTGAGAAGTCCAAGACTTCACTAGAGTGCTGCGCCAACCTGCCCACACTCCTAGGGTAAGGACCCGGGATTTCCCCTTTCTCCCTCCACCGTCTTCCCTCATGTGGTACCTTCAGCTCATACACAATTATTTTGTGTTCTTTAACATGTTGCTTACTACTAAGTGTCCTAGCATAGAGACAGAAGCAGAAGCCATGGGTCTGAACATTTTGCTCAAGGAGAGCATGTGATGGTTGCTGCCTGCCTCTATTTCCTCTGAAAACAAAGAGGCAGAGGTGAGGGGGGCGACTGGTTGGGGGCACTGAGGAGAGGGGTGGAGTTTGTAACAACAAATTTGGGAGAAAGGTACAAGGAGGTTGCCAGGAGACGTAGCTGAAGCGGGAAGTGACAGGTGTGCAGTGGGGCCATCCCTGCAGGTGTCATTGTCCCAGCAGCCATATGTTGGGACCTCTGTCGGGGCTGGCTGTGTCTACAGCCATTGAGCCCATAAGCGCATCATCTCCTTTCTTACTGCTTTCGCCACCAGCAGGTGACACTCTCTCCAGGTTCTAAGGGTGCTATGGCCCCCCAGTGAGAACTGCAGGAGGGCGTCTCTGGATTTCTTCCCACCTTGTAACTTTACAAGGAGAAGTTGGCTGTCTGCAACCTGGAAAAGGGCTCTCACCTGGCAGAATTGGCCAGCACCCTTATCTCAGGCTTCCCAGACTGCAGAACTATGATAAATAAGTGTTGCTTAAGCCACCCAGTCTACAGTAATTTGTTATAGCGGCCCAAGTTGGCACACACAGCACGCGTACAATTCCGTGTGCAGAAAGAGGATGTTAGTGGTTTTGCCCAGAACAGAGCTGGACCGGCGGCTGTAGGTCAGTGATTTTCCCACTGCGTCATGGGATGTACTGCAAGCTGCCATGGTCTCCCCTTACTTGATCAAACAGAAAACATGTCCTTGGAATTGGCCTCCCCAGACGCAGCCTAGATGTCAGAACTCATCGCAAGCACTAGTGCTTTTCCTTTGAACTGGATTCAGCTCTTCAATAATTTAGACCTGAGTTTCATTAGGAGGTAAATATAGGAGGGGTCCTCTCTGATCTGAGGAGTGGTTACACAGGAGCCCCCCCAGAAAGAGTTCTGTGATAGATTAGCCAGGCCTGCCAAGGGCAAAGCAGTGGGAGGGTTAACCCTGGGTGCTAAATGTTTGCCCAAGCTGGTGAGAGGTGAGGTAGGGGACAGACAAGGATAAGCTTTGCAGAAAAGCTTGGAAGGGAAGAGGTCAAAGATTCTGCACAAGCCTTGTTTCTGCGGTCTCCCTGCTGAGTAGTTTAGAGCAGGATGGCTGCTGGCTGAGAGTGTTTATGTCCACCTGGGGGAGGCGAAGCAGGGGGGAGCCAGAGGGAGAAGAACAAACAGCAGCTCCTGGAGTTTGGATGCCTCCCACCCCCTGCTGAATCCAGGACACAGTAAGCAGGACAGTTACCAAGATTTCTGGGCAAGGCTGCCTCTTGGCACCCAGACCTGAGAGCTGGGAGGCCAAGGGCCTGTCAAAATAGCTTGGCAGGAAGAATGCTGAGTTTGTCTTTCTGCCAGAGGCAGGCACAGGGTGTACCAAAGGCAGCCTGGCCCCGTGCTCTAGGTACAAATGGATTTAGCAGTGCCTGAAGCTCACACAGTTGGGTGGGCAGGGCAGGGGGCTCCTTTTTTAGAAAAGAATATAAAATCATGTGCTGACTCTTGAAAGGGGCTTAGGCAAGTGAGGGGCCCTGAAGCCTAAGCTTCAGAAAGGGATACGTGTGAATCACCAAGGAAAGGAGAGGCCACTCTAGATCGGAGTGGTCAGGGAAGGAGGACTTAGAGCTGCAGACCAAATGCCAAGGAGCCAGCCATGTGTGATCTGTGGGAAGAGCATTCTGAGCATAAGGAACAGCAAGTGCAAAGGCCCTGAGGCTGACACAGGCTTGAGATGCCAAACTGGGAGCAGGTCAGTGTCCCTGGAGTGTGCCGAGCCAGAGGGGAGAGGGACAGGTAGTGAGTTCAGGGAATGGTCAGGGTCCGGGTTATGTGGGTTCTGGGAGGCAGGTAAGGACACCGTTATTTCAGGAGCTGTGGGAAGCCATTGGAAGGCTTTTAAGTGAACTAAATATGAAAAGAGCGCTACCGTGAAATGTGGAGAATGGTTTGCGTGAAGCTGCAATTGGAAGGCAGCACGGGGAGGCAGGGGTGCGTCCGCAGGACCTAGTCTTTCCAGGTCTGTAAGCCAGGGGGACAACCAGCAGTACCGAGGGGTACTTCCTCCCACTTCCTACAGAGGGCCCCTCGGATAAGCCTCCCCTGGTACCACATTCACCCCGTGGAACAATTTGGGAGCAAAAAGGCTAACCCGTATCTGTGTCACTGGACCTTATGAGTCCGGACAGCTTTCAAAGTCCCGGGTCAAACCTACGGGTAGAGACAACTCAGGGTGCCCTTAGCAGCCCCAGGGACCCCGGGAGGGCATGCCCTTGTTTCCGGATGGGGCCGCGGTGGCCACACTCCCTCCTGGGGCTGCGCAGTCCAGTCCGGGGCCTCCGAGGGGGCCTGACCTCGGTGGGAACCTCTGTCTCGGGAGCTCCAGCCTCCGCTGGCAGGGGTGTGGCACAAGGAGGGCCTGTACTGCCAGAGGCGCAGATGTGCCCTGCGGGGAGCAGGGAGGAAATGGGGGTGGTGTAGAGGGTCTGCGGCCCGGGAGAGGGGGGTGGCCATGGGGGATGAGCAGCGGGTGTGGGTGCAACGTGGCCTAGGGCCAGGCTTCCAGGCCCAGCCCCTGCAGAGTCCTTGGGGGCGAAGGGCCTCCCCCAGCAAGGCCAGGGCAACATCGCCTCAGCCCCTGGGCTCAAGTGTAAGGCAAGAGACCGACCCACGGGGCGGCCGGAGTTTCCCGGGGTGGTCGGAGGTGAAGCGCTGGGAGGGCCTGCTGGTGGAGGAGATTTGGTTTCCTGCCCTGAGCCTGAGCCTGAGACGCCAAAACAAAGGACTTCTGGCAGGTCAGAGGGGTTCTCCGGGCAGAAGGCAAGTGCCCACAGCTCAGGTAATGAGAGAGAAGTAACCACCGGTAGAAGCGGAGAGAGGAAAACACCACCTTGGTAAACTGGAGAAACTGGTTAACTGGTTACAGGGCTCGTGTGGGCCTGCGTGAGAGGGAGCAGGTGCTGGAGAGGTGATGGGGGTCCCGGCCAACGACCACCAACTTTCAAACGAAGAAACAATGGACAAGGGGAGGAAAGAAATGGTGGCCTGTGGCCCAGGTGCCTTCACACCAGTGATAGCGGCAACCCACAGTGAGCCCTGCCCCCAGCCACTGAAAATCAAGGCAAACAAAGCTATCTTTGGAGACGTAAAACAGTGACGGTGGTGTTAAACCACCAGTGCGAGGAAACGGAAAGATCGCAAAGCTTGGGATCAGCCTGGGGACCGGGTGTGGCCCCAGGAGGACAGGATCGCAAACAGGTAAAGGGACCCTGCTCCGCTCTCCAGCGTCCAAGCCCGGGGAAGGCTCTTCCCGGAGTCGGGCAGGGCGGTCTGTGGACCAAGGGCCAGAAGGTGGCAGTGTCTACCCAGGGAGGGGCTTCCGCAGGGCCCGCAGAGGGGGTGTCGCTCACCCCAGGGCGGCCGGGCCTTTGAGATCCAGCAGAAGCTCCTCCCACTCCCACCCCAAAGGCGGTGGACTCCCAGAATCCTCCTCACTGCTTCCAGGGTTCAAGAGGGCTTGTTCCCAGTCCTGATGGCTGCAGTCTTGCACTGCCTGCGCCCGAGGGCCTTGCCTCTCACTTCCCCATCCCTTCTCTTCCCTCTGCTGTGCCCACCCTAGACTCAGAGTTACTCTTACCTGCAATTTCTCCTCACACAAGATACAATTTAGGGCAACAGAGAGGTATACCTATGAGGAAAAAACAAACAATTTAAAATGCAGTAAGTATTACAGATCCCGGTCTTAAAAGTCTTATGGTATAAAAATCCCAACGATGTTTTTGCAGAAACAGAAAGAGCCACCCTAAAATTCATATGGGTTCTCCAAAGACCCCGAGTAGCCAAAACAATCTTGAAGAAGAACAAAGTTGGAGGTTTCACACTTCCCGATTTCAGAACTCAGTATAAAGCTCCAGTAATCAAAATAATGTGTTACTTGCATAAAGACAGAGACATAGGCCAATGGAATAGAAGAACCAGAAATAAATCCTCCTGTATATGGTCAAATGATCTCCAACAGGGGTGCCAAGACCGTTCAATGGGGGAAGGACAGTCTTGTCCACAAATGGTGCCGGGAAACTAGATCTCCACATGCAAAGGAATGAAGTTGGGCTCTTACCTAACACCTATATACAAAATTAACCCAAAACAGATCAAAGACCTAAACATAAGAGGCAAAACTAGAAAACTCTTAGAATAAAACATAAAACATAGGGGAAAGCTTCATGACATTGGATTTGGTAATGATTTTTTGGATAAGAGAGGCAATGAAAGAAAAAAGATAGATTGTACTTCATCAAAATTTAAAACTTCTGTGCATTAAAGGAAACAACAGAATAAAAAAGCAACCGCAGAATGGGAGAAAACAGAAATCACAGATCTAATGTGGGGGCTGGTAACCAAAGAATATAAATAATCCTACAACTCAGCAGCAGAACAACCAACCCACTAGAAAATGGGCAAAGGACTGAAACAGACATTTCTCCAAAGATGATATAAAATGGACAATAAGCCCCTAAAACGTTGGTAAACATAACTAATAGCTCACAAAATGCAAGTCAAAACCAACTGAGATACCTCTCCACACACATTAGGATGGCTACTATTAAAAATAAGACAAACCAGAAAATCGCAAAAGCTGGAGAGATGTGGAGAAATAGGAACTTTTGTGCACTGTTGCTGAGAATGGAAAATAGTACTTCCACTGTGGAAAACAGGATGGCAGTTCCTCAAAAATTAAAAGCAGAGTTATCATGTGATCCAGCAATTCCACTTGTGGGTAGATACGTAAAATAATTGAAGACAGGGTTTCAAAGAGCTATTTGCACACACATGTTCATGGCAGCCTAACTCACGATAACCAAAAGGTGGAAGCAACCCAACTGTCTACCAATGGATGATGGATAGACAATGGAATATTATTCAGCCTTAAAAAGGAAGGAAATTCTGTCACATGCTACAACATAGAAGCACCTTCAAGATATTATATGCTAAGCGAAATAAACCAGACACCAAAGGGCGAGTACTGTGTGATTGCACCTGTCTGAGGTCCCTAGGATAGTCGAATTCATAGGAAGTAGGACAGTGGTTGCCAGGGACTGGGGGAAATGGGGAGTTAGTATTTGATGGGTATGGAGTTTCAGTTTGGAAGATGGAAAAAACTCTGGAGATGGGTGGTGGTAATTGCACAAAAATTGCACATTTCATCTGAAAATGTTAAAATGGTCAATTTTATGTATATTTTACCACAATTGTTCTAAAAAGCCCTTTGGTGTCCCTGCCACTGGGAATTTCTCCCAGGCTGTGGCTCCTGCCATTTTGTTCTGCCCTCTGCACCCCCGTCATTTCTCTGACCTTCTCTCCTGTCTTCTCTCTTTTGGGGTCCTTTCCTCCAGGTTCCTGTTAACGACCCCTGTGAAGCTGTTTGGCATCTTGTGTGTTTAATGTCTCCCTTCAGCAGTGCCCTGGCACCTCTCCTTTCTCAGCCAAAGCGGCTGATGGAGATATTTTCCTAAACAAACTGTTCTCACCCTGCTAAATGCATTGAAAACCTGCCATCTGGTGTATACATTGGTCTCCTGAGAAATCGAGTTGTCCAAGCCCACAGCTGAGACTCGGGTCTTCTCTCCGCCAGCTGCCAGGCTGAGGGTAGGCCTGGGGATCCAGGAGTGAATTTCTCAGGGTAAAGGCCACTGTGGGCAGCCTCTTGGCAGCCTGCCAACAGCCCCTTCTGGCAGCATTCCATCCGAGCATCCCAGATCAAGCCTCAGACATGCAGGGCCTGGGGAGAAAACAAACAGCATGACGATAGCAGGGAGCGATCACCAAGCCGAGGTGGGGTGAACTCGGCCTGGAAGGCAGAGGTGCTCAGGATCCAAGGCTGCTGGGGAGACGGGGTGAGGTGACGGAGGACTGGACCTGGGGAAAGCCTCCACCTGCACAGATCCTGAGCCATGTGTGCATGTGCGTGGGGCAGACCAGGAGCTCTTACTGTGAAGGAATATGACAAACCAGGTGGGGAATCAGTCGGCAGCACCCTTCCAGGCCGGACTCCAAAGCATATCCAAGAGGGGACCCCAGGAGAGGTCTTCAGAACAAAAACTGTCCCTTGATAATTGCTTACCATGCGCCAGGCACTAAACACTGATAGCAGCTATAATTACTCTTGCTACATGCCAGGCGTTGTTCTAGGCCAGCACTGTCCAAAAAACACAATGCAAGCTACATAGGTCATTTTAAATATTCTGTAGCTGCACTCAATTTTTTTATTTTTTTAAAAATCAAGACATTTATTAGCATGTATACCTTGTGTATCCATGGCAGATACCCAGGGAAAAGTGAGGGAGTCCTCTGCATTTTAAAAAGTTCAAAAAAATCAAAAGTGAAATTAATTATAAAAGTGTTTTGTTTAACCCAATAGGTGCAAAATATTATCAATTCAACATGTTAATCAAGAAATTAGTGAGATTTACATCCTCTTTCCATATTAGGTCTTCAGAATCCGATGTGAATTCACACAGCACATTTTGGTTTGGACAAGGCACATCCCAAATGCTCATTCCAAGTACATGTGGGTGATGGTTACTCGGCTGGACGGAGTAGTTTAGATATGTTAATTCTAAATGTAAGCACTTCAGATATATTAGTTCATTTAGCCCTCATAACCCTGCTTTGTTATCCTCATTTTACAGATGAGAAAAGTTAAACACAGAAAGAAAATGGCAGAGCTGGGATCGAACCACCAAGCCCAGCCAAGTGTGGGTCCAGAATCTGCTCTCATAACCAATGTGCTTCCACCATTACCTGGCTCACTTCCTGTAGGCCTGAAAGAAAAAGGCTGCCTGCTGTGATGGCCTGTTTTACAAAGAAGAACAGAGGATGAAACAAGCTACAGGGTCTTGTCCTTTCGGTGGTCCTGCTGGGTTTGAACCTATATGGAGTGAAACTTGGAGACATCATCTTGTACTTCAGTCGGTGCTGGGATGGAGAGGCTGGGTGTGGCCCCCTGCACCCCTAAGGTGAAGTCCACTTTGAAAAGTTCAAAGGAAGAGTGGCCCCGTGGCTTGAAGTGGGAGGGGAAAAGTGTTGGCCCCATTTTCTACACCATCATTTTACTTGGCTGCTGGCCCATCCAGCGATGGCACCATAGTTTATTTCAGCAATCCCTATTTGGCGGCAATTTTTCACTAATATAAACAGCCCTACAATGACCATTCTTGTAAATTATTTTTCCCCACGATGATTTATTCTCCACTCCATCACTGGCTGAGTGTAGGGGAGCGCCCAGCAAAGTCCCTAAGCCTGACATATTGGGGCTGCATAGAAAAGAAAAGCCCCTGAACTTGGCCACTTAACGCTCTGGTGCTTTATGTTCATAATTTCATTTTCTTGTCATTTAGGCCAATTTCATCTTCATCCAACACTTGGTTCCACCAAGCCTTCTGCTCTCTGCTGAGCTTCAGCTCAAGAAGAGAAGTTTCTAGGACTACAAGGTTGGTCAGGGTTGCCTCTCCTGGTGGCAGATGCAAAGCGATGCTTCTCCAGGCCCTGCCTTCGGCTGCTGGTCTCGGGAAAGTCCTCCAGGGAGCCCCGCGCAGCTTTCACCCTCCTGCTTTGGAAATGTTTGTGCAGCTTCCTGGCTCCCTCCCAGGTGACGTCTGCCCTTTTACCTTTCAGGCTACTCCTCTCTCTTACCCGATGGGCAACTTTGGGCAGGCAGGAGGCCAACTGAAATAGTTCTGTAAATTGCCTTTTTATGTTTGTAACTAGAGCAGAGGTTTTAATTAGGGTACACGGATGTGGGAGGGGTGACAACTCAAACCCCCTGAATGACTGTGCCGATCCTATGTGTGTGAATATTTCTAGGGAGAGGTTGCTTATAGTCATTCGATTTCCAAAGGGGTCTGGGAAAGAGTTGCAACCACGCCTGGAGTCTGTGGTGGGCCTGAGCGGCCACCAGATTAGACAGAACACTGGCTGCTTTTTTGAAGGCTTTTCTGGCCAAGAACCGTCACTTCCTGTTGATGGCTGGTGGTGGCTTGTAGTGGGGACACCTGGCCTTTGCTCTGCTGCCCCACAGGCTGAGGCTCGAATTCTAGCTGGAAAAAAAAAAAGTTACAAATTACTTCCTGAGCTGATCCTTGGTTTCTCGTGACCAGGAAAATCTTTCAGTGTAAAAACTTGAAATACCAAGAGCTTGTTGTATTGCCAATCTTCTCTCTCTTTAATTACACAGAGCTGCCACAACAAAGTACCACAGATGGGGTGGCTTAAGCAGCAGAAATTTGTTTTCTTACGGTTAGAAATCCAAGGAGGCTACATGTCCAAGATCAAGTTGTCGGGCAGGGGCTGGTTCCTTCTGAGGCCTCCCTCCTTGGCTTCCCACACGGCCTTTCCTCTGCACGTCTGTGTCCTGATCACTGATCATCTCCTCTTATAAGGACGCCTGTCATATCAGGTTAGGGCCCACCCTACCGACTTCACTCTAATGTGACAACCTCTTCAAAGGCCCTACCTGCAAACACAGTCACCTTCCGAGGTGACTGTTCAGCCACCTGAACATGACCCAATTCAGCCCATGACATATCCATTACATTTTTGTGACCACAGAAGCAACACCTGCTCCCCATGGAAAATTTGGAAACTTCAGAACTAAAGAAACTAAGTTAAGAATTGCTGCAAAAACCATTTTTCTTAAGTGTACAAAGTAAAGGGAAAGCACACCTCTCTGTCTCCACCTTCACGCCTCCTCCCCAAAGAAGGCCTGTAGGAATGTTCTGTAATAACGAGGGTCGTGTCCTTGCAAACTTTTGCTGTGTCTGCACGGGCCGCTCCCAGGACCGTCCCTGTCCCTGTCGCTCTGCCTGGTGGTGCTGACATCCTGGAGATTGTGCTGGGGCTGCTGTGGATCAAATCTTAGGGGACGGTCACAGTGATTCTAGAATTGTCTTGTTTGAAGGGTATGCAACACGTTAAACACCAGATCTCAGATTTAAAAGGAAATTTGAAAAAGAAGGCACGTAAAGATAAATGAGACCCATCAGAATAGCTTCTGGGAGGCACTGAGATGTTTGCTGCGCTTGAGTTTAGGCACTGAGGCAGTCGGCTGTTTTTCCTTCCTTCATCTTCCTACGTAGCAGGATTTTCTGCTTTTTCTTTAATGGGCTTATGTTACTTCTTATAATGTGGGAAATAAACAGCTGTAACAGAATATTGCCAGGGAGGACAATTAAAAGGAACTGTGAGTTCTGTGCAGAGCAAGGAGATAAAAGAAAGAGCGGACAGAGGGGGGTGGGGGGAGGCTCCTAGGAAGGTGGGGGTGCATCGGGCGATGGGGCCTTTGCCTTTCAGCCCTGGCAGAGAACAGTGCGTGCGAGTGAGGGTTGCCAGGAAAGAGCTTGCACTTAGCTAGTCCGAGAGGAGCACAAGAGTTTGTAAATGAGCTCCTGGCTACTTGAAATAAGGCCCTTTGGCCTGGACTAATTATATCCTGGCTACTGAGAAATGGGATGCTGAGTCACTGCCCGCGGTCTCGAAAAATTACAGTGAAAGTGGGCTGGAAGGTTGGCCTGGGTCAAAAGGCCGTTCCTGTTTCGGGAAGAGGGTAGAGACTTCAAACATTGGACTGGGGGCTGAGCAAGATTAAAGGGGTGATCTGGAAAGCTCTAGAAAAGGAAGTGATGGTTCCTGGGAACCAGAACGGGTTCATCAGCCCCAGCTCCAGACCAGCTTCGGCTCTTGACACTAGGCACAGATGTCCTGGGTTCAGCAGGTCCCCCAGCAGACTTGCTAGAGTCTTGCAGTCGGGATGGGAGATACGGAGCAGGCACTTACCCAGTGAGGTCTGACGGTAGCAGGTCGAATTATCACAGCCCCCAGTCAGTGGGGTGATGTCAAGGTGAAGACAGGTCTCTAGGTCCATTCAGTGTTTCTTAGCAATTGCTAGGGATTAGGGATCTAGTGGAAAACAGGACTGATATGCCCTTGCCCTTATGGGGTTCATAAATCAGCGTAATCTATTTACTTATTGAAGAAGGAAATACAACAATTTCTTTGACCTTCCCGAGAGAGTAGCCTCAGCACCTAGCTGCCCATTGGTGGTTTGGATGGCACTGATGCCTCACAGGTAAGGGATGTTGCAAACCTCTGCGCACAGGTGGAGTCCAGCGGTGCCCTGGAGCAGCACAATTAGGCAATTGGTCCATCCATGCAGGTGAAACACAAATCATCCCCCCAGGCCCATACCTGGGAAGCCACAATGCTGCCATTCAGTGCAGGAAAGCCCACTGGTCACCCATCCAGCAGCCATCCTTTCAGAAAATGCCACGACCCCCACCCCCACCTACCCCGGGGTGTCCCCTTTCTTCCTGCATCCACATGCCTCAGGGAAATGGACCCCACACCCAGGAGTCACCCCCTTGGCCTAAGGGGAATCCTATTCTGCTTGAGGGTGACTGGTTCAGGAAAGGGCATGGGACCCAATCGGACAATATCCAGAGAAGTCCAGGGTGAGGGGAGGGTGACTTCTGGGACGTTTTCTCCCTCCTGAGAGAGGCCACAGTCCATCAGTTTGAAATGTTTTTATCACCCAGCAACAGAGTCCCTCCGCCCGACCCACACCCTGACCAACAGCGGCTTTAAGAGCACAGATACTTAGTGAGTTCAGTACAAAGTCCAGAGCTACATGCTTCCTGGCACTGTCTCTGTGATTCTCTGTCTTTCATTTGTGGTGCTAAGAAGGTTGCTGCTCCAGCCATTCTGTCCACGTTAGGGCCGGAAGAAAGGGACTATGCCCGCGACACCTGCCCCTTTTCTGCCCAAAGCTTTCCCAGAACGTCCCTGGCACTCCGCCACTTCCCTATCATTGGGCTGAACTGTGTCTCGTGGCCATGCCTATAGTTCAAGGCCGACTGGGAACGTGAGTTTTTGGTGTTTCTTTCCTAGAAGAACCAGGAGAGGGACAAGGCGGCTGGGAATGGGAACTAGGTTAGCTGCCAACAGGGGTGACACCCCCAGTTTCTGCACATCTCACTGCCTGGTCCTGCTGCTGTCGTCTTAGTTCCAGCCTGAGCAGGAACAAGGGCCGAAAGGCCAGAGCAGAGAGATGAAAAGAGCTGCATCCAAGACCAGTATCCCAATTAAAAGAGCAAAGTAGGTGAAGACAAAGTTCACAGCAAAGGGAAATAAGCAGCCCTTAAGCCTATGAAAAAATAGCTTAACTCCACTCCTAATAAGAGCAGTTAAAATGGAAATAACACTGCCATAGCACATTTCACCCGTCAAACTGGCAAAAAGCCAATTGCTTAACAATACATTCTCTTGTCAAGGCCACAGGGGGTCAAGCACTGGTACATGAAGGACAGCAACGCAGTCTCCAGTGGTGGGGAAAGAGCCACCAAAGGAAACCATGAATTGTGGGCTTTGGGTCCTCACTGAGATGCCCTGGGGGCCACCCTCCGTGGAAAAGCCTATGACATGGCACAGAAATGTCCTCACTGATCAAGTCAGTTTGAGGAGGGTTTCTAGTACCAAGAGCCAAAACTATACCACATGATGCCCCTGCGCACCCCCCAGGCCCAGGGGCAAAGTTGATGGGTCCAGAAGCCAGACTGTGGGAGTCCAACTGAGTCAGTCATCCAGTGACCAGCCAAATCCAAAACAGAAGTTCAAAAACAGACTGGGGTCACATTCAGCCCTTGTGGTCCTGAGGCAAGGTGCCCCCCGGCTGGTGAGAAGTCCTAGTGGGATCGAAATGTAAAATGATTCTAAGGAGCGAGACCCTGGGGTGGTAAGACACTACCTGGTCTTCCTTGACCTGATGTCCTGAGGCATTTCAGTATTTGGTTCATTTCATTATCCTTGGTTAAATTTCTTACTGACTGAGCATCTTTCTGGTTTCTGCGTGTTTCCAAACTGCGTACCCCCACTCTAAGTGCGTCCACTGGTGGAATCCCTCAGTCCCCCCACTCAGCATTCCTCAATGATGACCTTCCACTCAAGCTACCCCGCCTCATGTACTGCAGTTCATGACCCATGAGAGTGGGAAGACCTGGCTTCTGGGGTTGGGAGCCTTCATGGCTGTGGGGATCCAGAGGCCTGCATCTCCCTTCTGAGATGGAGAGCGGGCCGGGAGAAACGTAAAGCCAGCAGAGCCTCCCTGAGGTGGTACTGCGGGGGTGAGTACTCCGAAGCCCCCAGGTACAGCTTTAGGCCTGCTAGGGGCAGTAAGAGGGGTACAAGGGGCCAGGTAGCTCTGATGGTGGCTCATGTTTGATCATGTGGCAGCCCAGTAGCAGGAGCCAGAGGGTAGGAAGAGTGTGGGGTCCTTAAGCAAGGGCAAAACAGTGAGAGGAGGTGCCAGTGGGCCACTGTGCCTTGGGGACATAATGGCGATGTCTCCAAAGGTATGGATATGCTGGCCTCCTCCGACATACAGGCCTCAGTCTGTGGGCTTGGCAATCTTCCAGACCCCTTCAAACCATGTTTCCAGCAAGTGTCTGGCCAACAGCCTTATACCCACTCTGACTACTGCTCTTAGCTCATGCGCGTTTAGTTTATATTTTGTGATTGTTTGCAAATTGTGTCATCTGTGTACATTATGTCTAAGGTGGAGATAGGTCCCTGAGATCAGGATGTGTCTGCTAGGTATTTTTTGAATTGCCATCCTCCTCCCAAACACCACCAGTAACAGCCAGTGCCTAATACAGGGCATTACATCAGATAGACAAAAACGCTTGTAAAGAAGTTCATATCCCAGCAGGCAGAGGTCGGCCCCCGCTGGAAAGAAGCACTAGATAACTGAAATGCTGAGTTTTCAGAGCTGAGGAATGTGTCGAGAGCTTTTACTTTTATAGTTCGCACAACAGACTTGGCACCTATTTGCCCTGAGACGACTGTCACAATCACAAAAGGAGTGGGAGTTGTGTTCTGTAGCTCCCATAACCTCCCGGAATGTATCGACGTGGGAAGACTCTTCCCTGAGCTGGCAAATCACTAAAACAACAGTTTTCAGACCTCACATCCTCCTGCCTTAGCAGGTAAATGTACAAGAAATTAGAGTCAGAAAAATTTGCTTTGGCTTCAGAAAATCTAAGACAGCTTTTTCCAAAACTGTTCACTATGAGATTCCTTGAGATAGCAACCTAACGCAAATGATTTATGTGTGTTCTCAGCTTTTCAGAAATGTATTTCCTTTAAAAAAAAAAAAAAAGGAAAGGTGCAAATTGTCACGGTCTCAAGTCCAAGGTGTGGGGGGTACGTCTGGCCACGAGGGGGCGTGGTCTCCCCAGCCCTGGGCCAGAGAGCCCACGACAGGCGCTCCCACTGTGCCCCGCCCCAGCCTCGCAGAGACTAGTCCCCAACCTGCAGCCCAGGTCCCGAGGGTCAGGTGGACACCAGACCGCCCCTCCGTTTGAGCAGCTCCAGCAATGGCTATGTCCGGGGTGCAGAAGGCTGTGAGCGGCTGGGCTGGGAGAGCCCGTGTTTCAATTACAGACGGGGCAGCAGTGCTGAGCTGGCAGCTTGATCCGGGAGCCAGGAGGGCGGTGGTGTCTGGGGCATGACCTCGGGTGGAGTGGTGCTGGACAGGGTGCTAGGCGGAGCCTGACTGGCGGGACCAGTGGCGCGTGGGTGTGGCAACCACAACAGAGACAGACCACACAGGCCCTGCGGGATCCACTCTGTGGCCTGGCCAGCAACTCCGGCCCTGCCAGACTTGGGGCTGTGTGGCGTGGCCCAAGCAACGTGCACACTTCTCAGCGAGGTCCTCTGCGGCCTGGCTTCAGTCTCCCGTCTTCAGTATCACCGTCTCCAGAACGGTAGCTCTTCTCCAGCCAAGCTGAATGAACTGTTTTTCTCGCAATGACTTGTGCTTGACTCCATTCATTTGTTCATTCACCTCTTGATAAGTACTCCTATTGGGTGCCCACTGTAGCCGGCGCTGTGGAGACACAAGACATTGTGCTGCCCATGAACCCAGTTCCGAGGCATCCAGAACATGATTCATGCTTTGCTCCCCACCCTTCTTTGCCTGGCCAGCGTTTACCTTCCCCTGAATGACCTTCTCAAGCCTCTCCAGCTCCAGGAAATCCCTTCTGATTACTCTGAAGTGAGGAAAAGGACCTCAGGCTGTCCTGGATACCATGTCTTCCGGAGTGCCTAATACCTGGCATGAGCAGGGGTTCGATAAATATTTGTTGACTTGAGTGAATGAGGTGATCTTGTCTGTCTCCAGCTTTATGGTCCAGATTGCCTAAAACTTTCACTTGGAAAATCAAGTCCTGTGACGACTCTCCTACAGAACTGTTGTGTTTATCACCACTCCATGCCTGGTGGTTGGGTTAGGCAGGGCTCTGGAGTTACAAAGGGCAGAAAGGAATTTATTGGCTCACTGAACCGCACCGTCAGGGTATGGTAGGAAGGGCTGAGCTTGCCTTCGGGGTAGCAGACACCTCAGATAATAATGTCAGGCCGCTCTGCTGCCCATCACGGCTTCTCTCTTTGATGCCTTCATCCACTGCTGTCAGCTGGTCCAGATTCACATCCTTTGAGCCCATCTATCCAAGAGGAATAGGATTTTCTTCTCCAGCTCCAATTTTAAAGTCCTGGTAAAAGTTCTGTTAAGCTTGATTTTTCTGGCTCACATACCCCTCTCTTGGACCTCATCACTGTGGCCAGGAGCAGTGTGTAGGCTGATTGGCAGCCCCTACTTGAATGACAGAGTCAGATAAGAGAAGGGGCAGCTGCTCCCCAAAATATGGATGAGAGGAACAGACGTGGCAACAGAGAAAAGCCAGGGCCACCGCCCTGATGTGTAGCTGCATTGGCAGTGTAGACCTTGTACTGGGGACAAGGACCATACATGCACATAGCGCCTTTGTGGATAACCAGAACATGATAAATATTGGCTGATTTATAGGAAAAGGAGGTGTGTGTAGGGGGGGGAGCTGAAATCCCTGTGAATCTTCCCTGCAATCTGCATGAGCCTACGGCCATCCACCTCGTTGCTGCAGCTGTGGGTGGGGTTGTTTGTCTCAGGGTGCGGAACTGGAGCAAGTCCTGAGCCATGTTATGACTTGAGCTGTCACTTCTGGTTTTCCTTCTGAGAAAATCTGAGCCCAGCAGTGTGAATAACATTGGCTTTTTGTCTCAAATGGGGAATGGCTCTAAGACTGGTTTTTCTATTTGTTCCTATGTCTGTTTTGGGAAAAAGCGAAGAGCACAGTTTTGTGGAATGGCATCTTTCTTGGACTGTCCCAGGAGTGTGGCCATTTCAAAAGAGGAGGTGTTCCTCTCGGAAGAGCTTCCGGCTTTCGACAGCCTTACTAAGTAATATTATTGTACCTATTTCTTTGATGAGGAAACTGAGGCCCAGCAATGTGCCCAAGGTCCCAGAGTTGTGAGAAGTGGGGAGGACTGTGCTTAGGGCTTTGCATACCTCAAAAGTTTACATCACGGCAGTCTTCTAGGGGCAGAATCAGATGACAGCCTGAGTACAATTTAAATTCTACTTTCCCAAGGACAGAGAGGAAAGTAGAGCTGGATTTGCTGATTCCAAAGCCTATCCTAGTTCCCTTCCTTAGACTGTGTGTCCAGGTCGCTCCACCTGTGTGCCTCCATTTCCTAATCTGTAAAATGGGGATGGTAATAGCACAGGCCTCAAGGGTTTGTTGTGAGGATTCAACAAAATGACACCGACACCTGGGCATTGTTAAGGGCTCCCTAATGTTGCTGTCTGACACCACTAGACCTCCCTCAGGGTCACGAGGCCAGCCACTCCCTCTTGCGGGAGAACCAGATCCCGTGGGAGCTGCGCCCTGACCCAGGTGCTCCAGAGGCCTGGCTGCGGGCGCCTGGGAAAGTCTGTACCAGGAATAAAGGGAACAAAGGCCCCAGGTGCTCCGTTGATGCTTTGTCTGGCTGCAGGCCCATTTCCTGCTGGATCAGGTTGCTCTTGGCTGGCTGGGCTCCGGGAGCTGACCCCTCTCCCCTGCCCCTGCCCCCTGGCAGCTGAGGGCCGGGCCTAGTGACACAGAACAGGGCCCAGCTGGGCAGCACACGTGCTTTCTGGAGTCCAGCTCTGAGGTCTCACTGGTTGAAGAAGGATGCCTTGGGGTGCTAGGCCCTTCCTATAAGCTCTGCGGCCTCAGTGAACCCCTCCCATTCTCCTCTGGTGGGATAACCTTGGGGGTCCCGGGGCCAGGATCAGAGACCTGGACTTGAATGCCAGCCCAGGAATGGAGCAGCAGGGTACCCCTAGGCAAGCCACCTTTCTCTCTGTGTCTCCTTTTCCTGTTATGTATGTTCAGGAGGTGAGGCTGGTCATGAATAAAACCCTTGCAAGTCCTAACAATTCCCTGGGGCCCCCAACACTGCCTGCAGGAGGTGGAACTTCAACCCAAAGGAGGGTGATCGTAGTGCCACACAAACTTCTAGATCATGTCCTGCCCCTCCTTCGAACCCCACCCCCCACCCCCGCAGGCCCTGGCCCACTCCCCCGCCCGACCCTCTCCAGCTGCAGCTCTGAGCCACTAGAGGCTCTGGGTTCCCCGAACAGGAGTCTTTTACTTCCTCAGGGCTCTTGCACTTGCTGTCCCCTCACACTGGAACACACTGCGCTCCAGGTGTTTGTGTGGCTGTCCCTGTCACTCAGGTCTTAGTACTTAGGTGCTGCCTCCGCAGAGAAGCCTTCTGTGGTCGCCCTTAACATAGCTCCTGCCTTGTTCCTCGCCATCAGCCCCCTCCCATTTCATTTCATTCAGAGCACTCGCCTCTCTCTGAAGGTATCTTTCTGTTTCCCTTGTTCTTGTCTGCCTCTCCACTGGAATCTTAGCTCCTGAGGAAAGGGCCTCGTCTGTCCGTCCTTCCACTGTCTCGCCAGCCCGAGAGCTGGGCCTGACAGGAGGTGAGGCGTGTGGGGTTCTCGGTAGGTCTCCAGGCTGCAAGACCCATCATGGAACAGGGGCCTCCGCGTCTGCTCCCGTCAAGCTCTCCTAAGGGCTGCTTCACAGGCAGGTGTGCAGGTGTGAAAATACCTTGGCTTTCCAAAACGTTTTCACCTATGGTGCCTCATTTGCCCCTCATGTCACACCTCCTTGTAAGACAGGCAGGCCAAGATCAGAAAGCCCATTTTATAGGCGAGAAAATTGAGGTGCCCGGAGGCTTAAGGAACTTGCCAAAGGTCATATGAGTCATAAGGAGCAGAAGCAGGGCTAGGATGCAAGTCTTAGCCAGCTCTCTCCAGGACTCTAACCCAGACGTGGGAATGCCTTAAAGAGAAAATCCACATTTCAAAGCCATTTTTCCATTAGGCCACATCGCAGATGTGCAGATATTCAGAATTACTGCATGAGGGGGTAGTACTCTGACCTCTGAGGTTCTTTTCTGCTTGGAATTTTTCTACAACTCTGATGTATGTGTTACTTGTAAGTCTCATCCAGGGAAACTCTAGAATTCTTGCCTTCTTGAGTGGCTGAGAAACCCCAGTTTCTTCCCTGTTCTTCGTCTGTGGAATTATAGCTGTGCCTCCAAATAACACAGAGGACAGAGGACTCTACTCATCATACATCACACCCATTTTCACATATACTTAGCTGTAGAACCAGCTGGCCTGGCTCCAGGGAGGGCGTTTATCCCATGTGGACTCACTTCCAGTTGCATGGAAGGTGAAGTTCTTCATGGCATAAATTGTTACCATCATAACGGCATCTTTGGATGCCTTCGTTAAGCTCATGAAGGGCTTATTAAGTCTTGCCATGACCTCCTGCTCGATCTGGCAGCAAGAGAGGGGATGCAATACACAGCTGCTCCTCCAAGGGAGAGCAGAAATCCACACTTACTGGTGCCTTTATGAACATGTGTCTGTGTGGGTGTGTGGGCCTGCAGAGAGACAGTCCGGAAGGATGTACTTCAAAATGCCAATGGTGGCATGTCTGGTAATGGCATTTTGGGTGATTTCACTCTCTTCTTTATGGTTTTTGGTATTGTCTGAATTTATATTTTTACAATGAGCAAGCATTTCCTTTGTAATCAGGGGAAAAAAGCTCCATTTTCATCTTGAAAAGGAATTGAAGAAAGCCATTGAATAGAAATATAGGAATAGGAAAAGGCTTTGACATGTGTGTGACCAATATTCTCAGTCAAGTCACTCTGGGAATGTAATGCAGGTAGAGTCTGTGTCAGCCACCAACGGACCGTTTACTTGGGGCATTTGAGCTATTAATGGAATAAGGACTAATTTAACTTCTTCCTGTGAATGAGGCTAACAGTTATAATCTTCTTGGCACTCTCTTTGAACAGCTCTCATCTTTCTCAGACCCTAATGATTAATGTCACAAGCTCTTCCCAAAGACTGTGCCGTGGCGCTGGAAGAGAACTGAGAAGTGAAATGACTTGTTTATGGGTGATTGTCAGTGAGTCAGAATCACTCAGAGTGCTGGAGTTTCCAGGCCGTTAACTTACCTGCCTGAACCTATGAGTCAGGGTCATCCAGGCCGAGTTGTGTGTGTGCTCCCGCCCTGCTCTTCTGGTGGCGCCCCCGGCCTGTACACATGCACACACATGGGCACGCAGCAGCCTCCTCATCCGTGTATCCTGGGGAGGGTGCAGGCACACTCATCTTACTAATCTGTCCTTGAGTGCTGAGCCCAGGCTGTAAGCTGCCAGATAGGGACCAAAAAAGGGAAAAGTAAATATTAGTTATTTCCTCCTCTGTAAAAGTTGCAACAGTCTAGCTGTAGCTTAGAGCGTGTCTTTTGTGAATAACCAGAAACAACCCACGTGTCTGTCAGTAGTGATCTGTTATACTGTATCATAATATAATATTGTATATCCAGAAAATAGAATACTATGCAGCTGTTATAAAGAAGAAGTAGATCTATGTAAAATGATATAGAAAATAGCTTTAAGAGTAAGAGGGAAGTTGCTTAACACTGTGTACATCATGATTCCATTTGTGTGAATGTGTATTATGACTCTTATTTTTCAAATTATAAATGGAGATCTTCTCATTGTAAAAGAATAAACACTCCTGGAAAATTTAGACTAAGATGTGAAACTCCCACATCACGACATGCATTAGTCAGGACAGGCTAGGTTATGCTGTAGTAACGAACATCTCTCAACATCTCAGTAGCTTAAAACAACAAAGATGTATTTCTTGCCCATGCTTCACAATGATGAGCTTGCAAAGGCTTATCCCAGCACTGTCATTGTATGACACCACCATCCCAACACGGAGCTCCAGGGGTCACCGCTACGAGGGAAGAAAGTGTGAGGACCACACAATGGTTCTCCAATGCCTCCAATGTTTGTACCTGCTTTTCTCAGGTAGACACAGATGCCCAGGAGGGACACTCGCATTTCACTGGCCAAGGTGAGTCACATGACTATACCTAACTTCCAGAAAGTGAAAGGGTAATCTTCCTGTGCATCCAGAAAGAGAAGAGAGCTAGACATATCGGTGAACCCTGGTATGTCTTACTACCCACCCAAATCAACTTTGCCCATTTACATTGGTATACATAGTGGCTTCCCAGTACTTTAAAAATATAAGACGATTTTGTAGTCGCAACCTGGTTATGGTGTAGCTGGGAGAGAGAGGCATCTTTATGGCCAGGCAGAAGCTGCCTGGTGAGACAGAGCAGGGGTCAGGTGCAAAGCAGCTGCCCTGTGTCCTCCAGCACCCTGCAGCCCATCTGGGCTGCACTCCTTTTACCCTTTTCTTCCCAAAGCTGAGGAGAATAACTTTCTAGTTAAAGGAGGACCAGTCTGCTCATATAAATATGTTGTTTTAAGAAATAATGACCATTATAATATTTCTAGAGGACAATCAGGCAGCATGTATCAGGAGCCTTAAACATGTACAGACCCTTTGATCTATAGAGAAGAATTTATCCTAAGAAAATAATAGAACAAGCAAATAAAGATGAATTTTTATTGCTCATAAGAAAAAAACTGAAAATAACCTAAATGTCTAACCATAGGGATTAAGCAAACCAGAGAATGCTTCATTTACCTAACTGTATTTAGATGTGAAAGGATATAAATTGTCCATTGAGATGTCATATAGGAAAGAGCAAAATATATATATATATATATATATATATATATATATATATATATCCTATGATCTCGCTGTTGAAAAAGTACATAAATGTATACTTTCTATATGCTTTGAAAATATGAAAGGATAAATGCCAGAATATTAGCAGTTATTAACTCCAGGGAATAAGGAGTTCTTTGTGCTTTATGAGAATTTTCTGATTTTTCTACAAAGAACGTGATTAAGTAATAAAAGAAAAAGGTTATTTAAAATGTGTTCAGCTATTTTTTATTAACTATCAATGTTCAAGGTAATCTGCTCACCCTTAGGAAGGACTGGGCCCATGTCAGGAGACCTTGGTTCGTGCTGTGTGTTACCTTGGGCAAGCTACCTGGGTGGGAGGTGTTTGTACCTGCTTTTCTCAGGTAGACACAGATGCCCAGAAAGGACAACACTGTGCCCAGGATCCCACAGCTCATGGGGCCAGAGCTGGAGTTTGAACACAGGTTTACTGATTCTGGGTCTAGGATTTTCTATACTGCATTACCCAGCCACCCGCTCTGAGCCTCATCTCTAAGATGACAGTCAGAATACAGTCCTTTCAACTGAAAATATTCAATGTCTACAGGAAGTTGCCTCCCCGCCCCGTCTTCTGTGGTGCAGTGCAGGCCTTAAGCAGTCGGTGCACGTGCCCTGCTAGTCAGATGCCAGCCTTCCTGAGGCTGACGGGACTCCTGGCTGGGGTTTGGAGAACTCTGGCCTGCCAGTGGCCATTTGGAGCTGGGACGCTCTTTGGCCAGGCATCTGGCTGGGTGCTTGCAGAACTAGTCAAGGACTGCCCATGAGGGCTGGCTCAGGGCTGAGAATTGGTTGTCTTTCCCTTTAAACTGACACAGGCTGGCTGTTGAGATTCTGGAAACATCTGACCTTTTGCAGAGCATCTCAAGAGTTGTCAGGGAGGGCCGGAGGGAGGTCCCTCAATTTCTGTAAATGCTTTAACCCTTCCCACACAGCCCTTGACATCAGCAACAAAAAGAGATCAGCTTCCAAGGAACTAGGATGATTCGTTGTGCCTGTTTTCCTGCAGATTGTCTGGGGAGGTGGACTGCTCCTGGATGCAGAGAAGACTTGTAGCCCAGAGACCTCCTGTGTCATTGTCACAGCTCCCAGTCTCGGTCTCCGGGGACAGGAGGCCTGGGCAACAGGACAGAGGGCCTAGCGGGAGGGGACCGGCTGAGAGGCAAACGATGGAGGCAGCTCAGCCAGCCAGTCCTTTGACGGAGCCATATATTCCTTCATTTATCCTACACATGTTATAGGCCACCTACGACACTCCAGGTACTGTGTGAGGCGCTGGCAACAGAATAGCGAGCAAGCCCAGATAAATGTGTCCCATGCCTTCATGGAACACTCATTTCATGGGCGCGAAGACCGTGAGCATGTAATCACACCCCCAAATGTCAAATGCAGTAGAGTTAAGTGCTGGGGAGGGAGGCCAAGCATGCTGAGAGGGCCTGCCGGGGGAATTTAATTGAAGAAAGTCAGGGGAGGTTTTCCAGAGATGTCTGAGCAGGGATGCAGGGCTTTGCTGCTACAAGATTGAGTGCAACATCTGCATCATGTGGAAGCTTATCAAATGCAGGATCTCACCCCAGACTAGCAGTATCTAAATCTGCCCTTTTACAAGACCCCCACTGTGATCTGTAGACTTATGAAGTCTGAGAATTGGTGTTAAAGGTTGAACTAGGAGTTACCGGTCTAGGTACAGTGTGCAACTGGAGCAAACCCTCCAGGTAAGCACCCTGGGGTGGGAAGGAGCTTGCAGCCTGGTTTGGAAGTCAAGGAATATTTGTGTGGGTATGTGTAATCTTTCTTTTGCTTTTAAGCGGAAGAGACTTGCGCATGTTTAAAAGCTTTTAAGGAATAAACCATTGGAGAGGGAGGCAGATCACAGAGGAGGGATGGATGGGAGGAGCCCCGTTCTAGGGTAGCTTCTCAGGCTGGAATCACCTGGAGAGCTTAAAAAACGTATTGATGGCTGGCCTTACCTCCAGAGACTCATATTTATATGATCTGGAGGTGCAGCCAGCAACCCCAGCTGATTCCAACTTGCAACCAGGGTGGCGAACCACAGCTGCAGTGGAAAAAAAGGCTAGGAGGGGAAGGGCGCTGGTTTGGAAGCGGGCCCCAGAGGGCCCTTTTAGCAGTGGATCATGTTCAGGGAGGGCCTCGCACTTAGACTTCGGTGGTTATTGCTGAATGTATTTGCATCCATAGACATTGCATTTGTGTGGTGTGTTAACAAGCACTAGTTTGTGGTGCTTACGCAGCGTGCTCTCTGTCTATGCCACCACCACCATTTTCATGAAAGAGGCCTGGGTCTCTCTCCAGGTAAATCGGAAAAAGATAAGGGAGATGCCATCTGATGACTTCTATTTTGTATGTGACATAAAGAGAGGGCGTTGGAAGCTTAGGAAGACGGGAGAAGATAGAGGGGGATGCTGCAGATGGCCGTACAGAGAGGTGACCAGAGAAATGGGAAGGGCGGCCAGGCGGCACCAAGTTTCTGGATTTGAGTGGATCCTTGCTCCCTGAGCGGAGCTCCCCCACCACTGCTTAGGGAGAAGTACTGAGAAGGTGGCTCATCTCAAGCTTTTGCCAGAGAGCGAAAATATAGCAGCAGGGGAATTTAGGGAAGGTTGCTGGAAAGGCGAATCATGGCACCTAAGCCGAGTGAGAAGGGAATGAAGAGAGGGAAAGATTAATGGATCCAGGGAAGATGGAGATGCTGCTGCGGCCCAAGGAGGGCCCGAGGGAGCGCATTGAACCAGCGGGCTGGAAGGAAGAGAAATCGCAGCCAGGAAGAAGGATGCCTGAATTTGGGACCCTGGTGAGCGAGCGTTGCTGGTGGTGAAATGGGAGTGGTGGCTGAGGTGGAGTCCTTGCAGACCTGAGAAAACCGGAGGCATGACGTATCGTCCATTCATGCTGAAGTCAGCAAGGCAACAACAGGGTTTTAGGTGGAAAAGGATGGGGTTCCTGTGCCAAGCCTTAGTGACTACCGCAGGGGAGTGGCCAGGAGGTGTGAGAGGGGCCTCGGGGCTCTAACCAGACATTGAGGAATGCGTTCAGGAAGGGCATGGGGATGTGGTCATAAAATGTGTGGATGGAGCCCAGGTACTGGGAGACATGGGAGGGGAGGGGCAGGGTGCAGTGGGGACAAGCTGGGAAGTACAGGCTATTTCCGAGATGCCAATGAGGAAGAGAAAGAAAATCAATGAGGTTAAAGGTTTTCAGTTTATGGTAATTGTTCTCCAAGTATGCTTTCTCCACCTGCATCTGTGGTGTCCTATCATCACCTGCAAACTTACTGGATATACAGATTGTCTGGTCCCACCCCAGACCTACTGAATCAGTTGGGTGGGGCTTCGATATCTGCTTTTACCAGCTATTTGGTGATTTTGATAGATGCTCAAGTTTGAGACCCATGGTTATTAGGAATTTTATTGGGAAATATGTTACGTGTCAGAGAATATATAAGTAAAATAATGTTATTGGGAAGAATGGTTCACTTTATGACAAAAAAAACTGAATCCCAAATTTAGAACATGAAGAAGTTACTCCATATAAATTAAAAACCTAAATGTGTCCAGAAAACTATGAAGTTAATAATGTAATACATATATTAGATAGTAATGTAAAAAGTCAAAGAATGTCTTTGTGACCTTGGAACAGGAATAATCCTCTTAAACAAAATTTCAAAAGCACACACTGTCGGGCAACAAAATCAATCAGTTTGGTTAATCGGAGTTAAAGATTTTTGTCCAAGGATGGATACGTTGACAAGGTTAACAGGTGACAAGATTGGGAGAATATATCTGTGATACCTAAGCTGACAAGGGACTAACATCTAGATTCAGAATATACTGGGGACTTCTGCAAGGCCATACAAGAGAGACGGGACTCAAATGGGAAAAAAAAACAGGTAAAGATATCAATAGGTAATTTACAGAAGGAGAAATTTAAAAGCTCATAAACACAGGAGGAAATGTTAAGATATATTAGAAATAAGAGAATCAAATTAAAACAATAGTCAGCAGTTTTAGTTACAGTATCTCCAAACTTCCTAAATGTTCATTAATAGGTGAAACAAGTTGATATTCATTCAGTAAATACTACTTCGTGATAAAAAAGAATGAACTATTGATACAATTCTCAAGAACATTATGCTTAGTGAAAGTAGCCAGACACAAAGAGAACATACTGTGTAGTTCTAGTAGAGGGAAAACTAATTTATAGTGACAGAAGTCAGATCCGTGGCTGGGGGTGGGCAGGGAGGGGAGATTGAAGGCAAAGGGCATAGGGAACTTTTTGGGGTTAGTTGGGATAATTTTACAGGTGTACTCATTTGTCAAAACACATCCAAATGTGCTGGTAAGATGTGTTCATATGATTGTATATAAATTATGCCCTGGTAAAGTTGATTAAAAAAGATGTTATAACTTTATATCATTTAGATTGGAAAAATTAGTCAACAGGATAATGTCAGGAATTGGGAGGGTGCAGAAATCCCCAACTGCTGGGCATGTGGGTGGGGGTGGGGTCTGTGATCCCAGAGCAAGCCAAATCCTGCAAATAACCTCAAAGAAACTCTCATATGGCCCATAAAGTAGAGATACAAGGAGACGTTTACTGTAGAGCTATTTATGGGGGTGATGAATAGTTGACAATTTGGGTGTCCGTTCCTGGGGGAGTAGATGGATAAAATGTGGGGATGCACACCTTGAATACCTTGCAGCAGCCAGAAGCAAATGTACCCAAAGCAGCATGGATGAGTCTACAGAAAAAAAACTAGGAAACAGAATGGGTTATAGAACAAAATGTCATTTATGTAAATAAAAACTGCAAAACAATCCAATTAGAAAATGGGCCAAAGACATGAACAGATCTTCTACCAGAGGAGCTATGAGTGGCCAATAAGCACATGAGAAGATGTTCAACAACCTCAGTCATTTGAGAAATGCAAATTAAAACCGCAGTGAGATACCACTAAACACCTATTAGAATGGCTCAAATATGAAACAGTGATAACATCAAATGCTGGTAAGGATATAGAGAAACTGGATATTTTATACATTCTTGATGGGAATGTAAAATGATACAAGCACTCTGGAAATTAGTATGGCAATTTTGTCTATAACTGATCACATACTTATCACAAGACCTAGCAATGGCACCCTTAGGGCCTATATCCCACCTAAAAAAATGAAACTTATGTTCATACAAAAACCTGTCATGAATGTTCATATCAGCTTTATTTGTAATAGCCATAAAACTGGAAATAACCCAAATATCTTTCAATGGGTAAAATAATTAAAATCTGGTATAGCCATACCATGGAATACTACTCAGCCATAAAAAGAAGAGAGCCACCCATCCACAAGACAACAAGGGCATGATGGTGAGTGAGAAGAGCCAATCTCAAAAGGTTCCATTGATATAGCATTCTCAAAGTCATAAAACTATAGTGATAGAGAAGAGGGCACAGGGACTGGAGTAGGGGGGAGTGACCATAAAAGGTACCATGACAGAGACCACTGTAGTGAAGGGACAGTTCTGTATCCCAGTTGTGGTTACAGAAGTGTACTCATGGGACCAAATCTAGAACTATACACATACCCACACACATCATGCACACACACACACACAGGCTCATGTGAAAACGGAATGATAAGATCTGTAATCCAGTTTACAGGACTATACCAATGTCAGCTTCTTGGTTTTGCTGTTGTGCTACAGTTACGTGATGTCATCATTGGGAAAGCTAGGTGAAGGGTTCATGGGACACTATGTACTATTTTTGAAACTCTATGGGTCCACAATTATTTAAAAATAAGAAAGTTTAACGAGAAGTACATGTGTACAATTCTACATTTTGCGAGAAGCATATGAACAAAAGCATGCACGTTAAGCATCTTAACCTGGTTGAGACTCTAGGGGGAGGGAGTGGGAGGAGCGGAAGGGATGCAAAGAATGACAGCCACCCGCCTTAATCAAGCGCCCCTGGACCAACCGCTGGAGAAAGCGCTTCCGCCACGGTGATTAACTCAAGCTTCCCTGCACCTGAGGTCCCGCAGCCAGGAGGCGGGCGCGGGGCGGAGATCAATAATGTTCAAACTAAAGCCTTTTTTCAGCACTTTAAAGATTTTTCCCTTTTTCCAATAGGTTTGGAGGAAGAGAAGAAGGTTGGAGGGAGCGGAGGGGCAGGAAAAGGGAGCAGGGAGAGGAAGAAGGGATGCTGAGGGAGAGAAGGGAGGGAGGGGAGGCCGTGGGCAGGCATTCTTTCCCTGAGGGCTCAGGGCTGCCCTGGGGACTGACGGGTCACGGCTGCCTGAGCCCCTGGAGCTCTGAGGCCCCTGTGGGGGAGCCCAGATTTCCAGGAGCTCCTCTGAACAGCTGGAGCTCAGCAGACGCACTGTGCTCTGAGTACCGGGAACTCGGAGGTGCTGGATTTTAGCATATGCTTCTGCTCTCCACCTGCCAGCGTTGTCTGGAAGGCAGAGCCAGTGAAGGCACCGGACACTCTTTAAAGCCGCTTGCACAGCCGAAGTGCGCTACGTTAGCAATAAATGCAGGATGTCTTCCTACTAATTGAACACTGTGAGGAGGAAGGAACGATACAAGGAATGAAAGGAGAGATTGAGGAAGCACGGAGAGGCTTAATGATAAGGATGCTCCTCTGGACATGACACGATGCTGAGCAACTAAAAACAAGTTCAATGTCCAATAGTAAAGACCTGGTTAAAAATGTAAGTTACATGTGCAGGACAGAATAATAAAATGAAGGTGTGTGAGAACGTTTAATGTCACAGAACAATGTCTGTAATCCGTTGCTATCCTAGGTGTTACGGAAGTCTGCACTGCATAATCCTTTTTCTAAACGTATTAACTGCACAGAAAAAGATTCCCCAAAATATTCACCAGGTGAGTTAAAATTTGCACACTTTATTACATGTAAACTGTATCTCAAGGAACAGTTTTAGAAAATATTAAAAATATTAAATATTTAGAAATTATTAACTGGCTAGGGCAAAATTATGAGTGATGTTTTTTATTGTGGTTTTCTGTTTTCCCCCTTTTTTGGTAGTCCATATGCGTTCACTTTTGTACACAGACAACAAAACAATCAGTTTTGTCTTTATGGGGGAGCACTATCTGGAGGAGTCTGGCAGTCTCTCACTCAGCTCCGCCTAGATGGGGTGTCGGCAGAGGAACCGGGGCACATAAGCCTAGCCTGGCCCGGGAAGAGGCTGACACTTGGCCTTCCGTTTCTGCATCCCCTTGACCAGCCAGGTCCGGCTGGATCACCCGCTCACACGCCCAGAACTGGTTGTTTCAGGAACCACCCTGAGCGCCTCGCTGTTGCTTTCCTGGAAGATAGCAGAGGGACGAGCCAAGGACACTTGATAAATGCTAGATATTTATAACGTTCTCTCTCAGCCCTCCCCATTTCTCCGCGTTTGGTTTCACTCTTCGAGCCCGGCCCATTCCAGGTTAAGGGACACGGTGCGCAGCGTTTTCTCCGGGCGGAGACGTGGGTGGTTTCGTGGCGGGTTGCTCTGCACTCCGCTCTCACTTGCTTCTTACTGTAAACAATGTCACCATTATCGAGCGCTGACCACGTGCCAGGTGTGTGCCTAATTGCGTTTCTCACCACAGCCCTGTGAGGTCCCTACTGTTCGGATGCCCACTTTGCATTTGAAGAACTCGAGGCTCAGAGAGGTTAAGGAAGTCGCCCTAGGTAACACAGCCACTTAGGCGATAGTAGATCTAGGATTCCAGCCCCAGCTCCAGATTCCAGCTAGTGAGACTGTCTCCAGCGGGGGCGCAGGGCAGGGAGCGCGCAGGCCGCAGAGCCCCCCGGCCTCCTGGGGCTGCAGGGCTGCGGCGGGGCCAGGTGCCGACTCGGGGAGGGAGGGGCTGTCCGCGCCCGCAGGGAGGGAGCGCGGGGTGTGCGGGGCCGCAGGCGAGCCCCGGAGGCGCCTCCGGACAATTCCCAGCCACGCGGGCGGGGCGGGGCGGGGCTTGGCCGCGGCCCCGCGTTTCCGGGGACGCAGCGCCGGGCCGGGACTTTCGCAGGGAGCCTCCGGGTCTCCAGGGAGAGCGCCGGGCCGGCCTGGCAGCCGCGACGAGCTCCAGGACTCTCCCGGGGGCGCGGCGGCCCCGGCGTGGGCGGTGACGGCGCGCGGCCGAGACTCTCCAAGGTAGGCGCGGCGGGCCGGGCGCGCGGGGGCCGCAGGCGGGAGGGGGCGCCGAGGGCCGGGCCGCTAGCCCGCCGTCCCCGCCCGCCGGCCCTCTCCAGCCGGCCCTCTCCAGCCGGCCGCCACCTGCGCGCCCTGACGGGCACCCGCGCCCGCCACTGGGGGAGCCCGTTGTCATGGCAGCGCCGGAGGCTGGGCCCACGTTCCCATGGCCACCCGAGGCTCTGCGCCCAACCCCTTTGGCGGCTCTCAGCCCATCCCGGACTCCCAAACCTCGGAGTGAGAGGCCGCAATCCTGGCCCTGGAGGGAAATCCTGAGGAATTCAGGACCAGCCTGGGCCGTTCCTCAGAAAGGTCGGGGTATGACCTTTGAGTTAGGCTCTTTGTAATGGCTTCTTCCCTCTGAGTGACAGGTCGATGTGGGGCTTTGAAGGGAAAGGACCTTGGGATCCGGGAATTGACGCTGCTCTAGTGGCTTCTCAGGAGCTTCTCTGGTCTGGGAAAATGTCTCAGGAGCCTTGGGTCACCTGGGAAGGTCATCAGCCTCTGCTCACATTTCCTAACCTATAATGAATCACGGGATTCTTGTAAGGATCAAATGCCACAAGGACAGGGAAGTGGATAATTACCAATTTTTTTTCCATAGATGCTTTAGAAGTACAAGAGAGATTAGAAATCTGCCTGGTTCCAAATATTTCCTCCCGTTCTATAGGTTGCATCTTCATTCTATTGCTTGTTTCTTTTGTTGTGCAGAAGCTTTTTAGTTTGATGTGCTCCCAGTTGTTTATTTTTGCTTATGTTGCTTGTGCTTTGGGTGTAATATCCATAAAATCCCTGCCAACACCAATGTTGAGGGACTGTTCCCCTATTTGTACGTGGTCTAAGACGCGTCCAGTCTCATTCTTTTGCATGTCAATGTAGAACTACCATATGATCCAACAATTCCACTTCTGGGTACACATCTGAAAGAAATGAAGTCACTGTCTCACAGAGACATCTGCACCCCCATGTTCACTGCAGCTTTACAATAGCTGAGACATAGAAACAACTAATTGCCCTTCAACAGATGAATGGATGAAGAAAATGTGGCATATATATATACACACAATGGAATATCTCGTAGCCATAAAAAGAAGGAAATGGACCTTGAAGGCATTCTACGTGAAATAGCTCAAGACAGAAGGACAAATTCTGTATGATCTCACATATATGTGGAATCTAAAAAAAACACTCATAGACAAAGAGATTGGTGGTAGCTAGGGGTAGGGATTGAGGAATAGGACAGGTGGGAAAACTGGGTAAGGTGGTCAAAAGGTATAAACATCCAGTCGTAAGATCAATAAGTTCTGGGAAGATCATGTTCAACATGCTGAATACCATAGTTAATGATACTGTATTGTATACTTGAAAGTTGTTAAGAGATTTTAAAAGTTCTCACCACACATAAAAAAATATTAACTATATGAGATGATGCATGTGTTAACATTAGTTTGTAATCATCATGCAATAGGTACACATTTTAAACCACTACATTGTACACCTTATATATCTATGCAGTGTTTCATGTCACTTATATCCTAATAAATCAGGAAAAAAGGAAAAGAAAAGAAATCTACCTGGTCCCACCCCTTCATGTTCATAAGAAACTGGACCCAGAAAAGTGAAATGACTTCCCAAGGTGACAAGTTGGGAAGGTCCGGATTTGAACCCAGTCTTCCTGAATTCCAGGCTGAAAGCTGTTTCCTTTGGTGATTATTCTTACTGAATCTTGGGGAAATCTGGGATGTGTCTACCTGCAACCCAGGGCTCAAACTTTTGGTGACAGGAGATCTAAAGATGGGACATTGGCCACTGTGAACCGAAGATGGAGGAATGGAGACTAGAGCCTTGGGGAAAGCTGAAGGAGCCCCTATTCCCTATGCTTTGGGGTTCTGGCTTTAATGTAGTATCTGACAGGTTGTCCTAAATAAATCCCCAGGAGCCAAGCATTCAGCAGCTGTCCAAAATACTATCTTTGCCGAAGCCAACAAACTTACTGAGACTATCTGAGCAAGAAGCCCTTTGGCTGCCCTAAAGCAGGGAAGTGAGACTTTCCACATCAGTGAGGTGCATTTTCCTTTGAAAAGGATCAGAGGAAGGTAAGGAAAGAGATCTAGGAAGGAGCATTGGAAGTGATTTAAGACAGCTAGAGCAGAAAACTCATTTATTCATTTCGTGAACTTGTGCTGGGTACTTGATGTTTCCTGGTTCTGCGCTGGGGCTGGGAATAAACATTTGAGTTAGGCAGGCCTGGTCCCTGCCCTTAAGAAGCTTGTGGACGGGATGGGAAGAGAAGGATGCGGTGTATAAATGAGCACTTCACTGTGGCATAATGAGGGCCTCTGAGAAGAGCACAGGGGGAGCAACTCCGGAAATCTGTGGAAAACAGCATGATTCAAGCCTGCATCCTGGGAGCCCTCCTGGAGCTCTGCCAGGTCGGCCCTGGCCACTGCCTTTGTTGGAGACAAAGGAATGAGGAGCCAGTGTCTAGGGAAATGTGGATGAGAATGAATATTCTCTGGAAAGAAAAGGTGAAGGGATCCTGGTGAACTGTAACCTCTGTAAAGTCAGCAACCATGTCAGTTTCCTTCACCTTCCATGGTGCTTATAAGGCAGCAGGTGCATGAGAAACATGTTGAGGGAAGGAAGGAAGGGAGGGAGGAAGAATGGAAAGGGACAGCAACTAATATTAACAAGAGGATAATGTCTCTAACTTGAGACAAAACTTGGTTGAAATTCTAACTATAGGTAGAGGATTTAATGTGAGTTCTAGAGTCAGATGGGGTTCTGGTCCTAGCCCCGACTTACTTGTCTGACCTTAGCAAATCCCTGAACCTCTCTGTGCCCCAGTTTCTCTTCTATGAAGTAGGAATATAATAATTCCTATCTTGCTGTGTTGTGAGAATTAAATAAGTTAATTGAATATAAAAAGCTCAGCACAGTGCCTCACGTGTAGTAAGTGCCCCATACATATTAGCCTTATAAATGCCGACTTTGCTTTAGGTGGAATCGTTTGCCAAATAATTTGTGTCAAGGTCATATAACTACTCCAAAATGAGGTATAATTTCTTTTTTCCTGATAAAGGCTAATTTTGAAAGGTCCACATGTCTGCAGATTAGAGCATCTCAAATAAAATGGTTCTTCACCTTTTATGTGGGGAATGGGGATTAATGGTCTTTTTGAAACCAAACGAAAGCTCTGATGCCTCTCGTCAGAACTGGCCTATCATTCTTGTGGGTCACAGCTCTCTGAAGCCCACCTTTGGGGCTCCCTGCTTTGCCTGCTACGCACAGGCTGTAATGACAAAAGTCAGGCGGCAGTACTAGAGGAAGCCCTTCAGGGGCTTGGTGGAGTGTCTGTGGAAACCACAAGGTGGAGAAGCTGGAGGTCAGCCTTAGGTGGCTGGGTGGGTCAGGCCCCAGGTTCAGGCTCCTCGGAGCCCCTGCTCTGCGAGGCCAGGCTGGGCCCACCTGGAGCTTCATGGCACATAAACGGTGTTGTCAGGAGCCACAGGAATCCTGAGCCCAGGTGGCCTGTCAATCATGGGTCTTTGTGCTGCCCTCACACCCGGCTTTGCACTCTGCCACGGGCAGTGCATTCCTCCCTGCACCCCGCAAAGCAGGGTGAGTGCAGCCTTCAGTGGAGTCCACCTCTCCATCCACCTCCACCCTGACGGGTTCCTGTCTTGACCCACTCTCTGCAGGCAGCCCTGGAAGCAGGAGCAAGGCCCTCTGGGAGAAAGAGTGGAGCCACCAGGTGACCTGAGTTGACTGGAAAACTGCAGGGGTCAGAGAGCCCCTCTTTGGGAGGGGAGAACCTTGAGCCTCAGAAAGGAAAGTCGTTCCCTGGGTAGAAGAAGGGCTCTGGCCTAGGCCTTCTTTCCCGTCATGGGGAAAGGGCCAGGGGTTCTGGGGCTTGGAGTAGGACTTAAGGAGAAAGAACTTGGTGGTAAATGGGGAGCTAGATTCCCAGTTTCTTGGGATCTTGGGAATGGAGGGGCCTCAGGCCTGATGGGCCAAACTGGAAACCGAAACTCTCCTAGACCCTTCCACTTCTTGCTGCCCACCCTCACCTGGCCTAGAACATCCCCTCCCACCCGTGAGCAGCTGCAGTGGTCTCGGAGGAAAGCGAGTCACTGAGCAGTCGTTGTGCTCCTCGGAGGTGACAGGTTGCAGGCATCAGCCAGGCCACTTGCTCAGGCTCTCTAAGTCCCTCTCTAGGTGAGCAGGCCTGTGGACACAGGCAGACAGCCCCTCCTCAGCTTGTGTTGGCGGCACGGCAGTGAGGGTGGCAATTTCGTGTTCCACCATGTTGAGCCCTGCGGGTTGCACCACAGCCCTGTGGGGCAGGGGTATCCCCTCCCAGGGAGTGGCCCGCTCAGGTCCCGACAGGCCCCAGGGAGGTGGCGGGCTTTTCACCAGAGGCGCACCCGGGCCCTGGCTGGGCAAGCCTGTTTCCTTTCTCTCTCAGAGTTGCAGCCTCAGCAATGGGCTTGCAGGAGGCAGCGAACCTGAGGGGAGATCCTGGGGTGGCCGTGGGGGGTCCTCAGGTTGGGCATCTACAATGGCTAAAGGTTATGGAGGTCATGGCACCTTTCAGATGGTTGAGGATGGGCATAATAAGCATGGCTCTGCCCTGTGCCTCATGGGCTGTCTCACTGGCTTGCCCAACAGCCTGCAGAGTTCTGCGGGGTGCCCACCTCACAGACGAGGAAGCTGAGGTTCCAGGAGACCGTGTGGCCTGCTCATGGTCCACAAGATACGGGATGGTGCTGAGCTGCTCCTGACAGAACTGGCGTGCTCAATCGCTGGCCTCCACCATTTCCCTGAGGAGGGGAACAGGGTTTGGGAGCAGCAATGAGAATGTGCACCTTTACTACCAGACCCTGGATAAGAGCTGCCTGGGTGATTCAATGGCTGCGTTAATACCGCCCTGTGAGTGCCCTCTGCTCCTGGGGAGCAGGGGAGCTCCCAGTCCCCAGCATCTGGAAGTCATTGGCTGATTTAAAAGCACACACAGGGTGTGCCAGCTTGTGTTGCTTTCACATCAAAATGCATCGGTGCTGCGCTGAGCTGCTTCCCAGCCCCTGGGGAAGAGGCACCAGCAGCCAGGGCAGGGTGGGGAGCCGCAGCTGCAGGTCGGCTCCAGAGCAGGGCTCAGCGCTCCGAGGGGCCGGTGGCGGCGGGCCAGGGCCCGGGAGCTGTGCCAAAGCCAGTGCGTGGCTGTGAGGCCTGCTGGGCAGCCTGCCAGCCAGAGCCCGGGAACAGGAATGGGGAGGAGCTGGAGCACCCTCCACGCGGGGCGGTAGGACCTCTGGGTTCAAGCTCCACTGGGCTTGGCAGGAGGCCCCTCCCCGCTGGCCCGCAAACAAAGCAGTGACTCCTTGAGGAGAACTGTGGGAGCCAGAGAGCCAGGCTCCCCTGTGGGAATAAGCACTGGCAGGCCTGACACCAGCGGCCACTAGCAGGAGCCACGGTGGGCAGGCCCTGCACCTATAGATGATAAATGAGTATCACTGCTTGTGAGGCTGTGGCCTAGATTGACTATTTCACTGCCAGCACCTGCCCTGGCTATGCTCAGCGCTGTTGTGCTGAGCAGGTTAACGAGGCAGTGGGCGCCTGTGTTCACTTGCTGTATATTTTCAGCCAGGCGGCCCTTTATTTTCTCTTTCTCCCATAGCCTTTTTTACTTCTCTTCATTCGATCCCTCCTCTAGAGCTCTCATTTTTGTCCTGCTTTCACCTGATCCTGCAAGTGAGTTTTTTTTATATTTCGGCATTTTTCCTTGTTTTTTTTTTTACCCCCATGATAACAGGTATAAGGTATAAATTTACATACAGGAAAATTGCACAGATCATAAGTGTACAGCTCTAAACATTTTGGTGTGTGTATACACTTGAGAAGCCAACATCCAGATTAAGATACAAAATACTCTCTTCGTCCCTCAGTTTCCTTGTCTGCCTGTGAGGCATGTGTCCCCTAGGCTGATGTGTCACCAAGGAGAAGTTTTGTTTGCATCCCTATGCACATTTTACCTCCCAGGCTTACGTTTTTGTCCTCCTGTGTGTGAACAAAGGGATGCCTGAAAGAGAGAAGGGAGAAGGAAGGAGGGCGAGGAGGGCACCAGGGCCCGGGCTGTGGGTGTGGACGGAGGAAGGCATCCATCTTGATGGTGACTTCAGTTTGCTGGCTGGGGGCTCGGAGGAAGCACTGCTTTTCTCTGTCTCTTTTTATACTCTTTCCAAGCCGCCTCCTGAGCTCTTTATAAACGTCAACGGTCTGGCTGAGAAAAACTTGCCTACATCCAAGACTGGCAAAGGGGAGCAGGAGATGCAGTGTGGCTTGGGAACCACTCGTTGGCCCACAGGAAGTCAGCTCAAATGAGGTTTTTCTCTGTCAGTTGTCCTGTTTTTTCCAGTCTGGGGAGAACTGATTAGCATTCTAACAGAAGGTAGCAGAGCCCCCAAGGGCGGGAGACACCATGGTGGACACTGGTAGAAGGGCTCTTCTCCAGGCCCACAGTTGGGCCCCTCGTTTTGTCAGCCCTCTGAATGCCGTGCTAGGCAGCGAGGCGAGACCTGTCACTGTCCTCAAGGGGCTTGCCACTCATTTGGCACATGACATGCTTGGAGCATTTGAGCAGCTGTGAGCAGGATATAATTAACGGCCAAGCGAGGCTGCATGGCCCTGCCTCCTCTCCTCAGGGAAGAGCACAGCCGTCAGACAGCCCGTGCGCTGCTGACGTGAGCGCAAACCTGCCTCGCGCTGTTTGAGGAGCCTCTGCCTGATGCGGAGACTCGGGCACTCGGGCACTCGGCACTCGCACTCAGCAAATACTGATTGAGTCCATGCCTCTCATCAAGCCCTGTGCCACGTAAGAACAGTCAGCAGGAGATAGAAGGATATAGACTGTAGGCAGCACTGTGATTTCACCAAGATCTCTTAGAATTCTTTCCATAATATTATTACGGATAATATGGAGAAATGTGGGTTGAATAGTGCAGTTAGGAGGACATATAGCTAGTTGTTCAATCTACAAAGGATGTTGATCAGATGCAACCCTCGTGGTGGTCTCTGGTGGCACTGGGTTCCGCTTTTGGCCCTGTCTCACTCAATCCTCCCTCCCCCTCCAAATTTACAAAATAGCCACACCAAAACACCCATAACTTTCCATGTTAACCAAATGCTAAAACTTTGCCGTAGTGGGTTGCACTCACTCTTTCTAATACACACGTACACTTCCCTTCCCCTCACACACATTTTTTTATTTTTTGTTTTGGTTTTCTTATTTTTTGTGAAGGTATCATTGATATACAATCTTATGAAGGTTTCACATAAGCAACATTGATGGTGAAGCTACATTCACCATCTTATCAAGTGTTCGCCCTCCCCCGCACACCCCATTGCAGTCACTGTCCATCAGTGTAGTAAGAAGCTATAGAGTCACTACTTAATCTTCTCTGTGCTGCACTGCCTTCCTCATGACCCCTCTCCATTTTGTGTGCTACTCAATGCCCCTTAATCCCCTTCTCCCACCCTCCCCACCCACTTCTCTTTGGTAAACCACTAGTCCCTTCTTGGAGTCTGTGAGTCTGCTGCTGTTGTGTTCCTTCAGCTTTGCTTTGTTGTTATACTCCACAAATGAGTGAAATTGTTTGGTACTTGTCTTTCTCTGCCTGGCTTATTTCACTGAGCATAATACCCTCTAGCTCCATCCATGTTGCAGATGGTAGGATTTGTTTTCTTCTTATGGCTGAATACTATTCCATTGTGTATATGTACCACATCTTCTTTATCCATTCGTTTACTGATGGACACTTAGGTTGCTTCCATATCTTGGCTATTAGAAATAGTGCTGCAGTGAACATAGGGATGCATATGTCTTTTTGAATCTGGGATCTTGTTTTCTTCGGGTAAATTCCTAGGAGTGGAATTCCTGGATCAAATGGTATTTCTGTTTTTAGTTTTTTGAGGAACCTCCATATTGCTTTCCATGATGGTTGGACTAATTTACATTCCCACCAACAGTGTAGGAGGGTTCCCCTTTCTCTGCATCCTCGCCAGCATTTGTTGTTCCTTGTCTTTTGGATGTTGGCCATCCTAACTGGTGTGAGGTGATACCTCATTGTGGTTTTAATTTGCATTTCCCTGATGATTAGTGATGTGGAGCATCTTTTCTTATGCCTGTTGGCCATCTGAATTTCTTCTTTGGAGAAGTCTCTGTTTAGATCCTCTGCCCATTTTTTAATGGGGTTATTTGCTTTTTGGGTGTTGAGGTGTGTGAGTTCTATAATTTTGGACGTTAACTCCTTATCATATATGTCGTTTATGAATATATTTTCCCATACTGTAGGATGCCTTTTTGTTCTACTGATGGTGTCCTTTGCTGTACAGAAGTTAGTTTGATGTAGTCCCATTTGTTCATTTTTGCTTTTGTTTCCCCTGCCCAAGGAGATGTGTACAGGAAAAAGTTGGTCATGTTTATATTCAAGAGATTTTTGCCTGTGTTTTCTTCTAAGAGTTTTATGGTTTCCTGACTTAAATTCAGGTCTTTGATCCATTTCAAGTTTACTTTTGTGTATGGATTTAGACAGTAATCCAGTTTCATTCTCTTACATGTAGCTGTACAGTTATGCCAACATCAGTTGTTGAGGCTGTTATTTTCCCATTATATATCCATGGCTTCTTTATCATATATTAATTGGCCATATATGTGTGGGTTTATATCTGGACTCTAGTCTGTTCTGTTCCATTGATCTGTGGGTCTGTTCTTGTGCCAGTACCAAATTGTCCTGATTACTGTGGCTTTGTAGTAGAACTTGAAGTTGGGGGGCATAATCCCCCCAGCTTTGTTCTTCCTTCTCAGGATTGCTTTGGCTATTCGGGGTATTTTGTGGTTCCATATGAATTTTAGAACTATTTGTTCTAGTTTGTTGAAGAATGCTGTTGGTATTTTGATAGGCATTGCATTGAATCTGTACATTGCTTTAGGCAGGATGGCCATTTTGACAATATTAATTCTTCCTATCCATGAGCACAGATGTATTTCCATTTATTGATGTCTTCTTTAGTTTCTCTCATGAGTGTCTTGTAGTTTTCAGCGTATAGTTCTTTCATCTCCTTGGTTAGGTTTATTCCTAGGTATTTTATTCTCTCTGATGCAATTGTAAATGAATTGTTTTCCTGATTTTTCTTTCTGCTAGTTCATTGTTAGTATATAGGAATGCAACAGATTTCTGTGCACACACATTTGTTTTTGTTGAATCATTTGAAAGTGAGTTTCAGACATGATGACACTTCACTGCTACAGCCTCAGTAGGCATCTAATCTGAGCGAGACAGGGAACCACTGGAGGGTTTTGAGCAGAGCAGTGCCATGACCTGGATTTGGTTTTGAAAAACTCGCTCTGGCTGCTGAGTTGAGAACATTGCAGGGGAATAAGGGTGGAAGCAGAGAGATCAGCTCAGAGGCCCTTCAGTAACAGGGAGAAGGAGGGTGGTGACTAACCCTGGGAGGTGGTAAGGGTCAGATTATGGATTTGCTAGTGGATTGGATGTGAGGAGTGAGAAAAGAAAGCACTTAAGGTTTTGAACCTGAGCAACTTAAAGATGGACCTGCCATGAAATGAGATGGGAAGGCTCATATAGATGGAGCACATTTTTTTGGGAGGGAGTAGAGAGAAATCAGGAGCTTAGTTTGGATATGTTGAATTTGAGGTGCCTGTTAGATGACACACTGAAGTAGAAATGTTGAGGCCATTTGGAGATCAGGGTAGAGCTCCTGGCGGCAGATAGAAGCTTGGGATAGTTGGGTAAAGATGGATTGACACCATTATTTATAGGTAAAGAGTCTGAGGTCTGGGCAGTGCTACAACTATACATGCTTGGTGCTGCCCATATCCCATGTGGAATTCTGTATCAGTGCCAGGAGCTCTTTTAAAAGGGGTGCTGCTAGCCTGGACTTTGCTGACTGAAGGGTATCAGGATGGTTGAGCCGCAGAAATCACGGAGCATGAGGAAGCTTGGCTGCAAGAGAGGAGATCTGGGACCATGCGAGCACTTCCCCCACCTGACAGCCACCCTGTAGGAGGCTGTGTCAGCCCCTCGGGGTGGGGTGAGAACACAAGACGGTGACTTGGTGGAGGCTAATTTTGGCTGGGGAAGCAAACGAACTTCAAGTGATTGCAGCTAATTCTTGGAGAAATTGTCCTCAATGCCACATAAATGACAAGCAGAGACTTTCAAACTCCTTCTGACTGAAACTAGAGGAAAAATTACATTTTACTGTGAGTCTGTGTACACTTAGGCAAAGTTGAAACAGGTTTCCCAAAGCTTATTCTTTTCTATGATCATTGATTGCACTTTGATATTTTCTTTTTCTTTTTTTTTTTATTGCTGATAGGGACCCACGAAGTTGAATTCAGGACCCACTAAGAGGTCTAGTCTAGTTTGAAACCCCTGGTTTCAGCAGAACTGAGCTCCACCCATGGGGATGTCTCACAGCCTAGGCAGTGCATTAAATCCTATCATCCCACTTAAGCTAATCTTGCCTCGCACCCCCTCCCCTGCCCCCGCCACGGAGGTTCGGCTTCCTGTGGACAGAATTCTAAGCGTGGACCACCCGGCAGGTACCTAGACTAAGTGTTGGGCCTGTAGGAATGCCCAGCCAAGACCTAAGGTGGATTGACTCTGAGGCAACTAGCTCCAGCATCGACGCGGGCTCAGCCGAGTTCATTTGGGGACGGATAAGCGGATGCCAGGAACATTGGCCGCTGGTGGTTGGTGTTGGAGTAATAAATGGAGAAGACCAAGGCTCGACCCTTGACTGGCGTAAAGCGAGGAGCCCCCACGTGCCTTCCCAAAGCCGCGCGCACAGAGGGTCCTCGGGGCGCCGGAGGGGCGCGATCGGCGGTGGGAGGGTCTGAGAAGTCGGGGCGAAAGCCCAGGAGTGCGGCGGCCTCCGCGGCGGGTGAGTCCACGCTCGCCCCTCCGGCTCCCGGGAAGGCGGAAGGGGACGGGGCGGGGCGCCCTGCCCCTCCCCTCCTCTGGCCCCTCCCTCTCCTCCCGCGCGGGCGGGGCCAACCCCCACGTGACACCACCCCACCCCCGCAGGTCGGGAGGCGGGGACCCAGCGAACGACTTCGGGGCCGGACCTCGGGGGGCGGAGCCGCCGCCAGCGGGTCGAGCCCAGCCACCTGAGCCCGAGCGCGGAGGACGCCGTCACCGCCGAGCCCCGCGCGCCGCGATGAGCCGAGGGAGCCGTCCGCGCGCGCTGCCGCCCCGGGCCCCGCCGCTGCTGTCTCTGTCGCTGTCGCTGCTGCTTCTGGCGCCGCCGCCGCCGACCCGGGCTCTCACCCCGAGGATCAGCCTGCCGCTGGGTGAGTGCCGGGGCGCCCCGCGGGGCACGGGCTGGGCCTGGGGGAGGGGAGGCGGCGTGACAAAGGAGGGGGAGTGTGTCGGGGGCCTGGGGTCCGCTAGGACCCCTCCGCCCGGTGCGAGTGCTGCGGGGCGGCGGGAGGGAGAGTGGAGCGGTGGGGCCGCGGGCCCCTTTCTTCCATTCTTTCAGTGAGCGGGGAGGGGGTCCCACGCCTGCCTTGTCGCCCCCGTGCGCCCCTTGTCAGGGCCCTTGCGGCGGTGGCGGGCCCCCTTGCCTGGGTGCTGGCCACCCGCCGGCCCGCCTGCCCATCTGCTCGTCTTTGATGCTGACCAGAGCCCGCCTAGGGGCCGCCCCCGAGGGCGCACACGGTGAGGGGCCGTGCTGGCCGGCCCGTAAGCGCTGGGGCTCTGGTATTCCAGCAAGTCGCAGCAGGACCCGGGCGCTCCCGTCCGTCCTCCCTCCCCGCCCCTCACCCGGGCAGCCTGCGTGATCCCCCGGAGCCTGGGAGCGACCATGGGAGGGATGGGGGCAGCTCTGGTCGCTGAGACTCCCGGGCGCTGCCTGGGGCGACGACTCGGAGGGAGCCGGGAGTACCGTCCTCAGAGGCCTTGTCCCTCATCTGGTGCGCACATCTGCTTCCGTGGCCTCCTCCCTTCCCAGCCCTCTGCTCTTCCCCTCCACACCCCCTTTCATCTGGTTGCTTCTCTGACTGTACTTTGAAATCAGAGGGAACTGGATTCCAAGCCCATTTCTACCTACTGGACAATCCTTTCTCCCTGAGCCTCAGTTTGCTTGTCTGCAAAATGGACACAGTCGTAGGTACCTTGCAAGGCCATCTTGGAGCCTTCATGAAAGTAGGTGTGTACCTGGCCACAAAGTACGTAGGAGCCCAGTAGAGGTTGTTTCTCTAAGCTTTTGAACTTGGTTGTCACACTGTATGAATTAGAATAAAGGGTGTGTAAATTAAAGGTTACAGACTGCAACCCTGCCAGACTTCCTTCTCTTGATGGTATCCCCACCCCTGAAAACATTCTATTTACAAAAAGAAAAAAATTGTAGCTTCAGCACTTAAATTGTGGCCCTGAGCAACCCTATCTGAAATATTGCAAGATAGAGGATGGCCTGGGTGACCGTGTGACCTCAAGAAGGCTAGGTAACCTCTCCAGACCTTGATTTCCTCACCTGTAAAATAGGGATAATAGCATTTACCTCAAGGTTGTGAGGATTAAATTAGTTTATGTTTGAAAAGTTCTTAGGACAGGGCTTGGTCCGTAGAAACTGCTCAGTAAGCGTTCAATATCATTGTGGTATATGGAGCCGAGGCTGCATTTCTGCCCATCCGGTGCAGAGCTGGGGTGACTGCTTGGGGTGGGGGCGGTGTGGTGTGCTCATCTGCCTGCAGCCCTCTGGGTGCTCCGTCATGTTAAGTGAAGATGAGCAGGTGTATCTGGACCCAGTCTTGCTGTTTTTCTGTTGTGGCCACAGCCCCTTTGCCCTTAGATCCTCCCAGTCCTGGGAGACGATGAGATGAAGTGGGGATAGATGCTCCAGTGGACTCCACTCATGACTGGGAAAGCGGGGCCAGCTCATGGGGCCACATCAGGAGCAGGTTGTGTCCAGAGCGAGCTGGAGGGGGAGCCCTCCTAGGGTGACCATAAAAGGCAGAATTGGGGAGCTGTGAAGAGGAACCAAGAGGCCCAGCTTTCCTGCAAGCAGCCAGAACACTTGGTTATTACCATGCAGCTCCAAGACCCTGCCCACTTCCCAAACATGAGCACCCCATCTCTGCACAGGTCACTTGGTGCTATGGTCTAGACGTCTGTGACCTTCCCAGATTACTGTGTTAAAATCTTAACTCTCAAAGGACTGACGCTTCGGTTCACCTGTTAAGACTACCACTGATGGCACACATTTTGTGCACTGCACAGGGGTGCCCAGCCAAGGGCTTGAGGGGTCCTGAAATGCAGTCCACACTCTGCTTTCCAAGCTGTGGATCTCAGAGAAAAAGACCTTCTGCTGTGTTTTTGTAGCTGGGTCTGCCCCCTAGAAGGGACCTCTTTTTCTGCTCCCCAAGACCCTGGGATAGTTCAGTAGCACCCAAACACTTGAATTTGGGAGAACGTAGCCACACAGAAGAGCTGCACCACACCCCGGATGTTCACCTCACTGACCTCCCGGGTCTTCCTCCAGGCCCTGGGTGCTGCAGCCCCACTTCCATCTCCATGCAGGTCCTGGGGGGGTGGGGGGGCTGGGCAGGGCCGGGGGTAGGACCCCCAGGGGGGAATGCCCTAGGGGAGGGCGGGGCTGGACAGGCGGTGTGGGGGTGGTGGTGGTGGTGGTGGTGGTGGAGGTAGGAGCCCCAGGGGGGAATGCCCTAGTGATTGAACAGGCTCGCCCTCCGAGCGTGGCCTGAGGCGGTTTCCTGCCTCACCCCTGGGGGCTCATTACATGTTCCTGGCAATGTGCCTACCCAGGCAGGCCTGTGGTGTCCAGGGATGCTGGGCACAAGGCCCCAGGGCCCCTCCTTCCCTGAGTAGGGAGAGGCCAGAACTAGAGACCAGAGGCCCCTTTCTTGCCACCTGCCCTCCCCTGCTGACTTCTCACCCAAGCTCCCCCAGGGCCAGATGCCTAGAGACAAGGACTCTGTCTGGGGTTTAAAACAGAATCCTTGAAAGTGGAGGATCAGTTTGTGTTTGGGATCCTTCCTACGGAAACTCTTGTTACTGTGGCTTAGCAGCAGGTTTCTGGGACCATCAGGAGAGGTCCCACCACTTGCGGTCTCGCCCAGTGGCCAGGAGGGTAGGAGGGCTGGGGCCTCTCTGGACAAGCAGAGGCCTTAAGAGGAAGTTGCTTGTCTCTATGAAAGAAATACTTCAAGGAGGTCTGCATTGGAAACCAGGGTCTAAGCCTCCAGGACAGAAAGCTGTGCAGGAGTCAGAAGCAGGAGAAATGTGAAATGGAACTAGTAGCCCCAGGGGTGAGTTGTCAGGCCAGTGCCTCCGAGCCATGTGGGGAGAAACAAAACAAAGCTGCTGGTCTGGCTCAGGAAAGCCCTACTGGGTCCTCTTATTCGGGTAACTGGAAGGAGTTACCAACTTCCCCTGCCCCAGAAGCGCCTGGCTGAAGGGCTCTGGACGCATGTTTCCAAACCAGATTGGAAACAAATTCTTGGGCCTGCAAACTGCAGTCGACAAAACCCTGTTGATTGAACTGGGAGGGTAGGGCATTGGCACGAATAAGCCGCCTGTCCTCTGACCCCAGAGCAGGCGCCTAGGGCCATGGCTGCCCTGAGAAGCCCCCAGGGCAGGCTGCTTTCAAAGCCTTTAGCTGGCTGGCCACTGGCCTCCCTCCGTCATGTGGCCTCCGCTCAACATGAGCGTTTGTCTTCAGTTCTGCCTTGTGGGCTGGCATCTTCATGACCCTTCAGAGCTGTAACTGTGGGTGCTAGTAGCCTGGCTTTGAAGGCTGGCATGCCTCCCTTACTAATGCACACCCTGCCTCCTCCCAGCCTGTTCCACATTGGTAGATAGAAATAATAGCAGAACAGGACCCATCTCACTGGATTCTGAGAGGATTACCTGAAATAATGTATGTAAAGTGTTTGGCATGGTGCCTGGCACGTGCTACATCCCCAGTAAAAGGTAGCAGCTTCTGTTCTCTGGTGGAAATTCCCTTCCAGCCTTGCTCAGTGAGGTTATTTGCATCAGTTTGGTAGACACTGTCTGAGCACTGGCCATATGCAGGCTCTGTGTTAGGTGCCAGGACTGCCAGGCCAGGGAGGGAGTGATGCAGTCCCCACCCCCTACCTTGGGGTAGGAGACGAAGCAAGTCCCCCAGGGCCGATTGGAGGCCATCCCCAGGGGTCCTGCGTAACTGAGTCTACTTTTCAAGCTGTCCTACTTCGGCTCTTCCAAAACCCTCCTTTGCCCCCAGAACCCTTCCTGCTTGCGGTGGACCACACCTCTTCCTCTTTCCTGCCCCCACCGCACCCACTGGTTCCACTTTGTCCCCTGTGTAACCCACGCTGGAAAAAAAATACATATGTGTGAGAGCATATGTATATATGCACACCCACACACACCCATTTCAACTGGGTGCTGCAATGCCCGTGTGGCAGCCCAGCAAAGCTCTAAGCTTGCACAACTTTGGGGGCACATCTGGGTACACCTGCATGTTCACCCTCCAGACAAGGGAGCTGGAGCCCATGGCGCGGAGTCAGGAGGAAGGCGGGCTCCGGTCATGCAGTCAGTCACTCCTCTTCTGTCCTCTTCTTCGGGGCTGTGGTATGGTCCTCCCTGGGGGCTGAGGGGGGAGGGGGAGGAACAGTGACACACGAGACCCCCACTGTCCAGGCTGGCTGCTTTTCCCCAGCTGGCTTTCCCTGCCCCTCTTCCTTGCATTCTGGCCTTCCTGTCCTGGCGAGCTCTCCTGTGTCCCGGATGGAGAGTGGCTCACACAGACAGCCAACGGCCCCTAAGGGCTCCGATCCATCTCCTGCCGTTCTCAAGGCACAGGCCTTTCTGCTCCTGGCCCTGTGTGGTCTCCCTGGTCAGTCCTTAGCCACCACTCCTTGTGACCACCTCCACTGCAAGGCGGGAGCCAGCGCTTAGGGGTCACAGCTGTCCTCCTGTTTGTGTTCCCGCATCAGTGCCTAGAAGAAGGTGGAAGGTGAGGTAACATGGAGCTACTGTGGGCACCAGGCTTTTAGTTCTCTTGTCTCCGTCTACATGGTAGGTGGAATCACCCCATTGGGCAGGTAAGATAGCTGAGGTTCAGAGAGGTGAGGTATTTTGTCTGCCTCCCAAGCCTGTGACCTGACCTGCTCTCCGTGGGAACCGTCTGGTCTCTACTCACAGGTCTGTCAGGAAGCCCATCCTGACAGCTTAGTGGGATTCAGGGAAGTGGGGGCCTGTGGTGAGGGGGTTCCAGGGGAACAGTAGGCAGAAGCCTCTCATTTTTGTCATAGCTCTTAAATAGGGAACAGGTGAGCCGGCTTGCCTCCTCTTGGCCTCCCCCTGCCTCTCCCCTGTGAGGGGTGCAGACAAGTTGGGGAGAAGAGCGCCCGGGATGGAGTGCCCGCTGTGTGCCGGGAGCTGCTCAGGGGCAGGGGGTGGTGTTGTCGTCCTCACACAGACGAGGGGACTGAAGCTCAGAGAAGCCAGCTCACGGGGTTAGGGTCCTGCAGCTAGGAAGGTGGGGGCCAAGCCTTGGGCCCAGCTCTTCAGCTCAAGAACCTCCTTTCCACTAGAACAGCTGCCTCCTTCCTCAGCTGTGAAACGTATGAAAGCCGCAGAAGGACCCAGCTCGGCCCTCGCGTAACTGGTGGGTTATGTATTTCCATCTGGTAAAGAAATCTATTGAGGTCACTCCCTGGATGGGACAAGGGGTCCAGCTGGGGCCCTGATGGCCCAGCCTCGGGCTGGAAATACGGCAGAACCAGCCGACTTGGCAGGAATGTGGTACATGGGAAACTGGGAGCAAATGGCTCAGAGGCTTGCAAACTGGGAGGCAGTGGGCCAGAGCCAGCCTGGAAATGTATTTTGTTTGGCCTCCAAGTGTTTTAGAAAAATTTTAATTAGTTGCTGATATTTAAAACCCTGGAAATTTTACATGAAAATCCAGATTTCCAGCTCTTCTGAAGGTCTGGCAAAGCTGGGCCTCATTCCATCCAGCAGCAAGTGTTTGGGGCAGAGAGGTAGCCAGTGCTTTAGAGGGGCTCCTGCCCCCAAGGGGTTGCACCCCACGTGCCCTTGTCCCCCCACCCTGTCCCTGCATGAGTTTCTGAGGTGGCCAGGGTACTGAGTGTTTACTCAGAGCAGAGGTGGGGGAGGGAGGAAGGCAGGAGTGGAGGTGGGGGCATGGGTAGGGCCCATCCCAGTTGCTGGTGGCCTCCCAGCCTGGGGTGTCCTGGCATTTCTACAGAGTGCATTTATTTGGTCTTCCCAGCAACCCTGCGAGGGCTCCCCCTCTGTGTCGGCAGGTGCCTCTTCAGGACTGCACAGCTGGTCAGTGATAAAAGTTAGGACTCACGCAGGAACCTGCGACTCCCCTTTGCAGGCCCTGTGGCCCCCTGTCTCCCTGCAGCACTGCCAGGCAGAGATCGCAGGGCTGCATGCTCCGGTTGGGGGCTGGCATGAGGCCTCCAGACTCTAGACTGGCCCCTTTAAATCTGGGGCCCCTCCCTGGACCAGAGCACCCGACACAAGTACGGGGTACAGACATGAATAAGACAACAGTCTTACCCTCAAGGTGCACTCAGTGTGGTGGAACAGACAGACAGGCACAGAAAATCCACCATCATCAACTGTATGGCCAGTGCCCTTCGAGAGGTGTGAACAGGAAATGATGGGCACACACAGAAGTAGCTCTTGCCCATCTGGGGATTCAGGAAGGCCTCCTGGAGGAGGTGAGGATGCGCAGGAGTCAGTCCAAGGGCAGAGCATTCCAGGCAGGGACTGCCTGAGCAACGACTAGAGGAGAAGTAGGACTGTGAGTGGCAGTTTGGTGTCACTTGGCTGAAACAGGAGGGGGCTGTGACAGCGGGACACAGTTGAGGGTCTCACACAGAACACTGACGGTGCCCAGAGAGCGCTGTGGGTGCAGCACAGCACCTGGGCTGGGGCAGGGGCAAGCTGGGAGGCTGCTGCGGAGGCCCAGCTGAGGGAGGGTGGCGGCCCAGGTCGCGACTGTGGAGCAGAGGCGGCAGGTAGAGCAGATGTGAAAGACACTGAGGAGGACCAGCACTGGGAGTCCTGGGTGAGGGAGGGGACAGGGTGGCATCCAGTTTCCATGGGATCGGTGGCGCTACACAGAGACATAAGGTTCCAGGTCGGTGAGTGGGTCTGCGACAGGGCAGTGCGGGAGGTGCCTGTGGAGGGTCCCCCACGCCGGGGCCTGGCGCGTTAGAGGACGCTCTGCCCCAGATGACGAGATTCGAGGGTCGCCAGCATCCCCCAAGTGATGGGCATGGGTGTGTGACGAGGGGCCGAGGGCTGACCTCAGGGGACTAGAGCGCACAAGCTCAGGTCCTGGAGAGGCCGAGGGTGACTAGTAACACAGACCCTGGAGCCAGCAGCCCGGGTTCAGGTCTCACCCCACACCTCTCCCTGGCTCTGGCTGCTGGCAAGTTACGTGCCTTGTGTCTCGGGGTCTCTCAGCTGAAAATCGCAGGTGGTAATGCCTGCCCTGCCACAGTCTTACAGGAATAGCTGCATTAGTGCATTTAAAGTGCTTAGTAAGTGTACAGTGCGGTGGTGGGCTGGAGGCCCCAGGGAAGTGGGAGGGAGACGGCAGGGGACCCTTGAGGCCCGTATGCAGACACCTAGGGGACAGGCTGTCCACTGGCCGTGTGCAAGGCCGTGCCCCCTGGCATCCGGGGCTTGGCAGTGAGGCAATGCCTGGGCCCTGGCAGGTGTGGGGCTGGTTGAGGCCTGCCTCCCAGTCTGGGTGAATGGGAGGTGCGTGCCGACAGCCCTGGGGGCTTCCTCTGGTCGAGAAGGAGGGGAGGGAGGCACTGATTTCTAGGATGAACAGTGAAGAAAACTGCTGAGAGGCGGGGGCTGATGCAGGACTGTCTCTGGGGATGTCAGGATGTTGAGGTTGTTTATGCCCCATGGCCCGTTTCCTCGGAAAAGGAGAGCCGTCCTTGGGGAGGAAGGTGGTCCTTGGGTAGAGGCCCCAAGAGAGAAGGGTCGTTGGGGGACAGCCAGCCCCTGAGCAGAGGGCTGAGTAGCTGACTTGGGTGGGTGGGCAGAGGTCAAGCTCCCAAGGTGGCAGCCGCTTGGACAGGCTCTGGCTTAGGGCTCTGCTGGCCAGCCGGGCACGAGGGAGCCTCTGAGGGGCTGGAGGCCACCCAGTGATGCTGGCAGGAGCTCTTGGCCAGTCGGGCAGTGGGCTCTCTTGTGTGTGCCTGCCCCAGGGACAGAGGATGCTTCTGGGCTGGGTTCCTTTGCCTCCTGGCCTCTTTCTTGGTTATCTCAGTCATGGAGAGGACCTCCAGCACACTGTCTCACTTCCCCCGCCAGGAGTGTCCCTTCCCTGGTCAGGGACTCTGCCTGGCCTGTGGTGGCAGAGTTGGGGCCTCGGCTTCCGGTGCGACAGGCGGCCCTGCCCCACACCTGGGAGGCACGCAGGGAGGATGTGCATGTCGCTGCCTCGCCTGGTCTGCTGCTGAGTCAGCACCCCTGCCTGGAGGTGGTGCTCCTGCCGGGACAAATGAGTCCAAGGGTCCGATGCAACTCCCTGTGGACAGGGTGCGCCAACAGGACCTCTGGGAGCTTCTCAGGGGCTTGTTTCCCGTCCAGATCCCTGGCTGGGGACTTTGTGAGTCAACCAGTGGGCAGTCTGCTGCGTCCCCTCTGCTGGTGGTACCTTGACTTCACAGGGAAGCTGGAGTTTTCCGACCTAATCCTGCTGGGGCCTGTGGAGGGCGGAACCTTAGGGTCAGGTCAGCGTCAGCTGTGGTGCCTGGAGCCACAGTACAGAGAAAGGCGGGGTGGGGCCCTGAGTCATGGCCCTGCTGCAGCTCCCTGGCTGGCCTGGGTGGGGACCGCCTGGGGTGGGGATGGTGCTGAGCCCAATTCCCGTCTCACCCCAGAGAGCACCAAGCTTCCGGCTGAGTCACAGGAAAGAGGAGAAACCCTAGGTGAGGCTGGGGGCTGAGTTGTTCCTGTATCACTTCCTGCTGAGAGCCCCAGGCCCAGCGATGGCAGAGGGGGTCCTGATGTGCCCAACCCAACGCGCCCTCCCCGAGGAGGCTTCGTGCCAGGCAGCCCCAGGCCAGTCCCCGTGCTGCCTTCTCAGGGCCTTGGGGAGCCACCGGCTCAGGCCTGCCCAGGGTGGATGGAAAGGTTTCTTCCACTTGGAAACACCAGCCACAGCCTCAGGCAGCCAGGCTCTCTCCATCCCGGACCTAACCAGCCCTCTGGGTAGGAGATGTATGTGATGTCGGAGCAGTGCCGCAGCCCAGATGCCCACATGACTGCGTGAGGCACTCTCTCTGCCCCACGGGGAGAGTGTGGAGGCCGAGACTGACCCTGAGGTGTGTCAGCACTCACCGGGAGTGGAGTATACAAACGCCCCCTCCTGGGCACCTCTGCACACATAGCACCCTGGAACGAACACACAAGCATGGACAAGCCCTGCAGTAGGGTGTACACACACACACACACACACACACGCAGGCAGGCATGCTCACGCGGGTCCCACGCAGACATCTTTGCAGTGACTGGAGGCGGCGCAGGCAGGAGCACTGCTCTGAGCATTGCCGGCAGAGGCCAGCTGTCAAGGGCATGTGCCTGTGCGCCCATCCCGTTTCGGAGCCAGTGTTCGGATTGGCCCCAAGACTCTTGTGTGGTCAGGTACTAACCTAGGTTCAGATCGCCTAGGATGAGATTTTTACCCAGGAGGACACGGGAGGCCCGGCCCTCCAAGCTGCCCTCTCCTCTGGCAGCACTTGCTGGGCTGGATTTTCCTGCAGGGCTGTGGGTTTTGTTTCTGATCCTCTCAAGTGCTGGTCGTGTGCCAGACACCACGCCAGCCCTGAGATAACGTGTGCAGAGTTGTTCTGACCAAAGCTCTCAGTAAATGTGGGCTATTATGTACATTATTATCTACATTCTTTGTCTCATTTCTTCTCATAACAACCCTATGCAGTGAGGTGCTGTTATCCCCATTTTACAGATAAGGAAAGTGAGGCTGCACGATGTTAAGTGGCTTGTCCTGGTGGGTGGTAAGCGACAGGCAGGGTTTGACCCAGGCCTCTGAATCTAGAGGTATCTCTGTCTCATGGAGAGTCCCAGTTGGAGAGCCATTATCTCATCTCCACTGACGAGCCCTGGTGACTTCCACCAGGCAGCAGCAGCTGTGGGGCAAGGCCTTTAGGACACCAGACTCTTGTGTGGCCAGGTACTAACCTAGGTTCAAATCGCTTGTCCTCGTTTGAGTCTGAGAGGCTCGGGGCAGACAGGCGAAGGAGGAGCATCTGCAGAGTGGGGCGCATGGTGTAAGGGGCCCCTAGCCTACTTCTTTGAGGCGCTTTTCTGTCGCTTTGCCACTTCACTGACTGCTCCCATTATGACTGGAGGAGGTAGATGGGGAGGTTCTTCAGCAGCTGGCTTGTTTGGAGAGCTGGGTGGACCAGGGCTGGGCAGCTGGTGCCCTGGCTGCCCCTCCAGCTTGGCTGTGTTCTGCATGCTCCTTGGCAGGTTTCTACTGCCTCCCAAGCCTGAGTGGGGCTGGGCTGCCACCCGGACTTCAGCTTATCTCTGACCTTTGGCATTTCTGTATCTGGACAGATTCCAGGAACAGCCTCCTGCCCAGTCAGACCTATAGGACCCACCCGGGTGGAAATGCCCCTTCTCTGCAGGCAGATAAGCATTGGCAGAGTTGAACCAACCCTTTTTCAGAGAAGCGGAGGGATGCAAAAGATAAGGCAGGATGGCAGGGGCTATTTGTCCTAGTCTCACCGACTCCTCCTGAGACTGCCAGGCATTGTTCTTCATTATCCCTGTAATACATATGAGAAAAGCTCACTGAGATGACTACACTGCCCTGCAAAGGACCTACATGGTGCTTCTCACAGTGTGCTCCTTGGGCCGCTTAGTTCAGAGTCATCGGGGAGCCTGTAACACGGCACGTTCTCAGGCCCCACCCCCACCCAGAGCATCAGAATCTCTAGGGCCAGGCCCTGGAGTTTGAGTCTTGGGGTGATTTTGCTGTATGATGCAGTTTGCAGACCGTGGATTCGGGAAGGAGACCTCCTGAGCTGGCCTCACCAAAGCTGCTTTTTTGCTGTGGGGCTTTGTGTAAGTAGCTTCACCTCTAAGCTTTTGTTTCTTGTATAAACCGGGATAACAACAGTCCCTATGTCACAGGGTTATCATGGCCATGCCGGCAGGTGGTGTCTACAGCCTGTTCATCATAGCACCTCCTGGGAGTGGCCCTGTGGTGGACAACAGGAGGGGTCTCTTCAGGATGGTGGTTCTTCCTGGGAGCAGAGCACAAAGAAATCAGGCTTTTTGTTCCAGAAGGCTCATCGGTAGAAGTCTAAGCAACTTTTAATTGGGCTTCATCGTGATCAGAAATTTTGTAGTTGGGGGAAGTGAGGGATTCATGCTGTAAACTTCCTAGCATGTGGAGTGCTGGTGGGAAGTGGTAGGAGTTGGAAATTCGAGGTAAAAGATTGAGAGTCTAAAGTGATTCTGGCCTTGATAGCTCAGAGAGAGGCCTTAACGTCTCCAGACCACAGCTGCCCTGTATAGTTTTCAGTAGCAGAGTCCAGGCTCTAGACATTAGGTGGGACCTCCCCATGTGAGTTCGTCACTCAGCCCCAGTTCTAACTCTGCTTCCGGAGTGTGACAAGACTCCAGTGGCAGAGCCACACACATTCTGCCGTAGACTCCTGTGCTGGTCACCTTGTGCATCACCTTCCCTCATCAGCAGACATTGTGCAGAGCAGCCTTGGAAATTCCATCATCCTGTTTGTTGATGGGATCCTACCAATCCGCAGGCCCAGCAGGTTTGCTAGGAAGTCACCTGAGGGCTCCCTCCCTTCAGCATTAGTGGCTAGGTAAAAAGCTTAGCTTCCCCAGAAAGGCTGGTATATATTCTTCCTCGTGGGCAGCAAGGACAAGGTAACTTCGTTTCCCTTTTCTCTTTGTCCACTGGGAGGCTCAACGCTAACCGTGCAGCCCATCTCTAGTAGCTGTGTGAGGACCCCATGACCTGTTGAAGTTAATCTGCCCATACCATACTTTCTGCTTTAGATGTTTTCTTCTGATTTGTTTTTATTCTCTGCCCTTGATTGTAGTGTTTATATTTCACTACCTTCTCTTTCTGACTTCCTGCCCTTTGTGGAACCAGGCTGGGGGTATGTAAAAACGCTCCCCATATAAAAACACATGAAGCTGCCTTCACAGCTGCTCTGTTGGCAGGTTGCACCTTTTGCTTCCTCAGCTTCATTAGACTGTGTTTGTTTGCGTGGCCGTGACGCACAGGCGGGCAGGGCGTACCTGAGGTTGGAGGGTGCTGCTCTGGGCTTGTTTTTCTTTTCTTATCAGCTGCTTAGAATTTTTAAAATAATTTCTCATCAAGCCCATTAATCACTCAGAGCACAAATGGTACCCTGGTGGACAGGTGCTTGCGTCTCTTTTCCTTCTTTTCTTCTAATTTATTTATGTTGCATCACTCGAGTATACTGTGCTTCTTGTAGAATCCAAAAGCAATCATGTGTGAAAAGGGACAATAATTACCTATAATCCTACCAGGTACTACGCCACTCGGCAGCATATCGTGATTCATCCCTCTGGATTTTTTTTTCTGTTTGTACTTTTCCCACCAAAAAAGTAGAATCTAACTATGCACACAATTTCATAACCTTTATTTTCACTTAGTGGTAGATAATTAGAATTTTTCTTTGTTATAACATATTTACAGCAATGAAAGATATTTAAAATTTATATCAAGGCAACATGTACCTTTTATTTATTTATTTTTAAGGATAGGACTTGTGAAAAGCAACAGATGCCTCAGTCATCCCCAGCCCCAGGCCTGGTTAAAAGGGGTGACTTTTAATCATCTAGACTTTTTGTTTTACAGTGGTTTCCTCTGTATATTTAGGCAAAACACTTACACCACTATTTCTTGGCTTATCTCTCTTACTGATTTGCTGCTGAGAAAAATAATGTTCTCCGTGGCTTATATCTTCATCCCTACCACCTCCGAACATTTTCTGCCACTCTGGTCTTTGGTTACCTTTGCAATAGCCCCCAATTTAGCCATGGACTCTTCCCTATTGTCACTCTCAGAGGAAGATACAGAGATCTCCCTTTCTTTAACTCCCCTCACTCCCAGCATCCCAACATGAGCCTGTCGTGCATTCATTTCTGAGGTCAGGGGTGGTGGCATCTACATTCTGCTGAACAACCACAAATCTTCCATGAATGACTGTGAGGTGGTACTAAGGGTTAAGACCAGTACCCCGTGTTTGCAGCCCTCTGCCAGGGTAAGTCATGTCCACTGCAGGGCCGAGGACGGCTGTGTTTACAGGTCCTTCTCTTTGGGTCTAATGCCACTCAAAGAGGAGTGTTAAATTCTTTAATGTGCTCAAAATCCATCACTTTATATTTTGGTTCGCTTCATATGTATTGTACATGCTTTATATGCCTTTGCTTGTTTCTTTAGGGATTCTAATATAGCATCATTTTTACCAGCTACACGGTATTCCAGAGAGTGGAGTATTATGATTGATTGTCAACAGTACCCTGTGGTTGGACATTCACGTTGTTTCAAATTTTTCACCACCATGATATAACGGTGCTATAATTAATATTCTCTCACATTCATCCCTGCTTGTTTCTCACATCATGTTTGAGGACTGGGGAATACTGTTCATGTTTACACCCGATCCCCCTGCTCCCACACCTGGCTACCCACTGCCTTGCTCCCCTGCTTTCAGATTGGCCCATTCTAGAGGCGGGTGTAAGAGGATTCTGCAGGAGGCATTGGCCCCCAGGTAATAATGCCCATCCTCCTCTCCCCAGGCTCTGAAGAGCGGCCATTTCTCAGATTTGAAGCTGAAAACATCTCCAACTACACAGCCCTTCTGCTGAGCAGGGATGGCAAGACTCTGTATGTGGGCGCCCGAGAGGCCCTCTTTGCACTGAATAGCAGTGTCAGCTTCCTGCCAGACGGGGGGTACCAGGAGGTGAGATGCTGCCCAGCACTGGCTGCAGTGGGCAGGGGATGGCAGAGGGGAGGATGGGCAGGAAGATTGACCTTCTGGGTCCGAGGAGAGGAGACTCAGCATCTCCTTCATGTCCACTTACACGTTCACCTTCCCCCCTTTTCTCGTTCCTCAGCTGCTGTGGAGTGCAGATGCGGACAGGAAACAGCAGTGCAGCTTCAAGGGCAAAGACCCGCAGGTGAGCCAGGCCTGCAGGCAGCCTGGCCTGGAGGAGGGATGGTGGGTGATAGACCTGGGCCCAGGGCCGAGGCAGAGGGTGGGAGCAGCTGTGGGGGAGAGGGTGTAGGCTTCTGAGGTGGGCAGGCCTGGGGATGGCCTTATCCTTCTCTCTGTGTGACTTTGGGTGGGTAGGTTTGCTCTGGAGCCTTAGTGTCCCACCTGTAAAGTGGGAATAATGATGTCTGTCTCACTGGACTTACTCTAAGGATTCAGCGAGCTAGTAGGTACAAAGTACCTGGCACATAAGTGCCCGATAGATGCCAGCTTCCAGCATGAGCGGTGGTTGGGTGGGGGTGGCAGTCGTATCCTTCTGCCGATAAGCTGAGGGAGCAGGTCTGATGGATTCTGGTTTGGTTTGGCCAGACTGCTGGGTGGGGGCTGGCCCAGCCGAGGTTCCCCTGGAGGACTCCCCTCCATTCCCAGAGGCTTCCGTGTCCTGAGTGAGCAGGGGGCAGCAAAGGTAAAGGCCAAAGAGCATCAGACTTGGGGTGAGGGCACAGGTTCAGGTCTTCTATTCAACAGACATTTATTAAGCACTTGCTCTGTGCCCTGATATTTTGAGACTCTGGAAATATAATTGTGAAAAGGAAGAACAATAGGCAGAAAGTGGTTTAATAGATGGTCAGGTTACACCTCATTAAAGAAGTGACATGTGAGCCAGGATTAGAAGGAGGTGGGGCTGCTGACCACAGGACACACCGAGAAGGAGCAGGATTGCGGATCTTGCTCGGAGGGACTTGGGGAACCCTGGAGGGATGAGCAGAGGAGTGGCAGGTCTGGCGTGTTGTTTTAAAAGGGTCTCCCTGGCTGTCATAGTAGAGAGTGGTGGTGGTGGCCCAGACCAGGGTGGCACCAGGGAGAAATGGCCAGATTCCAGGTGTACTGTGAGATGGGGCCACCGGGATTTCCAGGTGGGAAATGGGGGAGACAGGAATCCAGGCTGCCAGCGGGGTTGGAGCCTGAGCACCCGAGAAGATGGAGCTACTGTTAATGAAAGGGGAGCAGTCTTGGAGGAGAAAGTGTTTGGGGAAGACCAGGAGCTCAGTCGGAGAGCCTTTTAGACACCTTGAGGAGGGAGCCACAACCCTGGGGTCCAGGGCTCACGACCAAGTGCACCCTCCTGTTCTGTGCTATGGCTTCCTCACCAGGTGGCCTGGGGGGACCAGTGGCTTTCACTGAGGTTCTGAAGAGGACTCACAGGGGACCAGGAAAGCCCAGGAGGGAGGGATTCTGTGCTTTCACCTCCAATCTGAGGAAGAGTTTTCCAACCCCAGACCTAGCTGAGCCCCAAGATCCCTGTCCATAATCCACATTCTGTGGTCCTCAGCTTTCTCTTCCCCCAGGAGGCTCCCCAGTTCTCATGTATTCCAGGACTGTAGTTCCCCACATCAGGGGTGGGGTGGGGCAGGTGCAGAGGCCTCACCCCAGGACTGGCCTTGGGTTTGGTGGGGAGGACTCGGGAGTGCCCCCTGGTGGCCAGCTTGGGCCTGACATCTTCCTGCCTCTCCCCAGCGGGACTGTCAAAACTACATCAAAATCCTCCTGCCACTCAACAGCAGCCACCTGTTCGCCTGCGGCACAGCAGCCTTCAGCCCCATCTGCACCTACATTGTGAGTGCCCCTTCTGACCCCACTCGCTGGCCTGCAGCTGGCCTGGGACGTGCCCCTCTTTCTGCCCCAGAGAGCTGTTCTCCTGCACCAACCCCTGGTGAAGGGCAGGGCCCAGGGGATGCTTCTAGGTAGCCATGGGCACCAAGGGCCCTGAGGCCCAGCCCCAGGCCTGACAGCTGCGCTGCCCTGTCCCAGCCCTGACTCACACCTCTCCTGCTTCCTCCAGCTCTCTCCCCAGCCCTCACTGGATTCTTGGCAGCCCACCTTGTGCACCCCTCTGCAGCATGCACATCCTTGCTTTTCTACCCTATACACACCTTGGCAGAGGGTGGCATCTTGAGGCTGTGGGTTGGAGCACCAGCGTTAGAGTCAGACATGCCTGGCTTTGAGTCACATTGCTACCGCTTCCTGGCTCAGGTCACTTTTCAAAGCCTTGTCTCCCCTCTGCCAGCAGGGACTAGGAGTGCCCATCCCAGAGGGTCACTGCCAGGCAGTGAGGGCAGCGTGCCCTGGGTCCCATGGTGAGGAGGAGGGCTGCCTGATGCCTCACTCCTGGAGTTGCCCTCTTGGGCACCTGCCGCCTTGCCCACTGAGCCCACCCCTCCCTGTGCTCACCCATCTGCTTCGTTGCAGAATGTGGAGAACTTCACTCTGGCCCAGGACAAGGCGGGGCACATCCTCCTGGAAGATGGCAAAGGCCGTTGTCCCTTTGACCCTAATTTCAAGTCCACAGCTCTGGTGGTTGGTGAGTGTCGGGGCAGAGCGGCAGGACGCGTTCACTGAGGCCCCACGTGGGGGCGGCAGGCAGGCCCCAGGCCTGAGCTCGTGGGTCTCCGCGGAGCTGTTCCCCGGAGGTGCACAGCGACCCTGGACTGCCCTCGGGTTGGGCTTTCCCCGGTTCCTGCTCCCTTCTCTCTCCACCAGCGACGTGCAGCGTGGGGTCCCTCTGGGCCCTGAGTGAGAAGGGGCCGCCCCCATGGGAATGTCTCTTGGCAGATGGTGAGCTCTACACAGGAACAGTCAGCAGCTTCCAGGGGAATGACCCGGCCATCTCCCGGAGCCAGAGCCCCCGCCCCACCAAGACCGAGAGCTCCCTCAACTGGCTGCAAGGTGAAGCCGTCCCCCCACCGCCGAGGGCAGTGCCCAGAGCCCTGGGGCGGGGCGCTCTCCCCGGCAGGGCCTGTGGGATCCTGAGCTGACTGCGTGCCCCGCCGGCCCCACAGACCCAGCCTTTGTGGCCTCAGCCTACATTCCCGAGAGCCTGGGGAGCTTGCAAGGGGATGACGACAAGATCTACTTCTTCTTCAGCGAGACTGGCCAGGAGTTTGAGTTCTTCGAGAACACCATTGTGTCCCGCATCGCCCGCATCTGCAAGGTGAGGGGCTGGGCCGCCCCAGAGGCTCCGCGGGGCAAGGCCAGGAGCACGCCAGGGGGCTGGAGGCTTGCCTGTCCTTCTGGCGTCCAGCTCAGCTGCTGCGCAGGAGGGGCTGGCAGGGTCACCTGCCTGCCTCAGCCCAGCCTCTCTCCCCCTGCACCAGGGCGACGAGGGTGGCGAGCGGGTCCTGCAGCAGCGCTGGACGTCTTTCCTGAAGGCCCAGCTGCTGTGCTCGCGGCCTGATGACGGCTTCCCTTTCAATGTGCTGCAGGACGTCTTCACACTGAGCCCCAGTCCCCAGGACTGGCGTGATACCCTCTTCTATGGGGTCTTCACGTCCCAGTGGTAGGGCCCTGCGGACCTGGCTTGGATGGCGGGGTTGGGGCCGGGAGTGGGGCTCAGGAGCAAGCCTTGGGTCCAGCCAGCCTTATCCTGAGCTGTGAAGCTCCCAGCTTAATCCAACCATTTCCTTTGTAGGCACGGGGGGACCACAGAGGGCTCTGCCATCTGTGTCTTCACCATGAAGGACGTGCAGAAGGCCTTCAACGGCCTCTACAAGGAGGTGAACCGTGAGACACAGCAGTGGTACACCGTGACGCACCCGGTGCCCACGCCGCGGCCAGGAGCGGTAGGTGCTGCTTCCTGTAGAGCATGGGTGCTGGGAGGCAGCCTGAGGGACTACGGAAGTGAGAGGAGGGGGCAGAGACGACAAAGGGGGTGTCCATGAGCCGCTGCAGCTTTGGGCCCCTGGGTTTCCCCAGAGAACACTGGCAGGCAAAGGGTGTCCGCGGACAAGTGTGGGAGCCAACTGCAGGCACCATCATGCCCCTTGGTCAGCCAGGGCTCCCTGAGAATGGTGGGAAGGATGCTAAAGGAGCAGGACGTGTGGCCAGGCTTCCTGAAGCCTGTGTGAAGAGGGGGGTCATGGGTGGGGTCGGAAACCCTGGCAGCCAGGCCGTGCGGTGCCCCACATCCTGGGCCTTGCCCCTAGACTTCCAGGTCAGGATATTGGCTCCCTGCAGAACTGCATGAGATATGCGTGGCTTCTGAGGGCGGCACAGGCACCCCTGCTGTCCACTGAGGAGGTAGGGCCAGGCCTGCCTGCTGCCCGAAGCAGTGCTCACCTCATCGCCACCTTCCCCTTCAGTGTATCACCAGCAGTGCCCGGGAGAGGAAGATCACCTCTTCCCTGCAGCTCCCAGACCGCGTGCTCAACTTTCTCAAGGACCACTTCCTGATGGACGGCCAGGTCCGCAGCAGCCTCCTGCTGCTACAGCCCCAGGCCCGCTACCAGCGTGTGGCCGTCCACCGGGTGCCTGGCCTGCACCACACCTACGATGTCCTCTTCCTGGGCACCAGTGAGCACCTGCGGCAGGGCGGGCTCGGGGTCAAGGGGGCTTGGCTCCTGGGACGCGGCAGCGGCTTGGCCCAGGGCCTGAGTGCTGTCCCTGTTGCAGGTGACGGCCGACTGCACAAGGCGGTGGGTGTGGGCCCCCAGGTGCACCTCATTGAGGAGCTCCAGATCTTCTCACCAGGAGAGCCTGTGCAGAACCTGCTCCTGGATACGGACAGAGTGAGTGTGTTGGCAGCGTGCTTGGGGTGCCCCTCTGGCACTCAGCTCAGGCGTGAGCTGTCAGGAAGTGGGGTGCCCTGGAGCATGAGGGGAGGCCCTTGGGGAGTGGCTGTGGTGGGCGTGCGAGCCAAATGTACCTGTGGGTGGTGGCCCTGGCTCTCACTCCGTGTCTGTGCAGGGACTGCTGTATGCTGCCTCGCACTCGGGGGTGGTCCAGGTGCCCGTGGCCAACTGCAGCGTGTACCGGAGCTGTGGGGACTGCGTCCTTGCCCGCGACCCCTACTGCGCGTGGAGCGGCTCCCACTGCAGGCGCATCCACCTCTCCCAAGCCGAGGTGGCCTCCAGGTGAGAGCCCCCGAAGGGCCCTGACCCTTGGCCCTGTGCACGTGGCCTCAGAACTCCCCAGGCCTCTGTAGTATCACCGCACAGCCTCATATGCATCCAGTGTCTCAGTATGATTATTAACTAGCTCCCCTTACTACTCTCCAAAGTGTGTGGTTTACACAGTAGTGTTTGCCTTCTGTATAAACCACAGTAGGCAGTGTCCTCTACTGCCTTTGGGCAGTAACTGGCAAAGTGGGGGTGTGATATGGGAACGTATGAAATGTCATCACCATGGAGAGTCAGGATCGGCACGTGGGTGTGTTCAGGTAACAACAAGTAAAGGCTATGCACAGTCCATTAACAAAGCCACGAAAAATTATTTTCAAGATAACTTATTTGGATTGTAAAATGTTCCTGTGGAAAACTTAGAAAATAGAGAGAAGTGCAAATAAAATGAAAACTGCCTCTAATGCCACCACCTGGAGTCACAGTAAGACTTTGATGTGTATCCTCTAAGATTTTTCTGCATATGTGTAAAATAAAAATACTCGTATTTTTAGTCAAAATAGGATCTGTCCCACTTGGAATGTCCTTGTTTCACACAGGGGTAACTGGTGCTAGTGTTTTATTCCAGAGAACCACATATGAATACACACATGTATACCTAGAGGGATATACTAAAAATGCTGTCGTGATCACCGGATGGTGGATTGTGTGGGATTTTTGTAGTGTTTTTAGCCTTTTTGCTTAGGTGAGTTCTTCAGGTTTTCTGAGTGCATCAAAAATTACTTTTTTTCTTTATTATGTTTTATTAAATAAGTCAATACGTGTGCTGTGCTTCAAGAGACAGATAGATGCATATAGATCCAGCTGTCCTTCTAGACTTTTTCTAAAGGCTCATACTGCTTTTGTAATTCAGGGTAGTATAGTAACTTCTATTTGAAATAAAACCTGTGTAGACACAGGAGGTGCTGAGTCAGACCCTCTGTGGGTAGGGAATCGGCCTGGAGAAGCCACCTACCTTTTACCCCTGCCTTGGGCCCTTGCCCAGGCCTTTGCTGCCTTGAGGGGTGATGCATGCTGGTGGGGGTTCCTGGCCTACCCCAGACTCTCTGGCTCTCAGGCCCTGGTTCCAGGACATTGAAGGGGCTAATGCCAAGAACCTCTGCAACGTTTCCTCGGCCAAGCCCCGGTCTTCTGTACCAGCAGGTAAGGGGCTCCTTCCGGGTGAGGGAGAGGTGGGGCCACGCTTAGAAGGCTCCTGCAGGCACTGGGGGGCATAAATGCCCTTCCTCACACCCTCATCCCTCCCGCCCTGCAAGCAGGGCTCTGGGAAGCGAGACTCAGTTCCCAACATCCCTGGAGTTGCCTGTCATGGTTTGAGAGCATAGCCCAGAGGGAGGTGGGCAGATGCCAGCCCCGTTTCACCCTGTGCCTTTAATGCCCGTAGGTGCGAAGCCATGTGAGCAAGTCCAGTTCCAGCCCAACACAGTGAATACCTTGGCCTGTCCCCTCCTCTCCAACCTGGCAACCCGGCTTTGGCTGCACAACGGGGCCCCTCTCAATGCCTCAGCCTCTTGCCGGGTGTTGCCCACTGGGGACCTGCTGCTGGTGGGCAGCCAGCAGGAGCTGGGGGTGATCGAGTGCTGGTCCCTGGAGGAGGGCTTTCGACAGCTGGTGGCCAGTTACTGCCCAAAGGTGGTAGAGGATGCAACAGCAGACCAGTCCGACCGGAGGGGCAGTGTGCCTGTCGTCAGCACCTCACGAGTGAGCGCGCCTGTTGGTGGCAAGGCCGGCTGGGGTGCAGACAAGTCCTACTGGACCGAGTTCCTGGTGATGTGTGCGCTGTTTGTGTTTGCCGTGGTACTCCTCATTTTATTCTTCCTCTACCGGCACCGGGGTGGCATGAAAATCTTCCTGAAGCAGGGGGAGTGTGCCAGTGTGCACCCCAAGACCCGCCCTGCGTTGCCACCTGAGACCCGGCCGCTCAATGGCGTGGGCCCCCCTAGCACCCCGCTTGACCACCGAGGCTACCAGGCCCTGTCAGATAGCTCCCCAGGACCCCGGGTCTTCACGGAGTCAGAGAAGAGGCCCCTCAGCGTCCAGGACAGCTTCGTGGAGGTGTCCCCAGTGTGCCCCCGGCCCCGGGTCCGTCTGGGCTCCGAGATCCGGGACTCTGTGGTGTGAGCAGGCTTCTGGCCCTAGGGATGGAGGGCTCCGAGGGCGTCGCCTGGACCCTGGCTCCTCGTGGGACACGGCTGTGGGGCTCCGCCCTCGGGAGCCGCGGAGCCAGCTGGCCTGCTGCTCTTCGGATGAGTAGCGAGGCCCACGCCCACCAGGGCAGCCGTGGCCTGAGGCCCAGCAGAAGATGGGGGCCTGCCCTGCACGCCCGGGGCGGCCTGCCTTGGTGGGCAGAACAGTGCCCCTTATGTAAACTGAGCCCTTTGTTTAAAAAACTGTTGAAAATGTGAAACGAGTGAGGGGTGAGACACCCAGAATGCCACCCCCGAGGGCCAGGGCAGGACACGAGGACTCAGGTGGCCGTGGCCTCGGCAGGGCAACGACGACGCATTGGAGTAGGTGAGGCCGAGCCGGAGATCCCTCACAGGCCGCCCTCGTCGGCCTTCTGCCCCACCCTGCTGCTGCAGGCCGCCTGCCTCACTGCAGAGCCAGGGCCCCGCTCACGCTCTGCGTCCTGCCCTGCCAGCTGGCCAAGCTGTTGCAGCCACTATCCTGTCACCTTGGGGACGGGAGGGCAGTGCTGGCAGTGCAGCCTTCACAGACCCTGAGCTCAGACTCACCTTTGGGACCTGTCCAGCCTGTATCAGGCTGTGGCCATGTAAAGACAGGCAGTGGGGCCCAGGAGCTAGTTTCGGCCATGTCTGCCTTTCCCTCAGAGTTCGCGGAGGAGGCTGTGCCCACCTGCCCCCATCGTGGCCTGAAGGAGCCCGGTGCCCCCTTCCCCACATCCTCCGCAGCTTCATCTGGGAGCCCTCTCTCCATTCACCCTCACCCCTGCCTGCCTCCACTCGAAGGGATGTTGACACTGCCCAGCACAGGGACCCTGGGTTTATATGGGTTTTATATATTTTTTTAATAAGATGCACTTTACTTTTTTTTTTTTTAAATAAAATCTAAAGAATTAGAAATGAATCACAGTCCTTCCTCTTAAATGACCGACTTCTAGAGAATGGCCCAGTCCTCCCAAGTTCCGGGGCTCTGAGCCCCCTCTTCCCAGCCTGTCCCGGCAACGACCTCTCCCAGATGCGTTTGCCTCCTGAGGTGGGGAGTTTAATGCGCTGACGGGCGGGGATTCATTTGCTCTGCCTCAGGCCCTTTACTCTGCACCCCCAGTTCAGTTCAGGGGTGCAGGAAAGGTTTTTATAACTTCTGAAAGTCTTATTTTTAAAATGATCATACAGGAAAATTGACTGTTCTTCAAGTACATGGTTCTACACATATTAACACATAAATTCACGTAACTACCACCAGCACCATCAGGAGAGAACAAGGCCTGGCCCTATGCTGCCCCTTCATGCAGGCCGCAGTTTGACTCTGCTGGCCTCTAGGTCCTCCCCATTCTCAGCGAGACCACAGCTCTTGACGGTCCAGTCCTTCCTCATACCAGTGTTCCTTGCATCACAAATAGGGTAAAAACCTCTCAACGTTTATTACTCGTTGGTAGAAACACTGAGCGATGACAGTGACAGCGAGCAGGGGATGGCCCTGAAGGTGCAGGGCCCTCTCCTGCCTGGGGCAGAACTGCACGGTGCCAGCTCCAGGCGGGCCAGCTCGGCCCAGGCAACAGGTGTGCGTGACCTTTGCCACAGCTCAGCAGTGGCTTGGTTCTTCGACAGGCTGCTGGGACAGCTGTGGCCCATCACAGGACAATCTTGAAGGAGCTGAGCAGGAGAAGAGTAGGTGGGGTTTGCTGCTAGAGGAGAGGGGTGGGGACCGAACCCGAACTTGCCCTCTCCCCCGAGCCCCCGTGGATAGGTCGTGTCCCGTCTGCCAGTCTCCTTCGGAAGAGCTCCCCGGAGACACAGGAAGCAGGGGGCTTCCTCTCACCCAGGGGACCACCTCCCATAACATCCCACACCCAGCAGCAGCAGATGGGGGCCAGAATGCAGGGGGACCACCGCCATACCTGGCAAAGTCTGGTGAGCGAGAGATGACATGCTGGAACTCTGAGAGGTTGATGGTCCCATCCCTATCAATGTCGGACTCCTCCAGGATCTAGAGAAGGGGAAGCGTCAGTAGCGTCAGCCAAGGCCCCAAGCCTGCCTCCCTCTCCCTGGCCTGGCCCATCGCAGCTGCTCACGTTGTCAATGAGCTGCTTCATCTCCGAAGCACTGAGCCGCGTGTCCTCGCCCTCCCCCGTGAGGCAGTTCACAAGCTGGCTCAGGTCTTCTCTGTTCAAGGTCCCATCATCATCAAAATCTGGAGAGCAGGTTCAGGAAGCCAAGAAAGATGTGGTCAGGATGAGCCCCAAGGCTCCGTGCACAATGACCTCAGCTCTCCAGACATTGTGGGAGGGGGTGGTGGTCCTTACCGAAGATGCGGAAGGCGTAGTGGGACTTGACGTCTGGGGTTGCTGTGTCACTGAACACACTGAGGAGGTCCAGGAAGTCCTCGAAGCTCAGGCTGTCTCTGGCTGGGGATGTAGAGAAGACCCTGCCGATTCTCTCCCTGAAGGGGTTGGCCTAGGCAAGAGAGCTTTCCGTGAGCGCCACAGGACGCAGCCCCAGCTGCAAGCTCATCACCCCGTACTGGGGACTGGAGGGAGCATGTCACAGCACCCACACCATGAGCTCAGAGCTTGGGGGCCACTGTAGGGTAGCAGAACCAACTAACTCAGCTGGGGAAGGGACAGGGATGCTTTCCTGGGAGTCAGTTTAAGCCAAGGGCGGGCCTGGGGGCAAAGAAGGAGGAGGAAGGCATCTTAAGCAAAGAGAACAAGATGGGCTGCTTATTGTAAAATACAGGTACTTGAACACTTTCTGGGTAAATAGGCACTAGGCCAGGCCCTTGGCACAGAAATTTTCACCGCAGCCCAGGGGAGAGGCAGTAGCCTCTGGAATAGGTAACTCAACTCCTCTTAAAGGACAAAACTCTGAATCTCCGAGAATATGTCTGGGAATCCCAGCTTGAAAAACACCATACTAGATAATTTCACTGGGTGATTTTGGTTTCCCCTGGGAAACCAGGGTTAAACAGAAAAGACCAGAATGGTGACCAGTGACCACATGATCTCAATCAAGATACACAGCAGAGGGCGGGTGGGGGCTGGCACCTTGAGTTCTGGAAGGCCGAGGATCTGCTCCAAAGACACTCGTGCCTGCAGTGACTCCTCCACACTCCGGTGACCTTGGGGAAGCAGCTCACAGAACCGCCTGTGGGCTCTGGCAGAAGGAGGGGAGACCTGTGTGTTTCACATCCCCACTCCTACCTTGCTGCCCATTATGAGCCAGGAGAGGAGCTAAGCCACACACACACACACAACTTTTGAGGCATCAAGGCGTGATAAGCCAAAGGGAATATGTCACAAGACAGTACAAGCTGCGAGTCCACTCTTGCAGTGGGTGTTTACTAAGGGCCCATTGTTGCAGGCACTATGTTGGGCACTGATGCTAGAGCTCCACGAGGGGCAGAGAGGTTCGAAAAGCAGCCAGACATTGGCGTTGACGAGCAGGAAGAGTCAAATTGAAATCTCAGGGATCTCCTGCTCCTGTAAGCCTCCTTCTGTTTAGCAGCTGCCCTAAACTCTCTCCTCCTCAGCCCCCACTTCCTTCCCACTGGGGTTAATTTTTGCAAGGGAGGCACAGGAATCTCCACTTAAATGCCCTGGCCACATAAAGCTGGCACACGGCTAGAAAGGGGTTCCAGCCCCAGTTCAAGTACTCTTATTTGAAGCTTAGTCTTAGGCAAGTTACCAAACTCTGACCTGTTTCACTGTCCCCTTACCTCCTTCATGAGGATTAAATTAGGTAATGTAGGCGATCACTTAGCACAGATCCTGGCGCATGGTGAGTGCCCACTAAGCGTTAACGGTTAGTTTTTTTAAGATAAAGTTGGGAGAAGGACCAGGCCCTCCCAGACCTCTGGCTTTGTTAATAGGCAAAGTCAGCCTAGCGCCACCATCAGCCCCTGCCGGGTTGGGGCAGGAAGTTCGGGTGTGTAGAAGCCAGGGCAGCGCAGGGTCAAAGGGCGCCCAGCTTTGGCCGGCGGCTGCTAGGTGGCTCCGCTGTGCACCAGCGGGGCCCCGGCGCGGGCGGGAGACGTGCCCAAGAAAGGCAGTCGCGGCTCGGGGCCCTGAACCCAGTTCCGGCTCGGCTGCTGACCTCGGGCAGGCCCCGACCCTCCCTCCGGGGGGCCTCAGTTTGCCCTCTGCAAGACACAGCCCTCCCCCGAAGCCGTCTCCAGGGGGGACGGGACGGCACTCACAGGAGGATCTCCTGCTTGGTGAGGAACGTCAGGTCCTGGAAGGCAAAACGAGAAGGGGTTCAGCGGGGCCTCCCGGAGGCCGCGCCCGCCCTGCCGCCTGCTGCGGGACCCCGCTCCCGAGCGCCCGCCCGCACGCAAGCTCTCTGGGACCCGGGTCCCGCGCACCTGGTACTCGGCCAGCAGATCCTTGGACAGGCGACTGCCCGAGCCCCCCATCGCCGTGAGCACAGCTCCGCCAACTCGTCCCGGGACGCCGGCAACTTTCTCACTTCCGCCCTCGAGCGGCGTCACCGTCCCGTCCCCGCGGCAACCGCTCCTGGGGCCACCGCCCCCGGGCCCGTCCCCTGCTTCGAGCTCCCAGGAGATCCCGGCTCGGTTCCGCCCGGTGGCTCCGGGCTCCGAGAGGTCCCGGGCGAGCTGGAGGCGGGGCCCGGGGCGGGGCCGGACGCTCCGGCCAGGAGCCCAGGCCTCACGGCCCCGCCTCCGGGTGGGCGGGGCGGACCAGCCGCGTGCTCGCGTGCGGGCTGCGCATGCGTCAAAGCCGCCAAGGCCCCGCCATGGTCCTGCTGGTCGCCGCGAGGAAGTCGCGCGGTCCCTCGACCTCAGCTGTAGTAGGTGGTAGCAGTGGTGGCTCCGGGCGAGGTCAGGTAAGGGGATTCGGAGAAGTGTCCGGAGCCACGGCATACGGGAGACCTTGAGACTTGCTGGGTGGCTGGAGGCGGTCGGCTGCCCCTCTGCCTAGCGGGGACTTCATCCAGACGGTACCCCGGGCACTGGTCGCACGTGACGCAGCCCCCGCGCCGCCTCTGCAGAAATAACCATAACCTTGCTGCCCACTGAAAGCTGTCTACTGAGGGCCTGCCGAGTGCCAGGCGTTGTATGCATGTTATCTTCGTTTCTTAACGGTCCTGCAAGGTAGGTGAGGTCCAGAAAGGTTCAGGGACTTGTTCAGGCTCGGGCATTTAGAAAGAGGTCACTTCGGTCCAAGCCTCTTCTCAAGGCTTCCCGTCGCTCTCCTCATTCAGGCAGGCATGCCCTCCTCTGCCCACCCCGCGCCCAGACCACGTGTCCCGAGGCGGCAAGGACTGAGGCTCTGACCTGTTTGCTCTTGTCCCCTCTCAACCCCTAAGACGATGCTTGGCACGTAGTTGGCCCTCAGTAAATACTTATCGGATGCATGGGTGAATGAATGAAACTAGCACTGTTCCAAAAGGGGAGGATTCCAAGCTGCTGAGAGGAGGAGCTGAAGGTGAGATTCCTTTTTGTTTTCAGCTTTATTGAAGCATAATTGACAAATGAGATTGTAGGGATTCATTCTTGGTTCTGATTTATTCTACTTGTTGAGCTCTGTGAAGTCTAAATCTGAGCATGTCAGTCTCAGTTTAAAACAAAACATTGAATGGTTAAAACTCAAGTACCAGCCCTCTGACTTCAGCTTCTCTCTGCCTCTCCTGTTGGATTTCTGTGTTTCAGCCATTATCGGTTCTCAGTTCCTCCTCCATCTCTTCCTCAGGGAAGTGTTTCCTGATTCCCTAGACTAGATTAGGAATCTGACTTTCATCTGCAAAGTACCTAGTGCTTCTCCTTGACAGCATATATCATGTTTGCAACTTATATTTACTTGGGTGACAGTAGGGTTAATAATGTCTGTTTCTCCTACTAGACTCAATGCCCCGTGAGAAGCTATGAGAATCATGATTTCCAGGACCTGATATGTGGCAGTTGAGTAAATGTTTGCTGAGTGACCATAGTTTTCCCAGCACCCACTAATAAGGTGATCATCTGAGAGTGACTTTAGTAAGACTCACTCTATCAACATGTGAATCATACCACTGTGGAAATTCTTCACTCCAGTTATAGCACAAACCCAAACCTAACGTTTAAAGTTTCATGTTCTTGTAAGAATTCCATCTTCCCAGAAGCCCCTTGCCATCCAGGGCCCAATCCTTGATCACCACGTAACACAAATGTTTTCCTTGTCCCTTGTTCATTTTTTATTTTCTCTTCTTTGTCTATTTCCTATAAAAACATGCCACTTTCTCTCCTCCTCACAGTTCTCTGGACTCTTGAGAATGGAGACTGCCCATGTCATGAAATGTTAAATAGTTTGTTTGTGTCACCAAAAAAAAAGTACTCCACTCCAAGAAGTGGGGCTTCAGAGCGATGGGAGCACACAGTCCAAGCATCACCGGAGAATAGTATCCTGTCCCAACCTGATCATTTTTTCTCTTGACGGTGGGCTCTTTCTGTCCAAGGAAGGGTTGGTCTTCAGTTAGTAAAAGGGTAGGCAGAGAGCAAGAAGCTGCTCCAGTGCCTCCTGGGCTAGACTGAGGGGAGGGAGCACTGGTCAGCCAAGGCAAATCCTTGGCCTTTGTGGTGAGACTGTATCCTTCAGGTGGCAGTGTGGGAATCAGCCCTGGGCCACAGTGGCCATCTGGGATCCGGCTCTCCCAGCCGCCTCATGTGGCTCTCAACCCTTCTTCATTGAATGGCCTGCTGATTATAATTTTGGTTCCTGGTAGATTTGTGTACAGAGGCGGGATCCTACCTATCAGCCAATAAGAACATTTTGTGCTGTTTGGCACGTTTCTCGTTATAAATTATTAAATAGGCATTCTGAGTCATGCAACAGTTCGTGGCGAGGCTGGTCAGCACACTACCCTTCCTGTGCCTGATCAACTCCCATATGGTGATAAAACTGAGTTGCTGATACACGTTTAAAAATAGCTTCTAGTGCTGTACTTGTAAAACTGTCTGTTGGATCTTTCAAAGGTTTGTTCATTGATCATATTTTTGTCAAAGTGCCAACTCTTAGGTTTGTGACTTCTACTTTTCTTTTCTCCTGACATTGTTTCCCTGCTTGTAATACTATTTCTTTCTTCCTGTTTCCCTCGGCCAACCGATAGGATGGCCACACAGGTTTTTCTGAGGTGATAACATTTTCTCTGAGACCTGAAGGAGCCAGCTGTGTGCAGAAAATCTGGGGAAAGGGTATTTAGGCCCAGAGAGCAGACAGCACCAAGACCCTGGGCATGAACAACTTTGGAAAGGTAAGAAGCGGAGTAGGCAACGGAAAGAGTGGTATGAGAGGAGTTGAGGGGGGTGGGCAGCTCTTGAGAGCCCAGAGGCCAGGGTGAGGAAGTGGACTCCATTCTAGGGGCTCAGGGTCCCATCACTACTGAATGGCAGAGCCAGAATTCAGACACCCAAAACCACCTCCCCCACCTTTCTCCTGGGATGACACCTACCTCACAGACTTACTTGTTGGAGGTCACTGAGTGGACTCGGGAAGCCCCAGCCCATGCCTGGCACAAGACGGGCATGCAACTAGTGTTCCGTCCTGTCACGTGCACTCTTGATTTGTCACTCTGAAGCGTTCCTTTTTGTTCCTAGGTCATGCCTTTGCCTGTTCACTCTCATGTAAACAGGACCCATTTTTATTGATCCTGCTGATTGATAGGTCTTTGCTCATATTTTTAGCCTTTGGGTGTCATCTTGGTCTTAGGTCCTTGCTCCTAGTCCCTGGCTTTAAATATTACTCTGAATTTTGTTTGTAGCCCAGACCTTCCTCTGCACCTCCAGGCTTGGCTTTCCAACTCCTACACCACTTCTGTTCTTGGATGCCCAGGCTGCATCTTGAAGTCAGTAATGGACACTGAACTCTTAATTCCCCCCTTCCTCTAGTCAACCTGTTCCCACCCCCACCCCATGCACCCAGTTTCTCCATCTCTGTAAATGCCACCATGTTGTGTAAAATTTCTAAAGCTGAGTCACTCCCAGTTCTCCCCTTTGCTTCAGTCCCCGTGGCCACTGTGCCACCAAGGCCCTGCTGGCTTGGCCTCCAGAACCTGACTGGAGTCACCCGCTCCTCTCTGTTGCCATCCCGGCTGTCCAGTCGCCCTCACTGCGTCCTCCTAAATGGTCTCTCTGCTTTCCCTTTGGTCCTCTACAGTCCATTTTCCACACAGCAGTTAGAAAAAGGTTTATAAAATATTAGATGGTCCTGCTTAGAACTTGCTAATGGTTTCTTACTCCATTTAGAATAAAATCCAAGCTCCTGACAGTGATGCCTAAGGTCCTGCTGCTGATCTGGGCCCTGCGTTTCTCTCCAGCCTCATCTGGGGCCCTCGCCCCCATGTTGGCTGTGCTCTAGGAACACTGGCTTCCTTTCTGTTCCTTCAACAGCCCGAGCACCTGCCTGACGGAGAGTCTTGGACTTGGAATTTCCTTTGCCTGGAACACACTGTCCTCTGCTCTTCACTGCAAGCTTCTCATCCTCATGTCTTAGCTGTCATCTCAGAGGACCCTGCGTGTCCTCTTGCTGAAATAGGATGCGCTGATCCCCCCTCTTAGTTACCCTCTATTGTTGTCACTTATTTCCTACCAAATGCTATCACTCCAGGGTAGTGAACATGTTCGTTTTGCGTAGTGTCTGTAAGTTCCACAAGGACAGGTACCTTGTTCGCTTCTCTTGCTGCTGTGTCCTCATTGCCTCACACGCAGCAGTTACTTCATAAACACTTTGGTTCTATGGCCCTGCTGAGCATGGAGCAGGATGCACTGAAGAGGTACCCGGACATCAGGAATGGGTGTGAGCTGGGCATTGACCTGGATGAATGAATGAGTGAATAAATGAATGAATGAATGAAGGTAAGTGAATAGTGTCTTACTTAACTCAAGTAAATAGCAAATTGAGACTCATTTAAAAAATTTTTAATTGTGGCAAATAATACATAATATAAAATTTACCATCTTGACCTTTTTTATTTTGGTCAAAAACACATAACAAAATGTACCAGCTTAACTGTGTAGTTGTACTGCTCAGCAGGGTTGAGCTGTCAGTCTCCAGAACAATTTCATCTTGCAAAACAGAAACTCTTCACCCATTAAACAGCAAACAGCTTCTCCTTCCCCTTACCCCCAGCCCCTGGAAACCACCACTCTTGTCTCTATGAATTTGACGACTCTAGGGGCCTCGTACAGGTGGAGTCACAGGGTGTTTGTCCTTTTGTGTCTGGCTTATTTTACTTAGTATAATGTCCTCAGTGTTGCGCTGTGTCAGCATTTCCTTTTTAAGGCTGAGTAATACTCCATTGTGTGAACATACCACATTTTGTTTATCTCTTCATCTATCAATGGACACTTGGGTTGCCTCCACCTTTTGGCTATTGGGATTAATGCTGCTGTGAACATGGGTGTACAAATACCTCTTTGAGAACCTACTTTCAATTCTTTTGGGTATATACCCAAAAGTGGAATTGCTGGGTCATATAGTAATTCTATTTTTAATTTTTTGAGGAAGTGCCATACTGTTTTCCATAGGGGCTGCATCATTTTATATTCCAACCAATAACACATAGGATTCCAGGTTCTCTGTGTCCTCACCAACACTTTTTTTTTAAAGTAATCATTCTAATGGGTGTGAGGTGTATCTCACTGTGGTTTGATTTACCTGATGGTTTGTGATGTTGAGCCTCTTTTTTATTGACCATTTGTATATCTGTATAGAGAATGTGTGAGGCTCAGTTTCCATAGAGTGATTTAAGACTTCACATTTTATTGTCAAAATTATACTTAGCATGGTTTTTGAAAAAAATTTTTATGGTAAAAAAACACTTAGGATTTACCATTTTAACTTTCTAAGTGTATGGTTCAACAGTATTAAATACATTCACATTATTGTGCAATCAATCTCTAGAACTTTTTCATCTTACTACCCATTAAACTTAGCTTGACTTTTGATGTGTCATTTCATACGATTTTTCATTTCCCTTCTGTTTTATTAATGTGAAGTTTGTAGAGCAGCCCAGCTGAGCGACCCAGACTTAGCCTGGAGCGGCTTTACTGAGGTACGCCTCCAGCAAGCCCTCTTCAGGGCACTCCTGGGTCCACAGACCAGGAGGAGATGAAGACAGGCGCCAGCATCCCCCGTGAAGGGTCGGCCCCGGCAGCACTTACGGACACATGGGCCATTTAGAATCACTGTGGACCAGTGGGAAATCTGTTCCCATAAAAGGAGTGGCCAGCGTTGAAACCCTGGCCATTCTCATGCACAGGAACGCTAGTTTCTGGAGGGCAGTCTGATAGAGTGAATCAAAACCCTGAGCCATGAGCCTACTCTGACCTAGAGATCTACTGGGTCAGTGGGATTTTATTTTAAAAGAAAATAAAAACATCTGGAAGCAGGATGTTGACAACATTGTGGATAATAGTATAAAACTGGCAACAAGCTATATATACAGCAGTTAAAGATTGGTTAAAATGGGCTAAAGATAGAAGTGAAAATGAGACTAAATGTACATTGTGACTCTCCCTGGTCATTGGTATAAGAGTTGTATTTTATCTTGTTTTTTCCCTCCATTAAGAAAGTTTCCTCAACTTATGTATTTTTAGGAAGAAAAATATTTGATAATGTATTTTTAATTTAAAAATGTGTGCTCATCTTCAGGTAATGGAATTATGAGTGATTTCTACATTTTCAAAATATTTTACCAAAGGCATATATTACTTTTGTAGTCAGAACACAACATAAAGCTTATTTTAAAATAAAATCTCTGGAAATGGATAGCACCATGCATGAATCATATCATCTCTTACGATTGTTTCAGGTCAACCCCATGGCTATTCCGCATGATTCAAATGAAACTTCCTATTTGCTACCTTCGAACAGTGAGGACTGGGAAGGGCATGGCATTCCTGACTTTGTCTATGGGCAGAAGGATCTTGTGCTGCAGGGGATTCAGTGGCCGAGGATTGCACCCAGCCTCCCAGATGGGCTGCCACTGTCTCGCTTTGACTCTGCCCTCCGTTCTGCCTGGAGGCAGCGAATGGAGCTGGGGCTGTTCCGCTACCGCCTGGGGGAGCTGCAAACCCAAACCCTCCCAGGTGCTGTGGGCTTTGTGGCTCAGCTGAATGTGGAGCGAGGCGTGCAGAGGAGGCTCCCGCAGAACATCGGGAGCGTGAAGCAGGCATTTGACCCCAAACAGTTTAACTTCAACAAGATACGGCCAGGAGAAGTCCTCTTCCGTTTGCGCCGGGAGCCTGATCTCCCAGGTGCCCTCCCGCAAGAGGACGTCCTTGTGATGATCAATGTCAGCCCCCTGGAGTGGGGCCACATGCTGCTGGTGCCTGAGCCCTCCCTAGGACTCCCCCAGCGCCTGCTGCCAAGTGCGCTGCGGGCTGGGGTTGAGGCCGTGCTGCTGAGCTCACACCCAGGCTTCCGCATCGGCTTCAACAGCCTGGGAGGCTTGGCCTCCGTGAACCACCTCCACCTGCATGGATATTACTTGTCCCACAGACTGCCTGTGGAGGGGGCACCAAGCGAGGCCCTGGACCCTGAAGGCCATTTGCATCTGCTCCAGGGCCTCCCAGCTCCCGGCTTCCTCTTCTACGCTAGCAGGCCAGGACCTGACTTGGAAGCCTTGATAGGCAGGGTATGTCGGGCCACTGACTATCTGAGTGATCACGAGATTGCACATAATTTGTTTGTGACCCGGGGGGCCCCACCTGGAAAGACATCGCCTTCTGCAGCTCTCATGGGGGTCCGAGTAATTCTGTGGGCCCGGAAGTCCAGCTTTGGGATAAAGGAAGGTGAGGCTTTTAATGTTGCCCTGTGTGAGCTGGCTGGGCACCTCCCCGTCAAAACATCCCAGGACTTCAGCAGCCTGACAGAGGCGGCCGCGCTGGCCCTCATTCAGGACTGTCTGCTGCCGCCAGCAGAGGCAGGAGAGGTGCAGGCCGCACTGGTGGCCTTGACAGCCCAGGAGCAGCAGTAATCCCTCCGGAAGCATTTTCTTTCCGACCGATCCAAGTCCCTTCCCGGAGAGCCGTCCATACTGGCCGTCTGGGCCCTTCCGTGACTGCCTTCTCACCTGACTCAGCCCAAGGGGAGGGATAGAGAAGTGAGTGAGCTCTTTAAAGAGGAGCAACCGCAGAATAAAGCAAATGAATGGCCCTCGTGAATTTATCTGCTGCTTTTTGTCTTGGACAAGCCTGTCAGGTCTGTTGTTACGGGAGTGTGTGCAAGGATTACCTACTCCTGACTTTATACGTGGACTTGTCTTTTCATATGAAGTCTGGGGAAGATGATCATTTGTGTGCCTCTGACATTGTGCCCCCATCTCTTCTGTTCTCACCTTCTTGTTCTCTTTGCCCACCACAGATTTCTTATTTCTTCTTCCTTCCCTTACATTCTTCCCCTGCTTCCTCCACATGCCCTACTTACAACACATTTGCTACCTTGCTACCTTGAATTTTCCTCCAGCCCCCCAACACTCGCTTTGACTCTGCCCTCTGCTCTGCCTGGAGGCAGCGAATGGAGCTGGGGCTTTGCTGAGCTGCGTATTCTCCACAAACATCATCTCATGTGAGAATGAGGTGTCCTCACAAATTTAAAAGTGCAGGTCTTTTTAGTACTGCCATTTAGCAGATGAAGAGTTGGAGGCTGATGGTGCTGAACAATTTGTCCAAGTAATCCTATGTGTAGTGCAGTCAGGGCTGCCGCACAGGCAGCCCCAAAAACTGTGCCCTTGTGACAGCCTCTCCAGGCAGCGGCTGTGGTGCTGTCCTTAGTTGGCGGGCCCTGAGCTAAGGCTCATTTGCTCAGGCAGTTGAGTTTCTCTGCTTCGGTCTTCTGTGAAGCCTTTCTGTAGAATTTTAGAGGTCTGATTGCAATGAGGCAGAATTTGCACTACAATCTGTTTCATAAGAAAAATGGTTTAACAATTTGTATGGGGAACATTCAAATTCCTATAAAAAAGTTTTGGTCACCATCATGTTTTTGGCACATTAGTAATTTTCATTTAATGCTTCTCTCTGGAAGCATTTGCATGTACAGGTTTCAATAACCTCACTTCATTTTGCTCACTCTGAGGAGAGTGGAGATGACCATTATAGCAAAATGACTTTTGTGTTGGAGGTGATGAGCCCAAATAGCAGGATTTTCCCAGTTTTTCTCTAGGACTTGCTGTTCAGAGGAAAGCCTTCTCTGGCCCAAATAAGTTTTTCCATAAAGGGAAAAAAGTCAAATAGGTTTTCTTTATGGTGGTACTTAGGAGTTGGGACTCTCTTTGAGCACGGTGGGAAGGGATGGCTCAGCCCAGGGCTTCACCTCTTTGCTTGCTTTTTGATGGAGGACCTTATGTACTATTTGGTTTTGGATTTGATCTAATAGGAAACCTTAAAAGAGTTTTTAATTAGAGAGTAACAAGTTTGCATTTTAGGAAGAATACTTGAACTGCAATGAATGGATTAAGGAGGGAAGAACAGAATCAGGCCGTCTAATTAAGAGGTTCCACAATGGTGGCAATTCAGGCAGAAAAGTATAGGTCATGTCCTAGAACAGTGCCTGGAACAATATTTGTTGAAAGAGAAAAAAATCATCACCCCAGAAGCCAAGCATTTCAAGGAGGCGGGTAATAGAGTATGCTGAAGAAAGGTCAGTAAGTCTGTGAATAAGAAAATGCCCATGTCTTTTTAAAAGAGGGACATTTTTTGAAGTGCCCTCTAGATTTAGGCACACGGAGTAATCTTGAAGTGACAGCTCGGGCTGAGTTTGATGGATGTGGCGACGGGGAGGCGCCAGTGAAGGCGTATTCCGAAGGCCTTTAGCGAATGGAGCTGCTCAGCTCAGCAGGGCGAGCGCGAAGGCACGGGTGCGAAACGCTGGCCCTCCCGAGGGCAGACACTGCACCAGACGTGGTTCCTGAAATGACTGAGGAGTGGCCGGCGGGTACTTGTCCCGATCACAGAGCTGGCCGAACTCCGGGCGTGGCCCGTGCGTTCAAGAAAGGGTGGCGGTCGGACTTGTGCGAACTGGCGTGAAGGCGGAAGGATACCCATCCCCGGCGCCCCAGAGCTGCCGCCTTCACCCACCCGAGGAGGAGGCAGGCTCCCGGGCGCGGCGCCCCCCGCGACATTCCGGCTCCGCCCAAGACGGCCTCGGCCCGTGCCCGAGTGGGCGTGGCTCTCAGGAGGCCGCGCCCCCAGAACGTTCCTCCAAAGGGGGCCGCCCTCGTGTCCATGGCGACGGCGACTTCCGGCTCGCTTCCCGAGGTGCCAACGCCGCCGCCGGGAGCGAACCCGGTTGGGGCGCTGGCTCCCCCTCGCGGCGGCGGGGAGAGCCAGTCCTGTAGGACAAGGAGGCGGCCCCAGAGGCCCAGCAACGCCCGGGAAGGAGCAGGAACCGGGGAAAGGGCAGACATGAGCGACCAAAGGAGGCCCGCCCCGGGCCGTTAGGGGCCGACCCAGAGCCATTCCGCTCCCTCCCGACCCTCTGGTGCGCACTGTCCGCCTGGGGCTTCCTCTCCGACATCAGAGCCCAAGCGGTCTTAGCCATCCAGTGTCTGGCCCCAGTGTGTACACGTGGGGAAACTGAGTCACGGAACAGGGAAGGAGCCAGCCATCCCCCTTCCCATTCACGAACAAAAAGCCCTGGTCGTGGTCCCTGCCAGGTCTGTCCAGCCCAGCATGTTGTATGAAGTGACCTTGGATGATTGGGGCTTGTCAGCAAATCCAGCACTTCATAGGCATCCCAGGGCTCCCGTTACCTTCTCGGAAACATCCATTCTGCAGTGGGATTGTTTTGTTCTGAAGGGGCAGCAACACTGCCTTGTAACACCATGATTTTCTGTGGGTGGACTCCTGCAGGCCTTCCTGGGCCAAGAGGGTGCTCTGATACATATTTCATTCCCACCTCTCGCCCCGCAGGATCTAAGAGGATGGAGCCAAATACCTGCAAGGCCAGGGAATCAGAGGAAGACGATGCTGAGGAGAAGGAATCCCAGGAGGAGGGTGTTAAAGGGGAAGCTACCATCCCTGCTAACCCTTCTCAGCAGGCACCCTCAAAGTCCGACTATAAGGCTTTGGGGACTGGAGTTCCCTTATCCATTGTAGCCAAGAAAATTCCAAAGAAAATCATAGCCCCCGCTGATTCCGATGACTTGGAACTTGGGAGGAGAAAGAGAAGGCGGAAACGCAGGTAGCTGTTCCCTGGACTCACCTGCCCAGCTCCAGAGACACCCCTCCCCCCCCTCCCCGCTTCCCTTCAGCAGCTGGGGGTGCGGAGATCCAAGGCCTTCCCTTTGATCTGTAAAAGAGGACAGGGAGTACCAGAATTTGGGCACAACAAAAACAAACAAAACTCAGCACCACATGGGCTGGCACATTTACATACCCTAGTTTTTCCTTTCAGTAGCTTCTAGAGAATATGAACTACATTGTGAATTTGTTGAGTGTCCCTTCATATGGGTGCCTGGCAGCCCAGAGCCTTCTTTTCCACCCTGGCTGATTCATGCTGTTCCTCCATTCCAGACCCCTGGCCATCAACCTGACCAGCTGCAAGTATGAGAGTGGTAAGCACTGGGGTTGTCACTCATATCACTGTGCCTAAGAGGTCACCTACAGCTGTCGCTTTTGCTCTGGGATGGTCCCCCTTACAGGCTCCCTGCCCCTGGATCTTGTCAGGTTGGCCTGTAAACTGTACTGAGTCCCCTGGCTCAGCTGCTGGCAGCTGAGACACCACTGTCCCAGTTAGTCTCAGCGGTAGGGCGGGAATCTCCACAGTTGGCTAATGAAAAAAAAAGGCTGCAAGTCACCATTGCCCCATCCTTTCCAGGTTTTACCATAAACAAGAGGAGACCAGGTAACAGATTTTTTAAGGATGCTTTTAAGGGGTTTCAGCAATTAAAAAAAAAAATCAGCAGCTAGGCCTGCCATCTCTTCCCCACCTCTTATCCCTAGTGGCACCTGTGCAAGGGGCCACCCAGAGTGTGAGGTGCCAGTGTGACCCTTCCCGAGGGTCGGCTCTGTAGGCCAGAAACCATCCTCAGGGAGAGAGAAGACTGACAGAAGCAGAGAGCTAGGAGCTAGTTTTCTCTGTCACAGATTTTTGGAAGGGCCTTGGCAACCCCATGACCTAGGAATTGTCACATGGTACCTAACCCACAGAGCTAAGAACTGCCTCCCTCTTCAAGCCACTCGCTGGGCAGGTCTGTTCCTTACCAGACCCAGCCTAGTCCCAAGGCTCATTACCAGTGGCAGGCCGGCCCTGCTGACCTCTGTCTCACCACAGTGCGTCGGGCAGCACAAACGTGTGGCCTGAAGGAGGTGGGGGATGACAAAGAATGGACCGTGTACTGGACGGACTGCTCTGTCTCACTGGAACGAGTCATGGACATGAAGAGGTTTCAGGTACAGTCTTCTGACCCAAGACTCTAAAGGGGTTGTGGCCCCAGAGTGACCAGTCCTGCCCGTCTGCCCAGGCACCTAAGGCTGCTCCTCTCTGTGGCTATACCCCTGTGCAGGGAAGGCCAGAGCCGGGGCTTCTGCTCCAATGTAAATGTTGTCCTCTCGGGTCTCTGGAACTTTTATTACCTGACAGAAATGTCTGCTGGCCACTGTTTGCCTGGAGGCTTCTATGTCCAGCCAGCCCCCTCTAGCGCAGGTGAGTCCATCTTAGGGGGAAGCCTGGGAGACTGCTTCAGAGCTATCAGCAGAGCCACTGAAGGATCCAGCCTTCAGAGCTGCTTAGCCTAGCATCCCACACCCATTGCAAGTCCGTGTGGCAGACTGCGCGGCAGCAAGAAAGTAGGAAAGATGAGACACAAGAATAGAACTTCATGGTATGTTTGTTACCCATGAATTGGGTCTTTGTGATGGGTAGCAATGAGCTAATTTAAAAGGGTGTGCAGGCTTATTTTCAGAATCCAGGAAGGGAGTTGAGGAGACTGTAACCTGTCCTACAGCAAGTTGTGGGAGTAGAGCCTGAGAGAGCGGGCGAGCGAGTGAGCTCTGAGCGCTCAAGAAGCCCCAGAGAAGGGGCCCCAGGGGAGCAGTTGTGAGAGGAACAATAACTGAGAGCATGTGTGGAGGCCTTACCATGCATCAGACACTGTTCAGTGCTTGTACATTCTTCGTGGCAGATTCCCTTTCGTTAGGAAGAGGACACCCAGGCTCAGAAATACTTAATTCAGGCAGCTGGCGAGCAGAAAGCCACTGCGGGAGTGTGGGCAGATGCTGCCTCCCAGCACCGTGGGAAGGCACTGGCGGGGATGGGGGGTCTGGCAGGCCACCTTGGCAATGCCGTGCCCTCTGGACATGCAGGCACTGCATCACCTGGGGTGGTTTAGCTTCGTTTTCTCTTTGGGGGACGTTCCCTCATTGGCTCTGTGCTGGCACATACCAGTTACTGTTACAGGACTTGTCTGTCGTGGTCTGAGGCACCTTTAAGGTGGCCAGAGGCCCAAAGGTCCTGCCTGCCCTTTCACTGCTCCTCATTTCCTAACCTCAGCTGTGTGTGTGTTTTGGGGAGAGGCCAGGGAGGGGTTTCTCACTTGCCTTGGAGAACCTCCCTTTTCTCCTTTGGGGTACTAAGTACAGAGTTCACCTCCACCGCAACTTCTACCCTGAACTTCCCAGTCCTTCTCCACTGCTTCCTGGGATGCCCTGGCCCCAGAACGGCCACTTACTCTCAGGGTTAGTGTAACCAGTTGGCCCTATTTCAGAAAATCAACCACTTTCCTGGCATGACAGAAATCTGCCGCAAAGACTTGCTAGCTCGGAACCTCAACCGCATGCAGAAACTCTATCCTACTGAGTACAACATCTTCCCCCGCACCTGGTGCCTCCCGGCAGAGTGAGTGCGGCCGGCTCGGCTCCCCAGGCAGAGATACCGGGGCAGGAAAGGGTTCACCACCTCAGCTCCCTCCAGGCTCTGGCCTTTTGGGGATGGAAGTGGGATGAGTGTTCCAGGAAGGGCGTGGACTGGACAGCACGAAGCGCTCCCTAGGCCCTGGGGCAGCCACGATTCACAGAAACCTCTGACCAGCCCCTCTCCACACGTAGCTATGGGAACTTCCAGTCCTATGGCCATCAGCGAAAAACCCGCACCTACATCTGCAAGCCAGACAGCCGCTGTCAGGGACGTGGTATCGTCATCACCCGAAATCCCCGGGAGATCAAGCCAGGAGAACATATGATCTGCCAGCGATACATCTCCAAGGTGAATGTACCTCCAGACTGCCAGGCCCTCCCCAGCAGCTCCCATGTCTCCCAGAGCCAGGGAGGAAGCCACGTTTAGGCCCCTGCCCTCCTGCTGTTATCTTGGGGGCACTATGGAGCCATGGTTCAGAGCCTGCCTGCCTGGGTTTGAGTCTCCGCTTTTCCATTTCCGAGATATGTGACCTTGGGCAAACTTCTTATCCTCTCTATGCCTCAGTTTCATTTGTTAAATGGGAATAACAACGAGTTACTATGTATTTGAAGCACTTACCACAGCGTGGTACATGGTAAGCCTGTCAAAGGTAGTCTTCTGCGTCCCTGATGGGTTTGCGGTTTGCGTGCTCTCAGCCCTTCCTCATTGATGGCTTCAAGTTTGATATGCGAATCTACGTCCTGATCACATCCTGCGACCCTGTTCGGATCTTCATGTATGAGGAGGGCCTGGCCCGCTTTGCCACTCTGCCCTACACGGAGCCCAGCCATAGCAACCTGGTAAGGGACAGGCTGGCAGCCCTGGGGGCCAGGGCGGTGCCCTCTGCTCTTCCACTGCCCTGAGTGCTGAGCTGGTATGGAGGGACCGGGTAGAGAGGCTTGTCATGGCCGCCCATGAACAAGGAAGGTAGCCAGTGGGAACCTGCTCACCCTTTTCCCTAAGAGCCCACCCAACAGTGCTTGGTGCAGAGGGACCAGAGGAGCCTGGGAAGGGGTGGGTAAGGAAAAGCAAGGAAGGGCTGGAGAGGAGAGCTGCACAGAGGCAGTCTGAGCCCCAGAGCTGCTCTCTTCCCAGGACGACATCTGCATGCACCTGACCAACTACTCTATCAACAAACACAATGAGAATTTTGTCCAGGACGATGCTATGGGCAGTAAGAGGTACTCCCTGCTGTTTCCTCCTCTTCCTCTGTCCCCAGAGCCCCACAGTCTTGGCAGCCCTGGGAGCTGAGCTGGCTCTTGGCAGGCTGACTTTTTGGAAAACTCAACCTTTATGGAGCCCTGTCCTGTGTTTGACCTCCAAGTGCAGCCCCAAACCCTACCTGGTTACTAGGCTGTGCTCTGAGCTGGAAGCAGCCCTGTAAGCCCAAGGCACCTAGGCATGAGTCAGGGCTAGTGTTAGGGAGCCTCCTGCCTGCAGCCCAGCCCCACTGGCATAGAAGCTGGTCTTCCTCTGGGGACTGGGCCTCACAGGAAGCTGTCGATGCTCAATGCCTGGCTGCAAGAACACACCTATGACCCCCGAGAGCTGTGGCGGAACATCGAGGACATTATCATCAAAACCGTCATTTCGGCTCATTCCGTTCTTCGCCACAACTACCGAACCTGTTTTCCCCAGTATCTGAGTGGAGGTACATGTGCCTGTTTTGAGATCCTTGGTTTTGACATCTTGCTAGACCACAAGCTGAAGCCCTGGCTGCTGGAGGTGAGGATTATCTCCTGGGCTTTGTAAAACCAAGGTCCAGAGGCCTCCCTGACAGGACGCTGGGGATAGGCGTCCACTCAGGTGGTGGAACACAGAACAGGGGGCACGGCCGCACAGGGGAGGGTACAGCCATACATACAGCCTTGACGCTTTCCACTTGCCGAGTGAAGATCTTGGTGGCCTCTGGCCCCCACTCTCGGAATCCAGGTTTTGGATCCCAGTATTCCTCGTGTAAGCCTTGTCTTTAAGGACACTATACCCATAGTCAGGCTGTCTGATTTGCTTTCACCAGCCTGTGTACTGGAGGGGTCTCTGTGGCAGGGTCCTGTGGCCTTGGAAGTCAGAACACCCACCTTCCTGGGCTGGGGCCTCTGGAGAGGGGTGACTCTCCCAGACCCCCCAGGTGGGCCTGCGTGAAGCTCAGGGACTCTAGAAGCAGATGGATAATGGCTCCTCCTGGCAGGTAAACCACTCTCCAAGCTTCACCACAGACTCCCGCCTTGATCAGGAAGTGAAGGATGCACTTCTCTGTGACACCATGACCCTAGTCAACCTGCGGGGCTGTGACAAAAGGAAGGTGATGGAGGAGGACAAGTGGCGAGTCAAGGAGCGGCTTGTCCAGTGCCACCAACAGCCACGAGAAGCCAGATGCTCCAGGTGTCCTGTACTCATTCACGTAGCTTCTTTGCTATTACTTTCCTGAGGGTAAAAGTGCTTCTCTAGATGCAGAAGGCAGCCTGAGGCTGAAAAGCTATGAAAAATCAAATCTTTTTGCATAGATAACATACCACATTTTATAGAATACACGTTCAAAATTCAAAAGATATAGTAAATAGCCTCTCCTGCCCTTCTTTTTCAGCTACTCAGATTCCCCCCTGGAGCCAATCAATGTTGCCAGAATCATGTGTAGACTTTCACCAACATTTAATGCACTTATGTACATGTATTTTACTCCTTGTTTTTTTCCCTCTATCTAACCAGACAGTAGCATAATTTTCAAACTCTTTGTACCCTGTTTAGTTAATACATAAAAATAAATTGGAGTAGATTTAGGATTATTCATATAACATTGTTCTTCCTGACTTGAATCATAACATGCAGGGCCAGTGTGTGTGATATCCCGGGGGCCTGGCACACAGAAGGCCCTCACACGTTTGTGTGAATGGAGGTGAAGTTTAACTGTGAACGCCATGGGTGTTCTGATGCGATGAGGCTGTGTGTGTGCCTGTTAGGAATCAAGTCTTTCAACGTGGAGAGAAGGTTGGAAACCACTGGACTTAATAAAATCAGTAGAATACTAGGCAGCCATTTAAAAATGTGCAACCCCGTATTTCTCTACAACAAAAAAGGACGGGATAAAGAAAAAGCAAGGTGGTGAGTGGCTACATCAGGATCCAAATTCAGGAGATCCTGCCCCGGTCCATGCTCATAACCGATAAGCCAACCGCACAGTAAGGTTATGGGAGGTTTTTAATCTTCTTTTTGCTTTTCTAAACGTTCTGTAATTAACATATACATAACATAATTAACAATTACTCTATAATCAGAAACCTAAAAGACTGTGGTAACTTGGAGTGCTAGTTTAGGAGTGGACACCTTTTCAATTAAGATGAAAACCAGATTTCCAGAAGTCAAGCCTGTTTTTATGCCTACATACAGGTGGGACTGGCCACAGATGGGCTTGGCAGCTTTCACCACATGGGCAGGGGACCAAACGGCCATGAAGCTATCAGGAGGTTCTCAAAGCCTTAGCCAGCCTTCCTCTCCCTACTGAACATTCTCAGTCCTTCCGACTCCCCATGAGCTTGGTTTCCACAGGCGAGAACAAATCGAGTTGTCACACGCAGCAATGCTGGACCAGGAACATTACGAGGATTGCCATCTTGAGGGATACCGGCGGATCTACCCAGGGCCTGACACAGAGAAGTACGCACCCTTCTTCAAGCACGACGGCTCACTCTTCCAGAAGACTGCTGCTTTCAAGGCCAGAGAGGACTGTGCTGGGTACTTTGCCTTGAATGCTCCTCTGTCCACTTGGCGGGGGGCAAATCCAGAAGCTGAACTGCTCCCCAGCAGGGTGGAAAGGAAGCCAGACACTTGAACACAGAGGCACGGAGAGATGAACTCTATCAGCCTCTTAATGACTCAGCTTAGCAGGTTTCCCATCTACCCCCTTATTCTTCTCCCACCAGTCCCCCAAACAGATCACAATTTCCTACTTTTTCCCCATCTCCGTTTTTCCTCATCCCTCTTCACCCCAACGCAATTTCTCAAGTGTTTGAAGCTGCCGTGTCTTGTCAGGCAGCAACTGGAAAAGATCTGTCTTAAGCAGGAACAGCAGGAGACCTCAGGCAATAAGAGGCGAAAAGAAACCAGGGACCAGAACCAGGGCGAATCAGCTGGGGAGAAGAGCCGACCCAGCGCCAGGCTCCGGGGCCTGTCCACCCACTTGGCCCACAGGAGCCGGAACCGGGGGAGAGAGGTGTCCAGGGTTTTGCTGCTCCCGTCTTTCTGCAGGAAAATGGGTTGGTACTGCTAGAGAAGGGACTCTCTGCTGTCTCCTCCTCCTCTACAGGAGAAATGAGTTCCTAATGAATACACGGAATCTGACCTTTTGGAACAGGAGAGAAACTGGATAGCAAAGGGGACCTGCCACTAGGATCGGGGAAGAGGTGGAGAGAGAGTGGGCAGCAGGTCTGATCCATCCTTATTGATGGCCGGGGACTCATCCTTGGAGAGCCTGCATTCAGCTCTCATGTACTTTGTAGCGGCTACCAGTTCCCCTGGACACCATGCAGCCTCAAGAAATTGTGGAGGAGGAGGAGCGGGAGCGGATGAAGGCCCTGCTACAGAGGGAGAATGTCATCTGAAGCCTGGGTGTTGCAGAGCAGCTCACCCGCATGCTGCGCCCCAGCCACCAGGGCCAGGAAAACCTTCATGAGTATCGGGTGAGGGTCCCTACACAGCCTCTCACAGAACAAGGGCACGAGGGCTGTAGTGGCACATGGTGGTGGCCACGGCACAGAAAGCTAATGTGATGCCATCTGGCAGTGGAGCCTGGGAAGCTGGGGTCTGTCGGCTCCTTTTGCATCCATTCCCAAGCTCCCTTGTTCTTAGTAATGACATCCAGCAAAGTGCAGCTCCCAACCGTCTCACAGGAGACTTGTTCTCTGTATTTCTGTCAGCAATAACCCCAAACTCATGACCGACAAACAACAAAGCTGCTACCCTCAGTGGCTTCTGTGTAAATCTCTCCCTAGCACTGCCAGTGCCATGGCTCTAACGGGAGCTAAGTAAACAGTCTTGGGCCACCAAAGCAGCTGCCGCATTCACTATTCCCCGGGCTAGTAGCAGCAAACCTGTTGGGTCCTCTGTTTCTGTTGAACCTCAAAGGAGTAACTGGTTAAATAGTGGCTACAGCCTAGAAGAGACTTTTCAGTTACCTGTTTTCTTCTACCACTCAATGCAGCCTCACAGGAAATGTGGTAAAGGGCTGCTTTCTCCTCTAGTCTAGATTTCACAAAGATGGGCTGGGCAGTCAAGAACCGCAATCTGTGAGTCTGGTCCCACTGGTCCTCCTGAGAGGAGCTGCCAAAGAGCAGGGACCTCATTTCCTGCATCCAGTTCGGCCCCACAAATTGAGCCCCAGGATCTTAGGGCCACTGCCAAGCATGAATACTACAATTCCACATCACTCCTCGTGCCATCTACAGCCCAAGAACTTCAGTTGGGTAGGAGATTCAGCAGCTCTCAGCCCCTGTTCATTGTCAATGAAGAAATCTGGAAGGCGCCATTTTTCCAGCACCAGAATCAGGCTCACTAGCCATAAGTATGCAAAACTAGCTTTGGTCACTCTGATTTGTATAAATTCCCACTAGCAAATATAACAGTCGGGATACTCCTAAAATATTATATGGCACTTCCAGCAGTGTGGGTGTGGGGCAGGTGGTGGACCCATTTATTTACCTCCTCCTGTGTGCTAGTCCCTGATGATACAAAGGGCAGGCACTCAACAAACCTAACAGGGATATGGACAAGTAAACACATAAATTACAACATAGTGTGGTAAAGGCTGGAGGGAGGCATGGTATGCTATGCCACTCCTGTGTGTTGGTGATCGGTGAACAGTTGGGAAAGCGGTGAGCAAACCTTTCTGTGAATACCAACTCAGGGGAACTCATGTTTCTACTGCAGAAGGCCAGAAGCCATAAACGGAGCCCCGGCAGGATCACTGCCACCCTGTTTAACTCCAAAGCAGCGCTATTTTCTGCACCCGGAAAGAATGGCAAGTGGCTCATGGACTGAATGCACCTTGCCGCCTGTGGTAGGCTCTGAACACCGAGCAGCCGGAGTCCGGGATCTCACCCTCCGTCCTGCCTCCGCTGGACCCCTGCTGCAGTGTCCCACTGCGGCCCTCAATGCCAGCCGCCACGGGTGAACGCGGGGACGGGGCCCAGCTCTCGGCCTCCCTCGGAGAACCCGCTCAAGTTTCCAAAGGGGCAAAGGGCCTTCAATCTTTGCTAAATTAAACTGCCACAAAACCTCAGTTTGAAAAGCCCTGGCCAAGGACCTTGTTTGCAGAAGGCAAAACGCAAAGACACCAAAGAATATCTCAATATTCAAGATTATTTTCAGATGGGTAAAGACTAAAAATGAAGAGCCACGGCCAGCCATGTCCTCATCTCCGCCCTTCAAACCTCAGTCTGAACACATCGCTGGGTGATGGGTCTGCACCTTGGGTGCGGGCCGAGGCTGGAGATCCTCCCGGCAAGGAGAAACCTCTCCCGAGGAACCAGTGCCCGGGCAGTCACCCTCAGAGCTCCGCCAAGGGGACCCCGATTCCGCCGCGGGGAGGACACAGGCCGGCCTCGCAGCCGGAGGGCGGCGGGGCGACTGAATCCTCTTTTTATTAAAGTTTATGCCATTTTGCAGGCGCATCCTCTACCTCACTGCGGGCCTCACATTTCAGGGGCGCACGGGGCACGGGCACGGGCACGGGCACCCCCCCCCCAGCCCCCCCACAATCACAGTCGGAAGGGAGCACCGCGCGGAGGCCGCAGCCCGGTTACACGCCCACAGCCGGAAGCGAGAAGGCGGTGCTGCGCTGAGCCCCGCTCGCCCCACCCACTTCCGGGACCGCCCCCGGCTTCCGGCCTTGCCTCCTTGCGAACGCTTGAGGCTGATTTTTTCCGTCATGGCGGCTACCCTGAGCCTTTTGTTGGGCGGGCGTGTTCGTGCTGCCGTCGCTCGCTGTGGGTTCGCGACCCGAGGGGTGGCGGGCCCCGGCTCTGTCGGTCGCGAGCCGGACCCTGATTCCGACTGGGAGCCGGAGGAGCGGGAGCTGCAGGAGGTGGAGAGGTACCGGCTCCTCCCGGGGCCCTCAGCCTGAAGCAGGGCCTCGCTCCCCGGCGCTCCAGGCCGCGCCCCCTTGGCGCCGGGCGTTCGGCCGCCGCATCTGCCGCGGCCGCTGTTTCTTCCCCTTGTCAGGGGCGCAGAGGAAGGTGTTCAGCTCCCTCGGACCTGCGGGTTCGATTACCGGTGACGTTTCGCCCCCCGTTGAGTTCGGCGTGCGCAAGGGCTGTTCTGGTGGTAGATTTCTGGCCGGGGCACAGCGGGTCTAAGCCCGCCGACCCGGCTTGGTCGCCCTTGCAAACGGAGAAGAGGGCAGGGAGCTCCGTAACTTAACCCGAGGCTCTTAAGCCACCCATTTTGTTTGCACGCATGGCTTCTGCTATTGGTTCTCTCCCCCAGCACCCTGAAACGACAGAAAAAAGCCATCCGGTTCCAGAAAATTCGGAGGCAAATGGAGGCGCCGGGTGCCCCGCCCAGGTCCTTGACGTGGGAAGCCATGGAGCAGATCCGGTAAGACTCACAGCAGATCGGGACGTAAGGGATTGTGAAGCCTAGAATACTGTTCTTTTTTTTTTTTTTTTCGCTTTTTATTATTTTAAGATTTTTAAAAGAAGCAGAATGATACAACGAATTTCCGTTAAGCCCGTCATCTGGATTGAATAGTTTTTAACATTACGACAGTTCGTTTTTACCGAAATTTAAAAATAGTGAATTGCAGATTTAACATTTAATTCCTAAGTAATAGAGCGTGACGTTCTTAACCTAAGATTCAGAATCGGGGACTTAACATGATTACGCATGTTTTTCTGAAGAGAGGATCCATATTTTAGAAATCTTAAAAGATCCTTTTTTAAATTTAATGTCTTCTGTTTTGAATATACACTGTGTTCTGTGTGGCTCAGAATTGGAACAGTATGTTGTGGTATACACGTGAGGAAGTTTTAATCCCAGTCTCCTATGGGTACTATTTTTAATAGTTTTGTGTGTCTTTTCCCAGATTTCCTTATGCAAATACAAGCAAGTATGAATATAGATTTTTATTTTCACTTCCTTAATCACAGACAGTAGAACACAAGAAGTACTGTTGTATACTTTTCTATTTTCATCTAATGTAGTCTTGATACAGATCTTCCCACCTCAGAAGAGAAAGCTCTTCATTCTTTTTTATAGAAATCATTGTAAATGGTAGTTTAACCAGACTTTTATGATGGGCGCTTGGGTTGTTTCCACTCCCTTGCTGTCACAAATAGTGCTTTTAGCCAGTAACTTTGTATGCACATCATGCCACATATGTGCCAGGTGTGTTTGTTGTATACATTCCTGGAAGTAGAGTAGCTGGATCCGATGGCAAATGGATTTGCATTTTGATATATATATTGCTGAATAGCCCTCCAGAAGTTATGTGCCTTTTTCCATTCCATCAGGATGACTTTGGAGTAGATACTGACAGTAAAGGGGATTCTGTAGAGCGATCCAGATTTTGGTAGCCTTGGCACCTCTCATGGCAGCTGCTCCTGTTTTGAACAGCAGCTTTTTCAAATCTTCCTGCCCATTACCCCCACTTTTGTGGTCAGTAAATGTCCTTTTACTTCAAAGTACAAACAGGCCATTAGGTAAGAACCCTTTAAAGCTTCTTGGTCTTCCTCCTTACTTTCCAGTCTCAATCCTGTCCTCTATTTACATCTCAGGGGACGTGGTACCCCTCACTTGTCTGTGACGAACCCTCTGTGTGTTTTAGTCTTGTCCCTGTCTTCTCCTCAGGGACCTACATCTGTACACTTCGGGTTCCCCCTCATCCTTTAGTTCCCAACTGGCTCCCTGGCTGCCTACCCTTTATTTTGTTTCATCACTACAGTGAAACTGTTCTCCACAGATCTGTTGGTGACTTCTTCAGTGCTTGGCAAACCTGACACCCTCGTCTTTAGCCTCCCTAACATTTCTGGAGCATCTGCCCTTGTCAGCTTTCTTGAATTCTTCTCCCTAGATAGCCAGGGTACCACTCAGTTCTGTTCCTAAGGGTGCTTTTTTCAGTTTCTTTCCTGGGATTTGCTACTTCCGCCTGTATCTTAAAATCTGCTGTTTTTTCTAGTGTTGTGTCCTTGGTTATTTTACCACTCTTGAGTATTTCCCTGCTTAATGCCATCCACTCACATGGTTGTAACCACCTTTGCGATGGGCTAGGAGTTGTAAATTGATCATCTGCAATCCGTGTTTTTCTTCTGAACTTTGTATAATTAACTGTGCACTAGATATCTGTTTGGATGTCATACAGATTCCTCATATGCAACACGTCCAACATAGAATTTTTCGCTGGTTTTGACAATGTAGTCGTAACTCCTTTTTCCACAATAACCCTGATTGGTCCCACCAATCCATCCTAGCTAAAATCCTGAATCTCAGCTTCTTCCCTAGTATTTAGTCCCTTATGGAGTTCTGCTTTTGGCCTTCCTAAAATATTTCTCATCTTTTTCCCCTGCTGTCATTGTCACAGCCTCAAGTTCAGACTGTCTGGATTACTGTGATAACCTCTTGCCACTGAAAACTACACTGAAAAGCTGTTCAGCTTCAAAATGAAAACTGGCTTTTGGCATCCATTGCTTAAAATCCTTCCTTGGTTCACTATTTCTTTGGGTCAACTCCAGACTCCTAAGCATGATATGAACTTGCTTCTGTCCTCACTGTCAGGCAAGTTGAGCTACTCCCAACATAGGTGATGAGCATTGTATGTGGGGCTCACTCTACCATCAGGGACCTTTGATTCTCTCCTTCCTCTCCTCCCTCTGTGAGCCTATTACTTCTTTTCATCCTTTTAAACCACCTCTGGCATGGATGTGCCCAAGCATTTCCTGGGCCGTGCTGCACATGTTGATAGCCTGTCTCTGAGTCTCCCTCCTGGGTGCTCTCAGAGTGTCATCTGCAGTGACACTTGCCACATGTGGTCAAGTGTTAGTGCATCTGCCTCTACCACCAGAGTGTATGTTCTTTGAAGGGAAGGACAGTCTTCCTGCATTCCCGGGATCTAACTGGGGCTGGTATGCAACGAGAGGAGTTCAGTTGGTGTGAAATAAAGTGGCCTAAGAGTGGTTGGGTGTTGTCAGCATGCAGAATGGAACACAGCCATTTATTTAAGTGGCACAGGGTAAAGATTACATTTGTAGTTTTTCCAAACCCTTTTCATTTCACGTATTTATAACTAGTACTACTAGTTAGTTATTCTTATAGGGAACTTCTTCACAACTTGAAAACTTCCTTTTTCCTATAGGTATTTACATAAGGAATTTGCAGAGTCCTGGTCAGTTCCCAGATTGGCTGAAGGTTTTGATGTCAGCACTGATGTCATCCGGAGAGTTTTAAAAAGCAAGTTTGTACCCACACTGAAGCAGAAACTGAAGCAGGATCAGAAAGTCCTTAAGAAAGCTGGGCTTGCCCACTCACTCCAGCAGCTCCCAGGCTCTGGGGATGCCTTAAAGCCACTTTCTGTAGGCCACTTGGTATCCGGCCCTTTGCAGATGCCTAAGGATGAAGCCTCCTCCAAAGGCCAGCGTCACGGCACAGCTTTGAAAGTGACAGAATCAAACACTCTCAGTGCAAACACACCGATGAGACAGAAGGGGAGGAATAGAGGAACCCAGGTCCGCGAGGAAGAAAGCTTTGTGCCTGGTGCTGCAGCCCAAGGTCATCAGAGAGCGCTGCACTCTGGCGATTGTGAGGGCACGAGGGGAGCTGTCAGTGATGGACGGCCACGTAACAACAAGCTGGAGGAGTTGAAGGCAGAGGATCTGGGTGACCAGAACTTCAGCAGCAAAGTAGTGCAGAGGGGGCGAGAGTTCTTTGACAGCAACGGGAACTTCCTGTACAGAATTTGAGCTGGATCCTGTCTTCTGGAAATGCCACGTGAAACACAGGTGGGCAAGTGCATTTGGAGCTGCCTGAATTTCTGTCTACAGATTATCCACCTTCGAACAGGAGGAAATGATAAGCCTGGAATATGGGAGGAAAGAGCTGCTTGGATCTGAATCTGACAAAAGGGCAGTGAACTTCACGTGGCAAATGTGTATTGGGGCAGGGTGAATGACAGGCACGGTAGATTCCAGCCTCCTGGGCTGAGCCATGTGTTATCTTCAGCACTCCCCCTTCTTGCTTGCTCTCTGTATGTTGAAACCAGCCTGTGTTGCATGTGCTATTAGGAGTTTCTGTGATGTTTGCAGTATATGTTTGGGAGTAAGTGAATGGTTTGCCTTCTGACCTCATTTACTCTTGGTTAATGAACACTAACAGTTGTGGAACTGCTTAGTCAATTGCTTGTTTTCATTATGTGCAAAATAAAGCAAATATAGCTTTCTGTGTTGATTGGTGTTCTTGGGGGTGGGAGGGTTTACCTGTGAACCTGGAGAATGTGGGAAGGGAAGGGGCAGAGGGTCCTTTGTCATTAAATATTGGGAGACAGATGCAGCTCCCCCACTCAGTGATGGATTTTGACAGCTAAAAATGACGTTAGGCCTTCTTCCCTAATCACCTAAAGCAGTTCCTTTCATGTTCCACATACTGTTTCACTTCCCCAGTATTTGAAATACTATGTTGTTCACATTCACCCACCTTTTCCCCATAGAATATAGACCCCATGAAGGCAGGAGAACTGTCTCTGTTCATTGCTGTAGTTCCAGCTCCCAGCATAGATTTCAGTACTGTTTGAGTAAATGACGAAATGGTTGGGGACCCTCCTACCAATCAGGCAGTCCACAGTGGCAGAAGTGGCTTTCTGTCCTGCCTTTCACCTTTGCCGGCCTATCCATCCAGACCTCCGTCAACAAGGCCTATGCTTCCCTTAGGTTGACCTGTTCCTGCTTATCCTGTTAGTGTGTCTTGCCTGACCCACTGACATTTTGGTGTTTCTGGAAACTGCTCCCCCTAGCAAACCCAGCCCAAGCCCGGAAGCTGGAAAGGGGGATAGAGAACTCACCCAGCCTGTGCTCTGGGCAACCGGCTCTCCTGTTGCATGACATGAGGGACTGACACGCCACAGATGAAGGGGAGCTGCACTTTGGGGCACAAATGCATCACCTGGGAGGAGGCAACATGATAAGGCTGTGCTCAGACTGAAGAGGGAGTGGCTGCAGGTGGAATGGGCACCACAGGCAACCTCGGGGCCAAGCTCAAGGCTGGCAAACTACAACAGAAGGAGCGTTAAGTCTGTGTGCTCTGAAGGGTATGCATGTCACTCATCCATTCAGGGCAGCCTCCACCTCTCTCTGAGCTGGGATTTGATCTTAAGGGGAGTGGAATGTGGGGAAAAAAAGCTCAGTATAAAACACTAGTGAGCTCTTGAAGCCCAGTGTGAGCACAAAGGTTTGTTTGCTTAAAAAATTTGTCAAACATGAAAGGGAAAAAACTACGCAGTGAATCCCTGTGTATGCATTACTCAGCTTAAACATTTAACAAATGGCCAATCCTTTTTCATTCTGCATACTTGTCTCACATCTCCTGCCTGGCTTATTTTAAAGCAAATCCTAGACCTCATTTTATTTCATCTTAAGTACTTAAGTATACATCTTAAAGAGATAAGGTCTCCTTTTTAACATAGACATAAACTACTATACCTCAACAACTTTAGTAATTCCTTAGTGTCTAATTTGATAATCTGATTGTTTCATAAGTGACTTTTATGGTTGGTCTCTTCGAATTAGGATCCACACACAGTCCACATACTGAAACATTGCATTGTGTTGACATATTCCAGAAGTCTCTTTGACACTAAAGTGGTTCCCCTTCTGCTTTATTCCCCTTGCCATTGACAGGTTATTTGACCCATATAATTTCTGTATTTGGATATGGCTGATTTTGTGCTAATGATGTTTCCTATCATGTTTCTACTACCTTCTATATTATGAACTTACGAGGCTTGATCAGTTTGAATTTTTTGCCCTGGGTGATGCTATGCACTTCCTAGGCATCTCACCAGGAGATGACCATGATGTTGGTTGACTAGTGAGTTCAGGTATTGTCAGCCAAATCCATCCACTATAATGTCTCATAAGCTTTTTTATTTCTTTTAAACAGATACATATAGATGATTACCATTACTTCTTAAAATTCCCTAATTTCTCTTCCTAGTAAATTTTCATCTCCAAAGTCAATCACTTTTCTTAAATGTCTTCACAGTGGCATGATACAGATGCCACTCTTGTGTATGGCTTCTTTTATTTACTCCAGTTATTTTTATTGTGTGACTGCTACAGTTTATCCACTTTCCCACGAAGTGCATTGAGTTAGAATTCCGGTACCCAAAAGTCACACCTGGTGGACTTAGATCGGATCCTAACGTGTTCCAGTTCACTCTCCATGCCCCATCTCTACTTGTCTCGCCTTCCACAGCTTGGAAGCCAGAGAGCTCCCACAACCCTCGCTTGACTGAGCTAGGAAAATTGGATGAGCCCTTAAAATTAGTTTAAGGAATAAGTCTTTTCTCATAGAACACTCGCCTCTGGCCAGGAGCGCGACTGGAGCGTTGACGCGTTGCGTCCCTTTTTCAAATGTCCCTCCTAGGACACCGTCCCCTTCTCGCACGCCAAACGCTGGTCGCGCAAACGCGACTTCCGGGAGATCTGGGAAGTCGCTTTTCTCTCTGCAAGAGGCAGGGTATTCTTGGTTCGCCGTCCTCTAGGCGGGTGTAGACCAGAGTCCTGCCGACGAGCGGAGTGGAGCAGGCGGCCGGGTCGGGACTCTGGTGCAGGCCTGAGGCGAGGGTCCCTGGAGCCTGCGGCTGCCCGGCCGGAGGTGGCCATTCATCCCTGAAGTGCAGCTGAGAAGCGAGGGCCCCTTCAGGGGCTCTTTCGAAGCCCGTGCCCAGGCCTGAAGGAGAGCTGCCCTGCTGCTGCCGCCGTCTCAGAGCGGAGGGTGACCCCCCTGCTCCCACCCGGCCGCCCAGGTGGCTTCTGCCATGGCTTTTCCCCTTCGGCCGGACGCCCCAGAGCTGCCTGACTTCTCCATGCTCAAGAGGCTGGCCCGAGACCAGCTCATCTACCTGCTGGAGCAGGTCAGTGCCCGCCACGCCTGCAGCCTTTACCGCATCAACAGTTTAGCACTCACCGGATGCATATTTATTGTTCTTGGCCCTTGGTATTGTCTTGGAGCTTCTGTGGCAGGTTAGAATGAAGCACTCGGAGGAAAACCAGAGGGCAGTAAGAGCTGCTTGGGTCGTGGCCAGAGAATTAATGGAAATCACTTTTTTTTTTTTAATGCAGGTCAGGGACACACCACTAGTGCCGGGAATCACTGGGGATTGAAAGATGGTTAAGACATGTTTGTCGATAGGGATCTTACGCCCCAGTAGGAGCAGTAAGAGCCGCAAATTACCACACGCGGGATATCGTGAGGTAAATGGGTGATAACTAGGGTGCCTGAAGCATTCAGAATAAGCAGTCATTTCTAGGAGAATGATCTAGAAGGTTCAAGGAGCTGGAGTGTGAAGAACAAGCGTGTTTTCTTTGGAGATGGGAGAACATGTTCCAGGCCGATTGACTAGTAGGAGCAAAATGGAGGAACCAGGGAAGGACAGAGCGTGTACAGGGAAAAGAGTGATCAGAAGTTACACAATAGGCATTAAAAGCCACTGAATACTTTTTTTTCCCCGTTTGAAGCATGAAGCAATACTTGAAGAGGATTCTAATACCCTTGTGTGGAGTGGGGTAAATGGGCAATGAAAGGCCAGTTAGGAGACGGTGTATCAGACAAAACTCGTGGCCATGGGAATGAAGGGAAGTGATGGATTTTTAAGTCATGGTGAAAGAAGACTCAAAGACTTATTGATTGGTTGTAAAGGTTGAGAGAAGCAAGGCTGAGCTTGAGTTTTTGACTTGGGTTAATAGGAAAATAATGCTGTTACTGTAATTGTAATGGATTACATGTATGGTTATTTGTGTGATGTCCACGTTCCTCACTACATTGGAAGGTCCTTGAGGACGGGAAATATGTCTGTTTCGTTCAACACTGTGTATCCAGTGAGTACCTAGCTTAAAGTCAAGCACATAGCATGTGCTTAATGACTGATACATGAACAAAGGAATGGAAATGAAAAAAAGTACAAAGAGGATTGGGTTTGGTGGGAGGAATTGATTGATTTGGGTTTGGGTAGGATGAAGTAAAGATGTTGGTAGGAAGTAACGCATGTAATATATGGGGAATTCAATTGTAGAGCTGCAGCTGGGTTGAAAGTAGGTGCTTTGGAGAACCTCAGAACCTAAGGGGACCTGGGACTTAACTTAACCACATTGCCCTGTGGTTGTAGTGCAATGATTGGCATATAAAAGACACTCAGCAAATGTCTGAGGGATTGAAAAGAGATGTTAGTTAAAGCCAGTTCAGGTGGTATCCACATGAAAGAGTAAATAAGGACAAGGACAGAAACTTGTAAATGGAGTGTAGGTGAGGAACAAGGTAACAGGGGTGACCCAATGTGGCCAAAGTGGATTTTTATGCAAAAACATCCTCTCCAAGCCAACTTCTGACTTAATTCGTGTTGATGGGCACCACTATTCAGGCTTGAAACCTTTGAGTCATCTTTGACTCTTTACCTCTCAGACTTAACTGAACTAGTGCTGAGTCTTAAGGCCATTTCCTTACATCTGATTTTTAAAAATAGTTTTTATGAAATAACTTACACATTATAGAAAATGCAGAAGATAATGGGACGTAATAAGGAAAAAATCACTTCTAATCCTACCATCACATACACACACTGTTAATTTCTTTCAAGTACTTGAAAAATTCTGTTACACATTCCATGTATCTCTTAAATAACCTATTTATCTGTACCACCACCAGCCCACATCAGGTCCTCATTCATCTCCATGTGCTTGGGTGGCTCGGATTGTTGCACTAACACCGTAAGGAGACTCCTTGCCTTCAGTATGTCAGGCAGCCAGTCCTTCTTACCTATAGTTCCCAGATCTACCTAACTAAATTCCGAGTTGATGGGATGCTTCAGTGCATAAAAGCTTTCTGTTTTTCCTTGCTTCCTAGAGGGTCAACTCCAGACTCCCTAACCAGGCATTTGGGGTCCCTCACGCTCCAATTCTAGCCAACTATTTCAGTCTTATTTCCCACCATTACCCTACTTCAAGATGGCTGGCCTTGGTGCTGTTGACATTTTGGGCTGGTTAATCTTTGTTGTAGGACTGTCCTACACTGTACAATGTTGAACAGCATCCCCAACTTCCACCCGCTCGATGCTGGCAGCATCCACTGCTCCAAGTCGGACAGCCAGAAGTGTCTCCCAACATTGCCGAATGTCCTCTGTAGGTCACGCTCATCCCTGGTTGAGAACCAGTGCCCTACATGTACCTTGTGCATCTGCCACACTGAGCCGCTCATTCTGTACCATTCAGCCTGTTCTCTTTTCCTGGCCTTTGCTGGGTTGGCATCCTAATGTATCACTGCCAACACCTCCCCATTTGTTGAGGCCTCATTGAGAGGAAACATTCCACGACATTCCGCCACCCTCCCCACCGCCACCCAGTGTGACCTCTCCTTCCTCTGGGCGGATGGAGGAGCATCAGGAGCGATGAAGCCGGAGTCAGGGAGCGGGACATGCGGTGGGAGAGCGGAGATCCAGGGAGGACTGTCCGAGGCTAGGTTTCTGCATTGAGCATAAGTCATTTTTGTAATTAGAGAAAAAATGCCATGTAATGAGCTACTTGGCAGTTAGTTGGGGGGGTTGGGGGTTATGAGGTGGGGTTTGCTTTTGTTTGGTGTTGCTTAGCCAGTGGTTGGGGTAATTGGGGGGCGGAGTGGAGGAGCCAGCGAAGAGGAGCAGTGACATAGAACAAGGTCACGGTGAGTAGCAGGGTTGAGTGACAAGGACTTAACCTTAGAAAGAAGGTTAAGCATCTTTCCACTGGTAAAGAAAAATAGAACAAGCCAAACCAGGTGAATAAGTAGAGAAATGTCAGCTGTGGACACAGACAGCAAATGAGGTGCCGGGGTAGATGATGTCTAGCGCCCTTCCAAATCAGAGACCCTACCTCTATTAAATGGGTGGCTCAAGGGAGCTTGTGTGACCTGTGAGTGACCCAGATACCACGTCTCCCTCAGCTTCCAGGGAAAAAGGACTTGTTCATTGAGGCGGATCTCATGAGCCCTTTGGATCGAATTGCCAACGTCTCCATCCTGAAGGTACCTGCCTCTTTTCCTAGGGGGACTCAGGCCCCTCTTTCCTCATTAAGCAGTTTTTCTTTTGATGAACAGTACAAATTACTAAAGAGCAACTCCCCTTATCAGGTAAACATAGGGTAGTTGAATTGGGCAGGCAAAGGGGGATTTGATGCTGTCGTTTGTATTGCATTTGAAATGTTTCACTTTTGGGTTTTCTGTTGACAGTTTGAGAGTGATGCAGTGGGATGGCGGTCAGGGTGGCAGTTTGTTTCCTATAATTAGCATAAATAGGAGCCCTGACCGCAGTCCCTGACTTCGTATCACGCTTGGGGTTTCCAGGCACTCTTACGTTCATTGTCTTGTTGGGTTCTCTCTGTAGCAACATGAAGTAGACAAGTTATACAAGGTGGAGAACAAGCCAGCCCTCAGCTCCAGTGAACAGTGAGTATCTGCTGAACAGTGAGAGTGGGTCTGGGCCCCAAGCTGGAGGAGGTCCCGTACGTTTGCCTGTGATCTGTCCTTGGCTGAGGTCTGGCACCGTGATGCTTGCGACGTGTTTCACCTCCCTGCACTTCTACATCTTCAAGCCTGCATTGTGCCGTAGCCTCTTAAATGGGTCTCTGCGTCTGTAGTTTCTCCCTCCTGTGTCCTCTTTTCTCTCTAATCCAATCCACCATCTCTAACCACATTGATTAATCTTTCAAAAATATTTTCTTTCTTCTTTTTTTATTTTGGTATCGTTAATATACAATTACATGAGCAACATTGTGGTTACTAGATTCCCCCCATTATGAAGTCCCCCCCATACCCCATTACAGTCACTGTCCATCAGCATAGTAAGATGCTGTAGAGTCACTACTTGTCTTCTCTGTGCTCTGCTGCCTTCCCCGTGCCCCCCCCCGACATTATGTGTGCTGATCGTAGTGCCCCTTATTCCCCTTCTCCCTCCCTCCCACCCACCCCCTGCCAGTCCCTCTCCCTTTGGCAACTGTTAGTCCATTAAAAATATGTTCATTGTGCTCTTCTTAAGAAGCTTCAAAGCTTCCCTTTCTCACTGACTGAAGTACGGGATGCCCCAAGGCCGTGTCCAGGGAGGCCTCACACCGCCTTGCAGCCTGGTCTCTCACCTGTCCCCTTAGGCCGCTACCTGACACGCGCTTACACGTGCTTCCTACCTGTGTGCGGGTGCCTTTTCCCTCCTGGCCACTCCCTCCCTGCCTGAAAGGCTCTCCTGTCCCCACTGCTCCTGTGAATACCCTGCTGTCAGAGCGCAGCCCCACACTCCGTGTGGCTCTGTGGCCATTCCAGGCTGCGGTGATTTCACCCCCTCTTGATTTCCGTGGTGCTTAGTACTTGTCCTCTTTGCTTCGCACACAGTCACATATGCCTGTTGTCTGGTTTTCGTATTTATTTTTACTATTTTCCAATCTTAAATAATGTATACCCTCCCTTAGAGGAAAAAACTATCTTGGATATATGGAGAATACATACAGGAAGCCCAGTTCAAAAAAGATTATTTTATATACTTCTTTGTATTGTTTCTAACACTTGATTGCTAATATACTCCAAACATATAGGCATCTTATCTTGCTGTGTAACAGATTGCAAATTATTTGAGAGTAGGAACTCCTGGAGCCACTGTAGGGCCGATAAAGGCCCCCAGCTCACCATAGTAAACCTGCTCTGTTGAGGAGAGTGTGATGTGGTTGGCATATGGGCCAAGAGAACCGGCACGGCTCTGGCTAGGATGGGAACTGTAAGCCTGTCAGGAAGAGCAGATGGTGAAAGAGTTGGTGGTGTCTCAGTTTCTTATGAGCTGCTCTTTCCACCTTCATGCTCTTTTTTCACTGAGGCCTTTTCCCTCCCTTCTCTCCCGTAGGCTGTGCTTCTTGGTGAGACCACGCATCAGGAACATGCGCTACATAGCCAGTGAGTCTCCCGCATGCTGCTCATGGCTGAGACCTGGGGAAGGGTGGCCAAGATCCAAGGACCCTTTAGAAGATCGTCGTTTGAGTCGGCCCCACCCCTTGTAGAGAGTCTCCGCTTCTTTGCTTCTGGTCTAACAAATGGTCCGTGGCTCTCTGTTGCCTCCCTTCCGTCTGCAGATCTTGTCAATGCCGACAAACTGGCTGGCCGGACTCGGAAATACAAAGTGATCTTCAGTCCTCAGAAGGTGAGTGGCCCCTGGTGCGTATGGGATAAGGTAGAACAGCACGGACAGCTGGGGTGGGGTAAGAGGCCAACCGCTGTATTTCCCTCAAAGCGCATTACAGGTGACTGAGCCAGACACTGCCCTTTCACTGGTGGGGTCTGTCATCATACTGCACCAAATGCAGATTGTGAAATTGTGAGAGGTAGCCTCGCTTCAAAGAGAAGATTGACGCTTTTGAAGTAGAGCCTGCTCTATATCTCTTCTAGCACGAATTCCTGCAGAGTAATTGTGTACAATGTTAGGGCTTCTCAGTGACTTTCTCCTTTATATTATTTTCCTTTAATGATCAGTTCACTAGTCATCACTCCCCGTGCTCATCCGAGGCTTGTGCTGGGTTGCCCGGGGTTACTAGAACCATCCCAGTGTACTTAGGGAAAGCCTTTTCTTATACAGGAAAGGAAGCTTATTTTGCTCCGCCCCAGCTTTGAGAGCTGAGGGAACTGAAGCCCATGGTTACACCATGAGTGACATAGCCGGGTTAGTTCTCTTCCACCTTTATCTCAGTAACAGCAGTCAGTGTTTGGTGATTTCTTGTGGTTTCTCCATCTCTTGATTCCATCAAGCTCCCTTCTCATCCCACATCAGCAAGGTGCATTGTGGGTGCATCCTCAGATATCCATCCAGATTCCATCCAGACTGGAAGGAACGAGCCTCAACACTGCCCGCCGTAGGCCTGTAAAGCTGTACCAAGTAGTGCATGCCACACGAGGGACAGGTAGAAATTAAAGTTGAAAGGACAGTGGTTTATTCCTTTTCAGTTTTTCTAAAAAAATTCTAGAGAAGATAGAAGCAGTAGCTAAGCTTAAAGATGTTGAAGCCCCCTGTTTGGGGGTTGAATCCTTCTTGCTTTACCACTTAATATCTGTGTGATCTTGGGTAAGTTACTTAACTGCTCTGTGTCTAGTTTTCTCATCTTTAAAATGAGGTTGACAGTAGTACTTACTAGCTTTTAATATACATGAGATGACTTTCAGTTTCTGTTAAATCTGTGAAAGCCTCATAGGCTTATATTGTTTTCTTATCATGTAAAAGGAATAAGCAGAAAAAGCCAATGGTTTTGCATTGAAGATCATTGATAGCACAATCTTACAACTATTTATCCTGTTTGGAATATAAATGTCTAGGATAACATTATTACCAGGGCAAGAAATGTTGAGTAAGATAACCAATCTGAATGATAGGCTACTTTCGAATGTTACTAAAGGAACTATGCCAATAATTTCTAGTTTTTGGAGTCTTACAAAATGATACTTCTAAGGGTAGATTTGCTTAAATGGAATATAACAAATTGATAAGTTTCAAATAATCTTACAAAATGATCCTCTTTATAACAGAAAAACAATATCTTAATGAATTTTCTCCATCTAACACTCCTATCCAGTCAAATTCTTTGGCCTAATTTTTTTTTTATTAAGGCATCATTGATATACAATCTTACAAAAGTTTTACATGAGCAACATTGTGGTTACCACATTTGCCCTTATTATCAAGTTCACGCACACACACCCCGCTGCAGTCACTGTCCATCAGCGTAGTAAGATGCTGTAGAGTCACTACTTGTCTTCTCTGCGCAGTACTGCCTTCCCCGTGCCCCCCCTATATTATGTGTGCTGATCATAATGCTCCTTAATCCCTTTCTCCCTCCCTCCGCACCCACCCTTCCCAACCCCTCCCCTTTCATAACCACTAGCCCCTTCTTGGAGTCTGTGATTCTGCTGCTGTCTTATTCCTTCAGTTTTGCCTCGTTATACTCCACAAATGAGTGAAATCGTTCGGTACTTGTCTTTCTCTGCCTGGCTTATTTCACTGAGCATAATACCCTCTAGCTCCCTCCGTGTTGTTGCAAATGGTAGGATTTGTTTTCTTCTTATGGCTGAATAGTATTCCATTGTGTATATGTACCACATCTTCTTTGTCCATTCATCTACTGATGGACACTTAGGTTGCTTCCATATCTTGGCTATTGGAAATAGTGCTGCGATGAACATAGGGGTGCATATGTCTTTTTGAATCTGGGATCTTGTTTTCTTTCAGTAAATTCTTAGGAGTGGAATGACTGGGTCAAATGGTATTTCTGTTTTTAGTTTTTTGAGGAACCTCCATATTGCTTTTCACAATGGTTGAACTAATTTACATTCCCACCAACAGTACAGGAGGGTCCTACTTTCTCCGCATCCTCACCAGCATTTGTTGTTCCTTGTCTTTTGGATGTTGGCCATACTAACTGGTGTGAGGTGATATCTCATTGTGGTTTTAATGTGCATTTCCCTGATAATTAGCAATGTGGAGCATCTTTTCATGTGCCTGTTAGCCATCTGAATTTCTTCTTTGGAGAAGTATCTGTTCAGATCCTCCACCCATTTTTTAATCGGGTTATTTGCTTTTTGGGTGTTAAGGTGTCTAAATTCTTTATATATTTTGGATGTTAACCCCTTATCATATATGTCATTTACAAATATATTCTCCCATACCGTAACATGCCTTTTTGTTCTGCAGATGGTGTGCTTTGCTGTACAGAGCTTTTTAGTTTGATGTAGTGCCATTTGTTCATTTTTGCTTTTGTTTTCCTTGCCTGAGGAGATGTGTTCAGGAAAAATGTTTATATTCATGTTTATATTTAAGAGATTTTTGCCTATGTTTTCTTCTGAGAGTTTTATGGTTTCATGACTTACATTCATGTCTTTGATCCATTTTGAGTTTACTTCTGTGTGTGGAGTTAGACAGTAATCCAGTTTCTTTCTCTGACATGTAGCTGTCCAGTTTTGCCTTTGTCCTAATTCTGTATCACAGGAGGATCTCCGCCTCAGTAGCTGTAGAGAAGAGGGCATGTCTCTCTCTTCCTGACGCTCCCTTTGTTGATTATGAAGATTGGCAGTGTTGAAACTGGGCTCTGGAATTCCACTAGTTCGCTTTAAAAGCAGGCCTACAGATGTCAGCTTACCCACAGAAATGCGTGAGGGATGAATAGGACCGCCTGTGTAAGTGAGGGGAGCACGGGGCATCCGTCTTCCACACCTGCCCCCAGAGCTGTTAGGAGGAATAAGGAGACAAGCCTCACACGACGCTAACAGTGATGCCTGGTACATGTGCAATGCCTAATGCACAGCCACTGTTCTTCCTGTCACCACCATTCTCAGGTGGGAGTGTCCTCACCTTTCTCCTCGTTACCTCCAAATATTTCATCTTTTCCCTACTTATCTCACAGGAGGGAAGAGACGCTGGCTGGCCTTTCCCAGCTGGGATCAGCGGGCCCACCATGTTCCTGGCCTGTCCCAGCTCTCCTTCCTACTCTCTCGCTTCGTCACATAGACTCTGATGTGTGCTCAGCTGTGTCTGTCCCTTCTGAACCATTGTCCCCCTTCATCTCTTCTCCTTGGCAGGGACACTGTCTTCTTTTGTGGCTAAACTTGTAAGGATTATCTGCTGCCCCTGCCCCCACCTCCATCTTCGTCTTTAAGTCCATACCCTGGGGTCTCTGTGGTCCGGTCCAGTCCTGCTCATCCTACCGTATGTCTCTGGCATTTGACCCAGATGCTCATTCTTCCTTGAAACTTTGACCTTCCCTGGCTTGAGAGGTGCTGTTTTCCCCTATTCCACCTCGCTACGTATTCTCTCTCTGCCGAGTCTTGCACTTTGTGCACTTTTGATGTTTCGGAGTCCTCTCCTAAGCTCTCCTCTCCCCTTGTGTTCCTTTCTTTTCCCAGGGACCTGCCCTAGCAGAACCAGCTCTCTGCACCCCTGCTCTTTACCTCCTCCGGCCCCACCTGCACCGTTTCTATGGTACCGGGACGCCCTTGCTCTCATCTTGGCCTACAGGACACACCCTTCAGTGACCTCTGAAATACTTTCTCCTCTCTAGAGCTTTACCAGTCTCTCAGGGAAACAGAAGCAGTTGACTTAAATAAATAAGGTGGATGACAGGGAAACAAAGTGTTGGGCTAGATGACCCCAGGGGGCCTTTCTAGATCTGAGAGTCTGGGTTCTCTTGTCTTTTTCACTGGGTTCGACAAGTGGTGTCCTCATCAGTGACCATAGAGGAACCCCAGAGAACGGAAAGAACAGGGTAGAAGGTGGTTGACTAATCAGCATCCTTTTCTCTTCCAGTTTTATGCATGTGAGATGGTGCTTGAGGAAGAGGGAATCTATGGAGGTGAGAATGTGAGTGGAAAGGGAGAGAACATAGGGAAGAAGGAAGCGAAGTCATTGCTGGACCCCACCCCATCTCCTCCTTTCCTGTCGCATTCCTGTTGGCCCAGCGGGAAGAGAGCTTTCCTGAGAGTGGAGATGGGAGTGGGCCCCAAATCGGAACTCCAGGGTGAGGGGCTGCCAGGGCTTGGAGTCAGAAGCCACAGCTGCTCTACTCTTACCTTCCAAGACTCCCGCAAGGAAGACTGCTTCCCGCCTCTGTGTTCCTCACCCTGTCCTGCATGTAACACGATCCGATCACAGTAGTCCCTGGGGAAAATCCTGCAGCTGGTCCACGTCCGGCTCCGAAGCCTTGCCAAGGCCTCCTACACAGTCTTCAGTCTGGCCCCTTCCTGACCCTTCGCCTTCCCATGTGCCGCCCATTCCTTCTGACTTTCTATCCTCTAGCCATGGGAACTTCGCACCTGCTTTTCCTGTTGCCTAGAGTAATCTCCACATTGACCACATTTTGCCTGCCCAAATGTTATTCAAATTCTAAGCCTCAAGCCGCTTCTCTAGAGAAGGCTTTCCTGTACCCCTAGTTGAGGTGGGGTCCCTGGAAAGTCTGTGCTCAGAATCGCCACTTCTTTGGAGCACAACTGTATTGACGTTTGTCTGGAGTGTTATCCTTCCCACTAGATCAAACGCCCCAGAAGATTGGGAGTGCGTCCATTCTGCTTCCGACTGAATCCCCCGTGCCTGGCCTCGAGCCTGCGCACCTGCGGCTTTTTGTTGAGTAGTGGATGAATGTTTCCTCGGCACTGTGGTTGGCATGCTGATGAAAATGCCCTATTGCACTGTATTACAGGCCGTTGTGTACCTGTTTCCCTTTGTTCCTACATTGCACCTCCTTCAGGGCACAGAGTATCCTGTGCTTAGTGCAGTCCTGGGCGTGTGGCAGGTGCTCAGATGCTCTGCCTGTCTGTGGTGGGCCTCCCCCTGGTATGAAGCTGGGAGCCTTCTGCAGGGGGGCTGATGCTCTCTCTGTACCCACAGACGTGAGCTGTGATGAATGGGCCTTCTCTTTGCTGCCTCTTGATGTGGATCTGCTGAGCATGGAACTACCAGAATTTTTCAGGGACTACTTCCTGGTAAACGCAGGGCCCTTGGGTTTCGGCATTGATGGGTGGGGACAAACAGGGAATCCGCTGGCCAGAAATACTGACATAACCTTCATCCAACACATACAGTGAGTTGGAACTTGGTTGCTACTGGTGTGTCAGTGGGACTTCTTTTGGGGCCATGAGCATCAACTCCTCCAAACAGTGCCCAAACCCTGCCTTCCTGCTCCTGGGCTTCTAGGGCGAACCACTTCCCGGAGGGTCTGTCGCATTGACCCGTATCTTTGTGGCCCATGGCGTCCCTGCAGGAAGGAGACCAGCGTTGGATCAATGCCGTGGCCCAGGCCCTGCACCTCCTGGGCGCTCTCTATGGGCCCTTCCCTAACTGCTATGGGATCGGCAGATGCGCCAGGGTGAGCGCGGCCAGTACCCGTGTCCTGAGAGCCCCTCTCCTCCTCCTCTCGCCCACCCAGGGCCGCCTGTGAGCATCTGTGACAGGATGCGTACTTGTCACCTTGCTTCTGTTGCTCCAGAAGAGCTCCTCAGAGAGGAGAACTTGTGTCGCTAACAGAAAAGCAAGGGCCAGGGCCTCCAGGGTAGCATTCCAGGGTGTCGTTACCTTGGGTGGGGGTGGGAGATACTCCTTCATTGACATGGGAGGGGTGGGCAGGGACAGGAACAGATGGGAGTGGATAGGTAATATTGTCAATGATTAGCTCCCAATTACTTAATTATTCAATAACAATTATTATTGTTAATGATAATTCAGGGAGAAGTGTCACATGGAAAGGGGTTGGTTTCTGTAGGTGTGGGGCCGCGGCAGGGACCCGGACACAGGATTAAGAGCGTCTTTGACCCTGGCAGATGTCACGTGAATTGTGGAGGAAACTGGAGGATGAGGAGGATGGCGAAACCAAGAGCCGAAGGCCAGAAATTGGACATATCTTCCTCCTGGACAGAGGTAAGTCATGCTCAGCGCTCCTCTCATTGGGCCCTAGAAGACACGGGAATATGGGATCCTCCACTTGGGGCAGTGAATGCCAGCTTTGACGGGCCCGTGGAAGGCTCTTGAGCCGACACTGACAAGCTGGCTAGAGGCTGCCTTGGGGAGGACCCTCACGGCCCGGGATCTCGGTTTCAGATGTGGACTTTGTGACAGCACTTTGCTCTCAGGTTGTTTACGAGGGCCTGGTGGACGACACTTTCCGCATCAAGTGTGGTGAGCGGGGTCTTGGGAGATGGAGGTGCCCCTCAGCCTCTGGGGCCTCCCTCTGGGGGCAGGCTGGTGGGAGGGACTGCGACTCTGAGCGAACGGCTGTCCTCCAAGTAGTTCAGAGGACCTTTCATGGCAGTTCAGGAAAGGGTAGGAGAAGGAAGATGGTGGGCCTCCCCCGATGTGAAGCTGGGAGCGAATTAAAGCCACGTGAGATATCACCTCACACCAGCTCCTCAGAGCTGTCCTGTCTGTCTCAAAGGGAGTGTCGACTTTGGCCCAGAAGTCACATCCTCTGACAGGAGCCTGAAGGTGCTGCTCAATGCTGGGGACAAGGTGAGGGCGGGGGTGCTGACCGTGGATTTCCCCGGGTCTCTGCTCCCACAAGGCTGTGGGCACGGGAGGGAGGGACTCCCTGCCCCCTCACAGCACCCGGCAGTTACTTGACGTGTAGTCGCTGAAACCAGCTCAGCTTTCCCTGGACTTCAGCCGCAGCGGCTGGAACCCCTCCTGCACTGTCATCACACTAGTGACGTAGGAAGGGACAAGTCGTGCTTCTGATACAGTAAATTGTTTCCATCTTGTTCTCCTCAAGGTGTTTAATGAGATTCGGAACGAGCACTTCTCCAACGTCTTTGGCTTTTTGAGCCAGAAGGCCCGGAACTTGCAGGCCCAGTATGACGTGAGGCTCCAGCCCAGGGGTCCTATTTTGTTTCCTCAGTGGCTTCCCAAGGCTGCTGCCCTTCGGCTCCCCTTCTGACACTATGACAGGCCCGCCTTTGCTCTTGGTTCAGGGGGAAATAAGGGAGGTAGTGGTGTCCTTTCTCTGAGGGCAGGGAGAGGCTGACCTTATGGGACTTCACCCCAGCGCCGGAGAGGCATGGACATCAAGCAGATGAAGAACTTCGTGTCCCAGGAGCTCAAGGGACTGAAACAGGAGCACCGCCTGCTAAGTCTTCGTAGGTCTCAGCCTGAGGGGAGGGAGCTGGGAGTGCTAGAGGGGGTAGCTGTTCATCTGGCAGATAGTGAGCGTGTTTGGTCCGCAATGGGAAGAGGTGCTTCTGCGTGTTTCCTGAGAGGTGTTTATTCTTTTGGACAGTAAAGAGATATCCTAGAAGCAGGACTGTGTCAGCTGACTTTCATCCTGTCTGCAGATATTGGGGCCTGTGAATCCATCATGAAGAAGAAAACCAAGCAGGACTTCCAGGAACTCATCAAGACTGAGCACGGTAACTGCAGCAGCTGGGCCCGGCGGCGGCGGCGGCCTCCCCATCCCACCCCAAAAAGATGCTGTCGGGCTCTTCTCAGCTGATGCCGGCTGTGTGCAGTGCTGGTTTCTGCTAGGAGTCCTAGGGGCCCCTTAACCCACCCCAAGGGTGGAGAAAGAGTTGGGGAGACATGCTTGTTAGCATAGATGGCAGCAGCAGAGCTGCCCCCCAATAACAGGCTCCCCTCTGGCTCCTCGCAGCGCTGCTAGAGGGCTTCAACATCCGGGAGAGCACCAGCTACATTGAGGAGCACATAGACCGGCAGGTGAGCAGGTGGAGCCTGGGTGCCGTTTCTTGGGGAGAGGAGGTCGTGTGCTATGAACTTGAACTCTGCTCTGTCTTCCTGTGCAGGTGTCACCCATAGAAAGCCTTCGCCTCATGTGCCTTTTGTCCATCACTGAGAACGGTGAGCCTTGGGGACCAAGGATGCCAGATAGAAAAACTATAACTCAGGGAGAGAAGAAAGCATTTTGGAAGAGAAACAAACATCCTAGCAGCCAGTGTTTCCCTGTAATTTTATGGATTCTTCCCCGGGTAAAATAAAGCCATTTTTCTTTTAAGTGAAACATCTCCAGGTCATAGGGCAATGTATTGTCAAGACCCTAAGTAGGAACACATCCAGGCCTCTCCAGAATAAGGCCTGTCATGACTTAAGACTTCACAGGCGTAGGGCAGAGTGGCATTTCTTTCTTCATTCCATCTGGCCTCGTACCTTCAACAAGGTTCTGTAATAGACATACAGTCCAGGACAAAGGGACAGCCTACTTCATAAACATTTCCTAAAGCCCAGATTCTACAGCCTTTTATGGCAACTTGTTTTTACCTTTGAAGTCTTCCAGTTGGTGAATATTTTTTAAGGTTGCCTTCTACCCAGAGAAATAGTTTGCTTATTCTAAATCTCCTTTATTGTATTTGGAAGTCTGTTTCTTCTTATCTCATTAGAGGAAATCGTCTAAGACTGCCCTTTGGAACTCGTTTGCACACTTTACCTTTTCTTCAGCAGCCATAACGCGGTTCCTTGTAGAAGCGGCCTGTGCTGGGGAGAAATGCAGGGGCAGCCCCTTGTCCCTCTCGCCGCATCCCGCTGCCGTGGGCACGGCAGTTAGCATTTGTTTCTGTGTCCTCTCCTCAGCACCTACACTCAGGGTTCTTCCCTGGAAGTCTGAGATCCAGGCTTTATCTTTCCGTGAGCAAGTTTAAATTCAGGAGTTAGTTTAGAATCAGCTGTATTAGATGCAAGGTTGACATTTACTGAATTCTTCCTCCTGGTTAGGTCTTTCTTGGGGAAAAGGGTTGGCGGGTCGGTCTGGTTGTGCATCTCAGGACATCTGAGCTGGCTCTTCCTCATGAGCCTTCCCTGCCCTCAGGTTTGATTCCCAAGGACTATCGATCTCTGAAAACACAGTATCTGCAGGTAAGGCCAGGAGAGTGTATGCTCTTGGGGGTACTTGGCAGAGGGAGGGTACTGCACATTTTTGAAAGAGGCAGAAAGAGAAATGGCCCCTTCTCTGTCCCCATCCCCACCCTGTTCCCATTCTGGCCTCCCTTGTAGAGGCTGTAGCGATAGTCACCCTTCAGCACAGGCCTCCCCACTGCCCTGGTCTCACTGTCGTGGGGGTTGGCCAGTGCTGAGGGGACCTGGACAGCTCAGCTCATGGGCCGGGTGACGAGTTCTCACCTGGGACTCTCCCTCACTCGCGCCGCGTGAGGCATTGACAGAGCTTTCCTGCCTGCTCCTTTTCAAGTCTCACCTCATCTGTGAAGGCTTCCCTAACTCGTATCAATAGCTTTCTCTGTTAATAGAGTCCTGCTGCTTTCATTTTTCTTTGACTGTTTCTGATGGGAAAATCTTTCACAAAAACAAGTGTGAGCTCCTCCGGGCGCAGACTGCATAAGCCACTCCCTCATGTCCTCATCGCCTCACGGTGCTGGGCCGGGGGGACGCTCCGTGAACAGCAGAGTCCCATTTTCTTCAGAGCTATGGCCCCGAGCACCTGCTAACCTTCTCCAATCTGCGGAGAGCTGGGCTCCTAACAGAGCAGGCCCCGGGGGACACCCTCACAGCCGTGGAGAGCAAAGTGAGCAAGCTGGTGACAGACAAGGCTGCAGGTGAGCAGGGAGCACAGCTGGCTCCCCCTTCTCTCCACGGGCAGAGCGCCCGGGGGGTGCGGTGGGCGGCCGGGGACAGCGTGGCTCCTTGGCCTTCAGTCAGTAGCAGCACTTACCAGTTGAACACTTGCTATGTGCTAAGCCCTTTAGATATGGTTTCTCATTAACTCATCACAAAGCAAAGTTTATTATCTCTATTTTACAGATGAGGAAGTTGAAGCTTAGAGACGTGAAGTGACTTGTTCAGTGTCCCTCAGTTAGTAAATCAGATTTGAGCCCAGGTAGCCCACACACTTAACCAGTAAACTTGGGTCACCCTGTAGATGGCACTTGGGGCAGCTGAGGAGGAGAAGGGAGAGGAAGACGGTGGGGAGAAGGGTGTGAATGTCTTGATCAGTTCCAGGGAGTTGCAGGGAAACTGCTTTGAGGGGGACCTTCAGATGTGACAGGCCCCTACTTGAGAAGAGGCGGGCCTGCCGCTTCCGGAATGGCATCCCTGTGGCAGTGCCGTGAACCCAAAGACCTTAGACAAATCCTAGCACAGATTTCTTCCTCAGGAAAGATCACGGATGCCTTTAGTTCCCTGGCCAGGAGGAACAATTTCCGTGCCATCAGCAAGAAGCTGCATTTGGTATGTAGAAGCGGGCTGGTTCGGGGCGGGGCGTCGGTGGTTCATGCCTTTGTGGGGCACTTGGAACCCACAAAACCTTTTTGTTTTGTTTTTATAGAGATCCATTATTTGTTAGTTTTATAGCAAGAGCTTAATTTAATGAGACAAGACACAAAGATTGATTCGTTTAATAAACGTGTAATAAGCACCTACCAGTGCCAGAGAATAGGCTAAGTGCCACCTCAGGGTCACTGAGGGGTCAGCAAAGGGGCATCCTGCCCTGCAGCCCTTCACGGGGAGCGCGGGGGAACTGAAGAGAATCGGTGGGTACTGAGGAGAAGCTTCAACCTTTGGTTACAGATTCTTTCCAGGGCTAATGTTGGTTTTCCTTCCGTTGAAATAAGAATTCTTCTTTGGACTATGCCACTTTTCTCTGACCCTCTAAAGGACTGGAGAGATGAGTCGTCACTTGCCTCATGTGTCCCCTTTGTCCTCTAGATCCCACGTGTGGATGGCGAGTATGATCTGAAAGTGCCACGGGACATGGCGTATGTCTTCAGTGGTGCTTACGTGCCCCTGAGCTGCCGAATCATGGAGCAGGTGCGGACACATGGCTCCTGCTCACATTCTTCTTTCACTCTCGCTGCTTTCTCTTGGTCCCTGGCCTGTCCCAGCTTTTACTACTCTAGTAACTCGTAAGAAATGTGACAGTCTGGTTTTTGCAGCCTTCCGTCTCCAAGCCTAATACTGTCTCACACTTGAGACTAGCGCTTATGCCCTCCCAGGTGCTGGAGCGGCGAAGCTGGCAGGGCCTGGATGAAGTGCTGCGGCTGCTCAACTGCAGTGAGCTGGCATTCACAGGTGCGTGGTGTGGGCAGGCGGTGGCACGGTGGAACAAGAGGAGGGCTGGATGCATCACCCAGTACTACCTAGCAGGCCAGTGAGGAGCTGGGTCCGGTCTGATCTTTGTAGATATGACCAAGGATGACAAGGCTTCCAGTGAGTCCCTGCGCCTCATCTTGGTGGTGTTCTTGGGTGGCTGCACGTTTTCTGAGATCTCAGCCCTCCGGTTCCTGGGCAGAGAGAAAGGTAAGAGAGAACAGAAAGGTGAGAATAGGTCTCCATGGGATCTGGGGGACAAGGGCAGTACTCAGGAAGGCCCCTGGGTCCCACTTGCTGTAGTCTTGCTGTGGGCTGAATGGCAGGAAGCCCTGTTCCGCTTAGTGGGACAAGCTGTCACAGAGGTATAAGCCCATGAGCATGCCCCTGATGCATCTATGTCTGTAAACTGTGCTCTGGTCCAGCCAGGGCTGTGGAACTGGAGGGCTCCATGTGGCTAGTACTGGGGGCCTGTGATCTGCTCTTACTCCTGTGTGCTGGTGCTTTTGATCCTTAGGGTACAGGTTCATTTTTCTGACAACAGCCGTCACAAACAGTGCGCGCCTTTTGGAGGCCATGAGTGAGGTAAAAGCCTGATGTCTTCCCTGCCAGTGTGGAGTCTTTCCAGGACACGTTCCCCAGGGGCATGCAGGAGTTTTGACTCCCAGCTGCTAACAAAGTGTCCACCAACTTCTCTACCAAGAGCTGCGGAGCACAGAACTTATCTGGGATTTAGAGAGCATATCTGAGGAAAGAGTTCACCTCTGCCCTGGTGATACTCTCTTTTTTGTTTACAAAGTACAGCCCAGGTTGATAAGATAACGAGGAAGAGGTATGTTTTGCTAAATCCTGTCTGTGTATCATTATAAATAAAGCCATACTCTCAGTATGTTTAATTCTGGACATGTAGCTCTTCTTTATTAGTGAAGCACAGAGGGGCTTTACACAGGGGCATCATGTGCTCCTGGCCTGGACGCTAGTCGCTCTGGGCCTGGTCTGGTTCTTCCTTGAAACTTGTCCTGAACTGGAGTTTCCTCAACCATACAAGGAGGGGGATGGATTAGATAGATGATCAGTAAGCACCTTGCCAATTTGAAAATTCTGTGATTGATTACACTTTAGAAAAAATGAGTTAATTGCTTTAACTTACAGAGGCACTTTAATTTCAAGTGTTTGTTTCTTATTGTAGAATGTACGATTATATGCCCTGTTAGAGCAGTGACAGGCATGGGCAAATGGTGCTCTGATAAAGGCCCCTGGGGTCTTTTCTCCCTTTACCTTCTAAAAATTTTGAGCTGTAACCACATCTTCTAGTCTCTTTTCTGTCCTCTTCTAACTTGATCTGATAACCAGCCTTTCCTTCTTGAATTGCCCATATTCTGCTTCCACCATGCTCTCTTTTGTCCTCATTCAGTCTCCTGGGTGCACTTCTGGTTCTGAATCCTCTCTGCCAACACCCATTTGTTGACACCTCCCCTGTCTGTCCTTTGTTATCATCCACTTAAGATCTCTAGCTTTCCTCTCATTGGTTAACTTCATACTAGTATTTCTAACCTGGTCGTTCAACAGGCACTTCAAACTCAACATGTTCAAACTGAACCTCCTGTCCCCACTTTGAATCCCTAAATGAATCTTCCTCCTATATCCCCTTAATTGACATTCTCATCATCTACCCAAGTTTTGTTCGTGCAAGAAATTATATTCTGGACCTCACATTTCCCTTTTCATCTCCACATTCAGCTGGTCAGCTTACCCATTTGTTTTTTTAAGGCTTCTGGTTCATCCTCTCCCCCCAACCCCCGTAGTATAGGTACTTACTGTTTTCTGCCTGGATTTTTGCAAGACCGTCTCTCCTAGTTGCCCTGCCTTCTATCTTGTTTGCCAATCCATACCATCGCCACTCATTACAAGACATCTCTGTTGTTGGATCATCAAAAGTAGTCTTTCCATAGAGGAATCACAAAGTTGTATCTGTGCATATTCCAAGGAAAATGCATACCTCGAGGACCTAGCTAGAATTTGTGTAGTGCTGTGTCAAGCTAGTGTGCAAGATCAAAGACACTATTGACAGCACTATTCATTTGTAGAAGGGATATGTGGAAGTCAGAAAAACATCCTCTGGCTAAGTGAATAACCAGTGACAATGTTTTGCACTTATATTCTAGAACAACACTATCCGGTAGAAATATAATTTGACCTTGTAAAACGGTCAGATAGTGAACACACATTATATAGTATTTACATGCTAAGTGTATGCTCTGAATGGACATCTTCCAACATTGTCAGCTCCAGAACTACAGTATAAAGGACATGGTAGCAAAATTCTCATCTCTGGATAAATAGTGTTGGCCTGGGAATGTGCAGGAAGGTCACAAATTTTTAAAGCTTTTTGAAAAAACTCAATTTACACAGAGTGCAAGTAAATTTAAAAAGTGATGTCTGCGGCCCACTGTGTCAGTGGTGTGAACACTTGGCACACTGCTGGCAAGTTGAAAGATAGGGCACCAAGGAAGTTCTTAGTGATAAACATAGTCCTGAAGGTGAAGGAAACAAATATCCTCGACTTTTCCTTCACAGAAAAGGCAAATGAAGAGAACTGTCAGTTACAGTTGTCCAGTACACGTGGGGAAAATGTCCAGTTTCAGTTGTAATCAAACAAGTGTGAGTCAACAAGGAAATGCCACTTTGAAACTAGCAAAGAGGTTTAAAAGGACAGTAGTACTCAGTGTGGTTGAGGGTAAGACTAGAGTACCCTTCCCATGAGGCTTCCTTGGTGGGAAGGCAAATCAACAAACACCCTTGACCAATTCAGGGGCTAAGGGCGCTGACCCCCACGCAGTCCAAAATTCACGTGTAGCTTCTGACTAAAATGGCTCCTACCGACTGGAAGCATCACTGATAGCGTAAGCAGTCAATACATATTTTCTGTATTGTATGTATTACATACTGCATTCTTACAATAAGTAAGCTAGAGAAAATATTTTTTCAAATTGTTGCAAATCTCCAAACGATTCTCCAGTATATTTATTGAAAAAAACCTATGCGTAAGTGAAGCCATGCAGTTCAAACCCATGTTGTTCAAGGGCCAGCTGTGCAAGCCCTCTGGAAAGGGAGCCTTCCGTAGTTACACTCCCAGGAATCAACTGCAAGAAAATGCAACATGCAAAGACTTGTGCGTGAAGTCATTTATTTGTAAAAATTAAAATCTGAGTAGCTATCAAGAGCAAAATAGTTGAATTATGAGATCTGCACACTGGGATATTAGGCATTGGAAAATCGAATCATTGAAAAAAAGTGATATGTAAGCATTTAGGAATGTAGTATGTTCAGCGAAAAAAGATACAAAGTACTTTGATGTTGAGTTTTTCAGTTTTCATATAACAATCATAAACCCCTGTAATTTTTTTTTTTTTTTTTTTTTTTTTTGAGAGGGCATCTCTCATATTTATTGATCAAATGGTTGTTAACAATAATAAAATTCAGTATAGGGGAGTCAATGCTCAATGTACAATCATTAATCCATCTCAAGCCTAATTCTCGTCAGTCTCCAATCTTCTGAAGCATAACGAACAAGTTCTTACATGGTGAACGAATTCTTACAGAGTGAATAAATTCTTACATGGTGAACAGTACAAGGGCATTCATCACAGAAACTTTCGGTTTTGATCATGCAATATGACCTATAAACCATCAGGTCAAATATGAATATTCATTTGATTTTTGTACTTGATTTATATGTTGATCCCACATTTCTCCTATTATTATTATTATTTTTATTTTTAATAAAATGCTGAAGTGGTAGGTAGATGCAAGATAAAGGTAGAAAACATAGTTTAGTGCTGTAAGAAGGCAAATGTAGATGATCAGATGATCAGGTGTGTGCCTATGGACTAAGTATTAATCCAGGCTAGACAAGGGCAGCAAGACATCCACGGATGCAGAAGATTTCTCTCAAAGCAGGGGGGGTGAGGTTCTGAGCCTCACCTCTGTTGATCCCCAAATTCTCACCTGATGGCCCCCCTGCGACTGTGCCTGTCTTAGGTTGTTCCTCCCTTGAGGAATCTTACCCGTCTCTGGCTAACCAGTCATCTTCCGGGGCCATACAGGGAAATGTAAAGTTGGTAAGTGAGAGAGAAGCCATATTGTTTGCAAAGGTTAGCTTTTTACTTCTTTGCAGATTTATGCCCTGTGGCTTCTATGCCCAGCACTTGTCTCGAGGTATCTTTACCACCTGGAGGAATTATGATACTCGGTAAATTCGATATGAGGCACAAATTCTATTTAAGGTTTGTAATTAGGAAGGAAGAAGAAAAGCTATAGATGTAGCATATGAAGGAAACTTGGGAGGATTGATTATTTCTTTGACATATCTTCTTGTATAGTACCTTAAGTATGTATAGGTTTTAAACTACTAACTAATTTGCACACACATATTAACATAATAGGAATACGGTGACATAAACAAAGCAAATCTATAATTACCAGCCATCTCCAGTGAAGCCAAGAAAACCATTTAGGCACCCTAGGCATTTGTGAAAATTTATCTATGGTATGATGGATATTTTCCAACTGTACTTGAACCATCAGACAAATTAAAGCAGCCCATTTCTGGGATCTGTTCACATCCCATATGTTCTTTTAACCATAGATAGTCTATAGTCATGAGATTTTGGGGTGCTACAACTTGCACCCCTCCCAACTCCTGGTTGAGTTCCAACAGTACAGATCCAGTCAAATTCGTTGTCTCACTGTATGCACATGCCAGCCTAGACATCTCCCTCCTCCTTCTTATGGCAAGTCCAGGAGACGGTGGGCTGGATGCAGCCACAACCGCAGCATCGTCCAGATCCCTGTGGAGGCTTTTTGATGATCATCCCCCGGCACGAGTCCTCCAGAGAGTGCTGATGCCGGAAGCTCCTCCTCATATCGTATCTTAGTTCATTTTCTGGGTATCCAAGCTAGGCCTTGATCTTCTGCGTAGAAACAAACAGACCCTTTGCCCACACTTTGACATGCCCTCTATACCACTGTGCAGAACTCATTGGAGGTCAGCACACAGTAACTGCTTTTTTTTTTTTTTTTTTTTTTTTTTTTTTTTTAATTAAGAGAAAGGAATATTATCAGAAAAGAGTACCTCCATAGCTGATCATCTGACACCCTTTAAGTGATCAACATTAAGGATATTTAAAGCATGCGTTGATCTTTGATTTACCAATAGTTTTATCCTGTTAAGGAGTAATCCCCCTTTTCTTTCTTTCTTTCTTTTTTTTTTTTTTTTAAATTTTTAATCTACACTTACCTGAAGAATACTATGTTTACTATGCTCTCCCCTATATCAGGTCCCCCCTAACAACCACATTACGGTTACTGTCCATCAGCTTAGCAAAATGTGGTAGAGTCACTACTTGTCCTCTCTGTGTTGTGCAGCCCACCCTCCCCTTTCTCCCTCCCCCCCATGCATGCTAATCTTAATACCCCCCTTCTTCTTCCCCCCCCTTATCCCTCCCTGCCCACCCATCCTCCCCAGTTCCTTTCCCTTTGGTACCTGTTAGTCCATTTTTGGGTTCTGTAATTCTGCTGCTGTTTTGTTCCTTCAGTTTTTCCTTTGTTCCTATACTCCTCAGATGAGTGAAATCATTTGGTATTTCTCTTTCTCCGCTTGGCTTATTTCACTGAGCATAATACTCTCCAGCTCCATCCATGTTGCTGCAAATGGTTGGATTTTTCCACTTCTTATGGCTGAGTAGTATTCCATTGTGTATATGTACCACATCTTCTTTATCCATTCATCTACAGATGGACATTTAGGTTGCTTCCAATTCTTGGCTATTGTAAATAGTGCTGCGATAAACATAGGAGTGCATCTGTCTTTCTCAAACTTGATTGCTGCGTTCTTAGGGTAAATTCCTAGGAGTGGAATTCCTGGGTCAAATGGTAGGTCTGTTTTGAGCATTTTGATGCACCTCCATACTGCTTTCCACAATGGTTGAACTAATTTACATTCCCACCAGCAGTGTAGGAGGGTTCCCCTTTCTCCACAGCCTCGCCAACATTTGTTGTTGTTTGTCTTTTGGATGGCAGCTATCCTTACTGGTGTGAGGTGATACCTCATTGTAGTTTTAATTTGCATTTCTCTGATAATTAGCGATGTGGAGCATCTTTTCATGTGTCTCTTGGCCATCTGTATTTCTTTTTTGGAGAACTGTCTGTTCAGTTCCTCTGCCCATTTTTTAATTGAAACCCCTGTAATTTGATGGGTGATCTCCATTTACCAATCGTGTGACTAGGGTAAGTCACTCAACCCTTTTTGTGACCGTTCCCTGTAAAGCGGCGATAACACCCACCCACCAGGACTGGGTGGCGTATTGGATCGCCGCCTGTAGGCACAGGCCCGTGAGCAGGTTCAGGGTTCCCTCCCTGTTCTACATCTGGGGAAAGCTGCCACCAAGCATCGGTTCCCAGGCGGCTACCCGGATAAATGAGGGCCGTCAAACAAGGCTTCGGGCTTTCCTAGCGGGCCTGCACTGGGTGCCCGCTACGCCCCACCCCTCCTGGCAGCCGGGCGGCGGCGCGCGCTTCAAATCAAAACTGCGCCGGGCCGCGCGGGGTGGGGCGGGGCTCCGACGGGGGCGGGAACCTTCCGGGCTGCCGCGAAAGCGGGCAGCGCGTCATGGGCGGTGCCTAGCGCACGCGCAGACGGCGGCCGCCGATCCTGCCGGCAAGTGCTTTTCACGCTCCGCCCTCGACTGCGCAGTTGCGACCAGCCGCTGTAGGGCGGGAAGGAGGCGGGGCCTCTCGAGGAGCGACTGGACAGGGCACCAATCGATAGGTTGCTCCGCCTCTGGGCTCGTTTGAAATTCTGCGGGGGTTTAACGGCTCCAGCGGCGTCTCGGAGCGAGGTCGGTCGTTTGTGTGTGGTTGGTGCGCCCGGCCCCGCGTGGAGCAGGTCGGGGGCCTCGACGCCTGCCAGCTTGGAGCGAACGCCATGAGGAGAAGGTGCGGATTGGGAGGGAGTCGAGGGGGCGCCGGAGGGAGAGACGCCCGTTCCGGGTGCGGGGACCTGGGGGCCCCTCTCGCCGCCGGGCTAGGGTGTCACGTCAGCCCGCGTCCGAGTGAGGCCGGGTTCGCGGACGGGCAGGCGTTGGGGGCGGTGAGCCGGTACCTCGCTGCGGGCCCCGGGGCCGAGGCGAGGCCTGACGCGGAGCGTCCGGGCGGGCGCGGGCTCCCGCAGGCACGATGCCCGGGCGGGGCCGAGTGCCGCTACCGGGAGACGCGGCGGGGCGGGTGGGACGGCCAAACGGGACCCGGGCCTCGGGGAGCCCCGCCCGCGGCGCCTCAGGTGCCGCTGCTTGGCACCGACGGCAGGTTCTAGTCCGGAGTCTTGTGGTCAGGTTTTTCTCGTTTTTCTTTGAATAAAGCCGTGACATTTCTTATTTATCGTTTTTTGATGCATCTGGGCTTCAGTGTTAACACCGTATTTGAGTTGGGAGGACAGATTGGTTTTTTTGGGAATTAGACTCGGATTAAGGAATTCTTTCCCGATCGTGTTAACAGCTTCTCGGGCTGTGCTGGGGAAGGAGTGTCCGACTTGAAGGACCAGACTCGTCAGGCTGCCGCTTAACCAATTTTGTGACTTTGGGCAAGATGTTGAATATCAGTTTTTTCGCCTCTAAAATAATAATAATACCAGTACTTAGGACTTTTGTGTTGAGAAGTATATATTATGTTAGCCCTGTTTCCTGAAAGTAGTGGGTGAAGCGTTGTGATGATTCATTATTAAGTAATTCGTAGTTATTGGCCTAACTGATCACTGTATGGAATTTTCTATCCATGAGTGCTAATTCCCACAGTTCTTTTTCAAATGCGAGCCCAAGGGAGAATGAGAATTGAGCACAAATCACCGGTACCACTGAAAAACAGATCTTGGTGTAAGGTTGTGGATTACAGTTATCTTGTTATCTGAAGAACAGCGTATTTAAGCTGCTATGCGTTTAAGCTTAGTGAAGCATCGAGTAGTAGTAGTAAGACCTTAAATGATATTTTACAGGAAACTCTTATTCCAAGTCCATTAACAGTTTGGGGGTTGTTCAGGCATTTTCTGCCTTCAAGAGAGTGAATGAAGGAGAAAAAGCTGTCAGTTAACTTTGGTTCCAGGCTGACAGATATAGTTAGACTTTAAAACAGCAACTGGACTTACACTACCAACAAAACTAGACTTCTGGGTAATCTGGATTTCAGGTATTCATATTTAGAAATGGGCGTGAGAAATACGCCTGAGAACAAAATGGTTATCAGATTGGTCACTGATTGCTGAAACAGGTTGCACAGAAAGAGCTTAACAAACCTCCTTCTCTGGAGGGCTCTTTAGGAAAATACAGGAGAGTGCATCAGTGAATGCTGCCCAAAGGTAAGGAATTATTTAGACGACCATTTGAGATCTTGAGTTCAAGAGACTGGGGGAAAAAAAGTTGGCTTTATTACAATATTTGTGTCTTTCGGTGGTATATTTGAAGCACCTTCAATTTTTCAGTGATTTACAATAAAAAAAAAATCTCAAATTTGCACTTTTTAGGGAATAACCGGAAACCATTTAACAACCTACTACAGAAAGTACCATGTTAATTATTCATTGACTGCGCTGAGGCATCTTATGATCACACAACTTTTTGAAACACCGTTATATGTTCAAATATACTCATCTTGAATGTTTAGTTTATACAAGGTGCCATTTTAAGTGTTGGGGGATTCAGCAGTGAACAGAACTGACATCCCTGCCCTTTTGGTGTTTATATTCTAATAGCAAAAGAAAGATAATAAGCAAATCATACATTAAATGATAATAAGGGCTATGGAGAAAAAGCAAGTAGAGGAAAGGGACAAAGAACCTCGAGGTTTAGGAAAGGGAGTTGGAGTTTTAAAGAGATTCGTCAGCAAAGGCCGCCCTGAGAAGGTGATCTTTGAGCAAAGACCTATAAGAAGTGAGAGGTAAGAGGTCAAACCGTGAGACATGGGAAGAGAGATCTAAGTAGAGGAAACAGCAGATGCAAATATCTGAGGTAGGGTAGTGCCTGGTAGGCTCAAGAAGAGCAAGTTAATTGAACTTTAGTTAATTGATATTATATTACATAAATCCTTAATTATCTGTTAACATTTCTGAAATGAATGGAGCAAATTATTTTAAACACTACTGATTATCTGGGCAGTGATACTGGCTATCCAGTATCTGCAACTGCTATTTGCAAATTGGGTTTGTTGGTGTGACTAGAGGAGAATACACTAGGGTTCCGGAGGCCTTTGTAAAAAGCAGAGTTTTTACTCTAAGATAGGAAATATTGGAGGGTTTTGAATAGAAGACAAGACAGAGGGCTTGTGGCTCCTGCATTGACACTAAACTTAAGGAGGCCAAGGCACAAGTGGGGAGATCAGTTAAAAGGCCACTGCAGTTTAGGCGAGAGATGATCATGACCTGAACTGGGGTGGCAGCAGCAGAGGTGAGATCCAGGCTGTTTGAAAGTATGGCTAATGGTGAGAATGTAAGAAAGAGGTGTCAGGATGATATGAGAATTAAATTCATGCATTTGAATGTTGTGAATAGTAGAAATGTGTTTTTTTTTTCATTCTTTGAAAACTACTCTTATGAGAACTGTCTCCAACTAGAAGATTTGGTGATTCCAAACACCCATTTTCCAGTAGGCTAAATAAGACTTGTTAAGGTAATCAACAACAAGGCACGGTTAACTTTTTTAACAAATTGTGTGCATACTGCTTTTAGCTAGTGGCCCATCTGCTGGAGTTTAGTAGTTCGATTTGCTTACAGATGGTTTTCTTGGTTTTAATTGGATTTGAGATCTACAGATTTTGCCCCAATCTCTTGTTTAATTTTGTAAAAGTAATTCGGCTAAATTAGTGAACATATCTAAGTTCTTCAGTTAAGTCATAGATCCAAAAAAACTTCAGATTGTGCCAAATTTTTAAAAATAATAGCTTTATTGAGATAAAATCCCTATACAATTCACCTGAAGTACACAGTTAAGCGATTTTTAGTATAGTCATAGAGTTGTATAGTATAGTCATCATCCCTTCAAAAAACCCATATCCATCAGCTCTCAGTCTCTTTTCTCACCCTTCTCCTTCCCCAGGGCAAATTCTCCAGCCCTGGGCGACTGTTAATCTATTCCTGGCTCCACAGATTATTGCCTAGTCTGGATATGTCATACAAGTGGAATCATGCAGTATGTAGTCTTTTGTGACTGGTTTCTTTCACTTGGTATAATGTTTCAAGGTTTATTGCCAAATAGTCCATTGTATAGATATATCACATTTACCCGTTCATTAGCTGATGGCCATTTGTGTTACACTTTTGGGCTATTATAAATAATGCTGCTGTGAACATTTGTATACAAGTTTTTGTGGGGCCATATGTTTTCATTTCTCCTGGGTAATACCTAGGAATTACCAGGTTATATGGTAACTTAACTGAGGAACTGCCAGACTGTTTTCCAAAGTGACTCCACCATTTGACATTCACACCAGCAGTGTATGAAGGTTCCAATTTTTCCACATCGCTGACAACACTTGTTACTGTCTTTTTTTATTGTAGCCATCCCATTGACTGTGAGGTGGTTTTGATTTGCATTTCCATGTTGAGTCTCCTTTCATGTGCTTATTGGCCATTTGTATATCTTTGGAGAAATGTTTGTTCATATTCTTTTCCCCTTGTGCCAGATTTTTATTGTTCAGAAAGGCGATCACTTTACCTTCTGGATGTTTTACAGAGCTAGGCAGCACTGATTGTAAATCTGTTTGTATCTGAGTGTTCATAAACTTGGAAGGCAGCTAGAAGTTAGAAAAATAGTGGACCTCTGGCAGGAATCCATTGCCCTCATTTTCCATTTATTGGACAATTACTGTGTATTAGGGTCTGGTAAAATCAAGCTGGATAGGGTGGCCTGGTCCCTGCCCTTGAGTTACGGCCTACTGGGTGAGGGTGAGGAGAATAAGGACTGAGGAATCTACTGCTGTCCAGGGGAGGTGGTGGCAGGAGGAAGGTAACATGCAGACGCATGGCAGCATCAAAAACCGAGAGCTACGTGGGGTTGAGTAAAGGGCACTGTCCAGTGAATGTTCTGGAAGTTCAGTTGGCTGGAATTTTAGGGAGTGAGGGGTGGGAGGGATTAAGAGACAAGCCTGGAGAGGGGTTTCGGAAGGCCTTCCTTTGAAGGTGCTTGAACTGTTTCTGTAGGGCAGTGGGAAGCTGAGAGTGGTGTAGGTAAGCAGAGGCCTGATTGGGTTTGTTGTCCTGAGAACCTAGTTGTCACTGAGATTGGCTAGGGAGGGGCTGGGGCATGGCTTGGTCAGACTGAAGGAGACTGTGCTGAACTCTGAAGTAGTGACCCTCAGAGCAGTGCCCCAGGCTGGTCTGACTCAACATCAGGGTTTTGCATTCAGGTTGAATATATTGACCACAGAGATCTTGTAACTTATTTTTAATAAAATGCAAAAAAAATGGATTTGACCTGTGCATTCTTTTGTCCTAAAATGGACAAAGGGATTTCCTGGAGAAGCTCACTAGTTGAACTTTAGTTAATTGATATTATATTACATAAATCCTTAATTATCTGTTAACATTTCTGAAATGAATGGAGCAAATTATTTTAAACACTACTGATTATCTGGGCAGTGATACTGGCTATCCAGTATCTGCAACTGCTATTTGCAAAAGTTTTTCTTCAGGTAGAACAGGCAACTTTAAATTGTTTTTCTTAGCTAGAGAAATGTCTTGGATGTGAATATATTAAAACCTGTGGGAAAATGATGTTCTTGGAGATCTTGACTGGTCACTTACAGAACTACTTAATACCCTGAGAGAGAAAACGGGCCAATGAAAACCTCTAGCCCCATCATTGTAGACAGCAGAAAAGTTTAAGTACCTTTTCCCAGGTCTTGTGGCTGACTCCTGGCAAAGCACATCCAGATTCCAGCTTCTCTGGTGTCAGAGTAATGTTTTTGTTACCCTGTTATACCTACGAAAGGAGAGGAAATCTCTATTCTCTATATGTTATGTGAAGCAGACTAAAGGTTATCATTTTTAAAGTAAACTTTTTTAGAGGTAGAATACCAGGTGCTTAGTTATATTAGATAAACAATGAATTTTTAAATAAACTTTTTTGTAATTGAAGAATAACATATATAGAAATGTGCACAAATCAGAGCAAACTCAGTGGATTTGCAAAGCACACACCACGTAACCAGCCTCCCTGTGTCCTCTCCTAGTCACCACCTCCCTGGACAGTGATGACCACTAAGCTGACTTCTGGAAGCACAGCTTAGTGGCCTGTTCTGAGCTTTATGTAAATGGCGTTACACAGTGACATAATTTGCTTTCCTGGCTTCTGTCACTCAGACAGTTTTTTCCCCCTCTTCCCTAATGTTTTGTTTTTCCACATTAGTTGTTTCTTTTACCTTCCTTTTTTTTTCTTTTAAGTTTGAAGTATAATTTACATAGAGTAAAACTGACTTAGATGTACAATTTGAATTTCAGTCATTGTATTACACATATGTATACATCAGTATCTGGAACCATTCCATCACTCTAAAAGAAGTTTTCTTGAGTCCTTTTCCAGTTGATCCCCTGCCCTGAGCCCAAGCAACTAATTTGCTTTCTTTCACTGTAGTTTGACTTTTCTAGAATTTCATAAAATGGGATCACATAGTATGCGGTCTTTGTTTGATCTCTCTCACTTAGGATAGTTCACCACATTTCTGAGGTTTATCCATGAGTATTCATTGCTGTATTATTACAATTATAAGAATGTACGACTTAATCCATTCATTCTGTTGATGGACGTCTAGGTTCTTTCTACTTTTATGCTATCATGAGTGGTGCTCTAATCATTCTCCTGATTACGTCATCTACATGTCTTTGGTGCAGAAGTGTGCCTTTCTGCCGGGGACCTGTGTAGAAGTGGAACTGCTGGGCTTGGCTTTAGTAGATCCTGCCAACAGTTTTTAAAGTGGCTGTGCCAGTTTACACTCCAGCCCAGTAATATATGAAAGTGCTGGTTTTTCTATACCCTCACCAACACTTGCTGTTTGTCTTTTTAATTTTAGCCATTCTTTAAGTTAGTAGTTGTAATTTAAGAACAACAACAAAATTGTGATAAATTGCCAGCTATTTTATAGGAGCTTCCCACCAGCAAGCTCTTTATGTTAGGTGGGAGTTTATTTTATTGATGGTGGCCAGTTTTACCTTATAAAAGCATTTATACTTTTTCTGCCATAGATAAAATTGTTGAAAGTCCAGATCCTAAGTATTATTCAGAAAATTGCATTTTTATGATGTGATAGGATGCTGAATTTTGCTTTGCCAGTGTTGTGGTATTTGGGGGAAGAGTAATGGTTAAAGCTGAATGCTTGTTTTCATTATGGAGTGTCCTTCTTTATCTTGTTACTTTCTTTGTTTTGAAGTCTATTTTGTCTGATGCTAGTACTGCAACCCCTGCTTTCTTCTCTCTGTTGTTTGCCTGAAATATGTTTTTCCATCCCTTAACTTTTAGTCTGTGCATATCTTTGGGTTTGAGGTGAGTCTCTTGTAAGCAGCATATAGATGGGTCTTGCTTTTTTATCCATTCTATTACTCTGTGTCTTTTGGTTGGTGCATTCAGTCCATTTACATTTAGGGTGACTATTGAAAGATACGTACTTATCGCCACTGCAGGCTTTAGATTCGTGGTTACCAAAGGTTCAAGGTTAGCCTCTTTAGTATCTTACTGCCTAACTTAGCTCACTTATTGAGCTGTTATATACACTGTCTGGAGATTCTTTTCTTCTCTCCCTTCTTATTCCTCCTCCTCTGTTCTTTATATGTTGGTTGTTTTATTCTGTGCTCTTTTGTGTTTCCTTTAACTGCTTTTAGTGGGTAGTTGATTTTATTTTTTGCCTTTAGTTAGTATTTGGTTGGTCTGCTTTCTTTGCTGTGATTTTATTTTCTCTGGTGACATTTGTTTAGTCTTAGGAGTGCTCCCATCTAGAGCAGTCCCTCTAGAATACCCTGTAGAGGTGGTTTGTGGGAGGCAAATTCCCTCAACTTTTGTTTGTCTGGGAATTGTTTAATCCCGCCATCATATTTAAATGATAATCGTGCTGGATACAGTATCCTTGGTTCAAGGCCCTTCTGTTTCATTGCATTAAATATATCATGCCATTCTCTTCTGGCCTCTAAGGTTTCTGTCAAGAAGTCTGATGATAGCCTGATGGGTTTTCCTTTATAGGTGACCTTTTTCTCTCTAGCTGCCTTTAAAACTCTTTCCTTGTCCTTGATCTTTGCCATTCTAATTATTATGTGTCTTGGTGTTGTCCTCCTTGGGTCCTTTCTGTTGGGAGTTATGTGTGTTTCCATGGTCTGTTCGATTATTTCCTCCCCCAGTTTGGGGAAGTTTTCAGCAATTATTTCTTCAAAGACACTTTCCCTTTTTCTCTCTCTTCTTCTTCTGGTACCCCTATAATACGGATATTGTTCCTTTTGGATTGGTCACATAGTTCTCTTAATATTGTTTCATTCCTGGATATCCTTTTATCTCTCTCTGTGTCAGCTTCTATGCTTTCCTATTCCATCAATGGTCTCTTGCATCTTATCCATTCTGCTTATAAATCCTTCCAGAGTTTGTTTCACTTCTGTAACCTCCCTCCGGACGTCTGTAATCTCTCTCCAGACTTCATCCCTTAGCTCTTGTATATTTCTCGGCATCTCCATCAGCATGTTTATGATTTTTATTTTGAATTCTTTTTCAGGAAGACTGGTTAGGTCTGTCTCCTTCTCAGGTGTTGTCTGTGTAATCTTTGTCTGCATCAAATTTTGCCTTTTCATGGCGATAGTGATAGTTTGCAGAGCTGGCACGAGTGACGGCTGGAAGAACTTCCCTTCTTGTTGGTTTGTGGCCTTCCTCTCCTGGGAGAACAGCGACCTCTAGTGGCTTATGCTGGGCAGCTGCACGCAGACGGGGCTTCTTATTCTTGCACTGCCACTATGGAGTTTATCTCCACTGTGGCTGTGGGTGTGACCTACCTCGGGCTGCTTCTCCGATATTGTGGAGCCGTGTTGGAGGGGGAACGGCCGGGAGGCTGTTTATCTCCATGAGGGGCCTCTGGGCTGCCCTGCTATCCAGGGGTTTAGGGTGCCCGGAGTTCCCTGCTGCTGGACTAAGTGTCCCAGGACACTTCTGTCCGGCAGTGGGGTCCCTGTCCCTTTAAGACTTCCAAAAAGCACTCGCTTTTCTTTATCCCCGGGGTGCCAGCTGCAGGAACTCTCTCACAGGTCTTACTGTCCTGTTTGCCTAGTATCCAGGACCCCACGCACGCACTGTGTCTGCGCTCTGGTGCGGATGGCTAGGGCTGGCTATTTAGCAGTCCTGGGCTCCCTCTCCCTCCCTGCTCCGACTCCTCTCCTCCTGCCCGGAGCTGGGGTGTGGGGCGCTCGGGTCCCGCCGGGCCAGGGCTATCTTACCCTCTTTGCGAGGCGCTGGGTTCTCGCAGGTGTGGATGTGGTCTGAATATTGTCCTGTGTCTTCTGGTCTCTCTCTTAGGAAGAGTTGTCTTTGTTGTATTTTCAAAAATATATGTGGTTTTGGGAGGAGATTTCCGCTGCTCTACTCATGCTGCCATCTTGGCTCCCTGAATGCTTGTTTTCAATTTGCTTTGGCCTTGGAGCTACTGAGAAACTAGTTTAGTTCTTGTAAACACTGCTTTTAGTCTGGAGGCACAGGCTTGTGTAACTGGCTTTTCTTTTGCTTTTCAGTGCGGTGTTGGCAGAGGAGTCCATAGTATGTCTCCAAAAAGCCCTGACCCACCTTCGGGAAATATGGGAATTAATTGGGATTCCAGAGGACCAGCGGTTACAGAGAACTGAAGTTGTAAAGAAGCATATCAAGGTGAGCTGTGTAGTGCTGAATTCCTTGCAGTGGGACGGGGGTAACATGGAGAAGTGACACTGGGGTGTCACAGGCTTTCCTGATTCTAAGTCCTTTCCTGAAAGTTTGAAATTAGCATGGCATTGGCATTGTCAATTGGGTTTTTGCCCGTTGGCCCCAAACTTTTATGTAACGGTTTTCTTTTTGGTAGGACCTCCTGGATATGATGATTGCTGAAGAGGAGAGCCTGAAGGAAAGACTTATCAAAAGCATATCCCTCTGTCAAACGGAGTTGAATACCCTCTGCAGTGAGTTACATGTCGAGCCATTTCAGGTACATGGTGGGGGTCTCAGGACCCTGCCTGGGTCTGAGACTTGAGAAAGATTGGATTTGGGGCTGCAGACAGAAGGTTCCTTGTAGGGTAGGAGTGGTATTGGACATGAGAAGTGGGGGAGACATGCTGTCTAGCTAATCAGTTCTAGCAAAGTAATTCTCACTGTGTAGAGCTGCCCTGTTGAGAGGTGAAGCAGCTAATATGTCACAGTGCTTTGATCAAAGACAAGCGTCCTCTTGCTGTCAGTTTACAGAATATATAAAACATTTTTTTAACTCTGAAGCAGTGCTAAGCACAGATGGTCCTATGCTGTCTCTCTCTGAAAGAAAATGAAAAGAGCTACTGAGGGAGAAGTGACTAGTGATACAAGGGAAAAGTTACCAAAAACCTGCCTTTGTGGGGTTTTCCATACCAAGAGATTGCACGTCACCAAACCAGCCAAAATGGTACTTGAGAAGAAATGCATCAGCAGCGGGAGGATTAGGAGAGTGCAGTCAGGTTCAGAGCATGCCCCAGGTACTGCGGTTCCAAGCTGAGGGGTTGCTGTGTTGTGATCCAGCCTAAGTCAGGAGCTTGACAGAGGACACAGCAAAGATAAGTGAATTCAGATGGGCCCCAAACATATTCCTGGTTAGAAGCAGTAAATATGGGGTCACAAAGATGAGGACAAACATGGAGCTTGGGAAGATAATTAGAATAGAAGTGAGTTCAGGGATTACACATGTTGGCTGCTAATGTTCTGATATGGTTCCTGGGTCTCCTGCCATTATAGGAAGAGAACTGCCTGGGTATCTAGATGGAGTCAACCTAGGAAGGAAACTGCCTTTAAAGGGCTAAGGGTAATTAATACCCAGCAGCCAAAAGCAACCAGGCAGACCATGACATCAGTGGAGTTTCTTGGAATCTACAGAAAGGGTATAAATGTCATCGATCTTGGACTAATAGTTTCTTTCTTTAGTCTTTTTTTTTTTTTCTGATGTGAAATTAGGTAAAAAGTTAGGTATATAGTGGAAGATCTCCCTTAAATACGTGACAGTTCTTATTCTTAGTTTACCAATGTTTAATGAAATTGTAAATTTATGAGACATGTAACTGCCACTTTTTTTTTCTTGTTTATAGTGAGGAGAGCAAGACAAATTCATTTTTGTTTGGGTGATGTTTTTAGGATTATTAAGATAAGTGTTCAGTTACAAGCGAACATGCTGCCCTGTAGTTAGCCAGCCTTCCAACCAGTTTTCATCTCTTAGCAAAATGCGTGGTACCATCCATTCTTTATTGGAGGCCTTCCTTAGGGAATTCCCTTTGTGCTATATTCTTTTGGCCATGAGTTGACTTATTTGTATGTTTAACTTAAATTCTCATCCTTACCCTCTTCCACTGCCCTTCTCTTCAAGAAATGCACTTGGATCCTTATAACATTTTCTTAAGCAGGAAGAAGGAGAGACGACCATCTTGCAACTAGAAAAGGATTTGCGCACTCAGGTGGAACTGATGCGAAAACAGAAAAGGGAGAGAAAACAGGAACTGAAATTACTTCAAGAACAAGATCAGGAACTGTGTGAAATTCTTTGCATGCCCCACTATGACATTGACAGTGCCTCAGTTCCTAGCTTGGATGCGCTGAGCCAGTTCAGACAGCACGTGGCAACTTTGAGGGAAACAAAGGTACACTTGCTTTCTCAAAGTCTGTTCGTCTTTCCTCCAGGTATCTCGTAATTCAGTTTTGTTTTATAGGCATCTAGGCACGAGGAGTTTGTCAACATAAAGAGGCAGATCATACTGTGTATGGAAGAATTAGATCACGTCCCACATACCAGCTTTGAAAGAGATGTGATGTGTGAAGATGAAGATGCCTTTTGTTTATCTTTGGAGAATATTGCAACACTACAAAAGTTGCTACGACAGGTAATGTCTACCCAGATTAGGGCCTGGGATCTCCGTGGTATGTAGCAGTTTGAAAAAACTGAGTTTTTTTTCCTTCAGTCTTAAATATGGAGCCAATTAAGGAGGACAAATGTGGCTGACGCTGCCATAGTCACTGCCCTCCAAGCCCCTGGGAATATAAAACAAAACAAACATCACTTTCAGAGGAAAAAAATGTGGAGCCAGTGTAAGCAAAGAGAATGAGAGAGGGTAGAGACAGCATTATATGATAAACTAGCTTGTTTTTGTTGTTGTTTTTGTTTTGTTTTAACAAAAGAATTTATATGGAGCTCTGTGAATGTAAAATTGAAATTTTGGAAAAAACAGTATGATGTGAATTAGCTTAATGCTTAATTGAAAAATATTTAATTCAAAATTTGAATCCTAATTCAAATGGTCTTACAATTTGTGTTCAGAAATGATGAAAATACACACCTCTTCACAATTTGGTAAAAGTGCTTCTTTTCCATGTGGGTCCAGACATTTAGTGGGAGGTCAGAGAGCTAAACACCTCTGTGCTGTCTTTGCTGTAACCATTGGCTCTCCTTGCTACAGCTGGAAATGCGAAAATCACAAAATGAAGCCGTGTGTGAGGGTCTGCGGGCTCAGATCCGAGAGCTCTGGGACCGGTTGCAGGTACCTGTAGAAGAGAGAGAAGCTGTGGCCACGGTTATGACAGGATCAAAGGCCAAGGTCAGGAAAGCGGTAAGAAACCCAGTAGGTGCAGTCAACAGTCTCTGTGTCATCTGATGTCTACCAGCTTCTGTCTTGAGGGAACATTTTTAAGACAAGCATCAGAAAAGGAAAAGGTTGACAATAGCCTGCTCATCTTGTCTTTTGTGTACATTGCGTAGATTTCTGGCTCCTATAATACTGTTACAAAGAGTTTTGATTTACTCTGTGGCTTTAGGTTGTAATTTTATTAAAAGGGGGGAACTTGGCAAAATTACATGAATGTAAAAGTATGACAAGCACCTTTAACAGGTCTCTTTGTTTCAGCTACAATTAGAAGTGGATCGGTTGGAAGAACTGAAGATGCAAAACATGAAGAAAGTGATTGAGGCAATTCGAGTGGAGCTGGCTCAGTACTGGGACCAGTGTTTTTACAGCCAGGAACAGAGACAGGCATTTGCCCCCTTCTATGCTGGTGAGTACAGAAGCAGTGGTCTTCATGTGGCCTGCTCACTTGTTTTTTACAAGTATAGCCACTCACCAGGAAGTATTTCCTCTACTGAACAGACAGAGGTACCTTTTAAAGCCATTGGGCATAAATTGCCATTTCTGTACAAATAAACATTTGCAAATGCTATTAGGAAATAAGGGGTCTCTTGGTTTCTGCAGGTAGTATATCACTATTGCCTGCAGTGGTGAAGCTAAAGTTTACCAGGTGCTTATTGTATGCCAGGTACAATGTTAAACCCTTAACACTATTATCTCAGTTCTCATGTCAAGAAATAAGGATGCTAAGGCACATAAATGTTGAACAGCTTAACCCAGAGACACACAGTGAATAAATGGCAGAGCCCACATTTGCATCCATGCAGTCTGACCCCAGAGCCCAACAGAATTCTGGTCTTAACCAAACTGACTATAAAGATAAGGCTGTCTTAAATAAATGCAACAAGTGCTTTGTGCTTTTTGGACATTTTCTGTCCAATGCTCTATTAGGCAGGGTGGAAAGGCAGAATATGAAAGACATGTAAGGCAAGGTGAGAAATGACAGAGCTTTGAGAATTTTAATCATTTCAGTCCACACCCTAGTCCCTTAGTCCCCCTACATGCTGATCATGACAGAACTAGATTTTATTATCCACAATATATACTTATTCATGTATAATTTTTGCTATAAGGAAGAAAAAAATATTTTAGGGGGCTGAGGGATTAATAAATTGGATGAGATACTTAACACTAGAGGGATCTGTCTTTAATCTGCTGGGCCTGTATCTTGCAGAGGACTACACAGAAAATCTGCTCCAGCTCCATGATGCTGAGATTGTGCGGTTAAGGAACCACTATGAGGTTCACAAGGAACTCTTTGAAGGTGTCCAGAAGTGGGAAGACAGCTGGAGGCTTTTCTTAGAGTTTGAGGTACTGCCTTAGTTTTTGCCAGTGTTCCCTAGAGTACAATAAAGTGTTAAGAGAGCCCAACAGCAAGAGGGGTGCTAAAGGAGCAAGGATTACACAGTTTGCTCCTCAGGAGAAAGGACAGGTGAACGGAATCGTCCCAGCACACTCAGCCAAGCAGGTTGGGGACTTTCAGGAGCTTCAGCTGCTTCATTCCCCTGGCTGACAATGCAGTACCAAGGCCCCCCACTGCAATACACAGCCTGCTGCTCCTTCCTCCCATCAGGCACTGGTCTCCACCCTGCTGTCCCCACCACTGTGCTAGGACAGTCAGAGCGTGGCCCCACTTACAACAGCTACAGGGGCATAATGCAGAGGCTCTTCCCTGCATGCTCCGCCCACTGGACTTGGCAGTGGAGGCAGGCACTGCAGCCAGGAAGCAGAAAAGCGCTCTTTCCTCCCAGCAGGTGCCAGAACCATGCACCTGTGACCCCTCCTGCCATTGCTCTAGAAGCTGGGCAGCTCCAGAGAGTAGAGCTTCTGGGCACTAGAGGATGCCACCTACAAAAAGTTATTATTCCATAGTAATCATTAGAAATATGAAAGGGCCAAAAAATTTTGTGCAAACAAAAATCCAGCAAATACCAGAAAGCGGGCTAAGTGAAACTGAAATCACCAATCTTCTTGATAAAGATTTCAAAATGAAAATCATAAACATGCTCACAGAGCTACACAAAAATATCAAAATCTCAGGGAGGACTTCAAGAAGACATAGAAACTTTGAAAAATACAGTATCTGAAATGAAACATACAGTGAAGGGATTTAAAAGCAGATGAGGTAGAGGAGACAGTAAATAAAATAGAAATTTGAGAAAAGGAAAACAGAAGCTGAGGCACAGAGAGAAAAATGTATCTCCAGGAATGAAAGAATAATAAGAACTGTGTGACCAATCCAAGTAGAACAATAGTTGCATTATAGGGGTACCAGAGAAGAAGAGAGAGAAAGGGATAGAAAGTGTCTTTGAGGAAATAATTGCTGAAAACTTCCCTAATCTGTGGGAAGGAAATAGTCTCTCAGGTCATGGAAATGCAGAGATCTCCCAACACAAGGGACCCTAGGAAGACAACACCAAGACATATAATAATTAAAATGGCAAAGATTAAGGACAAGGAGAGAGTATTAAAAGCAGCAACTAGAGAGAGAGAAAAGATCATGTACAAAGGAAAGCCCATCACGGAAAGCCTATCATGCTAACATCACTCTTCTCAGCAGAAACCTTACAGGCCAGAAGGGAGTGGCATGATATGTTTAATGTAATGAAACAGAAGGGCCTCCAACCAAGAATACTCTATGTGGCAAGATTATCATTTAAATTTGAAGCAGGGATTAAACGATTTCCAGATAAGCAAAAGTTGAGGGAATTTACCTGCCACAAACAGTCTCTACAAGTGTATTTTAAAGGGACAGTCTCTATAAGTGTATTTTAAAAAGACTGCTCTAGATGGAAGTGTTCCTGAGGCTAAATAGCTGTCACCAGAGAAAATAAAACTACAGTAAAGGAAGTAGACCAATTAATTACTAAGCAGATGCAAAATTAAATCAACTACCCACAGAGTCAGCTGAGGGATACACAAAGGGTACAGAATATGATACCTAATATATAAAGAGTGGAGAAAGAAGAAGAAAAAAAAGAAACTTTTAAATTGTGTTTGAAATAGTGTTAATAAGCAAGTTGAGTTAGACTGTTAGATAATAAAGAAGCTGCCCTTGAACCTTTGGTAACCATAAATCTAAAGCCTGCAAATGGCAATAAATATGTATCTATTGATAATCACCCTAAATGTAAATAGACTAAATGCACCAATCAAAAGATAGTTGCAAAATGGATAAAAAAAGACCCATCTATATGCTGCCTACAAGAGACTAACTTCAAACCCAAAGACATACACAGACTAAAAGTGAAGGGATGGAAAAAGATAGTTCATGCAAATAATAGAAACAAGCAGAAGTTGCAGTACTTCTATTAGACAAAATAGATTTCAAAACAAAGAAAGTAACAATAGACAAGGATATTATATAAAGGTCAGTCCAACAACAGGATATAACCATTACAGGAGCACCTAAATTAGTGAAACAAATACTAACAGAATTAAAGGGGGAAATAGAATGCAATGGATTCATTTTAGGAGACTTCAACACACATTCACCCCAAAGGACAGATCAACCAGATAGAAAATAAGTAAGGAGACACAGGCACTGAACAACATTAGAACAGATGGACCTAACAGACACCTACAGAACACTGCACCCAAAAGCAGCAGGATACACATTCTTCTTAAGTATACATGGAACACTTTCCAGAATAGATCACCTACTAGGCCACAAAAAGCCTCAGTAAATTCAGAAAGATTGAAATTGTGCCAGCCAGTTTCTCAGACCACAAAGGTATGAAACTAGAAGTAAATTAAGCAAAGAAAATAAAAAGTCCACAAACACATGGAGGCATAACAACATGCACCTAAATAATCAATTTAAGGATTAATGACCAAATAAAAACAGATACCAAGCAATATATGGAGACAAATGAAAATAGTTCAACACCCCAAAACCTATGGAATGCAGCAAAGGCAGTTCTAAGAGGAAAGTACATTTGCAATACAGGCTTACCTCAAGAAAGAAGAACAATCCCAAATGAACAGTCTAAACTCACAATTAATGAAACTACAAAAAGAAGAATAAATGTGGCCTAAAGTCAGTAGAAGGAGGGACATAATAAAGATCAGAGCAGAAATAAATAAAATTGAGAAGAATAAAACAATGGTTCTTTGAGAAACTAAGCAAAATAGATAAACCCCTAGCCAGACTTACCAAGAAAAAGAATGTACACAAACAGAATCAGAAATGAGAAAGGAAAAAAATCACTACAGATACCCCAGAAATACAAAGAATTATTAGAGAATACTATGAGAAATTATATGCTACTTTTTCCTGAACACATCTTGGGCAAAGGAAACAAAAGCAAAAATGAACAAATGGGACTACATCAAACTAAAAAGCTTCTGTACAGCACCATCAGAACAAAAAGGCATCCTACGGTATGGGAGAATATATTAATAAACGACATATCTGATAAGGGGTTCACATCTAAAATATATAAAGAGTTCACATGCTTCAACACCCAAAAAGCAAATAACCCTATTAAAAAATGGGCAGAGGATATAAACAGACTCTTCTCCAAAGAAGAAATTCATATGGCCAACAGGCACATGAAAAGATGCTCCACATTGCTAATTATCAGGGAAATGCAAATTAAAACCACAATGAGATATCACCTCACACCAGTTAGGATGGCCAACATCCAAAAGACAAGGAACAGCAAATGCTGGCGAGGATTCAGAGAAGCACTTATCAGGGTTCCAATGTGGGATCGACCTCTCACTGGCTGTGAAAAGGTGGGAATGTAAATTAGTTCAACCATTGTGAAAAGCAATATGGAGGTTCCTCAAAAAACTAAAAATAGAAATACCATTTGATCCAGGAATTCCACCCCTGGGAATTTACCCGAAGAAAAGATCCCAGATTCAAAAAGACATATGCACCCCTGTGTTTATCACAGTACTATTTACAATAGCCAAGATGTGAAGCAACCTAAGTGTCCATCAGTAGATGAATGGATAAAGAAGATGTGGTACATATACACAGTGGAATATTATTCAGTCATGAGGAGAAAAGAAATCCTCTCATTTTCAACAATGTGGATGGAGGTAGAGGGTATTATGCTCAGTGAAATAAGCTGGGCAGAGAGAGACAAGTATCAAATGATTTCCCTCATTTGTGGACTATAACAATGAGGCAAAACTGAAGGAACAAAACAGCAGCAGACTCACAGACTCCAAGAAGGTGCTAGAGGTTACCAAAGGGGGTTGGGGAGGGTGGGAGAAGGGGTTAAGGGGCATTATGATTAGCACACATAATATAGGTAGGTCACTGGGAAGGTGTGAATTTTCTCCATTCTAATTTTTGCTGTCATCTTAGAAAACTGCATGGGCACTGGGGCACATTTATATACTGAATTCCTTTTCTTTCTGGTAGGCTGAGCACAGACAGTTTCCCTCGGGGCTCAGGGCTAGGACTGCAGTGAGGCAGGGAAGGCTAGTAGGCACAGGATTCAAGGAGACTCTCATGCTTGCTGTTAAGGCGGGGGGGCCTTTAGAGGGTCCCGAGTTCGCTCCTTCAAGTGTACGGTAAGGAACCAAGGACTCAGAAATGGAGAGAACTGTGAGGTCTTAGAGCTGTTTAATGAGCAGGAGTCCTGGTCCTCAGTTACTTAATTCGGTTGAAAGCAAGGAGTGAATGTCAAAGACCCAAGTCATCAACCTGTTGAGAGGCCAGTATTAAGAAAGAATAAGAAACGAATTACCATCTACTTTAGTTATTGCTTATAGGCAGTCACCAGTCAAGCAGTCTGGAAGGGAAACAATTGATTCACAAGCTTGGACCAAAATTGTAAAGATAGTTTCTAAATTTTTCCCATAACCTGCCCCAATTTTTGCGTGCTCACACTCCACCCCCTTGCCTCAGAATGGCACTGTTTCTTGGAGCTGAGGGGATAGGAATGAAAAACTGAAAGTCTCCATGATCACATGTATCTGTTCATGAGAGCAAGAAATCTAACTGAAGTAGTTGATCTGACTGTCCCAGGGCTTATGCTAATTAAAAAATATTTTGACAGAAGAAAGCTTCTGATCCAAGTCGATTTACAAACCGTGGAGGAAATCTTCTAAAAGAAGAAAAGCAACGAGCAAAGCTCCAAAAAACACTCCCCAAGGTAGGTAATACTGTTGCAAAGAGTTTTTGCTTGGCTACAGAATACCTCACTTTTTATATATCCTCTGCTTTGAATCATTTTGCCCCCAAACTGTCTTCTCTTCTAAAGCTTAGGCAAGAACCAGAGGTATATACAGGGTCTTCCTCTGTAAGCAGCTAAATATCAAGGCTTACTAGCTTTCTAGAGCTGCCACAGTGAAGTGCTCCAGACTGCGTGGCTTCAAAAATAGAAATTTGTTTTCTCACACCATTCAAGAGGCTGGAAGTCTGAGGTCAAGATGTAGGCAGGGCTGGTTCCCTGAGGCCTCCCACCCTGGTGTGCAGGTGGGCGTCTTCTCCTTGTGTCTTCACGTGATCTGCCCTCTGTGTGTGTGTGTACATCCACATTTTTCCTTCTTATAAAGCCACTAGTCATGTTGGAATAGGACCTATCCTTATGACCTTACTTTAACTCTAACTCCATGTTCAAATAATGCTACCTTCTGAGGTACTGGAGGTTAGGACTGCAGCACATGAATTTTGTGGGGGACACAATTCAGCCCACAAGGCAAGCTTTTGAGAAAGTGCAGTGGGCTTCATTACTATTTTGTATTTTAATAATAATAATAGTTAGCATTTATTGAATTAAGTGCCAGAAACTATTTCAAAGTGCTTTCCATTTATGCATTTAACGGTCAGAACATTCTTATGAGGTAGGTATTATCACTTCTGTTTTTACATACCTACCTGAGGCACTGAGAACTCGCATAATACCTTGCCCACCTTTTCACAGCCAGTGAGAGGTTGATCCCACATTGGAACCTGATAAGTGCTGTTCTTAATGTACACTGCTATGTAATGTCGTTCAACAGTGCTGCCCCCAGCTTTAGGCACCAAAGCCTTAGTGGCCAGACTCTGGGCACCTTTTGCCACCTTTACGGGTGTTGTGAGTGACCCATCCTGGGCTTTGATTTCTGGCCACTCTGACCAGTACCCACATGGGTCCAGCTACCTGAAGTCAAGCTACTGATGCTCTGGAGAGGGAGGGACTGCTTGCTCTTTGGGAGAATCACCGCATTTGGGCTTCACACTGAAGATTTGAAGTAGTTAACATGTCCTTGTTTGTGGTCTCAGCTGGAAGAGGAGTTGAAGGCACGTATTGAAATGTTTGAACAGGAGCATTCAAAGGCGTTTGTGGTGAATGGGCAGAAATTCATGGAGTATGTGGCTGAACAATGGGAGACGCACAGGTTGGAGAAAGAGCGAGCTAAACAGGAACGAGTAAGTGAACAGTTTGGGAAGAGGGGAAGGTAGTGATGTGAGCAGCACATTGTCTCTGCCAGGGATCTGGGTTGGTTGACAAAGCAGCCCATTAGCTCTTTTTAGCTCTGGGTGCAGAGCCCTGGCACGCGATTTCTGGCCTCATGTCAGAACCATCCTCTGAGTGGGGTTTATCACTGTGGCTTCTTTCCCTCAGCAACTGAAGAACAAGAAGCAGACAGAGACGGAGATGCTCTACGGCAGTGCTCCCCGAACACCCAGCAAGCGGCGAGGACTGGGGCCCAGCACACCTGGCAAAGTGCGCAAGGTGAACCTGAGGCCTCACGGATCACTGTTCACAAGGGATTGCTGGGGCTCCTGGCCGGCTCTGCCCTCTGGCCTGCAGAGATGGGAAGGGGTTTTCTGGCCTTCCAGGCTGAGTCCATTCGAGAGAGTGGAAAGAAGGCAGTTTGACCTTGAGGAGCTACTTGGTAGTGGCAGTCAGGAGTGGCCAGCTTCGATGTGTGCCAGTGGCTGAGTCCTTGGGTTCAACTCAGGGGAACCAGTACTGCCAGTGTTCTGTCACCATGAGAACCTGTTAGAGGGTCATCCTAAATTCCAAATGACCATGTGTGAGACTGTGATGTTTAGTGGATGGAGTACTGAACTCCATCCACTCTCAGGAGGACTCGGCCTGGAAGGCCAGAAAAACCCCTTCATATCTGTGCAGGCCAGAGGGCAGGCGATGCCAAGCTGGACCCCCTCATCTCTAGAGTGGGGAGTCGGGCAGCTTGTTCTCTTTCTTTGATAATCCTTATCCTCCTCTTATCCTCCTCCTCCCTCAACTTTTACTTTGTAACATAAACACCAGTAATGTAACTCCAAGAGAACCATTGAGAATATTTGATGTTTTTCCTGCATTTTAAAAAGGCTTTTCAAAATAATGTATTTTTACAAAATAGATACCATGTTATATAATTTTGATTTCTGACTTTTTCTCTACTTAGTATTGGTTTTGATTTTTTTTTTCATAGCCTCAAACTTCACTACATGTTCGTTACTAGCTGTATACTCTGTCCTCTTGACATACTATCATTTGTTAAACCAGTTCTCTGCTTTCTGAAATTAGGTAATTTTTTATTATGAAAACAATGTGACTAACTTTTAAAAACATGTAACACTAAAGTTCAATTCTAGAAAGGTTTGTTTTAATTTAAAGTCTGAGAACCCCCATGCTAGATGCTGAAAATACAAAGATAAGCTAGCTAGCCCTCGCTCTTCAGAGTGGCATGTGCTGGTGTTTCTGAAGTCATCAGTCTGTGATAGCAAAGTGGTTGTGACAGTTCACGTTTCCAGTGGCAGTGCCTGAATGTACAGTAGCTCCGATCCTTGTTAACATGTGACACTTTTAGACTTTAAACTTTTGTCCACCTGACAAGCATGAAATGATGTGTTATCCTAATTTCAGTTTATATTTCTCTAATTACTTAAGAAGTTTTACCTTTTGCCATGTTTGTTGGCAGGATTTGTGTGTGTCTTGTGTAGCATGTCTTTTTTACTCCTTGTGGTATTTTGTTGATGAACAGAAAAGTTCTTAATACTGTAAAAATGTTTTCAGTCTTTTTTCTTTATGGCTTATCAGTCCTGTATATTTTAAGTAATACACACATGACCTGGAGCCACCCAGATATTTTCCTATATTTCCTAGTTTGCATCTTACATTTGAATATCTTTGCTATCTTATTTAAGGTTTTTAATCCACCTCGAGTTTTTTTTTTTACGTCTATAATTTTTATTGACTAAAATTGATGTATAACATTTAAAGTGTACACTTTAAGAAGTTTTGACATAAGCATGTACTGTGAAACCATCACCACAATCCAGACAGTGAACACCACACCTTTCCTCCTGCCCCTCACGCTCCTTTCCTGGTCCTTCCCAGCTCCCATTTCTCCCCCGCGTCCTCCTCCAGCCTCAGGCAACCGCGCATTTGCTAGGTCACTATTGACTGGTTTGCATTTTCTAACATTTTACAAAGAGTCACTCACACAGTATGTATTCTGGTCTGGCTTCTTTCATTAGCATAATTTTCTAAAGATTCTTCTATGTTGTTACATGTATCACTAGGTCACTCTTCACTGCTGAGCAGTATTCCACATACGAATATGCCACGATACTTATCCAGTTGCCTGTTGATGGGTATTTGGCCAATTTCTAGTTTCTGGCTATTACAGATAAAGCTGCTGTAATATTTATGATTAAGTCTTTGTATGGAGATACGCCTTCATTTCTCTTGGGTAAATACATTAGAGTGATATGGCTGGGTCATGTGTCGGTGTCTGACTTAGAAACAATGTACAATCGTACAGTTCCATCTGCTGGATATAAGTAGACTCTAAGTTTTTTTTTTCTTTTACTGAAGTATTGATATACAATCTTATGTTGGTTTCAAATGTACAATACAGTGGTTCAGCAGTTACCCACACTATTAAATCCTCACCCCCTCTACTGCAGTTACTGTCTGTCAACGCAGAAAGATGTTACAGAATAATTGACTGTATTCTCCATGCTGTACTGCCATCCCCGTGACCAGCTTATAGTGTGACTGCTGATTATTGTACCCCTTTTGGATGTAAAGAGACTTTGAACACTTTCCACAAGTTTCCTTAAAGCTCTTCACCATGTAAACCATCTTTCTTAGGCTGTTTCCCATACTTGTTTTTCCTGTGGTGTAGGGATGGGTTGTCAAGTATATTATCTCACATCAGGAATCTGTTCTTCTCCTTAGCTGAACACTACCACCATGTCCAGTGCTACAGCCAACAGCAGCATTCGGCCTCTCTTTGGGGGGACAGTGTACCACTCTCCCGCGTCTCGACTTCCACCTTCTGGCAGCAAGGTTAGTATGTTCTGTGTACAAGCATGTCCAGCACTGCCCCGGCCTGTCTACCCAGGGGCCCCGCCTACTTGTTTTAGTTTCTAAGAGGACTGGGTTCCACTATCAATGAGATGCTGAGAGCTGACAGATGTAAGCCAGCCAGTCTGTCAAGAACTAAGTGAGAGAAAGAAGAGAAAGCTTATTCTGAGCCCCACTAGTATCATAGGAGGCACAGGGATGTGACTGGGAAACAAGAGCAGGTGGTAGTCTCCAGAGCCTGGGCTTTGGCTGCTGCTGAGCGAGGCCCCTGCATGTAGGTTCCAGCCCCTGACACTGGATCACGGGACACAGGCACTCTTGCATAAGGAGAGACGTAGGGATAATTTAAAGATGGTATCAGCCTTTGCTGTGTGTGGTGTAGTCATTATAAGGATGATATATCAGCCTATCCTTTTCTCAACAGCCAGTCATCACTTCCACCTGTTCGGGGCAGAAAACACCCCGGGCTGTCAGGCATGGCACCAACAAGGAGAACCTGGAGCTCAATGGCAGCTTCCTGAGTGGTGGGTACCCCGACTCAGCCCCCACCCAGCGCAACTTCAGCGTTAATTCTGTTGCCAGCACCTATTCTGAGTTTGCGGTAATTCACCTTTTCTAATATCTACCAGTCTCTGGGGAGCACACAGTTGGGGCAGAGTGGGTATCTTCCCAAGGGCACCCAGGTTTTAGGACAGTCCTTTGGAGGCTGAGAATCCCGTTCCTGCCTTGACCACAGCGTGGGGTTGGGGTGGCTTAATGGGGGCGGGGTATATAAGAAGGAAGTGGGCAGCAGCAACCGGACATGTAACCTGGATCCTTCTGCTTAAGAAATACCATTCCCTGGCTGCAGGAGGCGACCCTTTCAATCACTGCCCCGGTGCTCTCTTGGTGGAGTTCTTGGTAATTGTCTTAATTCTCTGTTCTTAGAAGGATCCGTCCCTCTCTGACAGCTCCACTGTTGGGCTTCAGGTCTGTATGGCAACCCCTGCATGTCCCATGTCCCTTTTCCAAACTGATCTGTCATCTGCTGGCTTCATTCCCATCTGGGCACAGGGCTACACTAACCAATAATCTCAGCTGTACTATCAGAACTTTTTTACAAAAACAGCAGGAATTCCTACTGCAAACTTCAAAAGTAAGAAATATCTGGCTTAAGTCACAAAAGACTAACTTGCTGATTTATAAGAAAGCTTGTTCAGACTCGAATTGGATTCTCAGCCCCACCTAAAGTCAGGCAAAGTCTTTTTATGATGTTATTTTATAAACCTCAGAGGCCTCCAATGTGCTGGAAAGAAGAGAGGCCCTGTGATGCGGGGAGGGGAGCCCCAGCTGTGTGCTGCCTGCAGTGAGGTTCTTGGCCTCTGTGCTGGTCACTTCCTGGAGTATATGCCTTACTAACCCCTCAAGGCGGAACCGCCGACTTCCTGTCTGCTCTGCGCTAGCCGCTCCTCTCCTGACCTTGGCCTACTGCCTAGTTGAGCTGCTGAGGCACGCATGAGGCACTGGAAGAGAGTGTTTCAGTACGCTCTTCAGCTCCTAGTAAATACACTCTATATTTACCGACACTTAACCGTAGCACCCTTTACTTGAGGCGTGTCCTCCCGTCCCTCAGTGTCTTCCTACTGAGACGGGAGGCCGCTCCTCACCCTTTGGTTGAGTTAAAGTCCAGGGTGCCGACCTCTTGCTGCTGCAGTGATGGCGAGTGGGACAGCCGCCCACAGCTACAGCTTGCATGCAGCGCTGAAGCTAGTTTCTTATTCTGGCACCTTTTTTCAAATTACATGGTTCTACTTCTAGAATTGGGTGCATGTCACTCTGGCTAGCTGATTGCTGGCCAGGGGATCCAATTTTGTCTTTTTTGCTTGCTCAGCCAGGCTTTATTTCACCCACTTGGCACTTACGTGTACCTGCTGTCTGGGGCAAGGCCTAGGGAGGTTCTCTGGTTGGGGCTGCGGCTGGCAGGCTCCACCAGGCAGCATCAAAGCCAGTCACTAATCGCTACTAACATCTGTCCTTTTCAGTGGCCATTCATGCTCTATCTTCTGCTTCTGTACCATGTGCTCCAGCAAGAGATCAAATCACCAGCAGGTTACAAGGCCCTCAGCCCCAGGGATTGGTAGATATGTGGTCAGGTCCTGTTTTCTAAAGGGCTCAAAAGACCAAAACTTGATGCCTACCTGGCTTGACAACTCACAGAGTACTTTGTGACGTCTAAGAGATTTCTCTTCTGTGAGGTGAGGTTTTAGCAGAATGGACAGGCCGAGGAAAGGGGTCAAGGGCATATATGATATGTTTCCTCTGTGACTGACAGGATGGTGCTCAGAGTCTCTCACCTTTTTATCGTAACACAGCCTGGGCTGGGGACCTCTGAACCTCAGAGAAAACAGCATGCAGGGCACTTACGCTGACACTTACCAGTGCTCACCAGGGAGGGGCGTGCATGAGAGGGGCAGTACTGCCGCTGATGTTATTTATTTCTCAACAGCGAGAACTTTCAAAGGCTTCCAAATCTGATGCTACATCTCGAATCCTCAATTCTACCAACATCCAGTCCTGAGAAGCCCTGATCAGCTCTGGCTTCCTGTGCCCCTGTGCCTAGACTGGACCGAATTATACAGGGGTGGCTTTAATTTTTTTTCAGTTGAGGTGTGCTTGAAGCCCTGGACAGGTTCCATTACCATGCCTAGCTTGCAGAAGTGAATGAGTGTTACGGATGAAAGTACGTCATAGGTTTAGGCCTCCATAGAGGCTTAGTTTTATTTTGACTCAAATACATTAAAACTTTGTTAAGTGCAAATTTTAGCATATGGAACCTAATTTTTTTCTCTACCCCAGAATTCACTTGCTAAAAGCACGATCAAGAGCTTGTATTTCACCACTGTGTAGGAAAGCGATTGTGTCCGTCCTTGGGGTCGGGAAATGAGGTTATTTTGTCTTGTACACTTATAATGAGCAATTAACATCTTTTTTGTTTAGGGATGTCAGTTAATGTTCTAGCTGATACCTCGCTCTCGCCTAAAGGCCTGTCCCCTCCACACAGGACAGGCTTCCTCCTGATAAGGATGTCTGTGTGTCAGAAGTTGCGATGCCTGACCCTACTGCCAAAGAGGTGACAGGCTGGGAGTTCCTTTGTTAAACTGTGCACAGCTCTGTTCTATAGTGCAATGTCCTTTGTGTTTGTGTGTGGGTGGCATGTGTGTGAACACGTTTGTCTGAACTCCATTTCTTTACTTTCTGTGTCCAGTCTCCCCACTCATTTCCACCTTACCTGAGTGCATCTACCCTGGGACATTGTCAGCCAAGGCAGGAGGCTGTTTGGATGTTTGGGCCATTTCTGTTGTGGAGATCTGGAACTTTGCACATGTCAGTACTGGGGAGTTGTTTCTGCTGTAGGGCCCACGATGAGGCTCCTTCGCCTGTCCTGCCGGTCACTACTGCTCTCCCCAGAGCTCTATTTATTCTGTTTGTCACACCAGTACTACTGTCAGCACATTAAATGGTTCTCAAATACTTACCAGTGTGGGCTTGTTCTGTGTCAGCCATGCAGTGCAGACATACTTAGACTCGTCCTGTTTTTACAATATAAATATATTCTTAAAAATAAATAAAAATGTGTGTACTTAGATTTCAGGAACATATATTATGGTGTTTTCATTTTTTTTCTCAAATCACTTTTTGGTTTGTTTGGTCTGCGGAAAACAGAAAAGACTGAAAAGGACATACAAGAAATTTTTAGTTGGGAGTGTGATTTTTATATTTTGTGCATTACTAAAACTAAGAATGTCCAATTCTGAGAAAAGCCTTATTTTTATTATAAAATGAACATTTAATTAAGTGTATAGTTTTGATAAATTTTGACCTAGTATACACCTGTGAAACCATCACCACAGTCCTCGAGTCACTGAGCACGTCCGTCCGCCCCCAAAAGCTCCCTCCCACCCTGGTCTGAGTCTCCCCTCCCAGGCCCGCCCGCCCGCTGCTCTTTCTGCCACTAGAGAAGAATTTGCATCTTCTAGAGTTTCCTGTTAAGTGGAGTCATTCTTTTTTGGTTTGGCTCTTTTCCTATTTCTTTGAGATTCATAGTTCGTTCTTTTTTTCCTGTTGAGTTCCTATTCCATCGTATGGATATAGCACAACTTACTTGTTAACGTTTGTTCACATTTGGGTTGCTTGCAGTTTTTGGCTATTAGAAATAAAGCTGCTATGAACATTCATGAACAAGTCTTTGTATGGATATCTTTTTCTTTTGTGTAAATACCTAGGAGTGGAATGGCTGGATCATATGTATGGTAAGTCTATGTTTAACTTTTTAAGAAACTGCCAAACTGTTTTCCAAAGTAGTTGGGCTATTTTACATTGCCATCAGCAATACAAAGGTTCCAGTATCCCTGTATCTCCAATATTTGGTATGGTCAGTCTCAGTTTTAAGCCATTTGAGTAGATGTGAAGTGGTACCTTGCTGTGGTTTTAATTTGCACTTCTCTAATGACTAGTGATGGTGAGCATCTTTTCACCTGCCTCTCTGGTGAAGTACTTGCTATTTTTGCCCATTTTAAAAATTGGGTTTGTGTTCTTACTGTTGTCTTGAGAGCTCTTTATATACTCTGGATACAAGGCCTTTTCATCAGAGATGTTTTGCAAAGATTGTCCAGTCTGTGGCTTCTTTCATTTTTAACAGTGTCTTTGCAGAGCAGAGGTTTAATATCGATGAAATCCGTTTGCTCCTTGCTTGTGCTTTTGTTGTTCTAAGGAATCTTTATGTAACACAAGGAAGTTTTCTTCTAGAGGTTTATAAAGTTTTAGGTTTCACATTATGTCTGCGATCCATTTTGGCTCTGTGTGTGTCCTCCTATATGGTTCCAGGTATGGCTCTAAGTTTATCTTTTTTGCAGTTGTCAGCACTGTTGGTGGAAAAGGTCTGTTCACTGTACTGCCTTTGCACTTTTATCAAAAGTGAGTTGTCTGTATGTTTCTGTTCTATTGATCCACTTATCCGAAAGCTTGTACTACACTGCCTCGGTTACTACAGATTTATACTAACTCTGGAAATCAGGTAGTGTTAGCTCTCCAACTTTTGAAATTGAAGTTATTTTGGCTGCTCTAGGTCCTCTGCATTTTCATATGAGTTTTATAATCAACTTGTCAATTTTTACCAAAGAAACTGCTAGAATTTTTACTGGGATTGCATTGAATCTAGAGGTCAATTTGGGGAGAGCAGACATTGACACCCTGCAAGTCTCCCCATTTAGGTTTTCTTTTATCTGTCCCAGCAGTATTTTGTACCCATCATGTGTACAGATATTTCACATCTTTGTGAGATTTATCCCTGAGTATTTCATATTTCTTGATGCTCTTGTAAGTGGTATTTTCAAAGGATAATTTCTGATTATTACCTGCTTATAGAAATGCTGTGGTATATTTTTTTGTATATTTTTGTATATTTGTAGAATTTTTGTATATTGCTCTTGTATCTTGTAGCCTTGCTAAACTCTTTTAAAAGAAACATGAAAAGCACAGATCGGCTCTGCTGGGCCTCTCCAGCACTTAGCCGGCTGCTGACAAGCCTGCCTCAGCCTTCCTCTCGCCTGTGCGGAGCCCGAGGCAAGGCAGGAGCAAAAGCTTGGCGTTCCCTCAGGCTCTGAGTATATGGCTGGCCTGGGCAGGCGTCATGCCTTCTCAGTCCCCAGAACACTGTACGAGCTTTCAAAATGCCTTTCTGCCATGTGTATCCTTCCCCAACTTCTTTCTTCACAGGCTTTCTGTACTTCTGCTGTTTGTCCCAACTGCTGTCCCTTGCCCAGGCTGCCAGAGTCAGTACTTGAGCCTTTAAGTACGTTCAGCAAAACGCTACCCAGCCCGGGGAAGACCAAGTCTGGCAAAACAAAGGCCAGCTTTTGTGTTGGTCCTTCAAGGAAGCTGCCAGAATTGGGTGAGACCCAAAACACAGTTCTTGCAGGACTATATTCCCCCTCTGGTACTAGCAACCAGTGCCAGAAATGTGTGCCCTCGTCCTCATACCCCCACAGCACTGGTCTGCAGTGTGGGGAATGGTACATGGGCAACTTAAAACACCACAGCACTTAGCAAAGCAGCGGCTGCTTTCCTGTCAGGGCTTCCCCTGGCGGTTGTTTCTTTTTAACTAGATTTCTAGAGTTCTGTAAAAGTTGATTCCAAGAGTTTTTGCAAGGTCAGTAGTTGCATATATGGAGAGAGAGCCCTGGAGTTCCTTACACTGTTTCCAGTGATGTCCCTATTTTAAATGTTTATGTACCTAAAAACAGCTTCAAAATACACAAGACTGGTGGAACCAAAAGGAGAAATGGACAGATATACAATTAGAGCTGGAGACTTCGCTACTTCTCTCAGTGAGCCATAGAACAATTAGGCAAAAAAAGGGAAATGAATCTCACCATTAATCAGCTGGGCCCAACTGCAGAACACACTCCCCAGCAATGGCAGAAGACCTGTTCTTTCCAGGTGCACATGGAATAGTCACCCAGCCAGACCACACCCTGGGGCATGAAACAAACCTGAACAATTGTTTAAAAAATTGAAGTGATCAAAATGTTCTCTGACCATAATGGAATTAAACCATAACAACATGAAAACTCTCAGGAAATACCTATTTGGAAAATAGACAACATACCTCTAAATAAATCAAAGAGGACATCAAGAGAAATAAGATTTTAACTGAACAAAAATGAAAATACAATAATATCAAAATCTGAGATGAAGTTAAAGCATTTGTCAGAGGAAAGTTCACAGTATTAAATGCTTACCTTAAAAAAAGCATCTTGTGCTGATCAGGACAGATTGCTCGGAAGTTTTAAGCAGTAGTTAAGACTGGTCTTGCATTGTCAGTTTCTCATGTTTGTAAATTATACCTTTTCTTTCAGAAAGGTGTTCTTTGTTTTTAGCACTTCGCTTAGGCAGTCATCGAATGAAATTAATACTCCGAGGCAACACTTTTTACACACCATCTAGGAAGGCTCTGTGCCTGGAGGGTAAGAATAGAACAGTCCTGGGTTCTAGCTCTTCTTTTTTAAATTAATCTTTATTGATATACAACTTGTATTGGTTTTAAATATATAACAGTGGTTGAACAGTTACCCATATTATTAAATCCCCACCTCCTCTAGTATGGTCACTGTGTCAACATAGATGTTACAGAATCACTGAGTGTATTCTCCATGCTGTACTGCCATCCCCGTGATCAGCTTATATTATGGTTGACAATTTTTGTGCCCCTTTATGCCCCCCACCCACTCACCTCAACCCCTCCCTCCTGGTGACCACCAGTCCCTTCTGTGTCTGAGTCTCCTGCTGTTTTGTTCCTTCTCTTTTACTTTGTATTTATATTCCACACACAAGTGAAAATCACATGGTATTTGTCTTTCTCTGCCTTGCTGGCACAAATTCATGTGTAGCACCTAGCCCAGAACTGGTCTAGGGAAATTATTTCTGCAAGCTCTGGAATAAACGCTTACACAGCCTGCCCCGGGATTCGGCTGGTTTACACCATATGCAGATGTCCTGCAAGAACACCCAAACTAGGCAGTTCCAGGAAAGTTTAATGAAGGAGCTGCGTGCAAAGGTGTGTACAGGATGCAGAGAAACATAGGGACCAATAGGGGGTGCTGTTGCCGCACTTGGACACTTGGGTTTGAAGGATCTAAGGATAGAGAGGGTGGCTCAGGGTCACCTGATGGAGGCTAAGCTAGGACCTCTGGCCAAGGGACACAGAGGTAGTGACTCTACAGGCAGGAAGCCAGGAAAATAAAAATCTCCACATCATTCTCCTCTGATCTGCTGATGCTCCTCTGGCTGAACCCACCCAGAAGCCAGATGACAAGAGGGTTGCTGATATGACCCATACTAGGGACATGTTGTCCATATAGGTCAGCCTCCCAGTGCAGAGAGCCAGGAGAACAGTGGACCTAGAAAGGCCAATGGAAGTCACCCAGCACATCCAACCCCCTTTTCCCCCCCAGCAGCTTTCTCCACTCATTTCCTGCCAGGAAGGTTGTGGGGTGTGGAGGATGCAGATGGGGGAGATATGAGGAGTTTAATGGGTGTGGGTATAGAACTTCAGTACGGAATGAAAAAAAATGTCCTGGAGATGGATGGTGGTGACAGTTGCCCAACAATGTGAGTAGTGTACTTAATACCACTGAACTATACACAAAAGTGGTTAAAATGGTTGATTTTATGTTAAGTATATTTTACCACAAGAAAGGAAAAGTATCTTGACCTGATCCCAAAGTTAGGGAAAATTCCTTAAATCACATAAATATATACACACACAAATTAACCATTAAGGGAAATACTGATAAACTTGCCTTCATTTCTTAATGTTTGTCAAAATAAGTTATTTGTTAAGCATTAACCTGACCCAGAGTAAGCACCACATAAATATTAAATATAAATCTTTTAACACAAAAAGATAGCATAAAGAGACTGAAAAGACCTACAGCATAGCAGAAGACATTTTGAACACCTAACTCCTAAAGGACTTGTATCTAACATATAAAGAAGATAAATCACCAAGAAAAATACAGAAAGTGTTGAAAGGACAGAAAAACACTTTATTGCACACTCCCAATGGCCAATAAACAAATGAAAAGGTACCCAAATCCATTACTATTTGGAAAAATGCATATTAAGACCACTATACACCTACCTCACGTTTGAGCCACAGTAAGTTCTACTGCTGGTGGGACTACATAGTCATCTAGTAAAGTTAAAGTTATCAACCCACCAATTCTACTCTGAGTGTCCCGCTGATGAACTCATGCACATGTGTACAAGGCAGCTTTTAAGCAGCCTTGTGTGTTATGGCCAAAAATCAGGAACAATAAAAATAACCATCAGAGAGGATTATGGGCAGATGGCAGGGTAGGAAGCACCATGGTCTGTCTTCCCACCTACACATCATTTGCACTGATGGAAACTGATGTGACTACTTACTTAGGAATTCTGGAGGCCGCAGTAGTCTTGCAACTTCCAGGGGAAGGCCTGGATGGCAAATTGTGATCAGTTTTAGGCAATTTCAGCTCTGTACAGTAGCAGCTACTCCCCCAACCCCCTCATAGCCATGTGACAGGCAGCTGTACCCACGTTCCTAAAGCAGCTTGCACAGAGTTCGCAGGAGCCAAGGTAAGCATAAAAGAACCTGCCTGCCAAATACCAGGGGCCTGTGCTGATTGCTGCTTCTGGTCACAGAGCTGAAAAGAGGCTGGCAGCTACTGGTGTGCCTCCCCCCTCTTGTTGCAAGCCTCTGCCCCTCCAGCTCAAATGACTTCCAGGAGATATAAAGGGCGAGGAGCCTTTTGTTCCCACTTTATTTTTCACTTTTCATCTTTTAGGAACCAAACATTAAAGAATAGGACATTCAAAAATATCTGCATATATGGGAAGAATTAGGTGACTGTGTATGCCCAAGGCAAGGCTCAGAAAAGACGTAAGACAACCTTGTTTTATATATATATATATATATACACCATATGTTTGTGAATATATGTGTGTATGTATATATACATGTATATATGTATATACATAATGTTTTATATAAATTTATGCCTTAGGCTGATCCTTGGTACACAGACAGCCTACAGCAATAAAAAAATAACAGTAACAAAACCAGCAAGCCCTGGGGAAGAGGGATAATCTGATTTCCAGTTAACACATTACTAGATTCAAATGTCCAGGGTTCAACAAAACAATCACAAAGCATTACAAAGAAACCTGAGACTATGGCCTATTCAAAGGAAGAAAATGTTTCAACAGAATCTTTGTCCCTGAAAAAGACTTAATGGCAGATATATTAGACAAAGACTTTAAAACAACAGTCCTATATGTGCTCAAATGAAATCAAAGTTTCATTAGAGGAATTCAAAGGCACATTGGACAGGCAGAAGAATCAGCAAACTGAGATGGGACAAAATGGGACACCACTGAAACCAACATATGCATTATGGTAATTCCAGAAAGAGGAGAGAGAGTATTTTGAAGAAACAATGGCTGAAAACGTGTCAGATTTGAAGACATGAATATACACATCCAAGAAGCTCAATGAACCCCAAGTAAGATGAACTCAGACACAGAGACATATTACAACCAAACTTTCAAACGAGACAAAGACAAACGTGAAAGCAAGAAAGACATGAATTCTCACATTCAACAGATCCTCAGCAAGATCAGATAAAGACTTCTAATCAGAAACTTTGGAGGCCAGGAGACAATATTCAAAGGCCACAGCAAACTCTGTGCAAGCCAGAAGACAGTATTCAAAGAGCAAAAAGAAAAAAAAATATCAACCAAGAATCCTATATCCAGCAAACTGTCCTTCAAAAGTGAGAGAAATCATGATACTTCCAGATAAAAGCTGGGGGAATTTGTGACCATTAATCTGCCCTGCAAGAAATATTCAAGGGAGTTCTGCTCTTTATATTAAATGTAATCCCCATAGCAACCACAAAGAAAAGAGCTATAGAATTTACACAAAAGGAAATTGAGGAATTTAAACATTCCACTACAAAATTATCAACACAAAAGCAATGCAGGAAATGAGGGACAAAAAAGCATATAGCATATAGAAAACAGTGCAGTGATGGAATTCCCTCATCAGTAATTACTTTAAATGTAAGTGGATTAAACTCCAGTCAAAAGAGAAGGATTGGCACAATGTTAAAAACACATGATTCAAATGTATGATGTCTACAAGAGACTCACTTGCAGTCCAAATATACAAACAGGCTGAAAATGAAAGGATGGCAAAGATACCCCATGCAAATGGTAACCAAGTACATATACGCAATGCAATATTATTCTGCCATAAAAAAAGAAATTCTGCCATTTGCAACAACATGGATGGATCTAGAGGGTATTTATGCTCAGTGAAATAAGCCATGTGGAGAAAGACAAATACCATATGATTTCCCTTATTTGTGGGAATAAAAAAACAAAGCAAAACAGAATGAACAGAACACAGAACAGCAGTAGACTCAGACACTGAGAAGTGACTAGTGGTTACCATGGGAGAGAGGTTAGGGTGGGTAGTAGGGAAGGGTGAGGGGGATAAAGGGGCAGAAAAATTCTCAAGCATAATATAAGCTGGTCACCGGGATGGTAGTACAGCATGGAGAATGTAGCCAGTGATTCTGTAACATCTCCCTGTGTTGAGAGATAGTAACCACACTAGTGCGGATGAAGATTTAATAATATGGGTAACTGTTGGACCACTCTGTTGTTTATTTGAAACCAATATAAGATTGTTTATCAATGATACTTCAATAATATAAAAAAATGTAACTAAAAGAGAGCAGGAGCTATACTAGTATCAGACAAAATAGACTTTAAATCAAAAAAGATTACAAGAGTCAAAAAAGGATATTATATATTAATAAAAGGCTCAAAACAGTAAGAAGATAACAATTATAATAATTTCCACACCTAATGACAGACCATCAATATATGAAGCAAAAACTGACAGAATTAAAGGGAGAAATAGAGAGTTCTACAATAATAGTTGCAAACTTCAATAACCACTTACTTCAATACCCAGTCAGTGGATAATAATAGAACCAGACAGAAGGTGAGGAAGGAAATAAGAGGACTTCCCACAATCAACCAACTTGATCTAAAAGACATACAGCACACTCCACCCAAAACACAGCAGAATGTTCTTCTCAAGTGCACATGGGACATTTTCCAGGATAGACCATATATTAGGCCACAAATGAAGATTTGATAGATTTAAAAAGACAGACATACTACAAAGTATGACAAGATAAAGTTAGAAATCAATTAAAAAAACCACTTGTAATAATGTGGAAGTATTTTTGAACAACCAGTAGGTCAAAGGAGAAATTAGAAAATACTTAGAAAGGAGTGAAAATTAAAACACAACATGCCAAAACTTAACGGGATGCTGTAGAAGGAGTGCGCAGGGAGGAGTTTCTAGCTATGGATGCTCACATTAAACGAGAGAGATCTGAAGATCACAGCCTTTCAACTAAAAGAACCAGAAAAAGAATAAACCAAATCCAAAGCTAGCAAAAGGAAGGAAATAATAAAGATTACAGCAGAGATAAATGAAATTGAGACTAGAAAAACAATAGAGAAAAAACCAAAAGTTGGTTCTTTGAAAAGACCAATAAAATTGACAAACTTCTAGCCAGAAGGACTAAGGAAAAAAGAAGACATATTACTAAAATCAGAAACGAAAGCAAGGACATCACCCCTGATCCACGGAAAAGGATCATAGGAGGGTGCTATGAACAACTGCATGCCAACAGACTGGACAACCTAGATGAGACAGAAATTTCCTAGAAACACAAAACCTATGAAGTCTAACTCATGAAACAGATAATCTGAATAGATGTGTAACTAGTAAGGAGATCAAGTCAGTAATCAAAAACCTCTCAACAAAGAAAAGCTTTGCAGGTGAATTCTACCAAACATTTAAAGAAGAACTAACACCAGTACCTCTCAAACTTTTCCAAAAAATTTAAGAGGGAACACTTCCAACTCATTCTATGAAACCAGCATAACTGACACCCAAGCCAGAGACACTACACAAAAATTGGAGAACATCCCTTTTGAACATCAATGCAAAAGTCCTCAGCAGAATACCAGCAAATAGAATCCAGCATCATTTAAAAAGGATCACGTACCATGACCACATGGGATATTCCTGGAACGCAAGGATGACCAATGTAATATGCCAAAGCAACTAACTGCAGGGGGAAAGTATCATACAATCATGTCAATGCAGAAGAAGCATTTGATAAAATTCAACACCCTTTCATGACAAAAACACACAAAATAGAAAAAGAAGGAAACTACTTCCACATAATAAAAACCATGTATGAAAAACCAAAAGCAAACATAATACTCACTGGTGAGAGACTAAAAGCCTCTCCTCTAAGATCAGGAACAAGTAAGGATGCATGCCTTCACCACTTCTCCTTAGCCAGTGCTGGAGGGTCCAGTCTGAGCTATTAGGCAATAAAAGAAATAAAAAAAACATACAAATTGGAAACAGAAGTAAAATTATCTCTGTAGATGCTATGATCTTTATGTAGAAAATCCTAGAGACTCCATTAAAAAAGCTGTGAGAACTAATAAATGAATTCAGCAAAATTGCAGGATACAAAGTCAATACACAAAAGTCACCTGCATTTCTACATACAAACAACAGTTTGGAAAGGAAATTACAAAACCAATTCCACTTACAATAGCATAAAGAGTAATAAAATATTTAGGAATTAACCAAGGCGGTATAAAGACGTACAATGAAAACTACAAAATACTGCTGAAAGAAATTAAAGGGGACATAGTAAAAACATTCCATCTTCATGGATTTGAAGGTTTAATATCATTAAAATGCCAATACTACCCGAAATGATGTATAGATTCAATGCAGTCCTTAACAAAAATCTCAATGACTTTTTTGCAAGAGTAGAAAAATCCATCCTAAAATTCATAAGAAATCTCAAGGGACCTCAAATAGCCAAAACAATCTTGTAAAAGAACAAAACTGGAGGACTCACACTTCCTGATTTCAAAACCTACTACAAAGCTATAGTGATCAAAACAGAGTCATCTTGGCATAAACAGACATACAGATCAATGGACTAGAATAGAGAGGCCAGAAATAAACCCTTGTACATGTGGTCAAATAATTTTTGACGAAGATGTCAAGACGTTGAATGGGGAAAGAACAGGTTTTTTTCAATAAATGGTGCTGGGAAAACTTGGATGTCCACCTGCAAAGGAATGAAGCTGGACCCTTACCTAACACCATATACAAAAATTAACTCAAAATGGATCAAGGACCTAAATTGAGACCTAAAACAATAAAACTCTTGGAAGAAAACACAGGACAAAAGCGTCATGACACTGGATTTGGCAGTGATTTCTTGAATATGACACCAAAGGCATTGGCAACAAAAGAACAAACGACTTCATAAAATTTAATGATTTCTTACATCAAGAAACACTATCAACAGTAAAAATGCAACCCAAAGAGTGGGAGAAAATATTTCTAAATCACATATCTGATAAGGGATTAATATCTAGAATATGTAGAGTTCCTAAAACTCAACAACAAAAAAAATAACAGTTCAAAAATAGGCAAAGGACTAGAAGAGACATTTATCCAAGATACATGAATGGTCAGCAAGCACATAAAATGTTACTCAACATTTCTAGTTACTCAACATTATCATTAGGGAAATGCAAATCAGAACCTTCATGACATACCATCTCACACCCATTAGGATGGCTACCATCAAGAAAAACCAGAAACTTAACAAGTGTTGGGCAAGGATGTGGAAAAATTGGAATCTTTTTGTGTATATTGGGAATGTAGAATGGTACAGCTGCTGTGGAAAATAGAATGTAGACTCTTTAAAAAATTAAAAATAGAGTTACCATAATACCCCCTGAATTCCACTTCTGGGTATATACCCAAAGATGTTGAAAACAGAGTCTCACAGAGGTATTTGTACACCCATGTTCATAGCAGCATCCTTCACAACAGCGTGGAAGCAGCCCAAGTGTCTATTAGCCAGTGTGTGGGTGTGGGTAAACAAAACGTGGCATGTACACCCAGTGCATGTTCAGGCCTAAAAAAGGAAGGGAATTGTGCAATAGGGTACAACATGGATGAACCCTGAGAACATTACACTAAGTGAAATGAAATGTAGTCACAAAAAGATAAATGCTGTGTGATTCCACTTATGTGACGTTCCCGGAATAGTCAAAGCATAAAGACAGAAAGCAGAATGGTGGTTACCAGGGGCCAGGGGGGGATTACTGCTTATGAGGTGCAGGCACAGAGTTTTGGATTTACAAGATGAAAAGAGGTCTAGGGACAGCTGGTGGCAGTGGCTCCACAATGTAAATGTATTTTACACCACTGACTGTACATTTAAAAATGGTTAAGATGGTAACTTTTTTATGTGTATTTCAACTCTATAAAAAGAAAAAATGACCATCAACAACACAATATATAACTTAAGGTACAGTCACACAATGGAATCCCACAGAACAAAAGTGAGTAAAGTGTAGGACAAGACATGACAGACTGCAGTGCTGAATGAGCAAACGAGACACAGAAGACCATACACAGAATGATTTCATTTACGTGAAGTTCAAAAGCAGACACACTACGGCCGGAGGATGCAGACAAGGTGAATGGTCCGATCTGAAGTGAAAACAGGTAGCTGAGTAGCGGGAGATGACAAGCTCTAGCGGCTCCCACTGTTGGTACTGCCCCCAAATCACCTGCAATGAGGCGGCGGCAGGGCAGCTTCGAGCCCACCCCGGCCACGGCCCCACACCGAGAGGCTCTGATGTCACTGGGTCTGGGATGCTGGCCTCGGGCCTCTGTCCAGAGCGCTCTGGGTGTTTCCAATGTGAGGACAAAGCTGGGCGAGCAGCTCTAAGGTGAAGCAGGAGGGCTGTGCCGGGGAGGGGCAGCGGCGGGCCTTGCGGGGCTTGGTTCCCTTGACCTGAGGGAGTTTCACAGGTGTCCGCTTTGTAAGTATTCGCTATACCGTACATTTATTTGTTTATGTCCTTGTTGACTACGTCGGCTCTCCTCTTCTCCACACATACACATAGGTGTTCCAGGGCCCACAGCTCACAGCCCGTACTTGGAGTTGATTATTCACAAAGTATTCCACACGGCAGGGCCGATCCAAGCTGGCTGTGTCCTCGTGGCCAAGCTGTCCGTATTTACCTGTGGTGCAACGAGCCTCTTTGCCATCCTCCCTACTGGGCCTTGGGGCTCTTCCTGCCCAGGAAGGAAAAGCAGCCCACAGAGCCCGCAGGTTCCCAGGAGGCATTGGCCACCAGCCACTCCAGGCAAGATGCTACTCTGGGTCCCCTGCTCCTCAGCTCGGCTACCCAGAGCAGAGATTGTTTTATCTTTTTTCTGCCCAATGCCAGACCACGAGATGTTTCATCAGTGCTGGCTACATATTCCCTTGCGACCAACAGTTTTTCAGGAAGGTGGCAGAGTACTGATAGCTCCTCTCCTGTCTGGTCTCTGACCTTCCTGAGCGAGCCTAGCTTTTCAGTCTGGTCTACCAGAGGTCAGGTGAGGCCCCTGCTTCCCCTTGTCTGCATGGCTGTTGTTACCTGTCCTCTACCCCCAGATCTTTCCTCGCCATGGTTTAAGGATCATAGAAGTAAACATTTACTTACCCCAGCCCCAGGTATACAGCTCCCCTGCTCCTGCAACCGGAAGGACAGTAAGGGGGTGAGACCACTGCTCTTGGACAAGGACTCTGTCTAGCCTGGCCTGCCACGGCCCATAGTGAGCACATTATACCGCAATGAGATTTGTGTGATGCAGCACAACACATTCTCACAACAGTCTAATATTTGGGGTGGTAAAGGGTCCAGACTGAAAACGTTTTTACCTTCCTATATGCCAAATGACTGGCCTGAGCTCAGGAGTCTTAGAAGCTGGACTGGGCGGGCCCTGCTGTCGGATGAAGTGGCCTCTCTCCAGAAGGGAGAACCTTTGGGGTTTGACGGGCTGGGGAGCTGCTGTGGGGGTTGGCCTTAATTTGCTGAGTGAGGCAGCTCCTCAGTACTTGTCACAGACGCTTAAAAGCAGTAGCTTTTTAGGCGATCTCTTCTGCAGCCACCAGCTAGAGCGCGGGTGGAGGCCTTCCTGCCCTGCCCCCGCCCACCCAGCCCCACTTACTTGTCACCACTGCTGTGTGCCGGGATCCGCAGCTGGCCTGGACTGCAGCTGAGCCCAGGGGCAGGTCCAGTAACGCCGGGAAGGGCTGGATGGCTATGAAGGGGGCAGAGGCTCCGTCCTCACCCCTGCCTGCACACTTCCCTTCAGAACCACCTTCACTCAGTCCACTGGCTTCAGAGAGGCAGTAAGAGGGATGATAATGAGTAACGTTGAGCACTGCTCTACTATACAACTCATTTCACTCCTCAGCCCCGCGGAGCCCATTACGCTCTAGCTCCAAGGCCGAGTGGGTGCTCCTAAATCCTACATTCCCCAGGGAGCAAGAGGTTGGTGCGGACGCTGGCACGTGCCCTCCCATAGGGGGCTCAGAGTTCTGCCGTGTGTCCCTTCTGAACACTGTAAGGTCTCAGAGTCAAGAATGGCAGAAACACATGGAAGTCAAGAATTGACCCTCACCTTCCCTTTTGACTGTCTGTCTGTCCTCTGCCAGGCTCCTGCTGGGCAGGGCCAGCTGCCCTGATTCATTCCAGCCCCAGACATAAATATCCCCAGTCTCTGGAAGAGAGAGAAAAGGGAGCCATTAAACAGACTGGGAACCCCCTCCGCCTGAGCCCCCTGCCTCCATCCAAACCCCATAACCCACTAGGCTCCGCAGGGACAACTAAATTCAACAACAGTAACAGTTGCCCATTTCTATCAAGTGTTCAATCTGTGTCAGTGTTTTAAGCATTTTTCAAATGTAATCGTTTAATTCTCATAACAGTCCTACAGAAGTTTTTATGACAATACACCCCCCTACACACCTTTACATACTATACCCCATTTTATTTACAAGATAACTGGAGGCACAGAGAGGGTAAGTGCTCTGCCCAAGGTCACAAGGGGCAAAGTGATGACTTGAACCTAGGAAGTCCGATTTGAAGCATCTGGGCTCCAAACACTATACCAAACTTAAGGCCTCCAATTCCTTCTGCCCTTAAGTGAGCAACTTCCCAGTGGGCCGTGTTCCCAGCCCTCTCTTCCTTTCCTCCAGCCCAGCAGTTCTTGAGCCTGCTGCCAACCCAGGCCCCTCACATGAGAACGTGGGGGGGGGGGGGGGGCGGCACACGCTTAGGTAGCTTTTCAAGACCCCTGGTGATTAAGTGGCAGCAAAAGCCCCGGGAGCAGGTGTGTGCAGTGATCGGGCTGCCAGCCCCGCCCCACAGCCGGGAACCAGCTGCACCTGGGTGGCCTGCCAGGGCGTTGGGGCAACACAGTGCAAAGTCAAGTCCTCGTTCGGCCTCACCCCCCCACCCCCACCCTGCTCCCTGTGGGCATCTGAGTATCTACTGTGTGCCACACATCACGGCTACCTGGGAAGCTGCGGCCCTTCTTCTCCATTCTCCTTGGCTTAGCTGCCACCCCCTCCCTTTCATGCTCCCCTGCATGAAATTCTAGAAATTTCAGGGATTATTCTAGAAAGACAGCCCTGGCCGGAGGCAGATGGGTGGGAGGAGGAGTGAGGCCAGCCACAGAGGGCAGAACAACAGCGCCAGTCCTCCTGTGGGCGGGTGGTGGCGGTGTGGGCGGCCGGCGGCCCAGGGGCTGAATTTGGGGGTCCCGAGTGGGGGGCCGACTGATGTGGGACGGGCGCCAGGCCACCCAGCAAAACAGGAGGAAGGAGGATGAAGCTTTGGTGTCTACAAACCCCCGAGCTCGTCGGGAGAAGCACCAGGTCACTCACCACTCACACACACCGAGTGCCAGCCCCCTGCCGCCACCTCGGCCACGGGCAGGCCCTGCAGCGCCTCTAACACTCGGGGCTCGGGCTCCGCCTCCAGGGCGCCGTGGCCCAGCTGCCCGTGCCTGAGCGGGGGACACCCTCGTCAGCCAGGTCACACGCGGGTCTCCCTCCCTCGCCGCAGCCACGCCCGCCTGCCCCCGCCCGCTCACCTCCCACTCCAGGCCGCAGAAAGGCCCGCCGGCTCCCGCCCGGCCCCGCCCCTACTCACCGGCCCCCGCCCCAGGAGAACACCTGGCCCGCGCCGTCCAGCAGCAGCGCGTGCTCGGCCCCCAGCTCCAGCCGGCGGGCCCGCAGCTCCCCGGCCAGAGGCCGGTAGAAGGGCGGCCGCAGGCTCACGTAGGCGCGGGCACAGGGCAGCAGGGGTAGCGCTCCGGCCGTGGTCTCCCCGCCAGGCCCGTCTTCCCTCGGGGCCGCCGGCACCACCGGCTGCGCCCACAGCGGCTCCCCGTGCAGCGCCGAGCCGGGCGCCCAGGCCTGCAGCTCCAGCCCGGGCCCGGGGCCTGGCCGGGCGCGCAGCACCGCGAGGAGCGCCTCCGAGGCCCACGCGTCCCTGCAGCCCACCGCCGCGCCGCTCGCCGAGCCCGACAGCTCCACGCGGCCTCCACCTGCGGGGCGAAGGGCGGGCTGAGCGCGGGCGGGCACCGGGCTCGGGGGCGGGTGGGGATCGGGCCGCGGGGGCGCTCACGAGTCACGAAGGCGGTGTAGCTCCAGCTCGCGCTCACGCGGACGACGTCGGCGCCCGCGCCGGGCAACCGCAGCGGCTCGGGGCTGCGTACGTGGCGCCCGCGGCCGGAGCCCAGCGCCTGCCCGAAGCCGCAGAAACCGAAGCCGAACCAGGCCCCGGGGCGCTCCTCGACCATGGCCTGAATGGGGTGGGCGGCGGGACGCACGGTTAGGGCAGAACGAGCGCATGCGCGCGGAGGGCCTGAATGGGGTGGGCGGCGGGACGCACGGTTAGGGCAGAACGAGCGCATGCGCGCGGAGAGCCTGTGCGGGTCACACCCGCCCCGGGGCTCCCGCTGGCCTCAGCGAGCAGAGCCCGCGCACGTGCTCGTTCACTTACGCTCGGAGTCCAAGTCGGCCGCCGTGAAGCGAGGTGATGTTCTTATCTACCTTGTACAATTGTTTGGAGTAGCTGTAAATAACGGCGTCAAGAGCTGGCATATACCGTGACAAGCAGTGTTAGCGTATTCAATCCAGTACTTAAGAGTTGACAAAAACGATCATTTACTGTTTTTTCAGGAACCTATATAAACCGTTTCAACTGTACTTCATCTAGTCACCTATTCGTTCCTAAAGCGCTTACTGATCTCTTAGCCTGGGCCCGTGAGGAAGACGGCGGTCCGTCTCCGAGGAGCCCACCCACTGACGGGGAGCCACGCACCATCTAGTGGTTAACGGCGGCCCCACTCTCTCCGCACGGCCTGCTCCGCGGCAGCACAACTCCAGAGGCAACTTCAAGCCTCTGAAGCCTGCTCGACCAAAGCTCCTTGACCCGCTGGTGGGCTCCGACCCCTTCCGCATCCGATCCAAAACCAGGGGGCCTCTCATCCCGGTGCTGACCCTGTGCCCTTCACCCCCTCAGAAGGCTCCTTCCGATGGGAAGTCGCAGGGAGGAAAGCGGGGACACAGAGCAGCCCGGGACCCGGCCAACGGCCACAGGGTTGAGTAAAGGTCTGAGAAGCGCGGCCCGGGCGAGACGCCCATTGGCTGCCGCAGCCTCCCTGGGCCAATCGCCGGCGAGGGCGGGGCGAGGCGGGGCTTACCTCAATCACTGCAGCCCCCGCAGCGGCCGGTCCCGGGCAGCCAAGCTTCTTCGAACCGGCCCCGGGGCCTGCGCTAGGCCGCTGCAGCCCGGGCGCGGGGTGGGCGAAACCTCGCGTGGGCGCGGGCCCGAGGCAGAAGGGAGCAGATGGTCCCGACCCGCAGGCTCCCGCAGAGCTCGGGTTAGTGGCACGAGGGGAGCACTCGCGAGGAGCCGAGCTGCAGGGCCGACAAGGGGCGACCCCGGAGCCGGGAACGCCAGCCCTTCCCCTCAGCCTGGGACGGCCACCGCGCTCCGGGCCGCACGCAGGCCCCACGCCCAGCGGAAGCGGTCGTGCTAGGCGGGCGCCTCGGCGGCTTCTACCTCCCAGAGACTTGGTTCCTGTCACTCATCCCTGTTGAGCCAATGAGCTTCGAGCTGGGCTGAGCCGCCGAGCGGAAGCAGGCCCGGGCGCGGTGGCTGCGGCGGCACCGGGACCTTTCCCTCCGGGCTCAGCTGCAGGTACTTCCCAGGCTTTCCCCATGCAGTGCAGGCCCGGGCGCCGCACCAGACTCCAATCGCGAGCGCCGACTGGGCGGTCACTGAGATGTCCCAATACAGATTAAAGTATTGAAGGGCATCGGCTAGCAGTCTGTACCCCTACATCGATTTCCACGTAACTAGATTTTTGACTGGCTTCCCAGATTTACCCCTTGACTTTACAACGGTTTTAAGAAGCTCAGCGAGCTGGGGAATCCATTCGATTCCTCCCGAAGCGGCGGCTCTGCGGCTGTTGAAAAGCCCCGCTGCGCACACGGCTGGCTCCTGCCCTCCCTGCCCACGGACAGGGCACCCAGCAGAGTTGCACACACTTTTATTAGAGGTCAGGGCAGTCCTGCAGCAGGCTCAGGAGATGCTCACGGCCGCGAGGCTGCTTGCGGTGCCCTTCCCAAGGCGAGGAGCCACAGGTTGAGTTAGGAAGCACCTTCCCCGCTTCCAGCTGTCTGCCTGCTGCGGGGGCGTGGGGGGCAGGAGGCAGTGCTGGTGGAGCAGGGCCGTGCCTGACATGGTCCCTGACTCAGAAGAGTGAACATCAAAGGGCAGTTGGGGAGACGGCCGGAGTGTTTGGTCCCCAGCAGCCAAGGCTGTCTGTCCTTGCTCCTGGCGCTGCAGCTGGTGGCGCGTGCAGGGGGCAAGCCGCTCATTCCCCATCCTGGTTGGGTCTGATAAGCCCGTAGTCCGTGGCTTTCCCCAGGCAGGCTGCGGCAGCCCTTGCAACGGGACTCTCCTTGCCCTTAGCCAGCACGGACAGGATCTCCAGCACCTCGCTTTCCATCAGGGTGCTGGCGATCTCTCTTGAGGCCTCCACCATGTTCAGTACCACCACAGCGCCCCGGTGCTGGAGCTCCTGGTTGGAGCTCAGAAGCAGAGCCTGCAGGATCTCTAGCCAATGTGTGGTCTGCAGAAAACAGGGCGGTGTGACTGGCCAGCAACAGGCTCAGTCCTGGCAGGGCAACACACTCACGTGGCCTGGGACTTCCCTCCACCAACTGCCATGTGCTGGGGTGCCCTGGCCCATCTCCCCTCCACCACCGACAAGAGGCACTGACCACTTGAGGGATGCGGTGGCAGAGGGAGGGCCGCACGGAGGTGAGCATGGCCAGGCCCCCCGCAGCCGCCCGCCGCAGCAGCTCGTCGTCCTCTCCGCTGTACAGCACCAGCAGCTTCAGCCTGTCATTGCCCGTGGCCTCAAAGAGGTCCTGCACCTGTGGCCGGGCAAGAGGAGCAGACCAGGTTGGCCAGGGCACAGCCCAGCCGGGGCATGGGTGCTTCTGCGTGCCTGCCCCCACGACTGCCCAGACCCACCCTCACCTCCTTGCTCATGGCCAAGTTACACATGCACTCCGTGGCTGCCCGGCGGATCATCTCGTGCTCCTCAAACATGTAGCCCTCGATCATGGGCACAGCCTTCTCTTTCAGGATCTTCTGCCTGTGAGGCCAAGAGTGGAAGGCGCGGCGGCGTCAGAGCCGCTGTCCCCATTCCCCCAGTCACTTGGACCGAGAATGTCCCTGGGCAATGTCCAAAGATACTCCTGCAGCAGGTAAAATCTGCAGTGTTGCCAGCCTTCAGGCCAAGCCTACAGGAGATCTTGGGACTGGAGGAACTAGGAGCCTTGGAGGCCACCGTGGTGGTGGTGGTGAGGTGACACTAACACTGAACACCTTAGCCCCAGTCCTGACCCAGCACTTGGACTTAGTTGGTCCTCCTCAGGCCCTCTGGTGATGATGCAGGTGTGACTCTCACCACCATTTTGCAGAAGAGGAAACAAGCTGAGCAGCAGGGTAACGTGCCCAAGGCCACAATCAGTGACAACAGCTGACGTGTATTGATTGGGCACATGGGCAGCAGCCAGGTGCCTACATGCTAAATTCTTTTACATGTATTTTCTCATTTAATTCTCACTACTGTTCCGTGAGCTACATACTGTCACCCTCCCATTTCAGAGGGGGAAACCAAGGCACAGAGAAACTAACTTGCTTGAAGTTACACACTTGCAACCAGTGAGGCCAGGACTGGAACCCAGGCAGAACTCCAGAGCCCGCACTGTTACCGCCCAGGCCTTTCCTCTCATTGAACATGTGCAGGTCAAACCTCTTGGCTTATGTGATACGGAGGCAGGACTGTGAGGCTCAAGTAAAGCAGTGGCCCAAGAGTGCTCTCCAAACTAGTGCTTTCCTGGGGATAGTCTGAATCCTGATGCCCTTCCCACCCAGTCCCCCAATCCCAAGGGGCCTCACCGGAGCCTCTCGCTGATCCCTGCCAGGTTTGTCAGAGCCATGAGGGCCTCGAAGTTCTGCAGGCCCGAGCAGCTGAGGTGCAACAGGGAGACCAGGGGCCGGACCACCTCATAGATCTGTGAAATGCACCCCACCTGTCAGGACGACTCTCCTGGCGCCACTGACCCTGAAGGTGGGGGTCCACCCCGAGAAGGTTGCCCTCCCCCCTGGGGGCTCAGCAAGCTGCCACTTCCTGTGGTTCCAAGGGAGCCAGAGCCTAGGTCAGAGGCCTCTGGGGCCCAGTGACGGGTGGAGAGGCCAGGGCTGGGGTAGGGGGACACACACCCGCTCGCCAGGAAAGGTCATCTCTGGGCTGGAGGTGATGGTGAGCTTGGCGAGGGCCTGGGCTGCCTTTGTCTGCCCCACTTCAGTGCCTTCCAGGGCCAGCGGGAGCAGAGCCTGTAGAGACAAGCCCGCCAGTGCCCAGGATGTGCCCGGGAGGGTAAGGCCCAACGCCGGCTGTGCCTCCCTGACCTTCCCCTCCTCTCCTCGGGCTGGATGACAGCCCCTGCGCAGACCCTCTTTGCCCTCTGAGGTCTCTCACTAAGCTACCCAAACATTTCCCGAAAACACCTGTCAGGGGCTAGCCATGGACTGTGCTGGGCTGCAGACGTCAACAACAGGAGAGAGGAGGTGAGCTCAGGACCTTAATGGGCACAAAGTGCCAGGGGCTCTGACGCACCCACCCCCATCAGCATCACTCCCCCAGCAGGACAGTGTCCCTGCTGCCCACTAACAGCGCTTTTCCACCCCACATCCAGCACGGATCTCTGGTGTGGTGGCCACTGAGCCACATTTGCAGGCCATCATGTAGGAGTCTGTAAGGCAGCTTACCTTGCCTCCTCCCTGGGCAACCACCGTGCCGCGGTCCTCCACCTCTTCCACCAAAGCCAGGAAGACCCTAGAGGGAGAGGGCAGCGGTGAGCAGGGGCGGCCGCGGCTCGGGCAGGCAGCCAGGCGGGTGCCCCCGAGGCCCCAAGGGGCCCGGGCCCGCAGCAGGGCCTGCTCCCTCCGCAGTTATGTCACAGCCTCAAGGCTGCTGTGGTGGGAAACGTCTGGCTCGGCCGAAGCAGCTCACCTGGAGAGCAGCTCTCTGCAGGAACTGGTCAGCACAGGGCTCTCGGTCTTCACCATGCACGTCATGGCGGACACCACGCCGGCCGCCAGCAGCTTCTTCACCCGAGCCCGCACGAAACTTGGTTTGTCCTGGGGAAGGAGGCAGCTCAGCAGAGGGCCTCAGCTGACCAGAGAGGGGAAGGGGGCCCTCGCAGCACAAACTGATGCACGTGCAAACGGGCAGAAACCTGCTTAAATGGAAAGCTCAACTGCTGTGGATGCCCACAGACAGCCAAGCCCTTCCTCGCGGCCCCTCACCTTGGGGTGCTGCTCAGGCACGTGCTGCTTGGCATACTTGGCCAGCTCCACCATCTTGGGGTCGGGCTCCTCATAGTCGTAGCTGTTGGTGCAGTTCACCAGTGCTGAGGCCACTGCGAAGAGCACCGACCTCTCCTCAGACTGCCGGGAGCACAGGGGCGGTTAGCTGGCCATCCCGGAGCAGAGCAGTGCTGGGATGACCGCTGCCCAGGAGCCCTCTACTCGCAGCTGGACCAGCGGACACCAGGATGAATCTGGGGCCCTCCCAGGCCTGCACCTGACCCCTTGGGCGCGCACGCACTGGTGTCCCCTACCCCTGCAGAGACCATCCTTTCCAACTGCCAGTGCAGTCCACTCTGCCCACGCCACTCGGAGCGGCTGTCTACGCTACCAGCCGGCCTCCCCGGGGCCCCAGAAGCCTCTGGTCAAGACCTAGGAAAGCCTGCTAAGCTCTGATCCTAGACACTGTCCCGATCCGATGCAGGAACCCACGGGCTACCCTGCTAAGCCGGAACAGAGCTTTCAGGGCAGCCTCATCTTCCACAAACTCTTCCTTCACGTCAGCATCGAAGGTGAGGTAGGCCAGGCCCTCCACGGCCCAGCGCCGAGTGCTTGTGTCCATCTGGTTATTGCACAGCCACCTGGGGACACGCAGGGCAGTGGGTGACCATCAGAACCGGGAGGGCGCAGGCAGGGGCAGACCGGGACCAGGGGGAAAAGCCAGGGGCTTGAGCACCGCCCGCACACACACAGCAATGCACGTGGTAGGATCTAGAAAAGTCTGCCCGGAGGAGAGCAGGGCAGTGAGGGAGCCCCAGCCTCCACCCAGACCCTGCTAGGGCCGGCCTATAGGGGCGGAGCCACAATGATGCCAGACAACTCACTTTCGACACTGCTTGGCCAGCTTGAGAGTGGAGCCTTCAGCAAACTGCTTCATGCTAAAGTCGGTCCCTCCGGCTGAGCCGAGCTTACAGAGTCCCTGGGGAAGAGGCGGGAAACAGCTGTTAGCCTCTGGGGACGGAGGCAGAGCTGGGCCCCCGGGCACCTGGCGAGGGCTCCCTCCCTGGCATTCTGCCCGGGCCCTCTGAAGGCCCTGCACACCCCAACCAGGCTACCAGCTGGAGCATTTGGCAACAAAATTAGCTACTGGGGTGGCCATGTGACTCAGCATCTGGTAGAGAATGACATACCGGCCGCTGTGCTATCCAGGGCCCGAACCCCTCCTGCCCTGCCCTGGGAGTTGCTCTGTCCCTTCCAGATCATACGACAAAGATCTTTACAGGTGGGCTAAGGCATGTGTGGGGAGAAGGCAGGTGCCTCAGCCAAGACCAAGACCCGCATGGGATGCAGAAGCCCATGGCCACGTGCCCCAAGGAGGACCAGCTTCCCGAAGGTACACGGCTGCAATGGGCTCACGGAGGCCAGATGGTCCCCAAACCATCAGCTCCTGGGACCACGTGCAGGCCCAGCCTTTTCACACAGCCCGTCGTTCCACACAGCCTGGCCCAGCGTGGCCTCCAAGCTCCTTCAGTTCCCCCGGGAGCTCCTCCCAGCACCTCCAGGTGTCCTCTCGGTATAAGGCTCGTCTCCCTGACTTGACCGTGGCCCCTGGTGAGAGGAGTCAGGGCCCATTGTCTCTGGCCTCAGCAAGGCCCTGGGCATGCCCTATGTTGACCTAGTGTGGGCTGCAGCCACACGCTAGGACAGCAGCCACCCGGGCCTCTGCCTGGCGGCCCACCCGCCTGCCCATCTCACCACCAGGGCTCGGATGCGGATGCTGTCCTGCTCGCTGCGCTTGTACAGGTCCTTCAGCAGCGAGACGCCATTGGCAGTGATGAAGGAGGCCCGCTTGGCCTTGCCGGCCGCATGGATCAGGGCCTCCACGGCCACTAGCTGCTCGTCCTCCTGCTCAGAGGCACACAGAGCAATCACGCTCTCCATGACGCCACTCAGCTCCAGGGCCCGGTTGCCGGCATCACATGGGCCCTGCAGGAGGCAGGACACCGTCTGGATGGCCCTCAGCTTCCCGGCCAGCCCGTGGCCCTCAAACCAGCTCCTGAGGGGCACAGGGTGACAGATGTCACACCAGGGCCAGCTTAAAGGGACTCTCCTTCCCTCCCACCCACTGGCCAGGCAGCTGCACTGCTTGGGCAGCAACAGTAAGAAAAGCTGCTAGCGGGGAGACCCAGAGAGCAATCGCCGATTTTCTTTACCCAGGTGTGCAGTCCAGCCTCCCAACCACACACCACCCTGCCACCCTGCCCGCCTCTTTCCTGTTCTTAAGAGCTGAACCTAGTCTGCTTATTTTATAACCTGTCTTCTCCCAGCTGTAAGCTCCATAAGGGTAGGGCTGCCATGCTACACAGCTGTGTCAGAAGACATGCAGTCCATGCACAGCAATCACAGTGCGTGCTTGACACCTGCTGCATGACAGCAGCACGGACTGGAGGAGCACCCCTGAGGGGTCACTCGGGAACAGAAGTGAGCCTTGGGGCCACTGTGGCCCCTGCTAGTCGTCCCTAAGGCTGCTCTCCTGGTTGAACACCTTCCACCGCCGTCCCTCCCAAGGTGCCGGAGGGAATGGGAAGCAGGCCGAATCCCTCACTTGATGTAGTTTTCGCAGAGTCGGTGGAAATTCTCCCTCTCGGCGTCACACTTCAGGTCATCGAAGAGCTTGTTGAGGAGGACAGAGGCACTCATGCGGCTGTTCGCTGTCACTGTGGGCTCCCCAGCAGGGCTTGGCACCGAGCCTCCCACCTCCAGAATCTTTGTCAGGCCTGAAAAGATACCCTATTTAGACAACAGAACACTACTTCCAACCCCTGTAGGCAGAGGGAAGAGGTTCCCTGAGAGACGCGCAGAAAAGCAGGGCCACTCTTGGGCGAGGGGACCAAGTACAGAGCTGCACCAAGGGCGGCCTCAGCGACTCCGCGTGGCTGGTGCGCTGCCCGAGCAGGCAGCTGTGGGACCAGGACAGCAAACAGAGGGGAGCCCCCAGGAGATGTGCTCATGCAGGGGCCTTCTGCCATGCTCTCAATACTTCTGGACACAAAAGGCTGGTCCAGCCTCCCCAACCTGCCCGCAGGCCTGCTGCACGTGCACGCGTGTGCCCACATTCACGGTGAAGGGTCTGAGTTCCCCAAGGTTGCAGCCCAGGCCATGGGGAGTGCTTCAGTACAGACATGTAGCCATGTACAATCACTGCCGGGGACAAGCAGGCCCAGCCTCCCAAGCAAGCTGCAACACAGGCCCGGCTCTTTCTTCCCCTTGTTAAAGCTCTGTCACCTACCCTGGTCAATGACCCACAGGGTGAGGCTGTTGTTGGGGTCCTTGAGAGACTTCCGGGGCACCACCTTAATCAGGAGGGCCAGAGCATTGTCTCGGCCTTGGCCGGAGACCCCCACCTCAGTCAGGAGCTCCAAGAGGTTACTGATGAGGACCTTCAGCTCGCGGGCGGGATCTGGCAACAGGAAGATAGTGGGCTCCACAGTGGCCCAGCCCAGTCTGACCCCTGAACGTCCCCAATAGCCAGGGAGACGCAGGGAGATGGACCTGCATCCTGGGATCTGGGCCGGGCCCCAGCCTTCCCCACAGGCACCCTGGCTACTCAGACCCTAGAGTAAAATAACTATCACCGGGTCATATTCCTGAACAAGCTGCAGCTGCCAGTATGGTCCCGAGGGACCTGGCTCAGGACCTGCCCCTCCAGGACAGCAGACCCAAAGGACCACAGACTGCTTCCACTCACCCACAATGATGGCACCCTCTTTGCCTCGGAAGCCTTTCTTGACGCCTTCCTTGAGGGCATCAAACATCACCTGCAGCAGGTGGCAGGCAGCCAGGGACACAGCCTGGTTTTCCACACCCAGGATGGAGACCACCCGCCGAGTGCCCAGCACGCTCAGGGTCGCCACTGTCTGGGTGGAGAAGAGGGGGACAGAGCTTCCCGTTGGTGAAGGGCAGTCACAGAGGCCCCGCACTGCGGGCTGGGGGCGTGGCCAGGACAAAGCCACTGGGTGGAGGCACCAGCTCCGGGTGGGCCTTTGGGCTTGGATCATTTTGTTGGAAAGGCTCCCTCAAGAAAGCATCCCAGAGGACCCACCAAGCCTCTCCTGCCCTTGCCTCCACTTGGGGTGGAAGGGGAATGCCGGAGCCCTGGGAGCAGCTGCTCTGGTTCCTGCCTCCCCAGGAAGGAGACACTGCGCGGACAAAGCTCTCCGACTCCCAGGCCTGAGGGCACCAGTGTCAACCTGGAGGCGCTGGCTGCACTCAGGGGATGTGGCCTCGCATGGAATGGACCATAGGCCTCTCTACTCCGTTTCTAAGCTGCAAACCCCAGAAGGTCCACCTGGGTCCTGCCGGTGCGAAGGCTGAAGGAGGTAGGTGGGATTCCCGTGGCTTACCATTCACAGTCCCAGGAGACCCAGAAATGCAGTCTGAATTTGGCCTGAAGGGCTTTCACAGAGTGTGTCACAGTTCCACCCCAGAACTAGGAATTGTGGGCTCCTCTAAAAGCAACCAAGGGTCAAGCCCCCACCCCCTGGGTCCAGCCAGCTCAGGCACGGGCTGGGGCAGACGTCGCCACACCGGCCCAGGCCAGGGCTGCTCTTGCTGAACACCCATAGTCCACACTGAGAGTCATTTCAGGGTCAAGCCCCTCGTGTCTGGTGTCTGGATGGTAAAGACGCAGTGGGTGTCATCACTGACTGTATCATATCATCCGCCATGAGGAGAGCCCTCCAGGCTAAATGCTAGTGTGATTGGCAGGTGCCTTCTTCACAGGAAGCTTGCTTTTACCCTAGGGACAGTGAGTGTGTCCAGGTCCAGCCGTCTCTCTGAAGCAGTGCAGGGGAGCCTAGTCACACTTGTAAGCCCGCTCAGTATCCCAGGCCCTCTCCTGTTCCAGTTCCTCCCAAATCACATTGAGCCATTTTAATTTTTCTTCTCATTACATGTCTCCTTGTACTCTGCCTTAGGTTCTTGCTGGAATATGATGAGGTGTGGGTGGATGGATGGTTGGAGGGCGGAAGAAGGGAGAGAGGGATGGGTTGATAGGGGCAGGACCTAGGGCCCACTTACCCGGGACTGGTGCTCGGAGCAAATGCCGACCAGCGTGCGCAGAGCTGCGAGCATCAGGTCGGTCTCTCCCGTCTCCAGCAGGCGCTGCAAGAGCTCAAGCCCATTGCTCCGGAAGATCTTCTCAGCTCCAGCGTCCTCCCGGGCCAGCACCACCAGGTTCTGAGAAGCCTGCGTTCAGGAAGTACGTTACAGCGTCGACAGTGCACACATCCCGCGGAAGCGCAGCCAGACACCCTGGGCTCTGGGCCTCACTGCTTCCACTTAGAAGCTAAGTGACCTCAGCCATAAAATATATAAACATAACATCTCTAAAGTTTCCTCCTCTCTAAGTAGAGGGAAGAGCTTGCTCTTCAAGTGACAGAATAAACGGGGTCCTGAGTCCTGGGCAGAGCCTGAGGGCCTGGCACACTGCCTCAGTCACCTCTGTGGCCGCAGCTCCTGACACGGCCTGGCCAGCAAGGCTCCTCCCCGTGGCTCACAGTCAGGCCCCAGGCCATCTGAGCTCCCGCCCCGGCTCTGTGAGCCAGCCGTGCGATGTGACGCGTGCCACGCAGCAGGCCAGGTCCACTGGGCCAAGAGGGGCTCCTGGGGCCAGCTTCAGCCTACAGGGGGGGCACCTTGGGAGCCAGCTGGAGTGGGGGTTCAGCCCCCGCTGCCCAGTCCAGGCCCCATACCTTTTGCTTTTTCTCGGTGCCTTTCTCCTGTGGATCCAATAGTATCTGAAACATCTGTTCCACTTTGGCGTCTGTTGAAGACATGTACCGTACCTGTGACAGACGACAGCATGGCAACAATCACGTCTCCTGGCCAGAGACAACACAGCCCCTTTGCGTTCTCCCCAGCTCCTCCCGGGAGGCACAGACGCTGGGGCCGCTGTCAGGCTACCCTGGGAGGCAGGAGACTCGCCTGGCAGCTTCTCCCAAGCGTCCCCAGGCTGTTTTCCTCCCCGAGCTACCACTTCCTGCTTGGGCCACAGAGGCGGCGCCGATGCTACAGGCAGTGCCATTCAGGGGAGGCATCCTGTTAGCCACGAGGCGACCCCCTGCCCAGGGGAGCCATCTATGTTGTGGCAACATGGGTGCTCAGCTTTTACACCTCCTGCGAGGCAGCCAAGTCACTGTAGCTGCCAACACTCCCTGCAGCTCCAGAATTCTTCTTGAAAGTTTAAAAAAAAAAAAACATCTGAATGAGCAAGATCATCCTAGGCGCTCCCCTCGCCAGGATAGTGGGCATGGATGGTGGTACATGCCCAGCTCACGTGCCACCCCCCCTTCCCCTCTTGCATCTCCACGGCAGGTATGACTAATCAGCTGTGGCACCTTCTCCTGCTAGGCCCTACCGACCTGCCTCCTGCTGCTTCTCAGCCCAGAGCTCTAGGCAGCCCAGCTGATCACACAGAGCTGGCACTGGGTGGAAAACGATTTGCCTTCCCAGGCGTCCACCTTTCAGTTAAGGGATCCGCCATCGAATGCTTGCTTCCGCTGTGTCAGCACTTTAACACCAAATTATCTGGTTAACAAGCATGGTTATACTTCATGACGGTCCTCGGATTTTCTTCTCAAGATAATTTTTAAAAATATGTACTACACAATGTATTTTTATACAGAAAAAAAATTAACAAATGAAGCAAAAGCTCCTTTGAAAATTCCTGTCAATCCCACCCCTTTTCCCAGGGTCACAGTGTTATCGTTCTGATGTGTATCTTTTTTATTATTTACATGCTCCGGTGGACCCAGAGAAAAAACATGGTATTCTTTTGGGTGTGTAGATGAGGGGATCATTTTAACATAAATGGTATCATACTATACGTGTTATTACATCTTTTTTCATTTAACAAGAGTCAGCTTTCCGTGTCCATACATGTGGATCTACCAATTCTTGGAAACTACAACATAGAATTCTGTGGTAAGAACATCACCTGTTTTATTTAGCCAAGTTCCATTTTTTAATTACTACAAACAAGGCTAAAATAAACATATGCACAACTGCTTGTTGACGCAGGCAAGGCTTGTCTAGGGGGAAGACAGCAAGAAGGAGACACACTGGACTACAGGCTCTTCCAAAACTTTAGGAGGTGAGCTAAAGCTGTGCGGTTCATGCCCCCTCCAGCAGTCAAGAGCCAGCCCCTGGCCTCCCAGCCTCACCACTTAAGTGTCTGCCTCTGTCCTTCTAGCAAAATGTACAACTTCTCATGTTTGCCAAACAGACTGCTGAAAAAACAGCACCTTGTTGTTGATTTGCTTTTCCCTGACCACTGGCAAGGCTGAGCATCATTCTTAAAGCTCATCTGCCATCTCCTCTCCAGAGAACCATTTGCACTGTTTGCACCCTTGATCCAGGTCCATGTACCAGTGCGCCTCCACCACTGGTTAATGCATCAGTCTCTCTCTCTCTCTCTCTGTCACTCACCCACCTTCTCCTGAATCTGGCCTCCGATATTTCGCAGGGCCTCCTGGAAAACTTTGTTCTTGGGTTCCAGGCTCACACATCTCTGCAGGTCGAGGACAGCCTGGTCGAGGCGGCCCAGTTTCTCTAGGGCTTGGCTGCGTCGGTAAAGTGCTTTGATATCCCCACCGTCCTTTTCAATGGCTGAGCACAAACAGGAGCTCTGTCAGCACCCATGAGGCCACCGTCTCCAGGCAAGAGCAGTAGGGAAAGATCTCGAGGGCCAGAGGAAGGTGGGGGGACGGATGTGGGGCTCAGGACTTCAGCCTCAGAAAAGGTGAGGGTAGCTGCAGAAAAGGAAATGCCCGAGGAAGTGGGAAAGAAAGCAGGCAGACGCGTTTCAGGGACCAAAGGAGGAGGAGGATGTGCGGGTGCCGAGGTCCCAGAGCCCCTGCCCACCACAGAGGCTTCACAGCCCCCCAGGAGAGCCCACAGTCCCCCACCTTTGGATGCCTCAGCTTCTGCTTTGTCATAATCTTCCTGTAAGACAAGGAACAGGAGCCTGAGAAGCTGGTCTTCTCCCTTTCGGGGCACTACCTGGGCATCAGGCTTGTTCTCCACAGTCGCCCGATCCCCACCACCCAGAGGCCCGAAAGACAACTGACAGGTGTGGGCGGCCTAGGAAGGTGAAGTCGCAGCCGGCGCCCTCACCAGCTTGAGGTGGCAGGCAGCCCGGTTCCGGTGCAGAATGGCCTGGTCCTGCGGCGTCGCGTCCAGACCCAGGGCCTGGGTGTAGACCGCCAGGGCGCCTTCGTAGTCCCCGCCCTTGAACAACTCGTTGCCCTCCTTCCGCAGCTGCTCCACTGAGCTGGCCTGCGGGGGGAGCGGGTGGGAACATTCGGGGTGGGCTCAGGACGGAGCCTGGGAGCGAGGGGAAAAGGAGGCTGGGGGTCAGGGGCCAGGCCCACGGAGAGCCGGGACCGCGGGAAGAGGCCAGGGAACGGTCAGCACGGGCACGAAGGGGCGACGGCGCAGGGAGAAGGGCCCGGGGGCGACTGGCCGGGGCTCGGGGGTCCCTGGGGCCACTCACAGTCATCGCGGGGCCGACGTCGCGGGGCGCGCAGGCGCAGTCTCTGGGGCGCGGCGGCGGCGGCGGGCTCGGGAATCCGCGGGCGGCTGCCCCGCCCCAATCCTGCGTCGGGGCGGGGGCAGGGGAGGGGCGGGGCCAAGGGGCGCGCGCCGGGGCAGCGGGAGGTGGGAGGCGGTGCGCTTGGCCGCGGCTGCGGCGCGAAGGCCCCGCGCGCCTAGTGTGTTCCCGACGAGACCTGCAGGGGGCGCGCGGCGGAGGACCCCGCGGGAGGCCGCCGGCTCGGGCCCCGGCCCCTTCCCCGGCTGCGGCAGAAGTGCACGAGGTCTGCGGTCACCAGGGCCACTAGCAGGAGGCTGTAGAGGCCCAGCGCCAGCAGAGGGCCCGGGCCCCTGTGGGAGGCGAGCGGATCAGGGTGCCGGCCCGGCCGCTCTCTCGCCACTGCAGCCTGTGGGTTACTGAGCCCCTGGGAGTCCGGGGAAAGCTTGGGACTGCGTCCCCATATAAATGAAAAATAGAAATTCAAGGGGCCCACAGGTATCCTGAAGCCATCAGGGAACAGATCCAAGATTTTGAAAACCCCGACTGCAATGTGTGTAGTCCAAGGACTACAAGATCTCTCAGTCCGGACACCCGTCCCACCCGTCCCCGCCCCACACTACAATGGCTCCCTATCACCTGCTTTCGTAGCCCCCTGAACTTTTCCTTCACAGAATAGTTTGTAATCCTATATTTATGTGACGATCTGTTTGAGGTCTGCCCCATTGGTCTAAAAGCTACAAGCGTCCCATCCCAGAATTTGGAAACAGAACCCGAGATGCTGGAACACCCTGTCCAGCGTTCCCGGGTCTCCGGGGCTGGAGTCCTCACCTGAAGATGGCTGGGGACGGGAGGGTAGACAAGTTGACCTGGTACAAGGCCTCAAATTCAGCGCGGGTGCAGCAGGAGCCCCCTGCAGCCTGCAGGTGGCAGCAGTAGGCTTCCTCCGGAGTATCGGAGAGCCGAGGACAGAAGAAGCCGGGATAGTGGCCGCCATCAGCATCCCAGGTGGCCTGGCACAAGTGGTTGGCCACCGCTGAAGGGAGGGGCAAGGGGGCTGGAGACGGGCAGGAATGGTCTTCCCACCTCTTTGAGTGAAAGAGGTCGGCCATTTTCAGAAGGGCAGGTTCCCTTTCTCCCCACCAGCTCCCCAGAGGAGCCCACACTCCGCTGAAAGAGTGGGGGACCTGGCGTAGGGGGGGAGCGGTCACAGAGGAGAGTGCCGTACCTGAGAGAGAGGTCCGCTGAGCAAGCGTCATCCAGCCAAAGAGCAGCAGCAGTCCCGCCCGCAGGCCTGTCCGCAAAGGGCCCTGCCTACTCTGGAAGCCCATGAGAGGCCACCTCCACTTCAGCCCTGGTCCTAGGAACACAGGATCCCTCTTTCTAAGCCACTGCAGACAGGAAGGGCATAAAAAAGCCCCAAGACCCTTGGGCACCGTTACCACATAGACCTGAAGCTTCTCTGTCACAGACTTCTGGAGAGAGATGAAAGTAACCGAGTTTCTATCTTCTGTTGGAAAATGTGGGGACAGTGTCTCCAAGCTAAGATTTTCTGAGCCAAAGGGGAAAAGTCTCAGAAGACTGGAGGGCAGAATGAGGAATGAGAGAGAAGTCGAGCCCTTAGCCTGAAGACAGACAAGCAGTTAGAGCCAAATACGTTTCTCTCCACTCACTCTCAACGTCCAGGCTGCCACGGAAGCCCTGGGAATTCTGATCTTTCCATCTGAGGCCCCAGAGACCTCAGGTGCAGGTATTTGGGACTTCCCTCCCTAACTTCCGTGTCATGGCAACCACCAAGACTAGCTGACAACCAAGGGCTACTAGTCCTTTAGTTAACTCTCCCCTGAGCCCTCATCTGCCCTACAGGGTGCACAAGCTACCAGTCTGATTGCAGTATATTTAGCAACTAGCCAACCTCATTGCACAGGGAAAACTCTTTTGAGGTCTTCTGGTCCCTGTTACCTCTCAGACCTCATAGATGCCACCTGCTGAGACAAGCAATTTCTCCGGAAGACTGGAGGCTACCTCCCGCGGCGTTAAGTGTTGTTCTATTGCCTACACGGCCTGACAAGTCATGCTCCCACAACAGCAGTGACACCAGGGGACCACAGCAGGTGCCTGGGGACTAAAGCAGGAATCCCTTATGCCACAAGAAAGAAATACAATTTTGTCCCAGCACCTGAGAGCAAAGAAGACAATACCTGCAGAAACATCACTGCTGCCTGGCAGCCAAAATCTTAAGCAATTAGGCAGAGCTCTCAGTGTACTTCCCATTTCCAGAAGGTCAGGCCTAGGGTCTTGTGGGCCCAAAGGTGAGGCTCCCATGCCCATAGCAGGCCTATGTGCAGGCCTATCCCTGCACAGAGAGCTATTTTAAGAGCACTTTGAGAAATTTCAGAGCATTGACGGGTTGAAAATTGTCCTTTCATGGTGGGCAGGCTGAAGCCCCTCCTGAGAGAAGCTGCCTTTGACCAAGAGGCTGGGTGAATTGCCCCTCCTCCGAGGAACCATAGTCCCTGTGCTTTCCTGCCCTGGACTCCACACACTTGCTCCTTCCCTGAGAACGTGGGCTCCCAGAGCGCACTCAAGCAGACGCTGCGGTGCTGAGGGCGGCTCCCCGCACCAGTTCCCCTCTCTGCACAGGATGTCAGCCCCCGGGGAACCCGTCTGGGCCAGACTCCACAATCCCGCGGCCTCCGCGGCGCCAGGGGGCGCTGGGGACGCTCCGTCCCGGCTCCCCCTGCTCGCGGGACTGCTGTCGCGCTCCCTTCCTGCGGGATGGGCTCCGAGGCGGCGCGGCTGCTGGAAGCCGCAGACTTTGCGGCTCGCAAACACCGACGGCAGCGGCGGAAGGACCCTGAAGGGACTCCCTACATCAACCACCCTATCGGTGGGCGCGCCGCCCGGGGAGCTACCGCAGCGGCGTCTAGGGGGTGGGACCGGGAAGGGAACGCGGAGGGCGTGCGCTTCACTGAGCACTTACTGTGTACCAAGCTCTGTGCCAGGACTGCTCGTGTTTGAGCCTCATAACAACCCGGGGCGGTGGGCATGATTGTTCCCTTTGTATGGTTAACACCCAAGAAGGGTAAAGGACTTGTACAAAGTCACCCAGCTAGTGGGCGGCTCCATCACACCTGGCACCACAGAGCCCCCAGCAGGCCGCCCTGGGAGCCCTCCCGGCTGACTTCCCGCTTTGCCCGGTCAGGTGTGGCCCGGATCCTGACCCACGAGGCGGGAGTCACCGACATTGCGGTGTTACAGGTAACTTTCCTCCTCCTCTGCTAGGAGGCTGGGGTGGGATCAGGGGCCCCCTTCGGCTTGGGCACCCCTTGGTGGCGTTACAGGGCTGAGTGGAAGCCTGTCCCCAGGCGGCCCTGCTCCACGACACGGTGGAAGATACAGACACCACCCTGGAGGAGGTGGAGCTGCACTTCGGGGAGCAAGTGCGGCGTCTGGTGGAGGAGGTAACAGACGACAAGACGCTGCCCAAGCTGGAGAGAAAGCGGCTGCAGGTGGAGCGGGCACCCCGCAGCAGCCCAGGGGCCAAGCTGGTGAAGCTGGCAGACAAGCTGTACAATCTGAGGGACCTGAACCGCTGCACCCCAGAGGGTATGCTCCCGCACCTGTTCTGAGGGAAAGTGGGGGACTGTCTGCCTTCTGTAGGCATAGGTTTCAGTTCCCCTGAGAAAAAGCTTGGGCGTTCTTGTTAATTTCCCCCCCAAATCCTACTAGACCACTCTGATCTTCTTTCATAAAGTAGAAATACAATGGCTGGGACAAGGGGACGTTTTCAGGACAAATCTGTTCCATCAGAAACTCATGTCGTGGCCCTGCACCAAGCCCTCCAGGAAGTGGGCAAAATCCAGTGCTGGCCTGCATGTCACGTGAGCAGTTTTCTGTCCATTCTTATGCAGGATGGTCTGAACGTCGAGTCCAGGAATACTTCGAGTGGGCAGCACAGGTGGTGAAGGGGCTTCAGGGAACAAATAAACAGCTGGAAGAGGCTCTAAGGCAGCTGTTCAAGGAGCGTGGCCTGACACTCTGAGCAGTGTTCAGAGCCCTCAGGTGATAGACTCCAGCCTTGCCAGGCCATCGAGGATTCACACTTCAGCATTTTGGTGCCCAAGCTCTCCATGGTTTGCTCAGCTCAGATATTAGAGGCCAAAACACTTGTATTTTCTCACCTGAAGGTCTCCTGCCAATAAGCTGAGCCCTGGATTGCGGCGATCAGATGCACCCCATCCATTTCAAAGGCATTCACTGCCCTTCTCCAGACCTTGGGTCTGTTTGCTTTTTTGCATGGCAGGATCTTTGACCCCTCAGGGACTTGCTCTTATATAAACGCTAGTTCATGAGTCATTATGTAAAATAAAGCACCTTGGGTGTACGTTGAAGTTGCTGCTGCTCCTCCAGCCTCCCTGGTGGGGAACCGGTAGGCGGGATATCTGCCCTTCAGACAGGGCTCCAAATACGTGCACCCGGCGACAGGTTGAGGGCCTCAGCCTCTCTGGGCTGGCGTCCTCATCAGTGGGAAAGGTTGTGTAAATTATCAGGGTTAAATTATTGGTCGTATCTGATGGAGCCTGACACACACTTAGCTGCTCAAAAAATGGTAGTAGTCTTCCTCGTTAAGGAAGATGGACGGGATGACAGTTGTATTGGAAAGGAGTGTCACCTGTTTCCCGGCAGCCCTTGTGAGGACGGGAGCGACCGCAGCAGTCACATGATAGGGCCAGCTGGGGACTGCAGGTCCCCCCTCACGCCTGAGAAGGCAGGGAAACTTCTGCGGTTCCCAGTCCGCCCCGAGTCTCAGCCCTATCTCTGCGCAGGGGTCCTTGGTTGCTAGGCGACAGGAACTTCCGGGGGCCTCCGGAAGTTGCTCGGGGCGGCCCCGCCCAGGAAGCCCGGCGGTGGGCGTGCCCTGAGAGGGGCGGGGCTTTCCGTGATGTCCGTTTGGAATGGTCTTGCGTTGTGGTGGCTGCAGAGCCGCTGACGCTTACTATCCCCTTGTAAAGGGTACACCTGAGGGATGAGGAAATTGTTAGGCCACACTTTGTTCTAGACCACGACAGTTATGTACCCAAAGAAGTCCCCAGTGCAGTTTCTGCGAATAAAAGGTGAAAGGCAACAAAAAGGTGACTTTAGAAGAAAACGAGTTTCAGAATTGCCCCAGATGGACGGATAAACGAAGTTCAGATGTTCACTCTAGTCCTTTTAAGGCAAACCAAGGTGTGGTATGTTTGGAGAATTTTGGTTTTAATCAAGACTAGTTTGGGGGTATGGGATAACAGGATTTAAAATTTTTATTCTTTACACTTAATATATATGCATTAACCAAAATTTTTAAATAAGTGCAGTTTTAAAATGTTTCTGGACATTTAATAAACAATCCCTAATGCACCGTTAAAATGCAAGGGTAAACCAGGTGGAGAAAGACAAGTATCAAATGATTTCACTCATATGTGGAGCATAAGAACAAATAAAAAACTGAAGGAACAAAACAGCAGCAGAATCGCAGAACCCAAGAATGGACCAACAGTTACCAAAGGGAAAGAGACTGGGGAGGATGGGTGGGAAGGGAGGGTAAGGGGGGAAAAGGGGCATTGCTATTAGCACACATAATGTAGTGGGGGGGCACGGGGAAGGCAGGAAAGCACAGAGACCAGTAGTGATTCTATAGCATCTTATTACGCTGATGGACAGTGACTGTAATGGGGTATGTGGGGGGGCTTGATAATATGGGGAGTCTAGTAACCATATGTTCAAGTAATTGTACATTAACAATACCAAAAAAAAAAAGGCAAGGGTAAAGAGACTGTCACAAGGTGTGTGGTATTCTACAAAACCTTTTCGCGTGTGTTACCCCGTTTGTCCTTTATAATAACCAGGTGGTAGGGATTACTTGTTTTACAGAGAAGGAATTCTGAAGCTCCAAGAGGTGAGAAGACTTGTTCAAGATCAAACAGATCTAGTAGTGACAAAATCAGGACCAGATCTTTTTGCCATGCTACTGGATCTTTTTAACCAGACAACAAGGACCACAGTTGAGGTCAGCTCCAACCACGGGGCATGGTAAAGATGAGGTCTGGAGTGGCTGGTAGATCTCGCTTATGAGTCTGAGGCCTCCCTAGGTAACCTGTTTGAGGTGAATCATTACAATAGGTATTTTTCTAACTCAACAATTTTTTTTAAACAATCAGAAACTTACAGAAAAGTTGGAAGTACAGGATAACATTTTTCCCTGAACCACTTGAGATTAACCTGCTGACCTGATGCCCTATCACCCCTAACTACTCTTTAGACAAGAAATGCTGTATAACCACAGTCACCAACAGCAGGAAGTATTTAATACATTAACTGTAATACACATAAGTCTGTGATGATAGGGCACCTCATAATTTACATGTATGATTCGTTCAGCTGTTGCTGGGCTGGGAACCAAAAGTTTGGTTTCTGGCCTAGAATTAGAACAACCAAGATTCCTGGCCATGCTGAGGGTCTGATTGTCCTGACAGCTGTTACAGTGAGAGCCCGGGATCTGCCAGGTTTCTAGGTTTTCTTTTCCTCTTCTAACGTCCCTGTTTTCTTAATACCATATTTGTATTTTTTTTTCTGATAACTTTTTCAAAATAACATGTCTATATTTACATAAAGGCATAGTGATTAATGTAACAAGCGTCAGTCTTCCCACTCAGAATTTACCTTTTTGTCATATGTGCATCAAATCTTCTTATAAAATATATACACTGAATGTAGCACAGAGAAGACAAGTAGTGACTCTGGCATCTTATTACACTGATGGACAGTGACTGCATTGCAGTATGGGGGGGACTTGATAATATGGGTGAATGTAGTAACCACAATTTTTCATGTGAAACCTTCATAAGAGTGTATATTAATGATACCTTAATTTAAATATATATATACTCTGAAGTCCTTTGACCCCCATCCCCATATTTCAGTGTCCCCTTCCACAGTGTTATAAATTCTGGGTGTCTATTTCCAGTCAATTGCTATACTTTTGTAAATTCATAGATTTTTTTGTGAACACATAGTATTTGTTTAAAATTTTTTTTCTAAATTGTGGGAAAATATATTGCACAAAATTGTATCATTTTAACCATTTTTAAGTGTAGTTTAGTGGCAAGAGGTACATTCACATTGTTGTGCAGCCATCACCATCCATTTCCAGAACTTTTCCTCTTGCAAAACTGAAACTACTCTGTCCTCTTAAATAGTTGAACTCTCCTTTCCCCTGATCCCTGGCAACTACCATTCTACTTTCAGTCTCTTGTGAATTTGACCACTCCTAGGTGCCTGTTATAAGCAGAATCCCATCGAATATTTGTTCTTTTGTGACTGGCTAAGTTCATTCAGCATGTCTTCAAGATTTATCCATATTGTAGCATGGGTCAGAATTTTAAGGCTGAGTAATGTTCCATTGTGAATTTATATACACATTTTGTTTCTTCATTCAAAAGTCAGTAGACACTTAGGCAGTGTCCACCTTCTGGCTGTTCTGATTAATGCTGCCATGAACATGGGTGTACAGATAGGTCTTCAAGTCCCTGCTCTCAATTCTGGGTATGTACCCAAATGTGGAATTTCTGGGTCATAATAACTCTATTTTTCATTTTCGGAGGGACTGCCATAGTGTTTTCCACAGCAGTTGTACCATTATTCATTCCCACCAGCAATGCACAAGGGTTCCAGTTTCTTCACATCCTTGTCAGCACTTACTATTTCTGTTTTCTTTTTCTTTGTATTGTCATACAGTGGGTATGAAGTGGTATCTCATTGTGGTTTTGATGGCATTTCCCTACTGATTAGTGATGTTGAACCTCTTTTCAAGAGCCTTTTGGCCATTTGTGTATCTTCTCTGGAGAAATGTCTATTCAAGTCCTTTTCCCATTTTTTAGTTTTTGTTGAGTTGTGAAATTCTTTATATACTGGATATTAACATATCAACATATGATTTGTAACTATTTTCTTTCATTCTGTGGGTTGCCTTTCACTCTGTTGTGCCCTCTTATGAAGTTTTACATTTTGATGTAGTCCAGTTTTTCTTTTGGTATCTTATCTAAGAAATCATTGCCAAATTCAATGTCATGAAGATCTCCTTATGTTGTCTTCTAAGAATTTTATAGTTTTAGCTCTTACATTTGGGTCTTTGATCCATTTTGAGTTTTTATAGGGTGTAAGGTAAGCAGCCAGCTTCATTCTTTTGCTTGTGGACGTCCAGTTTTCCCAACACCATTTGTTGAAAAGATTGTCTTTGAAATACTTGTTTTTGAGTATTTTAATGTCATAAGTATGTGCCATTTTGCAACTTCCTTTTCCCTTACCAGTGTTTTTGAGATTTATTAATTTTGGTACATGTAAATGTTTCGATCACTCCTTTAAACTGCTTTATAGTATCCCATTATGTGACTGGACAGTATTTTCTGTAGGCATTCCCTCTTTGATAGTCAGATTTTGCTTCCAACTTTTCTCATGTTTCTTTGTATGTAACATGAGGTGTGCTTATATTTCTTCTGAACAAGAATCACCCCTGGAATAGTGCCTAACATTATTGCTCCCTAGAATTTTAATTCCTGCCTCTTTGTAAACTGTAAAATATGATAGTTTTAGCCAAAACTTATTAGGTATACCCTCCATCTGTCTATACACCCCAGATCAATTTTTACTGAAGCACCTCTCTTCCACTGAAGTCTTGTACACTGCAAACTATTAGTTTTTGCATTTTTGAAAACCTCATTTCCCCCTCACTCCTCAATGACAATGTAGCTGACACCAAATTCAAAGTGGATGGTCATTTCCTCCGGTCTGAATGTAGCATTTCACAGACTCCAGGTACCTCTGGTTGTTCACTAAATGCCTGCTATCGCTCTGACTGCCTTTCCTTTTGTATTTTCTTGCTGGTTGGTTTTTAGGGTTTTATTTGCAGAAGAATATCTAGGTGAGGCTTTAACCAGCTCTTTCATTCTGAGGACCCACATCATTCATTTCTGAAAAATGCACCCATTTTCTTGGTGACTGTCCCCCTCTTCTCTGTTCTTAGTTTCTCCTAAAACTGCAGTCAAACGCTTAGGTTGATGCTTCTCAGTCTGTCCTTCAGCTCTCGGCTTCTCTTTTGCCGAGAACATTTCCCTGATATGTCTGGGATGTGTTCAAGTGATTCCTCAGTTCCGTTTTCCAAACCCACACCGTTTTCCTATCATTTGCATCGAATCCAGCGTCTCTTCCAAATGTGTATTTCCATAAAGCCTCATTTTAGGCTGCTCACACTCTGTGACGGTTTTGTTCGCAGGCTTTTGCCTTCCTTTCCTCTGCTCCTCACTCAGTCTGGCTCCAGTCTGGACATTCCTAGTTTTTTTTTTAATTGACATATAGTTGATGTGCACTATTGCATAATATTACATTAGTTTCATGGTGACCTAGCATTTTCTTGGTTACCAGTTTGTCCCACGTAGACTTTGAAGACCCAGTGCCACCATCCTTCACTGGGCTTTCTCTGGAGCTGCGAAGCCTCACATCTGCTCTCGGATGTAGCCGTTCTCTCCATTCTTGGTCCGAGGAGATTTCCCCTTGTTTTAAGTATGACTATGCTTTTCCATTTTTACTACTTCATGAAGCATTCTTAGGCATTAGGAGTCGAGGCGGCAACAGTGCCGGTTTCTCCTGTAGTTTGAATTCAAGCCCCCAGGCCCGCTGGCAAGGGAGCCCCAGGCTTTCCTCCTCCACCAAGACAGCTTCTCAAGGCTTCCACACCTGAGCTTTGTCTTAAATCTTCAAGCCTGTCACATGCCAAATGCCAAGAAGCCCTCATCCCCGACCCCATTTAGGATTCACGTGCCTAGACTACCTAATAGAGGTGGCATTCAGTTCAGGGTTATTCTCAAGTGGAGGGCTCCAAAGTCAGGAGCCCAGACGGGTGCAGGCTCTCTGCAGACACACTTGTCCTGGCAACTATTAGGATCTGAGCTTACTTCCCACTGACCCTGATTAAGACAGGTTTGTTTTGAAGGGTCTGGTCTCTCCATTATCATCTTATCACTGTAAGAATTGCCCCATCAGGTGTGTTGTTTGTACACAGTTTTGTTAGAGAGAAACAAAGATGTTGTTGAGATCTCTAGTTTGGGTGGTAAGCCTCATTCCCACCACCCAGACAGGTTTTCCCCGTGGGTGTGCGAGTGCAGTGTGGTTAGCTAAACTACAGCGAGCATGTGTAAACAGGGCAATTTCATGTTAAAGATGTCACTCTTCCTACATGGGTGTCCAAGGTTACTATGACCACACCCCAAGCAAGGCACATCAGAGCCTGTCTGGGCCTGGCTCCCCCTGCGTGGGAGGACCCAGTTCTTTATAGTTGGGAGTCTGCCTTTCTCTCTGTGCTTCCGACTGGCCATTCCGCCCTCCCTTCTTCACAGAAGCAGGATTGTTCTAAGCGGTTGGAAGGTGCAGGAAGCAACAGAACTCTATCCGTTTCCAGCAGCTGAAGTTGCTTCTGTGTCTTGTTCTGGTTCCAGTTATGATTGGAACCCTCCAAACTGTGAGGCCTCGGTGCCAGAGCCCCATGGTAGAGGGTTGCTGCTTGCCTTAAAATCATAGGCCCATTCCCAAATTACGTGTGCGAGAGAGTCACCTGGCAGCTTGTTAAAGAGGCAGATTCTTTGGCTCCTGCCCCGACTGGCTCATCGGGCTGCGCCCAGGAATCTGCTTTCCCCCCACGCACAAGGAAGGTTTGGTTTCCTGCTCTTGTCACCTGCCAGCCTCAGGGAGCTATGGCTCTGCCCCTCAAGTCCTCATCCCAGCATCCGGGCCAACGGACTACAAGCCCCACAGTCCGGAGAGGCTGGACGGCTGCACTTTCAGCAAGTAATTCTGGGGATTCTGGACCACACCCTGAGCAATGCTGCCATAAGTGGTTTAGGGTTAAACATTACAGTTCCTGGCAGATGAATAATTTCATTCCATAGCTAAGATCTCCAACGGTAATAGCCTTTATTTGGCTAATTTTCTAAGGGTTCAGATTCTCCCTTACCACTTGATTACAAATTATACAGCAAATAACACCTGCTATAATTGCTTAGCATCTTTTACTAATATGATGATGGCTCATACTTATTGAGCTCTCAGATGTACCAGGCACTATGCTGAGCACTTCACACTGATAATCTTATTTCTTCCACTGTGACACAGACAGGATTCCACGTGCCCTGGCCTGCTGTTGGCAGCAGTAACCCCGGGTGACCTGGAAGAGCTCAGCTGTGTCACTCTTGAACCTGTAGGGAGCTGCTTAGCAGGCCTTGGTGACTTTCTCGAAGGACCCCAAAGCAAGTTTTTCTCCTAAAGTAATTATCCTCACCAATTTTTTTAAGTGCAGCAAGTATATTTTCCCAAATCTGTCATTTGTATTTTAGCCTTGATGTTTTCCATCACACAGAAACTTTCACTGTTCTTGTGTAGCGAAATGTGTTTCTCTTTTCCCTTATGTATCTCTAAGGTTTCATGTTACGTTTAGAATAGACCTTCCCACACCAGAGGTATAAAAATATTCTGTATTTTCTTCAGTAATTTTGTAGGGTTTTTTTCCCCTGTGGACCTAATTTTTGGGGAAACTGTGAGGTAGAGATCTCACTCTTACTTTAATAGATGGCTAATTGTCTCAACCGACTATTTATTAAATAACCCATCTTTTGCCCCACTTAAAATATGCCTTTTATCTTATACTAAATTCTCACGCACCTGGGTCTGCTGCTGGGCACTCCCTTGTTCCGCTGGCTGGCTGGCTGGCTGCACCCCTGGTCACACCTTCCGAACGCATGGTCTGAGATCCTCTCCTCTAGGACAGAGCCTTCTACCCGCCTCAGCACCACCACCCCAGCCCACTATCATTCAGATTCTCCTAGTGTTTTCAATGTTTACTCCTCCAAATGAACTTGAGAACCTGTCAAATTCCAAAAAGGATCCCACCTCACTGGAATTCACCGAATTTACGGGCTGATTTGGAAAGAACCAACATTTTTACAGGAACATGGTTTGGACCATTTGGGTCAACTTGCAGAACACTCCTAGGAGGCCTTCACTGATTCTCTTATATTTTATAGGTTAGCTGTTTGGCATCAAAAAATAACAGCTGTCACTCTTCCTCACCTTCCTCGCCTGCCCTCGCAGGTGGTCAGTGTGCCGGGACACTGCTAATAACTCCATGTCCTGGGCTAGTTTCTGACTTTGATGGGAATGCCTGTGGTGTCTGACTCTTCAGAATGCCATTAACTGTTGGTTTCTGACAGAGGCCTTTATCTCAATTAGGATATTTCTTTCTAACCTTAACTTACTAAGAGTTTTAATAAGGGATAGATTTTAAATTTTACCAAATATTGTTTCAGCATCTATGGAGACCATGATACATTTTTCTCTTAATCAAAGCTGAAATGAAGCCTGATGGGCAGCCCCACTGCCTGGCGATTTCCTCGGCGTGTCCCTAGTCCCTCGGCGTGCCAGGGGTCACATGCTTCCAGGGGAGGGCGTCCAGACTAGCGGGCAGTGCTGAAGGCCTTCTCCAGTTGCCTGCGCACATGGAGTCCTGGAGGCCTCGCTTTCTTTCCAGAGAAAGGAAGTTTGCCAGACTAAACATCCCCATGAAGGGAAGGGGGCGTCCCGAGTACAGGAGTCACACAGATGGAGGCCTCCACGTCCCTGCCGCGACCCCACAGCCCACACACAGACCAAGTGTGAAACCCAGTGTGAGACGGAGGTTTTGGTACCCGAAGTAGCCTATGACCTCTGGCCATGATGCAGTCTCTAGTGAGTCCTTCCCACGGCACCGCAGCCCCCAGCCAGGGCGTGCAGGTCGGAGAGCAGTTAGATGGGGCCATCCCAGAAGGCACAATTCCTTCTACTCCCCCACAGCACTGGCTCTGGGTCCCCTTCCCCTCCTAGCCGTCGCTCCCTTCTGATCGCACCAGGCCGTGCAGTCCCTGCGAGACCACAGGATGCCCCTAGAGCCAGCTCTCGCCTACAGTGGCCCAGACGCTGGACTGTTTCCCACTCAGCCTCCCCTACCTCTTCCGTCCCTGCGTCACCATCCCATTTGGGAAAAGGATGGGTGCTTGACCCGACTGGGTGGCCACTCGCAGCCCAAAGCGGAGGCCGGCACTGGCTGTTCTGGCCGAGGGCCTTCTCCCTTTGGTCTCACTAGTCACCGCCCTATCTACCCAATGCTGGGGTGTGGGCTGCCCCTGAACACAGAAGCGACAGTACACGGAAAGCGAGGGCAGAGCTGAGTCTATCACAGTTCTGAGAGGTAGATCGGGACGGGACAGCCGGCGCGGCTTGTCCAACCCAACCTTAACGGGTAGAGAACCAGCCCCTGTGGATGACCTTCGTCTCAGGGCACACGAAGCCCTAGCTCAAGCGGAGGCGGAAGGTGGCGATCTCCATGGGCTCCAGGTAGATGTCCGTGCTGTTGGACGGCGAGGCCAGCGGGTATAGTAATGTCAAGGAGGTTGGCTGCAGGGAGCCCACATCCAGGCCACGGAACAGGCTCCCCAGGGCCACCTGCGGGGAGGAGAGACGGTGCAGGGCTGGGCTGGTGCTGACGTGCTCAGGAATGCAGCCTCCCTCTGAGAGGCCCCTGCAGGGGCAACATGCAGGCTTGCATCTCAGGGGGCTCGCTGAGATGTGCTCAGCCCCAGGCCTGGGCATGGCCCCTAGGGCAGGAGCCAGGAACTCAGCAGTGAGTTCTACAAGGACAGGAACCATAGTTGGGTGACCTGTGAATCCCTGGTGCCCAGCAAGCGTCGGGCACAGGGAAGCATTTATGGGCGCCGGCCTAAGTGCGAACAGAACTTACCCATCAGCAGTGCGGTGCCTTTCCCACACTCCTTCTGTTTCCCACTTTGCTTCCCAGAGGCCCCACTTGGAGACGTTCTTCAGTTAACTGCCTCGTCTGGACCTGCCCCCCTGCCCGGCCTCAGGAGCTCCACTTCCCTGCCCCCCTCGCACAAGGGCTCTGCCCGCACGGGCCCTGCTCACCTGGCCTTGGCTCGTGGTGCAGTTGAAGCCCAAGTTCTTGGCCTCAAGGCCACAGTCGAAACCCTTGCGGTGTAAGATGAGCGCAGTTTCTGCAGAGGGCGAGCTATCGTCCTGGAGGACAGACGGACAAGGGCAGTGGGGGGCGGCCCTTCAGCCCACAGGTGCGGCAGTGCTGGGATGGGCAGGAGGTGGGTGAGGAGAGGCCAGGGTCCGGGCCTGCAGGTACAGAGCAGGGCGGTCCTCACCTGGGCCTGGAGCGCACGCAGGTTGAGCAGGTGGAAGTCGCAGGGCAGTGAGGAAGCCAGAGGATGGAAGGAGCGCAGGCCGGGGCCTGGGAGCCGCCTCCTGGCCACGGGCAGGGCAAGCTCTGGGGCACTCAGGTACATGGAGGTCAGGTGGCTGAGGAGGGACGGGTAGCTGGTAGAAGGGCCACCTGGGACCTGCAAGATTGGCCCGAGATGGGGGTGAGCAGCAGAACTGGGGCGCAGGAGAGGACAAAAGCACGTCCGGTCAGTTCCCTTAGGAAGAGCTTCCCTGATGAGCCTGGACGCAAGGGGTGCCCGGCTCCAGGACCCTTCAAGTGTGGCCGCTTCCCGTCTCATGCAGCTTAGAAAGGGCTATTCCCCGAGGCCACCTCTCCTCTGCTTCTTTGGGATCTTTGCTTCCAGAGCACCGTCAGGAGCCACACGCCCATGAGCAGGTCTCAGTAAGGGAGAGAACGGCCGACAGGCCAGTGTGTGCTCCGCCACGGGTGGGCCTCCGGCGGAGGAAGGACTCCAGGCCTGGCTCTCGGGCCCATGACCGAGGACGACGACTCAGATGGCTGACCCGGACGTCATGCTCACAGGCCTGGCCGAACCTCAGCCAAGGCAGCTACGTGTCCGTGTTCTGGAGTTCTGTCCCTAGCACCACCCTCCTTCCAGCTGCCCAGAGACCCTCCCTTCCTCTGCCTTCATCTCCAATCCACATCCTCCCCAACTTCTCCCTCCCGCGGCTTAGTTCAAGCCCCACTTCCGGCATCAAGAGTCCAGTGTCCCTGCTGTTAGAGTGACATGCTCGGGCAGTCCTGACAGGGTCCCTCCCTGCTCAGGTCTCTCACTGGCCCCCAGGATACGGTCAGGACTCTCCAGCCAGGCATTCGGGCCCTACAGTCTGCCCCAAGCTACCCTGCCCAGCACAGGCCAACAGGACTTTCTGTAATAGTGAAACTACACTCGACCTGCTCCATCTAATGCAGCGGCTACCAGCCACTTGAGTGAACAAGGAACTGAACTTGTCATTGCGCTCTGTTTTCATTAGTTTGAACAGCCACTTGGGGCTAGTGGCAACCACACTGGATGGGCAGCACTCGGCTAGCTGAGTGCACTCACTCCTATTATCCATTCGTGTTGTCTTTCCTGCCTTCCACCCTGTGCCTTGGTTTGTGTGTTTAAATCAGACTTGTCATTCCTCAAAGCAGCGTTTGGATGACACCTCCTCCAGGGAGCTGTCCTTGATCCCCTTGGCCCACCATGTTCTTTTGCTCCTCAGTGGACCAGTATGATCTGTAGACATACCATCTTCTACCTGGTATTTTTACAAGTACACGTACTGCTTATCCCCCACCCCTACTCATAAATAAACTCCGAGAGAGGGGGTCAGTGTCTTAGGCATTTGTGTCCCTCTCAGGCTGTAAAGCACCAGGGATGCTTAGCATCGTTTGGTGAGTGGATGACGGGCCATGGGCTCTGCAGGCTCGGTCACCTACAGGCTCCAACTCCAGGTACAACTTGCTAATACTAGCTCAGCACCATGCCGGCCCTTACCTCTCTGTACTGCTCTGAGCTCAGCACCACTGCCGGCCCTTACCTCTCTGTTACTGCTCTGAGCTCAGCACCATGCCGGCCCTTACCTCTTGGCTATTGCTCCTGTTGCTGTGAAAGATCAAGCCCCTAAGTGTGGCTGTCAGTTTGGAGAAACAGCCAGGCTGGTGGGGGCAAAGAAAGCCATGAGATGGGCAGGGCTTGGGTAGAGAGGGTTAGAGAACAGGGGGTGGGAGGGAAGGGGGCAGCGAGGAAGGCGGGAGATGAGCATGAAGGGGCACAGGCGACAGGGTGCTATGGGAGAGGGAGGGGCCAGGCTGCATGAGATGGAGCAGCGAAGCGTCAGACCCACTCCCCCCACCGGGCAACGGAGCCCTGCTCTCTACCCTTCACCAGCCTCTAGCTCTGCTCCCTAGGCTCTGGGCTGCAGCCCCAGGGCCACCCACAGGGACTCGCCTGACCAGCTCCCCAGAAGGCAGGCCCAGGGCTTACCTCCCTGCTGGGCGTCCGCCGTTCCAGCAGGAGGCGGAAACGGTTGCAGGTTCTCTTGTTGTCCTTGAGCCCCTGGCCCAGGCCCCGGTTGTCATCCTGCATCAGCCGCCGGTCCAAGATCACCTCCAGCTGGCCTGGGGAAGGTCACTGTGAGCCCTGGCCTGCCACCCACCCACCCCAAGCCGATGCCGACCTTTGGAAGAAGAGCCCAACCGCAGGCCCTGAGGGGAAGGCCGTGGGAGCCGGCAGCCGAGTGCCTCAGGAGAGAAGACCCCGAGCCTTGGGCTAGAGGGGATGGGGGGTGGGGGAGGCTGGCTTCAGGAGGCAGCAGGAGGCCGCCCTGGCGGTTCACCGCCCCTGCCCAGGACTCGAGTGGGGAGCCGCATCTACACGGGCTTCTCAGGCTGGGCAGGTTTGACTGTGACTAGAACACACGCTCTCCTGCCCTTGTTCTACACGGGCACACCCTCCAGGCCTGCCTGCCTCCTCTGTCAGTGGGAGGGCTACAGAGAGGACAGCCAGATGGCACACCTCCCAGAGGCTCCGTGAGGGTCACTAGGGTTTCCCTGGGAAGGAGAGACGGCAGAGAATCACCTTTGCTTTCTCTTTTTAATATGCTGGGAGCAGGGCTCACTGCAAAGCTGGCATATGTTGGGACGGCAATTTTTCCCTGCACCTGGTTTTTATAGGAATCTCTAGAGGGGAGCCCCCACAGATGGCCTTTCCCTCCTGCCCTCTCCCCAGCCCTGATTCTGACTTCTGTGGTTCCTGACTTTTCACTCTGAGCAATCACAGAAGGGTATCTGAAAATCCTAAAACGGACCCCTTGCCCACACAGCTCATTTCTCAGCACACTGTCCCGAAGGGCAAACAGCCTGGAGGGATGCTGGGCTCAGCCAGGAGTGGATAGCGTGGAGAGACGGACCCACAGGGGAGTTCTAGAGCTGGGGGGCCTGGGCCGAGGGGCAGCAGAGCCACACTCCTTCCCGCAGGTAGTCAGCCTCCGCCGGGCGCCCTACGCTCAGCCCTGCACACAGGCTCCCTCCCAAACACACAGACCTGAAGGCCTCAGAGACCGTGAAGTACAAACTGACCGCTTAGCCCTGAAGTCGTGGAGGCTGCCTGGGCTTGTCCACACGAACAGCTCTAGCCCAGGGCTTGTTATGACCCTTAAGAATGTTATTCTCTCTTCTAATGATCACTAGTAGGGAAACAGTACATACTTTTCTCCTTTGCTACGTATTTCCTTACATCAACTATTGCACCTTCCCACCTGTCCCAACTCCCGTCCTTGGCCAGGAGGAGCAGGTTGCACACCTCATTTGAGAATCACCTTCCAGTGCCCTGATGCTTCCTGAGGGGACCCACCCCCCCCAGGGGCCTCCTGAGCTGCCCTGCCCCAGGGCAGAGGTCACAGGTGCCTGCCTTCCTCCAGTGCACACTGGAGAGAGAGGCAGAGAGGAGAGGCCTCGGGGCCAGGCACAGGCTTCTTTGCTTTGTCTTACTCGGCACAGCTCCTGTTCCCCACTCACCGTCACGGAGGCTGGAGACGCCGAGGGCCTGCGCAGTGTGCAGCGTGAGGCGGTTCTGCATGTCCTGGATGTAGGCCATGACTGGCATGGGGTAGAAGTTGGCCTGCAGGGGCAGCTTCTTCAGATACCGTCTGGGCTGCACCTGCAGGGCCAAGGCCAGCGGGTCAAGGGCATCTGCGCACCGTTGGGGCACCAAGGGGCCCCGGTCTGAAGGAGTCCCTGATCTCCCTGTGGGCAGACCACCCTCCCCCCAGCCCCCCTGTGCCTGGGACGGAGGTAAAAAACACAGTCCACGTTCTGCTCCATGGGGTCTCCAGGGCCCTGCAGATCACCTGAAAGCCATTGTGGTCTGTGAAGAAGGTGGCCTGGCTGTCAATGTCTGTGTGGATGCGCAGGGCCAGCTCCTTATTGACATAGTCCCGGATGTCCACCAGGGATGCCATGTCCAGGGACAGTCCTTCCACCCCTGGGCCCAGGGACAAAGAAGGAGCGTTGAGAGTGTGAGGATGAGCTGCAGCCCGGGAGCCTGGGCTGGGAGAGGCCACGTCCCATCCCCGGGCAGCGTCCAACGCTTCGGGACCACGCGTCCCCCAACAGAGCCAGCGTCACTCCCACCTCGGCGCGCTGGCTGGGAACGGACGTGTGAGCGCATAAGGGCAGAGGGGAGAGCGTGTCTCAGCCTAAGGGGCCCACACCTCTGTTCTGACCTTCCTCACCTGGCAGGTTATAAAGCCGGACCACCTGGTGAACGTGCTCGTAGTACGCCACCACCTCGGAGAAGAAAGGGCCTTCGGTGACACGCAGCACAGGGGGATCCTTGGGGACGTAGGGCTGGGGAAAGAGCAGGTGGCAGCTGAAGCCGCAGCACAGAGAGCAAAGCAGGGAGGTACCAGCCCGGAGTTGGGCAGATGCATGGACTCCCAGCAGGCTCCGGGCGGAGACCCCTGGCTGGGTTCCTCGGCCCCCCAACCCCCAGTGGTGGCCCAGGCACGGCCCCATGGCAGGTGGGATCACCCTGGAGGAAGGCCCGGGCCGTCCTCGTTGCCTCGGGCCACATGTCTCCCTGCACCCTGCACTCCTGAGGCAGCCCAGAGCCTGCTGGGGACGGCGTGCCATAGGGTACCTGGGCCTCGCCATCGGGCAGGAAGAGGTAGGCTCCACTCTTGTCTTTGGACGTGCGGGTGCCATAGACAAGGAACTCCATGTCCACCCGCTGCTCCTGCTCCTCGTCTACCCTTCGGATGCTCTGCCAAAAAACACAGCCCTGACCCCTGGCCCCACACCAGCACGTCAGGCCTGCCCGCTGGGAGGGCGCGTATGAACTTCCCCGAGGAGCCGAACCCAGCTTCCCCACGCTGCAGGCTCGGAGCCAAGACTCCCGGGTCCACCACCCGTCAGAAGGCAGCGTGCTCACTGGCCCGGGGCAGTGCCGCACATCCCTGACACACACGCCCCGTCTGGCCTGGTTCCCACCCTGGCCTTTACCTTGAGGAGCCCGGTAAGGCCTGAGAACCAGACCTGCATGTAGCGGTTGCTGAGGGCAAAGTCGCTGGTGCCAGAGTCAACGATGCGCAGAGGAAATGCCTCGTGCCTGCTGACGGACAGCTGGCGGCCATGCAGGTAGACGCGCACGGAGGAGGGCAGGGTGTGGTGCCCGTCCAGGCCCAGCTGCAGCTGCAGCACACCAAGGCCCAGGGCTGGCAGGCGGACGGGCACGGACACCTGCTGACACGGGAGGGGTGAGGACGCCCGGCCACAGCACGGCCTGGGGCTCCGGTCCCGGGACATTTGTGTGCTGAGGGGGCCCGTGAAAATCCCTGCACCAACTGGGGCCTCTGTCCCTTCTGTACGTGGAAGTGATATTACATAAAAACCCCTTGTCAGATTTTTATGAGTCTCAAATGATATTTGAAAAACTATGAAATGGTAAATACGCATCAAGCTTTCAGTGAATATGTGTTACGTGGATGAATGACAGGCAACACCACCTCCCTTCCTACTATCATCATCCTACCAGACTTCGCCCTCAAGGACAGACACAAACCCCAAGAGTGACTGTCAGCTGGGCGACTCCCAACCTGACAGGGAGTCAGCAGGGCCACAAGCAGGGAGGGTGGGAAGCTGGTGTCAAGGGGCAGAGTGAGGCCCTGGGGAGGGGCCGGGGACCCCTGCTGGGCCCCGCCTCACCTGGTAGACGTCAGGGACCATGTCAGTGGCAGAGCTCCAGCGTGCGCTGATCTGCACAGCCAGGGGCTGGCCCTCCTCCGAGAGGACACGAACCCGCGGCGAGCTGACGAGCAGGGACACCACGCTGAGCCGCTCCTGATCCAGCGGGTTGAACAGTACCACGTACCTGTGTGCGGGAGGCAGGCTCACCTGAGGGGCCCCTGTTCCCGGGCAATGCAAGCAGGAACAGCGGCCAGGCCAGGTCCTATGGTGGTCCAGCAGTTGTGGGGCTGCAGGGGCACCAAAAGCAGGGAGCAGCTTTGCCTTTGCACCTGGCCTGGCTCACCTGGGTGACGACTGCAGGTGGATCACGGTGCGCTCGGGCAGGGCATCATGATTTAAGCGGGTGTCATCCTGGAATAAGTGGGCAGGGAGGGAAGAACCATCGTGGGGCTCGGCCTGGCTCAGTCTTGCCTCCTCCCAACCAGCCCCAACTGGATGTGGACCGCCAGCTGCACGGGGTGCAGACCTCTCAGCCCAGGATGCGTAAGGAGAAGAGCAGCACCCTCGTGGCACGACTCTCAGGAGGGCGCCGCACACAGAGCGGCCCCTAGCAGGTGCGGGAGTGGGCTCACCATCTGGAGGAAGGGCGCCTCCGGGTCAAAGTGGTAGGTCTCCTTGTCCGCCAGCACCAGGTAGTGAGCTGCATGAATGATGACCTGCTTCAGGCTGACCAGGGAGCGCAGGAGCCTGGGGGCAGGGGAGGGGCCGTGGAGGAGACCAGAGTGAGCTCCTGCTGGGCCCGCCCGCTGGCCGCCAGCACGTCCCTTCTCTGGGCCAGCGGGCAGGGGCGAGGGCAGGAGAGGGCTCCCACCTGACCCCATAGTCCACCACCACCGCCTCCTTGGCCGTGCCGGTGATGGCGTCGTGGTGCTGGAAGAGCCCCAGCGTGCGCCGCGCTTCTGTCAGGAGGGCGAAGTTGGAGAGCGGGTACTGGCTGGCCAGTCCAGAGCGGCGGGCGTGGGCCACAGCCAGGCTGTACAGAATCTCTGCCCCCCTGCCCGGAGAGAGAAGCCAGCTGTGCCCACACGCTGCCGCGGCTCACCCGCTCTGCGAGCCCGCCCCTCCTTCCCACCTCTTCGCAGCCAGTCCAGCCCCTCCGGAAGCCCAGGAGCTTCCTCCGTCCCCTCCAGCAGCGGGGCTGGTCTCACCGCAGGTGGGCTTCCAGGACGCGGTCCAGGCTCTTGTAGAAAGGCCGGGAAGTGTAATACCCGGTCCAGTAGTGGTCCTCCCGGTCCGCGTAGGAGAAGAAATCCCCGCTCAGCACGGGGAAGCCTGGCGGCCGGGCCCCAGGCTCCACTCCTGTCCTCTTGTACAGAGCGTCGAAATAGTCAGAGAGGGTGCCGAACTGGGCCTGTGGGGACCCCAAAACCCCGCTTCTGTCAGCTCTGAGTCTGCTGGGAACCACGGCCGGTGCTGCAGCAGGGGCTCGGGTGCGGGGATCCTGCCGGTGCAGGGCAGGCGCCATCCCACCCAGACGCTGGGGGAGCCCGGGGAGGAATTCCAGCCTACAAGGGAGACCGCACCCCAGTGTCAGAACAGGGCCCTGCGTTGGGGGCGGAGGGGGTGACGGGGAGCCCAGAACCCCGCGGGAGGGGCTGACTGACTGCGGCGTGGCCGAGCCCCCTGCGCCCCTCGGACCTGCACGTGGAGGTCGGGCTGGCTGTTGAGGAAGTCGAAGAGCCGCTGGTAGTTGAGGAACTGGGCATCCCACTCCTGGGGCTTGTCGTATCGGAAGTCGTCGCCCAGAGGCACCAGCAGCACGTTGCTGCGGAAGAGCCGGGACTTCTTCCGGTACTGGTCCAGGAGCAGGGCGGCTCTGCAGCGGGAGAGGCCGCGGGCCCCGCTGAAGCCTTGGGCGCAGGGTCCCGGGCAGGGCCGGCCGGCAGCCGCCCCTCTGCATCACCCCCGTCCAGCGGGCGGACCCCTCCTGGTCCTCTGATTCTGACAACCACTTCTTCCCACGCTAGGCTGCAACTTGTGGCTTCAGTCCCAACTGCAGTTCTGACCTTGGACGCCACACGGAACAAATCAAATGGCGCTGCCCGGGACTGTCCTGCACACACCGAGGATGTGCCCACCCCCTGGGCTTTCCCTGCAGGCTCTGCGACCCCAGCCTCCCTCACTCTTCTAAACTGCTTTAGTGTAGAATCTGCTCAGGGGCAGCTCCCTGAGCACCCCATCTGTCAGGGTCCCTTAGAGGGAGCGAGGGGCCCAGAGGAGGACACCGGGGTGAGGGTGGGTGGACCTGCCGAGGCGGCCGGACCACCCCCCCCAGAGCCTGCCCGCTTTTTCCACGGGAGCAGGGTGCCTTTCCAAGGGCACGTTTGGCAGCCCCACTGTCACCCTACAGCACTGTCAGCCACCGTGTTTTCCAGGCATGTGACTCAGTGAGGTCTTTTTTCCTCCACCCAAACTTTCCTATTCTGTTTTCCAAAGCTAAGCATAGAAACTTCCATTTATATCTAAGACATCTTATCTGGTTAGATTTGACCCCCATCACATGCAACCTGTTGAAGTCCTTTGGGGCCCTGATTCTGACGCTCCAGCTTCATTCTTCCCCCTAGTTAATAACACAGCACAGCACTGGAGTGAAGAGCACAGGCTCGGGTGCCAGAGAACCCCAGCGCCAGCTCCACACGCACTGGCTGCGTGACCCTGGGCAAGTCACTCAGCCTCCCTGGGCTTCAGTTTCTATAAAAGGAAGGGGACGTCAGTGCCTACCAGCATAACGTCATGAGAATAAAAAAGAGCTAAGTAAATTTATATGTGCTAAACACTTGAATAATGCCTGAAACGCAGCAGGAACTATATATACAGGTCTGTTATTTTCCTATTCACCCAAGTTGCTGGTAAAATCAGCAGCAAGAGCACGGCAGATTTGACCACAAAAGCCCCTTTCTCATTTCAAACCAGCCTGGTAACTGGCATGTTACGGATGTCACAGTTCAATCAGCCACTAATCTACTTAACCACGCTGGCCCAGCTTGTATGTTTTTATTTTGTTCTCAAGAGAAGACTCCTTAAATACCATTTCCCCTACTCTATCAGGCTCATACGGCTTCCAAAGGAGACAATGAAGTTACTCTCACGACTTGCTCTCTGCAAACCTAGGCTGGCAGCTATAGGTGGCAGCTGCTGCTTGAAGAAAAGTCATGCTTTTATAGCTCTAGATTCTTGCTTAGAATCAGCATCTAGAGTTCTGAATTCTGGAAACAAAAGACCACTCTTTCCCTTTTGCTCATGTTTCACCTTTTGGACATCATGGAAATTAGAGTATTGCAACACGAAAACCAGTTCAACTCGTTATATTGTTAAGGCCAGTCCAGTTCTGTTTAAACAGCCATTTTAGATCACTTTCTTAATTTGCACTTTCCCAGGGGGACTAATTTTAGCAACAGTGACATCTTTAGGGGCTCCAAACGGTTCTCAGAGAGAATGTCAAGTCTGTTTCCTCAGAGGCTGGGGGCTATGAGGCAGGACTGAATGTGTGTCTGAATGGGATTCTGGGTCCACGAAACACTGAGGATCCTGGCTGACTCTGGGCCAGGGCAGGGGGCCTGAGCTAAAGGAAAGTCCATCAGGCTAAAGGGTGTAAGGAACTTCACCTATTTTGAGAATTACTCACTTCTGAGTCAGCCAACCGGCTCTGACAACTTGTTAGGATGCTGGAAAACACTCAATTAGGAAAACAAAACCATTCTGTAAAAGGTGGTTGCTTAGAGCCGCTCCAGCTTTCCTGGGGAACTCAGTAAAGGAGTCGCTCTGCCACTGGCCTGAGCTCGCTACTGCAGTGGCCTGAGCCCCCACTGCACCAATACAGAATCGAAGCCCCCCAGACCAGAGGCCAGGTCTCCTGACTCCTCTACGGCATGAAGATGCCACTACCACGCCCAGCCCAGGCCTGGGAACACATACCTCTCAGCCACGTTTGCCTCTGTGACAGCCCGGGGTGGCACCTTCCAAGGGCAGTTGATGCGCCCACCGGGCAAGCGTTTGAAATCAAACTGGCAGCAGATCTTGGGATCCGGGCCACAGGTATGGGGGACGTCATAGCTGTAGAAGGGCATCATGTGGCAGAAGATGTCTGTGCTAGAGTCCGAGTCTGCAGAAGACACCGGGCAGTCAGCTACCAGCAGGCAGCCTCTGGAGCTGGGCACAGGGATGCCAGGAGGATGGGATCTGCTCCGGCTAAAGGCAGTCAGGACAGAAAGTGAGCTCCAACTAGGCTTAAGGCTAAAGATGGCTGGCAGGCCGAGGGCCAGGACACAGGGAGGGTTCCGGGGCCCACAGCGCCTCCAGGGGGCGGTATGCTCCGACCCTCAGGATGGGTGGCAAGCCCCACAGAGACCAGAGGTCAGTGTGATCATGACCTAACGTGGAGGAGAGGGCGTGCTGGCAGTCCACACCAGGTCCTGTTGGTCTGCTCTGAAGGACTGGGGTCTTATTTCTGATATCCCTGCCCTTCCCCAGGGAGAACTGCTGTGACCCCCTCCACCCTACCTGGCCTTACCCCAAGTCTGCCTCCACATGAACTCCAGGTTGTGGGTGGCAGCAAAGTGCTTCTTGATGGCATAGTGCACCCTCTGAATCAGCATGCTGGTCAGGTTGGCGCGGCGCAGCAGGTAAGGCATGGTGGGGCTGTGTCCAAAGGGGTCCACCGCCCAGCCAGAGCGCGGGGTTATACCTGCGCAGGGGCACGGAAGCCAGAGGCCCTGAACTGCGGTACTGCGGCCCCAGCAACCATCTTGCCACCACACCAGGCCCCTGCTGGTGGGATTAGCCTAGAAGGAACCACCCTTGCCAGTCCCCCTATGCCTTACAGCCCCCTGCTGTCCTCAGGCTCAGGCATGGCAGCAGCCTCCCACCCCTAAGCCTAGACTCACCAAGGTTTTTCTCCAGCCACTGGTGGCCCTCGATGAGCTGGTCAATCAGCGCAAAGTAATGGGAGTTGGCCTCATCCGGCATTACCCAGCCTCCTGTTGCAATCTCTAGCTGCCCATTTCCCACCAGCCTGGGTGAGGAATCGCACAGAGCATGGGGCAGGGACCCTTTGCCCAGTCCTGCCAACCCCAGGATGCCAGGACAGGCCAGCTCCCCTGAACACAGGACCCAGAGAACAGACATGCGCCTCCCGTCCCTCCAGCCCACCTCCCCGGTGTCCTGGGTGTGCCCCCAGGGGCCAGGCCCCGTGCCTGCTCCTCACTCGTGCTCAAGGGACTTTGGTTTCTTCTGACACCAGGGACCCTCCAACCTATCCGTGCCTCTCTTCCTTGGCCACCCCACCACCATTCCTCGCCTCCACCCTGCTTCCCCCTCCCTCTTCCTGCACTCTGGCTCCCCCACTAGGGCCTGGGCACGAGCCCTCCCATGCCTCCTGGCTGCACTGGCCTTCGCACTGCCGCTCTCTTTTGGGCATTGATGTTGTCCCACCACTTGGCAAAGAAGGAGACTTCCGCCCAGAGGAAGCGCCGCCGGGGGTCCTCCTGCAGCTTGGACACCATGCTATTGAGGATGTGCTGTGTCTGCTCTGTGTAGTACTTGTCAAAGGTCTTGATCCAGCCTGGGGAGCCAACATGGGGTCCCCTGAGAACACCAGCATCTTCTTCACCGGCCTTTGCCATCAGAAAGCCCACTCCGGCCCCCAGCTCCCAGGGCTCCGCTGGATCACACCTGGGTCATTGTGAGAGTGGGGCACCACGAACACCTGCAGGGCTTCCGCATCCCAGTCGTGTGGGCTGTAGGAGATGTCGAAGCCTTGCTTCCACACACCACCATCCACGTTGTCAAACGGCAGCTCCTCCGATACAGTCAGCATCTGGGGGGAAGGAGCAGAGCTCAGGGCCCCATCTGTGGCCCCCACGGGTCCCTGTCAGCTCTGACTCTTACCTGCAGCTCTGGCTTCTGGTGCTGGCCCCCCAAAGCAAACTGGCAGTCTTGAGGGGAGATGGACAAGAAGCTGGGCCGGGGATCCGGCGGCACCACCCAGGAGCCGTTGGCCGTGTAGTAGGGCAGCAGGGCGGGCGGGCCCTCCGCGTTGGCTGTCAGCTCCAGCACGGAGTCCTTGATGTGGCTGATGATCTCGTGGTTCTCCTCCAGCAGCTGCTCCAGCTGCTCAATGCGGTTCTGCAGCACAGAAATTTGGCTCTGCCGAAAAACCAGGACGCGATCACCCACGGCCCCTCGCGCCACAGGGAAAATCTCTGAACGGGGCCTACAGCCTGAGGCCTGCCTGGGGTCCTCCCTCCCCACTGGGAGGCAGCACCAGGAGCCCAGGGGTCAGGTGAGGAACCGGGGGAATCACTACTGAGGACCGCCGTCCACTTGGGCTGGGGGCACCCTCGCTCGCTAGCTTACGGACGGCAAAGAGCTCGTCTCGCAGGCTCAGCCCTCGGTGTGGGCGGTCTGGACAGCACTCTGCCGACACGGAATCTACGGGACTCTGGTAAAAAACGCTGCAATCCATTAGCAACATCTGCCAAGAACTCAGGAGGAAGGGCAGCAGTTCGTAATACCATTTCTCCTTCCTCCTCCTTTTTTGCCATCATTGTTTTGAGCTTTGGGTTTGTAGAAAATCTGCCAGTTGGGATGGGAAGTTTGTGTCCTGGGCTGACAGGACTCTCCGGCGGGGCTATAACCAGAGGTCACGTGGCTTGCGCATGCCGAGATTAGCAGGCGGCGTGACTCACCCGGGGGAAGTTCCCCCCATTCTGGTGTCCGGTGGGATCGTGCTGCACTCGGTCCAGCATGAGGTAGAGCGAGAAGACCGCCACACAGAAGACGGCTGCCCCACACACTGTCACCTGCTTTTTCAGCTTCATACTGGCCTCCACACACCTGGCGGGAGGGGCGCCCTCTGTAGTCCGAAGCAGGCAAAAGCCCTCGGTGGTCGTCCCACCGAGTGCCCCAATGAGCTCCTGAGGGCTGCTCCCAAAGAACACCCGTTTCCTGACTCCAAAGAAAAGCAAGCTTCTAAGCCCCAAATCCAGCACTGCCTGTGGGTCCCGACCCAGCCTGGCCCTGAATGTCTCCGCGGAGCCACTGAAAGCACAAGGAGGCAGCAAGCCTGAGCGGGGGCCTGCATGCTCCCCGCAGCCGCTCAGGTCCCAGGGTGGCGAGGCCGCTCTCCCAGGCTAACGCTACAGAGAACATGACCCAGTACGGGCTTCCCAGCACACAGACTCCTGATTGTAACCAGCCCCCACCGAGCTCGCCTGCAGGACACGCCGTCAGCGGAGGTGTGTCCAGGCTCCTTGGTCATGAGTTTCTACTTTCAGAGGAATAAACTGATATCTGTTTTGATTTGATTTGAAGCCCAAAGCCACCGGCAGGAAAGCCTTTCTCCTTAGATCGGACTCATTACAAACGGTGCCTGGCACAGCAACTCTCTCATTCAGAAATACAGAATGAATTTAAAAAGAAGCAGTTTATATTTCTAACATAAAGCAAGTCCAATGTCTTCCCCGGGTTAGTTCCGATCCTGCAGTAGGTAACTTTCGGCCTCTGTTTATGGAGCAATTTAGGGGGTCCCCTGGGAAGCCAGCCGCGACGGCTGCTGAAGGTCCGCCGGGTAGGGAGGGGCTGGGCACGGCTGCTCGGTCGCGGGCAACTCCACAGGACCAGGAGGCCGCCGGCCGCCTGCGCGCGTGGGTGGGAGCCGGTTCCGAGCCTGGCCTCTACGCGCTGTGCCCTACTTAGCGGGTCTGATTCCGCTCGGGAGCCTCCGGGCCGTATTTTTAGCCCTTGGAGGCTGGGGCTAGGCCAGAGTGGGTGCAGCTGCGGGGAGAGCGCTGGCTCGCGGGGGATCGGCACCTGCGGCGGGGCTCCGGCGGCCCGCTCCCCGCCGCCCCGCCAGGCCGCGGCCTTCCCCGACTCTGTCGGCCCCGCGGGCCGCAACGCCTCCGAAGCGCCGCCCGAGCCCGGCCGCGGCCCGGGCAGCCGAAGCCCCCCACCCGAGGCCCGCCCGGCGCGTTACCGTGTGCGGCCGGCCTCCGCGCCGCTCCGGGCCCGCGGGCCAGCTGCCGCGCTCACATGCCCGGGGCGGCGGCCCGCCGAGGCAGCCACTCGGGCGAAGGCGGGCGTCCGCCCTCCCCTCGCCGCCGGCACGGCGCGCCGCAGCCGCGCTTCCGCGGGGCCCCGGTGCCCGCCCCTCCCGGCCGCCCGGCCGAGCAGCGTGCGGGGCGGGGACAGCGGGGACAGCGCCGCCGCGCCCCGCCTGCCCGCCCGGCCGCCGCCCTGCGCGGCCCCCGGCCCCTGCCCCGCCGCCGCATGCCCCGCGCGGCCTCCAACGGCAGCCCCGACCCCCAGTCCCGCCCGCGTCCGCCCCCGGCGCCCCCGCCCTGGCCCCGGGCGCCCCCGCAGTGCGCAGCCGCGGCCCGCGAGGCCTCCGCGCTGCGGACCTCGAGCGGGGGCGCGCGACTTCATTTCTCTGCATCTTCCTAGACTCAGCGCGTTATCAAACAGTAATGGAAGCGTTCCCCACCATTTCAGCAGCCGAACCGTGCGGCATGGTTTCCGGGCGCCGTCGGTCCTGGCTGGGAACCCTTCATTGGTATAGGGACGCTTCTCGGGCAAAGAGGGCCGCCTCCTGGGGTGCTGGCCGCCCAGAAAGACACCACTGCCTTGGTGGTTCGCCTTTCACTGGGCATCTAGTTGTTCATAACTTTGCAGCATAATAAACCTAGTGCAGTGGACATTCCATGAATTCCACGTTTGTTTTCTTTCCAAATTATTACCTTAGAACAAATTTGCAGCAGTAGGTTACCCGGGCAAAAGGGAAGGACTGCTAGGACTGATGGTCCCTGGCACCCTATTGCTCCCCTAAAGGATCACACTATCAGGAACTGCCAGTATTACTTAAACAGTATTTTGTTTGATAAACCATATTTAAAATGTCACTTCATTGTTTCAACTCCCATTTATTTAATCACCATCGTGAACATTTTTCTTGGTTTATTTTCTAACTGGAGCACTTGTTACTAAGGTGTTACACCTGGGCTGGGCTCCTCACCCTGGACGTCTCTGTTTTCCCCTGTGTTCTGGGAAATTTATCTTAAAACCCTTCTACTTAATTTTCCCTTTGGCAATCATAATCTTAATTTTCAAGAACTCTCGGTTGTTCTCTGGTGGTTCTTTATTATCATTATTATTGAGGTTTAACTTACAGTTTATGGTGCAAGTCTTAAGTACAGCTTGATGAGTTTTGATAAGTGTATACACAGTATAATCACCACCCAGATCAAAACATAGATCATTCCCAGCATCCCAAAATGTTCCCTCTGTCAAGAGGTCAAACAGTCCCTAAGCACAGCTTGGTGGCTGACCAGGCCAAAGGGTCACTACTGGAGCTGCAGGGGAGGCCTGCGCACTTCCACAGACTCAGCCAGGATGTGGACAACAAGCCCGGATGGGTCCAGACAGCTTATTACACTAACAGCAAAAGTCAGACCAGCATGGTGTCAGCTTTCCTTAGTCACCAGACAACACTGAGGCAGAGCAGGCCCAGATGCCCGGTGGCACGGTGGTGGGTCTCTCTGTGGCTGAGGAACCAACTCAGTAATTCTCTGGCCTGCAGCTGCACTCTTAGTTGGGGGTCGGGGACAGGTCTGAAGTCCTATATTCAAATGAAACTAGAAAGAGGGATGAGAAGCGGCCTTGTGGGGTGCTCCCGCTGCTTTCTGGAGGGACAGCTCTTTCCCCCCAGGCTGCGCATCTTCCTTTGCTCTGGGAGGAATCCCAGGGTGCCTGTTGTGAGAGGAATCATAGCGTGCTCTGCCGAGACTTGGGAAGGACTGTGGTCAAGCCTTGACTTTGTGTCCTCTTGGGGATCCACGTGATGTCAGGGCACCGTGTCAGGGCTGTTTCTAACGACCTCTTGCCACCTCAAGCTTTCAAATGTCCAACTAAGAATTATTTCCAGGAGCGTAGCCACCCATCAGCTAGCTCAGTGTACTGACAGAGCTTGGACCAAATCCTTCCTATTTGTCTTAATACCAGATGAGAATGACCACAACTATGCTTCCCCCAACTATGTGACCCATCCCCCTTGAAGGACAGGCCACAGCCAGGCTCCCCACCTGGAGCCAGACCACTATAAGTGAGAGGCCCCTGGGGACTGACCTTAGAGGGCCACATAGCTCCGCGTTTCCTGATTCATTAGTCCAAATGTGGCAAGAGGTGTTGGCAACCGCATATGTGCTGCCTTGACTGGCCAGCATGAAGCTTGGGACAGTTTGATTGCCCATCGCTACTTAAAAAAAGAGTCAAAACTGGTTTGCGTTTGGCAGGCAAACAGCCCTGATACCCACAGCATGACGTGGGCGATGGGAAAAGGACCAGTTTAGAATCTCCCACCCCCTGCTCTTCTTTTCCGCTGTTGTTTCCACTGCCTTATTTCCTGGATGCAGGCATGACAGGAGCAGGACAAGGGATAGGGACTCCCTAAGTGGTTTGAGTCTCTTAATAGCCAGTCGGGGCCTCTTCTCTCCCTTATAGTTAAAAGCTCTGTCCCAGTGAGAACCTTCCCTAAATTGCCACACTGAGAATCCACACCGCTGTGCCCCGAGTGCGTGCTCCATGGGCAGCTGAGCGTCTGTTGTCCACCTGTCTTTTTCATTTCTTCTTTAAGAGTACACTCCATCTTTCATTGGTGCCTGCCACCTGTGGGTAATACAGGGCATGAAGTGTCCTGCAAATGCCCCTGGTAGTTAGCCCACTGCTGAGAACTCTTGGCTATAAAGGCGGCACCATTGTCCAATTGGATGTGTTTGGAGGACCCAAATATGCAACATAGAACATTTAGGACTCCTGGAGTAGCATGGTCACACTCACTGAACAGATGGGAATTGCTGTGCCATCCACAGTCAATGTCCAGTGGTGGCCTCTGGGGAAAGGAGGATGTCCATATAGTCTATTTGTCAGGACTAGGACCAGCCAGGCTCAGGGCTCCAGACTATGTGCCCTGCAGTTCTCTCTGCCACTACACTGTGTAGTTAGGAATGCAGGCACATAGCTAGCCAGGCCCTGGATGGCAGATGGCCTCCATGTCCCATGTGACAGTGTATCCGGACAGCTGTGGTTCTTAGCTGGGTGGTACAGTTCCCATCAGCTTGTTGGTTCCACTGATTTTCTTGGTCAAATGGTATGAATGTCCCGTCTCAGAGGGCATCCCTATATCGGCCAGGATTCTCCAGAGGAGAACAATAGAATGTGAGGATGTGTGTATATATATATATATATATAGAGAGAGAGAAAGGTTTATTTAAGGGAATAAGTCTCCTATGATTATAGAAGTGGGCAAGTCCAAAATCTGGAGATGAGACCAGAAGGCTGGAGACGCAGAGAGCCACACGCAGCTCACGTCTGACGGCTGTGAGGCTGAAGGCCCCGCGAGGAGCTGGCGCTGCGGGTCAGGACGGAGGGCTGCCTGCTGCGGGATCCCCTCTTGCTTGGGGGAGGTCAGGCTTTTGGTCTATTCAGGCTTTCAGATGACTGGGCAAAGCCCTCCACATTATGGAGGGAAATCTGTTTTACTCAAAGTCCACTGATTTAAACGTTAATCTCAAACAAAAACACCTTCACAGAAACATCCAGTTTGCATCCAATGTTTGCCCACATGTCTGCGCACCACGGCTCAGGCAAGCTGACATATAAAGTAACCACTGTGATCTCCATGGGCTGTGAACAGGACACATGTGTCCCAAATAAGCTGTTGCCGTAATGCTCTTCCTACCAGTGTTGGGACTTGATCATCCCGTTGTCCGGCGAGTAGATGGCAGACCACCCGATTCAGCCACGCGCACTGGAGTGGTGTTTACCCCGCAAGCGTGTTTGCGCAGCCAGCAACTCTGCCCGTTGGGTGGAGTCCCCTCTTCATGCGACATTTTGACCCATTCTCTCTGTGGTTGCAGCTGCAGCTCTTCCAAGCACCCCACTGGCCATTAACTCTGCTGATCTGTCCATGAGCTGGGCCCAGGTCCTCAGGGACCCAGGGGCCCCAAAAACCCAAGATGCTGGCACAGACTCTGCCTCCGGGGTAGCACGCTTCATACCCAGGCACCATTTTGCAGGTAGGAGATTCTGCTCATGCTGGCTTAGTCAGTTCTCGGCTGCCTCATTTCCCCTTCATGATAAATGCTTGTTGGCTGCACCCACTTCATCACTGTCTGCACTCCAGCCCCATCCTGAAACGAGGATGTCGGGATATAAAAACACCTTAGTCTCTTGGGGATCACTAGCCCCCAATAGCAAACCAGTAATTGCCACTCAAGGAGGGTCTGCAGAGCCTGTCAAGCGAGTGCTGTGTATCCTAAACCCAGGGGCACCTTTGCCCCAGGGCAATGGCCCTCTCAAGCAGATTGTCAACCACTGACAATGGCTGGACTCAACAAGGCTCAAGAGGACTAAATGGTTCGAGTGGGAGGGCAGAATCTGAGGCCTGCTGTCCTTCAGGGCCTCACCCAACGGGGTCTGCCTTCCAAGTAACCTTATGCTGTGGGCTGAGGTATAAACTGTTCTCAGTAACCAGACATGCCTGTCAGATGTTTCACCTCCTTTTGGTGTCCTGGAGGTTTTAAGGCCGGTGGTTTCCCTCTGAATGGTCCTCTGGGCATCGGCCCACATGGCTCCTGAGGGCTTTGCTTGGGTGGGCTGGCTTCTGTGTTTTGCCTGGGTTCATTTTTCAGCCCTGGGCAGGTACTGGGCCACCCTGTTTAGGGCAGTTTGCACTAACTGGTTCTTCTAATTAGGGTGTCATCCATATAAATAACAAGACACTTCTGATGGGGTCCCAGGCTTCTCTCTGCCTTGGTCTGTCCACTGGTCGCAGGAGACACAGGTGACCCTCTGCGTCCCTGGAGAGGTGCGCTGTAACCCAAGCCAGGGAACGCGAGCCGATTTTCATCCTGTGGATGTAGTGGGACCTGAAAGAGGCATTAGCGGTCCGTATCCCATGTGCTTCCCGTCTGTGCGGTGAGCTCTGCGACTTGTGATGACCTGTGAGGCACCAGAGGCAACTGGCCTTTTCCAATGGCCACTCAGGGCTGTTACAAGGAGATGCCGTTTCCTTGAACACCCCTTAACCCACGGGTTCCTTGATAGAGACAGTGGTTCCCCCGCCCCCACCCCGCCCCTTCCCATCCCTCTATCCTGTCATGGCAACCCCTTGGCTAGGTCAGGAGAAGTGACCTCTTGTCCCCACCCTAATCACCACTCTCCCAATTGTGACATTTCCCCATGGGGAACATCCCTTTCAATTAAGAGAAGTGATACACATACTCAAAACATCTATTCCCACAATACATGCAACAGTGTTGGTTACATTTGAAAACCTATTGGCTCAGAGGGCCCACCCCAAAACTAGAGCATCCATTATCTGATCGAGAGCAGTTTCCACATCCAGACAGGGTGAGCTTTCAGCCCCGCCTGTGGGCATGTCCCGTGCCTCAGTGGCTGGGCCACCGTGTCTGAAGGGCCAAGAAGGCTTGGCAGTCTTGGCTGCTGTCAGTGTCCCAGCACATGGGGCCCTTCCATCTCCACTGAGGACAGAAGGACCTCGGCCTCCAATCTAAACCTGCTTGGCTAGGAAGGGGTCAGGGAGAGCGCTGAAGGTGCTGAGCCACACAGCGGTCCAAAAACACAAGCCTCAGATCTCTTGGGGTTCCTCCTGTCCGCCCGCAACTCCTCCCACCCCTAGCCCCACAGGATGGCACTGACCCAGAAGGCCCAGATGACAGGTGGCATGGTGGCAGGCTGTCTGTGACCACGGAGCCATCTCTCACCCACAGCAGAGCAGTTAATTCTATGGCCTGTGGCTCACACAGCGCTGCACTCCCCTGACACTAGGAAGAGGGGTGACAAATGACCCGGGCAGTCCCCCGCAAGGGAGGGAGGCTCTTCCCTATGCTGCTTCTGTCCCCTCGCTCCAGTCATTCTGTCAAGACTCAAGTCAGGCTGCTCAAGCCTCGTGGAGACACGCAAGGCTGTAAGGACACCACGGTGGGGCTGGTGCCCCTCACCCTCATCCCCCTTCCCAGCACCTCTCGGATATAACCACTGTTTTGATTCTCTATAGCTTGGTTTTGCCTGTTCTTGAACTTTATAAAGTGGAATCGTAAGTATGTCCTCTTTCAGGTCTGGCTTCTTGAATCAACGTATCTTTGATTCTTTGCGATCCGTGCATGGGTCAGGGGGCTGATCTTCTGTATTGCTGTACAGACATCTGGGCCATTTCCAGTTGATTCCTAAACTCTCTCCATTCTCTCTCTTCTTCTGGAACTTCAATCACTCATATATTAGAGTCCCACATGTTTCTTAGGCTCTATTTTTTTCCATTCTTTTTTTTTTTTCTCCTTGTACTTCAGTTTCGATACCTTCTATTAATCTGTCTTCGAGTTCATGAATTCTGTCTTCTGGTGTGTCCGATCTCTGACTGAGACTTTATCCTTCAGTTCTGTGAATTTTCATGAAACCCATCCAGTGAGCTTGTCATTTCAGAGGTGGTATTTTTCAGTTCTACTGGCTCCTTTGATTCTTTTTAGATGGATTCCAATCTTGTTTAAATTCTCTATATTTGCCTCTATTTTGTCCATCTTTTTTCTCCAATTAACATATTAATCAGTTATTTTTAAGTCTTTGTTTGCCAACTCCAATATCTGGATCACCTGTGAGTCTGCTTCTGCTGTTTATTTTTCATCTTATGCTCCAGACCCTGGCCTCACTCCCCCGCCCCCTCCATTTTCCATGTTTTATAATTTTTGCCTGTATGTGCATATTGGGTATAAAAGAAGAGTAGGGACTTTAGACTATGTTATTCCTCTCCCCTAGCCCCAACCCCAGACGATCTAGTCATCTTGACATAATTGAGTATTGAGCTGAGTTGGGGCAGAGTTGTTCTGGAACAACACAGTTCTCTGGACTATCCCTGTCCCCTTGAACTTGGGGTTGGAACACCTGGCCAGTCTGTCTCTCTCTCTGCCCATCAAGTTCTTCACTGAGATTCTGAGACCAGCTCTTTAGCCTCCCAACCCACATAGGCTCAGAATATGGCCAATATTTTGAGGGGAGGACTCATTATTTATTTCAGGCCCCCTCCCTCCAAACACTGGAAGACTGTGGAACGTGCCTTCCCCGCCCAGCCCTTCCCAGATGCTGCTCCAGAACTCAGCCAATGCTTCATGGCAAAAAAGCAGCAAAAACCGGCTTTGCATTTCAAGCTCTTCTCGTGCCCAATCCGCAGCGTAGCCCCTGCCCGCACCAGAAACTGTTCATTTCTCTGTCCCCCAGGAGAGTCCCTCTGGGCAATTCTGATCTTCAGAGATGCCCTAAGTCAGCAATGTCTCAGAGGAGAACACAGCCACCCATCATCAGCTCACCTTGGAGCTCTTTCCTCCTGCAGAGCTTGTTTCTTCTAGTCCTTATTTCTCCCACCTCCCTCCAGTCTCTTTAAAAATTATTATGGTCATCTCACCTCTGAGCTGTGGGGACGGGAGTGGTGGCCTGTGGAGACCTGCTCCATCCCGCATGGAGGCTTGTTGCTCAGCTCCCCTTTTTACCACTTGCAGTGGGGGTCCGATTTGACTTCCGCGTATTTTCATTTAGTCACACTGTAACTTAATTTCCTCTTGTTTAACAAGTGATAGGGCTTTTATCTCTGGAAAAAAGATGTCAACCATTTCCTCAGCTCTCTCGAGGGATGGCCAGGGTACCTCGGTCCTCACCACCTCGTTCTTTGGTGCCAGCCTCATTCCCCGTGTCCGTTGTCCAGTTTGTTCACACTGTCTTTCTGACCTTCATTGCTGCTGCTGGAAAAGTTCCAGGTAATTTTACAGATTTCAGGGGGACTTAGGGGAGGAGGTAAGGGCTCCCCACTCTGCTGCCCTGTTGCTTAGTGAATTGTGGAGAGATGGCTCCCTGGGAGGAGCTTCCTTTCTCTTCAGCCACCCCAGGCTCCTTTGAGTGAAGCTTGGACTTCCCCTGACCCTCTTCTCTCGCTGCTGCACGCACCCGGAGTGTCGGCGACTAACACTTGTGGGCTAATGGCTTCCACACCCCGACGGCCAGCCCTTACTTCCATCTGGGCTTCTGGACTTCTGTGCCACACTTACATCCCCTCCCGCCCCTCAGAGTGCCAGGCTCACATCCCACCCGCAGCTCTGCTCCCCGGCCCGCAATCCTATTTCAGGAATGACACTGCCGTCTAGTCAGGAGCCTGTACACCTTCCTGATTTCTCCCTCTTCCCAATGCCTCCCACCCAGCAGCTACCAGACTGGGCAGCTCTGCCCTGAGAATACTGCCCATCCTCTTCCTTCCCCATGGCCCCAGTCCGGCCCTCTGCCCTCCTAAGACCTGCCTCCGGAGGAGTGCACGTGGCCAAGGGCACTTGATGGGCACAAGTGGTTTTATTATTTCTGCCAGGAAGGGGAAGCCCTGGGATGCACAGCAGACAGGAAGCTGCAGCCTGCCGCCAGCCTGGACACCGTGGCCAGAGCCCAGGTCTGTAAAGAGCTGTCCAACAGCGTGAGCTGGAGCTGGTGGGGAGGACCATCTCGCCTGCACAGACCTCCGGCTTGAGAAGCGGGGCCCAGCCTCACCGGTGCCGCTTCCGGATGCTCTGAAGCTCTTGGTAGATGGTGCTGAAGTTGGGCCGCTGCCCAGGCTCGTAGGCCCAGCACTGTTCCATGAGCCTGAACACAGCATCGGGGCATAGCTCAGGGCAGGGCAGGCGGCCCCCTGTGAGGACAGGCACAGAACAGTGGCATGAGGAGGGAGTGTGAGGGCCCCGGGGGGTCCCGTGAGCAATGCGGGCTCAACATGCATTGTTCTCCAGGAGCATTCTTCTTCACTGGGGACCCCGAGGACACGGGTCCGACTGTCAGTCCCACCATATGCTAGCTGTGTGGCCTCTGTTAGCCTCCATTTCTCCATCTGTAGAAAGGACATGCTATCTCTCCCTACACGCCGTGCAGAATAAACAAGATAGCGTGTGACCGGCACAAAGCCAGGGCCCTCTCAGTGACAGCTGCAGGATTCTTCTGCCGTCGGGGGAAGGCCAGAGGACCAGAAGAGGCCGGCTGGAGCGCTGGGGAGAGGGCTGGGCCCGAGGCTGCCACCCACCCCAGGGCTGCCTTACCCTTCTCCACAAAGTCCCGGGTCTGCTGGTTGCTGAGGTTGGGGTAGGGAGGAGCCCCCAGGCTGAAGGCCTCCCAGAGCAAGATGCCGAAGCTCCACACGTCACTCTCGGAGGAGTAGCGGCCTACGGGGGGGCGAGGCAGCATGAGGGGCTGTCCACTCCCACTGGCCGGAGCCCGGCCCGTGCAGCTCATGCCCTGTGGCCCAGAGAGGACAAGGCCCAGGTACCGTAGTTGAGAGCCTCAGGCGCGGTCCACTTCACCGGGACTTGTCTGAGGCCCCCGGAGGCTGCATAGACCCCGTCTGCTTCCTCTCGGGACATCCCGAAGTCACTGATCTTCAGGACGTTCTTCTCCGTCACCAGACAGTTCCGAGCAGCCAGGTCCCTGGCAAAGAATGGGCCCACCTGCCTGGCCCAGGCTCTCTAGCCACAGCAGCGGAGCCCAGCTCCTCCCTGCCCCCTGGGCCTCCTGGGCCCCGCCAGGAGAGGCAGCTCTGCCCCTGGAGCTGCACGGGGGGCACTAGGGCAGCAGCTCCGCCGGAGCCGGGGCCGCGGGGGGCTGCAGCGCCCGCTGCTCACCTGTGGATGCAGCACTTGCTCTCCAGGTACTCCATGCCGGCAGCCGCGTCCCCCACCATCTGCAGCAGAGTCTTCATCCGCAGGCGGGCTCCCTCTGTCCGAAGGAAGGTCAGGAAGTCGCCCCCTGGGGGCGGGCGGGGGAAGCCTCACTGAGCCTCCTGGGGGCGACCTGGCAGCGGAGCTCCCCAGCCCTCAAGGTCCGCTGCCTCCACTCACCCTGTACGAGCTCCATGACGATGTAGATGGGCTGTTTCTGGGTGCAGACGCCGATAAGGCGCACGATGTTGGGGTGGCTGTACTGCTTCAGAATCCTGGAGGGCACCGCTGCTGAGGACCCCACCTGGGGGCTCACACGCTCACCTCCAAAGCCCCGGGAGCCCCAGGGAACCCCAGGGAGGAGGGACAGGGCAGCGGAAGAGAAGAATGTGGCCTCTGAGGCCAGCAGACCTACCGGGGGACCTGGCGACGGGGTGCACTGAGGCGCCCCCCTCACTGTGGGGGGCACCCCTGCCTGGGGGCTGCATGAGCATCAGACACCAGGGAAGTCAAGCACCTCAGGCACGCCCAGGGCGGAGGGAAGCTGTGTAGCAGGAACCATGACTGTCCTTTGATCACCCACCTCGCTTCCTGTAGAAACTTGGCCTTGAGGTCAGGCGGGAGCGTCTCTCGACAAGATTTCACTGCCACCAGGGTGTTGTCAGCTCGCAGGCGTCCGCTGAACACTTCGCCGAAGTTCCCCTGAAACGGTCTGGGGTTCCTACCAGTCTCCCCGGGATCGGTCCTCTCCTCTGCTGGGGACGGCCTGCTTGTCCCCACACAGCCCACTCCGTGCTCATCCCGGCTCCCTAGGAGTTTAGCCCCTGGCTGGGGAACCAACAGGGACCAGAGAAGGTCACCTTGGACTTGTCACATTCACTGAGAAAAGTGACATGGAAAATTCGCAGCACTTGCATTTGGGGCCGGGTGGGGTTGAGTGTGGTGGTGCTGGCGCAGGGCTGCCCCCAGGGGGTTTTCAGGCAGGTGCTTCTCTGGGTTTCCTGCAGGAGGGTTTCCAGCTAGGGGTGGGGAGTCGGGGTGTGCTTTGGGAACGGGAGGCAGGAAGGCAGCAGAGCTCCCCGAGGCTAGGGCCTCCGTGTGACTCAGCTGTGGGCTGGAAGGAAGCAGGGCTGGGGGAGGAGTGGGAGCCCGGAGGCTGGCAGAACACTCAGCTCACCCGCCCGATCTGCTCGCCCAGCACCAGGTCCTCGTGGTTCAGTGCCCACTTGTCCTGTGGAAGGGGCAGCATGGGGGCCCGAAGTGAAGGGAAGGCGTGCTGGGCCCTGTAAAGGACCGAACACCCCCAGCAAGGCGGTTTCATTTCTTGGCACCTTAGTTTGTCAGTGTGTAAAATTGCGGTTGGACCGTATCAGGACCACACTTGGATGACTTTGGGGACCAGGCAGGGGCCCTGACTGGGTGGCCAGCCCGGTGTGCATGGCTCACGGATGGCAGTGGCCTTGACATTCCATACCCAGAGGGAGGCTGGCCTTGGGGAGTGAGGAGTCACTCTGCACCCTGTATGCAGACCGTGAACCCAGAGAGCCCTTCACGTTCTGACCTCTGGGGCCTGAACCCATGATCCCCAAGCCCCGCCTAGGGCGCCATGGCCAGGCTGGCCAGGCTCACCTTGGGCACGGCCCTGTTCAAGACAACACCACTCTTCTTGGTCAGGGGCTGCCGGGAGCGCTGCAGATGGTCGATGAGCAAGGGGATGCTGGGAAAGCCATCTCCTTCCAGTCGGTACAGGTTCTGTGGGGCCGGGGCACCCGGGGTCAGCAGCCTGCACTGCTGAGGGGCCCTGAGCCCTGGGAGAGGAGGGGAAGGGCAGCAGGGAGAAGGGGCTGCTAGGTGAGAGGCAGAGGGACTGTGGACAAAGGGCATCTCTGGTGGCACATGACAAGTCTGCTCCCCAGTCCTTAGGGGAAGACCAAACAAAGCCAAAGGCTTAAGCCTCTGTTTTGATGCAGGGACCTGGTGGTCTCTGTGCCCTGTTCAGCTGTGCCAAGGAGGCATCTCAGGTTGGCAGCTCAAGGTCACCCCTAGAGGAGAAGCGGCGGCCGGGGCAGGCGGGGGCCCACTCACGTCTGCAGACTGGATGATGAAGTGCCGGGGCTGGCCGTCCCACAGCACCGAGAGCACGTACTCCTGCTTCCCCTGGCTCTCCCGCACCAGGAAGTCCCCGGAGTGCACCAGCAGCTCTGCCACTTCTGTGCGCGGTATGGCCCCGTGGTACCACAGCTGCTCGTGCAGGGGCTTCTGCACGTCGGGAACCAGCTGCAGTGGCGGGGGGAGCTGGGCAGCGGAGGGAGGGGCGGGGACAGCACATTCAGCCAGCTTGTCATGGAGGTCAGAGGTCAGCCGGGGCCCGCAGGGGGTCTCTCTCACATCTGCCCCTCGGTCCGGACGAGCTGCCTGGGTGGCAAGGGTTGCCCCCGGAGCAAGCAGCAGACTGGCCTGGGCTCACTCTAGGCAGGGCTGGGGTGGGAAGCCCAGGCTGGCTGGTCCTAGACCAAGCTTTTGCCTTTTCCACCAGGCCACAGCCACCCAGCCACCCCCAGAGCAGGGGCAGCCACAGGGTCACGAGGCACACGCGGTGGTGGAGAGGAAGGGAGTGCGGGGATGCGGGGTCTGGGGGCATCCGCAGCCTAGAACCCCTCCAAGAGAGCAGCCTGGGCAGAGCCCCCTCTCTAGGCCATCCCATGATCGGCCCGAACCCCCTGGCGGGAGGGGCTTCGGGGGACACCTCTGAGACCCCTGGCCCAGCCCACCCCTGAAGGGCAGGGGTGCCCACACAGGCCGGGCCCCACTCACCGAGAACTTGGGGCGGAAGATGCCTGAGATGTGGCTCTTGAGGATCTCCAGGGTGGGCGTCCGTCCCCCTTCTCGCTCCTGCTCCTGAGGCCAGGGACAGACGTCAGCGGGTGGCCAGGCTTGGGGAGGGGGAGGGCGAAAATGAGGAGCGCGCCGGGCAGGCTGGCAGGGCTGGCAGTGGCAGGGGGGGTAGGCAGCTCACCGAGGACGACGTGGACTGGCGGTCGTCCTGCAGGAGCAGCACGGGTTGGGGCTCGCCAGGGCCCAGCTGCTCCAGCTTGGCCTGCAGCAGCTCCTGCTGGGCCTGCAGCTTGGCCTGGCTGCACCGCGCCACCTGCAGCTCCTGCAGCGCTTCCTGCAATGCCTGCCTCTTGCCCAGCAGCTGCACCCTGCAGGCCGGGGCAGGTGAGGGTGGATGAGAGAAAGGGGCTCAGCCTGAAGGAGGCGGCAGGGAGGGGGAAGGAGGAAGGGCCAGGCCAGGGCTCTAGGTGGGCCCGCTCACCGCTCCCGGGGGGTGACGTTCTGCTCCTCATTCTGGAGCTCCTGCTGTAGCTGAGCGACGGCCTCCTGCTGGCTGAGCACTGCCTGGGTGGCCACAGCCAGTTCATCTGTCACCGAGGTCAGCCTGGGCCCACAGTAAGCGCAGTGTTAGAGCCATAGTAAGCGCAGGGATCCTCAGATGCATCCCTGGGGAGCCGAGCAAGCCCGGCAGCTCTGTGTAGGCAGCACCCCCGCCGGCCCTGCCCCAGCCCAGCCCCAGGCCGTCACGCACGTGTGCTGCACGCTCTCCACAGTCAGCTCATTGAGCTGCAGCTCTCCCGGCTCGAGCAGCTCACCCTCCTCCAGCAGTGACTCATCAAAGGTGACGCAGGGTGGGATATCAGGTGAGGACCTTCAGGGGGACAGCACCCCGTCAGTGAGCAGGCCAGCGGCCCTGCTGCCAGGCAGGAGCAAGGAGGGGCTTACCCGTACTGTCGCAGGAAGGCCTGGTACTCGTCCTCAGGCCGGATGCGGGCAGCGGCTGCAGCCATCTCCTGGTGCATGGCCACCACCTCATCCTGGACCAGGCTGCTGATCTCCAGGTATTCCTGCAGGATCTCCTTCCTGCCCCCAGACAGACCCCTGGTCAGTGGGGCTCCCGGCTGGGCCAGTCTGGGAAGCTCAGGCCCATGAGACGGGGTTTGGAGTCAGCCCTGGGGTTAACCCCACCACCTCATCATTTCCCAGCCAAATGACCACAGGCAAAAGATTTATATCTCCCTTAGCTTCACTTCCTGATGTGTACAATGGGGATGCCGGGAGCTGCAGCAAGGACCCGACGAGCTCCTGTGTGCAGTGTGCGGCACACACAAAATGCTTGGTAAATGTGAGCTACAGTCAGGCCTGCTCTGAGCAGCCGGCCCAACAGCTGGAGCTCAGGAGCTCCGACCCATGCATGAGCCATCCTGCACCCACTGAGTCCACATTTCTATTTCTGGTCCCAGCACCTCCCTGGTCCAGGTTCGTGTATCCATCCAAATGTCCCATTGGACATCTCTTAGGCACCCAACCCAGCTAGCCGAACAGGAGCTGCCGTTTCTGTCTCCTGAACCTGCTTCTCCCGTGGCCTTCTGCACGGGAGCTCACAGCAACGCTGTCTTCCAGCTGCTCCGGGCCCGATCATGGAGCCATCCTTGACTCCTCTATCTCACATCCCGCTTCCAGTCCATAGAAAACTCCTGTCCCCACCTTTCAGATGCGTCCAGGACCTCCCCTCCTTGTTACCGCCCTGTCCAGTAGCTGTGGTCTGTGGCCTGGGTCATTCCCAGAGCCTCCAGCCTGCTTGCTCTATCCCATACTTGCCCTGAAGTCTGTTCTCAACCCAGCAGCAGGAGTGACCTCATTCAGACAGCTCAGATCATGTCACTCTTCTGCCCACCCAGAGCCAAAATCTTCACAATGGCCTGCTGGACCCTCTACCACCCAGCCAGCCCTCCCAGCCCTGGGTGCCTGGGGCCCCATGTCTGACTCTGAACAGGCCACACTGGCTTCCTTGACGTTCCTTGATTTCAGACACTCTCCCACCTTGGGGCCGTGCCCCTCTTTTCCCTCTTTCTGGCAAGGCCTCTTTTAATCCCCCCAGTCCCTCCCGTACCCCAGAGGCATCCCCAGACCACTCTATTTGAAACTGTAAAGTCCTCCTACCCCCCGACCTCCCCTGCCTGCCAATCCCCTTTTCTTGTTTCATTTTTCTCCATAGCCCTTATTGCTTCTCTCGTGCTGCCTGTTCTACTTAGTGGCTTAACTGGCTTGCCTTCCTCTGTCTGTTAACATGAACACCCCAGAGGGCAGATGTTTGTGTATGTTGTTCTCTGCTCTGTCCCAGAGCCTAGAACAGTGCCCAGTACATAGAACAAAACCCCGCAGTGAGGGGCTCTGGAACAGTGTAATTTAGATTGACTGGCTCCAGTCCTGGCCCAGGGCCTGTTCTCACGTGGTCACAGGACCGTCACTTTTGCAGGCCTGGATTTTCTGGGCCGTGCCTTACAGGATGTGCGCCATCTCCTGGTGCAGGTCCTGCAGGGACTGGAGCAGGCCGGGGAGCAGGAGCTGGTGGTGGTGCTGGTGGTGTAGCTGGGCAGCCCGCACACCCAGCACGTAGCGGTTGTGGTGGGCAAAGAGCTTCCACAGGCTGCGCACATACTTATCCTTGGCCCTGTCGCGGTCCTTGTCTGCCAAACAAGGGGAGGAGGTGGGGGTGACAGCACAGAGGCCTGGGCAGCCCCCATTCCCTGGGCACCTGTGGACAGGGCAGGGCTGGCTGGGAATTCCCTCCCTGCCAGCGAGAGAAGCCACAAACCTTTGCTGGCTTCCTGATACTTGCGCCGGGCCTGGGCGCTGTCCCGTGCCAGGACTCGGTACTGGCTCTTCAACTTCTCAATGTCCTGGCTGTGCGTCTGGGGAGAGAGGAGAGGCCAGTGTGGGGGCAGTAGGTCCCCAGGCCACAGGAGACTTCTGCTTGAGGCAAAGCTCTGGATGGGTCCTTCCTCCAGGAAAGGCCTGGAGACCCTTGGGCCTAATCTCTTCTGTGGAAGTTAGAGTTAGAGGGGCTGGGTTAAGGAAAGACCCCTGGGGGAGGCACAGAGGTGGACTGGGCAGGCTACACATGGAGCCCCCTTGGCCTAGAGAGCTTCCTGGTGGCACGCGGGGCCCAGGTGCCAGCCTGCGTGGCCTGTGCCATCGTTGTGCAGCGCTCCGCATTTAGAAGGGTCCTGCCTTTGGTTTAATGGTAGGTTAGTGACATCTTGACATTTTTTGACAAGGGGCCCCATATTTTCATTTTGCACTGAGTCCTGAAAACTATGTCCCCGGTGGCAGGAACAATAGGCAATCAAGACCAGAGTTCCCATCGCGGTTCCTTTGTTTATGCGCTGGGATACTCTGGGCAAGTTCCATCCCTACCATCTGAACCTAGGGTTCTCCATCTGTCACTGAGCTGAATGTATAGACTAGACAAGCCTTTTCCTTAAAGGGCCGGATGGTAAACATTTTAGGCTTATACAGTCTCCGTTGCAATTGCCCAGGTCTGCCATTGTAGCTCTGCAGTAGCCACGGTGATATGAAAACAAATGGGCGTGGCTGTGCTGGGGAAAAGCACCTATGAAAACGGGCCGACCCCTGAGTTACACGAGCTTCTGGGGAGAGAGCGAGCCAGACGGGACTGGCCACCAGGGGTCGCTGTGGGCCCGTGGCAAGGCTGGGTTTGGCCCTGGTGGTGCAGTGGCTGAGCAGCACGGTGAGCCGCTAGACCCAGGAGCTGGGCAGATTCAAATGCAGGCAGGCTGACTTGGCAGCCCCAGGCGTAACCTCTGGGCCAGGGGCCACGCTCCCCCCTCGCGGGATCTGCGGCGCCCCGGGAGGGACCCGCCTAGGCCCGGGGCCGACAGGCTAGCCCTCATTCCTCTCTGTCTCTCTGCCCCCTGTGCCAGCTGTTGAGGCACCGGCTGGGACCCAGTGCGAGATGCGCTCCCCCCAGGCGGTGATGGGCGGCTCCTCCTCGGACTCTCAGCTTTCTGCCGGGCACACGGGAAGGTGACAGAGAACGTCGGCGGGCCAGCCCAAGTCAGGGGAGGAGGGAAGGAAGCGGGGACAGGCCCTGGCGGCAGGCCTGTGGTCAAGAACTTCCACTTCCCCAGTGAATCCAGGGGCCCTTGTGCAAAACCAGCCCTTTCAGCCTCAAAGTTTAGGCAGAAATCGGCAGGGGAGGCCCGGCCGCCCACCGCGCACCTTGGAGAGCTCCTGCCGCAGCCGCTGCCACTGCTCGCTGTAGGCCTTGCGCAGCTGCTGCCGCTCACGGATCAGCAGGCCCAGCTTGCTCAGGGGCCCCGAGTTCAGGTCCTCCGCGTGCTGCCTCAGCAGCTGGCTCAGGCCCTCCGTGTGGCTGGTGATCTCCGCCCAGGACTAAGCACAGGGTGGGCAGGGCAGGCTGGGGGACAGTGGCTTCCGAGCCCAGGGCCTCCCCAGAATCCAACCCTCCCCAGTGGGCGCCAGGACAGGAAGGGGGCAGGCAGACACCCTGGGCCAGGGGGAACTTCTCAGCAGGGGCAGGCGGGGGTCCAGGAGGCCCAGGGCCCCCCAGAGGCCCACCTGGCTGATGGGGCTGTCGGGGCCAATGCCCCGGCCCTGGGTCCCGCTGTCCTGCAGGGACATGTGGTGCAGCAGCCCTGCATATTCCCGGTCACTCTTGACCCGCTGGGCCATCCACTTCCTCATGCCCTCCAGCAGCCGAAGCTCGGCCTCCTGCATCTGCTGCAGTGCCCCGTGGCCCTGGGGGCTGCACAGCTCAGAAGAGAAGCCCATAGTGCCGTCCTGGGGACAGAGGGAAGGGCCATCACGGGGAGCAAGGCAGCAGCAAGAGATGGAGGGGTGGGACAGGCAGGCTGGGGGCTTCTGGGGCGAGAGGAGCCGCAGGCAGGCAGGAGGTGGGGACCTGTCCTCATGAAATGCAGCCATAGGTACAAAACAGTGGGCTGGCCTGGGACTGGTCCTCACTGCTTCCTGAGTCCTAGGCCAAAGCCCGGCCCAGGGGTCCCTTTCCCAGTCCTGGAACAGGAACCACCCAGAGCCTCCCTCCCTGGGCCCTTCCCCCGCAGCACCCCACTGCAGGTGCGTGTGTGCCCAGCGTCCTCAGTAGAGCCAAGCCCGCCCCGCCCTTGCCTAAGCGGCCACAGGCCAAGCCCTGCCACTGCGGCTGCCCCAGCCCTGCCCTGTCCAGCGACGGCTCTGGGGATCCTGCCTGCCCCCTGCCCCCCGCCCTGCGCCCTGGGCCGCTGCCCCCTCCTGGGCCTCGGGGCGGGAGTTACCTGCACAGGCATCTGCTCCCGGGGCCGCGGAGGACTGAATCTGCCCAGCGCCCACCCAGCCAGTTCCTGATTCCGCGCTTCCTCCTCCCGCGGTTTCAGTTGGCTGGGGCCGGGGCGGGCCCGAGGGGAAGGGGCGGGCGGCGGCGCCCTGCGGCCCGCTGGGCTGCTGCCTCCCGGCCGGCCGCAAGGCCACGGAAACGGAAGGGAGGAGGGGGCCGGGAAAGAATGGCTGTGTGGAGAGCAGCCCGCGCCCCGGTCCCCCGGGGCCTGGGCAGCGCCCGGGAACAGGGGAGGCGCCCAAGGGTGCGGGGTCGGGGGGGCCAGCCCAGGGTCAGGCATCAGGCAGGGCTCCCGAAGCTGTGGGCAGTGGGGTAGCCCCAGAAGAGGAAGGGGGAGCCCCTGCTGCAGGCCTCCCTGCCCTTTGGATTCCCTAAGGAAAGTCGAGGCGCCTGCCTTCGTTTGAAGAAAGTTTCCAAAGAAATTTCCAAGGAGAAGCCTGCTTCTCTGGCACAGGCCCTAGTGGGCCTGTCCCCACCCCCCTACCTCCGGGCAGGGAGGAAAGGCTGGGGCCGGCATGGCCGGCTGGCAGGTGGAGAGGCCCAGACCTACCTATGGGGGGCTTGGGCTCTTCCCAGCAAAGCCATCTTGGTTGCCAGGCCTCCCATGGAGGCAGCCGAGCCTCCCCGGCCTGACCTTACCATTACCATCCACCCTCCTGGAGACCAGGTCTGTGCAGGTGGAGCCCACCTCCTTCCACAACCCCCTACTTCCTGCAGGAGACCCTCGAGCCCCCTGGGAGATGGACGCTGGAGTCCTGACTTGGGCCACCTAGAGGCGGACAGGCCATGACACCTGGCTTGTCCCCCACCCCACAGGCGGTCCAGGGGCCTGGAAGGAACACTGCCGCACCGGAGGCCAGGCCTGCTTTGCATAGTCTGCATGTTTAATCGCTTTAAAACCTCTAACATTATCTCGTGTCCATTAAATAGAACAACAATGCTGGGCCTGTTTAAATTACAAGAAAAAAATCACTGGGCACCAACCCAGTACCTTACAGAACCAGCCAGGCTGGCCACGAGGGTAGGGGATGAGAGGAGGGGCACCCCTGGGCAGGTGGCTGGGTGCCAGGGCCAGGGGAGAGAAAGAAAAGGGGTCTCCCAGGTGGGAGGGGACTGATTGTCCTAATGGGAGGGGTGCAAAGGCACGTCAGAAGAGGGGGACTTGAGGGGCAGGTCAGTGCTTTCTCCACCAGGACACAGTGTTGGAGGGGGCTCAGTGCCACTGCCTGCCCACCCCTGGCACTTACAGAACCAGTGACCCATGAGCCCTTGGCATGATGAACTCCATCGGCAGCGCCATGGCAGCCTGCCCCTCCCAGGTGAGTTCCCTTTCTTGGGCCCACCTGGCCCGCCTGCCTCTTCAGGACCTGGGGTTCAGCTCCCCCTCACTCCTCGGCAACAGGCTGCAGTCCCCCACACCTCAGGGCCAGGGGAGCCAGGGGAACAGCAGGGTGGACAGGGAGTAAGGGAAGGTGGGGGGTCCAGCTGCTACCCCCGTTAAAAATACAAAAAAAAAAATCGGCATCTAAAGTGAAATCATCACAAAGTGAAAATATATCCTCAAACAGCCCCTGAGATCCCCACAGGGGAAAGCAGCATTGGGTGGGAGGTGGGAGAGGCCGGCTGGGCCACCGTCCCTCCCCACCACCCACCCAGGGGCTCCAAGGCTGAGTGCCAACAGCCCAGGCAGCCCCGGGCTCAGAAAACAGGGACTTAGGCCCCAGCGGAAGGGGGGTGCCGGGGAGGGTGGTCAGAAACCAGCACGGGGCTTTGCCTGGGCCAGCCGCGCCCAGCGGGCTGCCAGCTGTGGAGGGGGTCAGAGGGACGAGCACACGCACACACACACACACACGTGTGCACAGCCTGGAGCACCTGCCCTGCCGTGAGCCCTTCCTTCACTCACTCCTGCCCGAGGCTCACCAGCCGTGGGGACAGGGCCAGGGATGCAAAAGCCCTTGGAGAGGTGGCCTTCTCTTTCCAGGACCGCCTAGGCCAGCGCCCCTGCTGCCTGGATGGGAACCATTATTGCTTTCGAGGACAGGAAGGGGCAGAAGTGCAGCCTGGGTCAGGAACCCCCAAGAGCTGGGCTGCCCCCACCTCACTCCGCAGGAGCTCCGCTGGGCCTGGGCCTGGGCCTTGGAAAGCTGCCCTAAGGGTTCACTCCTTCCTCCGGCACGGAGAGGGGGAGAGGGCGCTGGCGTGGGGGAGGCCCTCCCCTGGCCCCCGCTGGTCCCGGGGCCCCACCTCAGGTTGCCAGGTGGCCTGAGGGTATGGGAAGCAGTCTCTGCCCCTCTTGTCTCCCAGCTGGGGTCCAAACCCAGTCCCAAGATAAAAAAATACTTTGGTGAATTAAAAAGTGCCCGAGGGGGTGGGCCTGGAGGGGCGGGCAGTGGGCGCTCGTCAAAGGGCGCTCTGGTCTTTGATAAAGGCGGTCCTCTCGCCCCGGCCCTCGTCCTCTTCTGAGTCGGACGGGCCCTCCTCCTGCCAGGCCTCGGGGGGCAGCCCCTTGTAGGAGACGAGGCCTCGGTCCATGGCGTACACTTTCACCCCCCGGAAGCTGGAGCCCGAGCGCAGCTGCAGGACCAGGAAGACAGTGACGAAGACCAGCGCGATGAAGGCGCAGCTGAGGCCGGCCACCACCTCGGGCAGGTGCGACGGCGGCCGCCCGGCCCGGAGCCGCGGCCCCGCCCCCACCCCCACCCCCACTTCCGGGGGCGGCCGGGGCGGCGGCGGCGGCTGCTGCGGGGACTCGCGGCTGCTCTGGCTTTGCCGGGAGCATGTCAGCTGCACAGGGTCCAAGGAGGCGTGGCTGGGGCAGCTGAGGCAGTCGGTGGGGGCCAGCCCCTGGCATGTGGCACACGAGGTGTGGCAGGGAGCGCAGACGCTGGCCCGGATGGTCTCCACGTCGTTCTCCGTGCTGTAGTGGGTATCGAGGACTTGGGGAGTGAAGCCCGGCGGGCAGTGCTGGACGCAGCTCTTCCGGTGCAGGGAGAAGCCTTCCTCGCACACTGCCGGCGCAGAAGAGAAGGCGGTGTCAGTGAGTGGACTGGGGCCACAGGGCCAGACAAGCCCCCAGGGGCTCACAGCCCTAGAACCGGGGTCATCCTGAGGGCCGAGGGTCTTCAGACCCCTTTTCCTACTGGAGCTTTAGGACAGTGACCCTCTGTCCCCTCCAGCCTCAGGCCCCAGCCCCAACCACATGCTCACTGACCCACGCAGGCCTGGCTGGACGTGAGGGTCTTGCAGCCGCTGCTCTCCGGAGGCGCAGGCAGCCCCTCGGGGGCTGTGCCGTACAGCACAAGGGTGAACTTGGTCAGTGTCCCTGTCCCAGGGTCAGGGAAGAGGCAAGAGTTAGCACTGGCTGCGGCCCCCAGACCCGCCTGCTGGCCCCCTCGTCCCCCAGCCCTGAACAGCCCCCAGACCATAGTTGTTGGCTTCACTGGTGTTCTCGATCTCCAGGGCCCACTCGCCAGAGGGGTCCTCATCCCAGGAATGCGTTGTCATGAAGGCCCAGTCATTAAACCCATCAGCAGAGTAGTCGTGCGGCCTGGGGAGAAGGGCGCACACTCGTCTGAGGCCTCGGGGGGACCCCAGCCAGAGGACACCATGCCCACGACACATGAACCACACGGCTTCCCCCAGTGCAGTGAGACCCCAGGGGGCCAGAAATGCCTGCTGGCGCTGTTTCCCAGCAGGCCAGATGTTCACAACCAGAAGATTCTGGAACCATGCAAGGGAGCTATCCACGGGAAGGCACGCTACCAGCATTTCATGGGCAGAAGCCAGGGACTCCTGTGATATGGGACAGTCCCACAGGACAAAACCGTCCCTCCCAAAATGCCAACAGTATCCCCACTGAGAAGTCTTTGGTGGCCATTGGGTTTGTGTGACCCACCCAGAAGCGTGAGTGACTGCATGTGGGGTAAGAGTGAGGATGAGCCGGGGAGGGGATAGGGCAAGCACCTGGCAGCCAGCAGGGTGGAGCGGGTGCCCATGGGGCTGACCAGGTGGATGGCCAGGTCACCACGGCGATTGTAGGACAGAGTGAGCCTCGCCTGAGCATGCTCCAGCCGGGTGACGTGGTTGGGCTCCCCCAGGCAGGCGGCCACAGTCTTCCGCACCTCTAGCCGCTTCCCAATGTCCCTGTGCACAGAGTGCCACGATGGTCTGTCAGCCTGGCCCAGAGAGACCAGCTGGCACCCCCTGCAGCCCGCAGGCCCCGCCTGCCCTTCCCCAGCCAGGGCCCAAGCCTCACTTGGGCTCAGTGAGGATTTCGATGATGCACTTGCGCTGGGGCGCCACTGATGTCCAGTTCTGGGCCAGGGTCACCATAGCACCTGCGTCCAGCAGCCCGTAGCCATATGAATGACTCACTATGGGGCAGGGAAGGCGGCATCAGCTGGGAGGCACAGGGTGTCCCACCACCTTCCCCCAATCTTCCTACGGGGCCACCATGTCCTCACCTTTCCGGCCCACCCCATTGGTGGCCCAGTCGTTGGCATTGAGGTGGGCTGGCTTTGAGGTCCGTACCACCAAGTGCTGCATGTCCCGCCAGGTAAGATTCTTGCTGCAAAGGCGGGAGGGAGAGGCCAGGGGCTCAGTCTCTTCGGAGAGATGCTGGAAACCAAGGGCTGCCCTGCAGAGGGCACTGGAATGGCAGGGTGCCCCTCAGCCCCCACCCACTTACTTGGCCTCCAGCGTGAGAGCAATGATGCCAGCTGCCAAGGGGGCAGAAGCCGAGGTGCCCGTGTGAGACTCCGTACACTTCTGCCGCAAGTCAGTGGTCACCTACCAGGAGGACAACGGTGTTAGGCCGGGTGGGTGGGGGGAACCAGAGGAGCCACCTGCCCTCTCCTCTGCCTAGAGGCCCTGAGCCCCAACGATGGCATGGGAGCCCAGGCCAAGGCACCTCAGTCCCAGCGGCCACCTTGCTAACTCGCTGTGGACAGGCCAACACCTGGCCCTGTCTGGGCTCCAGTTTCCCAAGGAACAAGGGGTAGGACTAGAGGCTGGAGATCGTTACGGGCAATACCTGCTTTTAGGGAGAGTCTACACTTCCCAGGGGCTTCAGACAGCTCCAGGGCCTCCACCAGTCCTAGACAGTCCCGGCTCCCATTCCACCAGAGCTGAGCCACTATCACCCAGCCATGTGGGGTGGGGGGAGGCAGATGAGGTCGGACAGGGGGCCCGGGGCAGGGCCAGCAGGCAGCCCCATCTTCCCTGCCCCCACCCAGGCCAAGACTCACAATCTGCTTCTCGTTCTGGTTGCCGCTGCTGTAGGTGGTGGCCAGTGTGGACGAGCAGGCCTCACTGTACCAGGGCACGTTGCCAAACTGCGTGGCGCTGCTGATGGACAGCGTGTAGATGCTGTTGGTGTAGCCATCGCAGTTACAGCTGTCATGCTCCCGGCCCCCGTTCCCCGAGGCCCAGACGAAGATGGAGCCCAGCCCCCCACGGCCCTGTGGACAGAGAACAGGGTGCGGGAGGCCCGGTGGGTGGGTGCTGCTGGAGATGGGGAGGGCTGGAGGGGATTTCTTGGGGAACCCTCTAACCCCCCCTGGTTCCCCTGAGATCCCTGATGGTTCAAAAATAGTACTACTACCAAAATGCTTGGAGTGCTGATTCCAGGAGCTGGAATTATAGGTGACTTTTATTTATTTTTCTCTTTTTCTATTAATTTCTAAGTCCTTCTAGTCCATTAATGTTCTAACAAACACGCTTTGTGTAAAATTAAAACTAAACACAAGAATAAACAAATAGGAACAGAAAAACCCAGGAAGAAAGCTATGGAAAAGCCAGCACGCAGCTTGCTGCCAGAGGCTGTGCCTGGTCACCAGGGCTGGGCCGGGTGCCCCCCTCACCTGGCTGACCCCACGGAAGAAGGCCTCCTCGGCAAGACGGGCCGGCCCGTCCACGGTCTTGCCATCATCCTCGGGGCCCCAGCTGGCACTGTAGATGTGGATGTGGTTGGGGTTCAGGCCCAGCGAGCGCGCCTCCACGGCGTCTGTCACTTCACCGTCCAGCATGCGCACCCCTGGCCACAAAGGGGGTCGGGGAGAGGGCTGCTGTGTGGGCCTGGCTGCCAGGTGCCCCCCGAGAGCACCCCTAGCCCTGCACCAGAGGACGGACAGGGGAGGAGAGGGGCTGGTGCTGGGAAGCCCTGAGCCCGACCTCCCCGGCCTGCCTCTGCCTTTCACAGACAAGACCCGGGGTGGGGAAAAGAAAACAGCCCCTGCTCTCAACCACACATTCTGGGTGAGAAGGAGTCTCTGGGCTCCCATGGAGCGGGGTGATCAAGGCCTGCTGTGGAAGGACTCAGAGTGGGTGGTGAGGATTTAGGGAGACTTCTGTTAAGAAACATCGCGCCCCATAGCACAGGGCCATCAGCATTTTGAACTGCTAAGAACCCTTTGAGGAATAGCCATGTGGTCAAAAGGATTCACAGTGGGAAAGTGACAGGCACTGGCCAGATGGGAAGTAGGTGGAGAAAATCCCCCCCAGCAAGCACCCCCCCGAAAGACAAGCTGGTCCAGGCCGCACCCACCTCCAATGCGGGCATTGTAGGCCACGCCCACGCCACAGACGCCGTTGTTGGCCACCGCGGCCACCTCGCCTGCACACCGGGTGCCGTGCCTGCCGGGACAAGAGCACAGCATTAGCAGCAGGCGGGCCACAGCAGGGCAGCTGGAGGAGCAGGAAGCGCCAGCACATCTCTCCATCCGTGACCACCGTCCCCCATGCATACACGACCCACTCCCACCCGCTCTACTCAGCCTGTGGCCAACTTCCTCCAGCCAACTCTCCCTCAGAGCCCCAGCCAGAGCCCAAGCCTGCAGGAGAGACTTCAGCCTCCAGGGCGGGCCAGGTCTTAGCCCAGGACTGGCCCTGCTTCCTCAGTGGGAGAGAGGAAAAGGGAGGCAGAGAGCAGGCCCGCCATCTCTTACCTGTTGTCATTCATCTGTGTGTACCGAGGCTGGGGGTCAGGGTCCTGGTCGTTGACGTCAAAGCTGGCCCCGGGATCCTGGAAGGACACGGCCACTGTTAAGAGCAGCCTGACCCCACTGGCAGAACAGGCCTGTCCCAGGCACCCCTCGCCTGCGGCCACTCCCTCCCCCGCCTCCTCACATAATTGCCTGCCAAGTCCGGGTGGTTCTTCTCTATGCCGTCGTCCAGAATGGAGACCACAATCCCATGCCCAGTGAAGCCCTGGGCCCAGGCCTCCTTCACATTCAGGTCCCGCTGGGCGGCGCCGGACTGCAGAGACACCCCACCCATCACCTTGGCACATACCTGAAGAATCCCTTTGCCACCCCAAAACCTCCTTCTCTACCCACCCCACTCCTGAAACACCACCACTGGTTGTCTGGGCCCTATGGAAGTGTAAAGAACTCTGGGAGGGCCAGCCCCAGGCTTAGCCAGCTGGGCAAGGGAGAGACTGCTCTGCAGACAGAAAGAGGAAGAATGAGAGGTGGCCTCATCCTTTCCAGGGACCCCTCCAAGGTTGGATGCAGCTGGGAGGGGGACCCAGGGCACGGAGGCCACCTACCAGGTACCACTGCTGGGGAAACTTGGGGTCTGTGGGCTCCTGGTACAGGTCCCGTTTGGTCCTGCGCTTTGCCACCTGCTGCTCCAGCCACTGTACCTGTGAGGGAGAGACAGTGTGGGTGGAGGAGCGGGGTGCAGAGAGGGGTGCTCCTGAGAGCAGAAGGGAAGGGTGGCGGCGGGAGGGGCTGGGGCACTCACCTGAGGCTCCCTCTGCAGCCGGGTGTGCCGCAGGCGGTGAGGCAACAGGGACCGCTTCGTCACTGCTCGATGCCAGAAGTGGTAATAGTCACCGAAGATCTGCAACAGAGCAGGGAGCCTGAGCTGGGCTTTCCACCTGTCAGTCCCTAGGAGGGGCAGGAGACAGAGCAGCCTCACGACGGCTGGGGCTGGTGGGGCACCTGCTCCTTGCCCAGGACCCAGTAAGAAGGTGTGGGGACCGAGGGAGACTCACTCTCCTGGGGATACGCTGGTTCTCCCGCAATCTATGCTAGAAGGCCAAGCACAGGACAAGCTGCTGTTCCCGTTCCCCCAGCCACCAGGAACATGCCTGTTACCCAGGTGCCCCTGAAAAGACACCTCACAATCCTGCTCCTGGTGCTGAAACCCTGCCCTCACCACCCCGCACCCCCTGGCAACATCCTATGTCAAGGCCAGCAGGTGGTGAGAACACCTACCTGGCCCAGGTTGAGGAAGCCATGCTTGCGTGCCACGCTGTCAGCCACAGCAGGACCTCCAGGAATGCACACAGCCCAGGTGTTGGTGAAGACCTGCTGGCCACGGGCATCAGCAGCCAGCAGGACCAAGACTCCTGCTGCTACCACGCATAGCACCCAGGGCCTCAGCTCCATGGAGGGGACAGACGGCTGGGACCCCGGAGCCCCCGTCTTCTAGGCCTGGTCACAGGGCCTCGGCTCCCGCGGACCCGTTCACTGCCTGTGGCCCGGGGCTGACTGGTGGGGACATGGGGCTGAGACGGGCAGGGCTGCGGGCGGAGGAGGTCTGCCAGCTCTGAGGGGAACAAGGGCAGAGAGGAGGGGACAGTTAGTCCCTTCCCAGCCACATGCTGATGCTGCTTCCACCCGACAGCTCCATCTGGGCCTGAAGGGGGCCCTGGGGGGAAAGGCAAAAATCCAGCCCCCAGGGTCAGCCAGACAGATGGACCCCCTCCACACACACACACTCCCGATCCTCTCTCCACACAAGAATACGGAAGCGGAATGAAGGGCGCCAAGGCCTGAGTCACTCAAAATCAGAAACAACTGAATAAATGCTCGCCAGAATCACAATAAAAAAGATGGGTTATAAAGCTGTATGTACACGATCCCAGATTGTTTTTTAAAAACCATTTATACGTGTATATTTATATATAACCACATAGCAAAATCTGGAAGGACACATGCTCAAATGTTAACAATGGTTCTCTCAAGATGGTGAAAATTACAATTGTTATCTTCTTTGTGTCACTGTGTATTTTCCAAATTACCTAGGTATGCTTTATAAAGGAATACTGTTTTTTTCAAGGGTAGCATCTACAAGGCCCCCTCGGGTTTCCGGGTTCAGCAAAGCAGACCCAGCCAAAGGGAGCTATCTGCAAAGCCCCAAGGCCCGGGGGAAGAAAGCACGGGCAACCCGAGGTGGGATGGGGGTTTTGGAGGTGAGCATAGGGGGTGGCAGTGGCTTCGCCTACTTCAATGGCCCAGTCTGGCAGCCATCAACAAAGTCAGGGACCCAGGGTCTTTTTACACTGTTTACTGGGGAACTCGGGTGCCCAGTCCTGCCTGCCCTGCCAGGGCCTGGAGGCCCCTGGCCACCCCCTCGCTCACTCCACGCCCACCAGCCTTGCGTAACCTGAGCCGGGCAGCCAGGGCAAACACTGGCTGCTGAGCCAGGAGCGCCAAGGTGAGGCTGAATCAATAGTCCGCGTGTTGTTTTTCCTCCTTCAGCAAACAGACAGCAGGACCTCGGGGCCACATAACTGTCCCCGTATGGGCCCCTAACTAGCCAGAAGCCAAGCCCCTGGGATAGGACAAGCTGGCGCAGTCCTAATGGGGCTGCAGGAGGTATCCTGTCTCAGTGCCAAGCTTGTTGAGCAAAGCACCTTCCCACAGGCCCCGATGCCCCCACCACTCCCGGAGCCCAGCCCCAAAGGAGGCCACTTTGCGGGGTGGTAAAATGCAGCTCCCCACCTCAGCCCTGGGAACCCTTGCTTCTCCAGGGCCGCCCTTAGCCACAACCAGCCTCCCTGGCTGCTCCGACTGCAGTCCCACCCTGCAAGCTGCGGGGACTCAACACACAATTCCTGGAGTATTTTCAGTTTACACCAAAATAACCTGACAGCTGATGGCAGGAGGCATCGGCGATGCAGCTCCTCCTCACCCCGGATGGGCAGAGTCCACAGGGCTCCCAGACGGGCCTGGAAGCCACAGCCCCATGACGCCTTGGGCGGCCAAGTTCCAGAAAGCAGGTCTGAGTAATGGCTGGGCAGCAGACATCCGGCCCTAGGGGGTGAAGGGACCCCAAGCCCCTCATTTAACAGAGGATGTAGGGCCCTGGGGGCAGAGCCGGATAAGAAAGCAATCCCTTCTCCCTTCTTGCCTGGCACCAGAATAGCTGCCTCTTGGGTCCAGATATGAAGCAAAGCCATCCCCCAAACCCCCGACCACAGTGTGTGAGTCCTGCTGAAGCACCCACATCAAGAATGGGTTCACCTGGATGAAGCCCAGGTTCCAGAGCACAGTGGATTGAGCTGCAGTTCCATAGGTTAAGGTGATTAACCAACCATTTACCTTGCAGCACCGGGAAAGTGAGCAGGCTTCAGACACAACCGACCAATCCCCACAAAAGGGCCTGCCTCACTCTGCCCAGCGTCACCCTTGGTGAGCGAGCAGTGGGTATGGCTTCCACAGGGCCCCCAGACCTCCCGACAGCCTTGCTTCAGCATCCTGGAGGGAGGGAGGACCCCCTCCCAAAGGAGCAGGCGTGGAGAACAATGAATGAATGGGCTTCTCCCCACCCCCATCCCAGACTCTGACTCACCCTCTGAGTCCCAGTTCTGCCTAAACGCCGAGACGAGCTGTATTTCTAACCTCACGAGATGCCCTCTTACGCGGGACTCAGCTCCGGCTGTGGCCACAGAGAGCCATGGGTGCTCTCCTGGCCGTGTTCCTGGTAAAGCCCTTCTCTCCAGTCCCAGGAACCACCCAACACAGGCAGCCACTCTAAGGCACCCAAACTGAACCCACCCCCGGGTCCAGCTGCCGTTTCCCAGGCACTGGGGGTCAGCTGTGGACAGGGCTGCCTGGGAAACCCCATCCAGTCTCTCCAGCACAGACACCAAGCCAGGTTCTGCTGCAGGCACTGAAACGCTCCTCTGAAATTCTGACTTTCAGTCCCTGCTTGACTGTTCATTTGCTGTATAATCTTGGACAAGTCACCTCCTCTCTCTGGGCCGCAGTTTCCTTGGTACAAAGTGCTAGGCCAGAGGTTTTCCATCTTTTTCTAGAGCCGCAGAATCCTTTCTAAAAAATCAAATCTTACGTGGAAGCCCAATACAGTAAACAGTAACACTTGGGCCACTCCGGTTGAGACAGGTCGGGCTTGGCTACTCCCCTATGCTGTGTCCACACCTGGCCAGCAGCAGCCCAGCCCTCACTAGGCCACATCACCTGAGTCCCCCTAGCCCCAGCGCACCAACCCTAGCTTCCCAAGTCAGGTAGGTTAATTCAAGCACCCTCCGGTCCAGGAGGGTCTGCACCCCCGGGGCAAGGGGGTGGCATACGGCGACAGAGCGGGTATCGACCTGACAAGTGACCGCTGTCAGACCTGTCTGGCAAGCAGGCCGGCGACCCCGCAGGGATCGCAGGGGTCGCGGCCGGCCGACCAGGCACCAGGCCTCCGCGGGAAGCAGCCCCAGAACCTACCTGGGCCAGCCTCCCAGCGCCCCGGGTCCCGCACCTGCGCCTCCCGTCGCCCAGGTGCACGCGCGGGCGAGGCCCGGTCCGTAATAGTCCCCCGCCCGGCGGGAGCTCGGGCCCTCCCAGCCGCGGGTGGGCGAGCCGGCTGCGGCCGGCGGGGAGGCGGGAGCGCCCGGCGCCTCCGGAATTCTCTCCCCATCCCGCCCCGGCGGGGGCCCCGCAGACGCTTCCTGAGGTCAGAGGGCTCGCCCCGGCTCCGAGCGGAAAAGTACCGGCCCGGGGCCGGGCCCGGCGCGCTCAGGTGGGCTGCGGGCCGCTCCCCCCCTCCTCGCGGCTCCACCCTCGGGCCAGCCCGGCGGCCGGGTCTCCACAACGGCCGGGAGCCGGGCGGCGGGGGCCCGGGTCGGCGCTGCGTCGGCGCCCGGGCCGCGGCGCCCGCTCCCCCGGCAGAGCGGCCCAGTCCCCGGCGCGCTCGGGCCCGGCTCGCGGCGCGCTGCCTCCCCCGGGCCCGCGCCCCGGCCGCTTACCCTGGGGAGCCCGGGCGGGGAAACTTTTCCGGGCGAGCGCCGCGGCGGCTCGGGCGCCCCTCGGCCGAGCGGAGAGCCCGGCGGCGGGGCCTGGGCTCCGCGCGGTGCCCGCGCCCAGCAGCAGCAGCAGCAGCAGCAGCGTCACCGCGCGGGGGCGGGAGGCGCGGCGGAGCGGCCTCGGCCCGGCCGGCGAGCAGGGCAGGGCTCGGCCTGGGCTCGGGCTCCGGCGGGCGGGGGCAGCGGCCCGGCCGCGGCGGCGCGGCTTGTTTACTCCGGCCGCTGTCACGGCCGCGGCGGCCGCGCTCCGCCCCCTCCGCCGCCGCGCCCCTCCCCCGCGCTCCCGGGCCGCCGCCGCCCCGCCCGCCGCCCGCCCATGCCGCTCGGAGCGGCGGCCCCGCGGCCTTCCGGGCGCCCGCGGCCTCCGGCGCGCGGCAGGCAGGGGCGGGCAGGTACCGGGCCGGCGCTCCCAGCGCCCCAGGCCCCGCTGCCCGCGCCCCCGGCCTTTCGCGCCGGGCGCCCCCCGAGCGGGCGGCGGTGGAGACCGGGCTGGAGCCCTCGCGACGGGCCTGGGAAGTCACTCCGCGCTCACCCGGCTGGGAGCGGGGCGCTGGTCCCCGCCTCCCGCCTCCCCTCCCCTGGGCCGAGAACTCGGGCATGACCGGGTTAAGTGCCCCGGGACGTCCGCCCGGGGGGCCCCACCTAAGGCCGCAGGGCAGACCTCCTCACCGCCTGCCGTGGGCGCGGCGGTTGTTTGCGTCCGTATGGACACGTGCCTGAGACGAACAAGTAGCCCACCACCTTTTACTTTCTTTTTGTTTTTTAACTTTTTGTTGTTATTTACACCAACCGCCTCCGGGCACCAGGGCAGTCACGTCACTTCTCTCCCTGTTCTGTACAATTTAATGTCAGGCTGACATTATTAACCCCATTTTACGGGTAAGGAAACTGAGGCGCACGGAGGTTAAAGAATCTGCCCAAGATCCCACAGCCTGCAGGCCTCGGAGCCTGGGAGAGATCCGGGCTTTGGCGAAGCCGGAATCCAAGCGACTTGCAATACACCAGCCGGCTCCTCTCCCTCCCTGGGTCCTGCCCTAGAAAACGTCTGTGCCGCTTGGCTGAGGCCACCGCTGCTTGAGCTGAGAAAGGAAAGGGGAAATGTGGTCAAGAGCTGCACGGGGCTCTGTTATTACAGGGTTGCAGAGCGGCGTCTGCCCATCCCTTCCTGCTCCCTGTGAGATGGCCTGGCAGCGCGGTATTGTCCCGTGGCCCCCCTGACATAGGTTTGGGACAATGGCGAACAGCACACACGGCACCGCACAGCGCTTATACGAGCCAGGTCCCCTGCTCAGCTCTCCCCATGTGTTAAATCTTCCTCACCACTAACCCCATAATCTATGTTCCTGTAGTCACCCTTATGGTCTCCATCTGTGTTTCGCAGAGGGCACTGAGGTCCAGAGAGGCTGAGCAATCAAGCTAACCTAACTGACCGCATGGCAAGTCAACCGGCAAACCTGGTTTAGATCCCTGTGGCACTATTTCATATTGTGCCCTGTAGACAAATTCTCAGAGCCTCAATCTACCCCGCTGTAGAATGGAAATAATATCCAATGAAGGGCACGAGGTACCATTTGGGCACCCTTGCAAATGCTGGTAACACTGGAAACTCACGGAAGAACGTAGGGTCCTGAAAGCTGGGCTGGGAGCTAAGTCCGACCGGCTCCCTCTCCCGAGCAGGACCTCCCCCCACAGGAGCTGAGCGTCTGAGGAGCCACGCTGGGGTGGCCCCCACCATCACCAGGCTTAGTTGGGAGAAACAATACTAAAGCAGTCAGACTGGGGCAGGAAGTGAGTCACAGTTCTTCCTTAGTCTGTGTGCAAGACGCAGCTGATGGGAAACAGGGACAGGGCTGGCCCCACCTAGCCTCGGGGTCCCCCAGGGCCCATCCCACTTGTCCTCTGGCCTAGAAAAAGAGGTCATCCCAGGGAGAAGGCAGTGCTGGCTGCCTGGAGGCCCCTCACCAGTCCTGGAGGCTGGCCTCAGGGGAGGCTGCCTAGGTCTCTGGAGGGGGAGGGGCACACCCTGTCTCTGATGGCTGCCACCCCTGCAGAGCCTGCCCCTCCAACCCTGCCTTTGGCATAGGGCTCAGAAATGCATCGCTGAGGGGAGGAGAGAGCACAGGGCTGAGCAAGTGAGCACCTGTCCCTGCTTTGCCCAGAGCATCTCCACCTTTGCCCTCACTTTAGTTTCTTCTATGATTGCATTTTGCAACACTTCAGTTGCTAAGAAGAATTTGGAAGGCACCCCCCTTGAGAGAACCCGGCTGTCCCAGCTGGTGACTGCTAGCCAACCTCTAACTTCATCTCCCTGAAAGGAGTCCGTGGACAGGTATTGTTCTCTTTATCACCGTGAAGGCAAGGAGGCTCAACTGCCCCTGGAGCCCAGGTCCCATTTTGGGGCCTCAGGAGCCCAAGGGCCTGTGGATCTTAGTTTATCAGTTTTACACAGCAGTTGGTTAGTAGGCCTGGGACGCCATGTGACAGCAGCCTGGAGGGGAGACAACCTGTGGGAAGGAGCCAGGCCTGACAGGTGAGGCCTTGGGAAGGATGGGGCCTCACAGGCGCTCCCACCTTCCCAGCAGGGCTCTTAGAAGAAGGATCCAGCCAGCCAGGCTGCTCTTTTTCCTTGAATTTGGGGCTAATCGGGGAGGCTCCTAGAAGTGACCATAGTCCTCTGGTCAAATCCACCGAATCAGCCTGACCCCAGGCACCCCCGTTGTCCTCTTGGAGTGATGTGGGGGTCCTCGTCTCCCAAAACAAACCACCACTCTCAGGCACCTCAAACAAAGCCTTCAGCAGCAGCATCTACACCTGGGTTTGATTAAAATGTCTACACCACAGTCTCACATGCCGAAGGGTGTCGAACTGGTGTCTCCTCTGAAAGGGTGGGGCTTGAGAGCTTTCTGTTTTCTCCTTTTTGCTTATCTGCATTATCAGGAAAGTCTACAGTAACTTTTATACTAAAATAATGAAGCCTTTAAGTCATGCAAAATTGAATAAAGCATGCCCATACATCACCGTTCAGCTCCAGAGCACCTGGGGTCCGTCCTGGACACAGCTGGGGTGGCAGTCAGGCTCCTCCCATCCCATCACAGGGCAGGGCCCTTCCAGGTCTGGCCGAACCACTTCAGGAAAACCTCCTTTATGTGACGGCAGACGGTGTCTGTGGGTGGGGGGTGGAGCTAGAAATGATTTGGTGGTGACATATCTGGTCACGCTGGGACAGGATCCCTGTGTGGCCACCCCTGCTCATCTTTCAGTTACAGGGGTGGGTCTGCCTTACCTTTTCCCCTCTGGCTCCACCACACCCAAAAGCCACTGTCAGTTCAATGGCTTCCCTCTGCCCACTGCGTGTCTTTCTGCCTTGCTTTCAAAGCCCAGCCAGTGCTGCCCACACCAAGCTTCTAATAGGCTGGTGGACGTTCGTTGAACACCTGCTGATCTGGGCCCTGGTGCGTTGGAGCTCAAGCTGCTTTGAGTTTGCCCAGGGCTCACCCCTGGTAAAGCTGGAAGGAGGCCCCCAAGACGCAGCGGTCAGTTACCATGACTACTCATTCGCCAGAGCTCTGTCAGCCTTGGCACTATTGACACCTTGGGCCAGATCATTCTTTTTGTGGGCTTGCCCTGTGTGCCAGGGGATGTTTAGCAACATCCCTGGTCCCTAAACACTGGGTGCCAGTAGCACCCCCACCGTCCGTATGACAACCTAAAATGTGCCCAGACATTGCCCAATGTCCCCTGTGGAGCAAGACCATCCCCAGCTGAGAACCGCTGGTCCAGACTGAGGTGTGAGCACAGCTCAGGAGGGGTCGGTGTGCCAGCGTGAGGCAGTGGGGGCGAAAACTCTCAGATCCCACAGGGCCTGGCATGGCAGGGCACGTGCTCAGGGCGAACGATCGGGCGTGTCCAGAGCCTCCAGTGACACCACTTTCAGTGATGTTAATGGTACTGCTGCAGAGAGGAGCCGTTGTGTTGATCGCACTCTGTTCACTGAGGTGGGGCAGCAGATGAGTCAGCGTTGCATTAGATACGTATCTGGAAAGCCCACTGGTGGGTGCTTGGGGAAGAGGAACAAACAGGGAGGTGGGAGGACCCTTCTGGGAGCGATGGATATGTTCATCATCTTGATTGTGGTGGTGGTTTCATGGGTGTGTACAAATTGCAAAAGGGATTGAGTTGTACACTTTAAATATGTGCAGTTCACAATGTGTCAATTATATCTCAATAAAGCTGTTTTTCGAATGTATTTGTTTAAACTTCAGTGCTTGAAAGGCATTATTTTGAAAATCCAGTGTTAAGTAGCCCATTTCTTGCCTGGGCCAGATAAATGGGAGGTGCGGGGGTCACTGTAGTACATAAAAAGAAAACAAAATAAAGGAGAACCCCATAGTGGGCCTCAGGACTCACCTGAGAAAGGAGGGAAAGGGGTACTGGGACATCCGGTGCACGTGTCCCTCCTCAAGGCCAGCGGGAGCCTGTCTGCCGGCTTGGAGGGAGCACCAGAGAGTCTCTCCCTTGGATGATGCTATCAAACCATCATGTCTGGAACCATATTATCAGGGGATTGGGAAAATAAAATAATAAATGTAGTACTGGCTGCCAGGAAAGGAACAGATGATTCTGGAAATTACAGGCTCCTCCACTAACTTTAATCTCTAAAATAAACATTGCTGGGGAAAGAAGTCAGTTAATACCTGAAGGAGGGCCGGTGCCACCCCTTAACGGGCACAGTACACCTGGGGGGCGAGAGCGGTGGCAGGAGTCACCTGCCTTGAGCTGCCTGCACCTTAAAGGCGCCAGCACCACTTGTGCCCAAGGGGGTGCACTTGGCAGGAGGGGTGCTGGAAATGCCCAGGAGGGACAGCTGTGGGTGGCAAACAATGGGAGTCCTCTCATGACACTTGGAGTGTGTTTTAGCTGACAGAGGTCTCTACTGAGGTTCTCATGAACCCCTGAGTGAGGCCCAGGGCAGGGAGGAGACTTGTGGGTTAAGCGATGTGTGTCAAGAAAACCTCTGCTTGTGGAAGGTTGATTGTGCACCAGGCATTTCATTCATTCATTTATTCCTGAGAAGTTGATTGAGCACCTGCTAGAGGCAGGACCTTCCCCAGTGCTCCATTTGTGGTGGGGGAGGCAGCCAGCAGGTTAATAAGAGAAGTTCAGATCATCTTAAGTACTCCGGAACAAAAATAATAAAGAGGGTACCATGGTAGTGCCTGCAGGAGGGCAAGGGCTGGCCCTGGGGTGCGGTAAGGGAAGGCCTCTCGGAGGAGGTGGTATGTGAGCCGAAGTGAAGGTGTGAGCTGGCATCCCAGGCAGGGGAACCAGAGGGACACAGGCCTGGCACAGGAGCTCGTGTGTGTGGAGAACAGAAACTGCTCAGGCGACAGCGGGAAGAGACGAGGTGGGATCCTGCGCAAGGGCTGGGTCATGGAGCACATGGCAGGCCTGTCAGGGTGCTGGATTTTCAGAGCAGTGGGCAGCTTTAGGAGAATGTTATGAATGTACCCTTTTTAAAACTCTCTGACTATAGTGGGGAGAAGACACACGGGGATAAGAAGCCCCACAACAGGCCTACACAGGAGGTACCAGTAGGGCCTCCCGTGTTACACGAGAGGTTGGGACCGGCTTCGGGAAGTCCAGGGGCTGTGATGACTCAGTCAGCAGGGCCGGGGGCTCCCGCACAAGCCCAGGGGGGTGGGGTGCCACACCTTGGCCTGGGAAGCTGGGGCCTCCAGAGGCCGAGAGCTGTCCAGGGCAGCCAGGCCTGGGGCCCCACTGTCCAGTGGCTTAGGTGGGCTCAGGGGCTTCCCCTGCAACCACACCTACATGGACATCTTTAGCAGGAGACTTGGCAACAAGGATGCTTCGAGTTAAGAGCTACAGCTCAGAAGGGCTCGTTCGCTCATTCTGAGGCTGGGCTGAGTGCCTTGTGCTGACTGCCTCGTTTACTGCTGGCGGTGGCCCTGAGGCAGGCACTATCATTGATTCCCTTTTGCAGATTAGGAAACTGAGCCCTAGCAAGCTTCCTGGGCTGGGGGCCGGGGTCACATCTAGGATTTGAACCCAGAGAGCCAGAGCAGAAAGCCCACACGCTTGAAGCACTCAGCCTTCTGTCTCTGGTAGAGGGCAGGCTGTGGCTGAATCAGAGGCGGATTCCCCCAGGCGCCGTGATGTGGGTGGCTCAGCTGTGATTCACTTTTGACTTTTTCTTGGACAGGCTTGTTCACCTGCATTCTCCCAGTAGCACACGCAGACGTTTCCATAATGTGTGTGCCACTGAACCATGGAACTGCCCTTCCCACACTCAAACCTCAGAGGGGGCTGACCAGCGTGCGGGTTGCCAGCCCAAGCGGGGGCTCAGGTCCAGCTCTGGAACTCATGTGAATGCCCCCTGGGCAAATGACTTAACCCTCTGGGGCCTCAATTTCCTTATCGGTAAAATGGGGTAAAGCTACCTAGCTCAGCAGGTGCTCAGCACAGTGCCTGGCCAGCAATGGTGGCTCCTGTGACAAGTCACGTCCTTCTCCTTCTGAGGCTCCTAGCTGGCCCTGGCGGCTTTTCTGGCCCAAACCCAGGCTTTCATGGAAGAAATCTCTGACCTCACTGCAGCTCTGCTTTTGGTGCTGTTGGGTTATGGTTTCCTGCATGAGATTGCTGCCCACCTCCTCGCACTGCTGTCTGTGCTTGGAGCAGGCTTTGCTGTGGCCTGGCCCCTGCACGGCCCACGAAGTGCCTTGGACTCATTTTGCAAGCTGCTTGTCCCTTTGACCTCTTGCCTCTGAGGCCAGAGGTCAGCAGACAGTCTTCCGAGGAAGGACTTCCCAACTGGCTCACAGACGTGCAGAATAAGTGGGCAGCCTGTGGGGGCAAGTAGACCAGGCTGGCTGAAGCTGCTGGGGCCTTGCTGGCATTGCTGCCCTGCGCTGATCCCTGCTTAGTGGCTGGAGGCTCTAGAACCCCTTTCTGGCCGGCTAGTGAGCTCTGCTCCCCAGTGGGCACCGGGCAGTCTGGCCACACGGGGGCAGGGGCCGCTACTATCTCCCAACACCAGCCACATCACAGGGCTTGCCAAGCTGTCTCCTCACAGAGTCCTGGTAGGGCTGATCTTCCTGACCTCCTCATTTTTAGAGAGAAGAAATACTTTCCAGATAATAGTCTGGGAAGATCGCTCTCCTGGGGAGCAACAGGCTCTTTACCACTGACAGTGGGTCTCTAATTTGAGCCTCACATGTTCCGTTTACGGGAAAGGGACTCCTGCAGCCTCCACAGTGCTGACGGAGGTGGATTACTTTTGTTCTATTAGGTATACCTTCCTTCCTCCAGCTCTTACGTGACCACCAATCCAAAATGACTCAAGGTCAGAACTATGTAGATAAATACAGACAGGGCAATTTTGCCACCTCTGCCCCTTCTGTGCGGCCCCCACCACACCTGAGAACCAATATTTTTTAGATCTGACTTATCCTTCCAGTGTTTCTTTCTGAAAAAAGAAAAAAATATATTTATATACACACACATATTTATCTCCCTCTCTCTTCTTTTACTCCCCTCTTTTACCAAAAGGTAGCTATTACAATCTGTTTTTTGCTTAGCAATACATTCTGGAGAAATTCACATAGTAAACATAAACAAAACCATAAACTCGATACAACACACTGACAACACTGGTTAAATGGGAAGGATGATGTTGTTGGCTAGAACCAAATTGCCACCCGCAGCGACAGGGGGCTGACCAAGGAGAGCAGCCCTCCCTTTGAGTGTGACGTGCCTGTGGAGGATGCCGGGTGCTGGGGAATGACTCAACTCTCCCACCACTTTTCTCTAGTTTGAATTACGGCAGTACTTGTGTTTGCACAGTGAGCTGTTACATCACTTGGCCTTCACTTGGCTTCAACGCATCATTTACGCATTAAATCCGCCTCTCTTCTTTTCTTGTTAGCCAGCAGCAATTAAAAAGGACTGCCGGATGCCAACACAATCATAAACACAAATGCAAACTCGGCAGCGAAATCCTATGTCAACAGAAGATTGTAAGGTGGTCAGGCTGACAGTAATGATGATGAAAATGATCGTACTGGCCAACATTCACTGAGTACTTGCCATGAGCCAGCAGCATGCTAAGAGCTTTACGTGCAGGGTATTAGGTAATCCTCCGAGCAGCCCTGTAAAGTAACCACAACCCATTTTACAGACGAGAACATTTGGTCTCAGCAGGATTAAATAACTTACTTGAGTCACATGTAGAGGAAGTTGTAGAGTCAGAATCTGCACCTTTGTCAGGCTGACCCCAGAGACCCTGTAAGTGCTGGCGGCTGGCGCAGGGACCTTACTCTGCTCTTCGCCACCAGGTCCTGGCCATAACTGCTCACCTTGGCCAGACCCTGCCGTGCTGGGCTACACAGGATACGTGGGGCGTGGAGCAGACACATGGCAGAAGGGGAGTGTGGGGTCCACAGTCGCCACCGGGGAACTCCCAAGGGACCCTCTCCCTGCAGTCCTGGCTGAAGGTGCGCCAAGTCTTCACATTCATTCCCCTGCCTCCTCTCTCAGTGTCAAAGCAAATAAACACACATGCCAATACTGCCATTTAGAAGATAATCCATGTCTGTGGCTCGCACAGTGACACTTTTTCAGGTCCTGGCAAAAGACAGAGTTCTGAGTGTTCCCGCAGCGTCCCTGGCTGGCTGCGCTGGCAGCGCTGGGCCATGCCCAAGATAAAAGTGCGCCTCTGTGGCCATCACCTCCCTGTGGCCTTCCAGCCCCCCTGCTCCCGCCCTGCTCACTTCCTCTCCCACGCTGTCTACTGTCACCGCCTGTGTTTGTCCCGTCCTGGACCCGTCCCTAAACCCCAATGCAGCTCAGCAGGGGGCTGCACGTCCAGGAGAGAAGATGGTCAGTAAGCCTGGAGCTGAGCCTCCACCCAAGCTTAGCTACCCAGTCACAGAGTCTGTCTGAGTTCCATATGCTTCCTGGGCAACAGGCATATTAATAGCTCCGTGAGGAAGACCATGACCCAGGGCAGTCCTGCTGGCAGCTAGCTGCTTTCCTGTGTTGTCACCCACGGGTGGGGGTTTGGCCATCAAGGATTAGGTCAGGAAGGGTCCATCAGCCTGCCCGGCTGACGCACACTAAGGTTTACATAACCAATGCCAGGGCCCTCCCAATATCTGGGGACCCCCACTGCCTGCCAAGGATTTCCTCCTGGGGAGGGTCCTGTGAGGCACTCACTGGCCCAGGGGAGCAGGGAGGGCACCATTCCATGCCCACCTGTACACCTTCCTCATATCCAGGCCTGAGAATGCGGACACAGCCCCCACCCACCAGCCCTTTCCGGTAAGCCTCTTACTCCACGTAGTAATTTGGTTTCTGTTTTCCTATATTAATACAGTAGTTGCAAAGAGGAAGTCACCTGTCTTTTTGGCTCCAGGGCCTCTCAGAGTTCCATAAAGTCTGGTCCCATCATGCAGTTCCCGTGTGGTCTCCACCTGGCCTCACCATGGTTGGATTTGGGAGTTCTTTTCATCTGGGTGTGAGCTTCTTCTAGAATCCAATCTCCTATTTAAAAAAATTGGCTTCTTGCATGAGAAAAAGCATTCATATGGAAGCCTGTGCCTTCTTGACCTCATCCAGCTCCCCAGTTCTGCACCAGGCTTCTTTGGCACCAGCACCCTGGCCTCCCTGCTGTTCCTCTATCACTCCAACCACATTCCTGCCTCAGGGCCTTTGCACTGGCTCTTCCCTCTATCTGCCCCTCTCTTCCACATCACCACATCATTAGCCAGCTCATCTCTTTCAGGACTTGGCTCGGAGGTCACCTTTGCTGCCTTCAACACGTTAAAATGCAAACACAGCCCTCCCCATGCCCCTTGCTTAATTTTACTCCATAGCACATTCACCACTGGAATACTCTACACTCTCCTTATTTGTTCATTTCTTCCCCTACTACAATGCCAGCTTGACACAGGGAGGCGTTTTTGTGTTTTGCTCACTGCTGTCTCTTCAATGGCTACAACAGTGCCTCGCACATAGTAGGTGTTCCATAAATGATTTCATTGTAGAAAACTTGAATTTGCATAAAAACACAAAGAAGAAATAAAAGATGCCTAGAATTCCCAACTTTTCCAGCTGAGCTCCCCATTTCTGAAGGCTTTTATGTAGAAACCGAGCATCCCTTTGGTGAGGGGCTGAGGAAATGATGTATGTACTCCATGGAGGTGGGGTCCCTACTCTTGGAGACATTCTGCGGCCCTGCAAAGTGCTCTCTGCTGCCCCAGGTCATTGTCTGTGACTCAGGGCTGCTGGCCAGCACAGGGCTTCCTCCTTGGCCGTCAGCACTGGGTGGGAAGTCCTACCCACCAAAAGGTTTGGGAAACAGGGCAGAGCAGAGCCACTCATTGGAGCCGCATGAGACTGCCCCAGGAGGGAACACGGCAGATACCTGCCCAGGTCTGGCAGATGGGGACAAAGGTGGGACTGGACACTCCCTGGCCTGGCTAAATTGAGGAACGTCAGGCCATCCTCACATCAGATGTGTCCCCATCTAGCTGCCACAATGTCTGAGTTGTGTCATTAGAGAGATTCAAGTTTCTGCCTTCAGAACGCACTCCTGGGAGTACCAGGTGCCCTGTCACGGCAGCAGCACGATGCAGGTCGGGATTTGTGTGTCAGCACACGGTGGGGCCCAAGCGCATGTGAGACTGGTAGTGGGGGCATGCAGAAGAGGGGCACTGCCAGCAAAGCAGGCAGCGCAAGAGCCCTGTTCTCCATGACAGGGACCCTCAGAACCAAGGGCCTCACAACAGCAGTGGTGACCTCACAGGTGAACCCCAGGCAGGCGCTGGAGCAGCTTATCTGGGACAGGATGTGGCTGTGAGACGCACAAACCAACACACGCTCTCCTCTCGACGGCCGCATGAGTTCTCCCAGGACTCAGTTTTCCCAGAAACGGGGTCACTGGGGCACCACCCCTAAGGGGAGGCTTTGTGGAGTCCCTTGAGGGTTCACTGGGGACGAGACACTTGGGGGTTCATAATCATGGTGAACACAGAGCTCATGTGCCACCACCTGTGTCCTGGCCCACGGCAGACGCCGCGATCCACCCCCATGTGGCTGGGGAACCCTGCCCCCCACTGCCCCGGACAGTCCCTGCTAACCTACAGGATGTAACGGGTGCTGCCCATCCCTGGGGGCGGGTGAAACAACCGTGTCCTCACAGCGTCCGGACTCCTCAGATGAGGAGATGTGGCCAAGGTCACGCAGGCGTTACTGGGGAAGGCAGGTGTGGGGCTCTGGTCTTCCTGCTCTGGGTGCAGGGCTGTCTCGCCTGTGGCTAGACAGCTGGCCGGGGACACAGGCCCAGAGGAAGAAGCCACTGTAGCCTCACATGTCCACAAGCTCAGAGTGTGAAGTCCCAGGGGGTGCGGGTTGACCTTATAAAATGTGGACTTTCTGGGCTCCGTGAGTCAGCAGAGCAGTGGTGAGCCGATGTCAGGGCGGCGGGAGCCCAGAAAGAACATGGTGGCTGGCCCAGCAGGTCCGTGTGTGCCTGAGGCCTGCCCAGGTCCAGGGCGAACTCCCCAGCACCCCCGACAGAGGTAGCCAGGCCCGGTCCAGGCGACATGCCTTGGTTCGGGCTGGGCTCTGCACTGGGCAGGTCATCTCCACGCTGGGTCTCTGGTGCCTGACCCATCAGTGAGGGAGCCGTGGCGTAACGTAATGAGCCTCGGTTTCTTCACCATTAATTGGGGCTGAGGAAACCTCCCCCGCCGAGATGTCACACATGCGGGATGAACCACAACGCCCTGCACACAGCAGGTGCTGGGGCACCTGAAGGTCCCTCAGGACCTCCCAGCCTAGGAGCCCAGCCTGGGACCCAGCCTTCCTGTGGGAATCCGCCTGCTGCACGCCTGTCTCTGTAGTCGCCAGGATGGACCTACCTTGGCCAGCCTTGGAGGATGAGAAAATTGGCTTCTCCTGAATTTGGGGAAGGGCCGGAGATGAGGGCACTCCTCTTTGAGGAGCCCAGAAAGTCCCAAACAGCTGAGCCCAGGGTCCCTGTTCTGTGGCCTCCTTGTGTGTGTCAGTGGTGGGGGGCTTCAGGGTCCCCTGAATCTCCATGGAGGGAACTCCCAGTGTGGCTGGCCAGCCAAGGACTGGGCGGGGGGCTCAGGAAGAGGTTCTGGCAAGAAGAGGCAGGTAACTGCCCACCTCTGGCTTCCCAGGGGCCTGTTTCTGGAAACTTCGGCTCCTGTGTGCCCACCTACATCACACAAGGGATGCTGGGGAAGGGACACTGGTGGCACTGCTGGGCAGGAGGAAGAGCTGGCTTTGTTTTGTCCAGACTGTTTTAAAACAAAAAATGGTCCATAATGCAGTTTTAAAAGAAAAAAGGAGCTGGTTATAAAATAGAAGGTATAAGTGAAGTTTATATGTATATAGTGAAAAACTGACCGGACAGGCTGACAGGGCTGTGTCCTAAATCATAGGCTTGAAGCTGGAGTTTTCTTTTCTCGTTTGTGCCTTTCAAACTTCTTGGCAGTGAACTTGATTTGCTTTTATCATCAGAATAGCAACAGTAAACACCACCATCTTTAAACAACAGCACGTGAAGCCTGCGGTCTAGGCTCCAGCTGTGAGCAGAGGGCCGCTGAGGGCGACTTCGGCTCCCCCTGCTCCCCATGGATGGTGACCCGCAGGCAGGGCTGAGGCCAGCGGGTTTCGTGTCCCTCAGGCCACGGTGGACGCCTCCTTCCCTCTTGACGAGGGGTCAGATCCAGACCTCTCCCATCCCCCAGGCCTGAGGGCTCCTGAGGTCCTGCCAGCCACCTTGCTGGCCCACTGGCGTAACTGTGGCTTTGTCCCACCCCCACCAGGAGGCCCACTCCCCGCCTGCCGGGAACTGGGCCAGGCGGACGGACGCGGTGACAAGCAGCTGTGACGTCTCCCCACTTCCTTCCACCTTCCCTGCTGCTGAGTCAGGGTCCCTTTGGGGACAGATGGCGGGATGTGGCAGGACGCTGGGCAGCCCCCAAGGACTAGGCAGGCTTCAAAGAGAGGAAGGAAGCTTCGAGGAAAATCAGTGAATAAGCAGAGACGGTCTGTGTCCCCATGTGTCCCCGTGTCCCTGTCCTGGGCTTGGTTCTTTGCAGGGTCTCCTCTGGGACTGCGGCCACAAAGCCTGGTGGGCACCCCAAATGCTCTCGTCTCAGAAGTACAGTCTCTTGACCCTCAGCAGATCCCTCTGTTTGATACGCCCTGACCTGAGCTCCTCACAGCGGCCGTGACATGACAGATGACACCGGGAGCTGGCAGACACCGCGAGGTGGCACCTGAAGACCTCTGCTTAATCTCACTGCCCGCAGATGAGTCATGTGAGCAGCCCACCGGGGTGAGGGTGAGGAAGGGGCCTGAGCTCAGAGGTTCTCAAACAAGGGCTGTCGTTTCTCTCAAGTCTCTCGGCCTACACTCTCCCCGGGGCTCCCGGCTGAGTCTGTGGAGGAGCTCTCAGGGGGAGCCCTCGGGGGCTGTCTGTCCTCCCAAAGGCTCTGGTCCTGCCGCCACCTCTCCCGTCCTGCTTGCTAGACCTAACTGACGATCCACTTGTATTTTGTGTGTTTCCATTTCCATTGCATGACTGTGTCATAATTTGATGGTTTCCAGTTCCCTCCCAGTGCACTCACCTGAGAGCTTCCGCAGACTTACCTGGGGGAGGCACAGGGAGAGCTGCCTGCAACTTGGCAGGACGCCCCATCACGTTCCTGCCAAGCGGCCTGACCGATCTTTCCCTCCACCAGCCGTGCCTTAGACTGGGGTCCACATTTGAGAGCACCAGCTTTTTTTTCCTCTTGATTCTGGCCAATCTGATAGGTGAGACATGATATCTCACTATTGTTCAACTTACGTTTCTCTGACACCAGCAGGGCAGAGCTTTTCTTCAACGAATTTCTTTTTCTATGAGGGGTTTGTTCACAGCCTATGCTGAACTTTTCTGTTGGGTTGGTTTTGTGTTTTCTCTTGGTTTGCAGCAATCTTTTATATATTCTGGAAACTGATCTCCTGCTGGTTGTAGGTATTGCAAATATCTTCTCCCAGACTGTGGCATTTTGTTAAATTTTGTTTGTGGTGTTTTTTGTTGGGCTGAAGATGTGAGTGTTAATGCCATCAGACTCATTAATGTATTCCTTTACGGCTGATGCTTTTGGTACCTAAGAAATGCTTCCCTATCGAGGCACAAGGGGGCTTTCCCAGTTGCTGGTTGGGTCGTATTTCTTGGTCTGGGTGCTGGGTACAAAGCTGGGTTCACCTGAGGAAATTTTATCAAGCTGCACGCTTATGACATGCACTTTCTTTATGCATGTTGTAATGAACAAAAAGTGTACTTAAAAAAGAAACCATTCCTTACTCTGAAGTCATAAAAATATTCTAGATTTTCTTCTCCATGTGTGAAGCATTTGTTATTCACATGTAAGCCTGGAGTCCACCTGGAGTCGGCATGTGGTGTTAGGTGGGGCCTAAGTGTACCTGTTCCCTGTGGATCACCATTTGTCCCAGCACCAAGTATGAAGAGCCTGTCTTTTCCCTGCTGGCTGGCGATGCTCCTGTCACGCAGCAAGTTCTCGTTTATGCAGTTCTGCCTCTGGGCTCTTCTGCTCATTTCCTCTCTTTGCAGCCTGATGCCAAAGCTGGTGTGCTTAATTTCTTTAAAAAGTTTTAATATCTGGTAGGACCCAGTGGAGGGCTTCAAGACAGGAAATGATATAGTCACAACGATGCTGTGACAAGGTCACTCTGATGAATGGAGAAGGATTTTAGAGCCCAAGGCCAGGATCGGGGTCCAAGCGAGAGGTGAGCAGCTCAGCAGCAGGTGGTGGCCGAGAGGGGGTCTGACGTGGACGTGTAGTGGAGGTGAAGTGGCTGGGATTCGCTGTTGGACTGGAAAACCTGAGATTGAAGGGGACTTGGTTTTTGGCCAAAGCAGCTGAGAGGATATGGTGGTGCCATTTGCTGACTGGGAAAAACCTGGGTGAAGCTGACAGGCAGGCTCTCCGAGAATGCCCATGAACGACTGAATGAACGAAGGCGGTGGGCAGGCGGGAGAGCAAGCAGTCCCTGTGCTACCTCCTGTGGCCCTCAGCCTGAGTCCTCAGGGTGAATAGGGCACCACCCCGTTTCCCTGCACGGTTGTCATGTCCCCCAGGCAGGGCTGTCAGCTCGTCTTCCCTGCTGTGTGGCAGTGCCCCATCCCCGGCCCTGAGCTGGGACCCCCAGAAGCTTGGTCCCAGGACACTGGCTCATGGAAGGCTTCCAGTCCCCGGGAGGCCCAAGGCTTCTGGGGGTCAGAAGCAGGCCCCTTAGGCTGCAGGTCCTGCTCTACCACTTGCCTCCCTCAGTTGGTGGTCTGGGGGAGTCTTCGTGTCATTTTGGAGGTCTGAGCCACTTGCCCGGATGAAGCACCGAGTCCTGGGCATCCCTGGGGCGTGCGGGAGGCACTGCTGAGGAGAAGCTCACAGCCTCAGTGGCCCTGCTTGTGGCTGGGGGCTCAGACCTGGACAGTTCTGACCGGAGAGTCTCTCTGTTTACAGTCTGCCACTGGCTCATCGTCCCCAGCTGTTATGAAAACACCTTTAGTTCATGAAGAGTGGAAACTGCATCTGAGCGCGCGAGCTGAGTCATTTCTCTGAGCAGGCCTTCGGCCGGGCAGCCTTTTGGCCAGGCCTGGGGTGGGCTCTGTGTGGGTCTGCATTTTCCTCGGGGACAGCCCCAGGTGGCTGGGCAGGCCCGCTCAAGCCCCAGGGCACGGGCTTCACTCGGCTACTCATTGAATCAGAAGTGATTTAAAGCCCCTTCCCAGTGTTGAGAGTGGAGCCCCAGAATGGCTGAAGAGAAGGGAGGGACCCCAGAGTTCTCAAGTCCCCACATATCTAATGGGGGTACAGAGGGGCGAGGAGCGGGGAGGAGGGAGAGATGAAGGGGCGATCTCAGCTTGGGGGGCAGTTTGGGCTGGGTCTCGCCCTGCCTATGCACCTGGGAACCCCCAGCCGGAAGCTCTGTCCGTCCTGCCATAACCCTGGCCGGAGGTGGCCTTCAGACAGGGGCCCAGCATGGCTCTTGGAAGAGGAGGGGGAAGGAGGCGGGTACAGAGGAAGCCAGTTATTAAGCACAGCACCTACCTGGTGACAAGGCCTCGGCTAGCTTGTTCTCAGCCCCACGCCTCATGCCTGGTCCAAGGACCCTGGCCCCTTGCCGGCCCCACAGCCTGGGCTGGTGCCCTCACCTCCCCAGCATCCGTCCTCATCTGCCAGCTTATCTTCCTCATCTGGCCTCAGGGTTGCTGTGAGTGTCAAGCAAAAATACATAGTCAATAAATGGCCCCTCATGCATGTTTTATAAATAGGAACAACGCAGTTCACATTTATTGAACAGCCGCTGTGCCAGGCTGTGTGCACAGCGTTCTCTTCGGGTCGCTCCTTTGATCCTGCTGGCACCTTTGAGGCAAGTTCTCTTTTTAGTCCCATTTCATATAGGAAGAAATCGAGGAGATGTTAAGTAACTTGTCTGAGGCTATAGAACAATGATGTGGGAGCCAGAATTCTGATTTTACGGGTGATTACGTACGTCAGGCAGGCTGGAGCACCCTGGTATTTCTCAATGTGCATTCTTCAGGGCCCTCATCTTTGCTCCATTTAAAAAAAAATTGCTTCACCATCAGATAAGCATGGAAAACCCTGGAACATTGCCTTCTCCTTCTGAGAGACTCCTGGGGCCCTCTGGTGTAGTAGAGGCTCTCAGAAGTGTTGTGGTGAACGGGGAAAAAAACACAAACTGTTTTTTTTGGCTTTTTTTTTTTTACATGAAGAACATTATGTTTATTAGACTCCCCCCTTCACCAAGTCCCCCCCTCCACACCCCGTTACAGTCACTGTCCATCAGCGTAGTAAGATGCTGTAGAATCACTACTTGTCTTCTCTGTGTTGTACGGCCCTTCCCATGCCCCCCCTCACATTATACATGCTAATCGTAAGGCCCCCTTTCTTTTTCCCCCCTTATCCCTCCCTTCTCACCCATCCTCCTAAGTCCCTTTCCCTTTGGTAACTGTTAAACTGTTTGTTTTTAACGTGGCGTTTCCCAGCTGGTTGGCTCCTTGGGCCTCATTTCTGAGGAGCCCTGACTACGATGAGCTCGGAACTCACACGGGGCACAACTGACCTTTGTGCTGTGTCACAGTTCTTTTAGGGTCCCACAGGCCATCCCCAGGAACACTGTGGCTTTAGGACCCCACATTGTTCCTTTGTCCTCTCATTCATTTATTCATTCGACAAACGTCTTGAGTCTCACAGGCACAATGAGAGGTGGAGAAGGACTTGCACCTCGTTTGAGAATCTCAGTATGTCTGATGCGGGTGACAGAACAGTGTAATCAGAAGTTCGAGGAACTCAGAGGGCCCAGTGGACGGCACCTGCCCCAGTCTGGGAGCCAGGGTGGGCTTCCCGGACCAGCCGTCTGCTCGGTTGGTCAGGGGAAGGACGTGGGTGGTCAGACTGTCATCTGTGGAGAAGCTATGCATTATCTAGACTCTGAAGGACACTCCATGGGTTACTTGATTCCATTCTGTGAGGGCTATTTTACAAATTTGCAAATTGTGGACAACCGGTAATAATGCAAACCGATTCCTGCCTGCAGACCCGCAGAGTCTGAGCTGCCATGCAGAACGCCAACCCACTGCCCCTCCCGGGTTTGCCTCCATTTGCACATTCATTTCAATATTCCTGATCTATAGATATGGCTGTGCTTCTAGATTCTCTTGAACTGGTAATAAGAAAGGCCCAGTTTCCTTATCGATTTAGGAGTTTAATAAACTCTAACCCATGTCCATTTTTATTTTTATTATTTTTTTGATTGAGGTGTAGTTGACATGCAATATTATATTGGTTTCACATATACAACACAGTGATACAAGTTATATACATTATTAAATCCTTACCCCAGCTAGTGCAGTTACTGTCAACATAGATGTTACAGAACTATTGACTATATTCTCTATGCTGTACTTTTGTCCCCGTGACTAATTTATATCAAGATTGAGATCTTGTGCCTTATTATCCTGTTCACCTACTTCACTGACCCTAACCCCTCCCCCAAGGTAAACACCAGTCAGTGTCTATGAGTCTAATGCTGTTTTGTTCTTTCTACTTGGTTTTATTTTTAGATTCCACATGTAAGTGAAATCATATGGTGTCTGTCTTTCTTCACCTGACTTATTTCACTGAGCATAATACCCTCTAAGTCCATCCACGTTGTCACAAATGGCAAGACTTCATTCTTTATTGTGGCTGAATAATATTCCATTTTGTATATGAACCACATCTTCTTTATTCATTCACCCGTTGATGAGCACTCTGGCTGCTTCCGTATCTTGGCCATTGTAAATAATACAGCAATAAACATAAGGCTGCCTGTATCTTTCTGAATCAGAGATTTTGTTTTCTTCAGGTAAATTCCTAGAAGTGGAGTTCCTGGGCCACATGTCCATTTTTATATCTGTATGACAGTCATAATTTTACTTCTTTTTAAAAGGATGGTGGTGAGAGTCCCAGTGGGCACAGGACCCATGTGCAGAGATCTGGAGCCTGCGCTCAGCACCAGGCATCGAGCAGCAGGAAGCCTGGCCCGGATCCTTATCGGAGTGGACCATCAGGAGTTGCTGGGATGGGCTGATTTTCTAGCCCCTACTCATAAAGGGTGGACGGAGGCAGCCGGGCTGGAGTAAAATGAAAACATGCTGGCGATGGGTTCTCAGGTGCTGACGGGCACATACACTTGGGGATCGCATGACTCGGTGTCACCTCGACTGCTGGGTTTGCGGGGGAGTTAAATGCACTTCTGCGCTGGAATCCCTTGTGCCCTCTGAGGACGCAGTGGCAGCTGTTGTTCCTCCCTGGTCAGGGAGCGGGCACTGGGCACTGGGCACAGGCCGCTTACTTTAATGAGCTCAGGCTGTGCACAAACACAGGCAAAACTCACCAAGAACAGAGGTAAGTGGGAACATGTGAAGCCTTGTGTCTGAAACCAGGGAGATTCCAGGAAATTTTTATTAGAATTGCCAATCCTAGGCATCAGAGCCCTTAAATCAATTAGCTAACAATTCCTGAAATGCTTTAAAGAAGGCAAAGGAACTGGACATCCATCTAGGAATGCCGTGTAACATGGCAGCCTTTGAAGGAACCTGGCCTGGAGCGGCCTGCAGGCTGGGTCAGGCTCAAGCCCCAGGTTGGGAGGGGCTTTCATGTCTATGCTTTTTCCTCTTGGTGACTTGTTGCTGGCAGCTCCTGATGAAGTCCTGAGGACGGGACCCCCTTCTTCTCATCCCCAAGGACAGGCCCTGCTGGGGGTGCCCTCGGCCAGGCAGATACAGCTGCAACCCTGCCTGGTGCTGGTGTGGTGCTGGCCGGGCATTTAGTGGTGCATGGTGTTGGGCATCAGCAATGTGGTGCCGGGGAGGCCATGGGGACTCAGACACACTCTACTGTCAGGGAGCTCAGGGTTAAGGCGGCAGTGCCATGGGGAGGGGCCAGGGCTGGAATGGGCACCCAGAGGAGGCCTCACTGTACACCCTGTGTCCCTGAGAGGCTAGAGCTGGCAAAGGAGAAGGAAGCAGCCATCCTGTTATGGCACCTGTCCAGCCCGGACTCCGAGCTCACAGACACCCTGGAACTCCCAGGGATGCAGGGTATGGAGCCGAGGGACTGTGACAAGGGCTGAACCCATTTCCCTGGGACTGGGTGGCCAGTGAGCCCTTCCCTGACCCCTCATGCCTCCTGCGGTCAAGGGGGTCTCCTACATCAGCTTCCTCCCTGGCAGGGAGCCCAGAAGAAGCCCTCTGCACCCTACGCTCTCCTTTCTTGTTCAATTTGCATAATGCTCTGCCCAGACCAGCTTTGTGCCTTCTGCACCCAGTGCTGGAGACTGCACTGCCCTCTGGCCAAAAAGCCTAACCACCCAAACAGAGAAACAAAGCTCTGGTGCAAAGAGAGCCTGGGCAGCCTTCCTGTGGAGCTGGCTCTTGGGGAGTGAGGTGGGTCCGTCCCCAGGAGAGGGGTCCTCCTCAGGACTCTACCTTCCTGGCCTGATGCCCAGCACCGTGTCTGTTGGGCTGGTGGAGCCCACGGAGAACTTACCCTGCATGCACAAACACACATGTGCTCAGGGATGTAGGACAAGGGCAGTCATTTCGGCGCTACTTGCTTTAGAAAAGATTAGAAATAACCTGCTTGTCCAATAGCGGGGGATGGATGATTCTGAGCACCTGCTCAGTGGAGTGCTGTGAGCTCTTAAAAAGGAGAGGTTTCTTGGGGTGTGCTCACAGGATGAGGGCAGGTCCTGCACCCCAAAGTGGGCCCTTTGCCCATCCCCCAGAGGCAGCTACAAACGCCCAGGTGGGCAGCCTGTGTCCCTCAGAGCCCAGCCCCAGGCTGGCTCAGGACCCTCCTTGCATTGCTCCATTCCTGACCTGGCACTGGAGCTGGGGCTCAGGAGTGAGGTGAAGATGGAAGATTCCAGAGCCAGTGGGCCTGCCAACCCCAGCTGCATGGCCTCAAGTGACCCACTCACCCCTGTTTCCAACCCATCTGTAAAATGGGGACAACTTGCCTACCTCACAGGTGAGACGAGCAGCTGGTACACAGAGCAGGTGTTCAATAAAGGTGAAGGCGACTTAAGCTTTGTCCAGTGGGAAGTACAGGGGTGCAGACCAGAGACAGGGCTGGGTGGCAGAGGTGCTCTGCGCTGTCTGCAGGGAGGCGCAGTGGCTCAGCTGTGGCAGCCTGCCACCTGCCGTGTGCTTGTTAGGGGCGCGAGCCAGCTCCCCACCGCCCCCACAGCAGCCAGGGCGCAGTTGAGGGAAAGTTCACGCCATGGTTTCCTGACAGGGGTGACGGCCCCAGCCTCACCCCCGCCTGCCCTGAGAGTCACTGGCACCGCCGGGTGCTGGGGGTTCAGTGTGCTCACAGAGGGTATGATCTGGGGGAGCATGTGTGGGAGCAGGTGGACGGTGGGGAGGGCGTCCCACTCAGCAGGCCCAGGACCCTGCGCTGCCCACAACCCTCCGGGTGCCTGACGACCTCGTGGCCCCCGCAGACCCTCAGCTGGCTCCAGACTGAGCCTCCGGCTTCCCAGGAAAGTAAGACTTTTTCCAAAATTGAACTTTGATCACCTTTCCTCCCTTAGCAGGCTTGACGATTTCCCCTTTCACTTCCTTCCTCTTTAAGCTAACATCTCGTTGTCATTCTTTAAACAACCCTTAGAGGTGCACATGATCTTCTCTGTTCCATTTTAAGGAGCCGTGAGGAAGACTACCACGTCCCTGTGTTTGAGATGAGGAAGCAGCCAGGACAAGAGCCTGGCTGAGGCTGCCCAGCTGGGAAGAGGCCAAGGCCCAGTCTCCCCCACTCGTCTTCCTGCCTCCCCTTGCTAGCAGGGCGCCGGACCTCAGGGGTGGGCAGAGCCCCCAGTGGCAGCAGGTGCTCACAGCCAGGGCAGTCGGGGGGGCTTCCAGAGGGGGGCTTGGGACCTGGGGGTGAGGCAGGAGGGCAGGTAGGCCTTCTGGTGGAGGAGAAAGCATGTGCAAAGGCCAGGCAGTGTGGACAAGGGTGGATTAGCCAGTGGTTAGAGTGAAGGTGCAAATGGAGAGAGCCAGGAGTCAGGGCTCCACTCAAGAGGTGGGAATGGGAGACGAGGCCTGTGGAGTCAGATGGGGCTGGGGACCCCTCAGCGTGCAGGGAGACAGCCTTGGCTGGGTCTGTCCCAGACAGTGTCAAGGCCTGGCTGGGTCCCCAGCAGCCCGGGCCCAGTCCCAGCTAGAATGGGCTGGTCTCAAGGGCTCAGGATCCCAGGGCGGAGGCAGGAACCTCTGGGCAAGAGGCGCTCGATTGGTTCTTCCAGCTGAGAGAGGCCGACTTCCCCGGCACCAGGCTCCAGATGCCTGGGTTGGGACCTGCAGGGACTCTGGGTCCTCACACTATCTTCCTGAAACACCTTATTTATGCTAAAGTGTCAATGACTCAAATGCAATGTACTGGTATGCAGCGCTGGCTGTTGGAAGACTCTGAGGTATGTGTGAAAGCAACGGCCATCGTGTTGTTTTTATAAAGATGACACTCGCTCCTTCTCAAGCAAAACAGGACAAGCAATGCAGAAAAGTACAAAGAAGGGAGCAACCCCCCCTCCCCCGCCCACTCCCCTTTACAATACCTGCTTCCAGAGGGCAGGACTTTCTTCTGCTCTGTTCTCTGCTGTCTTCCCAGCACCTGGGACTTCCTGGCACGGAGCCGACGCTCAGCAGAGACCACCATCCAACGTTAACATTCGGTGCAAGTCGTCTGTGCACAGAGAACTTCGGAGAGATGAAGAGCTATGGAGAGGAAGGTAAACAGGTCCAAATAATTTTAAAACAGGTTCATACCATGTCTACTATATTTTAAGCTAGAAGTATTTGATTTTAAACTTGAGTTTAAAAGGAAGAGAAATCTGAAAAATTACTAACCTGAAAATAGCGAAATCTTTACTTTTCACAGAGATATGAGTTCAGGAGTCTCTCTAAAGTTAAGAAAGGAGATTATGAAATTCATGAAGAGATCATAGTCTTTGGGGAAAAAAAATAAAGGCTCCCCTCGGGTCAGGCTCAGTCCTCTCTTGGCCTGAAGGCCAGCGGTCCCTCCTTCTTCCCTCCAGCTCCTGATTTTGATTCTACGATTTTCACTTGGTCAAGTGGAAGTCACTTATCCTCTGAAACGTTTATACTCTGTTCTGCAACCATAATTCTCCCAATATTTCATCTTAGTCCTATATTTAAATAGATTCTATTCCATTTTTTAAATATATTTTGCCCCTAAGTTTAGCTTTTGGAGTCATCTCTTGTTTCAGAAAACTTGTGAAAAACTTTGAAATGGACCCAAAAAGAGACCACTGTGCCCTGCCTTTCATCACGTTGGAGCAAATCTAAGTTGTAGAAAACTCACAACAGTGCAAATGATCCTTGTCCATAGAAAAATGCAAATCAATTTTATCCCGTGGAATGTAATCAGTTGTTGGCTGTTGACGGTCTTCGTGCGCATATGCAAATTCATTTCCGTATTCCTTATCTGCCTATATATGTGGGTTGTTCTAATTTTCCTTGAAACAGTTGGAACGGATTAATGGTCCCCTAATTATTGAATGAGTTGAATAAAATGTTTGATGTGTTCATTTTATACTGCATGAGTTTCATGATTTTACCTTTAAAAAAAGTGACCCTTTAACTGCTAGCTAGATTTCACTGCTGAATTTTTTTTTTTTTTCAAAAACAGCTCACAGGTGCTATTTTCCCTGACCGTGTTGTCTGTAAATCTGAACATCACTGGGAGTAATATTCTTGGTTTCCCCTTTTCCACACAACTTTGAAGACCTGGCTCTCTTGTCTTCTGTGAAAAAATCTGGAGCCAGTTGCTTCTCGTCTTCCCTTTGCTGGTGACTTAGTACTTCTGGCTGCCTGAAGAGTTGTTTTCTTTATCCTTAAAGTTCGGTAACTCAGCCAGATTCAGCCTGTTCCTGGCGCCCATCGTTCTGCCGCCGCCCCCTGTGCCTTCTCAGCCGCCGGCTCTTCCTCCGTCCCGGGGAGGGTCTGCAGATATTCCTCCGCTTTAGTTGTTGGATGACCTCCTTCAGGGACCCATCCCTGGGATGCTGGGAGGTCTGGTCCCACAGTGACCGCCTTCTCTTCACCTGTGTGAACCAGCTGTCCTTTCCCTCGCAGTCCACCGTGACATCCACGTTTCTCTGCGAGCTGTCAGCCTGCTCCTGGAGACACGGCGGCTGGGCGTCGGGTGCGCAGCGGTCCTGCCTGGTCCTCCCTGTGCCGCCTCCCCGCCGCAAGCCCTCCGCATCTCCTCCTGTCACTCCGGGACGGTCTCTTCTGTGTGCCTGTTCATGTCGTATTCACACGAGCTCTTCTCCGTCCGGAAGCAGCAAGTTTCCGGGAAGCTGCCCTCGATCCTGGCTCCTGTCCGCACTCAGCTCGGGCCCTCATGGCATTTCCTTCCGGCTCCCGGCCCTCAGCAGGCCACCAGCCCTCGTCAGTTCTTCCCAGCTCGCCCATACCCAGGGCGGCACCTGCACTCAGACCTTCTACCCACTCGGGCGCAGGAACCAGTCGGCCTCCCCTCAGAAGTTCAGTTTGAGGTCTGTATATTTTTGACCTGCTCGGTGGACGGTGTGTGTGTGTGTGTGTGTGTGTGTGTGTGTGTGTGTATGTGTGTGTGTGTGTATGTGTGTGTGTGTGTGTGTGGCGGGTGGGGGGGCCCCCCTGAGGTCCCCTTTGCTGGTGTGTGTGTGTGTGTGTGTGTGTATGTGTGTGTGTGTGTGTGTGTGTGTGTGGCGGGTGGGGGGGGCCCCCCTGAGGTCCCCTTTGTTGGTGTGTGTGTGTGTGTGTGTGTATGTCTGAGTGTGTGTGTATGTCTGTGTGTGTGTGTCTGTGTGTGTGTGGCGGGTGGGAGGGCCCCCCTGAGGCCCCCTTTGCTGGGGCTACAGATCCCTTCCCTGCCATTCCTTCCACACTTGCACCCGGGCCCCTCCGGTGCCAGGGCTGTGTCTTGCCCCCAGGCCCGAGGCGGCCTGATGCGTGAGGAGGGAGCCCTGGGGACCATTGCTGTGGAGACTGTCAGTCGGCCTCGTGTTTGTTGGGTGGTTCTTTCCATCGACAGCCCGACGTTGTGCATCATTCCGTCAGGTACTGGGGGAAGGGGCCTGTGCCCTCCCTCACTCTGCTTTCTAAAATCTGAACCCCTCTCCTAGGCAGCCTCTCCGAGATGCAAATCCCCTGGTCCTGCCCGTCCAGACACCCAGAGAGGCTCCGTTTCTGTGGGCCTGGGTGGGACTTCCCCCTCCCTACCCAGAGCTGCGTGGGTGTCCAGGCCTGGGGGTGAGAGCTGCCGAGCCATTCGCCAGGGCCCTGCGCATTCCGGCCAAATCACAGGGATGGGTCTCCAATTATGTAAAATCATGTGGCACTGAGCACTGCAGCTCTGGAATGTCTGAGTGGGTGGGCAAACCGGATCATTAATGGTATCGGAGAGGCCTCTGTGGCCGGAGAGGGGAGGGAAGTGACTTGCCTGAGGTCACACAGCCAGTCAACAACAGACAAGTTCGAAGAACTGGAAACACCAGTCCCAGATCTGGGGCCTGGGCATTGGGGTAGCCCCCTCAGAGGGCAGGAAGGCCTTTGTCTTTAGCATGAGGAGCCCCTTGCCCACCTCTGGGCCTTGCGCAAGAAATGGGTGTGGCCCTGCCCCTGAACTTTGGTCGGGAGCTTCCGTGGGGTTGGGAGGCTATCCCAGGAGGCACATACCAAGTCAGCCCTCTCAGGAGAGTGACCCCGCTTCCCCTCGTGGTGTCCCCACCCCATTCACCCACTGCCCTGGGAGCCATGCTCTCGGCATGAGCCCAGGGCTTGGTGACAACCTCAGGCCAGGAGGCAGGCTGAGCAGTCCTGGGGAGGAAGGTAGAGAACCTGGGATTAGGGCCAGAGAGGGGTGGATCAGGCCTGAGAGGGTCCCCCATCTGCCTGAGGGGGGGTGGCCAGAGTTGGGACATGACCGGCAGAACAGCTTGACCGTCTCATCGAGATGCTTGGGGTGTCCTGGGTGTTGTCGCCCATCCAGCCTGGTGACATCAGGCGGCCTGGGAATCCAGGGTCCACGCCTTCCTTCCTCCACGGCCCTCCTGGCTCAGCTGCCACAGGAAAATTGCAGGACTCCGTGCACAGGGATGTGGCGAGGGTTCATGCCTGTAAAAGCACACAGGAAGCAGAGGCTCTCAGGAATGGAGCTGCTAAGCCCAAAATAGACCCATTCCATGAGGTTACAAGAAACGTCTCACTGGAGTCTCACCAGTCACCATAAAGCTGCGATTTAATTTCTCTCTGGGACATTCTGATCCTTTCCTGCTAACCCCGCTCCCCCGCCATCCTGGAGTCCCTGCTAAAGTTCAATTCCAGCCCTCTTACCAGAAGAGAGGGGCTGACAGTGGCTCCCTACGTGTCTTGGGCACATGAGCATCATGATGATGGCTGTGATTTGTGCGGCTGGCCGTGCTCTGGGAAGTCCATGGGGTGGCCCTGGGGCAGGGGCAGACAAGGTCCCAGCAGACACAGGTGCCCAGGGAGGAAGGGCCAACTCAGGATTCAAACTGGAGCGCCCAGGCCCCAGTGGACTCTGGAGCAGGCTTTGAACACATCACCCACATTCGAGGGCTTCTTGGCCCTTAACAGCGGCCCCCCCGAGAAACACAGGCCAGGTGGCCCTAGTGTCACATGGAATCCCACTTGCAGATGCGGAAGCAAGGCCAAGAGAAGTTAAGGCTCAGTGGCCAGCGAGCGGCAGAGTCCGAGCTCAGCCTGGGCCACAGCTCCCAGGCTGCCCCGGCCCGGCCGCTCCGTGTCTGGTTCCCGGCCCCGCCAGCCCCTTTATCTGCTTGCTCTGTGATGGGGCAGGTCCACTGCCTGACCCATGAGGCTTATCGCCCTGCCGAGGGCAGGCGGCTTATGATTACGGCTGATTATCATCGCGCGCTTTGGCCGGGGGTTTCACACGTCTTCACTGGCTCTACCGTCTGACTGTGCTGAGTTGATGCTCACTTTGCAGAAGGCCTGGGCTCTCGCAGGAAGAGATGCAGACGTGAGCGACTCCCATCTTTGTGGCAGGGTCTTGGTTTCAGGGAGGCCCTGTGTGTTCCAGGGAGCCACTGAGGCCTGTTTCAGCCTCTCTGAGGCAGAGTCTCTTAGCCTTTCGGGGATGCTGGCCCCTTTGACAATCGATGGAAGTCATAGTCACTCTCCTAGAAACCTGCAAACATACAAAAATAGTACATACAACTTAGGGATTTATACACCCTCTGATGTCTGTCATAGATTTTCCAGGGGCTTCTAGAGTCTGCAGTGAGCCCTCTTATGTTATGGGGTGCTGTCTGGCAGTCTCCTGAACCCCAGAATCTGGATGCTTATGATTCCTGGATAGCTGGGCATGGCCATGCCTGAAGGAGGCTTCTTTTCTTTGTGAAAGCGATTTTATAAAAAGATTAGGTTGAGAATGGATGAGCCTGCTGAGTGAGAACTATGCCCAGTTTATTCGCCAGTCAACTTCTGCACAAATACACGCCACGAACAGCAAACACAGAGTGGGTCTGTGCCATAACACTAGCTCGTGTTCAGTGAATGCCAGGCACTTCATGCCAGGCTGATCGTGGATTATCTTGTTAAATCCTGGTGACAGTCAAGCCCATAGGGTAATGCTATGCTCTCTGAGGCACAGCGAAGTTAGGTGTCTTGCTCAGTCACATGATAAACTGACCCGATTGGCCTCTGACCCCCAGCACTCTGACGTGAGAGCCATTTGATAGCCTTCCTTGCTATGAACTGGTGAAACCCACAGCCCCCGGAGGCTGGCCCCATCCTGTCTGTGGCTCGACTTTTTCCCAGCTCAGCAGCTGGTTCCTATTGGGTCCAGGCCAAGAGAGCAGGCTCTAAGTAAACACCGGAATGGCATTTTTCTGGAGAATCTCTGTAACACGTGGGTGCCCAGGGCCCCTGGTCCAGGAGTCCCCAGTGGACCGAATCCTGGCATGCTGTTCACCTGGCCTGGCAGGGAGACATCATTCTGCTCCTGGGCAGATTTGGGTGGTAATGTGACCCCCATCTGACCCTGCAGGCTGGCAAGGCCTGGGAAATGTCAGCTTACACTCGCTCCAACTAGTCTTAAGGAGCTTTCCTTGGCCTCTAGAACACGGCAAAGTGCCTGCCGGGAAAGACACTTCTGCTTCTGCCCCCAGCTGCCAAGTCTCTAAGATGCACTTCGGCACCGGAAGGGGCTTCAGAGTCCTGGCTTCCCCGGGATGCCAGCTCCCTCCCCGCTCTACTTTCTTAAACCCCCTCTGGACGGTTCCAACCTACCCAACAGGCAGATGCAGCAGCTCAGCCACCAAGCGGAACCAAGGATGAAAGAGACAATGCCTTCCCAAGGCCCAAAGCTAAAATTCCGCAGCTGAGGTTTGCATTCACCTGCGAGCTGGCCCCTGGTGCCCCTTCTTCTGCCTGAGGTCAGTGCTTCTCAAAAGTGGGCCAGTGGCTGACAACAGCAGCCCCAGGGAGCAGGTCAGACGCGACCCTCAGGCCCCACCCCAGATCTGCTGACCAGAAACTGCTCTTCAACCAGCCCTGCAGGAGTGCGGAAGTCCAGATCCACTGCCCTGGGCCTCTGCCGCTCAGCGGGGACTTGAAGCTCTGCTCAGGCAGGAGAGGCTCAAGCTTGAATTCCATCCCCGCATGCATCTTGTGCCTCCCCAAAGGCTTCTCCACACCTGAGTGGGCTCCAGATGCACAGGACCAAACTGGGAGGTGGAAACGGGTGCCAAGACTATACAAATCTTAGCACACGGTTAATGGCGCATCTCCACATCAATAAGTGGGGAAATTGGCAAGCTTTTGGAGAATAAATAAGACAGCAATAACCAAGAACATCAATACATACACAAGAAGGACATCGAAGTGAATGCTGAGGCCAGCTGGAAATCAACCTTCACTTGCTTTGGTGAGAAGCCAGCAGAAGCTGTGAGGGCGAAGCCTCCACTGGCTGCCCTGCCACTGGGCTCCACAGGCCTGGCCTGCCAACTGGGCCGAGAGGTCGGAGGTCCGGCAGGCCCCAAGCCCCTGTCCCCAGACTCCTATCTCATCTCCCACGGGCGGGCAGTCTAGGCAGGTGCCTTCACAGCAGCCGTCTTCACCCACCCAGCCATCCACCTAACGTGTTATCGGGCACCTGCTGTACAGCTAGAACCCCGGCCTGGGGCAAAGAGCAGACCTGAGCTGAGGGCTGTGCGGGGGTCGGCAGGACTTGCGGGGTGGGGGTCCTTGCAGGCTGTCTGGGCTCCCACCCTTCTCCCTCCAATGCAGCAACCCTCTGCTTCCCCACAGTCACCTAGACAGGTTGCCTCGCCTGGGGCAGTTCCCTCATAGTGAGGAGGGTGGCCAGGTGGAGAAGTGTCTCTTTCTGCTCAGGAATGGGGCCCAGGGCTGGCTCTGTGTCCCTATTGCCTTTCTCAGGTGAGAAAAAAGAGCAGAGGAGGGTGAAGGGCAGCCCCAGGGGAGACGGCCAGACCCTGGGAGCCGGCCTGGAGTCCCCACAGCCACTCCAGCCTGTCATGCCCCACACGCCAAACCCCACTGATGCCTGCTAGCCTGGCCTGATCTCGGCCCTGGGAGGGGACAGTCACTCATGGCCCCACAGCCTATTTCCAGTCCACTGGATGTTTTAACCCCAAAGCCCTTCTGGAGCAAAGGTGGATCCCAAGGTGGCTGAATGGCTGTCCCCTGGCCTTATTCTGATGGTAAAATTGATACAGAGCCTATTGTAAAAAGTCAAACATTCAGAAAAGTAAAAATCACCTCAATTCTGCCACTGTTAATATTTTGGTGAGCAAACTCTTTCTCCTTCTCCACACAGATATACACGCACACGAAGTGAGAAATAAAATCTTTCCTCACCATGTTGTTTTTAAAAAAAAAAAAGTGCTGTTGTTTCCGAGACGCACAGCTGCTGAGCCCCGTGCGCCTCATGTCACAGCCTTGTGTGGCCCGTGTGGGACCCCGCCAGCAGCGAGCGGCAGGGAGTCCTGAGGCAAGGGGTCTGCTGTGCTCCTTTAGACATGGTGTGGGTGACTTTCCAGGCCAACAAGCAGAACACTCATCACATGCTCTTAAATAAAAAATAAATTAGCCCAAAGTTGGCCTTTTTTGGTGAGCGGGGAGTATGGCCTCTGAAGAATTTCTTGCCACTCAGAGGACACAATGTGAGCTGCAGAGACCACACGCACACACGCACACACACACACACACCCCTACATTGTAGGAGATCCAAGCCAAGTGGGCTCAAGGGGAGCCCCCAAGTCAACCCTTCAGGCAACAGAGTGTGCCCCAACCCGGGGAGGGTGGGGACTGTGGTATCACGATGCACACACGCCGTCCCCTCGGGATGCCTTCAGAGCGTGTCGACAGCCCCATCCCTGCCCTTTTCCCCTCCTTGGCCAGTGGGACCTGTCCACTCCTGTCACCTGTTACTCTGAAGGCTGGACAAGCCAGAGCCCTCCTGCCCATCTGCTGGCATCCAGCCTCATCCTTCCAATCCTTTTCTGACCCTGTGACCAGACCAATTTCCTCACATCAAACAAGGTCATGTCTGTCTCCTGCTTTAGTGCCTTCCTTGGGGACAGGTCCATGCCCCTCCGCCAGGACCACCGGGACAGCTCTTCTCAGCTGGCCCTGAGCCCCTCCCAGCCCTGCTCTGCTAAGCCCCCACCCTTTACCTTTCGCCTGGGGTCACCCCCTCTCCTTCTGAGTTCCTACTTCTCCTTCAAGGCTCGCACTTTACTTTTTGTGGCCCAGCCTGGACTAGGTCTCAGCTGGGCTGCACAGCACCCCATATCCAGTCCACTTCTGTGCCCTTCTCCCAAGGTGTTAGAGTGTGTGCTGTTGCCCCTCTTGGCAGTGACCTTGCTGGGGGCACAGCACACCTGTAAATGCTTGTGGGGTGTCTGACCAAAAGGGCACCCTCAGCTGCCCTGGGAGGCAGGGACCAGGTGTTACATTTATTGTGCACATGAGAAATTGGGGCTCAGAGAGGCTGTGGAGCTTTAAAATTCACTCAGCTAGTGCGGAAGGGGCAGGGTTGCTCCGCTGGGTGCTGGGGACCCGGCAGTGACAGAGGGACCACAGTCCCTGGTGTCACCGCACACATGCAGGCATCAGGTGGCAGTGGGGCCTGTGAGGGCGACTTCTCCCCGGCACTGACTGTTAAACCACGGCGGCCGCAGTCGTTCATGCTTCTGTCTTGAGGTTAGCGGGGTTACCGCCTCCCCGGGTCATGAGGCACAGGCCCCTCGCTGGGGACATGAGACCCAAGGTTCTGGGTCCAAGCAGGACCCCAGCCACGGTGGTGGACACACTTCCTCCCAGGCTGGGATCCCATCTGTCAACAGAGGCTCCTTAGACCCTTCCCAGTGAAGGTCCCTGGGTCAGGATTCCCAGTTCACACTCCCCGCCTTCCCCGCCAAGGCTCACTACTCTGGGTTCTGCCCCAGGGAGGGAGTCTTCCCTGTGGGAGGTGGACACCTCCATGCTCAGCTCCCACCCAGAGCTGGGCAAAGGGCCAGGGCCTGACCTCCACGGGGCCTCAAGGCTCCTGGTGGGGAGGACACGGGGCCAGGACAGGCTGACACCTACAGCCTGTGTGTGCCAGGCCGTGTGGGCCCCATAGGGAGAGGTCTGCCGGGGAGGACTCCCACATGCCACGCAGGCCTAGGCCTGGGGCCATTCAAGCCCGGGATGGCCACCAGTGGACACCAACTCCTCCGTGGGATGGTGGAACTGTGCAGATGGGCTGTGACAACAGAACCCCATATCCTCCACCCAAGCACCCAACTCCAGGCCCACATCCCTGCTCGGGGTGCCTCCCTTCCTGGGGCTCTGTGGGCTCCAGCTGTCGACTTGGGCTTCCATCTAGCCTCCTGTGCTGTCCTCTGTCCCAGAGACCAAAACGGGCTCAGCCGCCTGCTCCAACCATTGTGAGGCTTTGTTCCCCCCCCTTCCTCTCCTGCCAACAGGGAACACGGGCCTGGCTGAGGAAAGCTGTTTGGGAGGAGGAAGAACAGGTGAATGGGTGCTTTCAGGAAAGCAGGAACTTTCTAAGGGCCGAGTGTGCTTGTCCGAGAGGCTTTGGAGGGACCCTGCACAGCTGCAGAATTGAGCCCTTGCCTCCCAGGAACTGAGGGCAGAGGTCGCGGGCTGGAACACCTAATGGGGTCTGGTCAGGGCCCGGGTCCCTGGAGCATGTCCCACTAGCCCGCTCCTCCACACCCTGAGGCCACACCCTGCCATGCCAAGGAGGGACTGCTGGAAGCTCTTTGGGATTCCACTCTAGCCTCCACAGAGGGCCCACTGGCCACTCATCCCGCTGCCAGCATGGGAGCCCAGGAGAGCTGGGGCAGGGCCTCTGGGGCTCGGAGCAGCTCCAAACGGCAGGAGAAGCAGCGGTTTCTCAAGAACAGCAAGGGGACCTGGACCACAGCCTCCACTTCCTTTTCTGGAGAAACACCACAGCTCAGCTGTGCTGGCTGGTGATTCTGCAGCTTCTGTCCCTGGGGTTTTGAGCATGGGGCAGCAGATGACCCCTGGGGCTTCGGATGGAAAGATGGTGTTGGGAGACGTGGGACTGTCCAGGTAAAGAGCACAGACCTGGATTTGTTATAATTTATTGTCCAAATTGGCACCTTTGGAGAAGGAAGCTGTCTTTACTTTTACACCAGGGCAGCAGATGTCGACTGGGACTCTTCAGGGCACACTGAGTCTGTGACCCTACTTACTGCCAGGTCCTAGCTGAGTGGATCTGGGCAATTGTATAACCTGTCTGAATCCTGGCCTCTGCATAAAAAGGCTAATACATGTGCCAGTCTTTCAGGGCTGTTGGAGGGCTTAAAGGAATGATGTAAACATGAAAATTCCCTGGAAGTGACCTTGGTATACCGTGGGCCTCCATCGTTGTTCTCTTCCTGGGTGGTAGCAGACCCTCCCTGGGAGGTAACAGCTCTCTGGAGGAAGTCCTCGTGGTGGGAGGGCCCAGGGCGGGTGTGCACACCGCTGGCGGGTCAGTTTCCAATCCCTCCTGTGCCCTTGTGCACACCCACTCTCCTGGTGGTGTGCAGGGGACGTTAGTCAGGTGGCCTCAACTACTTACTTCGTGCTCCATTTTCTCTCCTAACCTCCAGGTTCTTCTGCCCACTTGAGCCAGGGCTTACCTGGAAGATGGTCTGGAAATGTCAGCTCTGGAAAGCATCTTGAGGAAGTAGCCCACAGTCCTCAGCAGCCTCCACCTGGCCGGTCTCCTCCATTAACTATGGAGCCCACAGGTGGCAGCTGAGACAGGAAGTGGGTGTGCAGCTAGGAGGGTGCCCCTTGGGGTGGGTGCAGGGCCCACTCAGTCTTGAGCCTCCCGGCAGAGTCCACAGGTTTCCAGCCAGCTCTGACCTCAGTGCCTTTGGCCAGGCAGGGCCTTGGCAGCTCTGCTTGCTTGACTGAAGGCGAGGGAGGAGCGACACCAAACAGGTCACCAAAGCCATGTGCCGCAGAGACACAAGACGTCTCCAAAAACGAGGTGCTTGAGCTCTGAAGAGGCGCCCCGATTCTGCTTTAAGACTTCCTGGCCGATCGGCCTATGGTTGGGGGGCCTTGGAAGGTAAGGCCCCCCCAACACTAAAGGGCCCCCCCCCAACGTTCTGCTCGCTCTCACCGCTAGTGCCTGACCATTCTCTTGTTGACCCCAGATTTTGTGTATTCTCCAGTGTTGACAATTCCATAGGCAAAAGAAAGACATCTCATTGTTTAATCGACACTTTTAATTAGGGAGAAAGAGCATTTTCCACGTATTTGGGCCACGAGTACTTCCTCTGAGAAGAGCCCGGTCACATCCTTTGTTCGTTTTTCCACTGGGCTGACTTTTGCCTCGGTGGTTCCAGGTCCTCTGTAGTACGGATGTTAATCCTGTCACACATTTTTCCTGTTCTCTCCATCATTTGCCCTTTAATTCTGTCACTTCGTCTCCTACACAGTCTCCCAGCTTCACGGCGTCCTCCCGTGCACGTCTCTCCCTTCGGCTTCTGTGCTCCAGTTGTGCTTAGAATTCCTGAGAGACAATGGGCCCAGGGCTCGCAGTGGCAGCAAATCATGCTTATTCAAGAGAAAGTGTTTGTTTAAAAATAAGAACTGTCTTCCCAAGCATTTATTTAAATATTAATAGATACGGGTAAAAATTACAAATGGTGCAACAAAACTAACAGCTTTATATTCACAGATGGTCAGATGCTGACAAACAAGAAATAAGATCTATGTACAAGCGATGTGGTTGTTAGGAAAATGCATACGAAGGCCTAAGGAACGGTCTGTTTATAGGCTTTGGTGGAGCCATTATACCCAGTTTTCCACTGGCTCCTGAAGCTTCTTGAGAACCACACAAAGCTGAACTGGGTCCAAACATGTTGGCGGGTTTAGTTTTAGAAGATATCCTTCTGCATGCGGTGGACCCCCTAGGAGGTGACAAAGAAAAGAAAATTAAAATGTTAAATGAATCCAGAAGTGAAGAATCGTCCCCCTCTTCGCCCGCAGGGAGCTGCACACTGTTCAGTCTTCTTCGGTCTTGTGTGTCTTGGCGCGTCTTCTGCCCGTAACCCCCCGGGGTGGCTAAGTTTCCTTCACCATCCCAGGAGTAAGGACTGCTGTCCTTCATATAAACCTGTCTTCCTAAAATGTCAAGGGCTGTTCCATTCTGTGACTTGAGGCCAAAGCCATGTGCCTTCTCTGCACCCCACCTGACACAGCCAATCAGAACCCCTTTCCTCCAGACAAGAGCTGAGATCCACAATCCCACCTCCATTCTGATCAAGTGAAGGAAACGAGAATTCCTTGTTTTAAGTTCCAGATGCCCGGACAATAGATTCTCTGGGATTCCTGTACCTGCACAGTCCAGGGATAGGTAGCTGGGTGGGTGAGTAGTGATGGGGCGGAGCTGGGATCCTGCATGTGGCCTAGCAGGGTGGCAGAGGGGAAGGCTGCAGAGGCGGGTCCCCAGAGAGGCTCAGGTCTGCCACGGCTGTCAGGGCCACACCGTCAGCAGCTTGCTCCTTGCCTACACCCCAAGATCTGTGTGCTCTTACCCTCCACTTGCCGCCTGCCTTTAAGACCAGGGAAGAAGCCCCTACCACAGGCCATCACAAAGTCCTTCCAGCACCGTGCTTCCCTCACTGATCTAAAGATAACAGCTTTTTTCTGCCTCAAATAAAACATTAAAAAAAAATTACAGGTCCAGCACATTACAAGGGTAAACGAAGACAGCATGTTCTACGGAAGCCTTTCCCTACATGAGTACTTCCAGCTGCTCCGTAACCAGGCTGCATTTACGCCCAACATTAATCCCACACCATCAGGTAGGTAAGAGGCCTCCCATCTCTGAAGTTAGGAGCTGAGGTATCAGGGCCGCCAGTCTAGGGCAATGGCATTCTGGTGGGGCTGGGTGAAGAGTGGTATTTCAACATTAAAAAAAACTCTTGCTTGAGGGCAATTTTACTGAAGAAAACTGGCAAAGATCTGCTAAACCAGCAGAGAAGCAGCCTTCTATTTCCCTGTGTTGATTTCCTGCTGAGACATTAAGCCCCGAGCAAAAACCTGCTGTTTATGTTGATTTACAGCACGTATCTGCCAACAGCAGCCTCCCGTTTTCAGGGCTGTCCACACTGCCCCCCCAACCCACCCCCGTCCACACTGCCCACACTCCAGAGGGCTCAGAACACAACTGCCCACTGTGGGATTCTGAAGATGCAAGACCCTGAGGGTAGGGTGGGAAGTCAAAGCTCTCTGGCAAAGGGCCATACCGGCTCTGTCCGGCACAGAGACTCTCAACCAGGTAAGCAGACTGCAACCTGGGAACTGCCTTTCAGACGGCGGCAGTGGGCTTGAGGGGAATGGGGCACAGATGCAGAGGCTGCCGGAAGGGTTAAAAAAAAGTCACAGAACTGCCTGATTTTAGCCAGCGGGGATCAGAAAAGAATCCCATCGTGAATACATCTGCTAATTAAAGACTAACATCAGAATCAGTCCTGGCTTTTGGACAGTGTGAGTTTAACTATTTCTTATGGGATTGCTTCTAGGTCATAGGGCAAAGGGCTTCACTCTGATAAACGAAGGTTGTGACAATGTGATAAGGGAGCCAATGGCAACGAGCACTGAGATATGCTTTGCTTTGTTCCAACAAGTGAAAACGAGAAGATGGTGGCTTTGTTTCTGAGCTATCTCCAGGGGCAACGTGCAGGAATTAGTGCTCTGGGCAGGTGTGGGCAAGCCCCCGTCCAGTCTACCTGTGAGGGTGAGGCCAGGCTGGGGACGGCCTCACACAAGCCTACCCCAGCCAGGCCTCAGCTTCCTCATCACGAGCCCCAGGGGCTTGGACCAGATGCCTTTTAAGGTCTCCTTCTGCTCTGTGGGAGGGCCTGAGGAAATGAGTATTTCCCAAATGAAGGAATCAATGAAAAAAACAAGAAAATGTTCCTACTGAAGAACATCTGTTGGTCACTTGTGTACTAAAAACCACAAAATTAAACTAACATTTACCAATGCCTTTAATTCCAGAAGGATTAGCACAAATAAGATGCTTGTTTATGGACTTAACAAGAAAATGATAATTTGGTAACACTGTCTTCCTTTTTCTTCCCTCACTCAATTTTTGTTTTTATTATACAAAAGTAAAAGAGGTAGAAAAACTGCAGAAGACACACAGCTTGTAAAGGTTTACCAAGGACTTGCTTCCCTTCTTCTGTAAGCACTCCTGTTACCATATGCAGCTTTTTGGGGCCAGCTTCTCCAAACTGACAGGATGGTACGATCCTACCAGACCTTCCCTACGAGGCGAGGGCAGGTGGGATCCTTGCAGAAGACAGAAAAGGGGGGCTGGCAGAAACGGTGCAATTATGAACAAGACGGCCACCCAGATTATTGCCCTGGATCCGAGACTGCTCTCTTTGCTCCCTGGGGTGCACAGGGAGCCCCAGAGCAGCCATATCCCGGCCTGGGCACCAGGCACGTGTGGGAAGGGAAGACAACAGCCATTCCCTGAGGCCCTCTTGGTGTCAGGGCTGACAGGCTGGGAGGCAGGTTCCCCCAGGTGCGTGGGGCAGGGAGTGGGCGGGCCTCTGGGTGGAGGCTGGCAGATTCTGCACAATAAAAGCAGTGTAACCAGTGCCGACAGAGTCATCAAAGAGATGAAGAGACAAAAGCCGGTTCACTCAGCAAATATCTGAGTTACAGTATTTTATGTGCAAAAGACTCTAAAAGGAGCAATTATCAAACATTTTTTTACAGGTAAGGTCAAAATTGGAGAAGTTTTTGTAAATAGAAAACTTTAGTGATAATCAACTTCAGAGCAGATATTTTAAAAACCTGAAACAGATGTTTTCCTTCTGTATCAAACCTTAATCATCACCCCATTAACTGAAGAGATATTTAATAATGGCTTATTTTAATAAATACCTCAAAGCAAACCAGTGCACTGTACTTTGGGGGCTTCCCCCCATAACCCCCACATTGTAGGACGGGCCGCAGAACATACCCCTTTGTCCTGGAACCACCGAAGCCAGTTTTTCTCCTCTTGGACCTTTGGGAAGCTGGCATCCTTTTCCTCTTTCTTTCATTTTTGGTTTTATTTGCAAAGTAGTGAGAAGATATGGGTGTTCCCTCATTAAACTCCTCAGAGACATTTCTTCCAGTGCCTCTGCTGCTGGATGGGCTTATCCGAGGGGAAGCATCCTCAGCTACAAACGGACAATGCAGACGGTTACCGGTGACACCGGGCTGGCCCACGTGCCGATACAGCCAACGCAGACACGTAACACGGGTGCAACTCAGCTGAGACCTGGCTGCTTTCCTGGTGTCTTCCTGCCATGTGGGTTCAACAATTCTGCAAGAACTGAGCATTCTTTTTTATTTCACAAAACCCCAAAGTGCTCAATGGCAATTTATTTTCAAAGTAAGGGGATCAGAATTCATTTAAAAAAATGTGTGATACTCATCGGCTTAACTTATGACCTCAAGCGAGCTCCTACTCTGTTGCGTGTGGCCTGCATCTCTGTTACTGTCTGGGCAGAGAATCCTGCTAAGTTCTTTGAAAAGTGCAAAGTGCTATATAAAAACCAATTTTATTTATCATTTTGTATAGGCTGAAAAAATAAGTCGAATATAAGAGAAATATAAACAGTTCTATACCTCATCTTTGATCAACAGTTATTTAGCAAATGAGTATCAGAGAATTCTAGACCATATTTTACTCTACAAAGACAAAAAACACTTCTTGGGACAGCAGTTGTGAACATTTTACAGACCGCGCAGGAGATGGGCCTGCATGAAAGCACACGTTTACAAAAAAGATGGTAATTGCCACAGGTACTTGCACCCCGAAGTCAGGAAATGTCCCCACGGTCAGTAGTGATGTATCCCTGTCTTGAAGGGAGACATGTCCCAGCTGGTGGGATTCCCCTCAGGCTGCCTGGCAGGAAGGGCACCGAGGGGCCTTTTGGCAGACTCCTCGCGCCACTGCCTCACCCGCACGGCACGGGTGAGGAATGCTGTTGCCTCGGTTGTGGGACTTGGGGGAAGGCAAAGGCCTAACTCATTTTCACCTGCAACATGGGTGTTGTGAGGACGTAAACAAGACTGGCAGGCTGTGCACAGCATCTCCCCATCAGTAAGGGGGGCAATCTCATCCCTCTGCGGGCTATTTCTGCAGAGCAGCCCTGTCTCCTGGGGGCAAACTCCCTTTGCAAACAAGTTACTATACTAAGCAAATGTTCAGTTCCCACCAAGAGATTGTGAATGTTTTCAAAGCAAGGCTTTTAATGCAACAATTACCATACGGAGGAGTTGTAGGGTTACAAAAACCCTACCTTATGGCATTTTGTTGATGGATAACAAATGACCGTGGAGAGACAGAACTTAAAACGCATGTGCACCCAGTCCTCATCCCACTTACCATTCCCACCCATCACAGAAGCGGGACGTACTGGCTCGTCCATGGGGTCTCACTGCCTGGCAAGGCCAAAGGGGCCGGGAGGCTGCCACACTCCGCCTATCTCCTACACCAAAATCTTCTTGCGTTCAATTTTCCCTTGGTTGGTGACTCCTATAGCTCAGTGATGAGGCTCACAATTAGCGGTGCTCTGTGACAGGCCTAATGTAAAACCTTTGGGTGTGCCCACTGATGATGCCCTCAGTTGGGCAGATTCTTTAAGTGGCCAATAACAACAAAATTGTCTAACGTCTAATTACATGTTCATTTTTTCCAAAACACTTAAACCCCACTCTTAAATTTTATCTTTAGACATGCTTGTTGGGTCATATGTTCCTTTCTCAGATGGGAAACTGAAGCACAGTGAAGTTATTTGCAGCCTGCAGAGGGTCAGAGTGAGGTGGTGGCAGATCTGGGGGCTCCTGATTCCTTGGACATTTGCCTTAAAAGGATCAGCAACTCCCAGGCTCCCTTTGGGTACGATTAGCAGGTTTAGTAACCGGCATCCCTGGGCTGGGGGGTGGCTAAACACCACGTCCTCCAGGAGGGGCTTGGGCCACCTTGGGGGCTGCTCTGAGCACTTGAATGTCAGTGTGACAAGGTGTAGGAAACATTAACATAACCCAGAAACCACGTAATTCTAATCCAGCGAGGTGCATCACTTAACATTACAACAGGCTTTTAGAAAACATATTCGGCTGTATACTGAACCTGGCAATGTCCACTCAGAGTATTTCTGTAATATTGGAATCACTTCTGCGCCATATTTTTCCAGTTTGTCTTCAGTAACACCGTCAATTTGAAGCAAAACCTCAGGATCAGAAGATAAAGATTCTGTGCAAGGGCATAAAATGAGGAATTTAAATTACCACCCATAGAAAACCCACTGGGTTTGTGCTCACCCACCCATTCAGCACGTTTTTTAAGTGCCAACTAACTGCAGAGCACCAGGCACATGGGCCAATCCTCTGAAGGCTGTTAATGCTGACAGAGGTTAACAGGCAGGCCCAGAGGGCAGGGGCCAGTCATCCGTGCCCTAAGCAAAGGTGCAGAAGTCAGGGCCCAGTGGGGGACAGCAAAGGACACAGAGGGAAGCTGGAGCGCAGGACCTATGAACCTGCCTTAGAGTTCGACCAGGCTCTGCTCTTGCTCACTGTTCTTACAACAAAGACGTGTGCAGATGCGAGACCAATGCTCCCTTGGTTTGCGCGGAGCACCCACATTTGTATTTCCAACTCTTGACTTCTCCCCTGTGCTCCAGACTTGTGCATCCTACCCAGTGACACCGTAACTGAAGTTTTACCTCCCCCCGACCCAAACCCACTCTCCCTCCAGTCTTTCCACACGTGGAGTGAGTGAAGCAAGGACGCTGAATTTCCCAGTAGGCCATTAACAGCCCTCTGCCTGCAGATGTCACATCAGTCTTGTATCCAGACCAGCCTGTCATTTTAAAGATCACTCTAGTTGCTGTATGGAAAATGGGTCGCAAGGGAGCCTGGTGGAAGCCACTGCAGGGGCAGGTGAGGGCGCAGTGCACTGCGGCCGCGGAGACGGAGAGGGAGGGGTTGGATCCGTTTCCGTGGCTGGGTCTGCAGGATTTACAGGTGCACTGGCTATGGGGAGTGACGTGGATTTCAAATCTGATTCTCACATCATTTCCATGTTTAGAGCAAAAGGAACAGAACTGTGGGACAGACCAGAAGCTTATGGAAAAGGGTTAGTGGAAGACGAAGTGGGAGAGACACGCAGAAATGCAGATCCTTGACAGAATTTCTACTTGATCTGGTGAGCTAGTTTTAAGCAGAGTTTTCGAAAGGTTAAAATGTATACCATGTTCTTATCCGGAGTTAAGGGGACCTGGTAGGAACCTGCTCTTGTAGCCAGGAACAAAAAACTGAACTTCATCGACTCCAAGACACATGCCTTTTCGTGTTCGGGCATTCCTGAGGTCAAGACGTATCTTTCAAGTGCTGACGGCCAAATGGCAGCTGTATTACCCTGGCTGCCATCTGTGCCAGTGAGAACTTGGTCACAGCTATTCGTACTGGCGGCACGTGGACAGCGTCCCTGCCGTGCTGGCTCCTCACATGTTGGGTTTAACTGCCACATGAAATGCCTACAAAATGCCTGGACTATGATTAGCAAAAGTGATGTGAATGCAGAAAGGCTCAGACTGCATTGGGCAATTAATAAAGAAATACCTGTCTTTGAGGAAACGACCACAATTCCAGTTTCTTGCAAGCAATACCCAAGTGCTCTACATGACTTATAAAAGATGCCTACAGTTGGTGCAATAGTGTTACATTTATGTAACTGACACTTTCTGGTATCATCACGAAAAAGCCACCATTGACTCTGAATGGGTAACAAAGGTTTTGATTCAAATATAGGGAAAATAGTGGAACATGCTAAAAAGGCTGTATCACCAACATTCTCAATGACAGAAGGAAAAACAAAAACAACTTTGATTGTATGCTTTTTTCATATAGGCACAGTTACATATGATAAAAATCTATATTCAAATATGTAAAAAACAATTTCTTTCAATAAAAGTACTGTGTCACAGTTTAATTAGTAGAATTTTTTTTCTCAATAGTCTGTAAAATAACAATGCCTTAAAACAGATGGCATCTTGGAGGTGATGAAATACTGTTAATGACCTGTAGGGGTAGGAATGGGAGTGGGGCAGAGGGCAGGAGATGACTATGAGGTTATGAAGGAGAATGTGCACCAGTTAGTTAGATGTGAACAGCCTGTTGCCCGGGGACTTCACCATTAGAATTAGAATTCCATTAGAATTCTGAGCTGAGCTATCTGAAGGTGGAGAAAACTCAGGTCAGCAAGAATTGATTAACTAGAGACACAGCAGTGTGCTAGATCCAGATTCAAAGGAGCATGAAACATAACCTCTTTTCATAAGGAAATAAGCTCCTCGTTGCAGAGGCATTTGTACATACCATGGCTAAACAGCATAAGGCGAGCAAAACCGACACGAACTCATGAACTGGCATCTAGCGTTAGAGATACAACTATCCATATCCTAACATTCAGCATTAGAGAAAAGTATAAAATAAAATTAAAATCAGATTGCATATCTGAATGACAAAGCACTGTGACAATCTTCAAGAATACATTTTACCCCAAGAATAAGTTTAAATTGTTTTTCTGAGCTCTCAATTGAAAAATATTAAAAATTAACAAGTATGACAAATTTATGCACTCAAAAAGTTCTTCAGCAACATGAATTGTGGCCTATTAATTTATGCCACATCAAAGAAGACTCACACACACCCACCTGCAAGCTTCTTGAGAGTGACGGTATTAAAAATATTAAAGTAATGGACGCCAAAAACTTTTCCCAGAGATTTGCAGACTTCTGTAAGTTCTCCAAGACATTTCTTAACTATCTCTTCCCTCTGAGATACTTTCGTCACTAAAGCTTTCTGTTTCTTCACACTGCTGGAATTTTCTGTTTCCATAAAGTCTACCTTCATGGGAGAGAGAGAGAGAGCATAGGAGTGGGTGCATGCATACTTGTATTATGTAATGCTTGATTGCATTTTGGGGGGCTGTGCATTCTCCATCTTTCTCTCTCCAGTGCCCAGCACAGAATTGCTTCTTTTGCTCACACAGTGGGTGTATGATGATTTAGTGACCTGATAAGCTCACTATACATATTTTGACAGGAATTACATTACTTGGGTTCAATTTTAAGATCATTTTCCAAATTAAGGGAACAGAGTATGTTCATATAGGACAGTATAATTTCAGTATCTGTATAAGTTTTGGAAAAGACACTTTAATTTGCTGTAATATATTTTTGTCCACTGTGAGATAATAAAACAAACATTTAAAATACCATACCTTTAAATGCCCATTTAGTACAGTCTGGGCTTTATTTCCAGGCATCACATAGGCAATTGGTTGGTCATTGGCATTGATATATAAGTCTTCATCCAAAATCTTGTCAAGTATCAGCTTTTTAAAAAGTCTCTCAGCATTGTGTCGTGAGTAAGCTGACCCCTTTCCAAATATCCCTGACTGGACCTTTGCGCTCTTGCTCCCTGGTGAGAAGGTGCAAGAAGGCAGACCAGTAAACATAGCTCTTCATTCATCACCCTCGGGGGAGTGCTGAAAAAGTCCTTGTGGATGGGTCTGGATAAATAGTAGATAGGCCATGGCGAAGCCCATGGCACAAAGAGACACTTGTTTCTGTGAAATGAGAGTATCTCAGAAACCAAAATTTCTATGGTTGTAGGTACTCTTCCTCATCTTTTTATAACACCCACTGATCAAAAATGGCAGCAAAATAAAGCTTATCACCTTTTATAGCTTATAAAATTATAGTAGAGCAGAAAAAATCAAAGAGTTTACATACACTTTAATAGCTTTGTATCACTGTGTTACATTAGGGTAACTGTGTTACTGATCTAGTTACAAAAAAGTTTTGATAATAAATTCTATAGTCTTTCTGATTCTGTCATGAAATTGCTACTTGTAACAATGAAGCAAAGCTGAAGGAACAAAACAGCAGCAGATTCACAGACTCCAAGAAGGGATGCGGTCACCGAAGGGCAGAGTGGGTGAGGAGGGAGGGAGAAGGGGACTGAGGGGTACTATGATTGGTGCACATGGGGAAGACAAGGCAGCACAGGGAAGACGAGTAGTGACCTGTCGCATCTTACTACACTGATGGACAGTGACTTCAGTGGGGGTATGGGGGGGCATTGATAATATGGGTGGATGTAGTAACCACAATGTTTTTCATGTGAAACCTTCATAAGATGTATATCAATGATACCTTAATAAAAAGAAAAACAAAGAAAGAAGTTGCTACTCGCTTACAATCAAAGTTATTTAAGTCTGGACTTTGTGTCACTGTCACAAAGACTTCACAAATTCCCAAGCAAAGGCACGACACTCCACGAGACGGCACACTTTCCTCCTCCTCCCGCCGGCAGAGCACCACCCTGGGCTCGGTCCTTGGTTTCACGTCCAAGCCGCTGTAATTACCGATGTCTTTATCATAACACGACTTTATCACAACAGTCTACTTAAGAAGCCTGTGACAGCGATTATAATCAGAATTAACAGCTAAAGCATTAGTTCTATTTTAAGAGTTCCAAATAATTACATTACTCTAAGTTTCATATAGCTTCTGGTTATATATGCTGAATGATGCTAGTCTTTCTTCCAGTGATTTGTGTCCCTAAAATGTCACATTACAGGATCAGGACTGGTGTTTCTGGTGGGGGGGTGATGTGGACTGACCCTAGGGCTGAGGATAACTAAGAAAGCTTGAAGAAACATAAATAATTTTCTCAAAAACATGTATGAACTCAATGTCGCTCATATGAAACCTTCTTAAGATTGTATATCAATGATACCTTAATAAAAAAAAACATGTAAGAACTAATAAGAAACTAAAGATAGTTAAAAAAATGTTTGATCTAGTAATCTTTCTAGGAGTCTACGTGAAAGGTACAGAGATGTAACAGATGCACTTTTTTTTAAAATAACTGAACATTGGTAATCCTTAATCCCCTTAACCTATTTTGCTTGTCCCCCAATCTCACTCCTGTCTAGCAACCACCAGCTTGTTCTCTGTATTTATGAGTCTTTTTTTGTTGTTGATTTGTCTTGCTTTTAAATTCCACATGTAAGTAATCATATGGTGTGTCTTTCTATGTCCGACTTATTTCACTTAGCAAATACCTTTTAGGTCCATCCATATGGTCATGAATGGTAAGATTTCATTTTTTATGGCTGGGTAATACTCCATTGTGTGTGTATGTACACATATGTATATCTTTGTGCATTCATCTATTGATGGACATGGGTTGTTTCTGTATAGTGACTTTTGTATACAATGCTGCAGTGAACACAGCAATGCATATATCTTTTTGAATTGTTGTTTCCATTTTCTGTGGGTAAATACCCAGGAGTGGAATTACTGGGTTGTATGGTATTTCCATTCTTTAGTTTTTTGAGGAACCTCTGCACTGCTTTTCACAGTGGCTGCACCAATTTACATTCCTACTGACACGTTCCTGTGATGGCTCCCTTTCCTCCACATCCTCACCAACACTAACTTCTTGCCTTGTTGACACCGGCCATTCTGACTGGTGTGAGGTGATACCTCATTGTGGTTTTGATTTGCATTTCCCTGATGATTAGGGATGTGAAGCATCTTTTCATGCGCCTGTTGGCCATCTGAAACATCTGTCCAGATCCTCCAGGCAGTCATGTTCTAAACAGCTTTTGTTCTCGGCTCTTCTGGTGGTTATCTCCACCCCAAGCCCTGATCTTGTCATCATTCCACTAGCCAGAGTCACATTTATTGACCCCCTCAGCTATGGAAGGTGAAGCTGTATCTCATTTATGCCACCCTTTTCTCTTACCGTGCCCTAGACTTTGCTAGTTATATAATATTGGTTTATCTATTGATCACTTTTGTCATGTTGAGACTTGTGACCACCCTTCCTCCCCTCTGTGTACACAGCTTAGCACCTTAAGCCTTCCGGGTATTCCCCTTCTATTTTTATTTCTTGTACTTGCATTTGTACATCATTCAGATCAACACATCCTGTCCTGTTCTCTAGCCATGTTTAAGCCTGTACATTGACTTCTAACTGTTGTAGCTAATCAAGTGTTTTCAAGACAGGTTTCCATCCAAACCTGGAAGGTCATGACTCTTGTGCAACCCTGGAGGGTGTTTACTGCATCGGGACAAATAGATTATTTCTTGCACATTTTATCAATTACTCGAAATTGTGTAATAATTTCCTTTGTTCTGTATTTGATCTTGGTTCTCTTGTATAATCTGTCCCCTGGAGTTTCTAACTGCTTTATCTCCTTTTTTTTTGTTGACAAGTAACATTTGTGCTCTTCATGGTCATCAATGAAAAATATTGTTTCTTATTCTTTCTCTATACTGCTTGGGACCTGTTTTTCTTGACTCCCTGTTAGGATTTGCACAACTGCTTATGGAACCTGCTGTACTGCTGTGATTCTGGGGTTCTTCTCACTGGACATGGGTCAGTTCCTTCATTTATGGCTATTGTAGGATGTGCATGCAGGTTCTTTGCCTTCTAGTCTCCAAGGTTGCTGATATCAGTCTGATGCCAGTTGGCTCTGGTTTCTGTTCTTTCTTCACAGGACATTCAGGAGTACCTCTGAAGGGGCCGAGCATATGACACTGTGGCATAAAAAGATTACTGAGAGGGCAGCTTCTCCTAAGTGCTCTTTTCCCTCTGCCGTCCCTGAGTGAGATGCATTTAATCCCCAGATTCTAACGGCCCATTTAAGTCACATTTTTCTGTGAACTCTCCTACATATAAGATTAAATCTGTCTTTTTCTCTTGCTAATCTGTTTTCTCAGTTTAATCTGCAGGCTCCCAACTACTACATCTAACAGGGTGGAGGAAAAGTTTTTCCTCCCCAGTATCTCTTTACTCTTGGTATTCTTAAATCTCATTTTGTAAATTATCTTATTTGGCACTTTAATCTGAAGACTTTTTTTTCTTCCAATCTGTAACATTTTCTGGTATTACAGGTTTGATAATTCCCTCTATTTTCTATTTCAAAAAAGATTTTCTTGAATTTTACCTCCCAACCTCTACACTAAATTTACTTAATCATTTGAGATTTTAAACAGCTCTTTTCATTCTTTGCTTCTTCTCTGTATTCTATTATTATTTAAATCTTGTGAAGATATTGATTAGGAGCTTCTCCTCCCTTCTCCCCAAAGCTATTGCCTATTTTCTAAATTATTTCCACCCTTGGGTCGAATTTAGTTTTTCTCTTAATTACCCAGTGATATTTAACCTTCAGGAAGGAGGTTAAACTTCCTAGATGGATCTCCTCTGTTACCTTCTATCTAGGTCTATGTCTCCCAAAACTGCTCCCCTGAAAGGGGATATCCCGTTATCAAGTTTCCTTTAGGGCAAGTGGGTGGGCGTGGTGATCCCCAAATGCCGCTTGATTTCAAGTCTGAGGCCCAGTGATAACGGGGTTCTGCCAGGGTGACAGTCTCTCCTCTGCTCCAACTCTCCCCTCGTTTGCTTTGCAGTGTGGGTCATTGCGCTTCATTGCGCTGGTCAACATGCTTCCATCCATCTCCTCAAAGGTTTTTAAGCCTCCTGTTCTCTGTGCTGTTACAGACTTAATCCCCACTTTCTTTCCTTACTAGTATTTTAATGAAACCTCATGGGGAAAAAAAAATGGCATATACTTATGCTCAGTATGCCATCTTGAACCAGAAGTCAATGGGTGATTCTCCAAGCAAGTTATATTCCACTCTCTTAGATGAAACTGTATAAGCTTTCTTATTTTCTTTTTGTATGTGAAAACTTCTCATTTTATTGACTTACACAAACTCTAGAAAATTGATATAATTCATAAAAACTGATTTTTTTGTTATTCAAAAGGTTTTATGTAGAAACCTTTAAATTCTATAAGAAAATAAACAAAGAGACTTTTTCTATGTACTTGTAATGAATTGTTTAGATGGTCAATTTCAACTGATTAACTCACAAACAGATGACTTACCTAAGAAAATGTCAACCAACATATTCATAGTAAATCTCCCAGAAGGGCCCACATGGTTTGTATTTCTTGTTCCTTGTGATGAACTATGGTCTTGAACAAATCTTACAATATTTTTTACATCGTCAGTCACATCTCTTGTCTTAAAATCCTAAAAATAAAGAGATAATCTTCTGCTATAATTTAAGATAACAATACCTAGATTGCTAGGGTTTAATAATAAACCATTCATAATAATGTCTCATAATAAACCACTCCCAGACCAAAATCAAGACCAAAAACCTAAGAAGTTTCAAATGATCTTTCTTTCCTACGTTCTTATATTAATTAACCTTGTGTCTAGAACAATTAGAGCTCTACCTATGTTATTACTGTTGCACAGACATATACCTTGTCTTTCAATTACTGGATTACCGTTTATGGGTAGGAATATGCTTTTTTTTTTAAAACCCTTCATACCTCCTAGAATAGTGCTTCCTGGATATGTCTTGGTTTTGTGTTACTTATTAGATGGTGATTTTGGGGATAAAAAGCATTGTCCAACCATGAAAATCTAATCTTTTGGGCCTTTGGTGCCAACAGTCAACCCTTTTCATCTCTTTTCAGTTCCCTTTCTCGTTCCTCAACTTTGTCTCCAAACCCTGCCTACTTCCTAAAGCTCCTATTACTATACGACCTGCTTCCATCTATCCTAGGTGTCTACACTGGCGATATCAACCACCTGCTGTTCTTAAAGCTGTATCACACTTCTGTGTCTGTATATGCACTTCCCCCAACCTCCTATCTCTTGTTCATCTGCCACATTCCAACCTGAAGAAAACAAGTTTTGTGTCTCACACTAACATGGGTAGTGATTCTGAGGCTCTATCTAGAACTGTCACTTAAGAGTTCCCCGTCACTCTCTCCAACGTCATTCCTGCCTTAATTTTTGGTAACTTGGTAAATAGAGATCCTCCCACACCTTGACCTTTGGAATCTTGATCTGCTCTGCTCCAGTGATCTTGTCTTCCACTATGTCAGGCACTGCTACCCATGCCACCCACTACCTTAGCCTAATGTAATGGCAACCCCTTCGTTCTCTGACCACCACCTTTACCTTTTCAACTCGCATGATCTGGCATTCTGTCTCCCAGATCTGCTGGGTCTGCCTATCTGCTGATCCTCACCATCTGCTGGCCCCTGAATCCCAATGCTGATCATTACAGCCCTCCCTGTCGTGGCTTCAGCCCCTGCCCTCAGGTCACTGCATCACACTGCTTGCTCAAACACGTTAGACCCTATTCTCCACCACTGCATGCCTGTACGTTTGTAGCTGAACTTGCTGGAAAAATACACAAAAACATGCTGACTGCACTTCCAATACCTGCCCGCAAACCTCAAGCGGAGCTTTAAAGCTACCAGGTGATACCCAGCTGCGGCCCGTCACTGCCCCATCCCCTTAGGGCAGCAGGCAGCAGACTAGGGCCCATGAGCTAGCTGCCTGGTTCTGTAAACCACAATTTTTGTATTTATCATTTATGTCTGCTTTGAGGCTAATAGTGGAATTGAGTAGTTGTGACAGAAACCATGATCTGAAGGCCCACAAAGCCTAAAATATTTATTCTCTGGCTCTTTAAGATAAAGTTTGCTGAGTCCTGTCCTAAATGAGTATTTCACACCTTCTTCTCTTCAGTCCCCTTTCTTATCCTGTCAGCTGACAACCCTGCTTCTTGCTTCACTGGGAAAACTGAAGCAACCAGGAGGGAGCTTTCACGAACTTCCTTCGCGACATCTACCACCAGCGTCCGCCTCACATCCGTTATCTTCTCCCGTTATTACAGATGAACGATCCAAGCTCCCGTCCGAAGCCAATCTGTCTGCTTGCCCCCTAGGTCCCAACCCCCTGCCACTCGAGAACATCGCCTCACAGCCCCGCATCCGGACACACCTACTTTTCATCCTCTGTGGGTCATTCCTATCAGCACGTAAGTCTGCTCTTTCTCCTGTTTTTTTCTGCCCCCACTTCCCCTGCCAACTACAGTTTCATTTCTCTGTTCATCTTAGAAGCAAAACTTGAAAGACTTCTCTACATTCGCTGCCCACAGTTGGGCCCCCTCTGCGGAAACCAGGGTCCAGGCCACCACCTTTCCACGTGCCGATCCAGCGGACACTGTCCTTTCCCTGCAGGCTGGGCAGCAGCACTCGGCCGGCCAGCACCCCCTCCGCCCGCATCTCGCCCCCTGGTTCACCTCTCACCTCATAGTTCCTCCTTGTCTCCTTTCCTAGTTCTTCTCAACCTCTTAATGTCCCAGGGTGCAGTCTTTGGTTTTCTTTTCTTCTGTCTAAACTTATACCCGTGAGGATTTCAACTGCTTTCATGCTTTAAATACCATCCAGATGCCAACAACTCCCAAATTTACGTGGACCACCAGCCTCTTTTCGGAGTTCCTGCCTCTAACGGACGCACCTAACTCAGTGTGCCCCAGACCGAACTCCTGACCTTCCCTGACAGCCTTCCCCGAGCATCTCGCCTGAGGGCCGCTGCCTAAGGTCGCTCAGTCCTCGAGGCACTGCTCCGGCCTGCATTACCTTTTCCTCCAACCAGCTCTCGGCCCTGCTCAGCTACATGGGCTCCCTGCTATCCCTCAATTGCACAGGCTGCCCCCCCACCGCAGGGCCTTCATTCTTGGCTTCTTCCAGGAACGCCCAGATCCAGAGAGCTGCTTAGCTATCTCCCTTCTTCAAGTGTCTGCTGAGAGCTCATCTTCACAGTAAGACTTCCCTGGACCACCTTATCTATACTGCATCCTGCATCCCACCCATTACTCCAGACTCCGTATACTGCTGTTCTTCCCACCACAGCTCTCATGCCTTCACATGTACATATTTATACTGTGTGTGTTCAGCCTCCTTCTGCTAGAATATAAGCTCCACAAAGGCAGGGATCTGCAGAGTGGTGGATCCCAAACTCCTAGAATAGTGCCTGTCACAGAGCAGGCCCTCGACAAATGTTTGTTGAATAAGTGAACTGATGAGCAGTGTGTACAGGTGGGGTGCAGTGGGTGAAGGTGGCCATGAATCCTCAGCACCCACTGTGGGAGAGTAAATCACTCTCTGCTCTGGCTAGTGCTGTGTATCTTCGTAACTGCACTGCTCACATGGTATCACACGGATAGGAATACATATGACTGGCTCCCCTCCAGTAGACGAGCTGGCCCACATCGCGTTCACCTGTGAATCCCCCACACCTTGCACAGCCATTTCAAAGAATAGATCAACAGTGCAAATGCTGTGTAAACTGTACTGTATAGTAGACATTAAAACATGGAATTATCATGATAGATACAATAAAGTACCCAACGATAAACTGAATCTAACAACCTCCCAAGGTTATTTTTAGGACAGATGATAGCAAATTCATCCAGAAGCTATTGCCATTATTCTTTATTAAAAACAAACTTATAGAGTAATCTAACTGATCTGAATTCAAGTACACAGTGTACTAGTTACTACAGCTTTTTTTGAGAAAATCTTTAAATATAGATTAGAGCTAAATTTAAACTATTCTGCCTGCTCATCATGTTGGATCTTTTTGGATATTTACAAATTAGTGTTATTTCTAAAATATCTTATAATTATCAGGGCACTTAGATAATCTTAGTATTTTGGATAGTCCAGTACATTTTTTTTTCAGGCTTCTAATCCTGAAGATGCCATAGAATCACTATTAAAATGTTTCTATTCCAAATTGTTATGGGGAGGAAGCCATCTTTCTATTAATTTAATCTTGTAAGGCCCACTTGTGTCTAACTTTCCTAAATTAAGATAAGAAAAAAAAATCTTAGCAATTTCCTTAATTACAAAGAATTTAAAACTTTCTTATTTACCTTTGTTTTACAGCAATTATCACAAGAAACATCTGGGTATTTCTTACAAAAATCAGGATTAAATCCAGTTTCACCAAAGTAAGCCAAAAGCTGTATTCTCCTGCATTCTGTTATATTTTCACAGTAGTGGACCATACTGTACAAATTATTGATGTGAGTCTCTCTTGTATGACGGTTTCCGTCTTTTTCCACTTAAAGAGATCAAAAACATAGTAAAACATACTTTAGAGTAGCAAAATAGAAGAGTATCACAGAAACATGTAGAATAAAAGATTCACACTTTATTAAATGAAATAAAATTATTAATAGCATTATAGATCAACATTATATAATTCTCTATTATAATTAACTGAATATTTGTGTTTATCCCTCAAGTAGTTTTATGGGAATAAATGCAGACTGTTCAGGAGAGCTGAAAATTTTCTGCAAACCTTTATTATATGTAGTGTATTTATTAGACAAGCATGTAGTGAACTGAACATCTGAAGTAAGCAGAGCATGAAACTGGGGCAGTGGGCTCTGTGCATCCCTCAGTTTCCTGGGTCAAAGTGGCTAAGCCGGTGGTTCTGAACCTGAGGGCCACGGGGCACGCTGGGGTGCTGCAGTGAACTCACAAGGGCACTTACAGGGTGTTGTAAATTTTTTTTCTTTAAAAATATTTTTAAAGTGGTAAACTATCAATAAAATCTATAAATAAAAAATAAAATTCACTATTTCAGCTATCTTTAATTGTACCATTTGGTGTTGATTATATCCATATTGCTGTGCAACCACAACCACCACTCATTTTTAGACCCTCCCATCCTGGACTGAAACTCTGTGCCTGTCAAACAGTGACTCTCCATTCCTACCTCCCCTAGGGCGTCCCTTTCAGATTTAAGGGACACACAGCAGTACCGGATCCCTGTGGAATACCACGCACACTACTAGTTTGAGGCAGTTCATGGTCGTTCCCTCCAATGATGTCTTTGTGAAGATGAATTTTTAGCAGTTGCTATGATAAAAACAAGTACTTCCAGAAAATCCAGAAACAGGAAGTGAGGGTGGCAGGGTCCAATCTGATTCCAAGATTTGAGAACAACTTGTACATACTTTCTATTCGTAAACAACTGTGGTTAGTTAAGAATGAAATACAAAAATTTTTTTCTAGTTAGTAGTTTTTTCAAATGGCTGCTGAATGTTTAGGACTTAAATACTCAGTAAATTGTTTAGACCCAACTTACTATAGGTTTCTGTTTAAACACAGAATGGACACCCTTAAGCTTAGAAGTTGCACTCTTTCACTGACAAAGGTCTTGGTGCAGTACACGGGGCGTGGGGCTTCGGAGGGAGCTGGCCCTGGCTGTCCCCAGTGCTCTGCCAGCCACTCACTAGCTCTGCGTGTTAGTTTCCTCCTCTGTGAAATGAGGACAGTCATAGGAGAGTGTCTGGGGGTGGTGGCGACCACAGGGCACGAGGTGGCAGCACGTGGTGCGCACTGAGGGAACACTGCCCTGCCACCACCTCCCCTCATACCCTGGCTGCTGCCACAGCAATGCTCCTGGGGGCACTGACAAAACCCTTCCACAGCTCACTTTCTCACGGGGCTAACCTACCTCAAAAGCTAGTGGTTATGAGCAAATAAGATGATCCATTATTTGGCATGGCGCTTGGTGAGGGCCATTCCCCATGCTCAGTATCTCTGCAGAGTTCATTCAAAAGCGGTTGCAAAATAGCAAATGTATTTAACCATCACAACACAGTGGAAAAATGGAGAAAGGAGACTAATAAAATTCTAAAATATGTATTCACTTTAACCCAGCAAGTCTAAGTCTAGAAATTTATCCTATACAGATGATTGCATAAATGCTCAAACAGATCTGTTCAAGGATATTCAAAACTGCATTGTTGATAACTGAAAAACAATAAACCATCTAAATATCTATTAAAAGGGGACTAGTTAAATAAACACGGAATAACCATACTATGGAATTCTATGTAGTCAAGCTACACATATTAATTGGAGTCATAATTACATCCTGGTATTGCCTGAAAAAAAATCAGGTCACTATATTAATGTAAAAAAGGAACATACAATATGATCCCATTTACATTTTAAAATATAAGAGGTAAACACTAAATATGAGATATTGCCTATCTCTAATGGGAGGGCTGGGGATGAAATAGCAGAGGGCTGTATGGGGGGGCTTTATTTCTTAACCTGAGTGGTGGTACATGGGAGATCACTATTTTTCCCATTTTACCTTTCTGCATGTTTGAAATATGTGATATATGGAAGGAGGCATGCAGAAATTGGGTCTGGAAGGATATAAAGGAAATCACTAACTGGAATTATTTCTTAGGGCAGGAAAGGTATGGAAATTTTCTGCCTTATACATGTCTGTCTCACTGAGTTTTACATAACAAGCATGTAATACTTTTATAATAAAAATGAAGTAAAATAAAATTTCCACAGATATACAAACACCTCTATTTTTCTATGACTAAGAAAACTGGATCAAAAGTACCGCAATACGAATAGATTCCTACTGTAGAGGACAGGGTATCTCTCCAGGGGAGCTTGGCTTACTCAGTATAAGCCTCTTCAGTCTGGTCACATCATGGTAGGTATAGAAAAGCAGGCAGTGAGATATTTCCCCATCTCTCCCAGCTCTCCCAGATTCTTGGTAGTAACCCTCTATGGATTTAGGAAGAGAAGCGTGGATCACAAATCGCACGTCAGGTTTGTCAATCCCCATTCCAAATGCGATTGTCGCACAGATAACCTGAAGTAAAAGCAGAAGCCTATTAGACTCAATGCATTTAAAGGAACATTTTAATAGATGCTTCTGAAAGCTTTATCCTTTATTTTACTTTAAAATGTACTCTTTAAACAATCTAATATCTTAACTTGGTCCCACTGTTCAGCATGACGCATATGAGATTTTCATAGGACCCCAGAAGGCAGAGAGAAGCTGGTGTGGAGACACTGAGATCTGCTGTCACCGGGGAGGGGCGCCAGAGGAGCAGCAGTTACCTCTTGTGCTGCCAGTTCGTTCTCTTAAATTTTGATATGTAGGTTTGACGGGCGCTGCTCACACAGACATGCTGTCCAGTCAGCGATCATGAATGTGCTGCTCAGGAGCTCTGGGGGGTTCCCAGCGCCTGAGCCTTCAGAGGGTACTGCTGCCAGGGTCTCTGGTGACTCAGGACAATGGCATCCTCCCCTGCTCCAGGCTCACCACCCGTTTTCCCAATGGCAGTAGCTGATCACACATCACAGCTCCTTTTATTCATAGCTGAGTTCCAAGTCAAAACCTGTGAAGTTTTCATTGGAACTCACACAGGTAAAGACTGAGAGTTGCTTATATTAGGAAAAAAGGGCTGGAGACCATGGATTCTGGCCTATGCATATTAGTGGAAACAAGGTGATAGTTAAATTTAAGGAGCTTGATAAAGTTGGTTTTTGGTAAAAAATCATTTTCAAGAATATCCATTTCAGTTGCAAATTCAGGACCCATTTAACTCAGATAAAAATGTTGTATCTCCAGGCAAAATTACATTATACAAATAAAGCTTCAAGTTTTTTTTTAGCACTCAAAAAAATGACTTGCTACTGCAAGAACAGTATTTCAAAAACAACTGAACTATCTGACAGCCAGACTGAGGTTAATGACAAGATTTTAGTAACTGTGAGGACCAGAGAAGGGAAACGCAAGCCATGGAGTACGCGGACGCAAATGGGCACATTCATCAACGCTGCGAATGGCAGGGCCTGCACTCTCTGGGTTAGTCACCCCTCTAAATGTACAGCATTTTGATCAAAGGCAAATCTCCTTGGAAAGAGAATCTACCGTAGCCCCTAGCAGTGGAGCGCAGGTGGCGAGGCTGCGGAGGGAGGTGTGCCAGCCGTCAGTGTACCAAGAAGCCAGGCGCATCTCCCCAGGTGGGTGGGAACACAGAGGCTAGGCGGTCTGCAGGCTCTGAACGAGGCGATGATGGAGTCGCCTCCTTCTGAAAGCCCTTATTTCTTGTAGCTGGGAAAACTGGCTTTGTTGAGTTGTTACTTTCTTCTTTATTTCTGTGTTGCTTTTAAACTATCAGGCTATAATAACTTCCTTGTGAACAACAACAAGCAAGTTTTAGTCTACTGCGCGAATCTAACAAGATCAAGGCTGCCACTTGGTTGTCATATACCTTGACTCTGAGGAGTAGCTGAACTGAGAGCAGAAACAATTCAATTAAAAAAACACCACTAATCAATTTTTTAAAACCACATTTTTTATCACTGTCATATATATATATGCATATATATATATTTATTAAGGTATTATTGATATACACTCTTATGAAGATTTCACATGAAAAAACAATGTGGTTACTAACTACATTTACCCATATTATCAAGTCCCCACCCAGACCCCAGTGCAGTCACTGTCCACCAGTGTAGTAAGATGCCACAGATCCACTGTTTGCCTTCTCTGTGCTACACTGTTTCCCTGTGATCCCCCATGTGTACTAAACATAATACTCCTCAATCCCTTTCTCCGTCCCTCCCCACCTGCCCTCCCACGCCCCTCCCCTTTGGTAACCACTAATCCCTTCTTGGAGTCTGTGAGTCTGCTGCTATTTTGTTCCTTCAGTTTTGCTTCATTGTTATACTCCACAATTGAGGGAAATCATTTGGCATTTGTTTTTCTCCGCCTGTCTTATTTCACTGATAACCTCCAGCTCCATCCATGTTGTTTGCAAATGGTAGGATTTGTTCCTTTCTTATGGCTGAATAATATTCCATTGTGTATATGCACCACATCTTCTTTATCCATTCATCTACTGATGGACACTTAGGTTGCTTCCATATCTTGGCTATTGTAAAAAGTGCTGTGATGAACATAGGGGTGCATGTGTCTTTCTGAATCTGAGAAGTTGTATTCTTTAGGTAAATTCCAAGGAGTGGGATTCCTGGTCAAATGCTATTTGTATTTTTAGTTTTTTGAGGAACCTCCATATTGTTTTCCACAATGGTTGAACTAGCTTACATTCCCACCAGCAGTGCAGGAGGGTTCCCCTTTCTCCGCATCCTTGCCAGCATTTGTTGTTCTTAGTCTTTTCTTCGAGGCTGGCCATCCTCACTGGTAGGAGGTGATGTCTCATTGTGGTTTTAGTTTGCATTTCCCCAATGATTAGTGATGTGGAGCACCTTTTCATGTGTCTGTTGGCCATTTGAATTTCTTCTTTGGAGAACTGTCTCTTCATATCCTCTGCCCATTTTTTAATTGGGTTATTTGCTTTTTGGGTGTTGAGGCATGTGAGTTTTTAAATATATTTTGGATGTTAACCTTGTTGGATATGTCATTTACAAATATATTCTCTCATACTGTAGGATGCCTTTTCGTTTTGTTGATGATGTCCTTTGCCGTACAAAAACTTTTTAGCGTGATGTAATCCCATGAGTTCATTTTTGCTTTTGTTTCCCTTTCTCGAGGAGATGGGCTCAGGAAGAAGTTGCTCATGCTTATATTCAGGAGATGTTTGCCTATGTTGTCTTCTAAGAGTTTTATGGTTTCACAACTTACATTCACATCTTTAATCCATTTCGAGTTTACTTATGTGTATGGGGTTAAACAATAATCCAGTTTCATTCTCTTGCATGTAGCTGTCCAGTTTTGCCACCAGCTGTTGAAGAGGCTGTCATTTCCCCATTGTATGTCCATGGCTCCTTTATCATATATTAATTGACCATATATGGTTGGGTTTATATCAGGGCTCTCTAGTCTGTTCCACTGGTCTATGGGTCTGTTCTTGTGCCAGTACCAAATTGTTTTGATTACTGTGGCTTTGTAGTAGAGCTTGAAGTCAGTGAGCATAATCCCCCCAGCTTTATTCTTCCTTCTCAGGATTGCTTTGACTATTTGGGGTCTTTTGTGGTTCCATATGAACTTTAGAACTATTTGCTCTAGTTCATTGAAGAATGCTGTTGGTATTTTGATAGGAATTGCATTGAATCCATAGATTACTTTAGGCAGGATGGCCATTTTGACAATATTAATTCTTCCTACCCATGAGCATTGGATGTGTTTCCATTTATTGGTATCTTCTTTAATTTCTCTCATGAGTGTCTTGTAGTTTTCAGAGTATAGGTCTTTCACCTCCTTGGTTAGGTTTATTCCTAGGTATTTTATTCCTTTTGATGCAACTGTGAATGGAATTGTTTTCCTGATTTCTCTGCTAGTTCATTGTTAGCATATAGGAATGCCACAGATTTCTGCATATTAATTTTGTATCCTGCAACTTTGCTGAATTCAGATATTAGATCTAGTAGTTTTGGAGTGGATTCTTTAGGGTACATGCATGTATATTATAGAATATTTATACTGTATATATAGACTTAAAAAATTGAGAACTGGCTTCCTTCTTGTTTCTCTATTCAATTTTTTTTATGGTTGAGATTACATATTTTTGAATTCTATTTTTCCCTACCTTTCTCCACTACTAACATTTAAACATTTTTGTAGCATTAAAAAATTATTCATAAACTATTTTTAATGGCAGGAAGGTACCATAATGGAGCCAATCACTCTCTGGACAATTAGGCTATTAAGTACTAAGTAGCTATTAGGCTATTTACTATTAAAAATAACTGATGTAAATTCCACACCCCTTTTTCAGATCTGAGGCTCCTGATACAGTCTGCCATATGGTTTTCCATAAAGGCCCTCATGAGCACTGCAGGAAATCACCCCTTACAGCATCCTCTCCAACAGTTGACAGAGATCCCAAGAGGTGAAAACAGTCTCTTTTAGATTTGAATTCCTTTGTTCAATTAGTAAAATTGCACTTAAAAAATTGTATTTAGCCTTTTGTAGTTCCTTCTTTCCAATAGTCTCTTGATAGTCTAGGGTAAGCTATTTGAGACTCATGTTTTTCTTACTAAATTTTTACATATTCTCCTACAGCATATTTTATTTGCTAAATAAATTTCAGCTAAATAAATGTCTGATGTATTTCCTAATTTGCTGTTGCCTTTCATTTTGTTTATTGATATAAGTGTTTAGTTGTTTAGGTTTTTAATAATTTTTAGCACTTACTTCCTTCGGGCTGTTTTAAAGCTTAAGTTCTCTTCCAATCGGAGTTCACACATTTTAAAATCCTGATACCTTTATTTACCTGTAATTAATTTTGATATGAGGACCTAAAATGATTCCCTTAATCAGGTAATCAGTATCACTAGTTGAATAATCTTCCCTTTGTCATAAATTTGAAATGCCTTCCTTATCATATATTGTTTTTATATTTTCCAGGCTATTTCTGCATTTGTTCCATTTGTCTATAAATGTATTGTAAAGCCAGTGTTCATGCATTATTTTATTGTCAAATTCATTTAGTTATTTTCATTTGATTATTCTTCCAGGCAAACTGTAGAAAATGTTTATCAAGGGGAAAAAAGCTGGAATTTTGATTAGTTAAACATATAAATGAATTTGGGAAAACTGACATTTGTAATTATTACAGTGAAGATAAGTCAACAATACATTCTTCTGAACTTTCATATATCTGAAAACGTCTTCCTGCTGACTCCACAACATAAATGACAATGAGCTGGATATGAAATCTTCAGTCCCAGTCTTCCCTCTTTCTTATTCTGAGGAGTCTATTCCTGTTTTTTAATTTAGTGAGAGTCTTAGGCATGTCTGCTTTGTGTTCTTTTGTAGATTAACCTATTTCTTTATTTTCATGAATGTAATTTCTTTAGCTTTGTAAATCAAACTGAGTGCTGAATTATGTCTACCTGTAAGTTTTTCCCCAGTGATTTTGAGGTAACTCTTTAAAATTTATATATTTCTTATGTACTTATCATATATATAATACATTTGACTACCTATTTCAACTATCCTGATTTCTTCCTTGGGCACACTTATTCTTAGGTGAACCCCTATACCTTCTCACAAACAAATATTGTCTGCTTTTTTCCCTTCAATTTTCATAGTTTTTTTTCCCTTCACACTCTCAAGTTATTCATTACATCATTGCTTCAGATGTCTGCATTAATTCAGATCATTTGTGTCTTGATATATAATTTTTCTTATTTGGATAAACCGCATTCTTCTAGTGCATTTTCTTATTTGGATAAACTGCATTTTTATTTCTTCCTTCATGTCATCCTGTGATCTTCTTATGGCAAAATGTTTCTAGTTCACATAAATCGAGTCTTCTTACATCTTTCTGGGAATGCTAGGCTGTTAACTTCTAAGATTTTCTTCTGTTTTCCCTTAGAAAGTAATTTTGAGAAAGAGTTTTTCCTCTGAATCTTCAGGGTAATGATTTCTTTTTTTGTGAGCTGAAAACTTCACAGGCTACAAAAAAAGTATTAATCATTTTCATCAGAGTTATCCTTGCACTTAAATGGATTGATCCAAGGCTGGCATTTGCCAGAGTACGGAATAGCTAGAATGTTCTCAGCTTTCCTCTTTGTTGATTCACTTGAGGAACATTGCCATTTCAAAAGTAGATGCTCAATATCATTAGTTACTAGGGAAATGCAAATCAAAGTCACAATGAGCTACCAGTTGACATCCACTGGGATGGATACAGTAAAACAGATAGACAATAGTAAGTGTAGATGAAGAGGCAGACACACTGGAACCTCATACATTGATGACGGGGATGTAAAATTCTGCAGCTGCTTCGGAAAAGTCTGGCAGTTCCTCAGAAAGTTAAACATACACTTACCATATGACTAAGCAGTTTCACTCCCAGGTATCTACCCAAGAGAACTGAAAATATATTTATAAAAAAACTTGTACACAATGTTCACAGAAGCATTATTCACAAAAGTCAAAAAGTGGATACAACCCAAATGTTTACCAACTGAATGGATAACAAACTGTGGTCTATCCACACAATGGAATATTACCCAGTCACTAAAAGGAATGAAATACTGATACATGCATGCTATGATGAGAAAAAATCTTGAAAACATTATGCTAAGCAAAAAAAATCAGTAAAGCAGAAGAACACGTACTATATGATTCCAATTATATGAAATGTCCAGAATAGGAAAATTTATACAGATGGATTAGCTGTGGTTAGTAGATTAACAGTTGCCAGGGACTGGGGAGTTAGGAGGGCGGGGAGTGACTTCGAATGGGTATGGGGTTTCTTTCTGGGATGATGAATTGTCCTGGAATTAGATAATAGTGATGGTTATACAACTGTGTGAATATACTAAAAACCACTGACTTGTAAACTTTGAAAGGCTGAATTTTATGGTATGTGAATTACATCTCAATAAGAAGTTTTTTTCTGATTTAAGAAAGAAAAATCAAGTCTCAAAACACTTTAGAAGTCTCAAAAAAGATCTGTTTTTAAATTCGAGACTTATTTACTACCTTTATGGTAAAAACCATTTTTATTCTACATGTGCAAGTTCGCTTACATGCTACAGATTGTTTACTTTGTTTGTTTTAGAAAATGTTACCTGGCAGCCATCCTGATTAATCCACTTGTGCTGTACTTCATCTCTGGCAGAATCACTGAGGCCAGCATGGTAAGCTAGAGCAGCGAGGCCATCCTTGTGTAATGTGTCAGCCATTGTGTCACATTCTCGCCTGGAGAGGCAGTAAATTATCCCTGAGTCATCTGCCAAGAAACCGAAACAGTATTCAGAAATGAAGACCTGTAAAATAAATAACAACACAACCTACATTATGTTCTTGGAAATACCTGAACCATAAACAGGCCTCCAGTTTTCTTACAGCAGAGGAAGATCACGTAGGTAGATTAATTCGAGCAAGGAATTCACGTGTACTGGAAATGACAAGGTTTGACCTGTAATCCTGTCCCTCTGAAGGATTCCTTAGGTGGACCTGGATGAAGGTGGGGCTCTCTTTCATGCTGGCTATAAAATGCGAAGGCGCCCCCAACACAAACTTTTGGAAAGCACATGGAAGTGTGTATTGTGCAGTAGAAATGCTTCTACCTTCTAACTCAGTTTCCTTCTAGAAACAGAGTGGCACAAGGACTTAGATGAAGTTTCATTTATAATTTTAAAAATGAGAAAAATTTTAACAGCCAACATTAGGGGAATAATTATGAAAGGAGATTATGAAATAAAATATATTGCAACCATTAAGTGTTTCCTAAGTTTTCAAATAGACACGACAGTGTGTTAGACATAAAACAGGCTAAGGGTAGAAACACTGTATATACAGTACGCTACAGAAAGAAAATGCTTACAGAAATTGCTGGAAGGAAATAAACCAGAATGTTAACAGTGACTTGAGGTGAGGTTTGTTTTTTGCTTTCTTCTGTGTTGCTTTCTAAGTTTTCTTCAGTGAGCATGTATTATGTTTATTGCTTTTAGGTATGTTATTTTAAAAATCAAAAAATAAAAGGTATTAAAGAAAAAGTCATCTCTCTATGGCAGAGCCAAAGGGAGAGATATACAAACTAAGCTGCTTATTTATATTAGCTGCCTGGGAGAGTGAAACTAATGACTTCTTCTTGGTCTATCCCTGCATTGTTTGATTTGTTCAAACAAATAAGTATACTACTTTTTAACGAAACAGAGATGTTTAACCAAAGATTCTCCATGGAAAAATGGAAAACAGGTACATGGAAAACTACCATGAATTTCAGAATCTCATTTTAGTTAATATAACTTAAAAGCAGACACATTTGGGGAAGGCACCAAAACAAAGAGCTGTATAACTCATGCACTGATAGCAGCGAGAAGAAAAACACTGAAACCATTAATTATAACACAGGTGCAATAGGAGGGAATATTTGATATATTTTTTGTTAAGGCTTATTGTTATCAAACTAAGTAAGATCTTACAATTTCCAGAACTGAGAGAGAGCATTGCAATATTCTGCTCTAAATAGCAAGTTAATGCTATCATAATGAGAAAAGAAATATTTAATATGCAATTTTCCATATTCTATTGTGGTACTAAAAAGACATTTATTCATCACTTCTAGACATAAATTCATCACATGCCGTACTCACGTGGATGATGCTTTCTGATCCATTCTAAGCAATCAAATGCCACCTTTTTAGGCTTTTTTGGTAACACATAATACTTTAGGTTATGCCTGTTAAAGCTCATGCTAAACCTAAAAGAAATTTCAAACACAAAATTTTGTTATGAGAAAATAGTTTTAGCCACCTTCAAAAATTAAGCACTGATTTCCCCCAATGCAAACCCAATTATGAAGTTATCTTAAAGTGCATATTGTCACTGGCAGCTTTCATAACAGAACACTGCAAGGGAAATTTGGTTAAGAGTTAACAAAAAGGGTGATAAGGAAGGAATTTCTATGGGACTAAGATGACAAAGAATTAGGAGGAATATAGACGAGGATAACACGCAGAAGAGACAGGTGAGAAGCTCCGTCTCCGAGAAGAGGCTAATTAAAGCAAGGATAGCCAAAACATTACTTAAAAGATTAAGAAGGCCACGGAGAAACATACACATTTCTAGGCCAGCAATGTTCCCCAGCTGTGGTGGGCGTCCGTGAGGAGCTGATGGCCGGGCACAGGGAGATGCAGCCTCACAGCTCACAGCTCCTTACTGGCTCTGCGCCCAGAGGCAAGGCGGCTGATGAGACCGCCTCCTCCCCTGGTCCCGCGCCCCCGGTCCCCGCCTCCTCCTCCCCCTGCCGTAGGGAGCGCTTTCTCGCCATCACCGCCTCTCGGGTGTTTCTGTCTCTTCGTGGATTCTTCCCTTTCTGTCTCTGAATGTGTTCTAGGACCACCCATCCTACGAACAAAAGCTTCTCCTGGCCCTATTCTCCCCTGCAGCTGACCTTTTTCCCCTGCACCTCTTTGCTTCCCACCAATGACAAGTTTCTCAGAAGTCACGGATGCCCCCAACCAACTAACCGTACGTGCAATTTCAGTTCTCAACATTTCCATTCTGGCTTTTGCCATTACCATTCTACCAAAATTGTTTTATTAAAGCTTTTAAAGCTGAAGAAAGGTGCGGGGGTTGTTGCAGGGTCCTTGACCCTGCAGGGACCCCCACAGCCCCAGTTCCAACATCTTCAGCGGAAGGAGACACTGCAGAACAGGTGGAGGCCAGAGCGCAGACATCCCCGAGCCCGGGCTGCGCGGCGGAAACACCTGAGCTGCGACGACCTGTGCGAAGGAGGCGGCCCATACACTGCGGCGGCGATCAGAGGCAGGGAAGAGGAGGCGCGAACCGTTGGCTTCCTTTGCACCGAGGGCCAAGCTGGAGGGGCCCGGTTGTGTTGCAGCGTGGACGGGATAAACGCGTTTGGTGTTGGGACTAAAGCACGGCTCCCTGGGGAGGGCACCGCGTTCCCGAGCGCTGCCATGCAGGTAAGAAGGCCGTGCTGGAGGCAGTGACCTCCCAACGGCTGCTTCCCAGACGTCGCTCTCCCTGGGCTCTCCGTCCCGCCACGGTGTTGGCTACCCTTGCTGAAAACCGCTATCAGCTCTCACAGTTCACCTTCCTGCAGCGTTTTCTCCCCTCACCTCTGCCTACTCCTTCTGTGAGACTCACCCACAGCACTTGGTCCTTTTCCCCTCCCCCTACGTCACCTTTTCAGGGACCTCACTCTCACTGCTCTAACAGCACCCAACTATCATCCCATGAGCCCCAGGTTTGCCCCCAGCTTAGACCTCTTTTCAGAGTTCTGAACCACATAACTTCTTCCTCGCCCAGGGGTCTAAAATAGGGGTATGCATAACCCTAAGGTTCACAAGGACTTTCCAAAGGTACACGAACAGACGACCTTTCCAGATTCTCCATTTGCATGCGTACTTTTGCCCAAAAGTCTGATCTGAGAAGGCTCCTGGGGCCGGCTTCCGGCTGGTCACTCTGGGCCTGTTTTTTCCTTTTACAATTGTCCTCTCACTTTCTGAAAACCAACCAACCAACCCTTCTTTTCACCCATTCTGAGCTTTACTATTGTGCACTGTTCTAGGTTTAAAAGCCTCCAGGTCACCAAACAAAACAAACCGAAATACAGTCTGGGTGCGGGTGGAATTCTCTTTAAGCAAAGTACCGGAAATCCTTGGGAGAGCTTCAGGGCTTTAAGTGCTTCACATATTTCTGTCAGGGGTAAAGTGTAACATCAGGAATGAAGTGTTTTCACCCTTACTGGGAAGTTCTGACTTCAGATGTTCTGAGAGTAAGGGGTGGGGGGAGATGATTTCCAGCTTAGGATGGCGCTCCTTCCCGCCTGACTACTGTCCCAGAACGCACTGCTCTGAGAGTCCTGGGAGACTACTTGCAAACACTGTTTTGAAACCATTCCTCTTATGATGCCATCTGTATGTACAAAACTCTCAGAGCTCTCTTCTGCTTGAAATGCCAGAGGAACATGTAGCAGATTGTGGCAAAAAAGGCAGTAGTTAAAAGACCAGTACATCCATGGACTATTTTGACTGTTCTCAGGTAAGTATTTATTAATCACTGCCACAGCAAAGGAAACTGCAGTCCTGACAAAATTACAGCAGAAAAAGAATTGTCCAGGAATACAAAGGACGTAGATAATCTCAAAACTCATTTGAGTTGGTTTGGGCTTAAGTTGGGAATGGCATGAGTCTCCCTACCAAGAATGCTCAAATGACAATACATAAGAATGGCCTTTTTGCTATTTCCAACATTTTATACTACTCTTTAATTTCAGAACAATGTTTTGTGCATTAAAAAAAAAAAGCTTTTGACCAAAAAGGAGAGACAATAGCAAGTGCTGGTGGAATCAGAACCCACTTCCTCACTGGTGGGAATGTAAAATGGTGCAACTATTTTGGAAAACAGTCTGGCAGTTTTTCAAAATGTTAAAAATAGTGATCATATGACCCAGCAATTCCACTCCTGGGTATATACCCAAGAGAAATCAAAACACAAGTCTACACAAAAACTTGTATGTGAATGTTCACAGAATTATTCATAAGCACTAAAAAATGGAAATAACCCTAATTTTCACCCAATATTCATAGATATGCTGCCCATACAATGGAGTATCATATAGCAATAAACTTTGAAAACGTGCTAAGTAAAAGAAGTTGGTTACAAAAGACCGGATGTTGGGTGATTCCATTTATATGATGTCCAGAAAAGGCAAACCTATAAACAGAAGGTAGATTCATGGTTGCCTAGGCTGGTGGAGGTGGTGAGAAGAAAGGGGAACTGACTACTAAGGGAAAATGGGTTTTTGCAAGGAGATGGACACATTCGAAAATGGATTGGTGGTAATGGCTGCGCAAGTTTGACTATAATAAAAACTAACTGAATGGTATACTTTAAATAGGTGAATTGTATGGTATGTGGATTATATCTCAAAAAAGCTGTTATTAAAAACATCTGGCACATAACTGAGACTTTTTTTTGATTTGTGATGTAATTGAAAAAACTTAGAAATGTTAATTTGGTTAAACACTTTACTCCTACTAAAAAAAAATAAAATGAATGAGATTAGGACATCGAGTTGTAGATGGATCTCAGATCCAATTAAAGCCAAAACAAACATCTCTACAACAAAAGGACTGCTCAACTCCAGCAGGTGGGCCACTAACTAAAAAAGTATTCACAGTTTGTTGTAACTACATATGACAGACAGCATCTTACCTAGCCTGTTGGAAGATGGGATGTTTGGAATTAACAAATATTCTAGAAAGAGTTCTCATCAACTGATGAATGGATATAAAATCCTCATACAATGAGGATTATTCGGCCATAAAAAGGAAGTACTGACCCATGCTACAACGTGGAGAACCCTTGAAAACATCATGTTCAGTAAAAGAAGGCGGGCATGAAGGAGAGAGGAGTGGCTATTAATGAGTGCCAGGTTTCTTTCTGGGGTAGGAAAAATGTTCTAAACTTAGATCTGGGGGATGATTGCACAACTCTGTGCAAATACAAAAAACCCCACTGAATTCCAACCTTTAAATAGGTGATTTTGTAGTGTGTCAATTATATCTCAATGAAGATTTTATTTCTTAAAAACAACTTTGAATTCAACTTTATCTTCATTAAGGGAGTACTGATGTTGACATTAAAATGGTAAATATTATTAAGTCTGGAGTGTGAAACTCATGTCACTGTAAGTGATGTATCAGGAAATGGAATCATCTTGGCTTAGTTCCTGTTGCTCTTGGAACTGAGACGGCTGTAATGGGGATGTGCACCAAACAGTCTATCTGAACTGAGAAATAAAGATTTTCTTTATACATATGTAAGAAAGTAAGTCTAATCTGGCTGACTGGTTTGACAATGAACACTGGCTTTGCCAACAGGTCACATGATCATTTTATCTCATTTGAAAGAGTTAATGGCAGCCACAAAGTTTTGACAAAACTATTATTTAAAAGTATTATCACACAACAAAAATGTATGTTAAAAACATATTAGGAAAGGGGTATTGAAGCTAATAGTATTTTGATTTCCCTAACTCTTCCAAGTATATTGGATATAAAGTTCATTTATGTGAAAGAGTAACAAGAATATTTAGTAGTCATTAAGTAAGTCTTGGTAAAGCATTATTTATTTATTTATATTCCCCAGAAAAAGTGAGTAACTAATGATATGATTTGACCTGGGAAGTGATATGATTTTCCAGTTAGATGGCTTCCAATTCTTTGCTTCCCATAAAATTTCAGAACCTAATTGAGTTGTTGGCTGACAGGTTATTAAAAATAATTTCTGATGACAGTTCATTACGTAATTTTGGCATATACATCAGGAGGAATTCAAATAATCGAGTGTTACTGGTTAAAAAAAAAAAACTTTCCACGCCCATCTACATGTTTATGTGGCAGTTTCTCATATGCTTATGTGTATAAAAATAAGAAATATGATCTGACTTGATTCATCCAAAGATATATGAACTAATTGAAAAAAGAAAGCCCTATCTCATTAAGTTACACATTCCCAATCAAAATTTATGCTTAAGAATTACCTAGAAATATATTTTAAGGAATTCTAATTATTTATGTATGACTAATGATTATAATAATTCAATCTGAAGAAAATTTTGGTAAGAAAAATTTTAAACTATTTTAAATTTATATTCATATATTTACACACATACTTTCCTTACAGGTAAGTATGACAGAGTAAACAAATAAGACTTCATGCATAAAAATATAATACCTTAGGATAAAATTTCATGGAGAAACTGAGAGAAATGTGAATACAAGAAAAAGGAAAAATGCAAAATACCTGTTAAAGAGCTAAAATTTTTAATGTGTTTTCTAAGTGGGTGATAGGAGGTACAGAAATGCTATTAATTATATTTATATTCTGCTGGGTACATTTAAAAAGGCTAGGTAATGTATATCAACCATACTACAATAAAAAAATTTTTTTAAAGGGCTGGGTGATAATTTGTTTTAAAATGTTATTTACAGCAGACCACATTCTCTTTATTTAAACCCATGTTGTTAAGAATTGTGTCAGGTTAACAGTATACAAGTGGTGCAGTTTTCCAAAATTGTTTTAGAATGCACACGTGACCAAAGAAAGTCTGAAGATTGCTGTCTTGGCCATCACCTCACCCCTTGGACACCCGGAACACCAGACACCTAAAACCACACATCCTACACCGCCCCACTTCTTCCCCGTCTCCCCAGCCTTCTGTTCTCCTGCGTCTCCAGCCATGGTCGATGGCACTACTACTCAGCACACCAGAAACGCGCATAAACGTCCACAACATGGACTTTTCTTGGCCCAGTCTTGTCAATTCGGCTCTGCTTTCTCTCTTGACTGTCTCTCCTCCCTCTTTTAGCACTGCCTCCGTCATCAGCTGTCTCCTAGATGCTGCACCAGGGCTCCTACAGGGCTCTCCTGCCTCTCATCTCTTGCTCCTCCACTCTGTCTTCTACTCCACTGCCAGGGTTATCATCATTCTACCATAAAGTTCGGATAAGCCACTTCCCAGGTCAAAATGCCTACAGGATAAAGTTCAAACACTTTACCATCGTGATATACAAACAAGGCCCTCCATGTTCTGGTCTCAAGCCACATTCCCAGGATCATCCCTTCTCTATATTTCTCTATTTACCTATGGATTATTTGCCATTCCTTGGGCCTGACCTGTACTTCCATGGTAGAAACTTCAGCCTTGATTCTCACTCTTTACCTGTTCAGATGCCATTCATCTACCACTTCATACCCACTACGATGGATATGATCAAAAAGACACTCAGTAACAAGTGTTGGTGTGGATGTGGAGAAACTGCAACCTTCGTACACTGCTGAAGATAATGTGAATAGTGCTGCTGCTCTAGAAAACAACCTGGCAGTTCTTCAAAAGGTTATTAAATGCAGAGTTAGCATGTGACCAAACAATTCTACACTTCGGTATATGCTCAAGAGAAATCAGAACGTATGTCCACACGACGAATTGTACACAGATGCTCATGGCAGTGTTATTCACAAAGCCAAAAATGGAAACAACTCAAATATCCATCATATAGTGAATGAACAATAAAACAGATTTGTTAGTACAAAAGAATGAAGTACCAATACGTGCCACTACAACATGGCTGAGCCTTGAAAACGCTAGGTTCACTGAAAGAGGCCAGTCACAAAAGGTCACATATTATATCATTCTACTTAGATAAAATGTCCAGAGCAGGCAAAAATCTGTGAAGAATAAAGTAGATAAGTGGCTGCCTAGGGCCAGGAAGATGGGGAATAGTAGGGGTTGTTTGCTAATGGGTATGGGATTTCTTTTAAGGGAGACAAAAATGTTCTAAAATTAGATAATGGTAGGGCTGCACAACTCTGTGAATAAACAAAAATCACAGAATTGTATACTTCAGATAGGTGAATTTTAAGGTCTTTAAATTATATCTCCATAGAGCTGTTTATAAAACCACCCATCCTACAAAAGCTGTCTCCTTTATAAACCTTAGCTGACCCTTACTCATTACCAGTTAGTTGTTATTTCGGGTTACAGTTAATCTTGTCTTCCTGAGTCCCTGCAGTCATAAAATACATCTCTAATTACCACTTCCTTCCTTCTGCAGTTTGATATAAAATGTAAAGGATTCTGAAGCCAGACGGTTTAGGTTCTCACTCCACCAGTTAGGGGTAGATCTCGTTCAAGTTATTTCATTTCTCTGTGCCTCAGTTTCTTCATCCGTAAAGTGAAGAAAATAGGAATACTTACGTCATGAGACTTAATGTGGATAAATGTGTAATATGCATAAAATGCCAGGAATAGTGCCTGGCACACTGAATAGGCTAGATATGTAAGTGATAGCTATCAGGCTGTATTAACTGTCTATATGTCTGTCTCTTTTCTCAGTTATTTTAAGGTCCTAAGGGGAAGGAATCATCTATTCTATTATCCATCCTGTATTTCCCAGAGGAAGAATACTATCACAGATTGGCACTGGGAGGGGAACATGGGGGCCCTGGCTTCAACCCTAGGGACACCTGCCTTTACTGGGGTCATGACAAGCAGCAGTCGGGCAAATCTAATCCCACAAGGGGTCTATAGACAGAAAAGAAGATCAGGAAAAATGTACCAGAAAAGAGTTTGTTAAAATCTTCTACTTCATTAAGGGATTTAAACCCTCCCAAATATAGAAGTACCAAATATATTAAGGAGTCAATTGACTTGCTCAAATTTTCACATTTTACCCACATTTACCAAAATTCCTCCATATGTTTCATTTATTCATTTTTACTGAGTGCCAATTATGCACAATGCACCACATGCTAGACTCAGGAAATGTACAATCTTGTTTTTCCAGGCAGATCTCCTCCTCACAGTACTAGGAAAAGAAAAAGATACTGAGGGTGCATGCCTCTAAATACATATGTGCAATGTTTACTTGAACAAAAATGACAAATTCTGTTACTTACAAAAAGTTATTCAAAAGGTGAATTGAATTTAAATAGTTTCTTTTTTAGTATGGGCATTTGGCAATTAATATTACTGATCTAAAAGAATAGCAGATTATACCTGGCATAACCTGATGGAAAATAGCTAAAAACACTATTAAAAAAAAAAAGCTTTCATAGTCAACGTGGTAGTTATTAGAAACATATTTCTAAAATGTAGGTTATTCACTAGAACCTAAAATATAAAATGCCACCTTAAATATAATGTTGAAATATACATCAATTATCAAAGCAAAATATCTTTTTTCCTCCAAATTTGATATAAACACCCTTCTGCAAGTGAGACTGAGTTAAAGTATTCTATTCCAAATCTTATGATTACACATACAAAATTCTGAGGCTGTCAAATTCTTGCACTCAAGAATGTCAGTTCAATCTGCAAAGGTCTCTGTAGCTACCTGAAGCTCATGGCCCCTGCACATCCTTCATGTGGTGCTTTCAGTTCTTTTCATAACCCACTGAGATCCTGTTCTTTTTCTGACTACAATATTTGTACAGCCGATTATTGTCTTTATTCCCAAATAAACAAAAGGTGTGCTTTAAAAATTCACCCCCAACAGATTAGTCATTATTCCTTCAGACATTCCTCAAACTCAAAGCACCTGCTAATAAGAAGGAAAAATACACACAACAGCTGGTAAGTAAATATTTGCTGAGCAAATGAACCTATCAGAGAATGCTTGTGTCTCTACAAACTCACAGAGGCACAAAATAATCCAGTGTGATCTACACATATGGGGACAGTTTTAATAGTATATAGGTAATTATGGCTTTGGTGGCAATAAGTGGCTCTGGCTGCTGAGATGAAAACAAAGTAAAAAGCTGCTATATGGTTTTTGTACTGTTTCCAGCACCCTGAATGTAACTAGGATTTCAGGGCAAAATGGCAAAGCAGGGCCATCTGTTCATTTCATGCTGTATACACTAGGGTCCCATGGGAGCCAAAACTAGACAAATAAAGGCTGAGTGACTACTGGGACCACCCTGGGATTAACAGGTACAGCATGCACTTTATCCCTGCTTCCAGAGTAGGTACCTGGACAGTTTTAATTTCAGTGAGTAAAGAGAAGTCGTAGAGCCCTGGTTCCTAAATTCTAGGGCACATCGGAATCACTTGGGGATTTTAAAAGAACATAGTGGCACCCAGTCCCCCAATTCTAAATGGTATCAGGTGCAACCTGGGCATTGGGATTTCTAAGGCTCTGAGGGTGATCCTATTGTGTGGCAATCTGGGAACCACTGCCCCAGGGTTTTTAGATTCATGACTTTCAACAACTTACACCTGAGGCTTGAGAATCTTCAGCTGAGTGAGAATGTCCTTCTGGACTCTGGGATTAGCCGTGGCAGTAAGAGCCATCACTGGAACACAGGGGAACTTCTGGCGGAGCACATTCATTCTTTTGTAATCTTGACGGAAATCATGTCCCCACTGGTTGGAAAAAAAAAATACTGCTTTCAGACTATTTGGATCTTCCTTATATTAAAAAGCAAATACTCATTATATTAAGAACCACATTATTCTTCAGTGAAATAGAAGAATAATCAATGTTTTTGTTCTTCAGTTCTGAAAATATATTTATGTCGGTAGCAAATGTAAAGACATTAAAAACAGTATTTACCTGACTGACACAATGTGCCTCATCGATAACAAAACGTGCCAGGAGCTTTCTCTCGTACAGATTTTCCAGAGTACAAATCAGTCTATTGCTTGCACAGACCTAGAATGTATTAATCAGACATTTAAAATCATTTAAAAACCCCATCACCTTAAGGAGCTGTATTATAACCTCCACATAAAATTGGGTCTTATTTCAATCTATGAGGCGAATTAGCAGAAGTAATAGAAAAAAGCAAATGAGACATTTTAGAATGTTCACACACATTCAGCTTAGCAAACCGTTATGTATTAGGTCAGTGGTTCCAAAATGTTCTTTTTTTTTTTTGGCAGGGGAGGGGAGGTATAGATGAACTAAGTGAAGGAGGAAAAAAATCAATGAGAATGTTGGATGTTTTGATCTGGGTGACAGTTACATGAGTGTGTGCACATGTCAAAATGCGTCAAGCTGTAAACTAATATCTGTGCAATTTACTGCATGTACTTCAATATAAAAATAATACAAAAATTAAAAAAAAAACAACTTTTTCTCTGCCTTAATATATATGTGGGCCACTACACATTTACACTGGTAACAGGGCTACTAATGTGTGTTATGGGCATTCATGTTGTTTGGAGAAAAAATATATACACACACATATATGTATGTATGTATACCTATATTTCATACTGTATCCATGATGGGCTTAGAAGCAATGACCACATCTGGCACCCGTCTTGACAGAGACACGTCAAAAGGACACATAAGCCAATCTGATGGATCTCACCCACTGGCCAAATCAAGGACAATTAAAACACAAAATATATAATGATAACTATCACCCACTGAATAAGTTAAGAATCCATGACTTCATACTGATAAAAGTAAGTATGTGGATAAAAGGAAAAGCTGTTCCTTAGAGTGAAATGCCTACTAAATTATAAAAATCATCATTTGGCATCCTGGTTGTAGTAACTGATGGGGAATCATCATTAAATGATAAAACCTCAGTTAAAGTCTGATGAGTAATAGGATATTAACATAGCCTCAGAGTATCCCACAACAGGATACCTAGATCACAGGCCAAAAATTCCAGGAAAAAAAAATTTTTTTTATTACTAATCACAAAAAAAAAAAAGAAAGAAAAAGAAAGTAATTTTACAGTGGAGAAATCTGGTAGACATCTTTAACCCAGTGATCAAAGTTCACTGATAATACCAGTAATAGGATGACTTGCCATCTAATGATTCTTGACACAATGAACTGAAAACACATCACCACTTCTGATATTCCTGCTTAAATGCCTAACAGGAATCTAATCATGAAAAAACAAACTGGTAAGTCAAAATTGAGGGGCGGTGCTCAAAACAACAGGCCTTCACTCTTTGTAATTGTCAAAATCATGACAGACATTGTTTAGAGGCATGACAACTGGACGCAGTGCATAATCGAGGATGTTCTTTTGTTATAAAGGACATTGGGACAGCTAGTGGAACTGGAATAAGATTTATAGACTAATACTGCATCGAAGAATATTCTCTAACTTTGATAACTGTACTGAGGTTATACAAGAGAATTCCTTGTTTCTAGGAAATGCACAGTGAAATAGTAGGGTTAAAAGGATATTAAGTCTGCAAGTTCCTCTCAAATGTTTATGGAAAAATCTAAGAATGATAAAGCAATTAGAGTAAAATGTTACCAATTAGAATTTCCGGGTGAAAGTTATACAGGAATTCTTGTACTATACATGAGAAATTATGACAAAAAAATTTAAATATATGCATTCGAGTGGGTTTTAATGATGTAATAGAAAAAGATACACAGGTCTCAGTTCCTGTTCCTGACACAGGGCTCCCCAAACCCCTGTAATTTCCCAGGTGATAAGAGTACTAGGAACACCTTTTGTTCTAAAGTGTGGTCTTTGACCCTGGTTCCTGAACAGGGCTCCTGAAACCGTTGGAATTTCCCAGGTGACAGGAGTGTCTTTTGTTCCAATGAGGTGACTCTGGGTGGGCTGCTGGCTGGCTCCTTGATGGGGGCTGGCATGGGAAAGACCAAGCCATGACTAGAAGCTTGGGGTTTTCAGCCTTGCCCCTGATTCTCAAAAGTCAACAATTGATTATGCCACCTAAGGAAGCCTCCAACATCCCAGTAGTACAGGGTTTGGGGGGCTTCTGGGCTGGTGAATACATCCACACTGGGAGGGTGACGCCCCCCAACTGTACAAGGACTGAAGCTTCTGTGCTCCGGACCCTCCCAGACCTCGCTCTGTGTCTCTTCACCTGGCTACTCACCTGTATCTTTTTATGCACCAATAAATGTGAATAAGCATTTCCTTGAGATCTATGAGCTGCTCTAGCAAATTAATCAAACCTGAGGTGGGGGTAATGGGAACCTCTGATTTGGTTACAGGATAGAAGTTATGGGTAACCCAGGGACCTCCAACTTGTCCTGGCATCTGAAATAGGTGGGAGCAATCTTGTGGAACTGAACCCTTCATCTGTGGGATCTCTGGGTAGATAGTGTCAGAATTGAAGTAAATTATAGGACACCTAGCAGGTGTTGCAGAGAATTGCTTGGTGTAAGGAAAACCCTGCACACATCTGGTGACTGGACATAAATATCCTGTGTGAACAGCAGAGAAATATAGGAAGGGAAGACTGGGTTTTTCCCTACTCAGGAGAGAGCCTGGGTTGTTTTTCTAACATAGCTTTCATAACATATTTAAAATAATGATATGAATACAAACCTTCTCTGGAGTAACATAAAGAAGTTTTATAATTGGATCTTTTTTTGATAATTGGAGGTAAATACTTGTAGCTTCTGAGTCGGTCTTGTCACCTGTCAGGTATGTAGCTGGAATCTAAGTATAAAAGCAGCAAACAATTTAAATTGTATTAATCTGACTTAAGCTTACATTAATCCTTAGGTTTTATAAATATTTTATAAGTCTCATTTCAAACCTGCCAAAGAAAGATAGTCTCGATACACTATCAGTATATTTTAAAAAACCCTTACTAACCATCACTCAGAATATTCTTCCCATTGCTTACTTCCTTTACTTTTCAATTTATAAGATAAATATCAATTCAGCATCCAAGGATTTCAGTCCTAATGTTCATTTTTTAAGAGTAAATGTACCTTCAGTGCTTTAATGTATGATGATGATGGAAGGGCTGGACCCTCGTGAAAGGCTCAACAGAGACTACCAGCACTGCACTAAGACATCCTTTGGAAGAGAAACTAAAGTGGTCTTATTGGGGAGTGGTGGCTCCTAGCCCTGCAACGGAACCCGAAGCATTTAGCGGAATGCATTCACATGCTCTCGTAGGCTCAGCCAGGGGGAAAACGGACCTGCGTGTGGGTATGCTCATGCGTGTGACACGAAGGGAGTGTGGACTATGCTGATCTGGCAGGAGTAAAAAAAGAGATCCTTTCATATTAGTAAAAAAAAAAAATGACACCAGCAAAATACATGTTAAAAAGCTCTTATTAAAATATGTTTTTCTCTAGAATAAAATCAGACTGAACTATAGAATGTTATCTGCATCAGAATTTTCAGGCTTAGGCTAAAACGCACTACTCAGTGACTGCAGAGCTTTAGTCTTACAGTTTGTGAACTATTAAATAAAAAAGGTTGCCCACAGTACTGAAATGGAATGTTTCCACGTTACATTTTTACCAGCACTTTATTATAATTGGTAGTGTTTTGTTTTGACTTACATCCAAGGAAGTCAGCTTTTGGACCTGATCTACTATAAGTGATCTCAAGGGAGAAATGACAATAGTGACCCCAGGAGAAATACAGGCAGGCAGCTGGTAACACAGACTTTTACCACCTCCTAAAAGAGAAATGACAAAAAATATCCATCAGGCTCTGTCTTGAGAGCATGAAACAGAAGTTACAAAGCAAACCACATAATATTTAGAGTATTTAACTAGCAGGAAACCAAGTGATACTCCCCATGGTGCTAATATTTTGCCATATTTGAATGAGCCAAAATATTAAGAGAATTTAAATGGTGTAAAAATTAGCTCCCAGGACATTTTATATGATACAGATAAGCAAATATGATATATGACATATGAGCAAAAGTAAGAGTCAGGATAGGAACCTTAAATCCAGTAGAACCGCTTTAAAAGTCTACTCAGGAAATCAAATCCCAATGCAGTACAAGAGGTGCTCTAATTATCAAGATACTAGGATTAAAACAATGATTTTATACAATACTTAATTTTTAAATGATTAAGATGTGATAAAATATATAACACTTAAAACCATAGTGAACATGGCTTAGCATTTCCTGATGATCCAGAAGGTACTTTGAGGAGCTCCATTTTCTTACACCACTAGTATGAGCCTTTCAATGCTGAGTATCACAGCTTTTACTCTCTGTACTCTTATCAGTAAAGTGATACTCCCAATTTTCCTTTGAAATAAAAGAAGGGTAGAACTACATTTGTGTGTATTAACAGAAGATGGAGGGAAAGAAATTTATAGACAAAAAAAAGAGAGAAATCCCTGTCCATGTAACTCTAATTCAAAATGGCAAGACAACACATTTAGTAACAAAAATGATTAATCCCTGACTTTCAACTTCCCCTATTCACTAACGGTAGAAGCTTGTGCCAGGCAGTCTTTAGGACTGTCACTTATGTTTTTAAACTATACATCACATGTCATCTTTTATGCATGTGAAGTGCATTTCACTTTGGAATATACGTATAAATGTCAGGGGAAGAGCAGGAGGCCAAGTTCTAGTTTCTGCACTGCCACCTCACAGGCCATGTGACTCACGCCTGCCATTTAACCTTACTACACCTCAATTTTATCACCTCCAAAATATACTAGATCAGTGGTTTACAAATTTTTTTTTCTCTGTCTAAATAAAACCTTATTTGGAATCTTTATACACACACATCAAGAGGTTAACATGGGGGTGGAAAGATCCTCCCTGCAACCCTCAAGGACCATGGAAAGCTCTGAAAACCATCGGATTAGATCACTGCCTGGGTCCTTTCTAGCTTTACTGTGGGAATACCAATCTGGAGTCGAAACCGAAGACACAAAGTGAACAGCAAGTTAATAAAACATGAAATGCTGATTAGTACACCAACATCATCTAAATTTTAAAATCAGTTTGACAAAATTCAGATGCCCCATCATACTATTTAATGACAGAAGAACTAATGGTTAAAGGTTATAACAAGGCAAGTAAAAGGCAGAGAGAAGATGACACATAAATACTGGAACTCCAAGTTCCCCATGCTCCTTATCCTAACTGCTTACTTAATATTCTTACTTGGAGGATTATAAATCACTGAACAGCTGGTAGAAGCTTTACCAGCACAATGAAAACTCCCGGATCTCTTCCAAACTGAGGCCAAGAAAGAACTATGCCCGATGCTTTATTTTGTCCTCACGGCCTCTGTGAAGCAGAAACTTGCTATGACCCCCAGTGCCTGGGGACTGGGAGGCAGGAGGGCAGTGCCTTGGTCAAGGCCACACCACTGTAAGTGGCAGAGCTGTGCTTTAAGCCAGGCCATCACTCCAGAGCTAGGGATTTTAGCCACGTGCAACACTAGACTGCAGCAAATAAACGGCCAGAAATGGTCATTGTCTCTTACAGTAATTTTCTTATTCGTGTTTCAGACTAATTCAGGCTAGTAAAAAGACCACTCCCTTCCCCAATTCTAGATAAAATCAACACGATGAGCTTTGAACTGAAAATCTTGAAGGGCTATAAATGTTATCATGTCAACAACTAGAACAGAGGATAAGAGGTAATACCTGGCATGGTCCCTAAATGACAGAAATACTGTGTAGGTGTTCTTTTTATTTCTACTCAAGGGCTTTCACATAACATCTGCCAGTGGATTCCTGCCAATTCATATCTAAAAATACATACCAGTGGGCATTAAGATAAAACAGTCTTCACCAAGCAGCGCAGCATTGATCGCCTCTAGCTGATTAGTTCTAAAATTATGCAGGCCAAATTTTTTATGAAAAATCTTCATCATTTCTTTTGTATGAGGAAAACTAAGACTCTGGAAACGCTCATGTTTCAGATTTCTGGATGCTAAATTTTGCGTCGACTTGTCTAAGAAAATAATCAATGTTAAGAAAAATCAGTGCATTACAGTAACAAGAGGGCTTTAGCACTTACCCTTTGCCCTGCAAAATCACTGGCCTGCACTTCCGAGCAGCACATTCTCCTTTAGTTCATTGGGGTTTTGTCCCCACCAAGCGTCAAAGTCACCAGAGACTTCCTAAGGGCGAGTTCAAGACTTTCCTTGGTTTTTCTGTGGCACCTACCACTACTATTTATTTCCTCCTCCTCCTTCTCTCTTGACCTTCAAGACAATCACGGGTTTTCTACTTGCTTTAAATTCCCTTTCCTGGCTCCACTTCCTCCACCTGCCCCTTAAACCTGGGAGTCTTACAGACACTTGGTACTGGGCTCTTTATATCTTTTTTGGAAATTTCCTAGTCCTCTGTTCTTAAACATCACCTATGTACACAGAATGCTTAGGTCTCTTTATTCAGACCCTACTGACACCTTCCTACGTTCAGTCCTGCATCTCGAATCGTCTGCAGGACGTTTCTACCTGAGTGACTTACCAACACTTCAGTTCAACAAGTCTTAAAACAGCCCTCCTCCCTTTCCTCCAAATCTGCCTCCTGACTTCCGTTTCTGGTGATGGTGTTCCAGTTTCCCAGTCCCCAGTCTGAAACCTCAGGGCCATCCTAGCTTCCTCCGCCGCTGCCATGTCTCCCGTGCCCGCCCCCCTCTGCATCCTTGCCGTAGCAGCTCTGGCTCAGCACAGGGACAAGGGTGCTCAGCCAACTCTGGCACTTACTCTGACCGCAACACTCAGGGTTTCAAAGATAACTGCAAACACCAAGTGAGACACATTCTAACATGGTATAAAAATAAATTCACTCATATTTAAAGGGTTATTTTAAAGGTCAACAATGTAAGAAAGAACCACCTCCGTGGTAGTAAGTCATCAATGGCAAAAACAGGGAAGGCTATACTTTATAAAACCTTACACATACAAGCTTGTTTCCATTAAAAACACTTTGAATAACTTTGTAGGGTTGATGTGGCTTTAAAATTAATTTTGGCTTTTCTCTGCAGCCTTTACAGTAGCTAGTTTCACTCCCAAACCTCTCTAAACTGTGAGCTCCAAGAGGGGAGGAACTATTCATTATTCATCTATTACCAGAACCTAACACAGAACATGGCACTCAGTAAGTATTTGTTGAATGAATTACAAGGATTCTAGGCCAAAAGGAATAATTTGATTAAGACATTTATAGCTTCGTATTCTTCTTAGACTGCCCTATATTTTAAGACACAAAATGTTTTTCTACTTGATAAATCGATCAGTCCTCATCAATCCAGAATTCTATAAATACATACAATTACATTTGTAACATATAAACTCTGCATTGCTTTTACCCAGCCCCCAAATCATTAAAAACTTGGCCCTAATGAGCTTTATTGTTTTAGGTACTAAAAAATGTTAATTTAAAGGCAAAGCACATTTGTAATGACTTTAGAGCTTTACTACAATAGGTTATAATTACACATTTTATAAAACTACAGCTGCTACAGAGACAAAAGGGCAACTTGCTTTTGAAATTGTGATTTGTAATTCATATTATCAGCAGAAATTTGCACAGAAACAATGTAGTTTTCAGGCAATCATGATTTGCTATGGTTTTTCTTAATACAATTCCTATTTTGGACAGTTTTGTTTTCATATAAAATATAAGCATTGAATTTCTTTGAAACATACCAGTGTAATCCTGAACAGACTCTGGGAAGTTTTTATTCTGAGCAGATGCCACTGGAAGACTGTTTGTCTTAGCTGAAGAAATCCTTTCTGATACTGATTTAACTGGCCGACCTTCCTTAGTAGGTTGACAGGCAGCCGTGGAAGATTTGCTGGCTGCTAAATTATGCATTATATTTTCCCAGTCATCGTCATCATCAAAGTCATCGATGTCAAAATTATCAATAGCACTGGAAGCCTGGATTTCTCTTTCTAAGTCACTTACTGAAGCAGCGTGTTTGTCCTGATCTTTCACAGCAGTGCTTGTTAGAACTTTTCCTAGGAAGTGAGAGCTTTCATTTCTTTTTTCTATCGTTGGTGTTTCAGCCCAGTTGCTACTTACAAAGGACTTCTGTAAATGGGAATTGAATAATGGTCTTTCAAAGAGATCCTTTGAGGTGGCTGAGAATTCTGTCTTTCCTGGAGTAGCAGTCAGTAAACATTCCCCAGTAGAAATGGAATTTGAGGGAAGGTGTGAAAAACTTAACTCCTTAACAGAATTCCCAGTAGGACAGGAACCACCCTTTGGAAATGCATATGGTAAGCAAACAGATGTCGCGTCCACGGGGCTACCTGGTGCATCAGGCCTGAATCTCCACTTTGATCCAAGAACTCGGACATCGCTTGTGTTCAAGCCTGCTTCAGCCAGGAGTTTCCTTCTGCGGAGAGAGTGCAGAGCGCCGTGTGGGGCACGACTGGTCTGCCACAGGCTGCACTGGCAGGTCACACAGCCACACCTTTAGTTTTCATCTCAAGTTGTGGCAAAATATCTTTTTCCCCAATCTCAAAAATCTGAATACAAATGCTAAAGGAAGAGTTTGAAAAACTAAGTACACATAAACCATGATGACAATTATCCTATTCAATTTCCTGGCCAGAATGCCTAGAAATTTTGCCCTGTAAGTTTCTGACTCGGAGCAGTAGAAATGCAATCAGATATATTCCAAGAGAAAAATCCAGATACCTGATATCCCGCTGCTGAAGCAGTTCATCCCCACAATCCAAAGCTTTCAGTTCCTCATCGGGAATAGTATCAATTAATTCACAGATTTGGTCCATCACGCAAATAAGCTGCTGCTCTAAACGAATCTGTGTAGCTATAAAGCAATTATATGGTTGATATTTTTCCTTGAAAACAAAAAGACTTTAAAGTTTGAAAGTCATGTATGTAAAATCTGAAGTAGTTTAAAAACAAGGTTATAAGCAACCATATATTGTCCTATGATCTGCCTGTAAAAAACTTGAAATCAGATGGTCTCTATCATGAGAGCTCATAACTATGTTATCATTTAATTTCATGTTAATTCTTAATATTTCTCTTACAGTAACCAAGGTTGTTGTAAGATAAAAAGTTTATCAATTCATCATGATTTTTTTTTTTTCACTAACTTCAGGTATAAATCTCCCCACGCCCACACAGACTGTATCATAAAAGGCTAGGCAGGCAAGGAGGCCTCTTTTCAATGGTAACAGTAGAGAAATGGAAAAAACCAATTAGACTTTGCTTTTGGAGATGACCCCTCCCTTACTCCCTCAGTGGACAGCTCATGAAAGGCAGCTGCTCAATGAGAATCGGGCCTAGGAGTCTTTCAACTGACTGGAAAAGAGGAGCTCTCTTCAACAAGCTGGACGGGCCGCTGATGGCCATCTCTGCTACCACACAGGGGTGGTCAGTTGAAGTCTAAAGGGCAGGAAGGGGAGGCAGAAAGGACAGATGGGCCAGGGGCCAGGCATCTGTGTGAGAATGACTTGGGAGACATGGGCTTTTACTAGCAACTCGCGTGAACAGATGTGAGGTATGAGATAGTAAAGGTGGAATTGCTGAATACCTGACTTCTCTGCAAAGAGAATGGGCATCAGATTGCAAAGAGGAGAAAAAACAATGGTCTGAAGGGAATGAAAGCCAAGCCAGGCTCAGAGAGAGATACAGTCACACAGCTACTGGAAAGGAGCTCGAGCATCCCGGTCCAGACTGTACCTCAGAATACAAAGGACACCCCCAAAGGTTTGTTGATACAGGAGGCACCTAGTGGACAGGAGACTGGATGGGAGCATGAAGACAGGCAAACTTTGTTTTCATTTTTAAGAAAGTTCTAAAATGATTGCCAAAAGCTACACACTGGTGATGCTGATATTAATACAAGGCAAAATTCTAGAGCATGTCATCAGGCGGTTCCTTTGTGAGCTCTAAGAAGAGGAGGAAACAATTATAGCATTAGCAAGAGTTCATAAAAACAAACCAGCCATCATAATGTATTTCCTTCTTTGAAAGGCTTACTAGACTAGATAACAATAGCTACCATTGATGGAAGGCCTTCTAGTCACTGGGTACTTTCAAATAGTGACAACTACCCAGCAGGGCAGATACTATTCTCCTCATTTTGCAGAAGAAGAAACTGAGGTCCAGAGAAGAGTGACTAATGTGCCACAAGCCAGGAGTGGAGAGAACAAGTGTGTATCTCAGGTTGGCATCACTCTAGAGCAAAGGTTGCATGCATTCATTCCCTCTTGCTGCCCAGGCCTTGAACTTCCGGAATCATCTGACTGAGTCTTTTGCATCCTCGCAGACAAGGGAGCGAAACACAGTCTAAAAGCACATTTGTAACAAGTTGAAAAAACAGGTAGAAAAAACAAGTCATGATGAAGGGACTGATGTCAGCTGAGAGGAAGGTCTTTGACTTTCTGTAGGACTCTGTCCTAGCGAGCCATTTTATCACTGAAACTTAATGGTGTAGAAATAGCATAGTACCATGGCTCTCAGTGTGAACTCGAGAGCCTCAAGACCGGTAGGTCTGAATCCTAGCTCTTACACTAGACAAGTCTATGACCATGTGTAATCTTTTAACTTTCCTGTATCCCAGTTTCCTTAGGTGTAAAATGCAGGTAAGATATCACTTTATATGGCTGCTATGAGGACTGAACTAGTTAACATTGTACGGCACTTAGGAGTGTGCCTAGGACACCAGATATTTCAGGAATATCTCTAACAATAAATTCAGAGACCAGAATAAAAAAAAAGAAAGTCGGAGGACACAGAAACAACAGAAACCACGATACACACGTGTACATGTACACATACTCACACCGTAAGCACAGTACCCATCTCAGAAGAACAGAACACATTACAGAAATATTCAGACAATAAAAAGAGCTCTTAGAAATTAATTTGATAAAAATGAAAAATTCCACAGAAGAGCTAAAGATAAAACTGAGAAAATCTCCCAGAAAGCCGAAAAGCAAAAGATGGAAAACAGAAAAGATAATTAATGGAGGTCTACAATCCAAACAAAGCAAGTTCCAGGAAGAGTAAAAAAGAAAACAAAAAGAACACAGAAAAAAAATAATATAGGAAAAATCTCCAGACTAGAACCACATCTCTAGACTGGAAGAGCTTCTGGGAAGTAGAGATCAGGAGTGGGAACTGAGGCTGCTGTTTTTCAAAGTCTTGTAGTGCTATTGGATTCTTTATACTAGATATTTAACAGAAAACTTAAAAATGAATTAGAAACAAATCAAACAAAAAGTATTAAACTTTAAATGAACATCAAGACCCAAATCCAGAGAATATACAAGGGAGAACCAGGATGAAAGGTCTAGAAACTAGTATCTATAAAGAAGTGTTGGAAGACCTAATAATATTCAGCCTTTAAAAAGAAAGAAGAAACAAAACACAACAAAACCAGGAGTTTTAAATTCATCTCACGTGGAACAAAGTTACAGGAAGGCAAATTTTGGCTCAACTTGAGAAATACTTTCCTAACAAGTAGTGTTTTCAAAATAGGGAATTAATTACTTTGTGAGAACATGAGATTTTGAGTTGTTTGGGCAAATGCTGGTTAACCAGTGAATAGGGATGATTCTGTATCAGAGCAAAAGAAACTATAAGCTTGCCATTTGATATTATACAGCCACAGGCTAAAAATACAATCTTACTATGTTTTCAAAAGTTGTTGAAACATGTGATAACATCCAAAACACTTTTTGTACCGTAACAGCCTGTGCTGGTTTCTTGAGGAGGCTGCTGAGTAGTCTTTTTCTCAGGTTTCAACAAATCATCTGATGTGCTAAGACCATCCTTTCTGTCTGAGGTGTCAAGGTCCTTTAATATACTACAAATTAAAAAATAAAAATAAAACCAATCATAGTATAAACTAGATCAAATGATTTTTCCTCTAATATTTTCCCACTACTGGTCAGATGACATGTAACAGAAAAGAGAAAGACGTTTTTCTATCTTCTCTCTTCTAAAACCTCTTCGGCTAGCCCTTCCATTTCCTGGCCCCAAGAGACCTTCCCACCTTGACCTCCAACTGTGCTCTTTCAGCAGCCGCATGCCAGCCGCCCCGCGTCACTGAAGGTCTCCAGCCCTGCAGTGTCCGCTGTAGGGATTCTGCCTTTGCTGTTCTCACTTTGGAAAACCCAGCATTCCAACCTCTTGTTACCCAAATCACACCTGTTCTTCTAGGCCCAGGCCAAATACTTCTCGGATTTCTCCAGCATGTGATGAGTAACATCTCTATCTTCTGAGATCCCAAAGCATTTTATTGAGGCTTTACTTTTTTTAATTTAATTTAATTTTATTTATTTATGTAATACAGTATAGGAAACTATCATGGTCATAAGCAATGATTCTGTATGATCACTCTGCAGAAAATTTTTTGGGAGTATTTAATTTATTTATGTGATAGGCTTTTCTTGCTATGCCAACATGAATAAATGTGTATCTGTACATAGAATTAACTTAATATGGATTATACAAAAGAAAATAATACATATAAACACGGTCAGTCTGATTGCATACAAAAAATACTTAAAAAAATTCATTAGTACTAAATTAGTGTCACAGAGAGGGTACTGTGGAAATCCAAAGAAAGATAAGACTTTCTGGAATTTGAGAAGGCTTTGCCCAGGAGGTAAGATTTGAGGAAAACTTGAATTATGGGTTGAATATGGGAAAAGTGCAGCCTGAAAGGAGAGATATTTACTTTACTTGATATCCAGGAATCAACTGTGCTTTCCTAAAGCAGGATTTTGGAATGCAATCTTCTAACTAAATCCAACAGTGTGATGAATAACTATGTTTTATACTGTTCTTAAAAATGGTAACGTGTTATAACTACAGAAAGGTCCTTACTTTCCAGACTGCTGATGTGTCCCTCAGGCTCCTGCAGCCTGGGGCTTTTGTAAAGGCACAGCCAGAAACAAAGCTGACAAAGCGACGTGGGGCCTGAGGACGGAGGATTCTGAAGTCCGGTTAAAGAAGTCTGGGAGTACAGGACACACAAAAATGTGCGTCTCTTTTCTATTATATTATTATCTGACCATTATGCCTCTGAAATGAAGTCAGAAGTCACAACCAGCATTTTATAATGAAATAAAATATAACAGAAAATTTAAGTATGCACTGCACATGGTTAAAGTATCACTTGTGAAAATTCTATTTCAGTTTTACAATAGATAAAAATATGCATACAAGGTTGCGATGGATAATACATAGAATCTACTTTGGGAATAACCTTGGAGATAAACATTTCCAAATGCTAAAGATCTAGGTAAAGTTAATTATGGTATGAAAGCTCAAAAAATTATGCAGCCATTAAAAGGAGTAAAATTAAAGACTATGTAGCCATCTGAAAATGTTTTAAAAATAATGTTAAGAGGAAAGCAGAATAAAAAATTATAGTTACATGTTGATTACAGCAATGCAAAAATCATACAGGTATGCAGAGAAGGATCAAAACACAGATAAAATAAAGTTCGGTTTGTTGGAATTGTGAGTATGAGTAAGTGTCCTGCTGAACTGGTGACAATGGTTACAAGTAAGTATCCTGTTAAAGTGGGTACAATGTTATCTGTGAAATAGATATTTTTTTAAATAAAGAAAAATGGCAGGCGCTCAACAAGGAATCCTTATGGCCCAGGAAAGAGCCCTGCCCTACATCTGAGTCCATTTGCCACTGACTGGATCATCCTGGGCAATCAATCCCTCCTCCTCCTGGGCCTCAGCTGCCTTCATGTTAAATGAGAATGCTGAGAGAATCTAGGTTCTGTATGAATTCCTGCTCAGTTTTTTACTTTCTAGAGTTCTGTCTGAATTTCTATCAGAAGGGAGAAGAGGAAAAGGGAGTTCTCATAGTATTTTAGTTTTGTCATCAAGTAGTAACCCTGCTTCCACCTTTCCTGCCTCTTCAAACATCCCACCCTGCTTGTTAAAGCACAAACCCAGGAAAGAGAGGCTATGCAGGCAGCCGCCTCCTTCTGGCCTTCCTCCTTCATTAAGGAGATATATTAGAAAGATCTGTTTCTCATCAAAAGGTTGGCTGACAGCATAGTATATCCTCCACCACTCAACTGGACTGTGCTTTAGATTGGGGCGAGGATGGAGGTGACAGTGATTATTAGCATTTTAAGCTACTGATGAGCTCAGTGAACTATTTTTCCATACTACTAATTAACGAAAATCACATCACTAATTTACTAAAATTCAGTAAATGACAAATACAATGGCCAATTCTATCCTTAAGGATTAAAAAAAAAAAGACACATTACTTACTAAGTCACTTCCCTTGAAGGAGTTAGTGTTATATCATTTCAGATCCAGGAGTTTGAAAGTATATTTCTAGGAACATATTCCTCATGTCAAAATCAACTACATAAAACTGTTTGGCGGTCCCACGTAATTAATCATAATGGAATTTTACAGCTTTAGAATACCATCAGTTCAACATGTCTAATAGGTTTTCTTTTTTATGCTGAATTTTCATTTGGACGTAAAATAAACTGTGCAGAAGCATAAAACTAATCCATATAGAAGTGTTATTACATGGCTAAATTATTTCATATATCCTAGAGACAAACAACAGTGTTTATTAATTAATTAGCTATTTTACCTAAAGCATTTTAAAGAGGAAGAAGAGGTGGAAATCACTCCTTCTGGAGAAGGTGGAACAAAATCTGTATCATCATCATCTTCATCAAGCTCAATACATGGAGATTTCTCAATTGATTCTAATTCTGTTTCTTCAAGGTCTGTTGTCTTCTTTTCACTATTATCTAAAGTAAAATGGTTGATAGATAAGGATTATTTTAATAATTAATGAGACAGGAAGAACAGGGCGTGAGCAGTTAAAGTGAGTCTTCCCGCAGGTCACAGTCACAGCACTCTGTATGAGCCCTCTCCCTGTTTCTTCATTAATGACTCTTCAATCCAATTCATTGGATTAAGTCCAATGAATGCTGGATTAAGGCTTAAGATTTCCTTAAAGATTTTCATGACTGTCTCCAGTTAAATTATGAAACCCACACTTAGTATCAGCACTTTTGTTTTTCTATTTTTCACACATATTTAAGTAAGGGTAAAATGCCACATATTATACAAGCACTGCTGTTTGTACAGGTAAACCCTCTACGTTAACCACAAAAGCTTCCCAGGTAAGTCTACCAGAATCAGTGTCCCTCTCTCCTGACTATGTGGGAAACTACAGCGCCAAGTTATTGTTTATCTTTTACCAAATCTTCTCTTCATAAATATCAACACCTTTGGTTAGGCTACAGTTTTGTTTATTATCAATCATTTTATAGTGCTTTCTCGCCCTACCTTCATGGGATTCAGGTGTTTAAAAATGATACAACTCATAGTTACAACTATTTTATAAGGTCGGTACCTTTACATATGGCTAATCTCAGCTATTAAGTTCTGGACATCTAATAACTACAAGACCTAAACAGAAAAATGTGATTGTAATTTATAGTACTTTAATAGCATGACTAGGTCATACTCTGCATCAATATTAGATGGCAGCAAGCCATAAAGAAATAATACTAGACAGGTGCGGTCCCACTTCCCAATTCTACCACTAACCAGCCAACAGACCATTAAAAGACCACTTAACCTCTATGGACCTTATTTTCTTCATATCTAAAAACCATAGAGTTATCCTTGGTGTTAATATCAAAATCACATTAGCAAAATAAAATCCTTCATTTCATCAGTATGTCCTGTCTCAAGAACGTGGCCAACAGATGATTCAGTAAGTGCCTCTACAGATGCTAAGGGAAAAGCTGTAGCGCACTTGCTACTGTTCCGAATGCCTATCTCTGAGTAAACTAATACAATCACCATATTAAAGAGATGAGAGAGTAATTTTTACCTCTTTGCTCTCCCAAATGAGTTTTCAACGAGTGACTTTCCCAAGTGTCTTCATTTAAAAGCTCTTCAGTATTGGGGCCATCATCAATGCAAATCACATCCCTGCTTAACCATTCTGGGTCATCCTTCTGTTTCCTAGTCAAATATCCATGCTTGCTTTCAGAGCAAGAAGGGGTCAAACCAGCCTTTACTGTATCTGCTTTACGAGGCTGTGGTTTTAAAAAGTTTCTCTTAGACATCTTTGATTTCTGAGCAGTGCTTACTCTTATGAAGTGATTTCTGGATGGTGTAACGAATGCTTTTGAATTTCCAGAAATATCAAAGTCATCCATATCATCCCAATCATTGATGGTAATAAAAGAGTCTGACGAAGAACTAAATTCTAATCTCTTGAAAGTGCCATCACAAGGTTCCTTCTGCACCGGAGCATTCTGGGTAGTACATGAAACTTCCTGTGGAACCTGTAACAAATCTGGCAATGATGGTTTTGAACCAACTCTCTTGGTTTGTGGTCCTGCTGCAGCATTTTTAAGGTCACTGATCCTTGTCTGCTGACTTGGGGTGGGAGGTAAAGGTTCACTGAAGGAAAAGGCCTCTGCGACATTAATGTCTTTATCACTTAACACAGGTGTTTTTGCTACCGACACACTAGTTATAGACACATCGTTGGCAGAAGGTATTTTCTTCTTAAAAGTGAAACCTCTGAAAAATAATTTAAAAATTGAATTAGATGGATGGATTAATTTTACAAATCCAGCAACTACACAAAACTCTATACTCTTTTTTACTAATTTATCTAACAACTTATCTTCACAAATAAGCAAAGACTCTTGCTCCCTCTCTGAAAATGTATAAGATAACTGAAATTATACTTTGTATGCTCTGATCCTTCCTACTCAGAAGCTAACCATCCAGTTTTGAGAGTATCCAGGCCATTTCCACTACTTTACTTCTCAGACTGTTATTTCTTAATCAAGCCCCTCCTCAGGAAGCATCAGTGAAAAAGGGAAGAGACTCAAATGTGGCTACTTGCTGCTACTTGGATATATGTTTTCTGGGGAAAAGAGTTAAAAACTACTAATCACACTGAAATCTGAAGGACAAGAGAAAGAGGCAAGAGTCCTGGACATCTGCTGGATTTAGTGACATGACTGGCGGTCAGGTCAGTGGTGACTAAAGTCAAGCACCCAGAACAGGTCTACCTAGAACCTGATAACGGCACCATAAAGAATATAAATCACTATTAGATATCATTAGAAGGAGTTTGGAATTCAGCTGGGAGGAAAGAACAGAAGGGGAGAGCTACAGTTTCCTTACACCATTTTTGGAAAGGATATAAAATTATATAAAAATATTAAAAGTATCTATTTACCCAAGTTTATAAGAAGATTCATTGTTCATTCATTTCAACAAATATTTACTGAGCACGTATTATGTGCCATAAACCGTGCAAAGGTGCTGAACAATTTAGTACCTGCTGCTCCTAAAACATGCTCTACCATTAATTTATAAAGTGAGAAAATTACTGACCCTCTCAGCTTCATTTCTTCATTTAAACAATGAAAGAGCTGAAAGTGAGTATTTCATTGGTATGATATTGTGGGTTAGTGCCTATATGCCAGCAAGCCAATCAAAATACTTACGAAGACTTTGGTTTTGAAAGACTTAAGTTATTATTAAGTTTTCTGGCTGAATGACGTTCCAGTTGCTCCTGGAGATTATTTTGAGGAACAGCAGCCATGATCCTAAAAAGTGAGGGAAAAAAAATATCAGTGGAGTCTATGTACTTTGCATTAATTACAATATTTATTGAGGGTGGGTATGGGGGTGCGGAGCACTGTTCCAACTATGCCCAGAGTAATGAGGCTTCTTTTTGGTTGATAAATTATTTTGACATTTACAAATGGTGACATTTGAAACACACTCTTTAACTAACTGAAGACTCACTGTAAATAGCAAAATGACCTGATTTTTCCCCAATGCTAAAATAAGCGCAAAAGACATCAGGAAAGGGATCATTAGGAAAGAGCTTGCAGAAAACTGGGGCCTGGCGTGGGCCTGAAGAATAAATGCAAGCTGGACAGGGAGTAAGGTGGGAGAAAACAATCAAAGCACACTGGAAACACAAAGCACAAGTGAATGACTGAATTCTCTGCCCCAGGGAAAAGTCGGGAAAAGAAGGAAGAGCGCCAGCATGAGAGCCATGGTTTGCCGGCAAGAGAACACGCTTCACAGTCATCTAGTTTCAACTCGGTTACTTTCAGCCGGCATATTTATGACCCCGTGTAACAAGCTGTGATCGTGCTGAGCTAGCACCTGGGACAATGTACAGCTTGAGCCGCCTTAAAATTACTGGGGCTAACGGAAGACGGGATAGCTGAAATCTGTGGATTGTAAAAAAGACTCATTTGAGCTGAGAGTTACAACCCCCACTCCTAGTATCTCTTGAACAGAGACCTACTTTTTTAGTTTATGCCCTATACCTTAGGAGAAAGGGTTAACAACACTAGATTATATTCATGGAAACATTAAGTTTTACATAAATCATATTCCACTCACTAATTATTAAAGTAACCTATGGTTAGCTGTTTTACTTTAGGTAATAGTGAAAAGAAAAAAAAAAAGGCCATGGAAGAAATGGGATTACATTCAATTGAGAAATCTCCATGAGTTGAGCTTGATGAAGATGATTACAATACAGATTTTTTTCTACCTTCTCCAGAAGAAGGAATGATTTCTGCTGCTTCTTCCTCTTTAAACAGCTTTAGGTGAAATAACTAATTAATAAACACTGAATAATTTACACTGATATGTGAATAGTATCTTATAAAGTTGTTACCAAAATAAACATAAGTGGATAGAGGGCATAATGATCTCCTACATACCCATCACTCAGTCAGTAATTATCAACTCACCCAACACAATGCTTCATCTATACACACCTCCCAAGGTTCTCACCGCACCATTCTGGAAGGTGACCTCCCCAAATGGCAGCATTTTAATTCTGTCATTCCTTCTTCATTCATTAGTTGAAATATTTCCACCAGGAGAAACTCCTCTGATCTATTGCACTGTTTCCTAACAGTATAGTTCACTTGGCAAAGGCAGGGTAACTGTAGGATTCTTTCCCTTTGTCTATTAGTTTTCAAAATAATAAGCTCATTCTCCAACAACCTCAGATGGTGGTTGACTTTTCTCCCAGTATCTTTACAAACTCATGGATTAAACTCACAGGTACATGTCAGTCCAGTGCAGTCATCACCCTCACTGAGCCTCACACCGTTTCCTGCTTGGCCAGTGGAAGCCTTTTCAGGCCCTCTGACATAACCTTAGTGTCTTTGTGAGCTTCTTTACCATCTGGAATGAAAAGTGTCCCAGGCTTACCTTGTGCATATTTTTTCCCAGACTTAGAATCAGCCACTTCTTCAAGAAGCCTTTCTTCTTCTTTTTTTTTTTAAGTGGAGAATATTTTAAGACCACAGTCCTTGCATGTCCAAAGGCAGTTCCCCATTCTGCATCCAATTTAAAAGTATTGGCCTTTTATTGAAGACATGTTCTCTTCAAGGTCCTGTCCAGTATGGAAGTTTTTCACAGTATATATGAGAGACTAAAAATTCTGCCCCCTCAGAATTTCAGCCTCACCTGATTAGACTGTTGACATGGAGACAGCAGCACAGACCTTCAGACTTTAAGACACTAAGGAAAACACAGTGGCCCAAGGCATCACTACTTAACCTTTTCCCACATTCCTTCAAAGTTGTTTCATCCTTCTACAAATTTTCCTTATTTATTTTCAGATCAAAAGCAGAGGTGGTACTCCAGCAGAGACTTCCAGCCCCACAGCGTGACTTTTTATACATATTCAGCCATTTTAAGTACAAATGTTTGATTCAGTGTTTAATAACTGCAGTGATACAGTATGGATTCATAGCTGACATGTAGTCAACTTTAACCCTGGGACACCTTTCCCTATGTTTAAGCTACACTGCTCTTCGTTTATCCTCCCAGGGTGGCTTCTTCCAGCCGGAGTCATATTCTGAAGCACTGAGCACACAATTTCCCCCCTCCTTCAGTGAGAATGCTTTTAAGCTGGTGAGTACTGAGAAACAAAAAGGTGTCTCCTCTGCACATATTCCATTAGCATATCACTACCTTGCTTGACATACAAAAAATTGTTCACCAGCAACAGCAAAGATCAGTGATATGAAATTAAGGAGGAAAATAAACGGAAAATAAACAGAGAGCAGTGGAAGTTTCACAATGCTAAAGAAGAGGAACAAAGCACCGAGAGCTCAGAAAACAAAACAGAACAAAACCCTCCGAATTAGACTCGCCACAACAATCACAAGTATAATTTGAAAAACGATTATTCTCTCACATACATGAAGTTAAGCAATATATAAATAAATAAGCAAAAAAGTAAAATGATATAAATAAACCAAAAGCTGATTCAACAGTGCCAAACATTTGTTGAATAAAACAACATAAACTAGGAAACCAAACCATCTCCATATATAGAAAGAATAAATACATCAGTTAAAAGAAGGTATGAGCGAATGACAACAGGCAGCTGGAATATACCCAGCAAATGAGACCATTCAAAGTAGTAAAAGAAACCGATGGCAAAGCAGAAATGGTCGAAGGAGTGCTGTCTGAACAATATCCCAAATGAATGAACATCATTTAGGTGAGAAATTACAGGACCCTTATGTAACAACCAGATAAATACATAAAAAGTAGTCATGAAATTTAAGTAAAAGAAAACATTTTAAAAAATCTGAAAGTGGCTAAGCAAGAAAAACATCACATTTAGAGTAACAAACAGAATTACTTCTGAGGGACACACAGAGAACATTTATAAAGAACCTCAAGATAAAAGACCGAAGCAACTTTCATTTCTGTATGATAAGAGAAATGTTTTAGAGTTTTAAAGTCTTAGAAAATGTAAGACTCAAATTTATCTCCAAAACTGGCTGTTATGAATTGTTCAAATAGCGACACTGACTTTAAAAATAAAAATAAAAAAGGTTAATAGAAGGCACTGATGATCTGAGTTAACCATGTCTATTGAACCCATTCTAAGAGCACTAATGGGAAAAGGACTGTTGTTGGGAAATGCACAACTGTCAGAACAAAAATAAGGTGTAAAAAAAAAAGATTTTAGAAAAACAAGACATGGGACAAAGAAAGCAAAGGTTTTTTAAAAAAGGCATAGTTCCTTTTCTTTCAAATAAATGAGACTAAAATTAATGTTTTGGGATCTAACAAAATTAGCACTACCTTCTCTCTCTAGGTCAGGTCTACCTTTTATTCTTCTTCTTGTCATAAGACAGCTATTTCAGGACATCAAGAGATATAGTAGCCACAAAGACTACTCTTAAATTCGGTACCAAGTAACAGTCAGGTATTTCTGTTTCCAGTCTTCTGCTAAAAGAGGTTAGGGGATGAGCCCCACTAGGTTACTCTTCAAAGGGCAGAAGCTTCCTTCTCTGGGGCAAAAGCAGTGAGCTAAGAGCCAATCATGACTTTATGAACCTCAACTGTGGCATGAGGGGCCAGAAACTTTCTCTCCTCTAATCAAATTACACATCAAGCAAACACGATTTCAGGCAAAAAGAGATTTTTGACAGGGATTTCATAAATGTTCTGTTTTCTTCATTTATTGTCATTTATAGTTTATCTTCTGGGAAGAGTCATATAGGTCTCCATGTGACTTAACTAAGAAAATAGAGCTGTCAAAGCTTGTAATCCCATCACATCTCCTAAGAAAGGAAAATTTATTAATTACTGGGTATCAGGTTGTTTCCAAGTCCATTTTCCCAAAGATCTTCCATATCAGTTACCTGGGTTTTAATTATCTTTTTTAAAATCCACAGTAAAAATGTATTCAAAGTAATTCTCCAATTTTTAGATTTTTATTTATCTTTCAATTATATTTAATGGGTAAAATTAAACAAAACAATGGATTAGTTATAATGGATTAGAGTTATAGAAAGAGACTATGCATTATATCCAAGGAGTTCAAGGCAAAGGAAATAAAAAGGTCACTGTTGAATGATAAAAAGCCCAAACTATATTTATCTATATGACCCAAATGACACAGCAAAAAAATACATAAAGCTGAGACTGTTAAAAATACAAGGAGAAATGAGAGAAAGAAGCAGAATTGTAAGATAATATCACTTTACTATAAAAAGCAAAGATCAGTGGAAATGAGAAATGTACTAAGAACCCAGGTTCTTGGCTCAATTTTGCCACAAATAGACTGTGTGGCTTTGAGGAATTCATTTATTCTCTCTAGTCTCCTTATTTGTAAAATTAAGAGGTTGGGTTAGAGAAGTGACTATTGGTTACCAAGGGGGACAGGCTGGGGCAGGTTGGCGGTGGTGGTGAGGGGGATAAAGGTGTACAATAATTCACAATCACAGTATAAGCTGGTCACGGGGATGGTAGTACAGCATGGAGAATACAGTCAATGATTCTGTAACAACTTTCTACGTTAATAGTAACTGCATTAGAGGGGTAAGGATTTAATAATATGGGTAACTGTTGAACCCCTGTGTTATATTTGAAACCAACGTAAGATTGTATATTAAAGAAACTTCCATACCAAAAAAAAAGATACTTCAATAAATAAAAACCCTCACCTAAAAGAAAGCTATATAAAAGGAGAGAAAAGGAAAAATATACCCATCTAAAACACTAGTGTACAGAAAGGCTGAAAGATGGAAAAAACCTCACCACAATAAAGCTGAGATAGCTATATTAACATAAGACAAAACTGATTTTAAGATAGAAGGCCCCAGTAGAGATAGAGGGTCACTGCATAATGACAAATAATTCAATTAGCCAGGAAGATATAACAATTTTAAATTTGTACAGCCCATAAAATGCAGAATACCAACATTATCCACCACATCAACAAAAAGGACAAAAACCACATGATCATCTCCATAGATGCTGAAAAAGCATTTGACAAAATTCAACATCCATTCATGATAAAAACTCTCAACAAAATGGGTATAGAGGGCGAGTACCTCAACATAATAAAGGCCATATATGACAAACCCACAGCCAACATCATACTTAACAGCGAGAAGCTGAAAGCCTTCCCTCTAAGATAGGGAACAAGACAGGGATGCCCATTCTCCCCACTGTTATTCAACATAGTGCTGGAGTTCCTAGCCAAGGTAATCAAACAAAACAAAGAAATACAAGGCATCCAGACTGGTAAAGAGGAAGTCAAACTGTCACTATTTGCAGATAACATGATATTGTACATAAAAAACCCTAAAGACTCCACTCTAAAACTACTAGAACAAATATCTGAATTCAGCAAAGTTGCAGGATACAAAATTAATACACAGAAATCTGTTGCTTTCCTATACACTAACAATGAACTAGCAGAAAGAGAAATCAGGAAAAAAATTCCATTCACAAATGCATCAAAAAGAATAAAATACCTAGGAATAAACCTAACCAAGGAAGTGAAAGACCTATACCCTGAAAACTACAAGACACTCTTAAGAGAAATTAAAGACGACACTAACAAATGGAAGCTCATCACATGCTCTTGGCTAGGAAGAATTAATATTGTCAAAATGGCCATCCTGCCTAAAACAATCTACAGATTTGATGCAATCCCTATCAAAATACCAACAGCACTCTTCAACGAACTAGAACAAATAGTTTTAAAATTCATATGGAACCACAAAATACCCCGAATAGCCAAAACAATCCTGAGAAGGAAGAATAAAGCAGGGGGGATCTCGCTTCCCAACTTCAAAGTCTACTACAAAGCCACAGTAATCAAGACAATTTGGTACTGGCACAAGAAAAACATATATGGTCAATTAATATACGATAAAGGAGCCATGGACATACAATGGGGAAATGACAGCCACTTCAATAGCTGGTGTTGGCAAAACTGGACAGCTACATGTAAGAGAATGAAACTGGATCATTGTCTAACCCATACACAAAAGTAAATTCAAAATGGATCAAAGACCTGAATGTAAGTCATGAAACCATAAAACTCTTAGAAAAAACATAGGCAAAAATCTCTTGGACACAAAAATGAACAACTTCATGAACATATCTCCTGGAGCAAAGGAAACAAAAGCGAAAATGAACAAGTGGGACTATATCAAGCTGAAAAGCTTCTGTACAGCAAAGGACACCATCAGTAGAACAAAAAGACATCCTACTGTATGGGAGGATATATTCATAAATGACAGATCCGATAAATAGTTGACATACAAAATACATAAAGAGCTCATGAACCTCAACAAACAAAAAGCAAATAATCCAAGAAAAAAATGGTCACAGGAGCTGAACAGACAGTTCTCCAAAGAAGAAATTCAGATGTTGGGGAGGTTGTAGAGAAAAGGGAACCCTCCTACACTGCTGGTGAGAATGTAAATTAGTTCAACCATTGTGGAAAGCAGTATGGAGGTTCCTCAAAAAGCTCAAAATAGAAATATCATTTGACCCAGGAATTCCACTCCTAGGAATTTACCCTAAGAATGCGGCAGTTCTGTTTGAAAAAGACAGATGCACCCCTATGTTTATTGCAGCACTATTTACAATAGCCAAGAATTGGAAGCAACCTAAGTGTCCATCAGTAGATGAATGGATAAAGATGTGGTACATATATACAACGGAATATTATTCAGCCATAAGAAGAAAACAAATCCTACCATTTGCAACAACATGGATGGAGCTAGAGGGTATTATGCTCAGTGAAATAAGCCAGGTGGAGAAAGACAAGTATCAAATGATTTCACTCATCTGTAGAGTATAAGAACAAAGAAAAAACGGAAGGAGCAAAACAGCAGCAGACTCACAGAACCCAAGAATGGACTAACAGTTACCAAAAAGAAAGGGACTGGGGAGTATGGGTGGGAAGGAAGGGATAAGGTGGAGGAAAAAAAAGGGGGCATTATGATGAGCATATATAATGTGGGGAGGGTGGCACGGGGAGGGTTGTATAACACAGAGAAGACAAGTAGTGATTCTACAGCATCTTACTACACTGATGGACAGAGACTGTAATGGGGTATGTAGGGGGGACTTGGTGATGGGGGGTCTAGTAAACATAATGTTCCTCATGTAATTGTAGATTAATGATACCAAAATAAAAAGCAAAAACAAAAAACAAAAAAAAATGCAGAATACATGAAGCAAAGCTGATAGAATTATTAAGAAACAGGAAAAGACTATAATTGTAGATTTAAAATGAGCTCTGTCAGTAACTAATTGAACAAGTAACTTAAAAAATCAGTAACAACCCAGAAGATCTGAGTAACAAAGCTGACAACTGGGTCCTTTTCAACATACATTTACAAAAGCTGACCATGTACTGCGCTACAGGCAAGTCTCAACAAAATTCAAAGGATTAAAATCATGACATGTTCTCCAACCAAATGTAACCATGTCAGAAATCAACAGAAATCAATTAATTTAAAAAAAACTGGGAAAAAAACATTTAGTATGCATTGATGGTTCAAAAAACCATAGTATGATTATAAATAGTACAATCATATAATGATGGTTTTTTTCTAGGGCCTTCTTCCTTTAGTTGGCATTACACTGGAAAGAACTTTCCCTTCTCCTTATTTGCTTTTTCTTAGTAAGGATTCTTAATTTATTCAGTGGGTTGTAATCCATTACTGCCATTATTTATTTTGATGCTCAAACCTTCATTTTGGCCAGGGGGAGCAGAGTGCCTTCTAGTTGGCTCCTGTATCCTTTTTTATTTTTAATTATGCTAACATACACGTAACATAAATCATCTTAATCATTTTTAAGTGTACTGTTCAGTGGTGTAAAGTGTATTCACATTACTGTGCAATCTCCAGAACTTTCATCTTGCAAAACAAACTACACTTGTTAAACAGTAACACCCATCTCCATTTCTTCCCAGCCCCTGACAGTCACATTTTACTTTCTATGAATTTGACTACTTTGGAAGAAACATACAGTATCTGTCCTTTTGTGGCTGGTTTATTTCACTTAGCATAATGTCCTCAAGGGTTATTCATGCAGTACCTTCTGTCGGAATTTCCTTCCTTTTTAAAGCTGAATAGTATTCTATTGTATCCATATACCACACTTCGTTTATCCATTCTTCTGTTGGCTGACATCTGGGTTACTTCCACCTTTTAGCTACAGTGAACAATGGAACTATAAACCTGGGTGTACAAATGCCTCTTTGAAATACTGCTTTTAATTCTTTTGGGTATATACCTAAAAGTGGAATTCCTGAATCATATGGTAAGTCTATTTTTAATTTTTTTGAGAACTGCCATTCTATTTCCTACAGTGGCTGTACCATTCTACATTCCCACCAACAGTGCACAAAGGTCCCAATTTCTCCATATCCTCATCAACACTTGCTATTTTCTTATACATATATATATATATACACATACATACATACACATATATATACACACATACATATATATAGGCCATCGTAATGAGCGTAAGGTAGTATCACATTGTGGTTTTGATTTGTATTCCTCTAATTAGTGATGATGAGCATCTTTTCATGTGCTTGTTGTCCATTTGTATATCTTCTTTGAAGAAACGTCCATTCAAATCCTTTCCCAACTTTTTAACTGGGTTATTTATTTGTTTTAAAGAACCGCAGGCATTCTTTACCTGGACGAGGGGAAAGGGCGCAAGAGGGAGGCATAACACAGAGGCACGAGGAAACTTCTGGGAGAGACAGGTATTCTCATTACCTGCTTATAGTGATAATATCACATATTTGTCAAAACTGATCAAATTATACACTTTAAATATGCAGTTTACTGAGATCAACTGTTGCTTAAAAAAAAAAACCCAAAGAACATCTAGAAGACTTAAAAATGTTTTGGAGATTTTACTTCACTTTAGCCCTTCAACAACTAGACACCAAGGCTAAACTAATAATTATAGTGATAGATAATTAATAAAAGAAAGAATTTGGAAGTTTTCTTTCATTATTTATGCCTTATGCTCTGAAACAATTTATTTAGCATTGGGATTATCTGGACTCTTAAAGTTTGGCAGAAGTTCCCTGTGAAACCATTTGAATCCAGAGGTTTTTGTTTTCAATGGGATAATTCTTTCTTATATTTATTCTATGAAAATTGAGCTATTTAATTCCAAACTTTATTGGTGTCAATTTTGGTAAACTGTATTTTCCTAAATAATTATCCACTTTGAAGTAGAGCAGGGATATGGTACAAGCATCATGATTAACTTTTCCTGCCTATCATGAAAAATGCCAAGATATAAACTATACAGTGAGAACAGGAGGGACTCCATCTTAAGGCTAAGATTCCATTTAAAAAATGAGGGAGTTAGGAGGTAAGATTCCTAACATATTCTTTGGTAATCAGACAATAACCCACCCTATCTTAGGGCAGAGAAAGCAGCCCTAACTGATACGTCCCAGTGCCTGAGGGTAACCAGTCTTTAAAAAAAAAACAGTATCAATAAATTTCTTGTATTAAGGAGAAGAACAGTATCAATAAATTCCTTGTATTAAGTTTATCTTACAGAATTATCTAGAGGACTGACTGTGGATCGTGACATAATGTCTCTCACTGGAGAGAGACATTATAGACCACAAGACAAGCCTACACTCAACTCCTTTTCCCCACCCTTTGCCCCATTCTTGAAAGCCTTAAAAGACAGAATTGTAAGCCCTTACGTGCACCTCCTTTCTGAGGGTGCCCACACTCACTTTTCTTCGAGTGCGTACTTTTTAAATAAAGCCTTCTCACTGCTCAACTTACTGTGTTTTGTCTCTGCACTCTTCCAGTGGTGTCTTTGTCACTTTTCTATTTCATTCTATTTTCCAGACTTAAGCACAAGTCTTCATTCTGTCTCTGTTCTATTCCAGATAAGTAGGGAGAGGCTATTGAGAGCTCTGATGTGGGCTTGTAAATTCCTGTCACCTCGGTGACCTGGCCAGGACTGTGGCCGTACAATCATGCTCCTTAGTAGCCTGCCTTTCTTTGCCTTTGGGAAGTTCTCAGAATATAATCTCACTCCATCCAGGGCTCTGTGGCTCCCCCAAATCCTGGGGTGGTAGGAGCTTAGTTCTTATGCCATGCAGATCCAAGTGAACACTGGATGCCAGGTGACTCTGGCTTCAGGAGTTAGCAAGGGAATTGTCCTATTCTGAGCAGGAGTTTAACGAGCTTCCTTTCCTTTCTCTGCTCTTCCTTGCGCGCTGCTTGCCTGCAAGGCAGCTGCCATTCCCATTCCCTGCTACTCTTGCTTTAATGAATTCCTTCCTTACCTACATTCCTCTGACCTGCTCGAGAATTCTCTTTCAGAGTCAAGAACCCTCCCCCATCCAGGTTGAGGTTTCACTTCGTGCTTCACTTAGTGAGCAGGGAGAGGCCTCACCAGACCCAGCTGCCCAGTAACAATTTCATTTGAATCTCATAGAGATGTGCAAATTAATTTTGTTTTAAAAATATTTCCTCTATGTCAATGGTTTTTTCCACTTGTCATTTGTGATTTTGTATTTGTGAGTTTTCCTTATTTTCTTAAGTTAGCTATTAGTTTGGTTTGTTAAATTCTTCAAGATACAAGATTTCAATTTAATAATCAGATGTTTTTCTGTTCTGTATCTCATTAATATCTGTTTCTGTCTTACTATTTTTTAATTTATTGTGCTTTCTTTTGGTTTACTTTGTTCTTTCTCTGACTTTTTAAGTTTGGAATTTACTTTGTTTCTTTTCCTTCCTTCCTTCCTTCATTTATAATGTGTTTAAGGCAATAAATTTCCCCTGACCACTGTTTCACATGTAGCTTATGATTTCATTTCATTAATTTTCAGGAATCCTTTATTTCAGTTGTATTTCCCTTGCATCCAACAGTTCTTTAATAAAAGTTTTAAATTTTCCAGATACAAGGGATTTTTGCTGTTTTTACATTTTATATTAAATTTCTAGTTTTGTTGTATAGTGTCAGGACTATATTTTTACTTTATGGAAATCACTAATATTTTCTTTGTGACCTAACATATCAAGTATTTTTATATGTTGTAAATATAAATGTAAATAGACTAGAGAAGAATATTATTGCTATACTAATCCTGCAACTTTTCCACAAGTTTTTAATTTTTCAAAGTTAAAAAGAGAGAGAGATCCAAAAAATCCCTACATTTGGAAATAAGTATTAAGGCACACCTCGGAGGTATTATGGGTCCAATTCCAGACCACTGCAACAAAGCAAAAACTGCAGTAAATGAATCAAATGAATTTTCTGGTTTCTAGTGTATAAAGAAGTTATGTCTATACTATACTATAGTCTGTTAAGTGTGCAATAGTATGTCTAAAAAAAGCACATAATTTAAAAAATATTGCTGAAAAATGCTAATCATCTGAGCTTTCAGTGAGTCATAATCACTAATCATAGATCATCACAACCAATATAATGAAAAAGTAAGATATTGCAAAAATTAACAAAATGTGACAGAGACACAAAGTTGGAAAAATGACACTGATATACTTGCTCAATGCATAAACCTTCAATTTGGAAAAAATGCATTACCTTCAAAGAACAATAAAAGGAGGTATGCCTGTTCTAATAAATGACCCATGGATCAAATCAAGTATCTTATTTCATTTAATACAGTGAGTGTTAGGATACATTTTGAGCCAAAAACAATTAAAGTCTACATATAATACTTGTGATATTTGACTGAAGAAGTAGTTACAGAGAAATGTAGCCTTAGTTATTAGAAAAGAAAGCTGAAAATTAGTGAGCAGAAAACATCTAATGAAGCTAGTAAAACAAAGTAAGCCTGATGAAAAGAGAAAGAAGTTATAAAGAGCTAAAAATAAGAGAGGATCAATAAGCTGAAAGTTTGTTCTGTGAAAAGAATTATCAAGAATGACAAAAGGCACAAATAAATCATTAACAGGACCAAAAAAAAGAGACTTAACTGCATACACTACAGGCATTAAAATATTATAAAATACGAAAATTTTTGAATCAATAAACTTTTAAATTTAAATGAAATAAATTGCTTTAAAAATTAATTTATCAAAACTCATTAGAAAATAAACAGAGATTGCAGTTTTATCCACAGCACTCCTCTGAAGCAATGGAGAACTGGGTCTTTGCAGAGTTTGGTGGGCAAGGCAGGTGCAGGTCATCCCAATGCCCAAGGCCCGGTGGCTACAGGGGACTCCTCCCAGGTGCCTCCTAATCACACCTGGACCCCTGCAAGCAATCACCTCAAGCATCTTTTCCAACCATAGTGGTATGAAACTGGACATCAGTTATGAGAAAATAATGGAAAAAATACAAACACATGGAGGCTAAACCACAAGCTATTGAACAAAAAATGGGTAAATGAACAAATCAGTGAGGAAATAAAAAAATTGCAAGAGAATAAGAAAAATAGAACCACAACAGTTCAAGATCTTACTGATGCAGCAAAAGCAGTTCTAAGATGGAAATGTATACTGATAGAGGCCTACATGAAGAAATAAGAAAAACATTAAATAAATCTAAACTTAGCCCTAAAGGAACTCATAAAAGAAAAAACAAAACTCAGTGTTAGTGGAAGGAAGTAGTTAAGATCAGAGTGGAAATAAATAAAATATGGTTTTAAATAAATAACAGAAAAGATCGATGAAACCAAGAGTTGATTCTTTGAGAAGATTAAACAGAATTGATAAACCTTTAGCCAATTCTCAAGAAAAATGAGGACTCAAATGAAATTAGAAATGAAAGGAGAAGTTACAACCAAAAGAACACAAATACAAAAGATTTTAAGATTTCTAAGATTTTTTTCCCCAACAAATTGGACAACATAGAAAACATGGTTAAATTCTGAGAAACATACAATCTTCCAAGACTGAACCAAGAAGAATTAGAAAATCTGAACAAATGTATTACTAGTAATTAAATTGAATGAATTTAAAAATCCCCAACAAACAAATGTCTAGAACTAGATGGTTTCAAGGTGAATTCCACCAAACATTTAAAGAAGGGTTAATACCTATCCTTCTCAAACTATTCCAAAATATAGAAGAGGAAAGAATGCTTTCCAGTTCATTCTATGATGCCAGCATTACCCTAATACCAAAACCAAAGACACTATAAATTACACTTCAATGTCCCTGATGAACATAGATGCAACTATCCTCAAATGGTTTTAGCAAACTCAACTCAAAGGTACAATAAAAGAATCACTGACCATGATCAAATGGGATTTATTCCAGAGATGCAAGGATGGTTCAATACCTGCCAATCAATGTGATATATCATTCTACAATAGAAAGGTAATGTGAGCCTCACTAGCAATATTATATATTCTAGTAGCCACATGAAAAGGTTAGAAGAAACAGAATAAATTATTTTTATATATTTTTACATAAAATATCCAAAATATTTCAGTAAGAAATTAATAAAAATTATTCAGGAGATAGCTTACATTCTTTTTCATACTAAGGCTTTGAGATCCAGTGTGAATTTTATACTAACAGCAACATCTCAATTCAGACTGGCTACATTTCATTTGTTTGACAGCCATATGGAGTGAATGGGTCCTCTTTTTGGACAGAGCAGACTTACAACATTAGATTCAAAGCTTCTTGAGCAACTCATAGAATTAGCAAAGGCTGATCCAAAGTATATAATTGAGTTTTAAAACAATATTATTTTAAAATTATTATTGAGGTAAAAGTGGTATATATTATACAAATATCCAATATTATAAGGTGTCCAACATCATAACTGAACATCTCTATGCACTACACAGTGATCACCACCAAAAGGCTAGTTACCATCCATCACCATACAACTGACCCCCTCCACCCATTTCCCTGACACCCTAATCCACTTTACCTCTGGTAACTATCAATCTTAAGACAGTATTATGTATTTTGATGGACTTAAAATGACAAAGTTATTAGAGCACTGTATGTTTTCATGTGTAAAATAATATTTATTTAAGACTGTGGGGAAAAATTTATAATTCTTTTTTTTAACCATTCAGTTTAATAAAGATTAATAGGGATGCTGCAGAGCTGACTGACACTATATAAAAGAACTCATAGAACAAGGACCATGGAAAGAGATTCTAGTATAAATATTTACGGAAGACAGGAAACTGTTCCAGAGAACACTGTAGTTTTAGTAATCTTTTCTCTGCTGAAATAAGGTCTTCCCACAAAAATTAGTCCAAACACATGAATTTTCATTAAGCCAACAGTCCAGGAATACATGCACATACATGTTTTTCCTAATAGTCATTAGTTTGTCATTGCAAATTCCAGATTATCTTAATATTGATTTAAATGACAGCATTCTAAAATCTTCACTACTTTTTAAATGATGCTTTTATACTGAATTCTATGTCAGCATCTTCTTTTACGAAGTAATAGTCAATCTAATATTCACAATAAGGAAAAAGGCAAATAAGTGAAAATAAATGCTTCAGTTTAGGGGTAATGGCTCACCTGTTCATTATGAAACAAATACCTTAGACCTTTGCACTTCCACACATAAATTAAGGTGAAGTTGTTCTGATCAGACTGAATCTTTTGAGAACCACAGGCTCAAAATGGAGTATGCTGGGCCAAGTCACCAAACAGGGCTTACAACCTAACCGACTGCAGTTTCAAATTCCCCCGAAAATATAGTCTTTAATGAGTCAGTCAGGATTTTTCAGTCAACATCAGTAAGGCTACCTGTCACAGGGGTCTTCTCCATTCTCTAAAGGAAGATGAGGTAATCCACCTAACAAGACCCTTCTGTCCCCAAAGGAAGGTGGCCTCACCCCAAATAATCCTTTTATGTCTTATGACTTCCTCGTCCTGCTTTAAAAACCATGGCCAATCTGTAGCCCTTTGGAGCACACCTCATTTGCTAGATGGAATGCTGCCCAGTCATGAATCAATTAATAAAGCCAATTAGATCTTTAAAACTTAAAACAAAACAAAACAAAACCCAGAAAACCTAAAAGCCTTGCACCCATTTAAAAGAAATAACTGTGGTCAATAATCTACCTATAAAGATAGCATCAAGATACAAGAGTGTTTATAGGTGAATTCTTCTGAGCACTTATAGCAATTAGAATATTTCAATTTTGTATGGACAATTCCAACTTCCCAGTTGACTCTATGAGGCTAGCATAATCCTTATGCTGAACTCTACAAGAGCAGTTTAACAGCGAAAACTATAGGCTACTTCTCGTTCATAAATGTAGCTGCAAAAAATCCCAAACAATGTATTAACAAACAAAAACCAGCCATGTATTTAAATACACTATGACCAAGTTGTATTGTCTCAGGAATGCAAGGTTGGTTCAACCTTTTAAATCAATTAAGAAAATTTACAACACTATTAAAGCAGAAAAAAAATCGTATGATTTTTCTCAGGAGCTGCAGAATAAGCATATGATGAAATCAAATATTCATTCACAATGAAATCCATTTGTGATGAAAACTTATCAAATAAGGCAAAGAAAGGAGCTTTCCTAACCCTACAAAGAGGATATATATTAAAAAAAAATAAACAAACCTACAAAAGTGAAATTTAGAAAGCTTTTCCCTTTAGATCACAAACAGTACAAGGATGCTTACTCTATTTCTATATGAATAAGCACTGCAAGTCCAGGCCAGAGTAGTAAAGTAAGAACAATTAAAGAAAAGGTATGAGGACTAGAAAGAAGCAAAACCATAAATATTCACAGATGTGATACAACTGTGTATAACATCTCAAATAATCTTTCTCAAAGTTAAAATTCTTAAGTGAGTGTGATAGGAAGAATAATGCATCCTGCCCCCAAGATGTCTGTGAACTAATGCTTGGCAGCTGTGAATATGTTAGGTGACATGGCAAAGACAAATTACTGTTGCAGATGTAATTAAGGTTGCTGATCAACTGACCTTAATATAGGAAGATTATTCTGGATTATATAGGTGTGCCTTAATGTAATTACAAGCGTCCTTTTAAGTGGAAGAGAGAATCAGACTACAGAACCAGAGACATGGCAGCATGAGATGGATTCAGCCTAAAATTGCTGGCTTTGGTAAAGGGAGAGAAAAGCCTCAAGAAGCTGAGAGGGGCAAGGAAGCCCAGTCTCCCCTAGAGCCTCCGGAAAAGACCCAGTCCTGCCAACACCTTAATTTAACCTAATGAGACTCCTGAGAACTTCAGAAATACAGAACCGTAAAATAATAAATCTGTAGCCACTGAATTCGTGGTAATTTGCTCCAGCAGTCATAGAAGACTAATGCAGTGAGCTTAGGAAGACTGCTGGATATGGGACCAATATACAAAAATTGCTTCAATCTACATACACCATCAACAAATAGAAAATGAAATTTCAGAAAACCTACCATTTACAATGGCATAAAAAATTTAAAAAGCAAGAAATATATCTAACAAACTATATCCATTCAGAAAACTAAACAATCATTAAGATAAATTAAGGAGTAGACATTTGAACCATATTTATAAGACAGTTTTGCAAGATGCCAATTCTCCCCAAATTGATCTATAACTTGATGCAATTCTGATTAAAATTCTAATTTTTTTCCCTTAGAGGGACTTAATAACTGAGTGTAAAATTTACGTGAAGATGCAAAATCCCCCAAACAGCCAAGAGATTCCTGAAAAACTGAGATGAGATTTGCTCTGCCAGACTATATAAAGACTTAATAAAAAAATACTTTAAAAACATGAGGTTTTGGTGCAAGGATAAGCAAACAGACCAGTGTAAGAGAATGAAGAACCCAGAAACACGCCCCTACAAACACGTGATATAAGACAAAAATGACATTGCAGAGCACGAGGGGAAGAAGTCTTTCTAGTAACTGGTCCTGGGACACACGGGGAAGAAACCAAATTTAAACCCCCCTTCACTCTATTTACATGAATCATTTTCATCTGAACTGCAGATCTAAACATAAAGGGCAAAACAAAAAGTTTCTGGAAAATAATATGGAAGATTAATTTCATAACCTCCAAGAAATTTTGAAATTTCTCAAACAAAATACAGAAAGCACTAATAAAAAAGAAAAAGACTGAAAGATTGGATTACATTTTAATTAAGAATCTTTTGTGTGTCAAATTGCTTACAACAGCAGTAAAATTATTGGGACACCTGAATGTAAAGAAAAGTAGGGTACGGATTAGCACAAAAGTCAGGATAATGGTTATCTTTGGGGTAGAGGATGACGTTGGGTATTCAGGGGTCTTCTGAGGGTGTTAGCAGTGTTTGGTTTCTTACCTGGGATACAGCTACAGGGGTGTTTGCTCTGATAAATATGTCATTAAGCTGCTGTTTTAGGGGTCCTCAGAGACCACTACCTCATGGTTAGCGATTCACTAGAACAACTCACTGAACTCAGCATATATCCTCATGGCTAAGATTTACCACAGCAACAACAGTAAGGACACCAGCCAGATCAGCAAGAGGAAAAGACCCATGAGGTGGAGTCTCCGAATCCACGTGCTGGCTTCCTATACCCTCCTCCTCACAGGAGAGCACATTCTCTCTTAATGAAAATGCAGCTACATGTGTGTAATGTTTCTGCCCCAGGAAATCCATTAGAGACTCCGAGTCTGGGGTTTTTACTGTGGGTTGTTCACATGGAAACCCTCTGCCCACCAAAATTTCAGACTCTCAGAGTGAAGGCAGGTGTTAGTGCCCCAGGCAGGCAAATAAACCTTATCAGTTAGGAAAGGTTTCAAAGGCTTAAGTTTCCAGACACCAACCAAGGGCCAACAGGTCTCTCTGAAGACAACAGTCGCAGGCCTATTATGTTAACTCTTTCTGGACGGATTATAGAGATGTTCTTTTCACTTATTTCTATGAAATATAGCATATATACTTCATAATAAAGTATGCTGAAAAGCCAGAGTATAACCTGCAATATATAACTGACAAATTACTAATATTCAGAATGTGAAACTAACTTTTACAAAAAAGAGGAAATAATCTATAAACACAACTAAGTGCTCAACCTCACTAATAATCCAGGGAATTAAGACCACAAGAAACTACTACTATACACACACCTACCAGGTAGGCAAAAATTAAAAACACAGTATCAAATATTACTGAGGATGTGGAACAATGGAAACCTAATACACTGGTAGGGGCACAACCACTTTTGAAAACAATTTGGCATTTATACAGGAAAGTAAAACATACACTAAAACTTCTACTCTTAGTTATATACAAACTTATGAGCATGTGCACCGGGCCATATGCACAAGAACATTCACAGCAACATTAATAGCCAAAAACTGAAACCAACCCAAATGCCATCAAAAGCAGAATGGATAAACTGTGCACGATCATACAATGGAATCTTCTATAGCAATAAAAGAAGTCATTAAAAATGTTTAAAACCTACATCGACAATATGGGAAGAGTCTCACAAACATAATGTTGAATCAAACAAGAAAGACAAATACATAAAATATCATCCCATTTATAGAATTCAAAACCAGGCAAAACTGAACTACATTAATTATGGATGCATACACGGGGTAAATATTGAAGACAGGAACATTTTCACAAAATCAGGAGAACAGTTATCTCTAGTGTGGGGAGGAGCTCATCATGAGGGAAACCCCCTTTTGGGGTCCCAGTAATGTCCTGTGTCTTGATCTGGATGTTGATTATGTGTAATTATAGTTGTATAATTACTCTTCCCATTTACACAGTAAAATGTTTAATGTGTAATGCATACTGTGATAATTTACAAGATAAATGACAACCATGCAGACTGAGTAGCTACTGGAATAATTTAATTTGATAAAACACTAAATTTTAAGTACATTATGGTTACAGCTATCCAAGAAATTTATAAAGCTAAAATTTCAAAAGGACTTACGAAAAATGAAAACTGAAGTGACTGAAAGATAGGATTATGATTGCAGTATTTTTCTTGATATTAAGTATATGTTTCTTTAAGATAGAGGAATTTTTAAACAAAGTAAACTCAATAGTGCCTTGCCATTCTTGGGAACAAAGTCCCTAAGCTGAAACCCCGAAGTTCCATAGCTGACTTCCACTTGTATTTTTCACTCAGGTTTGGCATCATGCTAGGCAATGGGGCAGAGATGGGCAAGACATAATTCCTCCCTTCAGTGAGCTTCGGGGCTGGCAGGAAAGACACATGTCAACAAATAATTATAATGCAGTGAGGTAAGTTCTAGAACAAAGTCTGTTTTTAAAAGTCTGTGTCATCCTAGATAAAGGAAACTTTTGGGAAAATCATAGAGCTTTCCAGAGAACTCTGAATTGGATCTTGAAGGACAGGTGGAACCCTACAGACAGGGTGAAGGATGCACTATTTGTGCAAAGCCTGAGGTGGAACAGCAGTTGGTTAGAGGAGACTGCTCAAAGGCCTTGTGTGCTGTGCAAAAGGCAATGGCACAAGGGCTTTCAGCATTTAGTTCACAAGAGGATTTTGCAATTATCTTGGACCCTTTCTTCCCTTAAAAGAAATATATATATAAAAAAGGCTATATATTTAATACATTTAGTATTATATGTAATAAATGTTTGACTTTATACTGAAAAGTACAGAAAACAGAATGATACCCATGTACCCCACCCACCAAATTTAAGAAGTTAAATTCTGTCCTATTTCTCTTGAAAAGACATAAAATATTTCAGATGTATTTAAAATTCCACTCATCCCCTTATCTCCTTCCTTTCCCTCTCTCCTCATAGAACACTGACTACCCTACAGTGGGTAAGTATGGTTTTCCCGCAAACTGTTTTTACTATATTATCTGACACTGTAGTCTTCGCCCACTTTTTAAACTGAGTTTCCTCGACTGCAAAATGAAGGCAATAGCTACCTCTCCCGGTTACTGGGAGGATTAGAAATAATATGTATACGGTGGCTATATCATAGTGACTGTTACTGAAAACAACTCAAGACCCAGAAATTTCGTTTCCTCCAGACTGTAAGCTACTTTCTGACAGCGGTCCAGCTAACAAAACGGTTCAATTTAATTTTATTTACGCTTCTCTATACGGAATACTTCTGCTTCACCCATTCTCAAACTTCTGCTCTCAGTTTCTCCCATTACCACCCCTTAATGTTGACGGGGGCACAGAAGTGCCATTTATCTACATTGGTGGCATTAGGAGCTGTCAGATGCCTGCTCCGTTTCAGGCCTTTAAGGTGTCCACAATTCTGAGTGCGGAGGGCAGGTGAGGGGTCTGGGAGAAAGCCTGGCGTTGTGGAAGATGCTTTGGAGTCAGGCAGCTCTTAGTTCAAATCCCATCTCTGCACTTAATCACCAAATGCCCTTTCAACACAGAGACAACATCTTTGTGCTTCAGACTCTCCCTGTCCAAATGAGGACAATCTTACCCACTTCTCTTACCCAGGTGACTATAATGATGAGAACAGAACCCTTACTATGTACCACGTGCTCTCTGAGGCACTTACTGCATATATTAAGTTGTTTATTCCTAACAAAAACTCCACGTTGTAGAAGAGATCATCTCCCCCATATGACAGGACACCGAGACACTTAGTTTAGGCACCGTGGAGAGTCACAGAGCCAGTATGTGGAAGAGCTGGGATTCGAACCCAGGCGGTCTGAGGCCGGAGACGCCCCTGGCCACTTCTGCAGGGGTACTTGAGGATAATGGCAAGATAACGGGTGCCGAGCACGGGGCACACGGCAGCCCGGCTCTGGGGGGGAGGCCGCAAAACAGTTCTGGCTCTCCCTCAGGAGGGCGTCGGAGAAGGGCCAGAGCTCCGGGCCGGGGTTTCGGTACCGGGCCCGGGCGGCAGGCAGGCTCACCCCGCCCCCAGGCCCGCTTCCCCGCCGAGGACTCGGGTGCCGCTGTGCTCTGCTCTGCTCCAGGCTGCCCGCAGTGGCAGGGGGCTCAGGGGGCGCGGCGGGACCGGGTCGGGCGACCGAGGCACCGGCGAGCCTTTCTGCGGGCCCGGGCCGGGGGACAGCGCCCATCCGTACGTCAGGGTGCCGCACTCACCTCGGCCGCAGGCTCCCAGCGACCGGAACGGAGCCCGAACTCCCCGCGCCGCCTCGGATGTTCCCGCGTCACGCGCCGCTCACTTCGCGCCGAAGTCGGAGGATTCCGATTGGCTGCGTCCTGAGGAAGCCAACCAGTACCGTCGCCCTGTGAGCCTGTCCCCGCCCAGTGGCCGCTGGGGCGGACTTCCCGTACGGCTGCGGTGGGTCACGTGTTCCCACAGCCCAATCAGAGTCCGGAACTCTGTAAGTAAGGTCAGGTGACTACGATTAAACCCCGGGCTTCCGGCTCCCGTTCGGTTTTTGTGCAAGTGTGACTCGGTGCTCGTAAACGTTGTAGGTTAAACTGGCGGCTACTGGGGGACCGTGGTGGGTCTGAACTACCCCGGAGTTTGAAAGCAGCCTCAGACTTCACGTTTCCCACAGGCCAAGGCTGGGGCCCCTTTCCCTTTGATTCCCTCTTTCCTTCCTTGGGCCAGATATTACTTTGTTGTCATTCCTTCCTATTACTCTTCTAAGAAAAATTGAAAGTCTCTTTTATTTGTGAAATCTGATTTTTAAATATTACAAAAACAAAACTGCGAAACAAAACACTGTTGTTAAATTATTCTCTATAGGAAAAAGCTAGCAGTTTTTAATAACAAAATGGGCAAATAGGAAGCAGAGTAGAGACAAAATACAAGACATGAAAAATCTACCAAAAGAATACCAAGATACCACCCAGATGATGAGTGGGGTCCTCTCAGAGCTCAACGAGGGGTGACATCCACTGAAATTGGGGCTCACTGCCTGAATTCCCCTGTTGCTTTCTTCTTGATTGTCCTTTGACTCTCTAGCGCCAGGCCTAGCACGCGACCCTGGAGAACGTGCTCACAGAACAGTCTGTTAGACGGTTGTGGAGGAGGCAGACGCCTGTACACTGATAATAACACAAGTGATAAGAATGCTGACTAATTTAGGTAAGGCTCTCAGGAGTCCTCACATACCTGAGAGATGAGTACGGTATGATTTTGGAGGCATAGGCCAGGAAACTGTTAAAAGACTTCAATAAGGTACCTTTAAGGGAATGTCGGGAAAATGGGGGATAGGAGAGATGAGACAGGAGAGGAAATAGGGACCAGATCTCAGTTTGGATTTCACCCTAATAACAAATGGCGATTGTTGGAAGGATCTGGGGGCAAGCAGGACAGGGACAGGCTTGTGCACTAATTTGAAATAAAGTCAATGATTTTACACATGTGTATATATATGTATCTCCACCACCCAGATCAGGATATATGCCATTTCCTGCACCCCATAAAAGTCCCTTGTGTAGCTTCCTGGTCTATCTGTGCTCCCAGCAATAACCTGGTATCATACAGTATATACTTTTTTTGTATATACTGTATTTTGTATATACTACATACTTATATAGTATATACTTTTTTATGGCATGTAGACACACAAGTGCCTTTTTCTGCTCAACATAATAACTATAAGTTTCACCTGTATTGTGTGTACCAGTAATTCATTCTCTTCTATTATTGTGTAATGTGAGAAAATTGTGGAAACTTTAAAATGGTCCAAAAACTATTACTGAGTGTTCAGTAAAAAAAATTAGCTGTTGTCTAGCACACCATTCTAGAGTATCTGATTCTGTGAGGGCTCTACACCTTTCATTGTCTTTGAGGTAAAGAAACACTCTAAAATTTTTAGAAACCAATTCTTGTCTATAGACATGGAAATTGTGTCCAGAGGGGTGTATTTAATTATCATGGAATTGATCAGTTCTGCCAGTTTGGGCATCTATTTGTAAAATAGTTCATTATTCCTCATGTAATTATATATGTGTGATAATTTTAATTTTTTCCTTTGAATCAGTCTTAGTATCTTTCTAGATCTCTCATAATTAATGAATTAAATAAAACATTTGGCACAGGTTTATTCTGTATCTGTATGAGAGTCATAATTATACTTGATTTCAGACTTTATTCTTTAACAGTAGTATGCCATTGTGTGAATACACCACGATTTAGGTTTTCATTCCTCTCCTAGTGGACGTTTGAGTTTTTTGCCTTTGGCTTATAAATAAGGCTCCTATGCATATTTTTGTTTAAGTCTTTTTGTGAACATATGCATTAATTTTTCTTGAGTAAATGTCTAGGAATGGGATATCTGGGTCATAGGGTAAGCATGTATTTAACTATGGTAGAAACTGACATGTTTGCAAAGTGACTGTACCATTTTATACCCTCACAGCACTATGTGTCCCATTTTCCACATCCTTGCCAACACTGAAATGGTCACTTTTTTCATTTTAGCTGTTCTACAGGGTGTTTAATGGTAGCTCATGGTAGTTAAGTTTACCATAGAAAGTTTTCAGGAGGGCAGTAACTTAAACAGATTTACATATTAGAAAGCTCCTTCTGGCTGTTATGTGGAGAATGATATTTGTGCACCAATACTTATAGCAGCATTATTCACAAAGCCAAAAGCTGGAAACAAACCAAATGTCCGTCAATCAGCAGATGTATGGATGAGCAAATGTGGGATATACACACAATGGAATATTATTATTCAGTCTTAACAAAGGAATGAGATTCTGACACATGCTACAATGTGAACCTTGAAGACATTCTACTAAATGAAATAAGCTAGGCACAAAAGGACACATATACCTAGATACCTCACATAAGCATGATCCTCTTATGTGAGGTATCTAGAATTCAGAGCCAGAGAGTAGAGTAATGGTTACCAGGGTTTGGGGTTCAGGGATGGGCCTGTGATTCCAGCTAGTCCACTAAGAGCTCTCCCCATGACTTCTGCTAGAGTTTACTGGGAACATGGCAGGCATGCCCATTCTGGAAGGGTTGCCAAACTGTTCGGATGTCATCCTGTAGCTGGTATTGGGTGGTGGTGCGGCGGGGGAGGCGGGGAATGGGCACCATGTGGAAGCAGGGTAGGAGCTAGCCGGAGAATGACGGGGCCACAGAAGAGAGGGCTGGTGGGCGAGGGGAAGAAACTGGTTCTGACAGGACTGCCTGAGGCCCAGGTCCTCAGGTGCTGTCAGCCACTCCATGGACTTTTTGGTTACATGAGCTGATAAATTCCCTTTCATACTTAAAAAAAAAGCGAAGTGCCAAATAGTAGGCATAGTATACTACTGTTTGTGTAGAAAAGGTGGGGAAAAGTGTTTATATATTCCATTGTGTATATATTGCTTAAATTTACTTAAATTTTTCTGATAAGTAAGAAACTAATAGTCATGGATACCTGTTGGGGAATGGGAACTGGGCAGCTGGGGAAGGAGCCATAGGAAAACTTCGCTGTGTATCCTTTTATATCTTTTGACATTTTTCGTATTTTAGAATGTTACCTATGTAATATTCAATAGAAAATTTTAAAAATACAAAAAATCTATAGGCTGCAATGGTATTTTATAAGGTTTAGGAAAAACAAACCCTATTATATCAAATACATGGAAGTTTCAAAGTCTGTGCTTGTAAGATAAGTATATTTACATTCCTAACCACTCAGGAGCAAAATCGACAAAGAACACAGTTAAGAGACTAGTAGGTGGGGAAAGATCTTAATTGAATTTTAAATTATGCATAGTCTGACTATTGTTATGTTTGCGGAAAAGATGCAAGATTTCTGAGCTATCCAAGTGTTAACTATGAAGTTCTTCTCAGAATATTCATTGTTATCCACAAAGAACTTCTGCTTCTGAATAGGATATAGTAGGTATCAGTAAGCTGTTCCAGTTGGTTGCAATAACTAGAAAATGAAAGGATAAATTACAAAGATCGTATTTCTAAAAACATCAGAGAGTGGCAGTAGCCGAGAAGCAGGAGCCCATTCTAGGTGAGCTGAGATTGCTGGTCATTGTTCCCTGGGTCCCCTGTGGAGTCTTGGGCATCTGCTAAGCATCAGGCTTGGTTTACACTGAACTGTTGAGGCCTCTCAGGTTATCATTACAGACTAGCATCTAGACGTGGGGCTCTGTGTTCCCCTGGGATATTTGCCGAGTGCTGGGGTAGACTGGGGGGAGGGTGGGGGCCAAGCTGGGGGCCTGGACTGGAAAGGCAGAGCAAGATTTGCAGTCTCCTGGTATGTGGAAGGTGGAGTCCTGTTGGAGGGAAGTGCTTGCAACATACACAAAACAGGACTCACTCTGAAGATAATTAAAAACAGAGACGGACTGACTCTAACTAAAGCTGCAATTTGCCCCCATTCAGCTGAATTCCTGATTGGATGGAGGCATCATCATCCCCTTAAGTTACATTGTCTAACAGAGGAGAGGTCCACCCTCTACGGGAAAAAATATGATTAACCTCAGCTTCTGTGATTCTTTTATACACAATATTTGGCATACAATAGAAAATTACAAGTCATAGAAAAAGCAAGTGTGGTAGACTGAACAATGGGCCTGCAAATATGTCTCTGTCCTAATTCTTGGAGCCAGTGCATGGAGGCACTTTGCAGATGTGATTAAGGATCTTGAGACGGAGAGATTATCCTGGTTTATCCAAGAGGGTCTGGTAAAATCCCAAGGGTCCTTATGAGAGAGGGGGCAGCTGGGTCGGAGTCAGTAGGAGGAGATATGCAGTTGGAAGTGGGAAGTTGAGTTATGCCTAGAAGGGGTCACAAGCCAAGAATGCAGGTGGCCTCTGGAAGCTGGAAAAGGGAACAGATTCTGCCCTGGAGCCTCCAAAAGGAACCAGTCCTGATGACACCCTCATTGTAGCTCAATAAGAATGATTTTGGACTTCTGACCTCCAGACTGTAAGATAATAAACTGGTGTCATTTCAGACCATTAAATTTGTGATAATTTACTACAGCAGGACTAGGAAACTAATACAGCACGGCAACGTGACTGGCAATCAAGAGAAAAAAATGACAGCAGAAGCAGATCCCATCTGATCAGGATGTCACGGACCTTAAAATAACTATTTAAATATATTTAAGAAAATAGTAGGACCATTGGACAAAATGGTGACAAGATGGGGAATTTCATCAGAGAATTGGAAGATATAAAAACCGAATGAGCATCCCAGAATTCACAGATGCAGTACCTGGAAGAAGGAATTCAGACGCACTGAGCAGCGGAGTGGACGCAGAGACAAGGGATGAGCAAACCTGAAAACAGGCCAGTAGAAAATATCTAAACTCAAGTACAAAAACATAAAAGAGCAGAACAATGTTAACTACAAAAGTCTTGTTCAATGTTCCCCCCACATACAATACTTAGCCAAGAAGATCATTTAATCTCAGGATGGTCATTGTACAAAATAAACGGGGACTTGTGTATTTGAACTGTAAATGAACTCATTTTGTAAATCATATGGTAGAGGCTCCTATTAGACTCCGGCATCTACTTTTCTCTCACAGATTGCACGGAACACAGAGTAAAGCTTCCAGCGAATTTGAATCGAGACACCGTACACACTTTACGACTGGATTTCAGTTTCCACGTTGGTAAAATGGACATAGCAGTACATGTCTCACGGGTTTGGTATGAGGAATAAGTGACATAAGGCCCTTAGCATAATACCTGGCACAGAGCTGACGTACACTTTTATTATTAACTTTTCCTCAGGGAGGTATATCTGTCAGGTCAGAAGAATCATCAGGGGAGTATGAGGTATGGACTCCCACTAAATGAGACAAGATTGAATGAGATAATGAATGCAAAGCTTTCTGTAAAGTCCATATAAATGGTGGCCTTTACTGTTATAGCACAAATCGCAGTTTACCAATTCAGGTGTGCAATAAATAGCATTTTCTTTACTTTGATATATCATGTTCTGAGCTCCTCATCTGCTAGAGTGACAGCCAATTAATCTCAGGAGTCTGGGATTTCCTTTCCTTTCTGCTGGAAGGGTTCTAAGTTCCAGGGACTCACATTGTGCCCAGGTGTGGGTCGGAGGTGGCCGGCCCTTCTCATCTTTCCACACCAGCCACAAAGAAGTGCCCGTGCCTGTGCCTCTTTCTTCAGGTCAGTGGACTCGCGCCTCAACTTCCATTCCCAGGTTGGGTGCCATGGGAATCTGCACTGCCTCAGGGCCAAAGAAGGGCATGGAAATCTTGGGCAGGCTGCCCGTGGCACAGCCTGCCTCCACGCTCTGGAGACCACATCTCTGCGATAATGGTCCTCAGGATGCCGCCCAGGAGGCAGAGCCCAGGCCTTCCTGGAATCCACCTCATCACTGCCCTCACACATCAATTACTTATTTACCTTTCCCCCTGCCTAAGAGGCTTGTCTGATCTCCTTAGAGAGCTCTTTCTTCTTAATAGGCTGTATTTTTAGAAGTGGTTGTTTTTGGACTACAGTGGTCCCCTCTTATCTGGAGAGGATACCTTCCAAGACCCCCAGGGAAAGCCTGAAACTGTGGATAGTAGTGAACCCTGTATGGTCTGTTTTTCCCTAGATATACATACCTAAGATCAGTTTAATTTCTAAATGAGGCACAGTAAGAGATTAACAATAACTAATAATAAAGTAGAAAATTATAACAATTTAGTGTAATAAAAATAGGGTGAATGTGGTCTCTCTTTCTCTCTCTCAAAATGCCTCACTGTACTGTACTCATGCTTCTTCTGTGCTGATGTGAGATGATAAAATGCCCGTGTGATGAGATGAAGTCAGGTGAATGACACAGGCATTGTGATGCAGGCTACTAGCGACCTTTTGACCATATGTCAGAAGGAGGATCCTCTGCTTCGGGATTACAGCTGACCGCGGGTAACTGAAACTGCAGAAAGGGAAACCACAGAAAAGGGGCATGACTGTCTCGTATTCTACTTCCATTATTGCGTTATCTCTCATCTGAAGCAATAAATACGGAACTAGTTTAAAATGATGTAAAGGAGAGAAAGGAGGATACCAGAGAGAAATTAGAACATATCAGGTAAGTCCTCCAGCTCTGATATAATCCCTGGTACAAGACTGACCTTCCTGACATAAATAGCCATGAAACTGGACAAAAGATATGAGCAACCATTCTCAGGCACTGGACAACAGGCAGTGCATGAAAGTGATCCCTGAGAGAACGGGAAGTCATAAGATCTGCCCCATATTGCTTTGGCTCTATGCTGGGGAACAGTTTTCTAACCACAGCACAGCAAGCCGGAGTCCTAGTAGAGTAGGGATGCCCTGCTGTGTTGAGCAAGCAGAGATCAGAGTTCAGGGCTGTGAAGTAGCTGCAGTCTACAGGTCACGGCATTGAAGAGGATGCCGCTGTATGTGTGGGAGGCAGAAGTCTCTGTGGGGGTCCCTTGTGAGTCTTTGGCTGAGGGCTGGGATGCACAGGTGTAGGGGAAGACTACCTGAGCTTCCCAGAGAAAGGCTGCTACAGTGTTGAGAATAAAATAGACACTACAGATCAAACAAGTAACAGAATCTAGAGCCTACAATGCATCATTCACAGTATCTATTAAACAATCTAAATTTCTTACACATGCAAGAAAAGAAAATAGGAAAATGTGACCTATGGGAAAAAGAACAAACAACAAAGATTCAATAGGAATTCACCTCCAGATAGTCCAGACATTGGACTTAGCAAAGACTTTAAGGAAATTATTATAAATATATTCACAGATCTAAAAGAAAATGTGTTAAAAGAATTAAAAGAAAATATGGTCATAATGAGTGAACTAATGGGAAACCAAGCCTAAAGGTATATGCAGTAGGTAAGGGGACCTAGGGATCTAACTGCTCTCAAAGTGCTTTGACCCAACCCTCAGTGTTTCATACCTTCCTTCACTCCCAATTCTAGATATACCTGGTCCTGTCAGTGGCTGTGCCTTTTAGGATTCTGTGATATAAACAGGTTGGTTTTCATTTTTGCCCACTGCTGGCCCAGGAATTGTCCCTTCTCGGATCTACTAAGATAGTCACCATTCCTCTTCTGTCTAGTTTCCAAGATTTTTTATTACTGTTGTCTCCTCTATTGTCCTCATGCTTATAGATTTCTTATAGTTTTAAGAAAATCACTTTCCTCTGGTCTTAGTAGTGGTTTTAGAGGGAATGATCTGAGATGTGCATGTTTAATCTTCATTTTCAGCCCAGAACTCCTGCACTAATTCCTGAAAGTGATTTAAATAACATAACATTTCCTGGAAACTGTGCTTAACCAATATGTTAGCAGCCTTCTGCTGGCCTCCCCTCACTAAAAGGCCTCAAATGAGATTTCTTAATCTGCCTTTCTCCTGGTGCCTTCAGGGGCCATCAAGCCTTTGAAATAAATTACAGTTATGCTATTCCCAAGCCCATTACTTGGGCACAACAAATCAGTAAAAAAGAGACACTCATTTTCTTCTAGGGAAGTAGCCATCCCCAAGGGACCTGGGCTCATCACAGTTTCACAAATGCATACCTTCTTGGACATGTCTGGCTTTTGCTGGCAGTACATATCAAATTATGCTTCAACTATAAAACCTCTACTGCATCCAACTCAAGCTAACAACGTTAAATGATTACCTAGGTCTTAAAATCTGAAAGGCTTTTTCTTCCTTTAAACGAATCCTGTCAGCCTCAGCATTAGGTATCCATGATTCTAATAAACTCTTCACCCTTTTCCACCATTTAAGCAGTTTTTTTTTTTTTTACTTTTGTTGTACAAAGACTAATGGAGACAACTCCCTATTGCCTACTATAATTCTCCTTCCAATTGCTAGCACCAGATGTGCCTCCCGCTTGTGTTCTGTGGCAAGGACATCTATCCGGTTGGAGCCAGCTTCTATTTCTGTCTTGACTGCCTTCTAAACAGGGAGGGAGCCGCTCCACTTCAGGTACAGCACTCCCTCTAAAGGCCAACACACAATTCCTATCTAACGTCCAAGTATGTTTTCATATGAGCAAAATAAGTTTTGCTCACTTCAATTGGTCACATTACCCTTACACATTGCTCCCAAGTAAACTCAACTTCTTTACTTCCAACTCCACCATACTAAAAACCTCATAATTGTATTACAGTGTTTGCACAAATTTCCATTTGCCTTCACACCTTTCTTTCCTCGATTCTGTTAGCAGAATCTTGATTTCATGCAGACATCTGTGCATGCCCCTCCTCCCCTAGAAACTGACACTACTGGGAAAATCTTGATTCGTTGGGAACCATTGCCCTGAATAGGGATTGGTCAAGTTCGGATACAGTTCTGCCAATGAGACAGAGGGAGAAGTCTGGGGAGGCTTCTGAGAAAAGTTTCCTCATTCCCCACAATAGACCACCAGGAAGTCACGCTCTTTTGCTGATCACTGTTGGGCCTGAATATGGCACCTAGAGCTGCAGTAGCCTTCTTGTGATTGAGACAGAATCCAGCCTGGGGAGGACAGAGGAAAAAAGACGGAAGGCCTTTAGTTCCTCCATGACACCCTGAACATACCAATGATGGAGCTGCTGCACCTCAGGAAATCTTGTCAAATAAAATACTCAATTTTTAAAGCCAAACTGAAGTTGAGCATACTAGATTATTTTCTGTTTGTTCTTTGAGACCCACGCTCCACTCCTGTCCGAGAATCCGGAGGTTGGGTTTAGCCAATGGCATGCATCGGCAGGAGCTAAAAGGGTGGGCGTGGAGAGCCAGGCTGTGGTTCAGTTCTGGCTGTATTATTTCACCAAGGCCATGTTACTGAGGCTCCCATAACCACCCGTTGCCCTCTCAGGCAAGGGGGCAGCTTCTCTCTGTTGCTAGTTCATCCCTCGTTGGCTCCCTGAACTCTACCCATACTTTTGCAAAGAATTCCTACATTAGCCTCTCTTGAATGTTCCCTTTTGAGTGTGCCCTCCCTTTTCTGCCAGGCCACTGACTGATACTTTGGGTTTTTAACTATGCAGTTACTGTCCACCTGACTGAGACTATACTGGTCTCAGAGACACTTAGGTGATCTTTCTCTGGACCTCTTCACTGGTTTCAGTGCATGAGGTAAGGTGACGTTCCCCTTTGACATCCGACATCTGCGCAGGTGAGGCACTGACTGCTTTCAACAAAACACATACTCTAATACATCTGCCAGTATTTTTATAAATTCCAGCTAACTTTTGGGTTGTTCATATTTATGGTCAACTGGGAAAGCAATAAATAGAAATACATCTCCAAGGATCTTTAGATTAATGACTCTTCATGCCTTACAACTATCTTCTAAAGAAGCCTTATGAGACACTCCGGCTGAAATGCTTTGGCTGCTGCAATCATTTTCTCTCATCTCAGGCGATGGCTTTATTTTCCTCACAAACCAATGAGGCTCCTCTCATAACTTTCATGAAGTTGTCTCCCCAAACCAGCCCCCCGTTTCAGGCAGGAAATGTGCAGAGGCGGGATGGTTGGTTATTCCCTAGATGTCCACTTGATGGCGCCCAAGAATCTTTTCCTTCACTGCTCCCATGATCCCTGGAACCGCTCATGTGAAGGAATGAAGGGGATATGATAAAAGAAGTCTGATAAAAGTTGTTAAGTGCTCCAACATGTTCCAGTGTGGATCATAATGTCATGCCCGCCATTTTTAAAGCATATAATGGAAGGACACAATCCGCAACAGATGTAATCTGTTCAACTTCAACCAGATGAAAAAATACTGATCACATAAACAGGAACGTGTGTTCACAGGATATATAGAAATACTACCACGTGTAAAATAGAAAATACTATCGTCATCAAAGAGCTGTGAAAAGGTTTCACACTCAGATTTGAAATACCCTTGTCCTTTAACATAATGGGACTTTATAGGTCAAACTGGAAAGGAAGTCTGTGACACTTCTCAGAAACAGCAAGAATTTCACTGTTGACTTTCACACAGATTCAGCAATGGGAAAATTGCAAAATGGGGTTTTGAAAACTAAATTGGCCAAGACATGTGCAGAAACCTGAATCAAACAGCCTAGCTCCTGCCCTTAGTTATTGCAGGTATAAGATGCATAGCTATCAAAGAGACAAGACTTTCTCATCTGGAAATTTTAATGGGTTGGTCCACAAAACTTCCCACTGTTATGCCTAGGGGCACCCACTTAAAAAAAATCACACGTTAAGTGATATTCTATTAAAGGAAAGCTTTTTTTAAAGAGTATGTCAAGGCCTTCCATTCACAAGCTTCCTACACAGCAAACGCTGTTGGTGCCTCACCTACAGCTCCCTGGGTCCCTCTAATTCTCGTTCCACGTCTAACGAGTACTTTTTCTCCCACACCAACCAATCTACCACACCAGCTGTGTGTCATACAATTCAGCTCAACGCTGACACAGTCTACCCGGACATGGCATCAGATCCACAGGTTAAGGTTTAAGTCCCACAAGATTGCCGTCCTCCTCTTCAGATGCCAGTTGTAAATCTAGGTTACCACCCGGGCTTCTGACCAACTTCTATAGGCTGGAGGATCCCATGACCCCTTCCTTGGCTTTGATTGATTTGCTAGCCTGGCTCACAGGACTCAGAAACAGTTTATGTAATAGATCACCAGTTTATTATAAAAGGATATAACCCAGGAACTGGAGCCAGCGGGAAGAGATGAACAGGCAAGGTCTGTGGGAAGGAGCCCAAGCTGCCGTGCTCCCTGAGCGCCATGCTCCCACCGTCTGCACACATTCCCCAGTTGGGAGGCTCTCTGCACTCCGTTCCTTTGGGGTTTTATGGAAGCTTCACTCCACAGGCATAACTGATTACATCATTGACCACTGGAGACTGATTCAACCTCCAGCCCCTCTCCCCTCCAGGGGACCAGGGGCTGGGACTGAGAGTTCCAACCCTCTAATACACAGTTGGTTCCCTTAACAGCCAGCCCAACTTTAGGTGACCTAGGAGCCTCCCAAGTTACCCCATTAACATGACTTTTAAAGACACATTTATTGGCTCTCATCACGTAGGAAATTCCTAGAATTTTAGCTCTATACCAGGATCAAGGATAAGGACGAGACATATATTTCTTATTATAAATCACAATATCATAATCTCATTCACATTTTTGTATGTCATCTTCCACCTCTGTGCCCTTCGCTTCCAGTGGCTTGTACCTGTGACTTTGGGCAGAGGATCTTCCTTGGGCTACCAGGGCTGCCGTGCACACCAGCACACACAGGGGGCCAGAGCTGCCGGCGTGAAATGTGCAAAGTGATCATACTGCCTGCCTCCCTGTGTCCGTGGCCAGGCCCTGGAGCAGCAGTACAAAAGCCCAGCTCCCTTGTTCGAGGGGGACAAACTCCGAGGCACAATCACCCTCCAGAACTCCCTGTGGACCAGGCTGAGGTCGAGGTCTGGCCTACATCACATACCTCTTTCCCCCATTCTTTGTTTCTCCCTGGAGCGCTTCCTTAATAGATCCTTTGCACATGACTCCTGTCTCAATATTTGCTTTTGGAACCCAATGTAAGAAACCCACCATCCCTGATAAATAAACCATGCTGCCACGTACAGCCTAAAGATGAGATACACATCAAAGTCCACCAGAAAAAAAAAACTTCACTGAGACACTGCTGGGAGGAAGTGAATCCGTGACTGCAAAACCATTCTGCTCCGATGCAGGCAGGGAGGGGACCGAGGCCAAGCCATTTTACTTACAGCTTCACTTCTGACAGAGCCAGGAGCTGCCAGGAAATTGCCCACCGCTCTCATTTGTGCTACAAGAGGAGCGGTCTCAGGCGCTGTGGGGTGTGACTCTGTTCCCCCTGATTGCTCTGGAATGGTCCTGGGTCTCTGTTTTAACTTCCTATTCAAAGATTTGCAACCCCAAAGTGAAGAGACTTACTGGCAGAAGGTCAATAGTAGCCTTACGCTGTGTCACAAAGCCCGCGTCACTCCCCTCCGTCCATCTCATCACACAGGGATTTGATCATCTCACATCATCACGAGAGGGGTGAGAGCAGGACAGAAAGGTATTTTGAGAGAGACCACATTCACATAAGTTTTATTATAGCGTATATTTATAAGTGTCCTACTTTATTATTATTGTTCATCTCTTACTGTGTCTAGTTCATATATTAAACTTTATCATAGGTATGTATGTATAGGAACAATATATATAGTGGTTTCAGGCATCCACTGGGTGTCTTGGAATGGGTCCGTGGATTAGAGGAAAATACCATATATTAACATAAAAATTTAAACAAAGTGTGTGAAATGTGCAAACTGATAGTATCGAATAACTCAAATGTTGGTTAAGAGAGAAGGTCTTTTTCTGTTGAAATGAGGACGGGGATGGGAGAAGGGTGGGAAGGAGTAACAGTTATGGGTGAAGAAATGGAGGGCTGGTTTCTGAGATGCACCGAGCCTGGACCGCCGAGGCGCCAGGGCACCGGGTTCTCACCTGGACGCCTGTGCCAGCTGTGCAGTGTCACAAGCAGTTTCCTGAGCTGCATCACGTTTCCACACCAGTTTGCATTCTCTCCTTGATGTTTCTTGCACTCAAAACTTTTTACTCCTCTCGCAGCTCTAACCTAAACACCATGTGAAGCCAAGTTTTTTTTTACAATGTTATGGGGAAGCAGATGAAGTTCCACAGGAGGCGAAGACAGGCGTTTAAATTTAGATACGGTGGATGAAAGACAGTCTCATGCTGCGTCTGAATCAGAAACGAAGTAGAGTCACTTCTTTATTCTAAAAGCCAGCAGTTGCTCAGAGACAAGCAGATTGAACCACTTCCTCCCTGCTCAGAAATTCTCAGAGCGTGAGCACGCATGCACGCGCGCGCGCACACACACACACACACACACAGACAGACACACACACAGACACACGGTTAGAAGAACAAAGAAAAGGAGCACAAAGGAAAATAATGCATTGATTATGTCATTTGCAACTTCAAGGCACAGTTACATGTTTCATGTCACATGATTTCCTGCCAAAAGCACATTTATGAGTCCAGATCATTCTCTCAAACCAGGAGGCTAAGGATTACACTGCGGATAAGTACTAACCAGCCTATTAAGACAGACTAGTTATTTTTTAGAGAGAGAGCTGTTTCTTTTTTAGATTTGTATTGGGAAAAATTCCAGACATACACAGAACAGGATAATGATCCCCTCATACACCCCGTCACCCAGACTGAACAATCGGATCATTCTGAGTCAGAAGAAATCATAAAAAAGGGATCTGGGGTTTGGAGTATGGAGCAGGGCAGAGTTAAATTTAGCTTTCCTGGGAGCTTGCTCCGACTTGATTCATCAGCTCATCACAGCTCTTTAATTTCAGTGTCCCTGTTGGCGTTAAAAAGAAGGCTGCTCACAACTTACCATCTGCACCAAGTTTCTAAGGTCCAAGTCGAATGTCGTGCTCTGCTCAAGATGCTCTGTGTCGGCTGGTCCCTTTTTAATCTACATTGGGGAAAAAAAGACATTACCATTCTACATTCCTTTCAACAAAAGTGAGACTTACATTCTCTAACTACGATCGTCGTGTCTGCGATGGTGCCGGGTATCCATGTAGAAATGATCACCGGGCAAATAGAGCTATGAGCCTGGGTCTCAGGAGAGGGTTCTGGAACCAGAGATCCCTTAGAAATGATAGTCCATAAAATTGGGAGACAACGTCAAGAAAAAAGATGCAGAAGGAGAGTGAGGTCTGGGGAGCACTCTGTGAAAGGAAGGCTCCCGTTCAGGTTCCAGGAAGGACGAGCAGGAGCTAGGCCATAGGTGCACAGCCCCAGGGAAATGGGGCCTTGGGGGGTGCCCCACCGCAGGGACACCGCATGGGGAAGAGCACGTCCCACGGGCCCCCCGAATCCTCTTATCGCTGTCTTCTTCTCCATCCCTCCTGGACTAGTGCATCCCTACTCCTCAGTCAGACCACGGCCTAAGCATCTCTTTTCCGACCTTCTGGCCAGATCAGACTCCCCCTTACACACCTGTCCTTTTTCTCTCTGAAACATCTAGGTTGCCATGACTCTAATCCCTGCCTCCTTGAGTGGGTGGTCAGCTCCATGAGGGCACAGACCATGCCTGCTTCATTCCCAAAGTACCTACTGTGCCTAAGCGCTTGGCCCAAGCTGTGCTCACACAAAATGAATGAATGAATGGATGGATGGATGGATGAATGAATGGATGAAAGGCGTTGGCACATTCCCAGGACTCAAGGCCAGATATTCTTTCTGCAACTGCACAGAAGCTCCGTTCTGTCATCTGCAGCTCCCACCCTCAACCCTGAGTCAGGCCAGCTGTCGCGGCCTGCTGCCGCTCCCGTGCCGGCCTCCTGAGGGGGAGCAGGCCGGCCTCAGCTCCACACGGCAGAGACCACCAGCCGGGTCAGAGCCGTGTTGGGGAACTGCTGTGGGTGGCAGGCAGGCTGGAAGGGGTGGGAGGTGAGGAGGGAGACAGTGGAGGGGCACAGCTTTTTCTCAAGTTAGCTCTGAAGGGGAGGAGAGAATCAGGGTGGAAGGTACAAGGGGCTTTGGGGGCACAGCAGCTTTTTTTTTAATTTGGGGGGAGACTGAAACATGTTTAAATGTGGGGGGAAGGCTTCAGTTAGGAGGGAGAGGGTGAGTGATTAGGAGCGGGAAAGTAGGCTACGAGGAGGAGGAAGGCACCTGGCAGGCACGCGGACTCAGACGTGAATGTGGCGCCGCCGCTCCTGCAGCCCAGGCCCAGCAGGGGAGATGTCTGAGGACTGATGTCTGATGGACCGCCCACCTCCAGCTTATTAGAGGTTGGATGGGCTGAGAGAGGAACCGAAATTAGGAAGCAGATTTCTTGGGAGAGGCTTGTTCTGGGGAGTCCCCCTCCCCCTGGGTGGGGGAAGCTGTGTTTCCTGTCTCCTCAGATCAGCTGAGGGGAGCCACTTGGAGAACTCCAAGGGTGAAGCCATGGGGACACAGGGTTGAGGCCTGCCTGGAAATCTGTGGGGAGGCTGTGGATGTCTGTCAGCAGTGGGGCTTCTACACAGGGCCGTGTGAGAGGCGCTAAGGGCTGGCCCATCAGTGTACTTCCTGGGGACCAGATGTGGGCCACCAGGGCAGGACAGAGCGGCTGGGGGTTGGTCTAGATCGCTGGTTCTATGCCCCAGGAGACATTGGGCAATGTCCGGAGACATTATTGATTGCCATGATTGGGGGGCCCTGCCGGGGGGCATCTAACTCACAGAGGCCAGCGATGCTGCTAAATACCCCAAGCACGGGATGGGGCAGCAGGGAGGGTTTGTGTTGGCAAGTTGTAGGAGTCCCTATATGATGGTCTGCACTTTTTCTGTAGAATAAGAAACTCATCAGCTGGGAGCGAGGGGGGGATGGGAGAACCATGGAGATTTGCAAAATCGAAAAATTGAAATGGTCATTTTAGGAGTGAAGGAGCCATGACACACAGTAGGGCTGCCAAAGGACAGGGAACAGCCACCACGTAAGAGAATGGAAGGGCCAGAGGTGCGGCGGATTCCTGGAGGCCACCCAGGTGGCACAGAGGGCCTCTTGGTTAACAGTCCCATCTTCTTTCACTGCTGTAGGTCTCCTTGATCAGCGATGACACAGTCACTGCCAGGAGCCCCTGGCCTCAAGCACCCCATTTTGATTTGCAGAGAGAGATCTTCTGACTTGCACCCCATCAATGTCCTCGAGTGTGGCTCTAGTGCCACATGACCTGGGCCCAAGCCTATGAGATGTGGACAGGTGCCTGTCTCAGTACCCTGAGCAGAAATGACTGGGTACGTAGTGGTAAGTGATAGATGCTGACCCGACCACAAAGGGAATTCCCTGCAGGGATATGGGGCCCCTCACAAAATAAAGGGGAACATGAAGAACCCGGTCTGAAAGGGACAGGAAGCAGGGAGGCCCCGGGGACCCAGAAGCAGGCACCCGCAGGTCATCTCATCCAGCCACCATGGGGCCATGTGGGCCCCACTCTGCTCTCTCTTGCCTCTCTCCAGAGCCCTGGGAGAGAGCACCTAGGTGGGCCCCGCTCCCCCCCAGGAGGGAGGACGGACCCCAGGACCCCAGATCTGGCTCCTATAGGTAATCGGAGTGCCGATCCAGAATCCAGGGATGAGAAAGTGAGGCCCAGGGATCTCCCCAGCTGTCGGGAGGAGAGTCCCAGGGCTCATTTCCTGGAAGCCCCTTCTCACTTCCAAGAGCCCCTTCTCCCCTAAACTCTGAGTCTCAGACGGCAGGAGGAGATGGCATGGCAGCCCCAGGAGGTCTCCGGACCCCCGTCTAGAACCTTCACTCCAGGAGTCTCGCCTCCCCTCGCGGCATCTGCCCGGCTCAGCGGCAGGCTTACACATGCAGTTTAACCATTTCACACCCACTGACACAGGGATTACACAAGCAGGGCCCCAAGCCTTGTCTTAACCTTATAAATTTTTTTTTCTGAAAGGGCAAAAACACTATTTTTGTCACTGTTTTGCAGAGAAAAAAAGTCCTGTTTGTCCTTATGATTCATTCTGGTGGTTTTGGACGATGTTGTATTGATTCATGACGACTCACTCAGCATCTGGTATGAATTAAGGGGGACTTTCTCTTGGTGGCAGTAAAATGAAAGATCTGAATCAAGGCTAACATTAAAAAGAGGCCTGGTGGGAGCACAAGCGTCTGGGCGACCTTCAGGACTTGAGTCAGTGCCATCAGATGCTGCAACATCTCAGGCAAGTTAGCAAAAAGCAACGCAGCTTCAGTGAGGTGCCGCCCTTGACGTAACGTCCGCTCCTCACCTTCACACCTGCTTCTGTGTTGTTGTTGCGCAGCCATTATCCCCATAAGACACATGGGAAATGGAGGCAAGAAGCTGCCATGGATGTCACATTGGGGGCCTGATTTTCTCTGGTTTGTTCCAGGACATTTCTCATGCCATCCTCGAAGCCATCCACAGTTCCTCCTGGGGAAGGATTCTGCCACCCCACGGGGCATTTGGCAATATCCAGAGACATTCTGGGTTGTCACAGCAGGAAGGGCACTACTGGCATCTAGGGTGTAGAGGTCAGGGATGCCACTAGTCATGCCACAGTGCTCAGGACAGCATCGTGACAAAGAATTTTCCAGACCAAAATGTCAGCAGTGCTGAGGCTGAGAAACTGCTCCAGTCCAAACTGACACTAAATCCCAAATGACTTGATGGTTTGAGGTCAGTAACTATGTAATGAAAAGGCTTCTAGTTACGGTAAAAACAGATCTGAAAATCAAGTAATTTCTGTGTTGAAAAGTATGTATATCTTGCCTAGTTCTTGGTATCTAAATACCAAGACTCCTGAGACATGGCCGTACCAGGGCTGGGAGAGATGAGCAAAGAAGGTATCAGAGACTGTAAGTTGGGTTAAAAGCACACAGGAACCAACTTGAAGGGGCTCTCTCTAGTCAAATAGGAGAGATGTTCAATTTGATTTGAACATTAAAAACAATAATGCAAATATGCTAAAATCCATATCTACAATCATGTGGTTTCTAGAAGTTTGCTTTATTCAAAAGAAAAAGGTGCCTCTGTTTTACCTGGGTGGTCTCATTATTCTTTAGTGTTATCAACAAGAAATGAAAAGAGATTTTGTATCATCTTGGCTGAGCTTTTATATTAAAACTGTATTAAAGCTCTTGTATTAAAACTGTAAATGAAAAGAGATCTGCATCATCTTGGCTGAGCTCTTGTATTAAAACTGCTCCAGAATGGCTCCGTTTCTGGAGCTACTTTAATACAAGAGCTCACAGATAATAAAAGACCACACAGGCATCATCAACGGAAGCATGACTGCACACATCCTCTGAGGTGGCTACAGCTCTGGTGCGGGAAAGAGAGAGTGACTTGCTGTCTCTCCTGAGGGTTTCATCCCCAGAAAAGTTCACTATGGATTCAGTGAGATGGAGAAATGACAGCGGACTGTTCCTGGGGTAAAAGGGTTTATACCCGACTTTATTCTCATGGGCAGTAGGTTGAACACTAGAATCAGTCTGCAAGTCTATAATCCACCTCCATCTCTGCCTCCACCCAGAGCCCTGGGCAGAGTTCTTTATAGAGGGACTCAGTCAATGACAGCTCATTGCCTATGGGTGTGGGAGCAGTCGCCCAGCAGCAGGCCAGTGACGTCATCAAGTAGTTTAGGTTCAGGTGAGGATCCTGGTGTAGGAACCTTCACTTTATCCACAGTACATCACTACAGATTAAAGAGATAGTAAAGGATAATAAGGGAATATGATGAATTTTATGTCAATAAATTCCATAACTTTGATGATATGGACAATTTCCTTCAAAGACTCAAACTACCAAAGTTCACTCAAGAAGAAATAGATAACTTGACTAGCCCCATGTTTATTAAAGAAATTGAATTTGGAGCAAAAAACCTTGTCACAAAGAAAGCTCCAGGCCCAGATGGCTTTACTGGTGAATTCCACCAGACATTAAAGGAAGAAACAATGCCACTTTGATACAAACTCTCCCAGAAGCTGAAGAGGAGAAAATATTTTCCAACTCATTGCTTGAAACCAGCATTACCCCAATACCAAAGCCAAAGACATCACAAGAAAATACATAGAAATCCTTAAAATCCCAATACCTACAAAATTGGCACCTATTCCTGAGACATCCATTACTTGTTGCCTGCCCCTCTTTAGAAAAGACATTATCCTTACCCAGGACCTGGCCCTTAAATGACCTTGAACTGTACTACATGACCTTCTTCCTGGTTCCAGGTGTTCAGACCCAAGGGCAGCCATTTAACTTACATCCAGAGACGGGCTTGAAAAGGTGTTCTGGAACCTGATCACATTCCTTCTAGGGAGGTTGACCTAAGAGACACAAAGGGAAGGAACAGTTGGTGGTGGGAGTTGAGGATGAAAACTCATGCTTACTAGGGTGGCACTACGACCGGCTGTGGGAGCCGTAGGATCCAAGACGAGACAGGAGAGGAAACGAGTCCAAAGAGGGAACTGCGGCAGATGCGTCCGCGTAGGCAGGAACTTCAGGAGAGGGAGGGAGAGCCGGGAGGGAATGCCCCAAGTCTCTGTCTTTTGTGAGGCTGACCTCTCCCATTCTTTTGGACTCTTGTATGACTCTTAATACTTGACAAGGTGAGTAGACTTCTGTTTCTGACAGCAAAATACTCAATAAAAGTTAGGTTCCTTCTCTTCCTGCAAGTCCTTGGTGTCTCTTCTTAGCCTAAGGACACCATGGGTCACCTTTTTCATTCCCAAAGGCCTCAGAGATTTAATGGGATTCTCTGTTCTTTTGTGTGTTCATTAAAAAGATTGTTTTTATTGAGGCATAACATATATAAGATGCACAAATCTTAAATATACAACTTGAGGAATTTTTACACCTACACCCACACCCACACCCCTAAGTAACTACCACCGAGATACAGGGTATTTCTGGCAGGTTCACTACTTCTACCTCTCTGGAGCCGCAGAGCAGACTACGAGCCATTGGCTGGGTGTCTGTGAACTGGGGTGTGTTCTCCCATAATTCACAAGTTGAGCCCCTGGCCCCTGATGTGACTATACTCGGAGAAAGCGTCTTGAGGGTGTAATTAAGGTTCAGTGAAGTCATAAGGGTGGGGCCCTAGTCTGATAGTATCGGTGTCCTTATAAGAAGAGACCCCACAGCGCTGAGTCCCAGCTCCCCCTCCCCTACAGGCACAAAGAAGAGGGCACACGGGCACACAGCCAGATGGCGGCCCCCTACAAGCCAAGAGACGAGGCCTCAGAAAACCTACCTGGCCAGCACCTTGACGTTGAACCTCCCAGCCTTCAGAATTGTGAGAAAATGAATTCTATTGTTCAAGGCACCCAGTCTGTGGGATTTTGTTATGGCACCTCAAGCAGACTAATACACAATGTGACCCATCCTGAAACAAAGAAAGGAGAAAGAAGTTTTAAACAGAAAGCCACCTTTGGCAGGAGCTTGGGCAGCTGACCCCACAATATAAACAGATGGCCTGTGCCCAGCGTGGGGCAGGAGGAAGGTGCTGGCAGAGCAGCCCGGAGGGCAGGCAGCTCCGCTGGCCGCCCAGCCCAGTGCACTTCCAGGCTCACCTGGACATATTGCAAGGAGACGTTCCGTAAATTTGGAACTACAGCTAAATGTCAGCTCCCATCCACTCTCATCTGTCCCTTAGGAAGTGCTCCAAGTCACCCCAACGAGCCACTAGGGCTTCCATTTTATTTAGATGAAATTTATTTATTTATTTTTACTTTATATTCCAAATGGGAGCCCGGTAGGTAGACCCAGCTGAGCATTGACTTCACCACGGAACGGACTTAGGGCCCCTTACCCGCCAGATTACACTGAGCCCTCTCTGCAAACGCTGCCCCGCGCTGCATGACTTCACGCCCCTGTCAAATGGTAACAGCCCCTCATCTGAGTGTGGGTGAGCCTTTGGCCAGGAATAGCTAGCAGGGGTCAGGCTTGGTCCAGGCCCTGTACTTTGTCATTGTGTTATGGGCTGTCCACCCACAGGCTTCCGTGTCCCAAGCGGGCCATGCACTAGACCTGTCACTCCTTGTGTCGAGAGCTAATGCATCAGTGACAGAGAGCTTCTGGTCGCTGCATTTCTATCTGCAGAGTTTTCATGTCTTTCGTGGCTTCCACAATTTCTGTTGCTGCAGTGCTACGATGCAGCCCCTTCTGTGTCCATGTGCGAGGGGGCCGTGCCCTCTGGGCTGCCAGTGGGATGAGGGACGGATATGCCCCAAACTCAAGATGGCCTTGGGTGGGGGGCGGGGGCGCAGTCAGGGGGCCGCCATGGGGCTGCTGCGCTCTCCGCGATGTTCATTTTGTTTCCCTTATACTAGGCCACAGGGACGTGAGTATCTTGTTTTATTCTTTATGCTTTTTTGTATGTTTCCTAAAAGCTTTGTAAAAGGGATTAATACAGAGAAAAGCCGGTGTGCATGAGTATCACAAACAAAACAGAGCGAAACCTGCCCGGCTTCGGGGCAGGGTCGTCTCCCTAAGGGGCCGGCCATCCTCCTGACCCCGCCCACCCCAAGGGGCCACCTCACGGCCTGGTGGCTGATGGTGCTGGACCCTCTATGCAGGTGGGTCCAGAGTCCCGGGAAAGCCTCCTGGGTGCAGAGAGTGAAGCTGTGCGCTGTGCGTGCACTGTCAGGCCGGACATGCAGCAGCCTCGGTCAGGAAGCATTTGGGGTTCCTCGTTGATCTGAAAAGGAGGCGCGTGGTGGACATGGCCGGACTGGGGGAAGAAACGAACCAGCAAACAAAAACAAAATCTTAACCCTGTTTTTGGTCCTTGGGTGACCATTCAATACTCTGCCTCCTGGAAAAAATGGGAGGGTGGACACCGGGGCCCCGCACTCCCTGTCTGCCACCCTACTCCACCTCCCTGCCAGGTGCTGAGCACGCAGCACTCGCACAGAGTGGGAGGTCCCACAGATGGGGCCCCTTCAGCCTCCAGCTCTCCTGCCCCTCACCCAACCTCTCTGTGCCCACAAAAGCGCCCCCCTTGCCTGCACCTCCGTCCTCCTGCCTTCGGTCACCCTGTGCTCTGTGCATGCCCCAGGGAGCTCCCTTCTCCAGGCTCAGTCAGCCTCACCGATAGCTCTGTTAAAATAAGAAATGTGGTAGAAATGTCTGCACATCAAGGAACCAGAACCCAGTCTGGAAGGCTGATCCTATGTTCCTCTTTTTCTCGACAATAGAAATACAGACCTGTGACTACCTCACTGGTTCCCATCTTCCCCATTTGTGTCATTTGAAAAAATATCCAAGGAGAATTGGGTCCCACAACATGTTGGGGAGCAGACAGTGTCCACAACCAAATGACCTATTTCTTTGGGCGAGGGTCTTCTGGACCCTTTTATAACCTCTTCTGGGAGCAGAGATAATTAGCAAAAACGCTTTCCAGTCAAAGCTCCATTTCCTCATCAGACCCCTCTTTGTTCAGTAATTGGCACATTTTGAGACAAGAGTTTTCCTAGGAACTTTTGAAAACACTCCACGTTCATTTTGTTCCATAGATGTAAAATGTGTCTTTGTGTGAAAGCAGAACACAGACCTGGGTGAGACTTGGACTTCTAAACAGTCACAATTTGATGATCTTTCTAGAAAGAGGAGAAGCCATCCAGCTGCCAGTGGCACAGCGCTCTCAGGCTCCAGAGCAGAGGTCCACCACAGGTCCTGTGCCACCTCGACGCTGACCTTCTGGAAAGTGCTGTCTGAGCTCAGCCTCTCCTCCCCTCTCCTCTCTCTCACTCCTCTCACCCGTTCCGCCGTCCAGCCTCCGGCGTTTCTGTCCGCCCACTGAAGCCCCTGCCCCTGGGGCCGCACCAGCGTCCTTGTCACTCTGTCCTGTTGACCCTGCTCAGATCTGTCACCCCACCCTGGGGCCTCATCCACGCCGCCAGACTAGGACAATTCAGCATGGCCCCCTGTCCACTGGAATCCAGGTGAACCACCAAGTTCACTCATGGGGGAAGTCAAAGGCCTCAGGTTCCTTCTGATTCCCGGGCCGCTCAGGGTCCGGCTTCCTGCGCTGCCTCTCTGCCTGCATCGTGCAGACCTTGATGGAAACGCAGCCTCTTTTTGGTCCCCCCACAACTTTTAATCACACCCCTCCATGGGGTTACCGGTCTCTGCTAAGGTTCTGGGGGGACCAAGCCGGGTGGTCATGTCAGGCCTTGCTCAGCCCCCATCCTCTGCTTTCTTCCCCAACCTTTTACCCCTTTACCTTCTGTTTTGCCATGACAACTGCACAACCTGCCTGTCGTCTGGAGCATCTGCCCCTCCTCTGGGCGCTGATATCTGCTGACACCCGGCCTCCAGGAGTGGGCATTTCCCGTCTCAACAAGCTCTTAACGCTATTTGAAACAGAACTTCTGGAGCCAGCTACTAATTTAAACATTATTCTTCCACCTTGTTCCGGCCCTGGCTTTCCTCCTAGCTCCAGACCCGCACGCCTCACAGGCCCTGCAGACTCAATATGTCCACATGAGACCCCATCATCCGCCCACCTAAGCCAGCTTCTCCTTTCCTTTTCTCTCAGGATTGGTGCCCCACCGACCTAGGTGCCTGGGTTTTCCGGGGCTGCTTCCTCGGGCCAGCGTCATCTCCTGCCCAGACTCCTGGGCACGCCCCTCCCACCCACCCTGGCAGGGCAGCCGCGGGCATCTTCCAGAAAGGTGAACCTGACCTAGAACTGCTCTGCATCAGACTCCCCAGTGGCTTCCACTGTCTGCTGACACCCCGGCTCACACCCCCTACTCCCGCCACCCACTCCAGGCTCCAGCCCCCTGAACTCTCAGCTGCCCCCTCCCGCTCTGGGCCTGTGCGCCTCCTCCACACGCTCTCCTGATCCCTTGCCACCTCAGGCTTGTTCTTTGAGTCGGTTTATCTGTTATTCCTCTTCCAGACATCTTCCCCTGACCCACCACTGGAGTCAGGTGTCCTTCCCATGGTGTGTAGGGTATTAACAGCATCTTCTACAGTCATAGTAATACGAACACCATTGATTTAATTAAAACTGTGATAGGACTCTCTTGTGAAGATGAGGGGGAAAGGCGTGTGGGTGTGTGAGTGTGCAGGGGAGACGTGCGCGATGACACAGCTTAATCTTCCTCTGCCACAGTAGGAATGCAGAAATCGGTAGATGACAGTTCAACATGAAAACCCAATAATCACATAAGCGTATTGCTGAGGTAAATAAAATAAGTAACTCAAGATTTTAAACTTTGCAGGGCTAGATGGTGGGCATGGTTGCTATTTAACCAATGTTTACTGTACAACTGACCAAATAAAAATTAAGTTAGGAAAGTAAGTAAAACAAATCAAATCAGAGCTGCTGTGCTGGGTGAGGCGGGCAGACCCTGATCCCACGCCATCCCTGGGACGCTCACAGCACAGCTGGAAACTAGACAAACCATGGTTTCAAGAAATGCCCAAGAGACAAGAGAAAAGCGCCAAATGCCTTGGATGAGAAACAGCCGCCTGAGCAACAATTAGGCTCTCTGCGGTTCTGGATGGGAGAACTTTCTGCATTTAGCAACTCTGCAGACAAAGGAGCACAGACATCTCCCTGCTGCAGCTTTGCAGCATTCAGAATCTAAAAGCCAGACCCGTGTCGCCTGAGAGGGAGAAATCGTCTTGCCCCCACGTCAGCGGCCTCCTTCTGAGACGGCTTCTCGCGGCTGAAGATACGCCTTCCTCCTCACTTACAGGGGAGGGCTGGACGAAGCACGTGGGAAGGAGCCCCATCTCCAGAGCTGTCTCGGCTAATACACAGAATTTTTCAGATACAATCCTGGCCATTTTAAATCAGTAAAACTGCATATTTCTGTTAGATCCTTCCTGGGCCAAGTTTCTACACAAATTTTCAGCAATGTCAATGCATGACATATAATTATAGTATTTTTAAATTAGAGAGGGCCTACACGAAGATGCTCGCCCAACATACTGCCTTTAGAAAACCTTCAGCCTGAATCATGTAGGACAGGGACCTACTTTTACTATCTAATCTCACAGTCACATGTGCAATATGTCTTTTTTAAGCCTTAGGAATTTATATATAGTTATAAAATCTGCAAAAAGGGAGCAGTACATGGTGGGGGTGTGGAGTAGGGTGGCTGACCCCGAGGACGCACTCCGGAGGCTGCGCCAATTGCCCCCAGTCCCAGGGATTCAGACCTGTGAAGCCTAGAGACAAGATTGGTTCACAGAAGCACCGAACTTATTAGGGTTTTGCAGAGACTGGCCACATTTCAGCGGAGGTGAGAAAGCTGGTCCGCAGAGGGAGGGAGGGGAAGCAGTAGATGCGCTGGGGAAGCAGAGCTGGGAGGTGGGGGTCCTGCGAGAGACAGGCCATGAGGCAGAGCCCCATAGTGGCCAGGAGACGGACAGACCAAGAAACAGAAACTATAAGGACAAAGACACGGGGACACAGTAAGAAAGAAAAGAGATGACAAGGACAGAGAGAGGCATAGTCCAGAGAGAGGAAGGCGGAGGGGCCAGGAGATGGGCCCTGGCTCCCCCCACGCCCCACCCCAGGCCGGGCTGCTCCCCGTCGGCAGCTGGCAGCTGGCTCTGCATGGCCAGGAGGGCACCGTGTTTTCCTGACCTGGTGGAAGGGACCTTTGGCACAGTCCCTGGGTGAGTCAGTCCCCAGACGGTGCCTGGGGTGGAAGGGAGCTAGGGCTGCTGTTTGTATTTGTTCTGGAAATTCATTTTTATCCTTTGCCGGGTGGGGGGACCACGCAGTGCTTTCTCCCAAGAAGGATGGGAGCTCTGCATGTCAGTCAGCGTGATCAGACTGGCCGCGCTCCTTGTTCAGACGGTGGCACTTTGCCCCCAGTCCCCAGTCGTTAAGTCGACGCTGCTGTGGGAGTGACACTTCAGTGACTGGGTTTTATTTTTGTCCCGAAGGTACAGGAAGTTCTGTCCGTTTCCTTACTATGCACTGGGTGGGCGACATGTCCATGGCTAACAACGGATGGCCTTCCCCTGTCTCTCTTCCCCATCCTCTCGTCTTACGTCACATAATTTTAGGACATCTCAGGATTTTTCCTTAATACGGGGAGGTGCACAGAGTGACCACAGTGTCTAGAAGTCACACTGTCCCCTGGGCCACCGCCCAGGCCGACGGGCCCGCCGTGTCACAGAGCCGCACCCGCCAGCGGCCCTGCGGACTGAGGCTGCCCGGCTGAGTGTGATCCCATCTCCCTTCACCACCCACTGACCGCCTAGAAGCCCACGCCTGGGACGGGGCAGGCAGCCCACAGGGGCTGCTACACAAGGAAGGTGCAGTGAGGAAGGGCTTGGCCTTCCCGGGGTTTCCCCAAAGCCCCGTGGGGTCATCTTCCTGACTTTCCTCGGAGATTCCCCTTCCTCGGCCTCCTGGCGTCAGGCGTCCTGGGAGACACCCAGTGCCCCGGGCGTTCTGGAGTTTTCAGTCCATAGTCAGCAGCGGCTGTTGCTGTCTGACATTCAAAGCTGTCTTCATTATCAAGATTTTTGGGAGTCATTTGACTTTGTTTCATTCTGCTTAAAATTTGGGAGAAGTCTTTACTTTTCCATGAAGTTTAGAGATTTCACCCGGATGTAGCTTAGAGGCAAGTTGGCTTCTCGTTTAAATCAGTTCAAGATGACCCATCTCAGCTCATTATAAAGTTTCTCATTCACTGAGTTAACAGATATTAAGGGACTACTATGGGCCAGGCACCATTTTAAGTGACTAAACAGAAAAACTTCTTTGCCTGTGTGAGAGAAAGAGGAAGAGGGAGAGGGACATAAACAAGCCTGGATGATTGATTCTCTTCCACTTGACTTAATGCAGACACTTCAGGGATCTTCGCCATGTATAACTTCACACTTTGCCCTAAAATTCTGAAATTTTCCCCAGTTTTCCTCTCATTTCTCCATTAATTTCCCCAATTGCCACATAGGCTTCTCTTGCCTAGCTTCTGTCTCATGATCCAATCTCTTAAATCCTAGGAATTGTAGTTTCCAGTGACAAACTAATGAGACGCGGCAGGGCACCCAGTCCCGGGACGGTCCTTGTCTAATCCCCTGAGGGTAGGTAAGAACTGCCTTCTAAAATCTTCCATTTCAAGGAGAGATCTCTTTGAGAGAACAGGATTATCAATAAGATTTCACTGCTTCTTTTTCTTCTATGTCCGGGGCTTTCTCATTGGGATCAGATTAAGTTTCTTTCTCTTAGAGTCAGATTTCCTTGCAATTCATGTGTAAATTCCGTAACAGCAAGGGGACTTTTAAAAAAATCACTAAACCTGGTAATATATGTGTGTTCAAAAGAGAGGAGAGAGAGGAAACAGAATGGAGGGGGGCAGAGGTGAGACGACAATTTAGTGCTGCAGATCCTGTCTCCCTTTCTACGCAAAGACCACATGCCCGCCTTGAGCAGAGACAGGAGATGTGCTGGCATCGGTGGTTCTCTCGGTGGCTCTTGGGTCCCGTGTGCCTTTCACCCTGTGAGCATCTCATCATGAGGAGTGTGACTAATGTCCCCAAAGATGTGTATTTTTCATACAACGAGACCCAAAAGGCAAGACAACTTCATTTGGTGCTCAACTGAAGAAACAGCCATCTGTCCCCACTTGGAAGAGAAAGCTGGCTGAACTGGAGTTTTAATAGGCGGTACTTGTACAGCAGAGAAATTTATGGGTAATTTAAAGAAAGGACTTTCATGAGGAACTCTGACTATATGGGTTAGAGTCTTACATGGAGATCTTCAAATCTGATCCTCAGGGAAGATGTGACCCCACTGTACTAGACACATCAGTCATGCATCTGGGGTTCCACAGCCCCTTCTCATGGGTTAAAATGGGGCAGACACCTTTCCCCAGAGCCTCCGATTTTTAGCCCCCTGACAATCCATAGATAGGTACAGATGCACAAGATGAACCAATCAGATCCCTCCTTTCTGGAATCTGAAACTGGGAACAGCTAAAGAAAGACAGTTAGCCACAGCGCTGAGGCCTGAAAGTCACATTCTACCATTTCTGCAGCATCGTACTGGTTACCCAGGTCAGCCCTATTCAGCCGGGGAGGGGACACAACCCGCTGCGGGCACCTACGCCGTGCCAGGCACTGTTGTCGGTAATGAGGGCCTAGAGGCGGACAAGGCTGCTGTCCTGATGGCGCCCACCCAGAGGGGAGCTCGAGGCAAGCAGGAAACGAATGCAGCCAGACAATGGCAGAAAGCTCCAATTTTGGAACGAAGCTATGAACTCTTTTCACAAGTAACTATTTGGTTTTTGAGAAATGCTGTCAGCTTGCATTTGGGTTCTGTTCGTGTTTGTAAGTTTAAAAGGGTTGTAAGGAAAAGGGGTTGAAGAGGTTAGATAACTCAACAGGCACACCACAGAGGATGTGTGTCATCGGGTCACTTGGCTTCCCGACGCCATGTGCCTTCTTCCTGCGCTCTGAGAATTTCCCACCTCATGAACACACACCTCCCCACGGAGGGAGCCAGATGCGTCCCCAGGCCCGCTTGCAGATGGAGCAGAGCTTGTGACATAGATACCACCAGTCAGATGCACCTGCTTCGGGCTTAGTGACACGGGGAAGCAGGTGCCAAGGAACCTCCTCTGGCAAGGATGACAGCAGACCCGCCCAGCCCCCGAGGCTGCAGCAGGCGTTCACCTCACAGGCGGGTCTCCAGGCACCCACGGGGCAGAGGCACTGTGTGCAGTGGGCCCACAGCCTGGGTCTGTGGTGCAGGAAGGGAGAAGGGGAGTAACCCAGTGAACGAGGTGATTTCAGCGAGAGGTCAGTGCTGGGAAGACGTTAGCACAGGTGTGCAGATGGGTGTCTCCTAAGGACACCAAGCATGACACGGGAACTGACTGCGTGTGAGCACATCGTACCAGCAAACCACAGAGCATACGTTACACATCATCATTCATGTACTGTTGGAAGGGTGCTGATCATCAAATTCAGATGGAATTTCGAGAGACCCACAAACCAAAGCCATCCTGAAAAGGAACAAAGGCAGATGACTCACAGTTCATGATTTCAAAACTTATTATGAGGCTACAGTCATTAACACAGTACGGTATTGGAAACAGGACGGATATATAAACCAGCGGAACAGAATTAAGAGCCAGAAATACACCCATACATTTATGGCCAATTGATTTTTGACAAGGATGCAAAGTACATTTAATGGGGAAACATCAGTCTCCTTAACAAAAGATGCTGGGAAGACTGGATCTCCCAGTCGTAAGAAGAATGAAGTTCAAACCCTATTTATACCATATACAAAAAAATAACTCAAAATAGATGAGACCTAAATATAAAAGCAAAAATCATAAAACTCATAAAAAATAGTAAATCTTCATGTCTGAAATTTGGCAATGACACCAAAAACATGAGGAACAAAAGATAAATACAGTAAGCTGGACTTCATCAAAATTGAAAACTTTTGGGCACCCAAAATCCATTATCAAGGAAGTAAAAATGCAACCTACTGAATGGAAGAAAGAATTTGAAAATCATATATATCTGATAAAGGTTTAATATCTGAAAAAGGTTTAAACTTTTTAACACTTAGCAACAAAAAAAAAACCCAATTTAAACATGAGCAGAGGAACTGAATGAACATTTCTCCAATAAAGATATACAGATGGCCAGTTAAAAAAAAAAGTTTGCAGTTGTGGGAAGAGAATCCACACAAGGTGATGTGCGAGAGAGTGACAGGTGAGGAGGGGCTATTTTTGATTAGGTGGTCAGGGAGCCTGTCTGAGCAGGTGACATTTGAGCTGAGATCTGAAAGATGAGAAGGAAGTAGCCACGCAAAGATCTGGGTAAGGAGACTTCCAGGCAGAGGAGCAGGAAATAGGAAGGATGAGCTTGGGGCTGACAAGCAGATGGCAAGCTGGCGTGTCGGGAGTTGAGAGTAAATGGGTAAAGGATGTGGGGAGATGGGGACGGAGGGAGGGGCCTTATGCCAGGCCTTACATTTTACTGTAAGGGTGGGGCAGCCATCAGAGGGTGTAGAACAGAAAGTGATACTGTCCTGTGACGGCCAGCCTCTGGAGCGTCCCCCAGCGGTCCTCGCCCCCTGCATTCACACACTGGGTAGCCTGTCCCACTCAGCACACAGTTGACCTGTGGCTACTGCGGAAATGACAGCGTGTGACTTTCAAGGCTAGGTCCTAAAAGACACCGTGACCTTGCCCTGCTCTCTTCTGCCACTCCCTCTGCGGAAGCCGGTCCCCACGCCGTGAGGTCGTTCAGGCAGCCCTGCGGCGAGGGCCCCGGTGAGGCACTGAGGCCTCCTGCCAACAGCCTGTGGAAGAGATCTTCCAGCCCTGGTCAAGCCTTCAAATGGTGGTGGCTCCAATGGCATGGTGACTACAACTCTGTGAGAGATCCGGAGCTCCCAGCTCAGCAGCTCCCGATTCCTGCCCCATAAGTGTGTGAGATCATCCGAGTCTGTTGTTCTAAGCCACCGAGTTTTGGGGTGATTTGCTACATCTGTCCCTGTTCACAGCTGGTGCCTGTTTGGCTTGGCAGGTGCCCAGGCTTTAGTAGCTGTTAGGTGTTATGACTATCAGCCCGGAGTAGGAGTGATGACATAGTGAGATGAGACCAAATGGTGGAGGCAGAGAGAAAGCAGCACCCCAGGGACAGCTGAGTCACTCGTGCCCTTTGGAGGAGGACAGAGCAAAGATTTGCAGCCCAGCTTGACAGTAGTCTCGGCCCTTCCTGGTTCCAGGCTGTTCTCCTGGGTTCCCAAGTTTGTGTGTCTGCACTGTGAGTGCCCCAGGACGCAGGGTGACGCGCGTGGGCTCTCTTCTTTGTTCCACCGGGAGCAGTTTTGAACCTGATGTTGGCCCTGGGCTGTGGTCCTGGCTCCCTCTCTGGGGCTGGGCGCTGGGCACAAGGCACTGCAGCAGAGGAGCCCCTTCATCCTGCCCCTGTATGTGGGCATGGCCACATCCTCCCCTCACATCAGCCTCCCCAGGTGGAGTAGGGGCTGCGGGAAGAGAATCCTCTTTTTCATCCCTTCCAGTAGCAGGGGCTGGATGACACAGATTCGGGTTCTGAGCTCTGCTCCTTTTCTGATCTGGCTTGTGCCTGAGAGTTTGGGTGGATTTCAAGGACAGTTTAATGGGATGTAAGAATTGGAAGTGGTGGAATTTCAGCTCACTCTGAAAAGCAGACACATAACATTTCCCCCCATATTGGCATTAATTGTAAAAATATATTAAATAGAAAACATTCAAACCATATACAAATATAAAACTGAACTCTCCTTTCTTTCCCACTGATTATTTAGATCACCTGAACAAACAGTTCTGTGATGAGCCTACCTGTTCACATATCCTTGTGCAGTGCAACAGGTGTTTGCCAAGAATAGATGCCTCGAAGTTTATCTGCACGTTTTACATGTTGATGGATCCTTCCAGTGGTCCTTCAAAAGACTGTCCCCCAGGTAAGGCCAGAGCATTCAGAGAACTACTTCCCTACTGCCAACACTAGATATTATCAATGTTTAAATTTGCATTTCTCTGGTCCCTACTGAGCATAAATGTCATTTCTCAACTACTGGCCATTTGAATTTCATCTATGAATTACCTGCTCTTGTCCTTCGAACATTTATATATTAAAATATAAAGCTAATCCTCTGACGTGAAGGGATTCTTTGTATCTTAGGGTCATTATGCAGGCTGTGCCTTGTGTCTGTCACTTATTTGTCTTGTATTTTTGATATGGTTTCCAGCCCTACAGAAGCTTTACATTTTTATGAGGTCAAGTCTGTCCATTTTTCTCCTTTAGAGCTTCTAGGTTTTGTGTCTCACTTAGGAAGGTTTTCCCCACTCCAAGAATATAAAATACATGTTATCATATTTTCTTCCAGTACCTTAATAATTCTGTATGATAGCTGGTGTCAAACTGTCCTCCAGAAAGGTTTTTTTTTACCAATTTACAACCCAACGGCAATGCATGGGAGCCCTACTTCTCCACCCCCTCCCCAGCCCTGAGCATCTGCAATCTTCTCAAATCTTTGCTTATAATAGTGAGCCACGTGTATCCCATTTTAATGAGCATTTCTTTAATTATGAGTGAGATCCAGAATCTTTTCATATGGCTATTAGCTATTAGTTATTTGTTATTTCATTCTCTGTGAATTGCCTGAGCCTATCTGGGCCCGGGTTTTTCCACTGGCCACCTGTCTTTGTCTTAATGATAAGGGGCTCATTGAGGAAATGAGCCCTGTGTCCCGCCCCTGAGCAGTAAATAAGTCCCCCGGATTTATTGCTATCTCTGTTGTCTGCAAGCAGCACCTGTTGCTGAGGCTTGGTGTAGTGGGAGGGGGAGCAGCAAGCCCTCACCACACCCGGAAAGTCACCTTGTCAGCAGCCCGGGCGCCCCTGCACGTGGCACACCCCTGGGCCAGCCCTTCCCTTTAGGGTGTCCTCTTCTGAACATTCATGTTAAAGATTTTTCCCTCCAGCTCCACCTCATTTATTTGCCTTTCACTTTCCAACATCCCTTATTCCTCATAATTTCCGGTAAAGAGGATGTCCCTTTGCACTTTCTAGCCCTATGATAGATGATTTTAAATACATATTTTTTTGGTTATGGTCCGAGGGCTGGGTGGGAATAGAGAGGTTGTAAACAGTCCCTTATTACCATTCATTCCAGCTGTAATTCTTACATAATCACATAACTGATTTCTCATATTTCTTGCAGTTTCAAATTTGATTTTTCTCCAAGCTTTCAGACCTACGATCATGTCATCTGCAAATAATGATCATTTTACCAAAGACATGTTAGCAAGCTTGCATTGCTGAGCCCACTCTCATTTACACAAGCTAAGTGACAGGGCAGGCAGTTTTGAATCGGAAAAAAAAATAAAAATCACACCTGTAGGCCGGAGGCTGCTGGTCGGCTGGTCCTGGGCTGGGGCAGAAAGGTTTCCGCAAAGTGGCTGAAGAACAGCAGGAGGCGCTCTTTGCAGCAACAGCCACGCCTCCCAAGGTCTCGGGTGTGGCTTCCTGGGCCGTCGCTTACTGGTATTAATATTGGTAATCAGTAGATGTAATCGTAACGTTCACGGATTGGTCAGGGGCCTCTCGCAGGTGTCCCGAGAACCCCACCGGGTCCTCCTGCTGGAAGTGCTGGGGGGCCCCCCGTCCTTCCTCTGGGCACCCCCTCCGTTCTTGCCTCTCCCTATAAGCTTTCAAAGTCTCCAGTGGCTCCGCTCCCGACCCTCCTCCGTCCCTGTTTGTGAGCCTCTCCCCAGGCGCCACTGAACATCAGCCTCACCAAATGGTCCTGATGGACAGGATTCGGGGTCAAACAAGGTTGAGAAATGCAGACTCCCTCTTGAAAATGGGCTGGCACTGTAAAGCCTCCAGGGGTTTAGTGCCGACCCCACCTGGTCACTGTGTTTAAGCTGCTGGTGCCCCTGACCTGTGGAGCACAGGCTGGGTGCCCCTCACTGGTCCTCGTTCTACAGAGTGTGTTTGCCAGGCCCACCGTGGGGTGCGCCAGCTCCCAGGGCCCTGGGTGGGCCAGGACTAAGCAGCACCGTGCAGTGGGGCGGGGTGGGGGAGCGCGAGCTGTCACAGATGTTCCCCACAGCTAGGCCGGGGCATCTGTCTCCAGGGAGATCCCAGCTCCCAGTGCCACTGTCTGATGGGCAGGAGAGAGGCAGAGGGCAGCCAGAGCCCCTCAGGCCGAGAGGGACAGAGCTGCGCCCCAGGCTACGCCCAGGAAGTTGGGTCTTGGCAAGCTGGCGGGCTGCAAAGCTGAAATGACCCCTCCTCTGGGAATTCATGAGACAGTGAGTGGGCGGCACACAGACTCTGAGGAGCCACTCCATAGCCAGGCTCCAGATGGCAGAATAACAGCCACTCAGGGGCCTCAGCTGGTGCCTTCTCTCCAGGGCACTACCATGATTAGGGCTCAGTTTCAATGACCCCCAAGACTTTCTCTGCCCCATTCAAGCTTCAAATTCCTGGGAGAGCACATGTGATTGACTGAGTGAACCAAGCAGCATCGCCAGGGGACAGGGGCTGGGTCTGCACGGGCCCCAGCAGCCTGCGAAGCCTGCCTGCCCGTCTGTGCACAGGGCCTGCTGTGGGGAAGCGAGGGCCTTGCGGAAAACAGTGAAGGACGAGTCAGTACTTACAAGGCCAGGCTTGGAGCACGTGGAGAATAAGCATCATCTGAGGTTAGTCCTGAGGCTTATGAGCTGGGAAAGCTGGTGTGCTGAGATCTGAGGATGGCAGCTGGGCCCTGGCCAGGCTGGTCAGCCACACCGGCTCCTTCTAGGGGAAGTGCGGAGGCTCAGACCGGAACCCCCTGTGTTGAGAAAACTGCATTCAGTGCCCTTTCAGAATATAGGTGTGCCCTTCTCAACGAGTCCTTACTGTGTCTCTGAGGGCCAGCAATAAAATGCTCATTTAATAGAGAGAGTAACAGCAAAGCTGATAGCCCCCATTCACGAAGTGCTTTCCAGGGGCGGGCACAACCCCACGAGGCGGGCATGATCATCCGATTTTATAGATATGGAAGCTGAAGCACCGGGAAGCCACAGGCTCACCCCAGCTTCACAGGCGGGAAGGGTAGAGCCCAGGTCTGAACCCAGGTGTCTCTAACTCCAGAGCCCATGCCCTTGGCCCCTAGGCAGCAGAGCCTCATCTCATTCCTGTACACATACGTGCCTGCGACCATATGTCCGTCTGCCCCACCTGGCTGCCTGCCCATTTATACCTGTTCTCCTGGCACAATTGTCGCCTCCTTTCACCCTCACAAAGCGTCCTGGTTTGGATGATACATTTTAAGGGAATGTGGCTAGGGGGGAACCTAGATGGTCATGGCAGGATGCCAGTAAGCATGGGTGGAACACCTGGTCTGCAGCTGCCCCTCGCTGCCCAGAATTCTGGCTCTCAGTGCCCGTTCTCCTGGGGTGGGTCTCCATTATGTTAGTGAGATGGGCCTCATGCCCCCAGGCCCCTTGGGCACCCTGCCGAGCAGGCTCCTGGGGTTTCCGTCACTCCGAGGCTCCTGTTTCTGCTGTCCCTGGTCCTAGCCCCCAGGCACGCACTTACCAGGGTCCCTGTTTCCATGCACCAGCCGAGCTGGGAAAGAGGCCACTGTGCTCCCCAGTGCTCCCTAAGGGCAGCTGTGCTCTCAGTTCCGGTGGGTGCTGGAACTTAAGGGCTTTGGAACCTTCTTGTTGGAGTTTGCAGGTGGGTCCCGGGAGCACAGGCTTGGGCCCTACAGAATGGCCCATCCTGGAAAGGGTGCAGATGGGAAGGACAGAAAGAATGACACTGGGTGCCATTTAACTGGGCACTGGGAAGTCAGCATTGAGTCAGACACAGTTCTTGCCTAGGGAAGGGGGAGGGCAGGCGCTACAAAACCAGCCCTACGGCTAATGAAGTAAAGCTGTGGGGACAAAATGCAACTCTCGCACAGAAGAAGAGACAAGCCGAGAAGGTGTCTGGGTCATCGGTTGCCCAACAAATGAGCCCGTAACTCGAAGGCCTCCTGCTAGACGCGCTGGCCGCTGGCTCCTGGGTCTTCCGTGCTGACTGGGAGGCCCTGCCAGTCTTGGCCAGGCCTGGCTACAGCTGCTCTGGGACGCGGGCCTGGTGGGGGTCTGCCTTGGCCCATTCTTCCGGGAGTGGCGGGCCATGTTGGGGAAGCTGCTCTTTGCGACAGCCGAGGCCCCAGAGGGCAAAAGTGCCTCCGACCCAGCGCATCCAGGCTGTGCTGTAGGCCTCGCAGCCACGTGCCACCACCAGGGCAAGTCATGCAGCAGAGCCCAGGCAGAGGGGCCTGGAGGCATTCAACCCCACAGCGTGCGGGGAGGGGCATAAATATCTGCCAGACAATAATCCAAACCTCACAGGAGGCTTCCCAGGGCCGGTGTCATCTGACCTTGGCCTTGAAGGAGAAATTGGATTTTTCCGAGTGAAGATGGGACAGGGCGCTGCTGTCAAAGGGACAACATGTGGGGGTGGGGGTGCTGTGAGGAAGCAGTGGCTCCCTGAGCTAGAGGCCTGGCATGCCCTGGGACACAGTACTCCCCCAGCCCCTCCACTCATCATTTTCTTTATTTCCAAATTCCAGAACTTCAACTATGTGTCACCAAACACAAGTTCAGGACTCAGCTTTCAGCAAGATGCTGCACAGGGAGAGTGACACTTACCTCTGTACTGGGGCTCACCCTGGCCTCACGGCATGGACCAGCCCATTCCATAGCCCGCCCACTGCATTTCTGAGTTAGGGATTCCAGCCTTGCGGCCCCGCAGCCACATCCCCAGCGGGCGCCAACACTGCCCTCCTCGGACAGACTCCCGGATGACAGGGCCAAGTGGCCATGAGGTGAATGGAAATAAAAGGCTCAGGAACGGAGGCGGGGGAAACCCATTCTGGAAGGGGCGGCGTGAGTGGGGGGGACGGTGTGCACGCGGAGCGGGGGCCACACGATGGCGGGAAGGACGGCTGCAGCACAGGCTGCTGATACACAGTGAAAATAAGAACTCACAGCCCTGGGAGCGGATGGAGAGAGGAAGGGCGTGAGCATGTGTCCTCACCCTAAATCGCAGGCCGCCCAGAGATGCCATCTACAGCTGAAACACGTTTGAAGATGAAATTCAGCCTCTCTTTACTTTTGGAGAAACAATTTAGAACTGCAAGAAGCACAATTATTTGCAGCTTGGCAATTTCTTTATGTGCATTTAGGTTTCCTTTTGTTCTGTTAAAGGTAAATATATTTTTTCCAAAAAAGAGCAAGTACTGTGTGAACCCTTTTGGTAAAAATTTCCACCCATCTACGTGCACTGTCCTCTGAGTATGTGCCCGAAGGACGTCCGTGGATGGCCCTGCGGATGCTCACTGTTCCGGATCCCTCGGACATTTTCTTCGTCCTCTTCAGCGTTACCTGAGTTCTTATAATGAGCCCGCGCTACTATCATAAAACGAAAAGCCTTAAAAAATATTAAAATCTATTTCTGGAAAAGAGAAAACCCTGAACTGCGCTCCTGGGGCCGGGCTGCTCGCGGGCGCCTCCGCCGGGCTCAGGGCGGCCAGTGGTAGGGGCCCAGGGGGCTGCCTGCTCTCCCGGAGGCCCCCGCCCGGGGACGTGGCTCACCCCAGTGCCATCTGCCAGGGGTGGAGCTGGCGACCTGGCCTGGGCTCCACGCCCAGCCAGCGCCTGAGCCTCGCTGGGCCTTCCTCAGCTGCGACCCCGAGAAGTCCTCCCCCTGCCTTACGTTTGGGGTGCTGTGAGGGCCACGTGACACACAGCGTCTGATCGTCCACAGCGAGAGGCCGCCACAGAGACTCATTAGCACACTGGGCCGTCACGGGACTCAGTTCGACCCATCACCACCAACCCAACCTAAAGGCGAAACCTGTCTGGGTCAGGGGCTCTCTGGCCGGTTCTGGATCCTGACAGCCACGCCTATGGTCTTAGCTCCACCTAGTGTCCCCACTGGGCACGGTCACATACAACCGGCTTACTGGAGCACCGCAATTTCCCTACTTGCAAAGGGTACAGCGCTCATTAGGCAAACAGGACCTAAATAAGATCAACTTCATCCATTCCTTCCTGCACCGGGCTTATGCATTTCAAGGTAAGCACTATACAAATTCAGTGCTTCTAAAGATTTCTGCATCCTGTCTTTGAAAAGACAGTATATTCATGCAACAAATAATGACAACTGACATTTACCGAGTGTTTGCTATGTGCCGGCCACAACTAAGTGCTTTAATTGTCTGAGTTCATTTCAACCTCTTCAATGCTGTAAAATGGGTGGTGATGGGGGCTTATTGTCCCACTTCATAGGTAAGAACGCTGAGGCTAAAACTAGAATTCGGCACTTTGCTAACTTCTGAGGGGAAGCAGAGGCTGCCTGGTGGGGGTGGGCATGAGAGGGGAGCCAGACAGGAAGCTGCTAGGACGAAGGGCAGGGAAGGAGCAGAGCTGAGGAAAGGGCTGCCTCCTTGGGTCTGTTTTGGCAAGGAGGAGATGAGGCACAGCCGTGCACTGACGGGGAAGAGCTGCGCAGCGATGCAGGTCGGGAGGAGAGGAGGGGTTTGGAGTGCCCCTGGGGGTGCTGGCTGTCTCTGGTGGGCTCCCTGCAGGGAAAGGCCCAGGGTCAGGGGCCAGGGAGTGGACTAGGGTGCTAATAAAGGGAAGCTGGCAGAGGACAGGCAGGCTGAGAGAAAGGATGCAGGGTAGAGTTCTCGGTGGGGTCAAAGGACAGTGCGTGTGTGGACCAGAGCAGAAACAGTGGCTCAGGAAGTCAGGGTCAGAGAAGGGATTTCTGAGTAAGATTTCAGAGGAGTCGCCTTTATGACAAGCCTTGGGTGTGGCTGAGGAAGTGGGTCTGAGGGCAGCGTGAGGCTCTTCGCTGTTGGGGAGGCTGTTCCCGTGGACCTGCTGGGCATGGGAGAGGACGGGGGCTTGGGGGTGTGGAAACAGAGACAAAGTCCTCGGTGAGGTGGGGGCCAGGGCTAAAGGCCAGTGCCTGACAGTGGGGCATCGCGCGAGGAGCATCAGAGGCCTGAACCTCAGGAGGGAGGGGCCTCAGGGGAGGGTCTGCAAAGGGTGCTACCAGAGTGCCCACTGTCCTTGGTGACCATGCCTCCAAAGGAACGACGTGCCCCACTTCCTCCTGCACTGCTCGGAGTGAGCACAACAGCGCGGCCAGCAAGAACACGCAATGGGCAGGCCCAGAAACCCCCCCCCCCACAGTCTGTGCCACGCGGGGGGCAGCAAGAAAGGCTTTCCCCCCCATCTCACCAGAGGCCGAAGGAAAACACCAAATGCAGGTGCAACCTTATTGTGCTGCTTTTAATTATGAAAGGTGTAAAATGATGCATTATAAAACTTGGAAGCTACTTTGTACAAATTTCAATCTTTAAATATTGTTTAACGAGGGACCTGGAAGTTAGGACACTGGCAGGAAGTCTGATAATTGCCGTGATGTTTCCATCAGGAAGTAGTGGAACCACCTGGGCATAAATCAGAAGCGCTGACAACAACTCAGAATCGGAAATGTCTTCAAATACGTGAATGGACTGGAATACACAACATTTCAGCTCAGGTAATATACAGTAGACTCAGGAGAAATAAAACAGGACAAAGGAGAAGCTGCTTCTTGACATGATCAAAAAGATTTTCTCCTAACACCATCTGTCCTTAAAACCACAACTGTACAGAAAGAAAAATGGAAAAGGCTTTTAGTTCTATGCTGTTTAACTGCTAGTAAATGAGAGTGGTACAGTCAATGATTTCTTGTGACGAAACTGAATATTGAGACTTAGTTTATTCTGAAGAATGCAGCCCCTCAGCTGCCACGGACCAAGCCGGGTCTGCTGCAAAGGCAGCAATGAATGCAGACTTACCTGCCCAAGGTCAGAGCAACACCTGTCTGTGGGTGTCCTTGACGCCAGCTAAGCAAAGTGGGTGGGTTATATAATGCCCAAAACCTTTCACAGGGAAAGATTGGACTGATGGACCTAAGGATAAACTGACTTCAGTGCTAAACCTACTGTCACCACTATACTTCCCCAAACAGGCCACCTTCCTGGGAGCCTCTGCCTCGGTGGGTCACCTGGAGAACGCCCTGGGGCGGCCCCCATGGTGGTGCAGGCCTCCAGATGTAAGGCAGGGCTGCTGCGTCCATGAGGCCTGGGGCCCGACACTGATGTCCCCCATGGGGAAGGCCCTGTGCTGACACTGGATTATGCTGGGACCTCTGCTCTTCAAAAAAAAATCCCCCTAGCATCAGCACCACATGCTGTCTCAACGGCCAGAGCAGATCCGGGGCCTTGGCCGGAGGAAAGGACGCAGGGAGTGGGCTCCTTTGGGCCCGCGGGCTGCTGTGTGCATGCCGAGGAAAGGCCCCGTGGCTATGCAGCAAGTCGCCCCCTCTGAGCTCTCAGGTGTAAAGGGGTATGAGGTGAGCTGGGAGTAAGGCTCGCAGGGGAGGCTGACCGCCCCCTCCTGAGCCAGGGCTCGAGCCAGCAGGGCTCTGGCGCACCTCCGGATTCTACAGCGGGATTTGGGGCTGAGGAGCAGCAGGGACACTTGGATCCCACAGAGGCGGCTGAGCGGTACACAGCGGGCTTGCTGGACAGCCTGAAGGTCAGGCGGCCCTCTGAAGACCAGGGAGGCAGGAAGGTCTGGAGACATTGACGCCCAGGACCCTGGACAGACCCTTCCTGCTGTAAGGGGACGGACAGCTTCGTGCCCACACGGCACAACCTTGGGTCTTGGGTGGGAGAAATCCAGTGCTCTTCGGCGACACTCCCAGGTCTACGCGGGAGAAGGATGGCATCTTTCTTTCTCCTTTGTGTCCCCGCTATCCCCACCCTGCCTTCCCATGCCCGCATTCCACCCCACTGGCCAGACCCCTCCCAGAGGTGCCGCTGGCCCCCGACCCACCAGTCGGCCTCTGGTCAGGGCCTGAGTAGGAGGAGACAGGTGGGGACAAGTCTGGTAATGCTGTGTCCCGTAAGGTCCTGAGGACTACTGACGGCTTCAAGGATTCGGCCTTCATTTTTCGGGAGACTACTTCTCCAACCTCAAGGAACGAATCCCTTTCTAAAGCAATTTGGAGGAAAACATGGATCTGCGAGGGAAGGTGTTTTGAGGCCTGGCCGGGATCCCTGGGGTTCCTGCACGCGGGGGGCCTGTTTGCTCAGCTGCCCCAGAGGCGCTCAGCAGACAGTCTCTGCAGATCTACTATGGAGCATGGCCTGGCGATCTAACTGTGGATTGGGTCACCCGGTGTTAACAGCATGGTAACGTGCGTGCTGAACCACAGGCACGAGCGTTAGAAAAGCTAAAGCTCTGAGAAGGTCTGGCAAGGAGCAGGGAGAGCTGAAGAGGAGACGGCCTTCCGGCAAGGCAGATCACCCGCTCGCCCAAGGCTGCATCGGCACGCAGCTATGTGGCCCTACTCAGCGCCAGTACTTGCTGAGTGCGGGGTCCATCGCTGGGTAAGGCACAGGCCTGCCCTCCCGGAGCTTGCGGTCTGGTGGTGTGAGAGGAACACACACGCTCCTCAGAGAGGCAGCGTCCCTCCGCTGCCCAGCTGCCGGACGGGTCTGATTCAGACCCCCAGCTGCCCCTCCAGCTGGTCTTGCGGAGTGGGGGGCCTGTACTTGTCTGGAGCTCCTCGGGGGGCATCACGTGTCTGTGAGATGCCAATGGCTGCCCCTCCCGGCTTCCCTGGCCACCAAGGAAAAGCGCTGTTCTCTTCAGGCTCATCCATTACCAGGAATTTCTTTCAGTGACTGAGTAAGTCTTCCTTTCTCTCTTGTCCGTAGGAAAAGGTGCCCTGAAGCAGCAGAAAAGAGGTTACAAACTGGCAGGACACAAATCAGCGTTCAGTTTGCTTAAGTCAGGTCTGTTCTCGGACTCTTTTTCGTATTAGAATGAAGGCATCTGAGCGAGCCATGGCTGCCCGGCTGGCGGGGGCCAGAGGAGGCACTGTGGTGCTGGGGTGCCGCGGGGTGGAGCCGGGCCAGCTCCCAGAGGCCTGTCCCGACTGCCTCCCACTCCGGGCCCTCCATTCAGGGCTGACCGAGACCAGTGGTTCTGACGGCTGCCGGGGCCTCCCCTTACGTGACATTTCCTACTCTCACACATTGACCGACTGGCTAGACGGCCCATAAAAGGATGCAATGGCCACAGTGATGGCCAGTCCACTGGAAGCTCCAAAGCTGCCTGCCTTGAGCACCATCACCTGGGCTGCAGGCCCGAGCGGCGGTGCGTAGCTCTGCGGCCTGGCATTAAGCCACGGTGTGCGACGGGACCTCATCTGGGAGCTGGGAGCCGTGCAATCGGTTCCTTCCATGTCAGAAGCCCGAGATAACTAAAGCCCAGGGCGCAGCTGGCTCCGTCCTATTCCACTCTACCCCAGCTGTTCCGGAAATAAAGGCTGCTGTCCCATTCCACTGTGCTCACAGCCGGTCAGCTCGAAACGTGTCTTCAACAGCGGGGTCGAGAAGGCCCATGCCGGAGCCACTCAACATGCTGAGCCCATCCAGGCTCAGGGGCTCGATCTGGAGCTCCTCTTCCAGGGGGAATGGGGTGTCCATGCTCAGGCCGGCCTCAGGCGTGCCTGCCAGCGCGCTGCTGAGGTCTTTGAGCAAGCTGGGAGTCGAGTTTTCTGGAAGGAGCGGCAGGAGGGAAAAACAGTGCAGGTTAGGGAGCACGAGGGCCCTGGGCTACCAGGAGGGCGCTGCCGCCGCCGTCCCCCACAGCGCCGTCCCTGCCAGCTTCCCAGCAGGCCTGGGGGCGTCTCCAGGCCACAGCCTCTCGCTGGAATGTGTGCTTTTCCGGTCAGTTCCATGCCTCCCAGTTTCCACACGTTTGCTCCCTTTGGACAGCTGTCAATCACTCAAAACTAAGTACTGCAGAAAGGGCTCCATTTCACCAGGCCCACTGCCCACTGCCTCACGGGCCGTGGCGCTGGACACCTACACCTCAAAAAGGGAAAGCTGAGCTGCAGGACTTTCATTTCTTGCTCTACATAATGCTGTTGTTAAACTATTTTACAAGGGTTATCTGTAAAAACAGGGCAAAATGAAAACAGTAAAGACGCTGAGGGGCAGCCACACTCACCTGTCAGGATGGCATTGGGGAAATGCCCACAGTTGGAATACAGGTTTGGTCTCAAGTGAAATGGGTCCTGTGGCTCTCCGGGACCTTGTTGCACCAGGGGCACCTGGATGTGTCAAAGGTCACACTGTGAAGCACCGTCTCTGCCTCAAGGCGTGAATAATGCATGTGCTCCCAGAGCAAAAGCAGACACGAACCCTGTCTCAGGGTCCCTTCCCGCTAGGGTCCCGGACTGCTCTGCTGTGACAACCCATCCGTGATACTCTTGCCAGGCAGGCAGGTACTGGGTGGGGAGGGGCAGCCGAGGTCCACAGTGCCAGTGCCTTGTCCCTGGTCACACGCTGCCCAGCCCACTGGGCCATCCCAGGAGACACCAACAGTTGTGATTCTTGTGGCCCCTCTCGTGTCTGACACCTCCCCTCGTCAGCCACACCGAGACCTGTGGAGACTACCAACTGTGGGAAGCCTTCAGAGGCTCCACCTTTAACCGAGGAAGTGATGTGACCAGTGGCTCTTTTCCTCTTTGGTTTCTAGAACAATGAGAAAGTGAAACCCTTTCCTTCTCACACCCAGAGGGAGGAACCTCAGGCAGGCAAGCCCTGTGGCTGAGTTAGTGGGGCCTATCTTCAGAGCTACTCCAGAAACTAATTTTCCAAATCACTGAAATGTGAAAAATTAAAAAAAAAAAAATCTCTCAAAAGTAGGACTTTCCATCATTTTTCAGGGAGATATACTGACTCACTAGACTAAAATGGCTTCTGCAGGAAATGGGGAGGAAGGACCGCTGGCTCTCACCACGTGGGGGGCTTTGCCATGGCCTACTCAGGACGCTCTGGGAAGTGCTCACCTTTCCTTTCTCTCTGCTCCATACTGACCCAATACTATAAAATCTAGGGATATCAAACACGGTCAGCGCTAGGGAGAAACTAGAGAGCAAAGGGACGGCCAGGGGAAGCGGCACAGGGAAGGGGCCCTGCCCGCACCGGGACCGGCCCTCCCAGGCCACACACCATGCAGGGCACGCAGCTGGCCTGCAGGCTAAGCGCTCCCCGGGACTCAGCCTCCACAACAGGACACGCTGGGGACTGCTGTGGCCCCTCCCACAACTCTGGGACTAGAGTGGCCTCAGAAGTCTTATACCGCTTGTTCAAACAGTCCCTCTGTGGAGGCGGGACGCTCGAGGCGCCAGCACTTCAGGGCCGAGGCAGAGGCCGGGCTCTGCTAAGCCCCGAGGACACTTCCACTCAGGGCAGAGGAGTGGGCCTGGTCTATCTGAGGGGGTTCCACATACGCAACAGTCTAAATGGTGCAGTTCCTGCTCCGAAGGGGCAGGCCTGGATGACCACTCACCTGCTGGGGGAAGGACGGGCCTACCCTCATGGACTGCTGGTCAAAGCTCACGTCTGGGAAGAAGCTGGTCAGCGATGAGCCCTTCAGGGAATAAGGAGGGGACCGTTCAGCTTGGAACCCGCAGAAACATAAGCACTCCCTCCCTCCCAGGGCTCCTTCTGGGGTTCACCTGGGTGGCGGGGAGCTGGAAGTCTGGCTGAGGAAGTGACGAGGCTGCCTGGGGCTCCTGGGCACGGGCCTGCTGTAGGAGGGGCGGGGGCAGCTCCTGGGCTGTGGGGTAGGGGGGCGGCGGGGACACTTGGGCTTGAGCTTCTGTGGGTGGAAAGGAAGGCTGGCTTTGCTCTGAGGGCACCACCTGTAAACAAACAAAGCCACTGGTCAGCTCAGCTCCGGGTCTCTGCGAATAAGTCCTTCAGCATCAGGAACCGTCAGCACGAGGGAAACGCCCGGAACCCCCCTTCACCAGCGCACTCTGTGCTATGCTCTGAGAAGCCCATTTCTGATCCTTCAAAGTGTGTCTCAAATCTCGCTTCTCCACAAAGCATTTCCCATTCAGTGACAATTTCTACTGTTGTTAAAAAAAAGCCGATTTAACCAGTTTCCTCTTAGTTTTCTCAGTGAAAATCATGTTTGTTTCTCTAACATCGTAACTTCTGGTTAAAGATGGAAGACTGAAACAAGCAGCTGGCTCTGCAGCCCCCCCAAACTCTACCAAAAATATTAAAACAATATTAAACAATAAACATGAAAATAATAAATAATACTAAAATGACAATAAAAAACATGAGGACAAAGACAATAGGAGAGAAGAAAATGGCAACAAAATTTGGAAAATGAAAAGCAGATGGACAAGTGGTAGCCAGCCAGCTTAGCAGAGCTGAGAAAGACGCTGGGCTGGCGGTGGGGAAAAACCAAGGGGCAGTCGGACTCACGTGACACGATCCCCAAAGGAACCGGGGCGGAAGGGGGCAACAGGCAGGAATAAAATCGGGGGTCTCATCAAAGTTTGCGGGAGGGGCAGTTGGGCCATGCACACTGCCGACTGGGAGACTGCAGGGCTGCACGCTGGTGGCCTCGCTCGGGGTCTCCGGACGGGGCACACCGCGCCCAGGAAGCTGAGGCGCTCGACACGAGGGCAGAGGGCTCAGGAGAAAGCCCACTACTGAATCCTGAGGGCTCCGCCTCTCTTTTCTGACTCAGCTCTCGCAAGGCTGGAATCCGGGCACATGCCCAGGAGCAATGTGGGAATAGTGTCTTTTGGGGATCTGACTGACCTGAAACAGAATCCTAAAACTTACACGATCAGAGGTTCCCCGAGCCAAGCTAGGTCATTCTACAATGAAGAACACATGTAACAAGGCCACTCATCTATGTAGAGCTTCCAATCACATTTTTTGTGTCCTCTTCTTAAATACAAGCAGGGCGCCAAGCATCACTAGACCATGAGAAAAACATCTGAATGAAAGTCAGAGGCCAAAGCAAACACACGGAGAAAAGAAACCTAGGGAAATCCATGTAGGAAGGAGTACCCATGAAAAACAAAACTATCATTATAATATTTAGGCTATTAAAGAAATCCTTCTCTGTTAGAAACACGTATTAAAAATATTTGCGACATGTATCTCTAAATACATTTTTTTAAAGTGGGAATATGGATGAAATAAAACTACAAAAATGTCAATAATTTTTGCGGCTAGATGATGGGTAGAGAAGGATTCATTACATTATATTCTCTACTCTTATGCAATTAGGAAAATTTTTATTACAAAAAAGAAAAGAAACCAGAGCAAAAATTACCACTGAAACCCTCAGAGAGATGAAGAATGACACCATATACATGGAATAAGTATGATGATGATACTATAAAAAAGGAAAACTCTGAGAACAAAAATGAATTCTTGGCAATTTATAAAGTATAAGAGCAGAAATGAAAAACTGAACATAAAGACTGGAAGAGAAAGTTGAGAACCTCTTCTAGGAAGCAGAGCAAAAAGTGGAGAGAAATGAGGATGTTAGAGGAAAAGTACCGGATCCCCAAATTCATACAGAGGGAGTTCCAGAGAGAACAGAGAAAATCAAAGGGAAGCAATCATCAACGATATAAATGAGAAAAACTTCCCAGAAATGAAGGACATGAGTTTCTAGATGGAAGAAACCCATCAAATATCCAGACTTTGGTTATCAAGGCATGTTATATGGAAGTTTTAGAACCCTGGGGACAGAAAGGGGATCCTAGAAACCTCCAGTGGAAAAAAAGGAGCTTTAGTCCAAAATCTAAGAATTAAATCCACTGGATTTCACAACAGCAACTCTAGAAACTAAAAGGCAATGGATTGACACCTTCACAATTCCAAAAAAAAATTATTTCAAATTTGAGTTCTGTTTCCAGCCAATTACCAGTTAAATGGTGGGTGGAATAAAGACATGTTTAAGTCATGCCAGGTCACATGTACTCTTTCTTGTAAAGCGATGATTTGTTTTTAAATGTACTAACTAAGAGGAGAGCTGCCCAGCCCTGAGAGTTTGGGATTGAGTAACACCTACATAGAAAGCCAGACCAACAAAAAATAAGGCAGTTATTAATTCTCAGGAGAAAATAAATGTTCATTCTGTTATTTCATAGCATACTATATGGTTCACTCTGAATGCATTACTCTGTGAAAGCACCGAACACTAAGTATTGCTCCGATCAGAATTATAGCAAGCCTCATTGTGAACTGAGGCAGGGGAAATAACATGGTGTGTGGGCGATTGGTTTTGGGACATTTGAAAGAGAACTCAATCCTCATCTTCCATGGTAGGATGTTATTACCTAACACTAAAAATCTAAAACAAAATAAGCACGAAATAACATGGTTTTACCAGAGAGATTAGCTGAAATGCTTGAAAGCATCATCTCTAGGTAGTAAGAAATATGGGCGGCAGGGGAGGGCAAGACAACTTTAGAACAATTTGATTTTTGTTTAAAAAGCCCTTTAGAACTATTTGATTTTTTTCAACTGTGTGCATGGATAATGGTTTTTTTTTTAATCTTAATCTGAAGCAAATAAAAAATGAAAGCACCTGCAAGAGGGTGCCATCTACCCCTAGTCTCCTACGGTACCCAGGAAGCAAGAGTAATATTTTCATATCCTATAAAATAATCTTGAAAAATAAAATTAAAGGCAATCCAGTAACATAGGACCACTGGAAAAAACAATTATGAAATACCCTCTCACTCTCTTCCCAAGACCCTGTAGCTAGTAACTGGCAAGGAGTGACTCACGGCTGGACCCGCTGCCACCTTCCACTGTGTTCTGTCAACCCCTCTTTGCTGAATCATTACTCATTTATGGGGAAGAGGTGCGTAGGTGATATTTTAATGTATCTATGGAGTGACCAACAGGTTAAAAATACATTCACTGATGCCGTCGGGAGGAGAGCCACCCTGAGCTTAGAAAAAAAACAAAGTCAACAAGTCAAAATATGATGTTTGAACCCCACGTTTCTGCAACAGGTTCGTGACTTCACAATGTGCCTCTTAACAGACTTCCCTGCGTCCTTTTATAGAGGTGTGATCTTCTTATACCCAGTATTTCAAGAACAATGGAAGCGCTGTTTCTCAGATCTGCCGTCATTATTAGGGACGCAGGAGAAGCCTGCTCACAGGTCGGGAAGGCAGGAGCCGCCTCCCTTTGCTCTCCTCTCCCCTGTGGCTTAAAGTACTTGCAGTCAGTCGGCGAGCTTCGGTGCCAGCCCGGTCCCCCCGCGCTGTCTTAGACCTGCAGGGCCTGCGCTCTGCACCCGCCCCTCTCCCAGGCCCAGCTCTGTTGGCTGGTGACTCAAAGCGCTCAGGGTTTGCTGTCGAGGAACCAACACAACGAATCTGCTATCAGAAAGCATCCTCCCAGTCTGAGTCATTCCCACTTCTACTCTCTCTGATCTCACAGCGAGGGAGACGGCCCTCACCTGAGACCTCACGGCCACTGCCTGGAGTCGTGGGCCTAACCGGTTCCCGCAAGCTTCAGTCTGTGTCCCCGGGAGTTCCTTACCTGTGACGCAGGGTAGGGGTTCAGCGGGCTGGTTGAGGAGAGCTGTCGGCTGAAACCTGGATGTGCTTCGGGGCCGGGGGAGAGCGTGAGGGGACTGACGGGGGGCTGCCTCCGCCGGGAGGGGCCGCCCAGGTTTGTGGTGGGGAGAGACGGGTTGCTGAGGGAAAACAGACGGAGCGAAGGGTGAAGGGCAGAGTGGCTGGGTGCGGAGGTCGGCAGGTGGCTGTTCAGGGAGGAAGAAAGTGCTGTCTTATTGAGCGTGGCCTGGATGGAGGGGTTACTCCGAGAACTCTGCAGACCTAGAAGACAACAGGTTCACACGTGACTCACCATACTGCAGACCAAATCTTTTCTTTTCCAAAGACCAAAGGGACTTAATTTCGTACTATCGGTATCTGACGACAATCCTGTATGTAAAGGTGCTCCTATCAACTCTCCTACCGAAAATATACCAGACGCACCAACGCAAGGACAAGACGCAGGCAGACAGGGATGATGCCAGCGAGGGGAGAACAAGCTCTTCTTAGAGGAATGAGGACCCGGGGGCAACAGCTGGAGGGCAGGACGAGGTGAGCCGGGGTCACAGGGAGAAGGTTCTGTGCGCTCTGCTCCAGCGCAGGGTGAAGACCCCAGGGCTGTACGACAGGTTGTATTAAGAACCCCCGAATATCCATCCCAGCGCACTGCCTGGAGCACATCCTTTCGCGGGGAGTCACGGCTCTTGCGGAGCCGCCTCCAGGGACCCACGAATACCCCGGGCACGCCAGGGAGTCACAGGAAGGGACCTCTCCCATGCCTCCTGCCCCAGGGTTCCCTTTTCTTTGTTTTTCTGGCTCCTGTTCATCACAGTCTGTTTCAGTTGAGGGGAAATGAAGTTTTTGAGGGTGCTTTATTTGTGGGGTGGGCAGTGAACTTTGGTGTGAGCACCAGAGTTTGGGAAAGGCATTGACCCAGCCTGCTCGGGCACAAGCTCCACGAGGCCAGGCACCCTGTCCTGTGCCCTGCTGGACCGGTGGCACCTGGCCGGGGCCTGGCACGGAGGGGCTTCTCTCCGTGAATGAAGGCTGGTGTTGTGCATCTCAAAAGGCAACACCGTGTTTCCAGGTTCAGCCCGTCATCTCGTACCAGCTGGTGGAATGAACAGAACTGCGTGTTGTTTCACACTGATAGAAAGTAAAGGGTTCAATAAAAGTTATGGAAATGAAGACATGACAAAATAACGCAATTTTGGCTGGCAAATGATTGTTAAAAAGTAGGCAAGATGTCTCTGATAAAACCCTAAGGTGTTACCCCACAACTCAGCCCTCCGTGAAAAGGCAGGAGATTTGGCCAACTCAAACAACAATCACAGCTAATGATCTGAATTCGGATATTTTTAAAAACCCACTTGCTCAGCAAGAAAGTTCAACGATTTTTGAAAAAATACATGTACCATGCATCTTAAGGAGTACATAGAAACTACAAAAACTTGACAGTGGTTTTTATGTGTTCTGGACAGAACAAGCTTTTTTGAGGATGGTGACGGCAGTGATGAAGCCTGGCTCCACCTGAAGTCAAGAGTGAGGGCTCACTGGGGACGCAGCTCCCCCGACCCTGAGGCAGGTAGGCGGTGCTGCTTTGCCACGACCTTGGATGCCCCTGTTCATGAGAATTGCCAGGACACACAGGGAAGGCAGCAGGATAATTAAATGACATCAGTAAATGCAGGTGTTCTCTACAATCCACTCTTTACACCTGAAATCACGTTGCATAACGGCAGCACCAGGGCAGCCACCCGAGAACCTGCCAGGCGGCCACCCACAAGGACTCTCTCGTCCTGAGTGGTAAATTCTGATCTGTGTTCACAGTCTTGTTGAACCCAGAGTGGAAACCAGCCGCACTTCCCCAGGCGAAGGACCATCGTGAGCATCTCTTCCAAAGGAAACCACAATTCCTAGGACTGGTGGGGTTGTACCCCATCCTGGGAATTAAAGGGATCAACACCTGCCCTAGACGTCGACAAGAGCATCTGTCAGGGTCCACCAAGCAAGTGCACGCAGACTCATACAGTCACCCCCGAATCACATGACGGGCAGCCCTTTAATACAGCTCTGTGCTGCATTGTGAAGCACTTCTGAAAATGTGAACCGATAGTTTTGAACTGTGGTAGATTTCCATTTAATATGTGTACCTACTAAGTCTAAGTATTTTCATTGTATCCACTATAAACTTTCTAAAATTCAAAATATTCTCTTTTGAAACCCAAAATGAAAACGGAGAGATCTAGAAAGAGATATGTGATCATAAAATACCATCATACGCTGCTAAGAGCCACTAACACTGTCCAACCAACCCAGCAGGAAGGGACACTGTCCCCTTGACTCGCACATCTCACTCATCTCACTCTCTGGGCACCGGACCCCCCGGGCTAGCAAAGACCGTAAAGAACGAGGTTTAGCAGAGCTGCCCCCAAGCTCACCAAACCCAGCGGGAATCAACCACCAGAGTGACATGCCCGCAGGGCCGGGAGCCCCGCAAACGCGCACGTCAGTCTCTAACTCGGAGGCGGTCACTGTCGTTCAGTGACTCGCTGACAGGCCACCCGGGATTAAGCCACCAGGGGACATGGGCATGGACCTTACTGAGGGGGGGACACTTACCGGAAGGGCTTCTTATGCCCAGGTGAGTCATAGCAGCCGGGAGGTTGCCCACGCTGTTCCCCACGCCCATGCTGCCAAAGCCGTGGTTACCGGCGTCCAGGGAGGCTGGCAGGGGCGCCGAGTAGTGGAGGTTGGTCAGATCTGGCAGTGACCCCCCAGTGTTCAGGGTCCCCAGAAAGGGGGAGAGGCCTATGTTTTGACCGTTGTGTGGAATAGCACTGAAAAAAGGAAGGCAAGTATTACTTACTAAAATGCATTTGCTGTTGGGGAATAAGACAGAAGATTTTGTCCTTATCAAATAAGAGCAGAGAGTATCAAAGATCTAAGTCCACTGACTCTCTCCCATTCTGAGAACGTGTGACCTTGGCTTGACCTCTCTATAATGCAATTTCCTTACCTATTAAATTGGACTAAGGATGGCATCTATGCCATCCCCACAGGACTATTTTCCAAGACCAGGTTAGGTTATGGATCCAAAATTAATTTGAAAATTATAAAGCACTAGATGAATTATGGGCACTGCTTTATATTCATATGGTTCTTTTTGCTGGGTTTCTAAATTATCTTTTCTACCAAAAAAAAAAAAGTATCTCTATATCAACCAGATACCTTCCAAGATATATATTTTTAAATTGTAGTTTTACAAACTTTAAAGTGAGGAAGAGATGTTACCATTCACTTATCAAAATCTGTTGGTTGGTCACTGTGTGCCAGGCACGGGCTACGTGCTGGTGGGGCAGTGACGAACGAGCACACCACGTGTTCACGGTCAGGCCCACCCCTAACATCCGCAGGCCGGTGGCAAGAGTCAAAGGGAGGCCCCCATACCATCCGTTTACATGCCTGAAAATTACGAATCAAATAAACTAACCCTTAAAGGAGCTACGTCTGTTTCTGTCTTGACAAATTACACCTTCATAACAGCCTGGAAGGCCAGATTCAAATTGAGAATTCCCTGACCCTTGGAGTTTTGCACTAGAACATATAGAAACCCAGCCCTGGTCTTCAGTGCCCCCCTTCTCTGCCCACCCCAGACCTACTGGGCACCAGCCTAGGGCCAAGCTGGGGCCACCCTCTGCACCCCCGTTGGCTGCCCCTCAGGACAGGTGGTGCTCCCCTGTGACCCCCGGCAGAGCTCAGACTTCAGGGGAGTGGACCTCGGACATGCAGGGTCTAGGGAGGAGCCTCAGCACAGGGCTGCCGGGCACTGCTCCCCGAGTTCCCAGGCAGGCAGGCAGGCAGGCAAGGAGGGCTGGTGAAGCAGGCAGCCGCAGCATGGAAGGAAGCTGCCCAGGCAGGTGTGATAAGCGGTGGGGTAAGCACTGGGCACAAGTGACGCCGGGACGCAGGAGCTGTCAGGGTCAGACGGGCTGCGGAGGAAGGCTTTACCGAGCGTGCTCCTCGGACCTCAAGCAGCTTGGCAGGTGAGGGTCAGGGCAGAGCAGAGAGGCGAGTAGCAGGGTGTAAGGGCAAGAGGTGGGGGAGCGAGGAAGAGAGGAAGTGCTGTCCTGAAGAGCCTGGACCGGGACTAGAGGACAGGGAGCCCAGGCTTACGCTGGAGAACGCCATTTCAGAAACGCCACTTCCATTACGGTGGGGAGGGTGGCCCAAGGGAGCAGAGGGGCAGGCAGAGCGGGTGGAAGGCTCCCGCCATGCTGCGGGTCTGACCGAGGGAACGACAGCGAGGACGGAGAGAATGACTGGAGGAGGCACTGAACTTGGGTGAGGCACTAACTGCGGGCAACACACACCCGTCGGGAGGGCACCCCCGGAGCCAGGAGGCGGGAAGGACTGGCAGGCCGGAGGCAGCTTCCGCTCTGGAGTGGGCTGCTGAGCTGAGTTCCAAGGCTGAAGAACTCAGGTGACCCAGGCAGGAAGGTCATTTCAGGCAGGGGGGAACCGCACAATGTGCCCTAGCCACTCAGCCACAGCACTAGGTGGAAGTTGGTTGGGAGGGCGGTGGTGGGAGACGGCTGGACAAGCACCTGAGCTGCGACTGGCATGCTGATGACAAAGCCAGTGGAAGGTCGAAAGCAGGGAAAGACACGCCCATGGGTGGGACAGGCAGAGGGGCTAACGCCTGGGGGCGGGCAGGCCTGCAGGCAGAGACGTGAGGGATGGCACCGCTGAGCAGACAGGCAGACAGGTCAGAGTGGGGCCGAGAGCCAGGGACAGGGCCTAGGGCTGTTTCAGGAAGGCCTCAAGGGTGACTCCGACCATGCAGCACGGGATGGCCCGGAGGAGTCGGCGGCAGGCAGGGACATGGCTAAGATCGTGAATTGTTTTAGACGTGATACAAGAACATGACACGGGGGTGCCTTGGTTGGAACAGAGTGGGTGGGAGCCGGGCCACAGTGAGCTGAGGGGCGGACAAGCTAGTAAGGAAGACTCTAGAGTAAATACTCTTTCGAACAGTGTGGCTGAGAATTCTGGAAACGAGAAGGAAGGAAGGAACTAAGGGAATGCAGGGTCACGGAAGGACTTTTGGGTGAAGGATCCTTAAGCTATTTAAATGCAGAGCAAAGACCTAGGAGAGCAGGAAAGGTGGGGAGGACAGAGGGAAGGCTCAGCAGGGGAGCGGCCTCACAGGCCAGTGCCGACAAAGGCCAGGGAGTGGGCAGGGGGTGCCCTGAGTGGGAGAGACGCCTGCTTCTAGACCAGGAAGAGAGGAATGAGGGCCGGAGGGGAGCCCGGCGTTCATTCCCCATGGCCTCCCTCTTTGGGGTGAAAGCTTCAGGGCCCCGGTAACAGGGGGGCCTAAATGGAAATGGGGAGTAAGAAAGGTATCCAGGTTGGTGGGTGAGGGAGAAGAACGTGATATCCCGTCTCAGACGGCGGGATGGACTGAACCTCGTTACAGGGTTAAAGGTCAAGGACTAGGAGGTAAACTTGGAGCCTGGAGCTGCTCGCTGGGAGCACAGATGGGCTCTCTGCCTGACAAAAGGGTCCAGGGTGGGCGGCTGGGAACGAAGGCGGGGCGGGAAAGGCGGAGGCCTGGTTCAAGACCCCCCAGGGATGCCGACCTGACTCGAGTGGGACCCCAGCCACGCCAGCCTCCGTACCCTGCAGGCACGCCCCTGCCTCGGAGCCTGTCCGCTCACGGTCCCTCTGCCTGGAGCCCTCGTCCCCCCACTTCCTCCCGGGTCTGGCCACAAGTCGGCTTGTCAGAGAGGCCTTGCCCCTCTCCCTACCTGGCTGCTTTCTCTGCACTGTGTTTGCCAGCACGTGGCGCACACACTATTTACCTGCCTGACTGCCTGGCTCCCTGGTCTGTTTTGTTCGCTGTTCTGCCCCAGTGCCTAGAATTGGGAGGAGGGTCAGTAAATATTTGGAAGAGTTAAAGTCACTGAGTGGAACTTTACCTCTAACCTAGGAGCAAGAGAGCAACATTCTCCATCTAAGAAACACCCACTTTAAAACTGACCCGCTGGAGAGCCGCGGCCGGAGGCTGCAATGCAGCCCCCTTGGCTGGGGCAGAGGCCCCGTCCGCGGGGACGTCCTACACGCCCACATGAGGGTCTTCTGCCCAGGTGTGAGCCCCGGCAGGCTTTCCGACTTTCGGAAGAGAAGGTCGGCCATCAGCTCAGCTCAGTGGGCTGCTAGTCACACGAGTTTATGTTCAACCAGCCAAAACACACGTGCTCCAGGGACTCGGCAGGGAGCGCCCTGAGCCCTGCCGGTGACAAACTCACAGAAAGCCTTGTCGGGGGAATGATACCTAAGGATTTCCTGAAGGAGATTTAGCTCATGCTCGGACCCTCTAAAATGTGTGCTTGTCCAGCTCGGCCATGAAAGCGTCTCCTTTTCAAAACATGCTATTTTGGCTCCAGAAAGCATTGATCTTTTCATGCTGGTTTCGGCTCTAAGCCATGGGGCAGGGGCTTCACCCAGCTCTTAGGATGGCGCCGTCAAGTCCAAGGCGCCGTCCTCTCGGTGCAGACCCGCATGACAGACAGGTCCTCCAGCCTGTCACAGTGTCACAGGGAAACAGTGTCTGGACCACTGACCTGCTCACACTGATGGGGTCCCTCCCTGCATTTGTTCACGGGGGGGGGGGGCTCCCCGTCATCTCTTACATCTCTTCGTTCCTCCTTAGTCCCAATTTCCTCATGAATATTATTTTATTTTTTAAACTTTCTTAATCTTTTTGTACTATACATATTTTGGTAAGCCGTCTCAAATCTTTCAGGGAGTAAAGTTGTATAGTACCACACACACTCATTAATGGTTTCATAGAAACTCTTCATATTGCAAATTTTCCTATGTATTAATCATCCATTAATTTTTAAATTCATGGTGAAATATGCATAAGATTGACCATTTTTAAGTATACGGTTCAGGGCATTAAGTATATTTGCAGACACTGCCTTAATTACCGGCTATGTAACCAGGGTGCCAGGTTACCCGATGTCCCCTTTCCCTGTGGCTAGGGGCAGCAGGCTGGCGCCCCTCTCCATGCCCGTGTGCTTAGGCTGCTGCTTCTCCCAGGTGTGCTGTGTGCTTACCGAGAGTCAGCCAGATTACTCTCGAACATACTTACAGCAGCTCTATTTGTTATTGTAGTTATGTAATTTAATTACTGTAAACAAATGAAATATGAGCACCAAGAGAGCCGCTGCTTTTGTGAGAAGTCAGGTAACTTTCTATATAACAAGTGAAGTTTCTCAGGGTCCTGTGACAAGTGGGGCTTCCCTTTGGGGAGAGCCTTCCGGCGGCCTCCGAGCCATGAACAAAGGCGCATCACTTACGTGCCTCCTCCAACATCACAGGGTCGAGGGCGCCCCGACAGAGACTGGATCTGCAGAGAGAAACAGAAAGCGGGGCTTACTTGTTGTAGAGCCAAGTTCAAGTGTTTTCAATGTCTTTGTAGGTGTCCTGGGACCCCAGGAGTGTGAGCCAGCAAACAGAAACGGCACCTTCACACGGCAGCTGCCTCAATTTCGACTGGACTTTCCCAGGCATAACATTAATAATACAGTAACATGCGACAGACCATTACTAGATTTCCTTAATTTGTTGCTTTATTCATTTATCTTCTAGGTGAATATTATTTCCTCCAAAATGCCCCATGTTTAACATACAGAGCTTTTAAATAAATGTTACTTTTCTAATTGGTTTGAGAGGAAAAGAAAACAGAAAAAATGGGGTGAAGAAAGAGGAAATTAATGTCAGAAGAAAATAAATATTTCAACTAGTAGAATATAAGGTCTAGGGGGGATGGGCAGAGATTTTATCTTGTTCACGGTAATAGTCCTGCAGCTACAAAGCCTGGCAATACATGTTGACAAAAATAAATGACCCTACTGACTCAACCTTCTCCCAGGAAATGATTTAACTCAATGCTACTCTGCAGACGTGATTTACGGAATACTGCAGATCCCTAAGAACGGACAGAGGCGAGCACTTTTCCCAGAGAGAGTATCCCCGGCCCTCGGGGAGAGTGGGTGCCCCTGCCTTCTTTGCTGGAGGAGATAAGCTGTCTTCCCAGAAAGGCCTCCCGAACCACTTGGGCCTCCTACAGCCAAAAAACACGCGGCTGCCTCCGCTGTGTTTAAGTATGTGAATTTTAAATAATCTCTTCTCCCCGCGCCCCCCCCTCCCCGCTCCGAAAGATTAAAGACCAAGTACATCTCATTTTCATAAAAGGCCTTCCAAGCCCATCCTGACGCTGACAATGACTTTGGAAGACTGGGCAGGAGAAACGGGAACGGGAAGCCTGAACAGGTGGGGTGGTTAAGAAAATACAGGAAATGGCAGTGGAGCACCCCCAAGGGCTGGGGCGGACAGACCCGCTCTCTTTCAAAGGCACCACAGCTCCCCTACGGGAAGAAAGGCCCAGTAAGACCCATGGGACCGCCCTCCCCCACAGTGGGGGAGGTCTCCAGAGAGCCACTGGGCAGGTCAGCGCGCACAGCTGGAGATACAAATGCTCAAAGGCTCGCAGACATCATGAAACACACGTGACCCCCGGAGGATTCAGGTCAACTGTCCCTGGTCAAGGAAAGGGACAACTGGTGGGCGAGCAGAGCTGGTGACTGACCGGTGCTGGCTACACAACAGAAGCACCTGCCTGCGAGTGGGACCAGGTTTCTGCACTTTCAGTAACATGAATGAAATGGGGGGCTCAGAGGTTTTCCTGGACAAGCACATTCACATGAAAATTAGAAGGCAAGAGATGACTGTACTGATTCATCAACAACCGTGATAGTTTCTATTTGAACCGTCACTGCCCAGCATATTTTTCTTATCTCTGTCCCCAGACAGCCCCTCTTCCTTGTCCCCAGTTCCTCCTGTTTTTCCCTCTGCAGGATTTCACGATGACCTCGGAGGTGCAAACATTCAGCGAGAACAGACAGAGTTGAGGGTCGGGTACCTACCTCCCTGGTCTCCCACAGCTGCCTTGGCAGCGGCTTAGGAACATTTAGCAGATTCTCCTCTTTCAGTGGGCCGGGGAAAGGTGCTCCTGGAGGGGAAGAGGTGGCACAGTCATCGCATTAGAAGGCAACCATCCCACTTTTGGCCAAATTATCTTTCTAAAAAATGATTTATTTAACAAATATGCACTGGCTGTACTAGGAAAGGTGTTTTGCACACTGCTGTGGGGACGCCCAGATGAGTAAGACCTGGACTCAGCCTCCAGGGGATTTACAGTCTAGCTGGGGGGAGGGGCAGGACACGTCGGAGTCCACGACCGATAAGAGAAGCGGGTGGGGGCCCAGGAGGGCTAAGGGTACCGCGCAGCTCACCAGCAGGCAGGGAAGACACCACGGCGGGCCCTGGAGCTGGGCCTGGAGCCCTTCAGAGGTAAGGAAAAGGCCATTCCCAGAGGGAAGATCCGGAAAAGGGCCTTCGGAGTGAGGACATGGTGGACAGCTACTGAGCAGAGCTGCTCTTTTCAACTGGGGTGCAGGGTAAGGAGAGTGGTAGAAATAAAATTTGGGAGGTCGAGGCCAGATCAGGGGGGGCCTGCACGGTCTCATGGCCTTGGGCATGACTAGCCTTAATTTTATAATCGTACAGAGCATCTCAGAAAAGTGGCAATCAGCAGTGGTCGGCACTTCGGGAATTCCTGAGAACATGAGCATTAGTTCAGATGCTAAGAGGTCACATCTACTGCAGTCAGCATTCCCCGCAGCACAGGTAAGTGAGTCAATCCATACCTTCCCCGTGTACATCATTCTCACCGTCACAGAAACCTAGTGGGAAAGAAGGACACTTTGATGTGGCACTTTCACTCGTATTTATTCATGAACTTGTAACTTCCTGATCTGAAGTAGAATTTTGAAAATTCCAGAGCAATTTTGGTACATGAATGTCCACCCAAGGTACATTAGCATTTATACTAAAATTAAAATCGATATGGCTAATTAAAGGCTAGAATTGGTTCCTTCCTACTTTTCTTTTCCTTTAATCTTAGTTTTAAGTTTTTTTTTACTGCCTCTGTCCTGAAAGAACAATTCACAAAGTCTAAGAACCTCTATTCAAATCATGAAGACGGACAGACCCAAACTCTCTTCCGGACGCATAATCGGTAGGGGAAGGACAGGCAATCCAAAAAGCCCACGTCGCCGCCTCACACTTACGGCGAGTGCCTAGAGGAACAAACTGGAAGTTCCACGCTGTATGTTTCTATATACATTTTTTTGTAAACAGTCAAGTTATTTTTTTGAAAATGTATCTCAAGTCTCTGTGAATTTAAATTGTATATATAATCACTATTCACAAAGTCTTAAAAATTTGATTCAGAATAAATTCTGGTTGAGTAAGTAGTTTTAATCCATAAAATATACTGCAGATGACACAGTATTTCTCATTGCTCTAAGCTAAAACCAAAGAATCGTGACAAGAATGAATATGTTACCATTCTCTTCGAAGGAATCAGGTATACTGAAAGACTTTT